>NC_090923.1:968280140-969715140 GCF_040938575.1 Ambystoma mexicanum
GTATGAGTATTGACAGTTCCCTTGAATGAAAGAAAGTATATCCTTCATCTGATACTATTGGACAGTGACATTATTATAAACGAGCATCTTTTGCAAAATGCTTGAGTGCAACATTAAAATCAGTGGGTTTCGCACAGTGATCTCTGATCGAGTACACTTGCCATCAATCAGGTGAAATTTGAAATGTATATTTTGACTAAATGGCATACACAGCACACGAGGGTATCTATGTAAACCATGTGTGCAAGGAAATAATTTGATTTCAAATACAATTGACTTTTTCTTATGAATATTCTATTGTATGGATGTATACAAGATCGGGAAATAGAAGAGGAAGCATGTGGATCCGAGGTGGCAGACCAACTTGCTGGTGCTTCGTTACAGTGAAGAACACAGTTTCACAGAAAATCAAGAAAGCAAGGGTAAAATAACAAACAATTTCGATTACAAAACGTTTTTTGGGCCGGTGTCTTCATAACATGCTTTTTTGGGCCAGTGTCTTCATAACATGCTTTTTAAAAAAATCTAAAGAGCTACATACTGTATTTTGGAACCCATCTCCTAGATCTCCTAGAGGCCCAGAAGTAAACAATCGATGAAGACTCAGACAGCTACTGAAACAAGAGATGCTGCTTGCCAAACTGATTTCACCATGGAGCAACTATTATTTGAGGCGCAGCGTGTTCAAATCAATAAGCAGACTCGAGATGCTTATGCCCAATGGCCAGAAAATGAATTGAATGTGACCAGCGAAGCGAGCAAAGTGTTGTTGGACCATTGCTACAATGCGAGAACTTCACAAGATGAAGATGAAACTGAATATAATGAAGATGTTTCTGAATTACTCGCAGACCACTTGACACAATCGACACCTGCAAAAAAAGGGCCACCCAAGAAGCAATCGACATTTATGTTTCCTCTGATTCGCGTTCAAATAACACAAGCTGAAATAACAGAGACTGAAGCCTTAACATAATTGACCAAGGAACTAGCCAAAGATCTCAACTACAGTTTGTCCTGCTCGGCCGATATGTCCACCACAGTTGAGTCACAAACCACATTCATGCAGGACGATAGTCTAATAAAAGAGCCCAAATAGATTGTATTCGACAGCTGCCTGGTGGAGATTATACTCATGCTGAAATGTGTCCATACAGTGAGGGGGTGGGGGAGTATGCGGGAAGCCATTCTTGAATGTGACTCGTGTTTCACAAGGCACTAACCTGAAAATACAAGCCACCTGTGATTGTCATTGATTCCAGATACCAATAGATGGTTTAACAGGCAGCTGCAGATAGACTTAAATGGCTGGATTACTATGATGCTGTTTTGGGACGATCGCCACGGGCCGAAATGCCCTTACGCGGTACCAGTGATGAGGAGCAATCTGACATCGTTTACGGTGGCCTAGCGCCAAGCTGATGCTGAAGCCTTGCGATTCATGGTGCGTCCAATGCGCTTCTTATACCCAAAAGGAACATCGTGCGACTGACGATAAACATTTTTGGATCGAGAACAAAGAAAGTAATTACCCACTTGCTTCAATATGGCAATCGCCAGATGTTCTCGAGGTGTTTATTGTGAAATAAAAGCACATTACAAATTCTAGAGTTTTGCTATTTTCTTTAAAAGTATACTTTTATATTCAAAATTGGGACGCGCTGTGTTGTGAGATGATGTGTGTTGATATTCCGGGTTCTGCATCAACTTACTTTAACACGTAGGTGATGACTGGGCGCATTTGGCTACGCTGCCCAGTAACGTCATGGAGATAGGCAGAGAATATCACTATGTTTGGTGATGTCAGCCTCAGGGGCGGGGGATATGATTTAGTGCCGCCAGGGAAGTTCACCTTAGGGCGATGCGGCAACGGATATGATTAGCACAAGATGGCTGCGCCCTGCTGCCTGATTTGCATGTGTAAAAATGAGGAAAACTACAGTAAGGTGCATAGGAACCCCGGGACAATAATATTTTTGAGCGCACTATTCCTTTAATGTGTGAAACTCTGTTCCCCCTTTTCCTTGCAAGTTTATCTTAGTTTGTATTATGTTGCTCACAAAACAATAAGCACTTTGCATATTTTTCTAATTAATTTTATATTTGTTTCATGTATGTTTTGTACGAGTTATTGAATACTCCTATTCTATGGACGATTCATTTGTCCAAAATACAATAAAATATTATACTTTGTTTATTAAATATTCATCCTATGTCACATTAATTTGTTCTGACCTAGCCCACAATTACTTGCAGCCTCATTCATTGTGTGGTGAAATAACTAACCATTATCAGGTTTTTGAAAGGTTCAATTGGCGACAAACCTTGTTTTGAATTATTATACTCATTTGTTACCAACAGCCTTTGAGTCTCCCCTTTGGGTATTTTGGCCCCTACTGCAGCATAAGTTGGAACGCCAGAAGGAGTGTTTGCTTTAACTGAAAAGCACTATCTAACCTGTGATCACACAAGGAGTCCTACCTGGAACTGAGACGTCATCAAGTAAGCCATGCCCAAGAGACAGAGTGGTACTGAGGAGATACCTGGAAAGAGATACTATTGTGTGAATTTGCTCATGCTACTGCAGAACCGATATTCAACTCACAGGTAATGGGTGCTTCTGACCTGCACTCATTACATCACAGCCTTTCTGATCCTAGCCTGTCCCACTATCCCACTAACATTACCTACAGCCCCTTTGTTTACTGAGCCACACATAGTGACACCAACATTATTCTCAGAGGGCGCTATACAGTACCACTTTTCCCTACCTTACCTTAAAAGGGCTTCAGCCCCATTCTGGACAGTGTCTTTCTCTTTGTCTCCTAGAGCCTACAAGCTCATCAACCTTGACAGCAGCACCACAAACATCACCATACTGTCGTATAGATGAGAGGGCGCTAGAGGGCCACCCAAGATGGCTGCTTCTTAGCGAGCTCCCGCACAGCCGCAATAAATCCTGTGAAATCCTGCTGTAATTCGGTAACCTGTCGCCTTCCCGATTAATATACCAGCTGGGAAACCACTGGCCCACGGCTGCAAGGAATCCAGAGCCAAAACGGGGTAGCGAAGACCCCCAACGCGATTGTCCAGCTCCGATGCCATCCGGAGACAGGGGAGGCCAACAAGCCGCGTGGTGCCGTGCGGCAATCCCGGGCCGAGCAGAGACCTGACTGGCGGACTCTCCGCGCTTCCGAGTGTCTCCTGGGAGGTGCGAAACGAGGGTTCTGGAGGCCGTGGTGTGGTGCCCCCGCCCCCCCCTACCTCCCCGCCCGCACGCAGAGACAACATGGCCACTGATCGAGGCCAAGTGAAGCAGGACCCCCCGAAAACCGAAGCGGAGGGAGACAGGAGTCGAGTCACAGCGGTGCGCTCCTCCCCGAGACCTGCGCTCTCCGCACCTGCAGAGCCGGGCTGGCCGCAGCGCTCTCCCGCTCCCCGCGCATTGGAGAGAGAAGGTGCGCGGAGGGGTGCTGGGGGCTGTGATTGACGGCCCCCCCAAGACCGTCAAACGCCTGCCGCAAGAAGACTGAGGGAGCCTGGTAACAGACACCCCCCTGCAGTGGGGTGCACAGGTACATCGCAAGCTCACTCTGCAGGGGCACAGTGCCCCGCGCTCCTGCACAGGCCCCGCAGCACCCAGCTAATACACATCTCCAAGGCCACCTGCGCCCTCCAACATAAAGCCACGCAACGCTGTGCCATCTTCGCCCACAAAGACTCCATTGGCCCCCAACTTTCCTCCTCAGTCGCGAGGAAAGGCCCTCTCAGCCTCTCCCTCGCCAGAAAACGGCCTACTTCCTGCCTGGAATTGAACTTCAGAGCCCTGAGCCTCTCTGGGAACAGCGGGCCTGTCAGACAGGCCGGATTAACACGCTCCAGCCTGTTACTAATCTACAAGAGGCCCCGCCTCAACCCGCAACAACCTTTCAACCAGTCCACACCCCACTCCAACATTAAGGCACCGCTGGAGGCCCGATTTACAGCAGCGAAACCCTCATATAACACAGGGCCACCCCCAACCACCCAAATCCAATGGGTAAAACAGACAGATCTCAAAGGAAGCTAAACTTTGAAACTGGAATGGTCCCCAAGACCCCCAGACTCCAAGAAGACCCAGAATCCTCAATGGCCAACTCACACCTAATCAATGAGGAAACCTCCGCATCCGACATCAAAGGGCTCCTCCTCGATCTGAAAGCTGGCATTGGAAACCTAAACAATAAGATGGACGGCCTCGCCTCCAAGGTAGATCTCCTACAGCACCGCATGGACACCCATACCGAACACCTGAATGAAGTGGAACAGCGAGTGTCTAATCTAGACGATGGGGATGTAACCCTGACGGCAAAAGTTGCTCTACTAGAAAAACAGATGAAAGCAATCATCGCTAAATGTGAGGACCTGGAAGGTCGGTCGAGAAGAAGTAACATCAGAATTGTCGGGGTACGAGAACAGACAAAGCAATCCAAAATGGAACACTTCATTGAGACGCTCTGCACCACCCTGTTTGGCAGAGAGACTTTCTCCCACATGTTTGTAGTGGAGAGAGCCCATAGAATAACATCCACCAAACCCGCTCCGGGTGCGCCCTCGAGGCCGATAATCGGCAAATTGCTTAACTACAGGGATCGCGACACCATCCTTCGTTTAGCCAGAGAAAAAGGGGAAATACAACACAATGGAGACAAGATACCGACTTCTCACCAGCAGTCCAGACACAAAGATCCTTCGCGTCAGTCAGACAAAGGCTCAAAGACAATCAAATACCCTACTCCATGATCTTCCCGGCCCGGTTGAGGGTGCAACATGGAGGCAGAGCGCACTTTTTCCCGAAACCTGAGGAGGCAAACGATTTCCTGGACCGTGCTGGCTGTCCCGGTCCAGCTCCCAATCAGCCACGCGCGATGAGGGAAAGATTCCACAGAAACCCAACATAAATTATCCAAGAGCGAAGGCACTAGTCCGACAAGTACACTACAGCTTCTACACCGGAATAACCATAGGAGCTATGATCTCCAAGGCAGGGCAGCCTGGGAGGCTCCTTGCACCACTTGCGCAGCACAGTTACCTCAGTTTTTATTATTAATGGGAGGAATTACAAGTAACGGACCCGCGCCGTTGCAGTCCTTACTTTGTTCAAGTAAACAAACGGGCGAGTTGTGGGTTGCCCGTGTAAGGAAGGAAGTTGAAAGTTGGGGAGGGACATGCACCCCAGAGCCACCCGCCCGCTCCGACCCCCCAGTCCGCCAAGACACACTATGCCCTCTCTCTCAGGCATTACGGAAACCTCCAATACTCAGGCGTGGGATCTGTCAACGGCACCCAGCGTTCCTACAACTCAAAAGAACAAATATCAGCTGTGACTCACAAGCCAAGCACACAATTCAAAGTCGCCACATGGAACATTAGAGGGGGCAACCTCCCTTCAAAAACCAGAAAGAACCTTCAATATCTAAAAAGACACATCATTGATGTGGCTATGCTCCAAGAAACATCTCCTACCTGAAAAAGAACACCAATGGACTCAACAATGGGGCTACCACAGATACTTCTCATTTTCATCATACGCCAGGGGAGTGGCGATACTGATCAACCGAAAAACAGGCTTCAGGCTGCTAAACACGGCCAAAGATAAGGAGGGCAGAGTGCTGCTGGTGAGAGGGATAGTAGATGGCCAAGACATCACCATAGTCAACTCCTAAGGGCCTAATATAGATGGAATGAAAAACTTTGACTGGAAGCTCACAAACCTATCACTATACACCTCCACAACGACCATCTGGGGAGGTGACCTGAACACTGCCCTTGACCCCTTGAAGGATAAGTCACAGACCACGACATCGACCAGATCCAAAGCCGGTCTCCAGATAGATGAAATATGCAGAGCCTACAACCTTGTGGACGCATGGAGGCACAGCAATTGGGAGCTGTGCAAGTTCATTTTCTACTCAGCAGTGCATAACAGCAGCTCAAGGACTACCTGTTCATCTCGGACAAGGGTCTACTCCAACGGGGACAATGTCAAATCCTTCCCAGGATGCTTTCAGACCACTCCCCGGTAACCCTTGTCTGCAGCCCGGCAATCGCCAAATCCCATCTACTGCACTGGCGCTTTAAACCAAGGTCCCTGCAAGACCAAGTGTTCGCCACTGAACTCCGGGATGAAATTACGCTATTCCTATAATCGAATCAAGGCTCCGTGAACTTAACCAGCACTCTCTGGGAAACGCTGAAATGCTTCGTAAGAGGCGTCTGCCTGGCAAAGGAGAATGGCATCCTTAAGCTGATACAGCGTGAACTGTCCTCCAGTGAAGAACGGCTAAAACACCTTGAACTTACACTTTCTACCACAAGTGATTCACGCTCCCAGGCAGAGCTTAAGGAGGAGCTGGAAAAGTTAAGATCTACAGCAGAATGTGAGGTTTTATTCCTAGGAAGAAACAGGCAAGTCTGTCAATACGGTGAGGCTCCTGAATGCTGACAGAAAGCCGACGACAGTCGAAGGGATAAAGACCAGAAAGGGACACTGGTCTACACTGACCTTGAAAGAGCGGCTGAATTCAAAACCTTATAACAAGACCTTTACTCCTCGAAACACAACTCAGACACCGACTCCCTAAAAGGTTACCTCAATGACACTGGACTCTACTGGGTGGAGGGCGGGCTTCACGAACCCGTCAATGAATCCATCACCCCAGACGAGATAATAGAAGCGATCAAAACCCTCCCAAACACAAAGGCTCCAGGGCCCAATGGCCTAACGGGAGAATTCTATAAAGCATTTGCCCACAACCTAGGCCCCATCCTGGCGGAAGTATACGCTGAGGCACTCGACACTGGTTGCCTCCCACAGTCCACCCGCGAGGCCAACATAATACTGTTACACAAAGCTGGCAAACCCAATGAGGATTGTACTTCCTACAGACCCATATCACTCCTAAACCTCGACAACAAGATTCTAGCGAAAATACTCACAAACAGATTATTACCGCTGATGCCCGCCCTCGTACTGGCAGATCAGGCGGGTTTGTGCCCGGGTGCAACACAACATTTGGCATTAGGCGAATGTTTGGAATCAGGGCCCTTGACCCTTCTCAGCAAGCCGTGGCGGTACTGTTGATTGCCGAAAATTCGATTCGGTGGAATGGCCCTTCCTTTTCGCAGTGCTCACGCAGATGTGCCTGAGGGAACGATTCATTAGATTAGTCTCACTGCTTTACAAAAACCCCCTGGCAAACATTCTAGTGGGCACTGCAAGGTCCTCCACGATTCACCTACAACAAAGCACCCGTCAGGGATGTCTGCTGTCGGCGCTAATAAATATTCGCATTAATAATGGAGCCCCTGGCATCAAACCTTGAAGCCTGACAACTCCACAGAGGGCTTAGCTTCGGCACACACAGGCTAATCACTTCCCTCTATGCTGACGTTGTAGCCTATTCATTAGCAACCCAAGCGAAAACCTAAACCCAGTGATGAGAGAGGTGATTAAGTTTGGGGCTCTGTCCGGCCTAATAATCAATCAGTCTAAATCCATCATCTTCCCACTCTCCCCAGGGACCAGAGCATTCACTGATGACTACCACTTCACGTGGGAAACCTCTGGGGTGCAGTATTTAGGGATACTGATGTCATTAAACTACCTTGAGGTGTTCCAGGATAACTACGAGGTGGTGTTGAAAACACTACAAGAGAAAGCTCACCGCTGGCGGTCTCTCCGGCTAAACCTATGGGGAAGAGCTTCACTTGTCAAAATGGTGATCCTGCCGAAACTATTATACCTGTTCACTAATATTCCCATTTTGATCCGCAAATCCTTCTTAAAGAAAGTCAAAAGCCTGGTCCTCGAGCTACTATGGGCCGGCAAACCGGCCAGGGTCACCTACTCAACACGGATACTTCCAGTATCCAGCAGAGGTTTAGCCCTCCCCGATCTTGAATGCTACTTTTGGGCGGCCCAGGCACAGTTCCTCAGCCACTGGTACACGACACATTTCATTAGGCCGCACGTACAGATCGAACGTGCCCTAGCAACCCCTAATCTACTGAGGGCAGTTGTCATAAGCCAGCTCCCAGTTCCAAACAACACCATGAACGTGGTGCTTGCGACTTACGGGATTTGGAAAAAGCTTGCACAAAAGTACAAAATCCAAGTAAGATACTCGCCCCTTCTCCCGGTGAAGTGCATGCCTGGAATTCCTCTGACCTCCAAAAAGGTATTCCAGCAATGGGTAGAGAAGCTTCGGATAAACACATTGGGCGACCTGTTCAATGATGGCACCTTCATCAACCCCAGCAAGCAATAGATAAGGGGGGGGTTACACCCCACTAGACAAGTTCCTATACTTTGGAACCCCTTACACACTGCAAGCACTATTTCCCACTTTCCCGCAGCAACCCCAAACTTGGCAATTGCTCCACAACGTGGTCCAAGCACAGGGCGAGAGCAGACTAGTTTCATCCATCTACAAATCCATCCTAATCGACACAGTGCCAGCCAACCCACGCACAAAAGCAAGATGGGAAAGCGCCCTAAAATTCACAATCTCAGATGAAGATTGGACATTCATCCTATGTCAAACACAAAAAATCGCCCTCAACTCCCGCTTCAAACAAATTCACTTTAAGTTCCTCCACCAAACGTACTTCACCCCCGTCAAAAAGAATAGACAACAACCAGAGAAACCCGCAAAGTGTGAAAGATTTGGAGGTCACCCGGCTGACTTCATACACCTATTTTGGGACTGCCCAAAACTGACACTGTTCTGGACTCGGGTCCTTCAGATGACAGGATCGATCATAGGAGAGGAAACAAGGCCAATCCCGGCGGTAGCCCTACTGAGACTGACAAACCAGCTGTCGCCAGCAGTGAGGAAACTGGCTGGACTACTGCTAACTCTAGCACGCAGAAGAATCGCCATGACATGGGGCCGGGGACCAGCGCTGAGGCTTATGAACTGGCGGAAAGACATTCTCTACTGTCAAGACATAGAATCCGATTTCATCAAGACATTGCCCCAACACACGCGTCCCCCTGATATCTGGGGACCAGTTGTAGCATATCTAATGAACGAAGCAGGCGGAGACCAGTCCTCCTCCCCAGAAAAGCATAGCTCCCGGGACGCTGAGTCTGACCGGTCTTAATATTTCATAGCCAGCCTGATAATAGATATGAGAGGAGGAATGCGCAATGTATCATCAACCTAACGGGCTGAGAGGGGAAGGTCAGAGGGGAGGCGGAGGGAGAGGCAGGGGGTGGTTTTGGTTGATGCACGGGGAACATGCCCTAATGTGGGTGTGGTTGTTGTATAACAGTTGAAAATTCAAAAATAAAGTTTAAAAGAAAAATACTGCCATATAGATAGAGCGCTGAACATTGGGTAGGCAGACAAAGCAGTGAACCACCCTGAGAGCCCCCTGCCCCTACGTGACCTAATTCAGCCAAAGTGTTGGTGCGGACAGAGCCAGTCAAGTTCAACACATCACATCCACACCACTCAGGTGCAAGCCAGGGGATGGAGCATCCAGCAGGATCCGCCCGCAAACCAGCATTTCCCAACCCAGGAGACTATTACACAAACTGGGAAATTGACTTTGGTGAGCCAACATTGTAGAGGACCAGTAGACCCATGTACGAGAAAGAGGTGGGCCTTAAACCCCCTTTTGAATGTTTCAATGTCTGTAATACCTTCTGGGGGAAAGGGCGAGTCAGTGGAACCTGAACAGGAAGGTAGCCAGTGGAGAGGGAAGGAGAGGATAAACGGGGGGACAGAAAGCAGGAAGGTGTAGGTTCTTCCGGTGAGGTCTAGGGAGGAGCAAGAGGATCAAGAGACTGGGCGGAGGAAGGACTGAACAAAGGGGTGTGGTGAAGATTTGATAGTGGCATGTGCAAGGTGAGGTATTGGTTGGTGGGAAAGTGAGGCACTGATGTTCGTGTGGGCGTGAAAGGTGTGTGAGTGAAGATATTAGTGGGAGAGTAGAGATTGAAAGAAAGGTGATTGGGCAAGTGAAAGGAGGGTGATTGAGGGAGAAGGTGTGGGTGGAATAGTATTGTGGAGTGAGATGCAGTATCAGCGTGTGGAGGACGGAGGAGTAGTGTGGAAGGAGTAGTATTGTGGAGAAGCTAGTGGTGTGGAGGAGAGAGTAGTAGTGTGGAGTTGGAGGAGTTGTGTGGAAAGGGAAGTAGTAGTAGAATTAGTGGAGAGGAGACAGTAGTAAGGAATAAGGTCGGAGGATGGAGGTAGGCAAATGAGACTGGGACAATGGAGAGGCAGAAGAGGAAGTGTCAAGGAAAAAGAGTAATGGGGTCGTTGGAATAGGAGGAAAGAGAGCAGGATGAGACAAGGAAGAGTGACAGCGAGATCTACGAAGAGGAATAGGTGGACATTTGAGGGTAAGACCAAGTGGGGCCTGAGTGTCTGAAAGGCATCCAAAATCATCTGCCTAGGTCATAACTTGAGGAATTTAGAATAGAGTCCATCTAATTTGTGAATAAACATCTAGGTTGCAGTTTTAGCCTGAGCTTTTACCACCTAATAATGTGTATGAACCTCTTGTATCTTAACAGAGTGGCTGGCTAGCAGGTACAGATTCTGGATCAAAATTCAACACCTAGTTAACACTCGAAACAGTAGAACAGATTTAGTTTTATTCAAGTAAGTTATCCTTAGTTTATACTTACTTGAAGTAAAGGAAATCTATTATACTGTACCAAGTGCTAACTAGGTGTTGAACTACAACTTTTTCAATTGGAATTTGTACATTTTAATGAATTCAATACGTGGTTTTGGGGCAGGCTATTAGGTGTACCATTCATCCATTCATCTAGATTGTTACCGGAAGGAGACTTAGATTGGTAAGGCATTCTGCCTTTAGGCCATCACCGTTAGACAAGAAAGATCGTAAGGGTTACCAATCTCTAGCAGCTATACAGGTGTTGAGGATGGAATGTCTGTAGAGAGAGAGAAAAAAAGAGAAAGAGAAAGAGAAAGAGAAAGAGAAAGAGAAAGAGAGAGAGCGAGAGAGAGACAGAGAGAGAGAGAGAGAGAAAGAGAGAGAGAGAGAGAGAGAGAGAGAGAGAGAGACAGAGAGAGAGAGAGAGAGAGACAGAGAGAGAGTTTACCGTTCCTCGGCCGTGTGAGTAAAAACAGCAATCACAAATGCCTCATTATCTGTCCTTTTACAGGCTACAGTAGAAGCTCTTGTATTACGAATACTGGTATCAATAAAGCCGAGCCTTAAATAACACTTAATCAAATAAACATTCCTATGGCAGAACAGTAAAAAAATGAATGTCCATCACTGTCATCTCTAGCCAAAATGGGCAACAATCTGTTGTGGTCAAGCCCCATTAATGAGTAAGCTTAGCCAGTGGTAAACTATGACACCTAAACTTAAAATAAAGCATACAAGCCATTTTAGATCTTGCATAGTGGAGGTATTGCTTGTATCCTTTTAGGGATTTACAGTCCCTGTAGCCATTCAAACAAGCATTGGCAATGCCAACAGTTTGGGCTTTTGTGGGCATCTTATAGCAGTGCCTGTGAAACGCCTAATACTTTGTAAACATGGCCAATCAATGGGTGGGCAAATAACCAAACACTGATAAACTTTGTGTTGTCTTCAACATACGTTACTCACACAATCCGAAGAGATGCAATAAAATGCACCAAAACAGAAGCACCCGCAACTTCAAGTAATCAGTTCTGGGCTCTACTTGTCTGCAAGATAAGCTAGCAACCAAAAGAGCGTTTGCCACTGTGCCTGCAAGAAAAACATAGGTTTCAGTTCTGCACTATTAAAAAGTAAAAAAAATCCTAATTCTGGTCAATCACAGATGGATTAAATCCTGATTCCACCTCAATGGGATTCAAACATGTGACCTATAGATTGCATTCCGTGCTCAGTCAGCAGCATTCGCTCAACCTAGCCATCTATCCTAGCTAGCAAACCTAAACTTTTTCCCTCGCCTCTAGTCTGCCTCTGTCCCCCACGTCCTCTGCCTCCACTCTAGCACTTCACCCATCATGGTCACATCCTAAGCGCAGCTGGCCGTACTGCCTGCCTGCACTTAGAAATGTCCAATGTTGGTTGTCCTTAATCTATGTATGTCCAATTATCGGTGTGTAGGCTTGGAGCAGCAACAAAGGTGCAGAGATATTGTGGGGGCATTCCTGTACCAGTGTTAAGTGGGATGGACATGAGCCTAAAACGCTGGTAAGCCTCCAGATTGGCCAGCGATACCCGACTGTAACAAAAGCAACCCTGACATCATGAGTGTTCTCCTGCCAAGGAGAAAACAAGATGCATGTAGCGCCTGCTTTAAGAGTGTCTGTTCCAGGAAAGTGCTACACCAGAGACCACTGCTGCACAAGCAAGCCAAAAAGATTGTGGGGGGGCTTGGGAGACATGCAAGTCTTGCTGCAGTTTGTTAGTGCAGGTAACTGACATAAAGACTAATTTCATCACAGAATGCCGAAGTAACCACCTTTAGTTGACCTGGAAATACTTTTCCGGGAGCTGAGCCTGGACACTTACTGGCATTCTGTTCTACTGTCCTGTGGAGGGTTTTGGAGGAGAGTTCAAGTCTCCTGTGTCTTCAGGTGAAGACACAACAAGAGTTCAACCTCCTGTCTTTGTCAAGTTCTCAGAGGCACCTAGAAGTGGGGGGACACACCTTGCTCACCGGGAAGCTAGGGGAAGATGAACATTTAAGCTCTATTACGATTCAATGAAGGAGGTGGCTAATCAATGATACATGAAATGAAGCATAAGTTGCAAACAAAACCCGGGTGCTGCCATGCCCTACCTGCAATACTCACCAGCCACACCTTACATCTCTTATGTGGTCTATGTGCTTCAGAACAGGTGAAAAGGCACCCTAGCTAAAGGACCCGCTTGCTGAGAAAAGGAAGCCACCTAGAAACGTCAAAATTGCCCTAAACCAACGGAAATGCTTGCTTACCATTTCTCAAGCAGGTGCAATGTTTAAATGACAGTTCCCAAGTGGTTAAAAGGCACATCTACAAGCAGTTCATTTATTCTGGAAGCATTGACATTGATTTTCCCATTGACATTTTATTTTTCAAATTAGGCCCATGTTTGCTAACAGATAGCATTGTCACATAGTTTTGTTTTTGTGTGTCTTTATGACTTGACTGAAAAGCTGCATAACGCATACAAGATCTGTTTAGGCTGACATAATTTTGCACTCATATACTTTTATTCTTCCGGTCCAAATAGGGAAATCAAAGTTACTGTCATACTATTTTTGGTTCACATAAGTATTTACATATTTGTCATTTCAATTTACAATGTGATTTGTGTACAAAGTCCTGTGAACACACAGAAGCCAATGCTCAAAATCTATGAGCGTGTGTTTGCAGGATTTTATTCGCTCTTTGGATTTCTAGCTCCCCGCTGCCGGCATGCTCCACGTTGCCAGCAGCGGAGAGCTAGAAATCTGAAGTGCCAGCAAAATCCCGTGAACACGGAGGACACTGCTCAGGTTAGCACTGTCTGTCTGCAACACGGCGCATGCCAGCAGCGGGGAGCTAAGAATCCTGAATCCGAGCAGAATACTGCGAGAACACAGAGGACAGTGCTCACGTCGGAGAGGATCTCAAGGCTAAAGACCCTGAGATACTCTCTAATGTGAACACTGTGGGTTTACATGTCTTATTGCAAGTTTCTTAGGTTGAACACTTAACAGTTGGTTTAAAAGCGTCAGGGAAGGAAAACAACAGAAAGGGAATGCATCGAAGGACAAAAATAGAGGTGGGGTGAGCCAGTCAATTTATGTGTGAAGCCGAGCACAACCAGTCGGATTGCGGGACAAGCATGCGCGGCAAGCATCTGCATGACCCTTCTCAGCTAACAGAGGCAATCATTGAGGCAGAAAGGGTTTGAGCACTACATGACATGTATCACAACATTGGTGATTTTGTGTTGTAAGACATTGATACATAGTAAAACTGATTTAAAAAGGACAAGCAACAGCCCAAGCTATATAAGAAACAAGGAAATGAAACACAGAAAGGACAGAAATAATTACTGCTGTCGAAAGTAGTGTAAATTACTTTAGTCATTTAAAAAAAAATCATACTCACATGATTCAATGTATCATTTTATTGGGAAGATGCATGGTATCCTTCCTATTCAAAGATGGCCACTAGTTTTGGCTTGTTTCCAGAGAACTTCCTTAGAGACAGTCATCCAAGATGGCTGCCTCCATGGAAGAGCTCAAAGAGTTCTTGTAACGCTCACCTGATTCTCGCAGAGGCGCCGGTCTTGACTGGGCGACTACCGTATCTTCAAAAGTGATGTGCACCACCCGGTTGGCTCTTTGGGCTGGACCTCTGTGCACTGTATGCCTGACTCGAAGAGTAAGATGTCTGCAGATAGAAAATATGGGATTAATGAACTGGGGTTATTGGGGTGTCCCTATCTCTTTCCTTTTCTCCTCTCCTGTAGAACCCCAAAGGTTAACGCTCTCACCTTAGGTAAGTGAACGCCGAGCTCTCCATCTGCCTCGGGGCAGGGTGCTGTAACCAGTTTCTTCACTGGATAGGTAGCGCAGGCCTCTTGACTTCAGAGGACTGCTGTCCGTCGTTTACTTCACGAACGGTGAGTTCCGAATATTTCAAATGTCTTTAAAAGTCTTTTGTAATGTTGTCTCTTATTTTGCAGGGTTCCGGCGATGGCGGTTGACTGGCTGAAGTGAGTTGAGGATGGACCTGTATGCGGAATAGAAGCGCCTGGAAGCGCGTAAGTAAGCACTTGTTGCTTGCTTCACGATGCGCACTAACTGTCCTTTTATTTTGCAGGTACCAGTTCGGAGCTGCTGAAGGATGCCGGAATGCCCACTGAGTTCGGCGTGGATGGAGTAATGGCACGTGAGTATTGAACGTTACCCAATGTCTTTAAACGCACCTTCTTTTGTCTTACAGATGCGGGATGCAGCGCCGAAGGCCTCCGGAGCGTGCGAAGAGTTGGTAAGCTTTTGTCTTTCAGATGCCGGAATGCAGTGCGATGACCTCCGGAGCGCGTGAAGAGTAGGTAAGCCTTTGTCTTTCAGATGCAGGAATGCTGCGCGAGGCGTTGATGACAGCCGATCGACCAGGTAAGAGATGCGCTGTCACTGAAGACCGTAGTGCTAACCTGTTCTTTCTTGTCTTTATAGATGTTGCTGAAGACTGGATTCAGGATGGTAAGCCTTTTTCCTTTAGGCCCAGGATCAGATGCAGAAGACACGATGAGCGTTCTGCTGCAGAGGATGCAGAATAACGCAAAGCAAGATTCATCCATCGGGTGTGGTTTAAATAGCCTCCTTTAGTGCTTAGATGTCTCCTTCCACAGCCACGCCTAGGTAAGAAAAGAGTTCCTGCTTTCCAGAAGAGTTCCAGTGTTCTGAACCTAGGGAGTGGCTCCTGCCCCACCCAACAGGAAAAGTAGTCCCAAACAGAAGAGGATCAGGGGTTCAACTGGCAGGTAAGTAAGCAGCATGGTCTGCTGCAGGTAAGTCCACCCAAGCATTATGAGCCCGGCGCTTGCAGCGCTGGGACTGGGCATATTTATGAGCCTGGCGCCACTGGCGCCAGGACAGGGTCCAAAAGGTCCCAATTGGGACTGGCTGGCACTCGGAACCTGGGTTATGGGCCTGCTTCCAAGGGAGTTGAGTAAGTCCTGGCCTTTTGGAAGCAGAGATCATGACAGTACCCCCCCTCAAGGCCCCTCCCAAACCGGGCTTCCCCGGGGGTTTTGGCTTGTCAGGAAATGTTTGATGAAATCTTTTGATTAGACGAGGAGCGTGGACATATTCTGCAGGTTCCCAGGATCTTTCTTGAGGGCCGTAGCCTTTCCAGTCAATTAGGTAAAATAGCTTAGATTTGGAGATCTTGGAGTCCAGGATGCTTTTGACTTCAAACTCGAGTTCTCCATCAACTAGGATAGGTTTTGGGGATTTAGTTAGTCGGGTTTGAGGTTGCACGGGTTTTAAAAGAGAGACGTGGAAGACCGGATGTATCTTCATGTGAGGCGGCAAGTCCAACTTGACCGCTACTGGGTTTACTATGGTAGTGATGGAATAGGGACCAAGGTATCTTGGGTTGAATGTGCGTGGTCCTTTTAGAGGTAGATATTTGGTGGATAACCAGACTTGATCTCCTACTTGATATTGGGGGGCTTCCTTCCGATGTTGATCTGCTCCTTTCTTGTATTGTTCCTTAGCCCTTTGAAGGTGAGAAACGGCTTCCTTAAAAGCATGGGTGATTGTAGAGTGCAGGTAGTCTACTGCTGGTGTTCCAAGATCTTGGGGTGGATCCAACTCTGAGGTTCGAGGGTGACAGCCGTATAAAAGAAAAAACGGGGTTTTCCCAGTTCCTGAGTGGACAGAGTTGTTGTAGGCATATTCGGCTATCCAAAGGATATCTTTCCAAGTTTTTTCAGTTTGTTGCAGCATGCAGCGTAAATACCGTTCCAGAGTTTGATTGGTCCTCTCGGTTTGTCCGTCGGTTTGAGGGTGGTGACTGGTCGATAATCTCACATCAATTTGAGCTGACCGACAACAACTTCGCCAAAAATGAGAAATGAATTGACTACCTCGATCCGAAATTAGCACTGAAGGAAAACCATGCTGTCGGACAATGTTTTCGAGAAATTCTCGGGCCAGAGTTGTTGCTGTTGGCAAGCCTTTGAGTGGAATGAAATGCGCCATCTTGGAGAATAAGTCCACGATTACCAGGATCGTATTGTATCCGGAGAATGGAGGTAGGTCGGTGATGAAGTCCATAGAAAGCGTATGCCAAGGGCGAGGTGGGATGTCAATAGGGCGTAAGAGACCGGCTGGTCTTTCCTTTTGACTCTTGTTTTGGGCGCATACTCCACAGGACATTATAAAGTCTCTGATATCTTCTTTCCAAGACGGCCACCAGAAGTAGCGCTTGATCTTTTCTGAGGTTTTGGCCATACCGGGATGTCCTTCCATTAGAGACTCGTGATAACAAGAGATCACCTTTTTCTGTAAATCTGTGCTGGGCAGGTATAATCGTTCTTGGAAATACAATAAGTTGTCCTTTACTGCAAAGTCCTTTCCCTGCAGATGCCAATTCTGTATTTCTGCTGGAGTTATAAGTTGCCTGGTTTTATCCTTAATTTCCTCTATGGATTGTGTGGTTATTACACCCAGAATTGTTTGTTCGGGAATGATAGGTACAGGTTTAGGGTTGGTCAAGTGTTCCTCCACTCCCATCCGAGAAAGGGCATCAGCTTTACCGTTTTTTGTACCAGGTCGATAGGTAATTATGAAGTCAAACTCGGCAAAGAATAGTGCCCAACGGAGTTGTCTAGAGGATTGGGCTTTTGCGGTTTTCAGATATTGCAGGTTTCGGTGATCCGTAATCACAGTAACGGTGTGTCGGGCCCCCAGAAGATAATGCCGCCAAGCCTTAAAGGCAGACTTGATAGCCAGAAGTTCCTTATCAGTAATAGTGTAATTGATCTCAGGAGGCGAGAATTTGCGAGACCAGAATGCCACGGGATGTAACTGATTGGTTACAGGGTCCTTCTGTGATAGAACTGCCCCCATGGCAAGGCTCGAAGCATCAGTTTCAACGATGTAGGGGAGTTCGGGGCGAGGATGTTTTAGAATTGGTGCAGAGATAAACTTTGTCTTCAAATTCTGGAAAGCTTGTTCCGCCTCGGTAGACCATTCAAAACGTTTGTTTTTCTTTAACAAGGCGGTGATGGGCTGGACTATTCGAGAAAATTCGGGGATAAACCTGCGGTAAAAGTTGGCGAAGCCTAACATGCTTTGAACCCCTTTTACGGAGGATGGTGATGGCCATTTGAGAATTGCATCGACCTTCCTTGAATCCATACGCACTCCGCTAGGTGATAATATGAATCCCAAGAATTCAACTTCAGTCACGTTGAAAACACATTTTTCCAACTTAGCGAAAAGTCTGTGTTGACGCAACCTCTCGAGGACCATTTTCACGTGTTTCCGATGTTCAGATTCCGATGAAGAATAAACGAGGATGTCGTCAATGTAAACGACAACACATACATCTATGAGTTCTCTGAGGACATCGTTCATAAAATATTGAAAGGCGGCCGGGGCATTGCAAAGCCCGAAGGGCATGACCTGATATTCAAATAGCCCATACTTGGTGCGGAAGGCCGTCTTCCATTCATCGCCCTCTTTTACTCGTACCAAGTGGTAGGCTCCTCTAAGATCCAGCTTTGTATATATGCATGCTCTTCTGACTTGGTCCAGGAGTTCAGGGATTAAAGGTAACGGATATCTATTCTTAACGGTGATCTGGTTCAGGGCGCGGTAATCTATACAAGTTCTAAGGTCCCCTTCTTTTTTTGGAACGAAGAACAAAGCTGAAGAAGCAGGGGACTTAGAAGGACGAATAAACCCATTTGCTAGGTATTGATCCAGGTATTGTCGGAGGTGAAGGTTCTCAGGCTCGGTGAGGGCATAAATTCTGCTACACGGAGGAGTAGATCCAGGTATCAGGTCTATCTGGCAGTCATAGGACCTATGAGGAGGTAGAGAGTTAGCCTGATCCTTCCGGAAAACATCTTGGAATTCTAGGTATTCGGGAGGTAACTGGGGAGTCTCCGAAGAAATTGCTGCTAGAGCAACACCAGGTGGAGGGTGACAAGTAGAGACACATTCTGGGAACTGAACCGTTCTTGCTCGCCAATCGATCCGAGGATTGTGTTTTTCTAACCAAGGTATCCCTAGAATAATCTGGAACTGAGGGGCCTTGATCACATCGAACACGATCTTCTCATGGTGTCCATCTTGACTTACTAGCGTCACTTCTTGAGTGGTATGCGTTACTGGTCCGGAGGCTATCTCCGTACCATCCACCGTAGTAATGACGTCCTTTACAGCCTTGGGACAAAGAGTTAGATTCATCCTCAAAACCATTTCCTGATCCACATAATTGCTGATGGCACCGCTGTCGACGTAAGCTTCAATCGCATGTAATCGATCTGGATGATCAGGGCTAATGAGGACCATAGTTATCACGAAATGCGAGGTCACGGAACTGGTTTTAACGCTCGGCAAGAGGACCTCTATTCTTGTCGGGCGAGGTTGTTTCCCTGCTCAGAGTTTGTGACCTTGGTAACTGCAGCTCCTACCGCCTTCTTGGCTGGTTTCACCGGACAGTCTCGAAGAAAGTGCCCTGAGTTTCCGCAATAGAGGCATAATTGCAACTGTTTTCTCCTTTCCCGCTCCTTTTGTGTTAGTGGTCCTTTCAGGCCCCCTATTTGCATGGGTTCCCCGGAGTCTACTCCTTTGGAAGGAGTTGGTGGTTTGGAAAATACTCGAGCATCAAACTTGGAACGATCGGCCTTCCTGTTCTGCAGTCTGTGATCTATTTGAACGACTAAGTCTATATAATCCGAACAGTCTTGTGGGGGATTCACTACTTGGGCTAAAACGTCTTTGAGCTCTCCACGTAGACCTCTATAAAACGGCGTAATCCTTTTGTCCTCAGGCCATTGAGGTTCCACTATCAGTCTGTTGAAAGATGCAATATAAGCCAAAAGGTCTTGATTACCCTGTCGCAACGAAAGAAGCTCATTGTCCAAGGCCTGCCCCTGTGAATGTCTTGCGAACAGTTTTTCCATACTAAGCTGAAAGGCTTGAAAATCATGGAGAACCGGATCATCTTGATTAACTAGAGGGATCGACCCGTCTGCCGCATTGCCACTAAGGTACGAAAGCACAAAAGCTACTTTAGCTTGATCAGTTGGAAAGGCTGCTGGCCGGCATATAAAATGCAACCGGCACTGATTGATAAATACTGCAAACCTCTTTGGGTCACCAGAAAATCGTTCGGGCGGAGCCAGAGGTACATTCCCAGGTAGGTTGATCTGCACTGAATTCATAGGGGATGTTGAAGGAAGATTTGCCCCTAATGCGGGTAACGGGGTCTGTCCGGCTTGCGACTGTAGCAATTGTCTAGCAAGATCGTCTGTTCGCTCCTTGGAAATAATTAGTTCCCTTCTTAGAGCATTTGTTTCCTGACGAGCTGCATGCACTTCTGCCCTTAGTTCCCCAAGTAACCGGGCTAGGTGGTCGGTATCCGAGGTTTCCATAGCGCCTGGGCGAGAGTTTTGCAGTAGTCTTTGCGTTCTGTAACGCTCACCTGATTCTCGCAGAGGCGCCGGTCTTGACTGGGCGACTACCGTATCTTCAAAAGTGATGTGCACCACCCGGTTGGCTCTTTGGGCTGGACCTCTGTGCACTGTATGCCTGACTCGAAGAGTAAGATGTCTGCAGATAGAAAATATGGGATTAATGAACTGGGGTTATTGGGGTGTCCCTATCTCTTTCCTTTTCTCCTCTCCTGTAGAACCCCAAAGGTTAACGCTCTCACCTTAGGTAAGTGAACGCCGAGCTCTCCATCTGCCTCGGGGCAGGGTGCTGTAACCAGTTTCTTCACTGGATAGGTAGCGCAGGCCTCTTGACTTCAGAGGACTGCTGTCCGTCGTTTACTTCACGAACGGTGAGTTCCGAATATTTCAAATGTCTTTAAAAGTCTTTTGTAATGTTCTCTTATTTTGCAGGGTTCCGGCGATGGCGGTTGACTGGCTGAAGTGAATTGAGGATGGACCCGTATGCGGAATAGAAGCTCCTGGAAGCGCGTAAGTAAGCGCTTGTTGCTTGCTTCACGATGCGCACTAAATGTCCTTTTATTTTGCAGGTACCAGTTCGGAGCTGCTGAAGGATGCCGGAATGCCCACTGAGTTCGGCGTGGATGGAGTAATGGCACGTGAGTATTGAACGTTACCCAATGTCTTTAAACGCACCTTCTTTTGTCTTACAGATGCGCAATGCAGTGCGATGACCTCCGGAGCACGTGAAGAGTAGGTAAGCCTTTGTCTTTCAGATGCAGGAATGCTGCGCGAGGCGTTGATGACAGCCGATCGACCAGGTAAGAGATGCGCTGTCACTGAAGACCGTAGTGCTAACCTGTTCTTTCTTGTCTTTATAGATGTTGCTGAAGACTGGATTCAGGATGGTAAGCCTTTTTCCTTTAGGCCCAGGATCAGATGCAGAAGACACGATGAGCGTTCTGCTGCAGAGGATGCAGAATAACGCAAAGCAGGATTCATCCATCGGGTGTGGTTTAAATAGCCTCCTGTAGTGCTTAGGTGTCTCCTTCCACAGCCACGCCTAGGTAAGAAAAGAGTTCCTGCTTTCCAGAAGAGTTCCAGTGTTCTGAACCTACGGAGTGGCTCCTGCCCCACCCAACAGGAAAAGTAGTCCCAAACAGAAGAGGATCAGGGGTTCAACTGGCAGGTAAGTAAGCAGCATGGTCTGCTGCAGGTAAGTCCACCCAAGCATTATGAGCCCGGCGCTTGCAGCACTGGGACTGGGCATATTTATGAGCCTGGCGCCACTGGCGCCAGGACAGGGTCCAAAAGGTCCCAATTGGGACTGGCTGGCACTCGGAACCTGGGTTATGGGCCTGCTTCCAAGGGAGTTGAGTAAGTCCTGGCCTTTTGGAAGCAGAGATCATGACAGTTCTGAGATGGGCAGGAATGGGTGGGATTAGCCATAGGGGTTAGCATGGTTAGCAGCAGGGAATGGGAGGGATTAAATAATCCAACAACTGTGTATCCGTCTTCAAATGACATCTCCATTGGAAAAGCATTACAAACCCTCATTCAAAGCTCATATTTTAATGACAATAGTTTCGGTTTAAAGGTAGCGCTTTCAGTGCCACCTAATAGCCCAAACTAAACAGGGGTTCTCAAACGCATGCTAATAACCTGTTCCAGATCTGTCATTCGCAATTCCATTAATACAGTGGATTTAAATTTAGGAATTATGTCAGTCAATTAATTAATATATTTATGTATTCATTAGCACTAGTCATATATAATCATAATTTGAATTGTTTGATGTCACATGTCTACTAGAGGTCACTACGTTCCCATAGATGATGGAATGACAACCTCTACTGAATCTCAAACAGTGGATACATTTTTTTTTTTTTTTAAAAAAAACTCATTTTCAAAAGTGCCTTTAGCTATTCTAGGAACATTAACCATATAAACACGTTTTTCCCCAGATGTCCTAAATTAACACTTCTCATTTCTAGAGCTGTCTGTTACAGCAATATTCCCATCTACCTTAAAAACCAAGGGATTCCTAGGTCAAGGAAAATTTTATTTTGATTTGACAACAACCCCACACGCCGATGGGAACCGGGAACTGCCAGGAGCCACAAAGAAACGTAACACTGCTCCACTCCATTTGCCGATCGACTGTGATAAAGTCGGCTCATTGGCCGGTTGACTCCCCTGATGGGCCTAGCGGATAGTGTTGACAACAGCAGCTCACTCCCATTGGCTTAGGTGGTTCCTAACCGGTTAACAGCCCACGCTGATGTCTGGTCCACTTGGTTGAGTGATGGTCCCGGGCCCAGCGGGAAGTGGGAATATGCTCGGGCAGAATGTCGAGGGAAAAATAGGTGCATTACTTATTTGTGTCTTGTTTCTGTTGAGAAACTTCCAAAAGGACCCCATTACCAAGCATCGAAACTTACACACCACTCACAAATGCCATAAGTGATCTGGACCTAGTGTGATAGGGTCATGAATGTGACCCTGTCTGGGGGTTTGGTGGGAGAGACCATAGTCCCGAGCTCCCCATGAATATATGCATGGCTATTGGTACCACTGTCCCTGTCTCAATGCTTATCATCTTCTGCCCTGATCAGGACTTTTATTCCTCTGTTTCAGAGAGCATGACCTGCAACTAGCATCTGAATCTATGGAAGCCAACTAAGAATCACTGCTCCAGGGAAGAAATACCAGTTAAAGGGAAACCCGAACTACCATTACCAGAATGTACCGAGCTACAACCAACAAAACTTGGCTGGAGGAATGGGTCTGAGTCCAAAATGGAGTTTTACCTCACTAAATTAAAGGGGACACCAAACAGTCACCCAAAGAAAACAGAGGGAATACGTGGGAGATGTGGGGCAGTAATCCAAGAAATGGAACTGGCAAGAAACTACAAGGAAACAAGGAGACCCTAAAAAAAGTTCACAACCCATATTTTCACAGAGAATAACTCAGAACAGCAAGAAAACTGGAGCAAACGACCTGTCTGAGCATATGGCTGACCCCAAGAGAATAAAGTCTGCAAAAAGGGCCTAAAACCTGTAGGTGCAGTCGCTGCCGGGAGTAGCTGCGGTAGAGATTAGCCCTCAGAAGACTTAGAAAGTCAGTGGGGGAAATCCTGAGTAGGAAGGGCTCGGCTATAAAAACCCAGAAAGTGTAGAAAGGGGAGGAAATGTTTATGGATGAGGTCGGATGAGCATCCGTTAGACATAGGAGGGTATGGCAGGTGCAGAAAGAGTTGAAGGAGACTACTGGAGTGCTATGAGAGAGTGAAGATAAGGTGTCAGGTCTGAGAGGGTGGTTGTCATGACCCTTACCGGCAAGTCAGCCATCCAGTTAGGGCCAGGTCAAAGGCCTTAAAACCTCATCCAAGCCTCTCTTGGAGTCAGTGCTGGCGCCTTTGGCGCCAGGCTCATAACCATCATAAAGACCAACATTACAATGGGACTATTTACTTGGGACTATTTAACTTGGGGGGTCAGCCAACATGGAGGCACACACATAGCTCAGTTACAAGGAACTGAGCTATGCGGTCTAGTCTTTTGGGTGTGGCAGGCCTGGGACTACTTTACCTGGACTACTTTGGGTGTGGCAGGCCTGGGACTATTTTACCTGGACTACTTTACCTGAGACTATTTACACCGCACCCAAACAGCAGAACACGCTGCGCGTTATTCTGCTATGGGCAGCGTAATGCTCACCGTGTCCAGTTCTTTGATGCCAGTTTACCTGAAACCAAGGACCTGCAGAGAGAGAAAGAACACTACGAAACTTACCTGGAACAGTATCCTGTCTTTAATCCATCGCCGACTTAAGTTCCACTCACCTGAAGGTACGAACTCCATCATCCGGCACTGCATGCATCCTGGAATACCATAACCTGGAAAGAGGAGAAAGAAAGACAGCATTAGTAAGCGTTTACTCACGGTTCCTCCCGAACGAAGAAAGCCACATAATTCTTACCTGGGTAGGCATCTCCTGGTCAGTATCATCGCTGGAACATTACGGCGCTCGGCGAGGAACATCGCGACCTACAAGGAGAGAAAAGACAGAGGTTAGCAATATAAAAGGCGAAACAGCGCAGCGCATCGCGCATTACTAACCGGACAGCATCACACACACACCGCTTTCGCCTACCGGCCCATGCTCATCTTCAAACTGCATGACAACACTAAATACCTTTCCATACCTAAAAGGAAAGAAGCAAGACATTATTATTCGAACTAAGAGGAACATAAGAACTGCATATAAAGACTGTAAAGTAGCAAACCTACAGAGTCGCAGCAGGCCTGGATTCCCACAGGGGGGCTTGCACCAGTGAAGTAACCTGGTCGCTGCTCGCCCCCCACATCTACACGCCCCTGCCACGAGGAGCAGGATGGAGAATCCACCTTTTAGAATATTAAGGTGAGGAGAAGGCACAAGGGGGAGGAAGGAGTTGAGGCCAAGGGAAGTGGGAAAACAAAGACAATCTGGTATTGAATCCAGCTCTCCTATATTGCAGACCCATCTTTAACCAGAGGCCTTACCAAGGGACTGGGAGAGGGTTCGAGAGTGCAAATCATCCAACCAGGGCTGGGTGGCGTCCCCGTGGATACCAGGTGAGCGTAACAGAATGCGAAGCCTCAATAATATTATCCACCTGGGCGTCATGGAGACTTCAGAGATTGACCAGTTAGCTCAGTTGTTAGGGCAGTTACGCGCTGAAGTCCATTCAGCCAGGCAAGAAACCAATGCTCTTAGGAGGGACTTGATTGTTACTAAGGATCGTACTGACTAAATAAGTATACAATTGCTCCAATCACAGGCAGGACAGACCCCATTGCCTGGTAACATTATGCCAGCACCTGTACCAACTTCTTCTACCAATCCAGTACAAATAACCCTTCCTAGGGCAATTCCTTTAGCTCTACCTGAAAGATTCACAGGTGACCCCAAGAAGTACGCAACGCTCATGAACCAGTGTCGTCTTCATTTCCTTTGCAGACCTGGGGCTTTTCCGAACGACCAAGCGCGGGTTGCTTTTGTTTTGTCATATCTGAGCGGCAGTGCTGCGGATTGGTCGGTACCATTGGTAAGTCAGGATGACTCGTTGTTACATGACTTTGGGGGTTTCCAGATGGAAATGGAAAAACTCTTTGCTCGTCTTACCCAAGGTCAAGCATTAGACAACAAACTTTTGTCACTCCGTCAAGGAAGTCAAGACTTGCTTACATATATAGCAACATTTAACTGACTAGTCGTTGAAGCTGGGTGGCCTGAAGAAAAAAGGACCACACTATTTCATTGGGGTCTACGAGGGGAACTAAAGGATGTCCTTGCTCAAGTGGTTAACCCACTTAAAAGCTGTGCAGAATTCATCAACCTTGCGGTGCAATTAGATCACAGATTGCAAGACCGAAAAGCGGACTGGATAAGGTTAGACACTCGAGCTGTGTATGTCCGGTCAAAGATAATGTTCCACGTACACTGGAAAACACAGTAGAACCCATGCAAATCAGAGGTGTACGGCCCCCTTTAACTAAAACTGAAAGAGACAAGAGAAGGCAACATCAATTATGCTTATATTGCGGAAAATCAGGCCACTTCCTCAAAGAATGGCCAGTGAAACCACCAAGGAGAACAGTTGGAGCCACAGAGAAGGAAGATAATAACAAGGAGTCGGAAAACTACCAAGCCCAGCAAGCGTAGAGGTCCGCTTGTCGAGCGAGAAGGATGAGCCACAGACCTCACACTTTGCATTACCAGTAATTTTGATCAATCACCAACAACCGTCTCGGATGCATGCTGTCGAAGCATACATAGACAGCGGGGCAGTTGGGAATTATGTAGACCAAGATCTGGCAGCAGAGATGGGGCTTCCCCTATGCTCTAAGTCGACTACAGAAAAGGTTACTACTGTTGATGGGACAGAAATAGCTTCCGGAGCAGTAACCCAATGTACAGCAGCACTAACCCTACTGTGCCAGGATGGACACCAAGAATCTATTACATTTGATCTCATCAAAGCTCCTCAGTTTCGACTAATTTTAGGGATGCCATGGTTGGTAGCTCACAACCCTCTAATTGATTGGCGTGCCAAGGAGTTGGCCTTTTCCGATGATTGTACTCGCACCTGTTATTACCAAGAAAAGGGGAAAACAGACTTATGTACATCTGCTACTCCCAGTACGGAGGCGATTGCACTAGGTGTGACTAGTACTCTACCAAATGAATACCAAGATTTTCAAGACGTGTTCCAGAAAGAACAAGCCAATACTCTACCACCGCACAGGCCCTACGATTGTCAGATCGACCTCATACCTGGTGCGCAAATTCCTTGTGGCCGAATCTATGCACTTACTGAACCAGAAAACCTCCATTTGAAATCTTATCTTGATCAGTACCTGGCAAATGGATTTATCCGCCCGTCTAAATCACCGCACCCAGTCCCTTATTCTTCGTACCCAAGAAGGAAGGAGATTTGAGGACTTGCATCGACTATCGCGCATTAAACCAGATCACAGTAAAAAAACGTTATCCACTGCCCCTTATTCCTGAATTATTGGATCAAGTCAAAGACGGCCAAATCTATTCCAAACTGGACCTTAACGGGGCGTACCATCTTGTTCGAGTGAAGAAAGGCGACAAATGGAAAACTGCCTTTCGTACAAAATACGGCTTGTATGAATACCAGGTAATGCCTTTTGGGCTTTGCAACGCTCCCGCTGCATTCCAGTACTTTATGAATGATGTTTTGCGCGAGTTAATCAACGTTTGCGCCCTGGTTTACATTGATGACATCTTAGTATTTTCTGCTACAAAAGAAGAGCATATCAGGCATGTCCGCTCCGTCCTTGCTAAACTCTGCCAACATAAACTGTATGCTAAACTCGAAAAAAGTTCTTTTCATGTCACCGAAGTGGAGTTCCTCGGTTAAATTCACTTCTGCTCCAGTTCTACGGCATCCTCGCCCAGACCTCCCTTATATAGTTGAAACAGATGCCTCTAGCATGCATTGGCAGCTGTTCTCTCACAAAGGGACCCAGGAACTGGCCAGTTACACCATGTGGCCTTCTGCTCACGAAAATTCTCACCTCCCAAATTCAACTATGCTATCACAGACAAAGAACTCTTGGCTATAAAATCAGCTTTCAAGGCATGGTGACACTATCTGCTTGGTGCTAGACATACTGCCACGGTCATAACTGATCATCGAAACCTGCAATACCTAAAAACAGCAAAGGCTCAATCATCCCATCAACTGCGGTGGACTATTTTCTTCGCTGAATATAACTATGTGATCACCTACCAGCCAGGAGTCCGAAACGGAAAGGCAGACGCCTTGTCCCGCATGAGTGTTGATGAAAAGGTATACATAACTCCAGATCCAGTAGCCATCATTCAAGAAGACAAACTCCTGGGTCTTATGACAACATTGACACAGGGTGAACTCCAAAACAAGATCCAACTCTTAATGGATCCCACTCTCTCACAAGAGTGGTGTACTTAAGGAGAACATTACACCATTAAAGATCAGTTACCATATTTTAGGAACCGTCTATACCTGCCAAGTAAAGATTTACAAGAGCAGGTTATTTCGGGTTATCAAGACTCCCTGATTGAAGGTCATCCTGGAATTGCCAAAGCTCTAGCTAAAGTAAAACAAAACTATTGGTGGCCCACATGGCGTAAAGACATCATCCAATTTATCCAATCTTGCGATGTGTGTGTGCACAAAACAAGTCCCAAAAGCAGAAACCAGCTGGTCTTCTCCAACCATTGGAAATTCCCCCCGCACCACGGCACACACTGTCCCTTGATTTCATTACAGATCTACCTCCTAGTCAAGGATTCAACACCATTTTAGTAATTGTAGACGTGTTCTGTAAAATGGCACACTTTATTCCTTTTAAGGGTCTTCCAAATACATCCAGTTTAGCAAAGGTATTCCTGGAGAAAATCGTACGGCTACATGGGTTTCCATCAGTGTTTATCTCAGATCGAGGTAGTCAGTTCGTATCCAACTTCTGAAGGAAATGCTGTTCAATGGCCCAAATTGACATTCGATTATACACAAGTCACCATCCTCAAACAGATGGCCAAAAAGAAAGAACAAACCAAACCCTTGAGCAATACTTACGTTGCATGTTACATCAAGTGGAAAGAAATTGGAAGGACTTGTTATGGATAGCTGAATAGGCCTATAATAATTCATTTCACACCAGCACTGGACAAACCCCTTTCTACACTATATATGGTAGAGATCCACGTACTTCAGAATTGGATCTCCCAACCCCTTTAGAAATGCCAGCGATTAAAACCCTGTATAGGAATATTTCCCAGGCCTTCAAAGAAGCAGCACAACATTTACTCCAAGCCAAGAACAGACAAAAGAAATTTGCTGACCAACATCGTAGTAAAGCCCCCGACTATCAAATTGGAGACAAGGGGCCTCATTATGACCCAGGCGGTAAGTTACCGCCTGGGTCGTACCTTTACCACCATGGCGTAAACTATGTTTACGCCATGGTGGTTGGCGGATTTACCGCCCCATTCCGAGGTTGGCGGGGCGGTAAGTCCCCATTAACCCATTTACCCTTCCCCATTCCCATTTTTGCCCCATAGGGCATAATGGGAGTGGGGAAGGCGTTAATTACGCCACCGTAAATTACGGTGGCGTAATTAACAACAAGGTCCCTTAGCGCCATGGATTTTAACACCTGCTAAAAGCAGGTGTTAAATCCTCCATGGCGCTAAGGGACCTCGGAATCAGGCGGTAAAGGTCGGCGCTGTTTACGCTGCCGTAAACCCCTTACCGCCTGGGTCGTAATGAGGCCCAAGGTCTGGTTAGCATCAAAATATGTGCCCATAAAAGGGACTGAAACCAAGGACCTGCAGAGAGAGAAAGAACACTACGAAACTTACCTGGAACATTATCCTGTTTTCAATCCATCGCCGACTTAAGTTCCACTCATCTGAAGGTACGAACTCCATCATCCAGCACTGCATGCATCCTGGAATACCATAACCTGGAAAGAGGAGAAAGAAAGAGCATTAGTAAGTGTTTTCTCACGTTTCCTCCCGAACGAAGAAAGCCACACAATTCTTACCTGGGTAGTCATCTCCTTGTCAGAATCATCGCTGGAACATTACGGCGCTCGGCGAGGAACATCGCGACCTGCAAGGAGAGAAAAGACACAGGTTAGCAATATAAAAGGCGAAACAGCGCAGCGCATCGCGCATTACTCACCGGTCAGCATCACCCACACCGCACTTTCGCCTACCGGCCCATGCTCATCTTCAAACTGCATGACAACACCAAAATACCTTTCTATACCTAAAAGGAAAGAAGACATTATTATTCGAAGTAAGAGGAACATAAGAACTGCATATAAAGACTGTAAAGCAGCAAACATACGGAGTCGCAGCAGGCCTGGATTCCCACAGGGGGCTTGCACCAGTGAAGTAACTTGGTCGCTGCTTGCCCCCACATCTACGCGCGCCTGCCACGAGAAGCAGGATGGAGAATCCACCTTTGAAAATATTAAGGTGAGTAAAAGGCCCAAGGGGGAGGAAGGAATTGAGGCCAAGGGAGGTGGGAAAACATAAAGACAATCTGGTATTGAATCCAGCTCTCCTATATTGCATACCCATCTTTAACCACAGGCCATACCAAGGGACCGGGAGAGGGTTCGAGAGTGCAAATCATCCAACCAGGGTTGGGTGGCGTCCCTGTGGATACCAGGTGAGCGTAACAGTGGTACTAATTGGATGGTGTGGGAGTGAATGTCCGAAAGACTGATTTGAAGGCTCAGAGTAGAAGGAGGAGTTGAGAGTAGAGAAAGATAGTGAGAGAGGTTGTGTATGAGCGTGTGGATGAGAGAGTGAGAGGCACAAGGGCAGAGGACAGTGGAGGCAGATCTAGTGATGGGAGCTGGAGGACAGGAGGACAGACAGAGAAAGGGAGAGCAGTAAGACCAATGGTGGCAGTGTGTGGAGAGAGCGAGAGAGAGAGACAAGGAGGGGTATGTGAGAGAAGAGGAGACAGGCAAGTGAGGAGACACCAGGAGAAGCAACTGCACAAGAAACCGACACTGTTAGATTCCTTAGGAGGTCCCTAGCAGAGTTAGTGAGATAAGTCTAAGGCCTTTAGGCCTCGCTAGATTGATGGAGAGAACCAGGCAGTAGAGGTGTGCTGGCTGTAGTTAACCAACCTTGTAGAAAACAAGTGACTGATTAGTAGCCTAGGCTAGGGAGGTGAGAGCCCGCTGTAAGGTTGAGGATAGGGTGCTGGGAACACCCCTAGGCAGAGAACCTCAATTAACTTGAAGACATATATTTTTCTGATAAAATGTTGAAACTAAAAATCTGTTGTTGTGGGTTTATTGAGCCCCCTGTCACACTAGACACTTCAGGCAAAGGGATAGCAGGTCTGACCTTGCTAGTGGCAAAGATACAACTTGCAGGAAGAAAATTCTGAGATACGAGGGATAGCCAACGGGGTTGCTGACAAAACCCTGGAACAGTCGACCATAAAAAAGAAATATGCTGTACTAGCAGAGTTCGCTTGCAGAACTTAATCATGGAGTCTCTCAATGTGGAGAAAATAATTGGTGGGTGAAACCAGAGGACAGAGACAGTTGAGGAGGTCATGTTATGGACATGGCATTTTAAGAACTATCAGTAAAAACAAGTAAATAAGATACGCTTCTGTGTGTTCTAACAGTTTATAATACATTGCTACTCTATTGATAAAATTGAACTGCTACCTCCAACCAAATGCTATTGAAGTGCCAAATGATGTTATAAAAAATAAAAGTGACTTTAAGTTTTCAATTAAAGTACATTGCTGCTTGCCAAAATACCTCTAGATCCAGTTTTCAAGGTCTAATGTCTACAAAGAAACACAGCCTGACACATCCTTACACTCTGGAGCACCCACCATTCTTGATACTATTATTTAATAAAAAGGATATAGAGACTGTAGATATCTGAGAAGGTTGATTTGGCTGTGTTTTTGAGCAAGGACACAGGGCGGCTATGGGCACAAGTTGAAGTTCCCCGCTTAATCCCATTTCCGCCATGTGGTTTGGTATCAGCAGACTGTTAGCCCTCCCGTGGACAGGATGGATTCTGGTGCAATGTAAATTACCTCCTTGGCCTTCAGACCTATTCATAAATTCAAGTAGAAAATTAGACAAATGCAAACCATGAGAAGCAGAATACAATTGAATGCTATTTAATTTTTCAAAGATAGCACCAAACATGCCACATCACTACTAATTCAGAGCACTTTGTTACAGTTATACTTCTGGGGGCAGGAGATTTGGTAAAAATGGGGAAGACAAATGTGTCATATAGCTATGTAGGAAGCACAAAGGACCAGTATACTAGAGTGGTGTTTAACACTTATTTACAAGTCTCTTATCACCCACCCCCAAACAGTCCAACCTGGATGAACAATTAGCATGATCATGAGGATTTCCTGCATCCTGCTTCCTTGTGTCCTTCAAGTCTTTCAGTACTGGGCTTACAGGGACTCTACACTCTTCTTTGTTCAGTCACTCTGATCACTTCTCCCCGTATCAGGATTCAGGATTTACAGCATCCTTCCTCTCTGTGGTTATTGACTCCTTAGTTCTGCCACTGTACACAACTCAAGGCTTCTCCCAACAACTGCTGGTGAGATGAATTTCTCAACAAGGATTAGACGAGACAAGAAGGCTTGGGGACGTGGCTAGCGGCCATGTGGTGAGGGAGCAACCCTGCAGAGCTCTCGCATGATCTTCCATAAAGATTGATTGAATTGCCTGATTTCACCCAAGTTGCAGGAATAAGGGGTCCGGCGCAGGTAAAACCGGCACTTCGGGAGTTCTCATGACAAATCTGGGAGGAAGACAAAGCTACGAACGACTGAGATCGCACTATCCAAGTGGCGGCCACAGCGCTCCGGAGCACTGCCCGAATGCTGGGGACCGGCGCTGGAATAGCTCTGCGGAGGTCCCATGCAGGTCTAAGCCAGGTCCAAAGATCCAATGAAGGATCGGATTGGAAGAGGGCTGGCTGGAGGGCAATCAGGGTTTTGTCTGGGCCCCCCCGGTGGTGGTGATTGAGCGAGTGGGTTCACTTATCACAGAGCCTGGACTGGGTGCTGGAGAGAGAGTGGTGCACCTGGTGTAACACAGGAAAAGCATTTTCTGACGATAAGCAAAATCTGACGTTACACCAGCCGCCCTCAGAGAGCAGAGTGGGTACTGCAGTGACTGGAGCATCTATGCCAGGGGAACATGGCTCCGAGTATACTCCGAGCATACACGCTCCAAATCTAGAGTACAGAGAGTTGCGATAACTTCGGCGAAAAGTGAATGTTCTGCCCTAAATGCGGGCACCACGCATTCCTTCACAAACAATAAATAAGGAATTGGGATACTGTTGTCAAGTGCTGCAGAGGCAGTCTTAAGCCCTCTGGATAAGGTCCAAGCATTACCCTTGCACTTGCAGGCACGACGACGACCGCCAACGACATTCAGAGCCAGATATGAACTAATTGACAAATTAATAGGCGCGCGCAGAGTGATGGTACTATTGTGATAGTTGTGGGAACCAGTTGTATGTAGGGCCACGAACATCACTACAACTAACAGCAAGCTGCTTGGACCTGGTAACATCAAAATAAGGGGGCTGCATTGGCGCCGACAGGAAGTGCTGCAGGGCCAAGAAGAGTGGGGCAATCACTGGACACTTTGGAAGGAAGGGGCACACGGTGTAAAGCCCAAGTGGCTGCGATGGAACCTGGATAACAATAGAGAGCCTTTGAGAGGCACGCAGAAAGTGCTTTAGGTGCACCAGATTGGAACATTAATGTACCGCACAGAGGCTATGCAGGAGTAACCCAGAGGTGGAGTGAGGCAGCGGGACTGCAGTGGACCAGTGGAGGGACCACAATCTGAGGCATGATCCTGTGGCACTGCAGGAAGATAAGGAGGACAGCAGGCTGGAAAGCCCAGCTGCGAAGGGCCGAATATTGCAATTGACACTCTACGAGACTGTGTGGAATGAGTATATGACATCCCAGAGGGTGACTGGCTCAGAGGCAGTGACACAGTTGAGAGCAAAGTGACGTCTGAAGTGCCCCGGGGGACAGCTGATGGGCTAGGAGGCGCTTCTAAAGCGAGACAGAGGAGCAGTGATATAGGTAAGATCGCGAGCCTGTGACGACTGTACTGACTTGGCTCGAGCCTTAATTCCAGATGTCGGACAAGGGTCTTAAAGGGAAAGCCAGACAGACTGTCATCGAGGCGTGTGCGCACAAGGAGGGGACCAACATGACACATAGAGCAGAGCCTGCGGAAATTGCATCACCAGGCCAGACAGCTCTGCAAGGGGAATGCCCCATCCTAGCAGCAATAGCGGCGCTGAAAACGGCACTAGCGCATAAGATAAATATGGTCATCGTAGACATCGGACTGCTGCGCGCAGATGTACGAGCATTAGCAGACTGCTTGGGCAATGCGGAACAGAGGGTGCAAGACAACAAAACCAACATCGCTAGCGCTCAGACGCAAGTAGCACATTTACTTGATCATGTGAAGACTTTAGAACACTGTGCGGAAGACGCTGAGGGCACAGCCTGTAGGAACAATATCACGATATTGGGACTTCTGGAAGGAGAAGGCGGAGATCCTACGGCTTACGGTGAAAATATGCTCCTGCAAGAGGTGGGCCCAGGCACACTAACATAGGGATTCCCTAGACCATTGATAGCAAAGATCATGAACTGTATAAGGAAAGAATTCTTGCATTTTCTAGAGACGGAGGAACTATCACCAGAGGATCACCAAAGTTGGCGATATATCCTGACTAGACTGTTTTGGTGCAACGGTGTAGAGCAATGTTTGGGACAACCCAAGAACGATTATGACAAGAACATTTACGGTACATGTTGATTTAACCGGCCAAGTAGAAGGTTTTAGACAACAGTAGATCACATTTTATTTTGAGGACACGCCGGAGCCACACTCCTGGATGGATGCGCAGGGGGTGCCGCAGCTCCAGAACAGAAGCAATAATAAGCCATAAAGTGGTGGCACTGGAACACACAGAGTACTATTTTTGTTGGCTTTTCCCATGCTGCAGCTTGGGTGGAAGAGGCATGGGGATACTGGAAGAAATGCAGGGGCGAGTGGCACCGCAACACTAGGACAGAGAGCAGGTGCCCTGGAGAAGGCAGCTGTTGGCGATCGCCACATACCCCTGTTGTAACTTAAGATGCCTGTTTTAAGGTATCAAGGTGCTGCACGTTACCCGGAGATGGGGAGAAGGGAACAGGAGAGGCGACTGAGTCTGAGTAGGCGATTCACTGCTGGGCTGTTGTTGGTACTGGGGGGACATTTTGGGGGGTTTTATGTTTTTTCAGGAAGGGAGGGGGTGGAGAGAATGTGGACAATGTGTCTGGCTGAAGGGGAGCATTTAGTTTGTTGGTAGATGGAATTGTGATCAATGCAAAAAGGATAGGCAATATATGTACATAGGAAAAACCCAGGGTGCTTGACTCCCCTACAAGGGTTGCAGACTGCAATACTCCACTTTGCAGTGATAGCGGGCGGGAAACAAAACGACCCCCACTGGCGAGAGAACGATCCAAGGGAGGAGATTTGGAAAACCAGCTTGGGGGGCTGTGGGACAAGGAGGACCCTGTGGAACCTCTAACAGCAATGGGTAATGGCCTGGTTGTAGTCTCCTGGAATGTAAGGGGCTTAAATATATGCTCCGAGATTGCGCGTGTAAGCATATCTGATCAGGATGGGAATACAGGTGGTGCTGCTGCAGGAAACGCACCTCACGGCTGATAGACAGGCTACGATAGCTAGGAAATGGGGTGGCAAGCTGTATGGTTCGCCCTTCTCGTCGTATGCCAGGGGTGTCCTTGTTTGGATTGGCCCCACGGTCCCCTACCAGTACTGGAGTTTAAAAGAGATGATGAGGGCAGAATGGTTGTAGCACACAGACTATTAGAAAACAGAGAAGTCTGCTTGGTGAACGCATATGCTCCAAAGCACGATGCCACTGCGTTCTTTCAGTCGTTATACTCAAAATTTTCTGCTTACAGTGGATCTGCATGGGTCTGGGGCAGTGACTTCAACTGCACTCTTAACCCCGGCTTGGATAGATCAGATGAGAAATATAGGAAACCTGCACCACTGGCTAAGGTTTTTGGTTCCCTCTTGCAGAATTTACAATTGGTAGATATATGACAAGCGAGCACATGGTTATTCCCATTTTTCGGCCCCTCATGGGAAGATTGTATCTTCACAGGAATAGAAATTTTGTGTGAGTTTGCAGACATAGATTATATGGCTAGAGCATGCCCCGTTGATAGCAATATGGCAGAAACATACACAGAGACCCCCGATACCAAGTTGGCGGGTAAGAGCCGAGGCCATACTGAAGGATGATTTTAACTCAGCAGCTGTGGGTGATTACAAGTCTAAAGAGGTTCTCCTGTGCTGTGGGGTTCTGTAGGGGTCTAGTGTATCACTTCTGCTATATAATATCTACTCCAAACCTTTCTTTGACTTACTGGACAGCATGGGTGTTAAACATGTAAATTACGCTGACAACACCCAGATTGTCCTGGAATTTTCTGGCGACTATGAGGCAGACTCGATTCTCACCAGTAGGGTGTTTAACACAATCAAAGACTGGATGGGAAAAAACTCAATGGCGCTGAATAACAAGAAAACAGAGCTTCTTATTGTTGGAAGCCTGGCTAAACTCAAGCTTTTTGGATCACAATATGAGGCCTTTCTCATTGGAGGGGACAGAATTCAGGTGTCTAGCCAGGTTAAAACCTTAGGAGTAATCTTTGATAGCCCCCTTGACTTCAAGAAACATGTCTCCTATGTGATCTCCAACTGCACATACATGACCCATCCCCTGTGGCAGATTAGGCCATATTTGTCGGAAGACAATAGAGCCTTGATAGCTACAGCTACCATCAAGTCCAGGGTCGACTATTGTAATGGGCTTCTGGTAGGAAAAACACATACAAATGTCAGGAAATTGCAAGTTCCTCAGAACAGGGCTGTTGCAGTCAACTGTGGCATCAGACGGCAGGAACATGTTTCGGATGCGTGGAGAAAATTGCACTGGCTGTCAATACAGCAGAGGATTTGCATTAAAGCATCCTGCATGGTTTATAATTGCCTCGCAGGGAATGCTCCCAGTTACATCAAATCCTGAATTAAAAGACGCCGTGTAGGTGTGCATTGCGATCCAATGACAGAGGCCTACTTGCGCAGCCTCGCACCAAATTCAAGAGGTTTGGTAATCTGAGCCTAAGTGCATGGGGTCTAAGAGTCTGGAATAACCTTCCTTTAGCAATCAGGCAACCACCCTCGCTGCACAGTTTAAAAAAGCCCTCAAAACGTACTTATTTGATGGTGGGGTATCTATTCGTACTCCCTGCCTGTACCTCACTCTGGTCTGATTCTTCTTGCCTCTCAACGCATTTTCTTTTTCTGTTTTATGTCTATATAGTCTGTCAGCGCTCTGAGGCCTGCGGGCGAGTTGGCGCTCTATAAACATTCTATAGAATAGCTATCTGGGAGATAAGATTGTGGAGTACTTTGACACTAACAGGGGCTGTGCTAGAAAAGCATGCACTTTGTGGGTCGCTTTCAAGGTAGTCATGAGGGGGTGGCGATTGGGAAAATGGGAGGCCTCAGAAAGGATATACTCTGCACTTTGAGATTGAAGACACTATAGTGAGGGTATGAGGAGGGTCGGTAAGGTTACTGGAATTGCGCCAAAAATGCACTGCTGGGAAGTGGGAAAGGTTGGGTAAACGGGATTTTGCAAAATATACTCAGAGTCCACACGCTGAGGGAGACCAGTCTGGGAGGTTGCTGGCATGGTTATGTAACCTGGAAGAACCAAGAGATATGATTAGCGCTATTGCAGATGAGAATGGCGTCATTGTTAGGACCCAAATCAAGATTAACAAGGTATTCCCAAGGTTCTACAAATCCCTATACTGATGGACGATAGGGAGATTGGCGATGCCCTAGCTCAAATAGAATTACCCAAGCTAGAGGAGAGCAAGTGGATATGGGTGATGCCCCACTGACATTGGATGAAATAAGTGCGGTAATAGCTGAACTCGCAACTGCCAAGACCCAGGACCAGACGGTCTCCCTGGGGAATTCTACAAAGCATACGCGGACATACTACAGCCCAGGCTTTTGGAAATCTTTGTAGAAGCATATGAATTTGGGGTATTACCTAGTAGCTTAAGGGAATCCACCATAGCGCCTATTCTCAAACCTGGGAAATCTCAACAGAGTTGTGGTCCGTACAGACCACTCTCTATGGTGAATCAAGATAGCAAGATCCTGACAGCGGTATCGGCAAACAGACTTAAGAAGGTGGTGGGAAGCTTGGTTCACGCCGATCAAACAGGGCATGTCCTGGGGTGTAGCACCTCATGGAACTTGAGGAGCCTGCATCACTTGATAGATAGCACTAACCACTTGGAGGTGGACTGTGTGGTGGCCTCTTTGGATGCTGTCAAGGCCTTTGATTCTGTCCATTGGGACTGGTTACTGGTGACACTTGTGCGTTTTGGGATTGGGGCAGTGTTTTTAGGATGGGTGAAGTTGATTTACACTGCACCCAAAGCAAGGGTAAAAACGGCTAAATAGATTTCCGAGAAGTAGGAGGTACATAAGGGCACCAAGCAGGGCTGCCCACTGTCGCCAATGCTGTTCATTCCTGCATTGGACCCACTGGCTGCAGTCCTTAGAGTGGAATATGCAGGGGCTGGAATTGTGATAGACGGAGTGGAACACTTGGTCTCTCTGTGTGCAGACGACATGCTGCTGTATGTGAGCCAACCTGAGACCAACCTACCACACCTACTAGACATCATAAATTAGTTTGCCATGTTTTCAGGTATTTAGGTCAATCAGGAGAAATCTTGTTTGTTCCAGCTGGCGGGACTCAGAGGACTTGACGAGCAACAGCTATCTAATTTGGGCCTACAGTGGATGATTGCTACTTTTCATTATCTGGGTATTAACGTATGGCACAACCCTGCTTCCTCACAGAATAACACACAAAGAGTCCTGGATGGGGTGGCTAATTCTATGGGGTTCTGTATGAAATTGCCCCTTGGGGTGCCAGACGGGGCGGCGTTGTTAAAAATGGTGGTCCTGATTCCAAGCTATCAGCTGGTGGAGGACGTGTGTGAGCGTCTCTCACTGTGCCCACCTGGCCACATTTGAAGGAGAAAATAAAGCAACGTGGTTAATTATGAAGTTAAACGAACCACTGCATTACAGCCATATGAGCAGAAGGATAGTGGCAGGTGCCAAGTCGGAAGAGTGATTGGTGGGGCTGCTGCAAAAAGTTACGGGACGAGGGGTTAAGCCCCGCCGTGAAAACAAGGAGATCCCGCTGCGGAGGAGAAGTGTCAGTAACCAGAAGAGGGGGAGAGCGGAGACACGGCTGCGCCCCGATCCCGAGTAAGAGGTGGGGCGAAGTGAGGAGATCAGCCCGGAGCGGCCTTGTGACACCAGAACAGAAGGGGGAGATAACAGGACCCGGAGTGAGAACTCCGGGAGCAGTCAGTCTAGGGAGGTGGAGGAGCGGAGGGAGCGGAAAAGGAGCCCATCCACCTACACTGCAGTTCGATAGAAGGGAGTTCGCCCAGGGGAGAGAAAGGAGACATTGAGTCACGAGGCCTGCCCATAAGACGACAAGGGCATAAAAAGGGACAACAGCAACCTGGAGAGACCAGAGGAGAGCTTGAGGAGGTTCCTCACCCATGGATCGGTGGGGAAGAGGTGCAGCAGGTGGGGCCAGCAACTGGAGTGCGGTGAAGAGTCCAAGAGAAGAGCGGCCATCTGACAAAACGTTAACCATGATCAAATCGGGTCCCACAAATCATTGGGAGGCCGAGTGGAGCCAGCACCAAGGTCATTTTCAGAACGCAGAACAGGGAGGACTAGGTGAATTAAAGGACGGCGAGATCCCGGTGAGGGGCCCCAGCATCGGAAAAGAACAGGCACGTAAGATCTGATAATCAATGCGGTCTGGGGAGACCTCTGTTGTGCCCTTATGTCCAAAACCAGAGGGTAGGCAGTGTCGGCAGCCCGGAAGACCCCCCCATGCGCGTCTAGAGGCCAGTATTCAACAATTAATTGTGGAGCTCAGACATCCTCGCAGACTAGAAGTGGGGTGGTCACTCAAAGCCCTTCGACGTTGGGGACCGGGGAGGAAGGGGCAATGTCACCATGAAAAGAGGACTTGCAGAGCTGGGTCAAAGAATTTCAGGATCAGTTTATGGCTTCCTTTAAAACGCAGTTTCAGACTTTGAAAGAGGAAATGAAGCAGTTGGTGGAGTTGCTAAAAATAGATGTGGCCACATTAGAAGAGAAGACAGATACACTGGAAAAGGTCGTCCAAAATATGGAAGAGGATACACGGAAGAACGATGAAGCTCTGTAACACCTCTCTCGCCTCTCGCATAATTCCTGGAAAACCGCTCACGGAGATCAAAGTTTAGGACTAAGAATTTCTCTGAGTCAGTTGCTGATAAGGATTTGAAGGGTACCATCCAACAGCTGTTTGCAGATATTTTGGCAAGTAGCTCAGAAAATCTGGTTTAGGATGACCGCATACACAGTGGGCCCACAGAGGGTAGAGGAACCGGACTCGCGACCAAGGAATGTCCTGGTGACATTAAAATCTTATGATCAGAAAGAGCAGATCCTGAGAATCGCGAGGACCTCAAGGCATGTGCGAATCAACAAAGAGGAAGTTTGGTTGTACCAAGATCTGGCACAATCAGCGCTTCAAAAACGGAGATTGATTGGCCCAGTTGTACATTTCTGGTGCAGAAACAGGTCCGGTATTAATGGGCATTCCCATTTGGCCTTCTATTGTCTTGGGAAGGATGTCAAAACAGGATTTTGACCTGCAAAGAAGGAGAACAGATTCTGAATTTAGAGGATGAGAGTGCAGATGTTCGGGGTGGTCAACCGAGAGGAGAAAGAGGGTGCAAGAAGCCACCGGAGTGGAAATCTGTACCGACGAAAGGTAAGAATGGAAAAAAGACGTGAAGGAAGCAGTGGACTACGGTGGAGAATATATCAGGCTGAGCCTTGGAATGATGAGAAGCGGACATACTTTAAACCCCAGTGAGGGGGTAAGACTTACACACATTTCAATGTAGCTTTCAGGCCTAAGGGCCGGGGGGGTGTGGGGTGGAGCTTGGAATGGAAATGTGGGGTTTAGTATTCCCCACAACACTTCTCTGGGTTATAATGAGGGCCAGGCACGGCAGGCAATATATCCGGCTGATCCTAGGAACCTGGGCCTTCTTCAGGGAATGGGATGGAAGGGGCTGGGAAGTTCCAAGTTGAGAGTTTTACTGGTTTGTTGGGGAAAAGGGGAGGGGCCAGGGGAGATGTCAGAGGGAGAAGGACGAGGGTCTCAAGGTCAAGAGGCAGTCGGGAGATTCAGGGTTCTCGATAATGTGAAAGTCCCCTAAGATAATGTTGTTCAATGTAAGGGTACCAAACACCCCTGTCAAGAGGAAGAAGCTAGAAGGCTTGGTGAGGGGGGAATACCCGGATATTATCATGTACCAACAAACCCATTTACGCAAAAATGAAAGAGGGAAATTGTGGATAAAGGGGTTCTCTCAGTTGTACTAGGGGAATGCAGGGAAAAAAAGGCGGTGAGTGCTTATAGAACTACACGACAGGCTGGAGGGCAGGTTTTGGAATCCCGTTTAGAACAGGAAGCGAGATCTTTGTTTCTGAATGTCATATTGGATTCGTACAACATCACGCTGGCCACAGCGTATGCCCCTAACATAGGACAGGATGGTTTCTTGAGGGGAGTGCTATCGAGACTGGAAGAGTTTGCCAAGGGGGACATCATCTTGGCAGGGGATTTTAATTTGGCATGGCAGCCTCAATTAGACAGGAGTACCAGAACTACACAACAAACATTGGCCACTTCGAAGGCTCTTAAGTTAAAAATGACCACGATGCTAAGATGTCAGTGACGATAATGTCATGGAATGTCCGAGGCCTAAGTAATTACACCAAGGGCCGCAGGATCATGGCTTATGCCAATAGACACGGCTGCAAGGTACTGCTCCTGCAAGAGACACACTCCACTGGTCCACTGGCCAGAAGCATTGCGCCTACCTGGGGACCCCACAGATATTTTACTTCTTATTCCACACGCGCCAGAGGAGTCCCAACATTGATCCACAAGTCTCTTAAATTTGTCCTCCATAGGAGCTATATAGATCCTTGTGGAAGATACACTGTGCTGTACTGCGCCATTGCCAATAGAGATTTCCTACTTGTAAATACTTATGGCCCCAACGTCGACTCCCCCGAATTTATTGACCAGGTGGTCTCCATACTGCTAGGATACACGGATGTGCAAATCATCTGGGGTGGGGATATGAACTTTATTCTGGACACCTCCCTAGACAGGACTGGCATAGCGCCCAGGCCCCCGTCGGGCGCAGCGCGCAGACTCCTATCTCACTGCAAGACACTTGACATTCATGACGCATGGAGAGCTCTACATCCGTTAACACGGGAATACACCTTCTACTCATCGGTCCACGACAGTTCGTCCAGGATCGATCTATTCCTACTATCTGGTCCTATGCTAGGCAGGGTTTCCAAGACATGTATACTCGCTCGCACACTATCTGATCACTCACCGATCCTGTTGTCTGTTGACATGGGCATGCCAGCCCCCACTATTAACACATGGCGCTTTAAATCTGCTGCCCTACAGGACATAGTTTTTAGAGCAGACATACTTGCAGATATCCAGTCCTACTTTGACAACAACTCACCACAGGACACCACCCGGGGGATCCGCTGGGACGCCTTCAAAGTCTTCATTAGGGGGGCGTCTATCTCTAGGGAGGCGGGGGTACTCAAATCCATAAGAACCACCCTATCACGCAATGAAACTAAGCTACGAGACCTGGAACGGGCCCACCCGGCCTCCGTTGACCCTGGTATACTCTCCCAGATCAGTGAAGAACTCAAGATCTTCAATGAACAGGCAATCAGGGAAGTGCAGTACTTCAGTCGTCCACAGGCTGCACGGAAATACGGTGAGGGAGATAGACCCGGCAAGACACTCGCTGCCCTGGCCAGGGGGGAGTGGGGCCAAGCCCACATTACCAGTGTTAAGGATAATCATGGAACGACTCAGTGGGCCGACCAGGACATACTGGAGGTCTTCACAAGCTTCTATTCCAAACTATACTCTCAACCCCCTGAACATAGCGAATCCCATATGCGCAAGCTTTTAGACCAGATACCCACCACTATCATCTCCCCGGCAACGAGAGAACAGTTGGATTCCCCCATTACACTAGATGAGATGGTGGAAGCCATATCTAGTCTCCCGAAGGGGAAAGCACCGGGCCCCGACGGGCTTACGGCTGAATTCTTTCAGGAGCATGTGGCCATTTTGGGACCCGAATTGCTTGAGGTATGGAATGAGGCCCTCCGGCTGGGATGCCTTCCCTCGTCTCTACGTGAAGCCGTTATTACGGTCCTCCTCAAGCCTGGCAAACCAGCCGATGACTGTGGTTCGTATCGGCCCCTGTCACTCATGAACTTGGATACGAAAATCTTCGCCAAGGTGCTCGCCAATCGTTTCATTCCTATTATGTCATACATGGTACATGAGGACCAATCCGGCTTTGTCCCTGGTAGATCCACATCGCACAATATTAGACGGCTCCTTAACGTCATGGCTCGTATCAATCAAAACGTGTGTGCGGTGGCGGTCACCTTGGACGCCCAGAAGGCCTTCGACATGGTGTCCTGGAAGTACATGTGGTTGGTCCTGGAAAACATGGGCGTCGGACCCGGGATGATCGCATACATCAAACTATTATACACATCCCCAGTCGCCAGGGTTCGCGTCAACTCCCAAACATCTGCCTTGTTTCCTCTCTCTCGTGGCACCCGACAGGGCTGCCCGTTTTCCCCGATCCTGTTTGCCCTTGCCATCGAGCCCATGGCGGACTATGTCAGGGAGCGTCACTCATGCAAAGGGATACGCCTCCAGGGTACACCCGAAATTATCTCACTCTACGCTGACGACATCCTGCTGTTCGTCAGGAGCCCAGATCTCCACCTTGACCCTCTCCTTCGGGACATCACTCGTATCGGAACATACTCAGGCTTTACTATCAATTACACCAAATCCGAAATTTTCCCCCTCACACACTCCACGCTCCAGCCGGCCACTGAATACCCACTCCGCTGGTCCCCCAACGGGATTAAATATCTGGGAGTTCAGGTGTCTTTGACCAAGGAGACTCTCTTGACTAGCAATTACCTAGCAGTGGCAGAATTAGCCGAAACCAAGATTGCGCGCTGGCGCCCTCTCCCGTTGTCACTTGCTGGGCGGTTATCACTGGTCAAGATGATACTGCAAATTATTGTACACATTCACAAATGTTCCCATATGGCCTGGCAGGAAATACTTCACTGATCTGCACAGGCTGTGTGCGCAGTTCCTATGGCACTCCGGTGCTGTGCGGAAAAAGTGGGGGGATATGACTCTGCCCTACGACAGAGGCGGGTTCACGGCCCCTGACCTGATGCGATACTGGATAGCAGCGCAGGCACAATTTGCCACTTACTGGTACCCCGGACCCTCCCCTCGCCCGCACGTCAAGCTTGAAAACCTTGCTGCCTCCGGCGCAAATATCATGACTCTAATTTTACATCGTCGGTACGTACCTGACTCACCTATAGATCCAGTCCAGACCACACTATCAGCCTGGGGGCGGTTGTTTGCTGCAGGCTCCGCGGAACACCCATACTATAAGTGGCTCCCCGCCTGGCAGCTCCCCGGGTTGGAACCTACGAATGACATAGCCCTGGCGAGTCACTGGCGGTCCCTAGGATACCTGGCCCTAACTGACTTCTATCCGGATGGGGTGTTTATAACACCACAGACTTGGAAGCCATCCCACTCTGGTACACCGCTGGAACTGCTGCAATACTACAGACTCCGAGCAGCGTTCCGGACCACTTGGCCTGTGTTCCCTAACGAACCCCCCGACCATCCCGCTGTTGCCTATATCGCCAACTCTGGTGGGGCTCGAGGGGTAGTTTCATCGCTATATAAACTCCAACTCACAGCTGCCACACCACCGCCCTTACGGGCTCGGGACGACTGGGCCTCTGAACTGGGGGTTGACATTACAGACCATCTGTGGGGTAAATTGTGTTCCCATACCGGCAAGGTATCCCTGAATTTCCGATACCGCACAATACAATACAAGTTGCTGAATAGGCTATACTATACCCCGCGTAGACTCTCCAAGTTTGCCCGCTCCGAGATGCGGCTCTGCCCCCGCTGCGGAGCGGAAGACGCTGGCCATCTCCACATGTTTTGGGACTGCCCCCAACTTGCCCCATTCTGGGATGAGATCTTTAAAACACTGTCCGAAATTTGCGATGTGACGATTGAGCCTGACCCGATGGGGGTGTTGTTCGGAGTGTGGGGTGAAGAAGGGGTCAGAGGGGAGGACAAACTCTTGAATATATGTTGTATAATAGCCAAAAAATGTATCCTTCAAAATTGGAAATGTGCTGCTCCTCCCACCTTTCAGAAATGGCTGAATCTACTGACCTGGTCCCGAAACTGTGAGGAAGATTATATTGCTACTCTCCCATTCCGTTCCCGGCCAAAAAACATTTGGACTGCCTTCAACAGTTATCTTAACGGTCTTGATGTCCCCTCCTCCGGTGTCGGTTCTCCCTAGGTCTCCACTGTTATGTACTGAATTCTCTGCAACACTGTTTTGCTTTCCTCATCTTGGGGGTCATCCCTCGCTACCTTTGTACATCCCCATGTATTACATTTGTCTTGCACTGTTATCTCATAATCGGCCTAATGTGTGTGTATGTCATCTACCACTGCCAGCAAAAATAAAAGTTTAAAAAAAAAAAAAATGACCACGATGGCTCTCCACCATGTTTGGCGATCAGTAAAGGGACAGGCGCAGGTATACACTCATTACTCGCATGTATATTCATCCCGCTCTAAGATAGACTATATTTGGACATTCACAGGATTGGTGGGAAAAGTAAATAAAGTGGCAGTGGGATCTATATCCCCGTCGGGTCATGCCCCATTGTCAATGTCGATTACATTGGGATACTCCCATGAGGGTCTCTGGAAGTGGAAGTTCCCAGTAGAACTACTGCATGATCGAGTTCAGGTTGAGCTAAACAAGAATAAGATAGAACAATAAGGATGTACTGAGGGGCCAGGTTATAGCAATTAAGGTAGAAAGGGATAAACAGAGGCAGTGGGAGATAGAGTTAGAAGGGAAGCTAAAAGATATTCAAGGGGAAATAACTAAGGTTCCCAATAGAAAATGGCAAGAGCACTGAGGCATATTCAGGGTCAATTAGAGATACTTTGAACGAAGCAAGCTGAGAGAGCCTTACTATATACGAAGCAATGGCACTATATGAAGGCCAACAAGGCAGATAGGCCACTGGCTAGGCAGTTGAGGGGCAAGGCCCAGTCCAGGACGATCATGAAACACCAGAATACAGCTAGGGAAGACAAGACAACAAATGAGGAAATAGGAGACATATTTAGGTAGTACTACCAATCCTTATATACCTCTCACTACCCTGTGAGTGGTAGGCTGGAGGAGTTTATTTCCGGGGTCTTGCTTCTGCTACTCTCAGAGGTAGAAAGACAGGCGCTCGATAAAGATATCCGAGAAGAAGAGGTGCGTAAGGCGATTATATCTCTTCCAAAGAATAAGGCCCCGGTCCCGGATGGATACCCGGAGAGCTTCTATTAGCAGTATCAGGAAATATTAGCCCCCCAGCTTGCGAGCCTATTTAATACTTTTGAGAGGCCATATTATGCAATCAATGAATGAAACCAACATGATAGTGATTCTTAAGCAGGGCAAGGACACCACATCTCCGGGATCATCTAGACCGATAGCATTGATCAAACTCAATGCTAATCTGTATACTAAGATCTTGGCAAGCAGGTTGACGGAACTGTTGCCGAAACTAATAGGACAAAACCAATCAGGGTTCATACTACAGAGACAAACACATGATAATACTTGCAGAATTTGTCACTTAATAGAGAAAACATCCATGACTCAGAACTCAGCGCTACTGGTGTCAATAGATGCAGAAAAGGCATTCGACAGAGTTGAATGGTCATTTTTACCCTGTACAATGAAGTGCATGGGGTTCAGCAAGGAGTACATCCAATTATAAAGGCCAATTGTAAATCCCCAACAATTCAGTTAGCAGTAAATGGGAAGCTTTTGAAAAAGGTGACTATTGGTCGAGGAACTAATCAAGGGTGCCCACTCTCACCATTATTGTACGCCATATATTTAGAACCCTTGCTGGCCAGGGTCCGGAAAGCTGATCAGGCAAAATAAATAGTTTGGCGGGAGAAGAGCACAAAGTGATAGCATTTGCAGACGACGTGCTGGTAGCACTTTCAGACCCGAAAATGTATTTGCCGGCATTGATGAAGGAACTTTAGGGGTTCGGGATAATAGCAGGGTTAAAAATAAATAGACAGAAGTCTGAAATGCTGAATTTGTCGGTCAACATGGATAAGTTGGTACAGTTGAGTTCCCAAACGCATTTGAGGATAGCGCATTAGGGAATTTCATTATTTAGGAATAACCCTTACTAGAACCTTGGGACAGATGTATGGGGCGAACTATCCTCAATTGCTTGCCACGGTCAAAACCGATCTTATGAAATGGAGTCCACTAGCAATTTCTTGGTTGGGGAGATTGACGTCGATAAAGATGGTACTGCTTCCGAGGCTCCTGAATTATTTCCAAGCGCTGCCTATTTGGGTCCCAAAGATATGTTTTTGTTCCCACACAGAAACCATGTCTTTTTACCTATGGCGGAACAAACCACCGAGGGTAGCAATGTCTAATTTGACGGCTCAGAGGATTCGAAGGGGCTTGGGATTTCCCTATTTTTATAGATATTTCGAAAGCAGCACAGTTGAGGGTTTTGCGTGAGTGGTTTGCGGACTGTCCCCAGAAAATGTGGGCCCGGCAGGATAAGGCAGTGGCGGGTGCATCTGTATCAGGGCTTTTGTGACTAAATAAGAAACAGACATCCTACTGTCCGGGTTAGTGAAATAGTCGGTTTGGGGATCTGGGACCCGGCAGTTAAGGGGGCGGGCCTCACTGAAAACCCCTCTCCTTTCTTCACAATGTTTGAGAATCCGGAATTTCCACCCGGAATGGAAAGAGGGGCATTTAAAGTGGCGGGATATGTTCCAGCGACAGACCCTTCGGTCAATTGAGGAGTGCAGGCGTGATCTGGGGTTAAGCGAAAGGGACAGGTTTCAGTATAATCAATTGAAACATTGGCTGACTGATCCGAAGGTTAGAGTGGCGGCTAAAAGACAGCTGACCCCTTTTGAGGGATATGTTACGACCCGCACGGGTTCGAGGAAACTGGTGTCAACTCTTTACAGATATTTTAATGATCACAAAGAAATAGTTCAATGGAAATATATGAAATAAAAGGGAAAAAAACACTGAGGGGGACCGTCCCCGAAGAGTATTGGGGTATCTGTGGGGAGCCATCCCGAAATTAACGCGCTCCATCCAGATGAGGGACATGTGGATTCAAGGTTTATTTCAATGGCACTACACGCCAGACAGATTGCATGCAATGTACCCTTGAGTATCAGGAGATTGTTGGAGGGGATGTAGGACTGAGGGGGATTGGGGACACATCTGGTGGGACTGTCTAGTATTGCAACCCATTTGGGGGAAGGTGAAACAGGAGTTACATGGGATGTTTCAAGGGGTGGAGCAACTGGATAATAGGGTTTGGATGTATGGTATGTGGGAGTCGAGGGCGTATACCAAATCTCAGAAACAGGGCTTCATGGCCCTTATAATAGCAGCGTAGCTGGCAAGAGCACAACATTGGAAACAGCAACAGATCCCAACGAGACTGGAGCGGCTTCAGAAAGTTTGGTGTTTGTTTTGTTAAAATGGGTGACTTACAAGATACAGGGGAATCAAGAGGCCTTCAAGCAGGATTGGGGTACTGTACGTATTTACAAAGTGACTATATGCTGCAATATTGTCCACATAAGATCAGAATTCTGGGCTTTCTATGATCCCACAGTGACTTTTTGGAATGTAAGAAAAGCAGACCTTTCTCTGACAATAAAGGGAGTGGGGAGGAAGGTGGAGTGTGTATTGTAAGTTGTTGATTGTTAGGAAAATTAAGAAAAATATTTTGAAAAGAAGAAGAAAGAAAATGGTGGTCCTTCCGCGTCTTTTGTATCATTTTGTTAATGTACCTTGTAATATACCTGGTGGGTTCTTCAGGCAGTTAAACACGTTAGCGCGAGAATTTCTATGGCGGGGTAAGGAAGGCATGGTATCAAATCAAGACAGACACAAGTGATCACAGGTGAAAGGTGTTTAAATCTAAGAGGCGGCAAGCTACGACCATCAAATATTAAGAATACGGTTCAGGTGGAGTCTAGTCAAATAAAAAGGGCTTATGCTTAAACAAACTATTGCCAATCCTTACAGCTATGCTACAAAATACTGGGGGATAATGTTCACAAGAAAAGAAAGGAGTGTTCACAAAATGACAAGTCAGGATGTTATGGCCAGGGTCTCACTTCCCCATGTTTTCTAGCGCGGGACTCTTGAGCACAGCACACTCTTGGGCTTCTCCGGCACAAGCTTACAGTTCCTTTTCTCTAGATCAGTGTCACGACCCTTAACCAAAACCCCCACTGCCATGTCCACATGCAAGGTAAGGTCAGGGTTCGGGGTTCCATTAAGGCCTCGGGAACCTTGCACCACCTTCCAAGACTCTCTTGGAGTCAGTCCTGGCGCCTTGGCACCAGGCTCATATTCAGTATGAGGAACATCTTTGAAGGGGACTACTTTTCCTTGGGCCTGCAGTCAACATGGAGGCACTCACACAGTCTAGTTCTCTAGAACTAGACTATGCGGTATAGTGTTTTGGGTGTGGTAGCCTGGGACTACTTTACCTGGACTACTTTGCTGGGAGGCTATTTAAACCACACCCAAGCAACAGAACACGCTTTGCGTTATTCTGCAGCCTGCAGCGTAACGCTCACCGTGTCCAGTGACCTTGATACCAGCAATATCGGAGCAACGAGCCTGCAGAGGAAAGAAAGAACATAATTAATAGATCCTTACCTACGAACTTCATCCTGTATCCGCCCGACGCTCGTCCATGCTTCTGCTTACTCGCGGTCACCCATCTAGCAATCTGCATCTTCTGGACACTGCATACTCACCGGAACGAAGCAACCTGAAGGCAGAGAGAAAGACAACGTTAGAAAAGGTTACTTTCAGCGGAAGCCTCAGACATCACGAGAACCTCACCTGTTTGGCTGCCTCTTGGCCGGCATCGTTCCGGAATACCACGCTCACCGGAGAAGACCATTGCGACCTGTAAGGAGAGAAGAAACACAGGTTAGCAAGTACAAGGCGAAGCAGCGCCACGCTTAGCGCGTTACTTACCGAATCGTAGTGCGCTTCTTGCGCCATCCATACCGGCAGGTGCTCAATACAACCAGCAGGACACGCCGAATCTCACGCTCACCTAAGGGGGAAAGAAAAGACATTAACCACAAAGAAAGGAAGGCAAGGACAGTAACATACAAAGACTGCTGCAATAAGATCTACCTTAAAGACACTTGAATGGGCTCGCACCAGTGAAGTAACTCGGTCGCCCAAGCCCACTGAAGACTACGCACCCCTGCAAAGAAGGCAGGACGGAGAGCATGCCAAATATTACAATAAGGCCCGACTTCCATCGAAGGCACCACCCGGGATCGGGAAGAGGGTTCCAGGCGCAAATCAATCAACCAGGGCTGAGTGGCGTCCCCAGCGATACCAGGTGAGAGTAACAGAAACGCAAAGCCTCTATAACATAATCCCCCTGGGTGCCATGGAGACATCAAAAATTGACCAATTGGCTGAATTATTAGGAAAGTTACGCACCGAAGTTCATTCAGCCAGGCAAGAGACTTATGCTCTATAGAGGGACCTAGTTGTAACCAAGGATCGCACTGAGGAAATCAGCAGGCAGTTACTACAATCACAGGCCAGACAAACTCCATTGCCTGGAAATAACCCACTGGCACAAGCACCCGCCTTACCCACCGCTCCAGTACAGATTACACTACCCGGAGCAGTTCCTTTAGCGTCACTGGAACGATTCTCAGGTGACCCCAGGAAGTATGCTGCATTCATGAATCAATGTCGTCTTAATTTCCTCTGCAGACGAGGTGCATTCCCCAACGATCAGGCACAGGTAGCTTTTGTTTGGTCATATCTGAGCGGAAGTGCAGCGGATTGGTTGGTGCCGCTTGTGAGCCATGATGATCCATTACTACATGACTTTGGGGGGCAGAAGAGAGAAATGGAGAAGCTCTTTGCTCGTCATGCCCAAGAGCAAGCAGTAGACAATGAACTCTTGTCACTCTGGCAGGGGAATCAAGACTTATTAACGTACATTGCAACCTTCAATAAGTTAGTTGCTGAAACTAGGTGGCCGAAGACAAAAGAACCACATTGTTTCACCGAGGCCTACGAGGAGAATTGAAGGACGTTCTGGCCCAGGTGGTTGATCCGCCTACAGACTTTAGTGAATTTATTAACCTGGTTCTGCAACTAGATCAACATTACAAGATGGGAAGGTAGATCGGTCTAGGTCAGACACTCGGGCGTGTATGTGCGGCATAGGGATAGTGCTTCACACATGACTGAAAACACTGTAGAACCCATGCAAATCGGAGGCATACGACCACCGTTAACAAAACCAGAAAGGGACAAGAGAAGGCAACAGCAGTTATGTTTGTACTGCGGAAAACCAGGACACTTCCTAAAGGACTGCCCAGTGAAGCCTCCAAGAACCGTAGGGGCCATGGATAAGGACGAGAGTAAGGAGTCAGAAAACTACCCAGCTCGGCAAATGTAGAGGTCAGTTTGTCGAGTGAGAAGAAAGAGCCACCAACCTCACACTTTGCAATACCAGTGATCCGAATCAATCCTCAACAACCGTCTAGGATGCACGCTGTTGAGGCATACATAGACAGCGGAGAAGTTGGGAACTATATTGATCAAGAACTGGCAGCAGAGATGGGGCTTCCCTTATGTTTCAAGCCGACCACAGAAAAGGTAACCACCGTGGATGGGACAGAAATTGCTTCCGGACCAGTAACCAAATGTACAGTAGGAGTAACCCTGCTGTGCCAGGATGGACACCGGGAATCCATGTCCGTCTATCTCATCAAGGCGCCTCAGTTCTGGCTAATATTAGGGATGCCATGGTTAGTTGCTCACAATCCTCAGATAGATTGGTGTGCAAGGAAATTGACCCTTCCCGATGACTGCGCTCCTACCTGTTATCACGAAGAGAAACCCAATTTCGGCATCCCTGGGATTCCTAGAACCGCGGCATCAACACTTGGTGCGACTAGCACTCTTCCAAGAGAATATCAAGATTTCCAGGACGTGTTCCGGAAAGAGCAAACTAACACACTACCGCCGCACAGGCCCTATGACTGCCAGATTGACCTCATACCTGGTGCACAAATTCCTTGTGGCAGAATTTATGCACTCACAGAACCAGAAAACCTGCATTTGAAATCCTATCTAGACCAGTACTTGGCAAACGGATTTATCCGCCCATCAAAATCACCGACAGACAGTCCCTTATTCTTCGTACCAAAGAAGGAAGGGGACTTGAGGACCTGCATCGACTACCACGCATTAAACCGGATCACCGTAAAAAATCGTTACTTCCTGCCACTCATTCCCGAAATGTTAGACCAAGTCAAGGATGCCCAGATTTATACCAAGCTAGACGTCAGAGGAGCGTACCATCTGGTGCAAGTTAAAAATGGAGATGAATGGAAAACCGCCTTCAGTACCAAATATGGCTTCTATGAGTACCAGGTGATGTCTTTTGGACTTTGCAACGCTCCCGCAGAGTTCCAATACTTCATGAACGATGTCCTGCAGGAATTAATCGATGTTTGCGCCTTGGTCTACATAGATGACATCCTAGTGTATTCAGCCTCGAGACAAGATCATGTCAAGCATGTCCGCTCCGTTCTCACCAAACTCCGCCAACATCGACTATATGCAAAACTTGAAAAATGCTTTTTTCACGTAACCAAAGTGGAATTCCTTGGTTTCGTCCTCACTCCGAAAGGCATCAGAATGGATGTACACAAAGTGGATGCCATTCTTAAGTGGCCTTCTCCAACTTCGTTAAAAGGAGCCCAGAGCATGCTGGGTTTTGCAAACATCTACCGCTGGTTCATCCCAGACTTCTCTCGAATTGTACAACCGATTACGTTACTACTACGAAAAAACAATAAAAAATGCATGTGGACAGAAGAAGTAGAAGAACAAGTTACTTCTTACCTTGTAACGTTCCTTCGACGAGATGTTCCTCCGACGTATTCCTCATCTTAGATATCTCCTTCCAGCTCTGCTGGCCTCGGAAAATTTTTTCTCTAGAGGGCGCTGTGCGTCGACGTCCTCCGAGTCGATGTCCCTCGACAGCCGCCGTATCGACGTCGACCTGCTTATAAAGGCCGCGTGCAGCGTCCGTTGCTCATTTCCGTTTTGTAGCCCACAATAATTCTTTCTGGACTAGACTAATCACCCTGAAGGAGCATAAGCTGCAACAACAAGGGAAGTAGAACTGCGGGGATGGATGGGAGGGTCGATGAGGAATACGTCGGAGGAACATCCTGTCGAAAGAACGTTACAAGGTAAGAAGTAACTTGTTCTTCGAAGGGATTGTGTCCTCCGACGTAGCAGTATTCTATTATCGGAGGAGGGAGTACTGATTTCATGCTGTCTTCTATTGATGAATAGAATGCAGTACAGCCCTTCCAAACCTAGTCTCTTGACTGGAGGAGGAATCCAAGTTTTAAAATCGTGTAAAGGTACGGACAGACGACCATGTAGCGGCCGCACAGATGTCTTTAACCGGCACACCTCTTTTGAGGGGCAATGAAGCTGCAATACCCCCGGTTGAATGAGCCCTAAGGTTTTGAGGGGGCTCTTTCCCTGCCAGTTTATAACATTCCAGAATGGCTAGAATGATCCATCTGGAAATGGTCTGCTTAGTTATTGGTAACCCCAGCTTGTGACCTGTGTAACCTACAAACAGCTGGTCTGCCTGTCTTATCCTGGCTAGTCTACTGATATAAAAACTTAAAGCCCTTCTAGGGTCTAGCCTGTATAACCTCTCTTCCTCTTTCCCCGGATGAGGAGGAGGATAGAAAGATGGTAGGGTAATCTTCTGAGTGATACGGAATTCCGAAACCACCTTTGGGAGGAAATTAGGCTTCACTTGCAGGACAACTTTGTCTTTGTGAAATATTGTGTGAGGGGGTTTACAAGAAAGAGCTTGTAATTCGCTCACCCTTCTAGCAGATGTAAGTGCTATTAATAAAACAGTTTTAAGGGTGAGGAATCTTAACGAACAAGAATGGAGAGGTTCGAAAGGTGTGCCCATCAGGAAAGTTAGTACTAAGTTTAAATCCCATAGGGGAACTTGGAATGGTCTTGGGGGATAAACATTAGTTAACCCCTTTAGAAACTGTATTACCAAGGGTAATTTGAAATAGGATGGTTCTTCCGCAGTGCGCTTAAAGATGGATAGCGCTGCGAGATAGCCCTTAATGGTGTCAACTTGAAGGCCTGAATTCGCCAAATATAGAAGGAAGGACAAAACCATTGGTGTACCACATGAAAAAGAGTCGATATTCTGTTCTCTACACCAGCTGCAAAATCTGTTCCAACGGCAGCGGTATAAAGACTTTGTTGCTGGCCTCCTTGCCGAAAGCAACACCTCCATAACATCATCAGGGAGGTCCCAATCCTTGTACCTCAACCATTCAGAAGCCAAGCGTGAAGGTTGAGGGTTTTGATGTCTGGATGGAGAACCTGACCTCCCTTCTGTGAGAGTAGGTTCTCTCTGAGTGGAAGTCAAATTGGAGGGCAGATGGACAAGTCTAGAAGGTCATGGTTCTCCGGAATCTTCTCAACCTCCTGATCATTTGAGGAATGACAGGGACCGGTGGGAACGCGTACAGAAGCGGAAACTCCCAGTCCACTATGAACGCGTCTCCCAGAGCTCCTCTCGGGGGAAATTCCCTTGAGCAGAACAGATCGCATTTCCTGTTGACGCTGGTGGCGAACAGATCCACCTGAGGGGTTCCCCAAAGGGCGAAGATCTCTTGAAGGACTTCCTGAGCTAGTTCCCACTCGTGGGAGACTGTGCTCTGCCTGCTCAGAGCATCCGCTGAAACTGAACTGCCGATAGAGAGATTCCTTCTTGGATTTCCCAAAACCAGAGCTGCATCGCCTCTCTGCACAGGGGTAGTGATCCTACGCCTCCTCTTTTGTTGAGGTAATGCATGGCCACTGTGTTGTCCGTCATTATCAGGACGTTTTTCCCTTGTACAGCTGGCAGGAATGCCTTCAGCGCAAGTCTGATGGCTCTCAGCTCTAACAGGTTGATATGTAGTCTGGACTCCGATGGAGACCAACGACCGCTGATGGTCAAGTCCTTGGCGTGGGCTCCCCACCCCGTGAGTGAGGCATCCGTGACTACTGTTATCCTCGGCAGCGGAGCCTGGCGAGAGTCCGTCGACGACCTCAGCGCCACCGGCGTCGACGTCTTCTTCGAAGACTTCACAGGTGCACACGAGCTTGAGCGCGTCGAGGACCGGGACCTGGAACGGGCATGACTAGAACGATTCCACTTGTCTGAGCGGGACCTTTCCCGCGAATCGTGCCGACCACCCGAGCCCGAAGGCGTAAGAGCGGTGTCTCTAGTACGGTCACGGCTGACCCCACTCGGAGGCGAGGACGGACCGGAGCCCTGCGATTCAAGAATCGCCAACATTTTCTTCCCGAAGGAAGCCCATTCCTCTGGAGAGGAACGCTTGGTGGGATAAGAAACCTGCTGACAAGCGGAGTCCTCGGATGAGGACGGGGAAGGCGACTGATGACGGCACTTCCGGGAGTGCCTCAAAGAGGCAGAGGAGTGGCGAGACCCACTCCGGGACCGAGACCCCCTAGACCTACGACTACGATGTGGAGAGTCGCCCCTCGAATCATTCGTCGAAAGCCCAGTGGACCTTGCCTTCCGGGGCTTGGACACCTTACCGACCAACAGCTTCTTCTTACGTTCCCGCAAGGCCTCGGACGTAAGCGACTGGCAGTCGACACAATCGTCCATGTCGTGGGCCTCCCAGAGGCACCAGAGGCAGGCGTTGTGCGAGTCCGACACCGACATCTTGGACCCACAGTCCCCACACTTCTTGAAGCCAGGACGCGGGGTGGAAGAAGAGGAAGACATCCCGATAAGACTTCACAAACGAACAGGTTCGAAGAACCGAAAGAACAGAAACTCCAAAGAGTCGAGGCGCACCGAGATCTCCGAAGCGAACACGTTCGTGGAAAAAACAGAACTGAGGCTACGGGCATCGTGCATCCTACTTATAACATCCGGTGACGTCGGCCGTCGGAGGAGGTCCTCGAGGACGGCGTATCGACGTCATCGACACAGGACGCAGAAAGATTTTCCGAAGCAGCACAGCTGTGGTGATTACTGTCATAGATAAGGAATACGTTGGAGGACCCAATCCCCTCGAAATACAAGTACCAGAATTCTCAGAGCTAATTAACTTGCCACACCTGTAAAAGAAATGCAGACCTGCCTGAAATAACTAAGAAACTCAGCCTCCCTGAAGATTGATGAAGTCATACAAACGTGCGTTAGGAGGAGAAGCTAAAGACTGGTAACACAGCGCCTGCCTTTACATCTTTAAAGAAATGGAAGAAGCTTTGAACTTTATTTCGAACACTATTCTTTTTGATGCTGACATCCCTACACATTGTATACAGTTAGTTGTGAGGGCAAGTATAGGTTTTGGACACAGACATTTGACTTGTACGTCCTGACACAGACTATCCTTAGTTTTCTTTAGGTAGGGAAATCCCACCTTAGCATAGGGCAAGTAAGGCGTTACTCCATACTTCCTTTTAAGTTAATGAACCTTTTGAGATCCAATCTTGAATCAGTTGTCTGTGATGCCTTCACAAGTTGCAGAAGTCATTTAATTAGAAGCCAATTGCCAAGGTGATCGCTGTTTGGCTGTTCGGCGGGGCGGCCAGCAGACATTTTTATAGTTTAGTGCTTTATATGCTCTGTACTCGTCTGCACTTTTGCCGACGTAGACTCCTGCCAATTTTCTGTTATTTGCTGTGCTAAGGTTAAGAGCTTTCATTAAATTCAATTATGGTGGATTGCTTGGTGCCTGCTCGCACAATACCTTTGCACGGTGCCTGGGAACCCGCTGTGAGTTAGTTTGGAGATACGAAAGTTACTGGGGTCATTGTACCTTGCTACACGTGGCGGTGTACGCTAGTTGATTGTTTGGCAATCGTGTGTTTTTTGCAACAAGTGTTCTCATGGTGTTAGTATATTATTTGCCTCTGGTTCAAACAGTACTTTTCTAGTGTTACATGGGGACCCACTGTGAACAGGTCTAGTAATACTAGTGTTTTGAGTGCTACAAGGGACATTGCATCTTTTTCGCATTCTCTGCTCGTGTCTGTGACCTTTGTTGAATGCTTCGCAAGTTCGTCTCTTGTGCACTGAATATTTGAGTGACGCTAGCATGTAACTAGCTTCTTGATTTGTTGGAACGACACAGACGCCACTTTTGTGGTAACACTGTTTTACGTTAGCAACACTTCTGTTCACTTTTATAAACTAATTCCAGCTGTGTGGTACTTCGTGCTTCTTATTGTGGACTTTGGGTGTTTGCTGTTCACGCACTGTTGGTCTATCACGACTGCTGTTTATCAGTCATCATAGCTTGACAGTTAAACAGCTTCACCTTTTCCAAGCATTTTATCATGGTTGGAGGTCTTCGTAGTGGACGTGTTTGCATAGATCCAACTGCTAAAAATATTATGACAGATACTGCTCCACATGAAAAGGCCATGAATAATGATGATGTAATCACTCTTGAACAACCAGTTGAACTATATGAAGTGAACTTTGCAGAAAAGGATACCTCACATGATAATAATGTGTTGGGTCGCAAAATTGATGTGATTTGCCAGGAAATGGCTTGCATGTCTCATCATGCACAAATTCATACTCCGTCAGATGCAATACAAAGGACGCACTCTTTTGCTCCCCAAGAGGCTTATGACATTGACTTTGCAGTACATCATAGCCTTATTAACCAAGTGGCAAATTCGAACAATATTGGCTTATTTTCTAATCCCTGTGATATTTTCAGTAAATCAATATCCGATGTCTCAATGTTAGCCCCAGCCGTGATGGCTGAATTGAGCAAAAGAGTGCATCGTTTTTAAAGGGCCACCCACTCCAGTTTCTGCACCTATAGGCGGCTTTGATGAAGGCCACTTCCACAATAATAGGCATAGAGAGGACACTCCTATATCCGACACTCATCCCCGTGTCATGCATTGTATTACAAATCTATTTAAGCCTAGAGCTAGTTCCCCTAACTTTAATGTTACGAATGACATAAATGATGATACTAGCCAAAAGCGCGAACATCGCGATTGTCAGAATCATACAACCCCTAAGCAGGCACCTTTTAGATGTCATGAAGCCCATCTCAATGCCTCAATGGTAGACTCTCTTCTTTCGTGTGATTAAAACAGCCTTGAATACCCGTTCCCTGTTCTAACCCGCATTTTAAATTTGTTGGATAAAGGGCACGAAATTACACACTATGAGCTGAGAGATATAAAAGTGTCAATGTCTGATATTCTAGCCAAATTGAATAAGCTTGAAGGTTTTATGTGTGCATAATAAATTATTATGGCCATTAGCACTTCAAAAAACACGTCTTCTAGTAAGGTGCCATTGACTTCATCCTCTTTTCAAACCACTGGAACTGATGTATGTGCCAGCTCAACACAAAACCTCAACTGCAAATAATAGGAACCTGTATCCAACAAATCATACGCGCAGACTCTTGAAAATTCTGCATCTTCACACACAGGTTCAGAGTGTGCCGAATCGAGGGGCTTATGGTTTAATGTCCTCTCGAAATTCAGCAAAAATTGGAAAAATAGAAAGTCCGCTTAAAACTGTAAACTTGCCATTAACTTCTAATCAATCCAATGGTTGTGTCTATATATTGGACACATCCTTAGACATAATCCCGATGCGTGATCAGTCGGACAGTCCCTCTGTTTTGACTGATCTAATTAATCAACAGAAAGAGGAAATTGGCCCTGACATGCAGCCTGGGGGTGCCAAGTGAGTCTCTGGATAAGAGACCGTCTAAGTATTATTTGTCGCAAAAAACAAACAAATGCAAAATAGAGCACTCGGAAGAAGGGCCAACAGAAAATCTCAAAAAGATGAACTAGTAAAGAAACCAAAAAAACAAACTCTTCCCAAAATCAAAGGACATAATTCGCACATCAAAAACGTATGCAATCTGTCTCATGAAGAGGGTGTTTCGGATTTAAACCAGCTTAACGATGAAAACAGAGAAGCGCGTCAAATAAAAGAAGCCATGTCCATCATTCCTAGTACGTCAGACATGACTCGTAAATAAAAAAAAAAAATAATAAAAAAAACACAAAAAGATTGTCCGATTCTGGTAGTAGTGGTGTCGTATTGCCCATTGAGCCATCCCTTTCTAATGATGATGTAAATATGCAGCTTTAACAGTTACTGAGCAGACACAATTGTCTACTTTTTTTCTGACTATTTTGAGAAAAAATGTAGGCACTGTTCCACCCGTCATTGATCCATTGAGTAATCATGAGTTAATCTTGTCTAGCTCATCAGTGCCAGCCCCAGCGACTTTAGTAGGCGCGGCAGCTAATAACCCTCTTACATGTGCGAATCCAACAGTACCCATTTTGGCTGATGGCCCTCTGACTGCTCCACCGCATGAAGGGGGAATCGGCGTTGTTACCGCTCCAATACCGGCCAATGCTCGTGAGTGTGGCGACTCTGTTGAGCCTTCTGTAATTAATTTGACTCCTGAAACAACTAATATAATTGTCTGGCTAGGCGACTATACCATCAACGGCAATCGCAGAATAAATCGTCATTTTATCCTGCGTACGTTTAATTATATTTCATCGTTGAGAATTGTGAATTCCGAGGACATTGATAGGATCACGCTGAGCCTCATGAATAACAACCGCATGATATCCCAATTTAATTTGGCTATCATTGCTAAATTGGTATGGGAGCACTGATTGGATCTTATTCAAATAGGTCTAACACTGCACCTGTTCCTCTCGAGTGGGGATGCTACTAAATTCGTTGAGACCCAGGATGCCGTAGGTGAGGTACCTATACAATTCTGTAACTTCTCACGAAACCCCCAATCTGCCCAAAAAATCCTTTATGGCTCAACTTGCATCTTTGTCTGCAGTTATAAAGGACTGGTCATGGCTTGAAGCTTTACCAAAAAATCTTATTCCAGACAAAAGCTCTCCATCAGTAACGTAGCCAAGTATCAGTCACAATCTCTTGTTGGAACTCTTGTGGGTACAGCAATCTCAACTCTTGGATTCATTTGAGTTCTTTTAACACCCAACTATCGCTCATGCTTTGCCAAGAAACTATGAAATTACATACATTTCACATCAATGTTTACACCACCTACTCAGCGATGGCCAACATTGGGAGCTCTGGTAGACCTTATGGGGATTAGCCATTTTCGTCAACAATCATTTGAAGGCATCTTCGAGGCTGGTGATGGCCTTGGATGGTATTCTGGCCATATACCTTACGTTTTATGACGTGAATAATGCCTCATAATTAATAATTTGCCTTTATTGGAATCCTGCTAGAAGACCATTAGAGCAAATGTTTGTACATTTGGACACGATTCTTGAAAATGCATTCTTGCAGAACTCGAACTATAGGATTCTTATTGGTGGTGATTTTAACTCGCTCTGCAGTACCAACTCTTAATTTTTATCGCATAGCTCGTACTCTGGTGCTGACTCTCTATCCACATGTAGAGGCAAAAGTTGGATTGACTTCTTTTTGCAATGGGACATTCAATTTGAAGAGAGGATCCAAGATGATCTCCCTTATACTTGGCATAGTGGTACCAAAACGTCACAAATTGACTACTTTGCAGTATGACCAAACTTCATGAATGTATGTAAGCCGTTGGCCATCATCTCCCCTGGTTTTGGCGATCATCTCATCGCTCTTTCTATTAATACAGTGTGTCCTCTTCTTCACTCTGCACATCATGTAGAATTTCTAGATATTGATCACCCTGCTCTATCTGTCCATTGGAACCCAAGTTGTGCAATAAGCTAAATAAAATTATCAATAAAGTGATCAATTTGGACACCAGTGATCTAAAGCCCGGCCTTAATTTGCTTCCATTGGAAGATAGATATCATCTTTTAATCAAAGGTTTGCTCGATAAACTCTTCTGTAATTGATCGAAGGCAAGTAAATCGACATACCCACTCTTATAGCAAAGTGTGGAATTTGAAACATGAGAAAAACAAGCAGATAAGAGATCTCAAACTTCTTAAGTTACCAATCGATCCTTATCTATGTAGAAAGAAACAGATCTGCAATTCCTATAGAAATAAGTTCAAATCCATTAGACTGCACTTACATATCGTGGTCAACCAAAAGATTATATCTTATCTATGTCCCACCAACAAGAGATCGGTCTGGGCAACTTTAAGGAATTGTCCTTCAAAGTGCAAGAAAACTTGGACACGTCCATATTTGCTGAACTATGGACCTCATACAAAATTCAAGATGCCACCTCTTTTCAGTAAAGTGGGAGTTATCAAGAGTACTAGGTTAAATCTTAGTGCGTGTCCATGGTCTACAGCAGATGTAGAATGGGCTATATCGAGATTAAAATATTGCAAAGCACCAGGTCCTGACGGCATTTCTGCCTGCGTTCTTAAACATGACCCCCTTCTGTGGGCTTCGATATTAAAGATCAAATTCAATAACATCTATCTCTCAAACAATCTACCACGATCCTGGCTTACATCCATTATTGTTCCCATTTTTAAAAAGGGTGATGCAGCTGATCCTGCAAATTTGCTAGATGTTTCGGCAAAGGTTTTCGCCATCTTGATTCTAAGCGAATTAGAGATTTATATAAAGAACCATAACATCCTATCCCATTTTCAGGTCAGCTTCCAGAAACATTTAGGGACAGCCTTAAATGCCACCATTCTAGCGCACATTTTAGAAAGGACCAAACTGGCGAACACAGGTCCGATGTATATGGCATCCTTAGATATGTCGGCGACGTTCGATTACGTTATTCGCAATCTTCTATGGGCTACAATGTTGAGACTTGGTTTTTCCCCCCAGTCAATTCTCTTACTTTCTAAACTACACTCCAATACCAGTTACATGGTAAGAATTAATGAACGGGGTGCTATTACCAAGTCTATTCCAACTTGTGTGGGTGTTAAGTAAGGGTGTAATTTAGCCTCCACGCTGTTAAACCTGTACTTAAGCGACATGGATAAACTATGGGATTTGAAGGTTAGTTTCCCGGTGAGACTTGGAAAGCTTAACCTTCATTGGTTAGCTTTCATCAATGATATCCTGTTATTCGATAGAACCCCTTTTGGACTCCAGGTTAAATTACATTTCTTTGCCAAGCACGCATGCAATCTAAATCTTCACTCCAATGCTAGCATATCCTGGATTATTATTTTTAACCATTTGAAAAGGATAATTTCATCATTCATCTGGTCTATTGATAGACTACCGATTGAACGTGCAGCTTCTATTCGTTATCTGGGTTACAATTTGTGCAACATAAAATCAGTCGCAATGTGGAGGCACACCCTCAACACCAAAGCAAAATCCTCTATCTCCCAAATAAAACGAATCTAGAGAAAATACTGCACATTTTCTATGAACCCGGTGTTTGAATTTTATTTTTTAAAAGTAGAAGTTATCATCCTGTATGGATTGTATATTTGCCTAGCCGATATAGAATCCTTTCTTGACCAACTTCAAGGGCACATACGGAAGCAGTCATTAAGATTACCTAGTTCTCTCCCCAACTCAATTTTGCGGCACAAATTGGGGTTGTTGTCGCTGTTTGCGAGATTCAAGTGGAGGCTTTTGAACAACTTTGCAAAATGAAAGCTCCCATCCCCCAATTCTCTATAAGAGGATCTTTCCAATATGCTTAAAGAAGCACATCCAATGTCCATGTCTACATAAGATAACAAAATGAAAAAGATGCTGAAAGCAATAGACTCGAACATTGATGATCTTATCTTAAGACCTGCATATGTTAAAAAATAAGTGTATGAATTTGACTGGTGTCGTACATTGAGACCCTAAGTACATATTCCAGCTACAGTGAAAGCGCAGCTTTTCTAACTAAAAGAGTACCTCGGCAGGTGTACCTTACTCTATTTCCTTGTGATAAGGCTCGTGATATATATTTAAGATTTAAACTTAATCAGTTTATGATGAATGAAAAAAATAAAACATTGGTATTCTAATAGTGTAGGTACCGTGCTGGGTGCTTGTCGTTTTTGCACACGCTCAACTCAAATGGAAACCTTAAAACATGTGGTCATATTCTGCAAGTACTTTGAAGCAGCTAGAATTTAGAAATTTGGTAAAGACAATATTTGTAGGACTGTACTCTCAAGGGAATGGCTCTGGTCTAGATTTATGTGGGGAACTAATACTGTTTTTGTCATCGTGCTATCTCAATTAGTAGTTATTATTAATTAGGGACTCACAGATAAACTGATTTTACACAGATGTTACAGGAGTAGATTCTCAGCTTGTGAGCTTAACCTTTGTTTATTTTTATGACGTTCCTAAGTTAACTCAAATTCTGTAATTGTACATTGTAGATTGTTGTTGCTGCAATTCCAAGATCTTCAAAGACTTCAAATATTGTAATGGTGCTGTATACCATGCTCGTGTTGGTGTAGTAGATCTACCTAGCGTTTTGCAGCCATGTCTAGCAGCTTGTTGTGATGCAACTGTATAATTTACATCCGTTTTAAGTGGTCGCATTATTGACAAAATGCTTATTTTTATTCTGCTGTGAAGTGACTTTGCACATTTGCCATTTGCACGAGAAGCCCGATGATAGTGCACCGTACCTTTTAATCTCAAAGTGAACATATATGTAATGTATGTATATATGTAATTTGTTGTAGTTTTATTTGTGTTAATGTACTGAGATGATAAGTATTGTGTTACATGTCTGATGAGTTTAAAATGCTGTATAACTTGGTGGAACTTAAGATTGTAAACGTTTTTGTTTACAAACTAAATACAATTTTAAAACAAATAGCAACCATATTGCACAGCACAAAGCTATTTGTCTCTTGGCTTACTTATGGCAACATCTTGTAACTCTCTTCAAATAATGCCCTTGACTATCAAACAACAATGACACTTCTTTTAATGTACTTTATGTAAGGTCACTTCTGACGATGTGAATGCATAAGCAAATTATGGGGCCTGCTTGTCTTTTGCCACATAAGACCTCAGAAATCCCAGGTCAGACCATGGAGAAAAATTGAACATGCCAGTGTCCTGTATGCACAAGAGTTCCACAGTTAGTTTTGTTATTTTGTAGTGTTGTGTATGTGTTAAAATGCCATTTTACAATAATGTTACTAAACAAATGGATGAGGAAAAGGGGGACGAGAATGACACTGTATGGAACCACATGCACCGATGTGGCAAAGTTGGTCATGCTAAAGGGCATTTAATCAGTCTTTCACCTAAAGCGTGTGCCCAGTTATTTCCTTCACTTCGGCCATGCCAGATTAGCATTACAGACCCACATGATCTGTCACATTATCTGGATTTGTCCAGATTATATAGTGCAACACGTAGCATTAAATAGGGGACTCTCTGGCCCATCCTCTGTTGAGTACATTATTTTGCTTACACTCTTTCACTTCTTGTTCTAAACATCATGACTCCACTGATCCAAGTATATAACCCAACACAAAATGTACATATCAGATCTTATTATAATCACAAGAATCTTATATAAAAATCCTCTATAGATTTTGTAAAGGAATCCTAAAGTTCTAAAGTATTTTGAAACTGCTAGTAACAGCAGCATTTCCTATCTTACCTGAAATACTCAATGCTGTCAGTACGCAGGTGTATTCCATTTAAATTAAACACATTATCCTTTTTCTCACTATTGTAAAGCAAAAACAATGAAAGACATTGTAAAAAAATATTGTAGAGAATATTATTCTAATTATTTGGGAAACAGGCATATTAAATATAAAAATGTTAAAGGATGTTGCAGCTAGCTAGTGATTTAAAGGAGCGGTTCACTCACGTTTTTAAATTGACCAATCGTAATGACATCTGCATTGGTAATTCTTTCAAATAATATTATTGTAAACATTTGTGAAACAAGCATATTACACAAATATGTTAAAGGATGTTGCAGTTATCTAGTGAAGGGAGGAGCAGTTCACTCACGTTTTTTTTTTTATAAAACATTTTTTATTATCATTTAATCATAACGTAGACGTAACAACCAAAAACCAAAAGAGAGGCACAAAAGAAAAGATAAGAAGAAAAAAGAGGCAGCTACAACAGATGAGGCCAACAAGGCCCATTCAGCAGTATTGAAATATCTTGCATTACCGTTCTCACGGGACACGCCTGCGGTTTACAGTATAGGTGTTCAAAATGGAGTCTCCCAAGGCTATATGCTTCAAGGCCCTCCCTCCTCCCATGCCGCTTATATTTTAGAGGCTTTGTTGGGACAACCTCTTGCATTATAAATCTGTCTTTCATACATAGCACATGTGTCCATGTCCATCGCCCATTGCTCCATTGTCAGAGATTCGGGGACGCCCCATTTTGGTGCTCCGTTTCATTAGGGCTGCCGCCGTATGCAATAACAGTTCTTCCCACTTGTACAGTTCGTACTCACCTGGGACTCCCAGGATTAGGACCTTCGGGTCAAGTTCTATTGATTTGGAGAGTATCCGGGCCAGTTCCTGACAACAGGCCTCCCAGAAAATTCGGATGCGGGGACAGGACCATAGTATGTGAAAGAAGGTCCCCTCCTCATTCCCACATCTAAGACAGTTCGGGTTTGTTGCTCTCTTCCACCCGAACAGTGCGGTTCTAGGATAATACACTCTGTGCAGTATTTTAAGTTGCACTAGTCTGAGTCTCGAGGAGATAGCATTTTCCCTGGGGTGCATTAGTACCCGTATCCAGTCCTCCAGGTCCATATCCCCTACATCTGTTTCCCACCTGGCCTTTAAGGTGGTCAATTCAGGAGTCGCGAAGGATGTAATGGCATTGTATAGAGTGGATGTGCATTTGGAGGGGATGTATTCAGGTAGAATGCTACGTTCTATAGGTGAGTACTCCGGGATGCTGTCGTCTGACGCAATGTGGACTCTTAGGGCATGGGTCATTTGCATATGATGGTATCTCTCGGTGTCAGGGAGTCGAAACCTGTGCTGCAGGTCCGCAAACGGGGCAAGATTCCCATCGCTCAGAACATCCCCCACTTTCTGAATGCCGGCTCTCACCCAGCACGGCCAAGGTTCGAACCTCGCCATTTCTCTCAGGTTGGCGTTTCGACATAGGGGTTGCGCCGCTGATATCTTGTTCTCCCATCCTACAAATGTGTGTACTTGCCTCCAAGTGGTAGTAATATGTGCCCTTGTCGTTAGTGGGGAGGGCCTAGGGGGGGCTTGATACAACAACTGTATTGGATCGGTGTCATGCATGGCTGCCACATCGGCTTTAATGTGGGGTAGTTCCCGGTCCCCGTGGAGTAGGTCATTGACCACCACCAATTGTGAAGCCCAATATTAGGTCTGAAGGCGGGGCACTCCGATCCCACCCTCCCAGACCGACCTCTGAAGTGTAGCCAGGGCTATGCGTGCTTGTCCACCACCCCACAGGAGCTCCCTAAGGAGGGTTTCCACCCGGCCAAATTCGGCCCCTGAGATCTGCAAAGGGGCGTTTTGGAGGACGCAGAGAAATCGCGAGAGAGCCAACATTTTAAAAAGCGCGGCTCTACCCATGAGAGTCAGGGGGAGAAGCTTCCAATGCTGTATGTCGTTAGAGAATCGATCCAGGATTGGCTTGAGATTAGGCCTGCTATAACTAGTTAGGTCTGATGTGATCCAGATCCCAAGGTATCGGAAACCAAGTTGTTCTATTTGGTAAGGGCATTCCTGTGAGTCAGGCTGTCCCCCTCCCTTCACCGGAAAGAAAACAGATTTCTTCCAGTTGATCCTTAGACCACTACATTTTCCATATTGGACAAGAATCTGGGTCACTATGGGGCAAGCTCGGGCCGGTTCACCCAGGTATATCAGAAGGTCATCCGCATATAGAGATATCCGATCTTCGTGTCCCTCTGGCCATCTGAATCCCATCCAGGATGTGGTCTGGCGAAGCCATATGGCCAATGGTTCTATCGCCAGAGCGAAGAGAAGGGGGGGGAAGAGGGGACACCCCTGCCGTGTGCCTCTGCCCAATCGGAAGGAGCAAGAGGTCCACCCATTCACCTTGACCGCCGCCCATATGTTTGTGTACAGCAGTTTCACCCATCCCATAAACCGCTCCCCAAAGCCCATTCTGTAACGCTCACCTGATTCCCGCAGAGGCGCCGGTCTTGACTGGGGGAATGCCGTATCTTCAAAGGTGATGTGTAACACACGGTTGGCTCTTTGGGCTGGACCTCTGTGCACTGTATGTCTGACTCGAAGAGTAAGATGTCTGCAGATAGAAAATATGGGATTAATGAACTGGGGTTATTGGGTGCCTCTCTCCTCTTCCCTTTCTCTTCTCCTGTAGAACCCCAAAGGTTAACACCCTCACCTTAGGTAAGTGAACGCCGAGCTCTCCATCTGCCTCGGGGCAGGGTGCCGTAACCAGTTTCTTCACTGGATAAGGGTGCAGGCCTCTTGACCTCAGAGGACTGCTGTCCGTCGTTAACTGCACGAACGGTAAGTTCTGGGCACTTCAAATGTCTTAAAAGTCTTTTGTAATGATATCTCTTGTTTTGCAGGGTTCCGGCGATGGCGGATGGCGGGCTGATGAGAGTTGAGGATCGAACCCGCGTGAGGAATAGAAGCGCCTGGAAGCACGTAAGTAAGCGCTTGTAGCCTGCTTCACGATGCGCACTAACTGTCCCTTTTATCTTGCAGGTACAAGTTCGGAGCTTTAGAGAAGCTGAAGGGTGCTGGAATACCCACTGGATTCGGCGTGGGAAGGAGTGATGGCACGTGAGTAATAAAGTTGCCCAATGTCTTTAAACGCACCTTCTTTTGTCTTTCAGATGCGGGATGCAGCGCCGAAGGCCTCCGGAGCGTGCGAAGAGCTGGTAAGCTTTTGTCTTTCAGATGCCGGAATGCAGTGCGAAGACCTCCGGAGCATGCGAAGAGTAGGTAAGCCTTTGTCTTTCAGATGCCGGAATGCAGCGCGAGGCGTTAGTGACAGCCGATGGGCCAGGTAAGAGATGCGCTGCCACTGAAGACCGTAGTGCTAACCTGTTCTTTCTTTGTCTTTACAGGTGCTGCTGAAGACTGGATTCCAGGATGGTAAGCCTTTGTTCCCTTAGGCCCAGGATCAGAAGCAGAAGACACGATGAGCGTTCTGCTGCAGAGAATGCAGAATAACGCAAAGCAAGATTCATCCACCGGGTGTGGTTTAAATAGCCTCCTGTAGTGCTTAGGTGTCTCCTTCCACAGCCACGCCTAGGTAAGAAAAGAGTTCCTGCTTTCCAGAAGAGTTCCAGTGTTCTGAACCTAGGGAGTGGCTCCTGCCCCACCCAACAGGAAAAGTAGTCCCAAACAGAAGAGGATCAGGGGTTCAACTGGCAGGTAAGTAAGCAGCATGGCAGGTAAGTCTACCCAAGCATTATGAGCCCGGCGCTTCCAGCGCTGGGACTGGGCATCTTTATGAGCCTGGTGCCACTGGCGCCAGGACAGGGTCCAAAAGGTCCCAATTGGGACTGGCTGGCACTCGGAACCGGGGTTATGGGTCTGCTTCCAAGGGAGTCGGGCAAGTCCTGATCTTTTGGAAGCAGAGATAATGACAGCACCCCCCCTCAAGGCCCCTCGCAAACCGGGCTTCTCCGGGGGTTTGGGCTTGTTAGGAAATGTTCGATAAAATCTTTTGATTAGACGAGGCGCGTGGACATATTCTGCAGGTTCCCAGGATCTTTCTTGGGGACCGTAGCCTTTCCAGTCAATCAGGTAAAATAGTTTAGATTTGGAGATCTTGGAATCCAGGATGCTTTTGACTTCAAACTCGAGTTCTCCATCAACTAGAATAGGTTTTGGAGATGTAGTTAGTCTGGTTTGAGGTTGCACGGGTTTTAATAGAGAGACGTGGAAGACCGGATGTATCTTCATGTGAGGGGGCAAGTCCAACTTGACCGCTACTGGATTTATTATGGTAGTGATGGAATAGGGACCAAGGTATCTTGGGTTGAATGTGCGTGGTCCTTTTAGAGGTAGATATTTGGTGGATAACCAGACTTTATCTCCTACTTGATATTGGGGGGCTTCCTTCCGATGTTGGTCTGCTCCTTTCTTGTATTGTTCTTTAGCCCTTTGAAGGTGAGAAACGGCTTCCTTAAAGGCTTGGGTGATTGTAGAATGCAGGTGGTCTACTGCTGGTGTTCCAAGATCTTGGAGTGGATCCAACTCCGAGGTTCGAGGGTGACTACCGTATAAAAGAAAAAACGGGGTCTTCCCAGTTCCCGAGTGGACAGAGTTATTGTAGGCATTTTCGGCTATCCAAAGGATATCTTTCCAAGTTTTTTCAGTTTGTTGTAGCATGCAGCGCAAATACTGTTCCAGAGTTTGATTGGTCCTCTCGGTTTGTCCGTCGGTTTGAGGGTGGTGGCTGGTCGAAAGTCTCACATCAATTTGAGCCGACCGACAGCAACTTCGCCAAAAATGAGAAATAAATTAACTACCTCGATCCGAAATTAGAACTGAAGGAAAACCGTGCAGTCGGACGATGTTTTCGAGAAATTCTCGGGCCAGAGTTGCTGCTGTTGGTAAGCCTTTGAGTGGAATGAAATGCGCCATCTTGCAGAATAGGTCCACGATTACTAGGATCGTATTGTATCCGGAGCATGGAGGTAGATTAGTGATGAAGTCCATAGAAAGCGTATGCCAAGGGCGAGGCGGGATGTCAATAGGGCGTAAGAGGCCAGCTGGTTTTTCCTTTTGACTCTTGTTTTGGGCGCATACTCCACAGGACATTATAAAGTCTCTGATATCTTTTTTCCAAGACGGCCACCAGAAGTAGCGCTTGATCTTTTCCGAGGTCTTGGTCATACCGGGATGTCCTTCCATTAAAGAATCGTGATAACAAGAGATTACCTTTTTCTGTAAATCTGTGCTGGGCAGGTATAACCGTTCTTGGAAATATAATAGGTTGTCCTTCACCGTAAAGTCCTTTCCCTGCAGATGCCAATTCTGTATGTCTGCTGGAGTTACCAGTAGCCTGGCTTTATCCTTAACTTCCTCTATGGATTGTGTAGCGATTACACCTAGAATTCTTTGTTCGGGAATGATAGGTACAGGTTTACGATTGATCAAATGTTCTTCCACTCCCATCCGAGAAAGGGCATCAGCTTTACCGTTTTTTGTACCAGGTCGATAGTTAATTATGAAGTCAAACTCGGCAAAGAATAGTGCCCAACGGAGTTGCCTAGAGGATTGAGCTTTTGCGGTTTTCAAATATTGCAGGTTTTGGTGATCTGTAATCACAGTAATGGTGTGTCGGGCCCCCAGAAGATAATGCCGCCAAGCCTTAAAGGCGGACCTGATAGCTAGAAGTTCCTTATCAGTATTAGTGTAATTGATTTCAGGAGGCGAGAATTTGCGGGACCAAAATGCCACGGGATGCAACTGATTGGTTACTGGGTCCTTTTGTGATAGAACTGCCCCCATGGCAAGGCTCGAAGCATCAGTTTCAACGATGTAGGGGAGTTCTGGGCGAGGATGTTTTAAGATCGGTGCAGAGATAAATCTAGTCTTCAAATTCTGGAAAGCTTGTTCCGCCTCGGTAGACCATTCAAAACGTTTGTTTTTCTTTAACAAGGCGGTGATGGGCTGGACTATTCGAGAGAATTCAGGGATAAACCTGCGGTAAAAGTTAGCAAAGCCTAACATGCTTTGAACACCTTTTACGGAGGATGGCGATGGCCATTTGAGAATTGCATCGACCTTCTTTGAATCCATACGCACTCCGCTAGGTGATAATATGAATCCCAAGAATTCAACTTCAGTCACGTTGAAAACACATTTTTCCAACTTAGCGAAAAGTTTGTGTTGACGCAATCTCTCGAGGACCATTTTCACGTGTTTCCGATGTTCAGTTTCCGATGAAGAATAAACGAGGATGTCGTCAATGTAAACAACAACACACACATCTATGAGCTCTCTGAGGACATCGTTCATAAAATATTGAAAGGCGGCCGGGGCATTGCAAAGTCCGAAGGGCATGACCTGATATTCAAATAGCCCATACTTGGTGCGGAAGGCCGTCTTCCATTCATCGCCCTCTTTTACTCATACCAAGTGGTAGGCTCCTCTAAGATCCAGCTTTGTATATATGCATGCTTTTCTGACTTGGCCCAGGAGTTCAGGGATCAAAGGTAACGGATATCTATTCTTAACGGTGATCTGGTTCAGGGCGCGATAATCTATACAAGTTCTAAGGTCCCCTTCTTTTTTTGGAACGAAGAACAAAGCTGAGGAAGCAGGGGACTTGTGTCAGAAATGTACCAAAGTATCAACTGAAAAGGATTCAATACTCAAAAGGATACAGGAGGTAGGGTCTTCCGGATCCCTGTTCACCCGACTTGATAGTCGTGAAGTCAACAAAGACCTTCCAAATGATACAACCCTCTGGCTGATAAAACAGGCAGAGCGATGGATCACTGGAAAGGGCGTGGGTAAGGTATAGTAATCCAGCCTAGGACAAATTAAAGTATCATGAATAACTGCTCCAATCTGAGTATGATGAATTAGATAATGACAGGAATGATCACACTGACCTGTATCTCTGGGTAGAACAATCCAGAAGTCTCTTGATGGATTTGAAATGAAGAACAAAACGACAGGGAAGGGAAAATTAGTAAGGGAGACTTATCCCGAACGGAACGAGGCTCACGCTAGATACGGGTTGAATTCACCACAGGATAGCGTCCAAAGTTCAGTCCAAAGTCACTTCCAATGATCCTTGAAAGGCTTCCTTCCCACTTTAGGGATCAATCCTTCTGTTAATTCCACAGATGCAGGAGTTAGAAGAAATAGCGTGTGAAGACAAACGTGCGCGTGTGGATTTACACGCGGGCAGGATTCGCGCAGCCTTGGCCAGCCGCACTTGAAGACGAAGAGCGCGTGTGGATTCTACACGCGGGCAGGATTCACGCAGCCTTGGCCAGCCGCGTGTGAAGACAACGTGCGCGTGTGGATTTACACGCGGGCAGGATTCGCGCAGCCTTGGCCAGCCGCACTTGAAGACGAAGAGCGCGTGTGGATTTTACACGCGGGCAGGATTCGCGCAGCCTGGGCCAGCCGCGTGTGAAGACAACGTGCGCGTGTGGAATTACACGCGGGCAGGATTCGCGCAGCCTTGGCCAGCCGCACTTGAAGACGAAGAGCGCGTGTGGATTTTGCACGCGGGCAGGATTCGCGCAGCCTGGGCCAGCCGCGTGTGAAGACAACGTGCGCGTGTGGATTTACACGCGGGCAGGATTCGCGCTGCCTTGGCCAGCCGCACTTGAAGACGAAGAGCGCGTGTGGATTCTACACGCGGGCAGGATTCACGCAGCCGTGGCCAGCCGCACTTGAAGACAAAGAGCGCGTGTGGATTTTACACGCGAGCAGGATTCACGCAGCCTTGGCCAGCCGCGTGTGAAGACAAAGAGCGCGTGTGGATTTTACACGCGAGCAAGATTCACGCAGCCTTGGCCAGCCGCGTGTGAAGACAGAGAACGCGTGAGCATTATCACGCGAAGGGATAGCTCCAGGAATCAGCGTGTGGCGGAACACACGCTATCGAAGGCCCAAAAGTAGCTGTAGGATTATGCCAGGATGTGGATCAGAGGTTCAGCTACACAACGCCAATAGAGACGATCAGAAGCAGCGAGTGAAGTTTCTACGCTGCTTAAATACGTAATACCGTAGTTCACGTGACGAAGCAAAAGTCACGTGAAGTTAGCGACGTGAAAAGTGTAAACGTCGTTTTCCCGGTAACGTATCGAATAGCCTCCATTTGGAGTAGAACGGTCTCGCTGTCCTACGAGCGTAGCGTCCAGCATGCATGACAACTTGGAAGGACGAATAAACCCATTCGCTAGGTATTGATCCAGATATTGTCGGAGGTGAAGATTCTCAGGCTCGGTGAGGGCATAAATTCTACTACAAGGAGGAGTAGATCCAGGTATCAGGTCTATCTGGCAGTCATAAGACCTATGAGGAGGTAGAGAGTTAGCCTGATCCTTCCGGAAAACATCTTGGAATTCTAGGTAATCAGGAGGTAACTGAGGAGCCTCCGAGGAAATTGCTGCCAGTGCAACACCAGGTCGAGGGTGACAAGTAGAGACACATTCTGGAAACTGAACCGTTCTTGCTCGCCAATTGATCTGAGGATTGTGCTTCTCTAACCAAGGAATTCCTAGACTAATATGGAACTGAGGGGCCCTGATCACATCGAACACGATCTTCTCATGGTGTTCATCTTGACTTACTAGCGTCACTTCTTGGGTGGTATGCGTTACTGGTCCGGAGGCTATCTCCGTACCATCCACCGTAGTAATGACGTCCTTTACAGCCTTTGGACAAAGTCAGATTCATCCTCAAAACCATTTCATGATCCACATAATTGCCGATGGCACCGCTGTCGACGTAAGCTTCAATCGCATGTAATCGATCCGGATGTTCAGGGCTAATGAGGACCATAGGTATCACGAAATGCGAGGTCACGGAACTGGTTTTAACGCTCGGCAAGAGGACCTCTATTCTTGTCGGGCGAGGTCGTTTCCCTGCTCAGAGTTTGTGACCCTGGTAACTGCAGCTCCTACTGCCTTCTTGGCTGGTTTCACCGGACAGTCTCGAAGAAAGTGCCCCGAGTTTCCGCAATAGAGGCATAATTGCAGCTGTTTTCTCCTTTCCCGCTCCTTTTGTGTTAGTGGTCCTTTCAGGCCCCCTATTTGCATGGGTTCCCCGGAGTCTACTCCTTTGGTAGGAGTTGGTGGTTTGGAAAATACTCGAGCATCAAACTTGGAACGATCGGCCTTCCTGTTCTGCAGTCTGTGGTCAATTTGAACGACTAAGTCAATATAGTCCGAACAGTCTTGCGGGGGATTCACTACTTGGGCTAACACATCTTTGAGCTCTCCACGTAGACCTCTATAAAACAGCGTAATCCTTTTGTCCTCAGGCCATCGAGTTTTCACTATCAGTCTGTTGAAAGACGCAATATAAGCCAAAAGGTCTTGATTACCCTGGCGCAATGAAAGGAGCTCATTGTCCAAGGCCTGCCCCTGTGAATGTCTTGCAAACAGTTTTTCCATACTGAGCTGAAAAGCTTGAAAATCATGGAGAACCGGATCATCTTGATTAACTAGAGGGATCGACCAGTCTGCTGCATTGCCACTAAGGTACGAAAGCTACCTTAGCTTGATCAGTTGGAAAGGCTGCTGGCTGGCATAAGAAGTGCAACCGGCACTGATTAATAAATACTGCAAACCTCTTTCGGTCACCAGAAAATCGTTTGGGCGGAGCCAGAGGTACATTCCCAGGTAGGTTGATCTGCACTGGGTTCGTAGAGGATGTTGAAGGAAGATTTGCCCCTGATGCGGGTAACGGAGTTTGTCCGGCTTGTGACTGTAGCAATTGTCTAGCGAGATCGTCTGTTCGCTCCTTGGAAATAATCAGTTCCCTTCTTAGAGCATTCGTTTCCTGACGGGCTGCAGGCACTTCTGCTCTTAGTTCCCCAAGTAACTGGGCTAGCTGGTCGGTATCCGAGGTTTCCATAGCGCCTGGGTGGGAGTTTTGCGATTGGCTTTGCGTTCTGTAACGCTCACCTGATTCCCGCAGAGGCGCCGGTCTTGACTGGGGGAATGCCGTATCTTCAAAGGTGATGTGTAACACACGGTTGGCTCTTTGGGCTGGACCTCTGTGCACTGTATGTCTGACTCGAAGAGTAAGATGTCTGCAGATAGAAAATATGGGATTAATGAACTGGGGTTATTGGGTGCCTCTCTCCTCTTCCCTTTCTCTTCTCCTGTAGAACCCCAAAGGTTAACACCCTCACCTTAGGTAAGTGAACGCCGAGCTCTCCATCTGCCTCGGGGCAGGGTGCCGTAACCAGTTTCTTCACTGGATAAGGGTGCAGGCCTTTTGACCTCAGAGGACTGCTGTCCGTCATTAACTGCACGAACGGTAAGTTCTGGGCACTTCAAATGTCTTAAAAGTCTTTTGTAATGATATCTCTTGTTTTGCAGGGTTCCGGCGATGGCGGATGGCGGGCTGATGAGAGTTGAGGATCGAACCCGCGTGAGGAATAGAAGCGCCTGGAAGCATGTAAGTAAGCGCTTGTAGCCTGCTTCACGATGCGCACTAACTGTCCCTTTTATCTTGCAGGTACAAGTTCGGAGCTTTAGAGAAGCTGAAGGGTGCTGGAATACCCACTGGATTCGGCGTGGGAAGGAGTAATGGCACGTGAGTAATAAAGTTGCCCAATGTCTTTAAACGCACCTTCTTTTGTCTTTCAGATGCGGGATGCAGCGCCGAAGGCCTCCGGAGCATGCGAAGAGCTGGTAAGCTTTTGTCTTTCAGATGCCGGAATGCAGTGCGAAGACCTCCGGAGCATGCGAAGAGTAGGTAAGCCTTTGTCTTTCAGATGCCGGAATGCAGCGCGAGGCGTTGGTGACAGCCGATGGACCAGGTAAGAGATGTGCTGCCACTGAAGACCGTAGTGCTAACCTGTTCTTTCTTTGTCTTTACAGGTGCTGCTCAAGACTGGATTCCAGGATGGTAAGCCTTTGTTCCCTTAGGCCCAGGATCAGAAGCAGAAGACACGATGAGCGTTCTGCTGCAGAGAATGCAGAATAACGCAAAGCAAGATTCATCCATCGGTGTGGTTTAAATAGCCTCCTGTAGTGCTTAGGTGTCTCCTTCCACAGCCACGCCTAGGTAAGAAAAGAGTTCCTGCTTTCCAGAAGAGTTCCAGTGTTCTGAACCTAGGGAGTGGCTCCTGCCCCACCCAACAGGAAAAGTAGTCCCAAACAGAAGAGGATCAAGGGGTCAACTGGCAGGTAAGTAAGCAGCATGGTCTGCTGCAGGTAAGTCCACCCAAGGATTATGAGCCCGGCGCTTCCAGCGCTGGGACTGGGCATCTTTATGAGCCTGGTGCCACTGGCGCCAGGACAGGGTCCAAAAGGTCCCAATTGGGACTGGCTGGCACTCGGAACCGGGGTTATGGGTCTGCTTCCAAGGGAGTCGGGCAAGTCCTGATCTTTTGGAAGCAGAGATCATGACACATACGTGCCATGATCTCCCAGAGGCCATCCCATCGGACCAAGTCGAAAGCCTTCTCAAAGTCAATGGCCAGAAGGGCAAGCGGGTTATCAATGGTGGGAGCTCTCTCTAACGCTAAGTGAAGTCGATGCAGGTTCATCCGGGTCGATTTGTGTGGCATGAAGCCACATTGGTCCTGGTGTGTTAGGGTATCGGCCACCGGTTGTAGCCTATTGGCCAGGAGCTTGGGGAGGACCTTAGCCTCGCCATTGATTAACAAGATTGGCCTGTAGGAGGCACAGTGCTCCTGGGGCTTGTCCGGCTTGGGGATGACCACAATGGTAGCTTTACACAGATCCTGTGGGAGAGCGCCTCGTTCCCGGGCTGACAATAACATTTTATGGATAGAGGACGCTATGTTGACCCCCCCCAGTTTCTGCCATGTCTCCACCGGGAACCCGTTCGGACCCGGCGTTTTCCCGGTCTGCAGTTGGGCTAGTGCTTCAGCCACCTCAGTCTCCGAGAGATCAGAGTCCAGACTCGCCCTCTGCTCCACTGAGAGAGCCGGGAATATTATGTCATTTAGGGGGGATGGGTCCAGCCGCGAGGTCGGGGCCCGATAAAGTGTTTCATAAAATTGGGCGAAGGCCTCTGCTATTTCTGCATCCGATTGGAACCTCTCTCCCCGTGGGGTGACAATCTCACGAACACATTGTTGTCCCTCATCCCTCTTTTCCAACCAGGCTAGCATTCTGCCAGCTTTGTCTCTGTGCTCATAAATTCTGGCTCTGGAGTCCCAATGGGCCTGTTTAGCATTATCTAATAAGAGGTTTCAGAGCCGCTCGGTGGCTCGTTAAAAGGAGAGCTGGGTCTGCGGGGTTGGGTCAAGGGTGTGTTCGTTCTCGCATTGGGCCAGTTCGTCCTCCGCTTTCGTTATATCCTGGAGCCTCTCCCGCCTTTTATTTGCCACCCAGGAGATTAAGGCGCCCCGCAAAACAGTCTTGTAGGCCTCCCAAACCACCACTGGATCCTGTTCTCCGTTGTCATTAATTCCGAAGTACTCGGTAGAGACTTCGGTAAGGTGATCAACAAGCTCGGGGAAACCCAGATAGTAAGTATTCAATCTCCACGTCCTAGGGGGGGAAGCGCCTTGCGTGCGAATCTCCACAAGCAGAGGCGAGTGGTCTGAGATGCCCCGGGGAAGGACCTTCGCCGCTATTGCCCTATAAAGATCTGTATGTGGGACAAAGAGATAATCAATCCTGGAGAGGGAGCCGTGGGCACCAGAGTGGAAGGAGTACACCCTGGCGTCCGGGTGTAGCTCTCACCATACATCACCCAGGCCCATGGCGGCCGCAAAGGTAGAGAGCTTTGTGGGGGTGTCCGGGTTGCGATGTCTGAGATGGGTACGATCGGTGGAGTTGCACATGACATCATTAAAATCTCCCCCCAGAAACAACTTATCAGGTTGGTGTTTACCTATCAGGGCAGTCAATTCGTCCAGTAGCTCCTGCCCCAATCCGGGCGGGGAGTACACCGAGACGAAGGCAACCCTTTCATTCCAAAGTGTACCTAGGATCAGCACATAGCGGCCCCGTGGGTCTTGTTCCGAGCACTGCAGGGTGAAGGGGACGCGTTTCTGTATGAGAACGAGAGTGCCTCTGGATCCCAATGTATATCCCGCATGGAAGGCAGCCCTGTAGTTTGTGCGTTGGAAATAAAAACAGTTTGAACCCGCAAGGTGGGTTTCGGATAGCAGGGCCACGTCGGGGGATTGTCTACTAAGTGTTTGTTTAATCAAGCGCCTCTTGATCGCAGAGCCCATCCCATTTACATTCCAGGGAAGCACCTTGAGAGACTTGGGACGTTCAGTCGGAGTCGACTGGGGTTGTAAGGGTGCCATCTAGAGACTCACACGAGGGGTTGACCAGGTGTATTACAAGGAGGGCATCCCCGTCATTGGTGATGTATTGCAGTATGTACCTTGAATGCTGAGTATTGTGCTGCCTGAACCATCTGTAGCCTCGTCTTATCATGAACCTCAACAGACCTCGGAGCTTGCGGTGACGCGTTGCTCCCGGGGTAACACAGAACTTAATAAAACTATCCCTTCCCGCCCCCACCCCATACTCCACCCCAACTCGAAGTACCTGTCGCCCCAACATTGCTGACCCTCAACAACTGTAAGGTGGCAGCCTTACAAACCCTTGTACAAATTAACACTAGAAGAAATTAGAAAATAAAGGGGGGGGGCCCGTTGCCTTTCCCACGTGCAATGGAAATATGCCCCCGCAAGCCGCTTTATTAACGACCTAGACGACTTGTAACAGTACTGTGGCACACCCCCATACCTTTTGCAGCATCAGTCTGGACATGCCCCCGCATGTGGGGGCAAGCCCATCCGCAAGAAACAGTCATGTTCAATCTCCGGCCACCGCCGGCTGGTTCGGTGAGGGTGGTTGGTCCGGATCCGGAGGATGTACTGGTGGTGGTCTAGGATTACTGTCCCTTTTGGGTCGGGTAGCCGACCAGTCCCCTTCAATATGTTGTTCTGCCCAACGCAGGCTTCCTTTGGGTCGTTGAAGTGAACTGTTGTACCCTTATAATATATTTTCAGCTGGGCCGGGAAGAGCAGGCCATACTCGACTCCCATCGCTTGCAGCTGTCGTTTTAGCTTTTCAAAGGATTGCCTCGCCTTCTGGACCTCCCGGGTATAGTCCGGGAAGAAGGCTATCTTGGACCCATTAAAGGTGGTCGTGCCCTTGGTTCGTGCAAGGTACAGCAGCGTATCTCGGTCTCGGTAGTTCAATAACTTTGCTATCACCATTCGCGGCGGAGCACCAGGCACTGGCCTGCCAGTGGGCATTCAATGTGCCCTCTCTATAGAGAAGAATTTAGAAAAGTATCGTTGGTCGAACAGGTCCATCAGCCATTGCTCCAAGAAAAGCTCCATGCAGGGGCCTTCAGCTTTTTCGGGGATACCGAGGATGCGGATATTATTGCGCCTAGATCTGCCCTCCCCTTCCTCGACTCTGGCTTCCAGAGTTTTAAGTTTGGCGGTAACTCCTTGAAGCTGTTGTTGTACTGTGTGCAACCCGTCCTCTGTGTTGGAGATGCGCTGTTCCGCCTTACCTGTACGTGCCGATAGTTTCTGCAGGTCGTGTCGGAGGAGGGACATGTCCAGGCTAATACCGTCCATCTTTTGCTCCATCGAAGAGCGGGAGTCCGCTATAGCCGCCATAACGTCTCTTAGGGAGAGCCCAGGTGCAGAGTCCTCTTCGACCGACGGCAGCGGTTGAGTATCCGGAGGTTGCGATGGGGGAATCGTATATTGGTCGATTCTGTTTTGCCGGGTGGTTCTTCTAGTTTTGTCTTTCCCCATGGTCGCTGCAAGGCCCCACGGGCTCCCTCTTGTATCTCGGATGTGGTCCTGCCACACACTGGTCCAGCCCCACCAGGACAAGTGCACAGGTCTATGAACGTTTCACACACCCTAAATGGGCGCAGGCAGCCTCCCCAACCAAAGCGGGTGGGGAAAAGGAGGGCACAGAGCCTGGTGGTGAGTCCGTGTCAGCGGGTGTGTTGGCCCGGCCACCGGCGCTAGGGATTTGTTATATTGCGCCTGGGGTGCCTGTGCGCTGCTGGAGTCAGTGTGTCGACATGTCCCCACCTCCTGATTCTGGGTCCTCAATGTTTGTAGATCCAAGGGCAGGGAAGACCCGGCTGCCCTCACTCCCCACAGGTGGCTCCAGGCTGCAGTAGATTTCCCCAACCGCCCCAGCCACAGCAACAGACTCCAGCCAGCAGTCTGCCCCCACAGGACCAGCGGCAGGAGGGGCAGGGGGGGAACGTCGGCGCCCCTCCAGGCACTGCCCCGTGGCGCGCACCAGGGCCACCTGCACCTCGGTAGTATCGCCCAATATCTTCAGGGGGGGAAGGGAAAACAAAGCCTCCCGGAGGTGCGGGCCCCGTCGGATGGTCTAACCCGCTGTTGCTCACTCAGCAGGCCAGCAGGTCCCAAAGTGTCCACGGACAGGGAGTTGTGCCGGCGCTCGTGCCGTCTACTCAGCCGGGGCCCGGATGGGGTTGGTTCGCAGGATTCTCAGCTCCGAGTTTGGCGCCCCCCCCCCAGAGCGATCGGGACATGCCTCGCGCGGGGCCTCCAGCAACAGGCACTCACCAGCGGGACCGCCTCCACAGTACACGGGCCTCCTCCGCAGCTCTCCGCTGTTCGCGCCTGTCCTTCCCGGATCGGGCGGGCAGAGCGGGCAGCTCCTCTCACAGGTTCCCTCGGGGCCTCGCTGGCGCTCTCAGCTCTCACAGGCACACCGGGTCTGTCTCCGCTGCTGTCACCGCTGGTTGCAGTGATGTTTCGCTTCGCGCTCAGAGCTGTGCTCCGGCGGCCATCTTGATTCCTCCGCGGGCTGCCCGGCGTCTCTTTCTCTCGCTACTATCACTGCGGTTCCTGCGTGTTTCGGGCTGGAATTCACCCCAGATGCGCCCCAGGGGTATCAGGCACTGGGGAGTTTATTTTGGGGGTTCACCAAGCACTGCAAATGGTCAATTGTTGGAGGATGTTAGGCCGCGGCCGCGGGAGCTCCTAGGGCACACGTCTACTGCATCTCGCAGTTGGCCACGCCCACCACTCACGTTTTTAAATCGAGAAATCGTAATGATATCTGCATCAGTAATTTTTTCAAATAATATTATTGTAAACATTTGTGAAACAAGCATATTACACAATAATGTTAAAGGATGTTGCAGTTATCTAGTGAAGAGTCACTTAGTGTTAAAATGCACAAATCATAATGACATCCAAACTGAACTATATATAGATGTATTCAATTATTTCTTTTGGTGGTGCTCAACTTACATTTCGGTACATAAATATCTGTGAATACCACCAGACCCACACCGCCATCTTGTGATAATCCAATCTGCTTTGTGATGGTTCTAAGGCTAAGTGACCTGGCAGCAATAAAGCATACCACTCACACCTCTGTGACATCAGCAACTGGAACGCTAGGCAATGCCCCTTGTCAGGATGTTAGTGCACAATGGACACAAACGTCCTCTGTATGTAATGCATGCATGTGTCCCCATGGAAATGTGTTAGACGCATCTGCTTTTAATAAATAGCAACAATCTTTTTCTCCATGCCAGTTTTCAGTTTTTCATTGCTTGGTGTTCGTTCAATTTATTTCTGACCAACAAGACTCTTAGATTGTGGCATACTGCTACTAACTCAACTGTCGGCCACAACACAACAAGGTAAGTTTAATTATATATTTCTGCCACTGCAAAGTGCTGTCCTTATGTCTCTACTGATGGCTTATTTGCACCATGGGCTCATTGAACATTATTAACTATTTTTTTTAAACCTCACACTCCCTAGAGATCCAATTCCTTGTGTATTGGGGCTTTTTCTAAAATGGAGAAATTGATCTACTGAGACATTTTGATAGCAAAGAAACAAATACTGTGTTTCTGGAAAGACAAGTGTAAACCTACGTATGACGAACGGTTGCATAGTTTAGTGATCTTATCAGTGAAGGAAAAAGTCTGCTATAAAAATAGTGATATGTTTGAAGACGTTGATGAAATGTGGGGTACATTTAACAAACTTTATAGTTGATTGAGCCAAAGATATAGTGAAAAGTTGTTTTTCAGATGTTTGTTTTGCCTACCCTCCTTCCTGTCCTTCCTTTTCTTGTATATTTACTGCTTGTTAATTTCATGAATAATATGTATACTGTGACAAATCCTATAATGTTGTCCCTTCTCCCGAGGGGGAGGCCCTTTCCGGGAGTCCCTTTCCATGAGGCCAGGGAGGTGAAGCCACTTCCCGATAGTCCCCTTGGGGGCGATACTCAGCGGGTGGATCTCATGGAGAGGGATTCCCCTTCTGGGATAGAGGGAGGACATCATGGGATAACACAGTATAATAGACCCTCACCCACCTTTCTTCCATCACCTTCTTCTCCTTCCTCTGACCATACAAGTTCCTCCATGTATTTGTGCTATAGCAATAGTACCACTAGTACTGGGACGAGGAAGATCAAGGCTGACTCCAGTGTACCATTCCCTCAATATACTGAGATGAGGAAGAACCTCTGCATCAGAAAGAACTCACAATATCATTACACTGAGCAGTCTAGCTTTTGTGTTCCATGTAACTTAAAAAGGGAAGAAGGACTAACAGCATTGTCGTCCCCTGTCCGAAGGCACCGTGAGCAAGGAAAGCACTGTTCAGGTGGAAGAGCTGAACCTGCAGCTATTGACCGATATGTGTCGGAAGGAGAGATGGCGACCCTACCTGTTTGGAAGAAGACAGATGACCGGAAAAGGCTGGGGCTCCCGATGCAGAAGAGCGCAGAGGAAGACGGTCAGCAGGTAAGCACAGCCAGGCTCCCAGGAACTGCTGGGGAGCCGTGTACAGCAAAGCACGAACAGGAAACAACGTAGAAGAGCTGTTGGAAGACACAAGGAGGCCCGAGACCGAGGTGAGAGACTGGGGGTGTTGTGATTGGCCTTTCTTCCTGTGTAATCATCCTGCCTGGATGAGGTATGTATGGAGTGATGTCACTTGTGGAATGTTTGCTGTAAGCCTGGAATGTTTGGGTCTGAATAAGTTCCACAATCTTATATGCTAGGTAGGCTGGGGCAAGGCCATGGATACATTTAAAAACAAGACATAAAATCTTGAACTGAATCTGTTGCTGTACTGGCAGCCAATGAAGACCTCTCCAAAAATCTGAAACCAGTGTTTTCTGTGATAGTGAGAAGACCAGTCGTACTGCTGAGTTCTGGGCCACCTGAAGGCGCTGAAGTTGATATTTCGGTATGCCCTACAGAAGAGCATTGCAGTAGTCCAATTTAGTATTTGTAAGGGTACTGCGAAAAACCTGAAGATTTCTCCCTAGCTAGTCCCCGGGGATCTGTCATCCAGGTGGCCAGGACACAGCCATCGCTATATGATCTAGTTCCTGGGGGTGGACCAGTAAAGGAGGATCACCTGGATGGAGGGTCCTCGGGGAGTGGGACACGGATGGGTGAGACGCGGTATCCCCCTTCCTTCAATACCTCTTCCCCATCCTACCCTGTAGGACGTTCAAAACCACCCCCCTTTCCCAAACACGAACACTTTCGCACAACGGACTGACACCAGAGCAGTTTACCTTACATGTCCCAATACAAGGGTCAGGCAAAGTCAGGCAATTGACGAGAATCACGCACACCCAACGGCCCTTTCCTGTCCCCCACAGGGATAAAAGGTGGAGCAAGAGAGCACAGTACGAGAAAGGCAGACCGCATGACGAGTCAGCTATCCACAACCAGCAGTTCAAGAGGAGGAGAAAGGCGGCAAATATTGAGAGGTCGTCGAGGAGAGACACAACCTTGCCCTTTTTGACAAAAACCTGCGAACCCTCTGCTAAAAGAAACTTAAGACCAAGGAAAATAGCCCAAGTGTGCTGCAACAGATGTCAATGGTACACAGAGCATATAGACGCAGATAAGACGGAGGGATGGAGACTCCTGCTTCCATGGTACTGTCCTTGACTCCAGTAAAGCGGAACGACAAGCGGTTCATCAGAACCGGTGAGTCGAGGGGAGAGCCGATAAGAACCGGACGGTTGTGAATGAAAGACGCAAAGTGTGTACTGTAACATTGGAAAAGGGACACCAGCTGTAGAAGGGACTGACACCATGTGGGTGCTGCTCCAAGAAACTCTGGTTGGCCCCTGTCTGAGTGAAACTACAGATACCAGAAGGCCGCAGGAGAGCCGTCAAGATAGGTCAAAGTGGTCATACAGAAGGTCAAGCAAAATCCCTGTACAGTCGAAAGCCTTTGACCTAAGAACTATAAAGAAAGCAAGGGAAGTGGATCCTGCAAACATTGAAAGTAAATGTGAATATGAAGTTGGCAAGAGTGAACCCGGAAGAGGGATGCTGACGAGAAGGGGGCAAGTCTAAAGTCTCAAGAAACAGTGTGCTGTCAAAAGTGAACCCGGCCGAGGGATGTCCACAGGAACTGTTTAAAAAAGACATTGGGCCTCATTACACGGTAGGCGGTAAGGGTTTACCGGTACCGGTATTTTACCGGTACCGTTAAATCCTTACCGCCTTACTACGAGGTCCCTTTGCGGGTTGGGGAATTTAACGCCTGCTTTTTGCAGGCGTTAAAAACCAACCCGCAAAGGGACCCAGGGAGCCAATTACGGTACTGCAATTTGCGGTACCGTAATTAGCGCCTTTCCCATTCCCATTATGCCCTATGGGGCAAAAATGGGAATGTGGAAGGGCAATGGTGGAAGGGGGAATTACCGCCCCGCCAACCTTGGAATGGGGCGGTAATTCCCCTTTCCGCCAAGGCGGTGCCGGTATTTTACTGACTGGGTGTATTTGGATGCAATTCCAAACAAAGTTGGACAAGGAACCAACGGCAGTAAATTGGTCAATTCCCTTTTAGAACTGAAAACAATCTCAGTTTTTGGAGGGTTGAATTGTAATTTGTTTTCAAGCATCCAAAGTCAGAATCTTTCTGAGCACTAACTCGCTCCACTGTTTTCTTCTTTCTTTTGGTATAAATAAAAGTCTTTTCCCAAAAGCATGCCACCTGTGTGTCAGTCTCAACCCTCACAATATTTGTTGCATCATTTAATTGAAAACCTAACAACATTTGTTTAAAATATAAACAAATTATTGCCTGTTTGTGCCTTTATTCTAAATCGATGTACTTCATTAACTTCACTGCACTTCCTTAAAGCAGATTGAGGAATCAACCTTGACTTTAAATACAATTTCCCTATTTTATCTTTTCTTCTACTGTTCTTTGCTTCTGGTTTCATTCATCAGCAAGCATGGCAGGTGTTCAGGGGTTCATTTATGTATCTGAATACAATGACAAGGAAATGATTTGGAGGCAGACAGCAAGAAAAAGGGGAAGCTGAGATAACTGGTAGCAAAGGAACCACCTCCTGATCCGGTAACAACTCAAGACCTTCCTTTTCATTTCCGCTTTCTCTCTTTCTCTGCCCTGCTGTCACGACTGCTCCACACACTGGTCACCTGGCTACCCTCTGAACTTGGGCCCAGGCTCCTGCATGTCCAGTTGCCCTCGCACTGCCCCTTGGCTCTCCCAGCACTTATGGTCTGTATCTGCAACCCTACAGTCCCTTCTCTCTGCACTTAGGAGTCACTTGCTGGCTGCACTTATTGAGTAACCCGCACTTCTCCCTTCCCTCACCCCCCTCAGCACTTCTCCCTTCCCTCACCCCCCTCAGCACTTCTCCCCTTCCACTTCCCTGCACTTGGGCAATCTGAATGACACAAGGCCTAGTAAGATTGTGGTTTTGTCTTCCTTGTTTCCCCCTCCTTGTCTTGTCACGCCTAAGAAACAGTTGCGTAAAGACATGTTATAAATGCCATATCATATCATCATATACACAACCACGGGCAGTGGCAAGGCTCTAAAGAAGCAATACACTTACCCCTGGAGCAGACTCATCTCAGCTACGGCATTGCAAGCACAGACGGCGGGCACTAGAAGACACGAACACCACGGCGCTGGATCAGTAATTGTATGACTCCTAGAAGCCATTATTAGACAACAGAACACTGTGGGGTACCCAGCCAGTCCTGTCCATCATTAACTGAGGGAGAAGCAAGGACACCAACACGACAACTAACAAGTGAACTACGCCATCCAGAATGCGTTGTCAAATGCATGAGGAATGAATGCCCAGCGGTGCCTTGCTCAACATTGGATGTTAGACACACGGACCCAAAGCCAGAACTATTCGGAAGATCACATGTTGCTACTCTTCATGAACTTTCTCTAACGACGTATGGAGTCCCAGTTCTGAGGTCAAGTCCCAAACGAATTTTGGACCATTCAAAGGACCAGAAAAAGTTTTGGAGACTCTATCCGCATGGAAATGTGCATGTGGCCTTTATAATTGTCATTTGGCTCTCCAGCTAATTTTTCCCGTTTCACTTCACATTAATCAAATTGTGGTAGTTACTAGAAGAAATGTACCCTAATTAAAGTTTTTACGTTATTTCTAATTGTTTCGAGTTGGTAGACGGCAGACTGCCCCTGATGAATTTCTGTTCAATTTACCTACACACTTCCAGAAAGAAACATGTTGGGAAGAGTGGAGAAAGAATGAGTATGTCTGAATTTGAAGTAGAATGAATGTAGTGCGTGATTAAGTTTATTTGGTTACATCTATACAACACTACCACCGAGTGACTCGAACCCCATTTCACTCAGTTTTCACACATTCTGCCATTGTTTGGTATTAATTGGGAATTGTTTGCGTTTTTTCTGTTTACTCTGCTGTTTTTACCTCTTAATCTGTAGGGGTACACGTTATTAGCTTTTGCACTTTATACCATTTATTTGGTGAATTAAGTTTTTACTAAACTGTGTTGATATTGAATATACTTCTGGTTTCAAGATGAAATATTAAATAAATAAATGCTATATATATTTTTGTAAAATGGTTTGGCATCTGATTTGTGTTTTATTGATTGACATCTCAGGTATTGGGACCCCAATCGTTAAAGGGAACATAAATAGCCTCTTGGCACTTGTTTGTTTGCTGCTCTAGGCTTCGCCTAAAGTTATTGAGGATGTGCTAACCAGAGGGCTAAAAATCCTCTTACCTCTCCTAAGTTGTTCTTTGCAGACTCATCTCCAACAGGTTGCGTAGCACTGCTTGGCCGACTGAGGACTCTTCCCTGGAATCCCCATCGACACGGTAGAATCTCGTGAAGGTGTGGGTGTACCTCGACGTAGCAGCCCTTCAGATGCCAGGCCGGAGAATACCAGAGAGAAAGTCGCTGCTGCAATGGCTCTGGTGTAATGGGCTCTCAGCCGGCCTGGAAGAGGACTGTTGGCCAGACGATGACAGCTCATGATGCAGCCGGAGAGCCACCTAGATATGGAAGCCTTCGACAGGGCCTTCCTGTGAGTCACAGGTCCAAAATTCACAAAAAGTTGAGATGTCTTCCAAAAGTCCTTCGTGCATGCCACATAAAACTTCAAGGCATGAGCAGCATCCAGCGAATGCAACATCCTTTTCGTCAGGGGTAGAAAGAAGGGAAGAAGACTGGCAGAACCAAAGGCTTGTTGACGTGGAATTCAGAAGGAACCTTAGGCATAAAGGTGGGGTGGTCAAAAAAGCAGGGGCGAGGTGCACACTCCAATTCCTGGCCAATATATTACCTGAACAAGTGTCCAAAAACAATCACAGGGTTAAATCCCAATGTGTCCAAAATATTCACAGGGTTAAATCCCAATCACTGCCCAATAGTTCACACGGATGATTCCCTTTTTGCACTGTTGTGCTCCTCCAAGCGCTTTCGTATCTGCAATACTCATCAGGGAGGCTGAGTTGCCATTCAATTCAGGTGAAACCAATATAAATGCAGTTGCAGTCTCTGGGAATTATGCTCAAAGTAGTGAACCCATTTAAACAATTCGCTGACCAGTGAAAGACTCCCTTCCAACACACAAATCATACCCTTAGCAGGTGGAGGGGGGAAAACCATGATTATGGGTCTCCAGTGTATGGCACAATAGCCCTTGTGCGCAGCCTCTGGAGTCCGGATCTCCACAAGTTAAATGTTCAAAAAAGCAGGGGCGAGGCGCGCACTCCAATTCCTGGACAATATATTACCTGAACAAGTGTCCAAAAACAATCACATGGTTAAATCCCAAAGTGTCCAAAATATTCATAGGTTTAAATCCCAATTACTGCCCAATAGTTCACTGGGTTGATTCACTTTTTGCACTGTTATGCTCCTCCAAGTGTCCAAACAATTTGCAAGGTTAATTCCCAATTTGCTGGCCAATAGTTCACAGGGTTGATTCCCTTCTTGCACTGTTGTACTCCTCCAAGCGCTTTCTTATCTGCAATACTCATCAGGGAGGCTGAGTTGCGATTCAATTCAGGTGAAACCAATATAAATGCAGTTGCAGTCTGTAGGAATTATGGTAAATGTAGTGAACCCATTTAAACAATTCAGGGGACCAGTGAAAGACCCTGTGAACTATTGGGCCGTAATTGGGATTTAACCCTGTGAATATTTTGGACACTTTGGGATTTAACCCTGTGATTGTTTTTGGACACCTGTTCAGGTAATATAATGGCCAGGAATTGGAGTGTGCGCCTCGCCCCTGCTTTTTTTAACATAAAGGTGGGGTGGGTCCGCAACACCACCATCATAGAGTGGAAGGACAAGTATGGCTGCTTGCAGGAGAGGGCCTGTTCAACCCCGAACCTACCTGGCTGAGATAATGGCCACTAAGAAAGATGTCTTCCACAAAAGAAACTTCAAAGGGGCTTGATGCACTGGTTCAAAAGGGGCCCCCATGAGCTTAATCAAAACCATGTTGAGCTCCCAAGCTGCAGCAGGAGCCTTCACTGATGGAAAAATACTGAAGAGGCCTTTATGGAACTCCTTGATGAGCCTGTGCGACGACAGGGAGGGCTTACCAGGCGCCCTGGTGTAACAGGATATGGCAGCCAGATGCACCTTGATGGAGGCGTGAGCCAGGCCAGCCTTGGCCAGGGAAAGCAGATATGGGAGGAGCTGCAGAGCTGTGATTCACAGTGGTGTGATCTTTTGAGTCCGTAAAGTGTTTCCATTTGTGGCCATAGCATGACAATTTAGAGGCCAGGATCTTCTTGCACTCCAGCTGCAAGGAATAATGTCCAATGTCTAGGGCTGCAGGAGCCAGGCCATGAGGCTCAGCGACGCTGGGTCGTGGTGCAGTATTGTCCCATCTTCTCTGGAGAGAAGATTGGGAAGTGGATGCAGCCTGATGGCCGGGGCAACCGACAGACGTAGCAGGTACAGGTACCAGATCTGCAGAGGCCACGGCGCAGCGATGAGTATCATTGTGCAATGACATTGTCCAAGTATATTGATGACACGTAGCAGGAGTGGAATCGGCTGGAAGGTGTACAGGAAGAGCCCCTCCTACAGGAACGAAAAAGCATCCCCAGGCTCCTTGGCTGAGGAAACCTGCTGGCGAACATCCCGCACTTGGATTTGGCGCCGTCGCAAAGGGGTTGATCCGGGCTTGACCCCACTCGCAGAAGAGGAGGGATACTTGATCCTGACCAAGCTCCCACTCATGGCAGGACTTCAGCTCCCTGCTGAGCGAGTCTTCAATGGTGTTCTTGGTGCCTGCCAGATGAAATAGGATGAGGAACATGCCCTGAAAAGTTGCCCAGCGCCACAGGGACTGAGCTTCTAGGGAGAGCGCCGACAAGTGCGTCCCACCCTCCTTTAGGATGTAAAGCATGGTGGTGGTGTTGTCCATGAAGATCCTCACCACTGTTAGAAACCCAAAGGTGTCTCACTTACTAGTCCCCGGGGATCTGTCGTCCAGGTGGCCAGGACACGGCCATCGCTATTGGATCCAGTTCCTGGGGCTGGGCCAATCGGGGAGGATCACCTGAGCTAGGGGTCTTCTTGAGCGTTGAGATGCGGTATCCCCTTCCCTGTAACACCTTTTCCCCATCCTACCCTGTAGGATATTTAGAAGCTCTTCACTCCCCTGACCCCCTTTTTCCCACATGAACACTTTTTTACGCAGTAACAGACAACGGACTAACACCAGAGCCGTTTACCTGACATGTCCCAACATACAGGTCAGGCAGAGTCAGGCAATTGACAATAACCATGCACACCCTAGCAAAGGGTGGTGAGAGGCATCAGAGTGGTCCTACAAGGGTCAAGTTAAATCCCTTGTACAATCGAGAACTTGTTGACAGATGATAGCTAGGGGAAGGGAACCCCGCTTTCTGGTAGATTGTGAATTGTGGAATGAGGCAAGTGTCAATCCGACAGAGGGATGCCGAAAGAAAGCTAGGAGAAAGAAAACTGCTTTCTGATAAAATGGAACAAAACATGAACTGTGTTAAAGAAAGGCCGTAGTGAACCCGAAGGAGGGAGGCCCAGACTGCAAGGAGGATCCGAGCCCCGACAGAGGGAGATCCTCGAGGAAGAAGGCAAGAAGGATCCGAGCCCGACATAGGGAGATCCTAGGGGCGAGAGGCCATCGTCCAAGGTACAAGACCACAGAGTGAACCTTTGTTTTTTTGTTATTTTGCATCAAGAGCAATACACACATGAACGTTGTGTCGACCAGAGTAAACCCGGTCGAGGGTTGTCAGCAGTGGGGAATTGTTTAAAAAGACATCTGAATATCACAAGCAATATTTGGAAGGCCGTATGAACCCGACAGAGGGTGGACCAAGTTGCAAGAGGGATCTGAGCCTGACGGAGGGAGATCCAAGGGGCGAAGAGCAATCACCCAGGGTACAAGAGTACAGAAGGAACCTTTTGTTTGTTATTTTGACTCAGCAAGCCTTTTCTGGCAAGAGACTGGTCTGGAAAGAGACTTGGCCTCTAAGGTTTTGATAGTATGAATTGGAACCCCATGCTGACGAGGCCAAGGAGTGTGCTGTGCTCGAGAGTCCCGCCTTGTCCCATGTTCAAACGTGGGGAAGATAGACCCAGCCATACCATCCTGACTTATCATTTTGTAAAAACTTCTTTCTTTTCTGGTGAACATTATCCCACACTCTTTGTAATTTAGTAGTAAGGATTGGCAATATTTTTTTTTTTTTTTAGTATAGGCGTTTTTCATTTGCCAAGTTGCAACTAAGACTGCCTTATTATTTGATGGTCGTAGCTTGCTCCCATCTTAGATTTAGGTTTAAACTATGTGTATATCTTATCCTTTACAAAGTTCAATAAACGCCCTTGAACTGTGATCACTTGTGTCTGTCTTTACTGTTGCCACCATGAGTTCATTAAATCAAATGCCCCCGAAGTTGTGCCAGGTATAATTTTAGGCACAGAAGACTGCCCGGAGTTGCACGACATTGACGTGAAGGTCTTTCTCCTCCGGGAACCATAGGCCTCTGGCGTGTGACAATACGCTGTGGGCCCCTGTTCCTTATAGGGGAGCGTCTGTGGTGACCGTGGCCTGGTACGGTGGGATCTGAAAAGGAGCCCCTTGCGTGAGATGTTGGCACAGCCTCCACAATCTTAGACCTTGCCGGATTTCCTGGTTGTGGGCGATCTTGTCCGACCAAGTGCTCGTGGCCCGAAGCCATTGAGCATCCAGGAACTCTTGAATGGGTCTCATCTGAAGCCTGGTGGATGCAGGAGGACATCATGCCCAAAAGCGACTTGATGGCTCACACTGATGCGCATTGTGCCGACGACAGGTGCTGTACCTTCCCTAGGTGGCCGCCACCCTCTCCTCTGAGGGGAGTACCAGGCATGCCACTGTGTTGAGATGGGCACCCAGGATCAGAGTGTTATGCGAAGACTCCATGCAGGACTTTGGATAATTGATGGAGAATTTGAGTGCCGTCAGGCAAATGGTCTCTGCAGTTTGCTGGTTCACCAGTGTGTGAGAGCAGGAGCAGATGAGCAAGTCGTCCAGATAAGAGTAGACGTGGATGCCTTTGAGGCATAGATGCACTGCCACCAGAGCCAAGCACTTTGTGAACACCCTCTGCGACAATTTCAGGCCGAAAGGCAGGGCCTTAAAGGCAGGAACGTCCAATGCTTTGGATGAATGGTGACATTAAAGAGGCGTCCTCCAGGTCCCAGGTCACCACAAAATCCCCTTCCTCCAGCTTGCGGAGCACATTCTGCAATGTGACCATCCTAAACTTCTGGGACTTCAAAACTTGTTGAGGCGCCTTAAGTCTAGGATTGTCTGCCACCCTCCTGACTTTTTCCGTACCAGAAAGTATCTGGAGTATACTCCGGAGCCCCGGGGGGACAGGCTCTATGGCCCCCTTTCTTAACATAGCCTGAACCTCCAGCAGCAGGTGGGCTTTGTGTAGTTCTTGACGTGCCGCAGGAGGAATGCGAGGACACCTGTGTTGCAATTCCAAGGTGTGCCCCTGATGGAGAACATACAGCACTCATTTGTCCGTGGTGATGGTCTTCCACTTGATGACAAAGTTCTCTAGCTGGCTGCCGACTCGGGTGCGAAAGTGGAGGCTGGAATTCACCGCTGGTTCAGGCCTGCTTGGTCGTCTGCATCCTGGCCTGTGGGAGACCACGACGCTGTCCTCCACTGCCGAAGGCTTGCAAGGGCTGGCGATAGGGAGCAGAGTACCCCTTGGAGGACCTGCCAGACTTCCCTCTTGAGGAACGAAAATACAATTCCTTCCTCTGCCTCAGTATCCCAAGAGAATGTGCTATTTCTATGTCGATCTTAATCGAATAGAGAGTCTCGTCCACAGTCTTTCCAAACAAATTGTCCCCATCCAAAAGGCATGTCCACCACCTTGGACTTTACATCCGCCCTGAAGTCTGCAGCCTTCAGCCAACCATGATGGCATGGTCTGAGGCCACCTTGCCTTGCTGGAACAGGTACAGGGCATCAGCCTTCTTGTCATCCGGCAGGAAGTTCAAGATTGGTCCCAGCTTATATCAGAGCTCCCAGTCAAACCGGGGCAGGACGGCCAGGGCATTGGTGGCCATGATGGTGGAAGTGGCAGTGTAAATGATGTGCTTGCCCTTTGCATCAAGTTTCTTCCCTTCCTGGTCCGTAGGCACCACGGACGCTGACAATGGGTTTGATGAGCGTTTCCTGGCAGACGCGGATATCACAGAGTCTGGAAATGGTTGTGATCTCAAGCACCTGGGGGCCGAGTCTGGGACTCTGTACTTCTTTTCCAGGTGGTCTCTTTTGGGGGAATGGAACTTGGCATCTTCATCAGGGCCAAACCCTACTTCTAGACATCGTCCAGCAAGGGGACAGACATGACGGTCTTCTGTAAAGACTCCTGGCATTGAAAAAGGAACCCTTCTTTCCTCTTCTTCTCTGCCACCAGACTGAAGAGAGCGGATGCCGTTGAGACCATGGCATGAAAAGATCCAACATCGTCCGGAGGTGACGCCCCGGCAGGCTCAACAGCACCCCGTCCACTGGGGCACAGTCATCATACTGATCCGTATGTGTTGCTGTAGTGTCTGTGTCAGTGCCTGTATCTGTGTGTGGGGGCACACTCCCCAAACGGAGTCGCAGGCCTCTGGGGTGTTGCTGGCAGTGGTGTTTTTGGCCAGCATTTCAGCCCAGAGGGGCTAGGCTATTCCTTAGGCCTGGTAGGGCTAGGTAAGCACCTTGGTCTTGGAGGGCTTAGCTTAGGAGGACTACTAGCTGGTGGTCTAGAAGGGCTGTGGACCGGGCCAGGCACCGGGGCAGTTGGCAGCCTCTATTGTATTTCTGCCAACAAGGTGTGGATGGTCACCAGAATGTCCAGTGACATGTCCCTGGGCATTGGTAGTGGTGTGAAAGGAGCAGCTGGCAATGGCCATCGATGGGATTGTTGTTGTCGAAGATACTGTGGTCAGTGACGGGGCAGCCTTCGACGAAGTAGACGTTATGGAAAGCGAAGCAGTCATCGACAAAATGGTCTTGCAGGACAAAGAAGTTGTCGATGGGACCCTGGGCCTCTCCTTTGCAAGCTTGTCCTTGGAAGAGGATCTGTGCTTTGAAGGGGTCAGGGACCTCCTCATGGAGAGTACCCCCCAGCTGGCAGGCTCACTGTGGACGGAGACGGGGAACGGGTCCTAGTTAATCTGGTTCCTGCAGCGACCCTTGCAGGATCCGAAGCATGGTGCATAGCCTTCTTTTGGATCCTCTGGATCAAAGGATATTGACCTCTTCTCAGAGGGAGCACACTCATGGGACTGCCCGGTCTTGGACGAGGCATGACTGCGACCAGAGGCCGAGTCAGAGTCTTTCCCCAACATGAGCAAGGCTGCCAACCTACGGTAACAGTCCTTCGCCTTCGTCAGAAATCCATGACAAATCTTGCATCGCTCCTCATCATGGTCTGGATGCAGGCAATATAGGCACATGAGGATCCGATCCTCGATGTAGGCGTTCCGTAGTCCACAATTTGTGCGGAACTCGAAGAGAAGATCTGCGATGGAAGTAGATCATCGCTGACAACGGGTTGCTGCTGCTGGTACTTGAACGACGGCCAACGATGGACAAAAATTGGAGCGAAAAAAGTCTCAATAGAAGAGCAAGATGAGAGGACTCCTAACACCGAAACGTGCAGTACAAATCTGAAGATGGACACTAGGAAGACGGCTGTCATTGGATGGAGGGAGTATGACCCAAAGGACAGTGATTGGTTATAGAGGAGAAATACAGTTTTCAGGCTCAAGCGAAACTGCTTTTCTTTTTACAGAAGAGTCTCAGCCTGACGACAGGGAATATTCATGAGTATGTGAATCCTTGCAAGACCCCATGTGGAGAATATCTGGTTTACCCGTAGGAATGGGGCCCCACAGAATGCTCTTGGGGCTGTAGCTCATATATTGAGGCATCTGGACTGGTATGAATGCACCATGCACAACATCAGAGTAAACCTCGCCCTTCGGGGGTGAAGAGGTACTATCACACAATGACCCCAAAGGTGTAAGCCAGAGTCAGGCTTCTAGGGTTCCTGGTAGTGAGCACACGCATTTTGCAATGCATTCGTTCCGAGACTTAGAGCCCTGTGCCACGCCATAGAATTGCTTCAAATCAGCTGGCACTCCCTGCGGCACATACATGCTTTCCTACTTATGAGTCAGTGCTTTCCGCACCACAGATCCTCTGTGCAGTACTTACCGCTTTGTGCTTTTTTATGTCATTCTTCCCCTTACTTGAGAACTCTGCTGACCTTATACTGGTCGGTGAGTTTCTGCTGCATACCCGTCACTGCAACCGCTTCTGACATTCACAGCAGTTGACGACCTGTGCCCCCTCTGCCCCAGTGCATTTCTTGCCTGCTCTGCTCCGCTGAGATGGCCGCCACTAGCATACATTGCCACTCTCATGTTTTCACTGTAGACATAATATGCATGTAAGTGTTTTGGAAAGAGGTTCAACTGTGCATAACCTTAGAGTGAGAGTCCACAAGGGTCCTGCCCCATATCTGGCTTTCTGAGCCATTACCTCACAGAGATACTGCTCTTTCACCTTTTCGCTACGAAGGGGAGGGACTTTCTTTTGTTTTCCCTTTCCCTGTTTCTATAGCCTTAATGAGTAGCTGGACTATAGCGTTCTAAGCATTATGTATTGTTGATCCAGACATTTTTTCAGTAGTGGGGTTAGTCAGCGGAATCACCCATCCTGGTAGGTCTGCTGTCCTTGGGGTTCACCAGGGGTAGAGGGGGATTTTATACATCTTAGACAATATAATAAACAATCCTTCCTTTTTTCCTCAGCCCCACTACTCGTCAAAGTTCCTACTTACATCCCATACCACCACACTAGTAAGTACTTGATATTCATCTACAGAAGGCCCCTTGAGGTGGTTACAGCCCTCGATTGCCTCCAATCTGGTGAGGTATTCAGGGGTTTGAACTGCACTAGCATCATTCCCTGTGCGACGTCCGATGAGGAAACAAGTGTCTTCATCAGGAACCACTTAAAAACAAACTAGCCCACAGAAAATGGAGTTTCCTGCTGCATCATTTATGAAAAGAGTCAATACTGCCTCCCTCTCTCCTCCCACTAACATGCCCTACCCATTTCCCTTTCCCAAAAATGTGACAAGTGGCTGCCAAAATGACTGGCACTGCACTAAATAAAACCCCCTTTAAAATGCAATCCCAGGCCAATCCTTTTAATTCCCTGCGTACATGTTTTCTTAAATGTGTGAGTGCTCAAAAACGTGTTAAGTGCCCTTAAGTGAACACAGTGTGTATTACTTTTTCTGGCATGAAGTATAATTCCATCAACATGAGTCTGGTGTGGAGCCATCGGCACACAGTTGCCGATTTACGAGAAGACTATTGTGTAATGTGTTTTAAGTACCACGAAGTGAACACCTGCCATTAGAACACAAATTCGTTAACTTCAAGGGATAACATTGAAGTAGGTCTTCACATGGTAAGTAACACAAGTATAGATCCGTACATAAATTAAAAATAGGTACATTTTCACATTTGAAACAAGATCCTTTAGTGTGGTTATTCTTGTATGCTATTAAGCAAAGTTCCTTCAATTGCAACCCACCTTCCTGCAATGCAATGCAAGATGTCTTCGACTACGTAAAATGGCCCTTTCTGGTGATTATTAATCTAATTCTTCTATAAGACAGTATTATACAGAGTTGGAACTTCTAGAAAGTTTCTGTAAAGTACAATGAAGAAATTGCCCAATCAAAACACTAGCTGTGCAGCTAGTTATCTTTAATATATTAACATGCTCTGTAAATGCTTTGCATATACCTGCCTGCAATTAAAGAAATAAAGTTAAAAATATCAGGAAACATAAAAATAAATGACTGAAGTAAACTTACTTATAGGTTTCTGTAGAAATGGTGCCGTTCACTTGTATGCAGTAATGTACTTTCACCTGAAAAATGTTTTTAGTTATACATGAGATTGATCATGCACCTAAGCAAACACTTTGTGCACTTAATACTGAAAATGTTCTAGGTATTCTCATACTCATTGCACGCATGCATACTTACAGTTAATATCTAGCTTTTAATAATTCCACCAATTTCCCTAATCATGAACCGACCACGTTTAGTAATGCCAAGTGGCAAAAATACTGATCCTGTTTAACATTTTCTACAAAATCTAAATGCACATAGTGCTTGTCAAGTAAAACCAAAACCAATACAGAACTTTTAAATTACATATGTACCACGATTGACTGCAGTATCATGTTTACTTGTTCAGATACATTTTCTAGAAGCTAACCAGGTATAGAATGTGTAATTGCACATGGATTATGTGTGAGGAAGCCAGGTGCCTGAACTGGTCCAAAGGTACGGAGGGGACTCTGTGACACAGGCAAGCCAACCTACTAGAGACCCATCAGGTACTTGGAGGTGATACAGGAGTCTGCCACAAATCCATGCAAAAGACGCAAAAAGGACCATATGTTTAACATTGTTTATTTTGATTGTCAAGATGGTTGCGGTGTTTTAGGTGTTCCAGATACTGTCTGGAAGTTCTGTAGATGTTCACATATTGTTTCACGGTTAGTCTCAAGTAACTCAGGCTTTTCTATTTCCTTGGTTAGTTCCCAGTTGACGTTTCTGGCTATCGTCTGTCTTGGATTAGTCCTGAAGTGTCTCTTGGGTCCCGCTTTCACCTTCTCCTTTTTTCCTCCCTTTCCATGCTCTTTTTCCATTTCTTCTTTATTATGTCCTCTACCCATTCTTTCTCTGTTCTCTCTTTGAGTGTTTTCTCTTTGTCCTTCATCAGGGCCTCCACCTCGTCTTTCTCTGACTTCTTCTGTGGAACTTTCCCCATGATCAGGGTTTCCACACTTTCTTTCTCTGCCATCTCCTTGAGAGTTCTCTTTTTTCTTAATTAGGGCCTCTGCCCTCTCTTTCTCTGCCCCCTCTATCAGTGTTTTCTCTTTCTCCTTGATCCAGGTGTCTGCCCTGTATTCTCCTCTCGCCCCCCCTTGGTTGGGGCATCTGTTTCAACCTTCTTTGTCTTTCCTTGGTAAGGGCCTCTGCCCCTGCTTTCTCTGCCCTTTCCTGGATCAGTGCCTTCTTGCTTTGTTTGATACAGGGCAGAGCTTGGCCCTTTTTGTTCGGGGCTATGCCTTTTTTCCCTTCTTCTTTCCCTTTCCTTTGGTACAGCTTTTGCCATGTCTGTCTTTACCTTCTCTTTGGCCAAGCCATCTTTCCTTTCCTCTCTTCCCTCCCATTAGCTAAGGTGGCTGTTTTATCCCTCTGAGCCCCATCCTTGGCAACCACTACCACTTTTACTTCTGTGGTGGACCACTATCTCTACCGGTTTGCAAGCCACTGTCTCTGGCTCGTCACTCTGGAAGTAAGGTACTCGTCGTATTTAATTCTCCTTTGGCAATACTCTTCCCAGCCTGCCTTATTCTCTTCCTCCCTTGCCTATTCTGCTTCTGTATCTCCTCTCTGGAGATAATGGTCCCTCTGGGGTGTGGAGAACACTTTTGTGGGGTGCTCAGGCCCTCCCCATAGTCATCCTGCCCCTGAATTTGTAACTGCTTCCTGAATCCAATCAGCTTTTCTTTATGCAAGAGAGAGTGGTTATGGGAGATGCAACAATTTCCTAACCTGTTACGCTTGTTCTCCAGCATGGGTCTTGCATGGATTCACATGCTCATGAATATTCCCTGTTTGGTAATCCTCAGTAAATTTAAAGTACATTTAAAGCAGTTTAACTTTAAGGTAACAAACTGCTTGTCTCCCCTATAGCCTATTAGTGTCACTTTGGCTCCTACTGCCCCATTCAATGACATTCAATGACTCTTCTTCCTATGCTCCACCCCTGGTGGCTATCTTCAGACCTGGAAGTGCACGTAACATGGAAGTATGAACCACAAAGAGCCAAAGAGGGGAAGGAAGGAGGGTTTGCATGTGAATCCATGCAAGACCCATGCTGGAGAACAAGAGTTACATGTAAGTAACTTGTTCCTTCTCCAGCATGGGGTCTTGCATGGATGTACATGCTCATGAATACGATTACACAGCAGTTCATATACACAAACACGTGTAGGTGACAAGGCTCACAGTAGCAATACACTTACCCCTGGAACAGACTCACCTCAAGCAAACAGGTTGCGTAGCACTGCCTGGCCGACCCAGGACTCCTCTGGAATCCCTGTCAGTGCAGTAGACTCCTGTGAAGGTGTGGGTAGACTTCCACGTAACAGCCCTGCAGATGTCAAGCAGGTGAACACCAGAGAGAAACGCTGTTGTTGCTGCGATCGCTCTGGTGGAATGGGCTCTTGGCCGGGCTGGAAGCAGGCTGTTGGCCAGACGATGGCAATGCATTATACAGCGTGAGAGCCACCTGGGGATGGAAGCCTTTGAAAGGGCCTTCCCATGACCCACAGGTCAAAAATTGACAAAAAGCGGGGACGTCTTTCGAAAGACCGTCATGCGTGCAACATAGAACTTCAGGGCATGAACAACGTCCAGTGAATGCAACGCCCTTTCAGCAGGCGAAGAAGGATTCGCGAAGTAAACTGGCAGCACCAAAGGCTTGTTGAGATGAAAGTCTGACTGAACCTTTAGCATGAAGGAAGGATGAGTTCGTAGAACCACTTTAGCGGCGTGGAAGGACAAATACAGAGGCTTACAGGAGAGGGCCTGTATCTCCCTGACCCGCCTGGCCGAGGCGATTGCCAACATGAAAGCGTTCTTCATTGACAGAAACTTCAAAGGGGCTCTATTCATAGGTTCAAACTGAGGCCCCATCAGTTTAGAAAGTACCACACCAGAGCAGGAGCCTTCACCGCAGGGAATGTTCTGAAGAGGCCCTAGATGAACTCCTTAAGGAGCCTCTGCGACCACAAGGAGAGCTTATCTGGGGTCTGTGTGTAACGGGATATGGTGGACAGTTGAACCTTGAAAGAGGCGTAGGCGAGGCCAGCCTTGGCCAGCGACAGCAAGTATGGAAGAAGCTGCGGAGTGAAATCCTCTGCGGTTGGCACTACATCGTAAAGCGCTTCCAACTGTGCTGGTAGCAAGCTAATGTAGATGGGGCCCTAGCTTTAGGTAGGACCTTCCTGCAGTTCAAAGGCAGGGAATAATATCCAAATTCTAAGTCTGCAGGAGCCAGGGAGACTCCTGCAGGGATGCAGGGAGACAACATCTCGCAGCAGGGACTTGATGGACCGGACTGTTGCAATGGAAGTGGTCCATAGCCGTTAGCCTTTCCCATGACCTTCTTCACCCTCTCTTCCGAGGGAGTCGGCAGACACGAGACTGTGTTGAGTCAGTCACCCAGGAACAGTGTGTTCTGCAATGTCACTACGCAGGACTTCGGATAGTTCACTGAATGTCCGAGGGAAGTCAGATGGTCTCAGCGGTGTGCTAGGTTGCCAGCACACGGGAGCGAGATCGGATGAGCCAATCGTCCAGGTAAGGGTAAACATGGATTTCTTTGCAGCGCAAATGCAGTGCCACCAGGGGCCAGGCATTTGGTGAATACTCTTGGGGCTGATTTTAGACCCAAGGGCAAGGCCTTGAATTGGTAATGTCGCCCCTGAACGACAAACCATAGGAATTCCCAGTGTCTGCGATGAATGGGGATGTTGAAGTAGTTATCTTCCAGGTGGAGGCTCGCCAGGAAATACCCTGCCTCCAGTTGGCCGAGTACATGGAGATCTTTCACCACTGATCGACAACATTTGTGGGGTGCAGAAGTGGGGGCGTGGGTCCTGTGCCGGTTCAGGCCTGCTTCGGTGTCTGCGCCCAGGATGAGGGTGGGGGGCGACAAAGACACTGGGAGCCACTGCTGTAGGCATGGAAGCGTCCCCCACAGGCCTCCTGGGTGGAGAGCGGGAGGGCTGACAATAGGGTGTGGTGAAACTCTTTGAAGACCTGGAGACTCTTCACTTAGAAGAACGAAAGGACGGCCTACTGTGCTGAAGAGTGCCGTGAAAAATCTGAGGGTGTCCTCACATCTACTTCCCTTGGGTTCTCTTCTCAGGTGGCCAGGGAAAGGTAATTGTTTTTGGATCCCAAACCTGGGCGTACAGAAGTGATGCAAGATCACCTGGCTGGAGGGTCCTTGGAGTTTGGGGACGAGAAGTCCTCAGGCAAGACGCGGTATTCCGCACTTCGCTTTCCTGAGGAATCCTCTCTCCCAGAGGCGGTTATGGGGTATTGTTATCCCTATCCCACTGAACAAGAAAATGACAGGAAATATTACCAATACAGAAGTACCAGGAACAGGTGAAGAAGAGAGGGGTTAAGGGTGAGGTAGGCGAGAAATGGTATCCCCCTTTTCCTATTCAAGACCAACCTAACCATCCCCAAACCTTTATAGGCTACTGTAAACCAGCTCCCAACATTTGACCTCTGATAGTAATGGGACGAGGAAGAGGCGACAGAGTAATGAACACTAAAAACCCATTTCACCACTCCAGTACTGAGACAAGAAAGATGCCTGCCGAGTACTGTGAGGGTCAGGCATGTCCCTTTAATTATAGTAAGGCAAACCCAATTGAGAATCCACATCTGCAACCTGTCAAATGGTTGCAGGTGTATAAAAGGAGACCAGTGGAGCAACAGGGAGAGAACAAGGGACTCTTTCCAGAAGAAGGCAGCTGTGGTGGGACCTGAGGAGGAGCCAGGACGCCAGCCCGACATCCCAGAGGACCTGTGGAGTCCAAAGCAAGTATGGCCATTAGGCTGCCACAGGTATGGGAGCCTCCCTGTTGAAGAATGGGGAGCTGGAGCTGCGAGCAAGCAGGAAGGAGAGAGGACGCTGTCCGAGTCTGTGGAGAAACAGTGGAGCTGCCGGCGTGTGCAAGCCAGCACCTGGCGTGTGAGCGGCACTCAGAGAGGCCGGCCCACCAGCCTGGAAACCAGAAAGGAAGCAGCAGGAGGATCGGTGAGTGTCGGGGAAAGACACTCAACACTCAGGGCTCTCACAGCCGGCTGCACGTAAGTCACGAAGTGCTGTATAAATGAAAACTCAAAACAAGCTGAATTAAATATATTCAATGCCCAACTGAATGAAAATCTGAAACCAAGTATATTAAATACCAAACTGAATGAAAAGCTGAAACAAAGCACAATGATTATCGAACTGACTAACACCTTATGGGCAACATTAGTAGCTGATGAAAGTCAAAAGGATAGTGCCCATGTGAAAGCAACCTACGGAAAGTGTGAAAGAGTGCAACAGTAAGGTGGGGCATGAAAAAGACCACCATTAAGTGAACTTTATACATGAATACATTGCGGCAAGGCCAGAGAAAGGCAAGAGATGTGTGACACGTTATGGTTAAGCCAAGAGGCTAACAAGGAGAGTTTAAAGCTGCACACAAAGCCAAGAGGCTGATAAGGAGAAATTATCTGAAGGTGAATTTGTGAACATGGGCAGGTACAGAAGAACCTGTGTGGGCGGAAGAGCCTAGGGTTCCTGGTTGCGCGACCTGTGATAGGTGGACCATTTGGTCTGACAACTGCGCCTAGACCAGTGCACCCTAGATTGTAAAAGCCAAAGACATTATTGAGCAGGTCAAAATAAGTTGTTGAGGACGCCAACCAGATGGTGCTCTTGTTGGGAGTTAACAGTGAAGAGAAGTATTGTGAACTGTGAACACTCAAGAAACTGTATATCATGAAACAAACCAAGGAGAAGCACTGTAAGTCTACTGGTGATGACATTCAGGAGAAGGGTCAGGTTGACCTAGATTTGTGTTGAACTGTGAAAGACTGAAACAAATATTAGGTGCTATGTTGAAGTCTTGGGGACCTGATGAACTGTAAATACTGTCTTGAGGACAGAGCCGCAATACCCTTTTCAACTGTGTTGCTTTAACCTTGGGGAAGGGAACCCCGAGGATTATGTGGACCTGCCTTGCATTGAACTTGAGAAAGGTAATCTTGAGACTTTTGGGGAACTTTCTTGAATTTGGGGAAGGGGAGCTGAAAAAGAAGCTGGAAGAAACTCAGAACTTTACGTTGATCATCATTTCTTTTGTTATTGAAATCCCTACACATAGTTTAGCTTTAGTTGTGAGGGCAAGGATAGGTTTTGGACACAGACAAACTTTGAACTCTTTGGCCCTCATTCCGAGTTTGGAGGTAAGTAACGTCCCTTACCGGCATGGCAGAAATAGCATGTCCGTGCTGGCACCAGTCCGCTAATAGTGGACTATTACGACTTTGTGGGCACGAGCTTTGCAACATGCCGGTAAGGTACCTAGCGCCATGCCGCAATAGGCTCCCAGAAAGCCCTTACCGGTATCAAGCTCAGCGCAGATAACACTACCGACACTGTTCACTGCGTCATTAGCGGTGACCGTATATAGCGGTGACGGTAATTGGCAGACACTGCGAATTATGGTCACTGCTAATTAGCGGAACGGGAAATAGCGTCATCGCACAGGAACGGGAAACAGAACAGCGGCCATCTTTAAAAACACAATCCATTGCCAACCTCAGCACACAGGACCCCTGGGACACTGCTGATCGTCAGAAAACCTCCTCCTACAAGACAAGAATGCTGAAGGCCCTGAAGAAGGGATCTGCCCGCCTCAGAAAGGAAAGATTCAATCAGGACGAACTCCAGATGCTTGTTGACACTTTGCACGAGCATGCAGGCACAGTTTACTCCAGCAACCTGAGGAGAGAGGCGGTGAAACGTAAAAAAGAGATCTGGGCACTTGTTGCCCAGAAGGATAATGCAGTGGGCAACACACCACGCACGGTGAAGGACTGCCGTAAGCGATGGGACGACCTGCGCCTAAGGGTGCGCAATATATTATCAGTCAATCACAGCCAGGCCATGGCAACTGGAGGAGGACCTAGTTCACCCATAAAGCTCACCCCGTGGGAGGACACATGCGCAAGCATGATTGGGTCGTAATCCATTGAAGGCGTAGGCGAGATGGAGTGTGGCGCCACTACATCTGGCGATGGAGGCGAGTGTCCAAAGTAAACAATGCTATGTCAAATCTGATGAAAGTGAACGCCAATGTCAGTCCAAAGAGTCACGCCATGGTCGGCCACACACACACACACACCCCCCCTGTAAAGTAGGCCGAAGCAACAGAGACACATGCTGATGCCCGCTGCAAGGCAACATCGTACATGACACATACCACACAAAGTAGGAAATTCCACAAGGCACACAGCGTGCATGACCAAAATAGTATGCATGTCAGACAGCACGGTTCTTGGCCAACATGAGTGACGCCAACATATGGCTGCATTTCCCACCCATGTATGAAATGATCTGCCCTTCCCAAAACAAATGCCTATTACTCCCATTGTGTGGTTGAGCAATTGTCCCCATGTATGTATGATGCCTATGAAAACATCACTCATGCCTCTCTTCCACCCCCACAGGCAGTGACCATGACAGCGATGGGCAGAACGGCACCCCTGCACAGGCAACACCCAGGAAGAGGTCCCAGGAGGACAGCAACCGGCCGTCAACCTCCAGGGGACAAGCCAGAGGCTGCCGTGTCCCAACAAGCAAGCCACCGCAGGTACACATAGCACCTGTACCACCAAGGCCCGTGGCGGACAGAGCACCACCACCACCCAGGTGCCTGCAGACACCTGTGAGACACCCCATTCAGAGGAGTCTAATGTGGCTGGGGAGGTGGCAGCCACAGCACCCCTGACAGTGGATGACAGCCAGGAGGACATCTGGGGCATCATGGAGGACGACATAATGGATGTGGTCCATACCCCAACCCAAATAGCGTCCCTCGAAGTATCATCGATCGATACCGGGAACAACAACACCCCAGAGCAGTTCGGCCATGACCAAACCCAGGGACATCGTAGTCCAGTATTCAGTGTTGGGGAGGATGAGCAGGCTGGGCATGACAGCCAGATGCACACCCACAGGTGCACCCACATGGCCGCAGCAGACTGAACTACTCACTGCACTTGTACGTGAGTTTGTACAGGACAACCAACAGGCCAGAGAGAAGTGGTGTACAGAGTTAGCAGCACTAGGCCGGTCCATTATGAACAGCACCGCCTCCATAGCGAGTTCCTTCTCAGACAACACCAGCTGCCTCTGAGAGGAGGTCTCGGCCCTGCGGAAGGCGCTAGGGCGCATCGCGGATGCCTTGGAGGCAGGTCATCCCACCCCACAACCTCAGCAGGAGGCCACACTGTCGTCCTGCAGTTCCACCTAAACGAGCCCGCTCCGGAGGTCGGTCCGTGCACTGCGCCGACGGGACATGCCACCCCCTGGCTCATGGAGTGCAGAGTGAATGGCATGGCAGCCTCATGTAGGCTTAGGGGACTCAATGGGACTTGCGTGGGGGAGTTGTGGGGGGGGGGAGGGGTGAGGGTGTGTGGGGGTGTTGTGGGGGAAGGGGGGTGAGGGTGTGTGGGGGAGTTGTGGGGGGAGTGGGAGGGAGGTGAGGGTGTGTGGGGGGTTTTGTCACTTACATTTATATTGTAACATTCAATACACCGATTGTTTGAAAATAGAAGACCTGAGTGGACATTCATCAATGCACATGCGTAATTTAATAATTTACAGTGCATAGTGTTGATGTACCCACACACCCAGTGCCCTCTGTCCAACCATCAGGGTAACCTCTGCTGAAATGTGTGTCAGAAATATTGTGCAATCACTGACTGGCACCCAGCACGTCCCTCCTGTACATCGGCACCGTGATGAAGTCCTGCCACATCTTCAACTTCCCCATCATCATCAGGTGGTAGCAGTTCAATGTCAGGGGGCAGGGGCACGTTCCGGCGGATACACATATTGTGCAGCATTACACATGCCATGATGATCTTGGCCACCTTCTAATGCCTGTAGAGGAGTGCCCCACCCGACTGGCTAAGGCAGCGAAATCGTGCCTTCAACAGGCCAAAGGTCTGCTCGATGACCACACAGGTATGGGTATGGGAACGATTGTAGTCGTCCTCGTACCTGTTCTGTGGGTTTCCGACAGGGGTGAGGAACCACGGCTTCAAGGGATAGCCACTATCACCTGTAGGAGAGGAAAATGAAGGTAAATGTCAAGGGAATAATGAAGAACAGCTGTACTAGTCACACATGCCAGCAGGTTATTGTTGCCCGCATGCACATGTCCCTGGATGCATTTATGCCATTTTCTGTCCCTCCATGTGTCCTGTGCCATGGTCTCATGCTGTGGGTTGCATCTCCAAGATGATACATGGTGTGCACTGCTGTCTTGTTGCACATGCATTGTGTATGCATACATCTGTGTTATTGTCAAATTAGTGAGGTGTTGTGTCCTGTGAGATTAACTTAGAGGGAGCGTTGGCAGTAGTCTGTGCAATATTGGGAAATCAGCATTGATCATTCCCATGGTGACATGCAGCACTCCGGTGAGTGTGCCGGCCCTGTGCCGGACAGTGGATTCTCTAGTAGGTGCAGTTTGATGCACTGCCAGGGATGCTTGTCCTGTGTGGTGATATGCTGAAGACAGCAACAGGGTGCATATACACTGCATGGTGCAGAATGGCATTACGGAGGGTGAGGGTCGCTGATGGGTGGAGCATGTGTTGTGGGATGTGGGGTGGTTTCCTGTTAGTCATGTTGTGATAGGTGTTGCCCTACTTCATTCATATGGGATTTGTGTGTCTTGTATGGTTTGTGATGGTTTCAGGCACAATGTTTGGTGATGCGCACATTGTGCAGTCACTTCAACATTGGCAGCATGGTGGACTCCCCCCTTTTCAATGCCTTGTGCCAGTCCTTCTACTTACCGAGCAGCCAGGCACGTCATCCAGCATGTCGCTTCATCAAGCATGGTAGCGTGGAGCTCCGCAGGACCAAAGTGTCATGAGTCGATCCTGGATATCGGGCACAACAATGTGTGATGGTCTTGCTGACGTCGCATACCATCTGCACAATGATGGAGTGATATTGCTTGCGGTTGCGGTACACTGGCTCCATGGAATGCAGGACCACCAACTCCACGTGGGTGCAGTCGAGGGCACCTACACAATTTGGCATGCCTGCCAGTGCATGCAAGGCAACTTTTGTATCAAATATTTCCTGGGGAGTCCGTGGTAGGGATATGTAGTCCCTTGTGTGCTTAAGGAGGACATCCAGCACTTGGTTCAGTATCCGGGAAAAAAAGGGTTGAGATATGCCATGCATGTGCCCCAATGTTTGCTGGTAGGTGCCTGTTGCAAGGAAGTGGAGCACAGACACTACCTTCAGTAGAGGGGGGATGGCGGTACGTATTTCAATGAGGCTCACTATGTCGTTGTGTATCAGGTCCACTATGGTGGTGATGGTGTCCCGGTCCAGACGGTACAGGGTGTGGATCTGCTCTGGGGTTAGGTTGAAAGGACTGGCTCTGATGCGAGGGATTGGGGGCTGCCGGCGTGGTAACAGTGGCTGCACTGGTGGGGCATGCTGGGCCTGTCTCACACTCCTTCTCCTCCTGCATCTCCTCTATGGTGGCGGCTGTTGTTGATGTTGTGGCAATGCTAGCAAGTCCTCCAGCTCCAGTAATGCTACTACTATTGGAATCATCTTAGTGTGGGAGGGGGTGTGGTGTGTGGGTGTGCTCCTTTTGTACTGGGCCAGACTCCATTGCCTCCACCTGTGCTGATTGTGTGCACCTGTGGCAGTTGGGAACACTGCTCAGTGCATTTAATGGTAGGTCGGCGATGTTGGTATTCACGGCATGCCGGTAAGCACTTTTTTCAGCTTCATGAGGCCGTTATTTGCATCTCCGCATCACTTGGGATCTGCTCCAGTTTACGGCATGCCGCTAATGCCGGCATGGTGGGTGGCGTGCACGCGCCCAGACAGTTATTAATGGCTCCGTACTTTACGGTGCCGTTAATAGGGGTCTGGTGGGTCAGAATATCCCGTAGCGGTAATCGATGCCGGCATTCCTTTATCGGCATCGTTTTCCGCTTAGCACCAACCTCTGAATGAGGGCCTTTGACTCAGACTTTCCTTAGTTTCGTTTAGGTAGGGAAATCCCACCTTAGCATAGGGCAAGATAGTCCTTCTACCAGCCTGACATTTGCTTTAATAAACCTATTTGCTTAGAACTTTGAATCTGTTGCTGTGTCTTGCTTCATGATGCATTCACAGTGCCCAGAGAATGCGCTGTCTCAGTGTCAGTCTTTATGGCCTGAAGAGTTTTGTTGAGCACCTTGCAAAACAGGTTGTTGCCATCGAAGGGCATGTCAACTACCTTGGTCTGCACATCTGTGCAGAAGTTTGTGGCTTTGAGCCAACCCTGGCGACGTAAAGCCATGCCATTCCCCATGTGGCAAAAGCCAGAATCTGCGATGTCGAGAGCGACAGTGATGGCGTGGTTGGAAGCCACCTCCCCATTCTAGAACAAGTCTAAGGCTTCGACCTTCTTATCATTAGGGAGGAAGTCGAGGATGTGCCCCAACATTTACCATAACTCCCATTCGTACCTTGACAGGATGGCGAGGGTGTTGGCAGCCTTGATTGTTGAAGCTGTCGTAGTGATGATGCACTTTCCTGCAGCATCTAGCTCCTTACCCTGCTGGTTCGGAGAAAGCATGGATGAAGAAGAGGGGTTTGAAGACCTCTTTCTAGCAGCGGCAGAGACCACCGAGTCTGGCGAGGGCTGGAAACTGAGGCCCTTAGGGGCCGATCCTGGAACCTAGTACTTTTTCCCCAACCGGTCAGGCTTAGCAGGAGTGGTATTAGGAACCCTTATGACCGCTAAGCCGTCCTCCCATATGTCATCCAACAAGGGGACAATACAAGGGTCTCCTTGGAGGACTCCCGTCCTTCAAAAAGGAAACCCTCCTTTTTCTTTTCTTCTGGCACCAGGTTAAATAGCTTGGCAGCTTTTATACTATAGAGTGGAACAAACCAATCTCGTCCGGGGAAGAGGTCCTGGCTGGTGCATCCCCATCCGGGGTTTCCCCATCCGTGGGAACGTAGTCATCAAACTCATCAGTGTGTGTGTACCGGTGCTTTCGATGTCAGTGTTCATCTGATCTTGCTCCTTGCGCCACTGGCAATGGCTGAGGGGTGACAGGTGTCAGTTGAGCCAGAGGAGGTGTCGTAGGGCTTCTTGCCGGAACATGGGCAGGAGCAGTGGGCAGTTGCTGCTGGATTCCAGCCACCAGTGTGTGTAAGGTGGTCAGTATGTCCAACGACATTACCCATGGTGCAGGAGTGCAACAGGTGCAGCAGGAGCAAGGCCTGAGCCCCTTGACCCTACAGCTGGGAAGGCCTGCAGGCTGGTGAACCCTGATGAGGCTTAGGCAGAATGTGGTCGGGTTCCCCCTGGCGCCCTTCCTAATTCGAGTAAAAATCTTTGGGAGGGTCTTCTTCACAACTGTTGTAAAAACGTCTGTGGAATCCCAGAGGTACCAAAGTGAAGAGTGGTGCAGCCTTGGTGGGCCTGGGCAGGAAGTCCAGAGCTGGAGGCGTGTCTCTCACTAAATCAGAGCCCTTTGGGGAAGTGGCGATGACTGGTGCATGCAGTGCAGGAAAAGGTGCTGTTGTTGACAGGGCCGTCGTCGGAACCGCTGACAGAGGTCTAGGCGGCAGAGAAACCCTGGGTGTGGTATTTGTCGCAGCGGTAAGGGTAACAGTCGTGGACAAACCCTTTCGTGTTGCAGTCATCAAAGGAAGAGGAGACTTCGTAGACTAGGCACTCGTCAACCGTACGGTCATCAACGGGCTTGGTGGACGAATCATCGACAGGGCTTGTGTTGACAACTGTGTTGGCGGTGGAGCAGGTGACGCGTCCTTTGATGACTTGCTATTCGACGAAGACCTGTGCAGCGACTTTCTCACGGGCGGAGGCAGACCACCTGCAGTAGGGTAGCCATCGACAGAGCCGGCGACCGGCCTCCTTCGAACCAGGTGCCGCAGCGACTGTCGACAAGGAAGACCACATAGCGTGTGATTTAGCCTTCTTTTGGATGTTCGCCAAAGAAGCATCCTCAAAGGACCTTGACCATGTTTTATTGGAGGTAGCACGCTCTTTAGACCTGCTGGCCCTGGAAGAGGCAGGACTACGGCTGGAGGCTGCGTCAGAGGCCTTCTCCTCTTCGATCCATGCCACCAACCTCTGATGGTGGTCCTGCTGTTGTCATGGTCATGAAGTCAGGGGCACAGGCATGCAGGGGTCACATGCACAGGAGACCTGGGTGGACACTGTCCTGGCGCCTTTTGCGCCAGGCTCATGAACAAAAGTAAACAAGAACATCCATTTAACACCAAAAAGCTTTTATTATGGACATAGCATTTCAGATACATTAACATTGAACATTCCATCCATTATGCAGGATGCATTAACCTTGAACATTCCATCCATTAAGCAGCCCCAAGTGTATTCTTGGGTGTAGCTGCTAATGGATTGCCTTCACACGTGCACACTCTCTAGGAGTGGCAGGATGTGGCTGGTAAGCCGGCCCTAATGGGCGTGCCCACGATCTCAGGTATATAAACTGCCCCGATCCTCAAGACAGACGCTTCGCGTTATTCTGCACTTGCAAGCAGCGTAACGCTCACCGTCGTCCGAGGTCAGACTAACCTTTGAAGATCCTACTTTCTGAACGTCCTGCTTCCTACCAGCATACTTACTGACTGGGGGAAGCTGTTCTTACCTGTACATCTCTTCGGCGAACCAAGTATTAATCTTTACACTTTCCGGAACGCCGAAATCGTCATCTTGGCAACGCAGCACGACACGCTCCATTGTTGACAGCAGCAACTGCAAGGAAAAACAGAAGACAAGGTTAGACTTCGAAAAACAGTTTAAGGTTGCGCTTCGCCATACTTTGCGCTTTTCCTTAAACCATCACTTCCCTACTGTCGAACATTGCGGTAGCATCCATCTTCCATTCGGCCCCGTCTCGCGTCTCACAGCTGCATTGAGGCCGCATTTCCATCTAAGGGAAGAAAACAGAAGATAGACATTATTGCGGACATAAATAGGAGCAACATATAAAGACATTAAACAGAACGAACAGCATCACAAGAGCTCAAGAAAGACTTACCAATCATAAGGAGAAGCATAGTCGCAGCTGGACTGGACTAATCCTTATCAGGGATCAGTGAAGGAACAAGATCCCATTCGACGCGCCCCTGCCAGAAGTAGCAGGACGGAGAGCTTAACTTCGATGATTCACAGGTGAGCTTTATGGGCTTTGGGGTGAAAGGTTCGAAAGGTACAACAATCACAGATTGGCGCACTCACACACTCATCTCCACGCAGGAGCAGTATCACCACATACCACCACTCACAGCTTTTCTACTGAGGAGAGGCCTGAAGGGGGTGATTTAAGTTCAAGGAGGGCTGCAAGCGTGGCCCAACGCCTCTGCAGAGACCAGGTGAGCGTAACAGCTGTGTCTTCAAGGAAAACGACTGGTAAATTGGACATCCGTCTGTATCGTGTTCAGGATGAAGACAGTCAATGCACCTGATGTGCCCATCCTCGATGAATATCTTCAGGCCACACTTTTCACAGGAACTGAAAAGACTTTTCTAAGTGGCATCCGATCTAGGTGTTAGAGCAAGGCCCAAGCCTGGCACCACAAACTGGAAATCCGATGCTGGACTGAGGATCTTCTCCCGCAACGTGTCCCTGCTGCCAAAAGTCACAACGTGATGGCAGACTATCAAGACATTTCTCAAAAATAGGCAAAAAACTGCTAAAAGTGAACTATTTTTGAGGAGCGAATCACGAGGACTCCCAACACGAGAAACATGCAGTAACAATCTGAAGATGGCCACCAGGGGTGGAGCTTATGCGCAAGAGTGTCCTTGGCCGGGGGGCAAAATGACCCAAAGTGACACTAATAGGCTAAAGAGGGGACAAGCAGTGTTTTAGCTTAAAGTTAAACTGCTTTAAATGTACAGAGGATTCCCAGCCTGATGACAGGGAATATTCATGAGCATGTGAATCCATGCATGATCCTATGCTGGATAAGTAGTTTTTCTCTAGTGGGTTTGTTTACAAGGTCTGGGTAACCTGGGATTGGCATATGTTATTCAGTATCCTTCCTGCTCATGGTTTCCCCATAGTCTTCATTCTCTCAAACCCTTAGTTGACTTTTTCGGATCTGCTCCTGGTTTTGCCTCTGAAGTTTGGGTTTTTGAAAATGGGCTAGGTGAATTGGCCTGGTGATGTAACTTTAATGGCTGAATGTGACAATGACCTCTGGATGTTCATCTCAAATTAAAGATGCTCCCTCCTAGTCGATACTCCATGATACTGCCTCTAAGGATTAGTCCTATGCCAAGCAATATATAAGTCAGAATAAAGGGACCTACATCACAGTAATATCCTTGTAATGGTAGTCCTGGGCAAGACACGAGTACCCAGCCTACAAGCGGCCCTCGCACTGTGTGGTCTGTGGCGAATCACAAGAATGTGTCCCTTCTCACCAAGGGGGAGTTCTCCCCTGTGAGGCTAGGGAGGTGAGGCTGCTCTGCAACCACCTCGCCAGGGGTCGAGGCAAGCGGGACCTCACCGGGAGAGACTCTACCTGTTGGGACAAGGACTCCAGCTCCGGTGAGAAACTCCCTAAAGATCCTTCCAACATTACCTCTTCAGACATACTCTACAAAGATTTATATGAAGAAAGAACAAAGATGTGTTATTGCAAACCAGAAACTGTGACTATCCCTTTAAACAGAAAACATCATGTAACTGGGATGAGCAGGAGAAAGCAGAAAGACGAGTGGCTGTAACAGGCAGAGAGGGAGAGGGAGAGGGAGAGGGAGAGGGAGAGGGAGAGGGAGAGAGAGAGAGAGAGAGGCAAGCCCATTGCTAATTGCAACAGAGGGGGGGAGAAGATTGAACTCAGCAAAGCCAGCAAATTACAAAATGGTTGCCAAGCCGAAAGCCGAGGGCTGGATGCGCCATGTCCTGGAAACTGGAGAGAGAGAGAAGAAGCAAGCGGTGGCGTCACCATGCAGATCTTGTGGCGGTCCTTGCAACCACTACATGGGTGGAATCGCGTAACATACTGCTATCGTGGATACCGGAAGACCATCAGAGAGGAAGAAACGAAGTCCGAGATACTGAAGGAACAAAAGAAGTTGGACAGGCGAAGGGGAGAGACAACCCTAACAAAGAGAAACCCTGGTGACGTTATCCCTGAGATTATCAGATAACGGGGAAAACGGGAGACCCGGAAGGGAGATGGAGAATCGCTAGGGGACTATTCATACTCATCACAATCAAGATAAGGAGCTGATAATAGTAAAAGCAAGAGAAGTGAATGAGAATCATTATAAGAGTCTTCATATTTGTCTGAGTCAAGATAAAGAGACGATAACAGTGAAAGCAAGAGAAGTGAATGAGAATCATTATACAAGTCTTCAAACTCGTCTCAATCAAGATAATGATACAACTGTGAAACCAAGAGAAGGGAATGATAATTGATGTAAGAATACTCATACTTGTCATGGTCAGAGTAAAGAACCCATCATTAAGAAGGAGAGTGAAGATAAGAGAAAAATCTGAGAAGGATGGACAGATACAGATAAAATCCAGAGGAAAAAGGGCATGAACTACATAGAAAGGAAGAGAAGCTCAAGAGAAAACCGAAAGGTTGGATAACCTTATCCTTACCACTTTTTGGCGAAACAAAAATGGAGAGAAACAAACAAGCAGAAACCACTCCCAAGGAAGAAGATATCAGTCTAGAGTCAAAGCGACTCCATTTTGAAAAGAAACCAAAGCATAAGGAAGTACTTAGAGAACTGTATGAAGTGATCAAAGAAGTCACAAGAGACTATTTGAAAAGAAATGTGAGAGAAGCAAAACCGAGGGGAAAGGAGCAATTCTCCTGTCTTTAGTAGTTAAAATAGTGGTTGTGTCAGTTAGCATTAGTGGATAGATTGTTTTAAGACATTCACTGACAACTGACAAGCACCTTAGCTAGTTTGTTAGGTTAGGAACACCCTATAGAACTAACAAAAGTTAAGTATAATCCCTTTCTTTAATAAATACACACTTGAAATGTTTTAGAAGAGTCCACCTCCTTCTTCTGACCTGCCACATATGGTGTAAGAATAGGATAGGGACCAACTGATAAAAGTTGGGGACTTGTGCTATTTGCCAAGTTGTGTCCCACGGCCAAAGCCCCTACGGTAGCCACCACTGATTCCACAGGCTTTGATCCACAAAGCACTACTGAAATTGTAATACCCCGGGTGAAAGACACCCGATTCCCACTGGTTTAACATTAGCCCCTTCCAAAGGAACATACATAAGATTAACTTAAAAAACGAGGCTAGCTTGGAGACATGGGTTAGATGTTATGGCGGGAAACATCAATCCAACGTTAAAATCCTCCTACACAACCATGGGTAAAACACATGTACTGTAAAAGAGGGTGACAAGGTAGCCCAGGGGATACTGGGAAAGGCGTTGTTCCCAATACCCCAAAGAGGTAATGACCCAAGATAAAACAGGCCGAGGCTCACAAGGGATTGGGGAAGCAGACCTCCCCAGGAAGGACAAAACTCCCCCAAGAAGGAGAGGAGGTCCTGGTGTTCGCCCAGAGGAATTACCCTATCCTCACGGAGGCCTTTGCCAAAAAGAAGAAGGATGAAATCAAGCCAATCCCTTCTTCTTCTTCTTCTTCTTCTTAAGAAAGGGACAGTTGTATCAGGGCAATAAAACCCCAGAAGGAGTACTTTGTGCCCAACTGGTAGTCCCACAAAGCCACAGAAGAATTGTTTTGGAACTGGCCCACTCTCATTTGACCGCAGCCCATCAAAGAGTGGGAAAAACCCTGAGCCAAATAACACCTAAATTCTATTGGCCCGGGGTAATAAAGAACTTTGTATTGGCATGCGAGATCTCTCAAAAGAAGGCCACCACCCCCGGTTCCCACCACCCTCTTACAACCACTCGCCATTATTTATGTCCCATTTTGAAGGATAGCAATGGATATCGTGGGGCTACGAGAAACATTGAAACTGGGAAATTGTTTCATCCTAGTGATAGTGGACTGCGTCACTCGTTATACTGAAGTCTTGCCTCTGCAGAACAACACCATGCAGCAAATATTAAAGCAATTACTACCTTTCCTCGTAAGGGTGGGATTTCCACCTTAAATCCCGTTTAATGCAGGGGGTGAAAGAAATGCTTAATATTATTTATTTAGATATTTGTATAGCACACCAAACTCAGAGGCATCTGGGCGATGTTCTTTACAATAGTGAAACAAAAGGAGTTACACATGGTTACGTATATACATAGAATAGCAGTACATCATACATCTGGGTTGCAATGTTCATTCAATTGTTCATTAGGTTCGGGTTGCTTCGAGAGAATCATTGTAACAGTTCTTGTGTGAAGATACATGTTTTCAGGTGTTTGCGGAAGGTCCAGGAGGATTCGGACCTTAATGCGGCTGGTAATCCATTCCAGTGTTTGGCTGCTACACTGAGAAGCTGCCACCTCCAGCTTTCTGTAACTTGAATCTGGGGATGGACAGTAGGGGAGAGTAGGCTGAGCGCGTAGCTCTGTTAGATTGGTTCATGGAGAATTTGTTGGCTAAATACTTGGGGCATGAGTTATATAGACATTTGTGCGTCCGAGAGAGGGTTTAAAATAGGATTCGCTCCTGGACAGGTAACCAGTGGGTGTTCCGTTTAGTCATAGAGATCCAAGTATTTTTTGGGATGTTTAGTGCTGCTCTAGGGGCATTTATTTTGAATCACCTGCAGTTTTTTTATGTTATGGCTATTGGTGCCAGAGGGCTCAAGCCAGAGTGATGCAACTGTCGGGTGGCAGGAAAGGTCTGCATGCATTGATGAGCTTAGATGTGTAGGCGGCTGCCGATGCCGTGGCGTTTACTTGTCTGGTTAAGGATAGTGCTGCCGTCTATGGTGAAGGAATTGAAAGAGCCACAAAGTGTGTTATACGCTATTGTGATCCTATGAAAAGTAATTCTGTTTTTTCATCATTTAGGCATAATCTATCTTGGGCTATCCAGGCCTAGATGGTTTGATAGATTGCGTTGAGTGATTTAGAGTCTGTGTCATGAGAGCCGGAGGTGGGTATGAGGATTTGGGTGTCATGAGAAGTTAGTGTAGGTGACACCCAAGTCATCAAGACGGTCAAATAGTGGTTTAGTGAAGATGTTGTAGAATGTAGGGGAGACACAGGAGCCTTGAGGTACTCCGCAAGTGACCAAGGCTGGCGATGCTGCAGAGGTAGGTGAGAAAACACTCATGGTTCTATCAGTTAGGAAGGACTATATCCAATGTATGGCTTTCGGTGAAAAGTGGGCTGCTGACGATAAGTGTTTACAAAGTATGTTATGATTGACTAAATCAAATGCAGCAGAAAGACCAAGCAGAGTGCTAGATTGTCGTTATCTTCAAACCCATCCATTTGTATTTTTAAGTCAAGTAGCGCTGATTCCGTCCCATGTCTTGGGCGGACGCCAGATTGGCTTGGACCGAGGAGGTAGTTGATTTCAAGATAATTTTGGATATGGAGATACGCTTCTCTGTCCAAACTTTTGAGGAGGAAGGGCACTGTCATTATGGGTCGATAGTTTGTCGGTATGTTAGGGTCTAAAGTAGCTTTTTTAGTAGAGGTAGGACCCAGGCATCTTTGAGATTGGTTGGGACAGTGCTACTTTCAAAAGATGCATTGATTAAGCTTGTGATGAACGGTGTCAGTTCAGATGCACAGTCTTTGAGAAGCGAGGCTGGGCAGATGTTGCATCTTTAGGGTTTGAGCCTGTATATGATTTTCAGGACTTCAGTATTAGAGACTGGTGTGAATTCTAATTGCATGCCAATTTTTTGACTAGTGTGGCTAAGAGTCTGTTGAGATTGGCATGGTTGAAGGTAATTTTTTTTAATGTCAATTTTGGATTGTAACAGGGCTATTTTATCAAGGAGGGCTTTTTGAATGTCAATGCACCAGCACGCATCCTTGAGGCAAACTTCTTGTGGTGGCACTGGTGATTCGAGTTCTCTTAGGATGGCAAAGAGTTCCTTGGTCCCTGATTTAGCATTAGCAATTCTCTCATTCTACGTGGCGCTTTCTGTTTGGAGGATACCCTGTTTGTAATTTTTGGAAGCCACGGAAAAGGTTGCTTTGTTCGGTTCAGTCGGGTATTTCTTCCAATTGGTCTCAGCAATTCTCTTAGTGCTGTGCTTAGTTTTAAGGTTAGGCGTGTACCATGAATTAAGGTGGGCTAGGGGTTTAGCTTTACGCATGGATAGGGGTGCTACTTTATCGCTAGCTGCTAGGAGACTTTGGTTGTATATCTCAACCATGGTGGTAGGGTCGTTGGTAAGGAGGTCATGGTGTGCAGTAATAGGGAGTAGCAAGGGAAGGATTTCTTTTAACTGTGATGCTGTGTGCGTTTCTGGATAGAGTAGCTGATGCAATGGGACGGGGGATGTCTGTCACAGAAGTCTTAGTGATACTAAATGTGATGACATGATGGTCGGACCACAGGCATTGGGAGTTAAAGAGTATGCTTGTGTTGCAGTTGAGGTCCGCTAGCCAGTCGAGTGCTTGACCTTTGATATGTGTGGGATTGTTGATCCGGCGTGTGAAGCCTAATGCAGTGATGGTGTTGGCAAGTGCTAAGGCATTATCATCATTGGGGTCATTGAAGCCCAGGTTTAGGTCTCCCGATAATATGGTTTGAGAGCCAGGCTTGGTGTTTTTTTAGAGGAGTTGTGCAACATCATCTTCGAATGAGGATACCAGACCAGGAGGTCTGTAGATAAGGTGAGTTTTCAGGGTAGCTGTGGAAGATGAGGCAATTTTGATAGATAGTAATTCACCGGAATGGAATGTTTGGTTGGGTATTTCCCTGATGTTGAGATGGTTCTTAGCAATAAATGCTACTCCACCACCTTTGGCTATCGGTCTTATAGATGGTATAGTTTTCTGGGGCAGCGAGCAAGAGAGCCGAGCCTGCAGCTGCAAGGAGCCAGGTTTCGGTAATGGCTATGAAGTCAAGTTTATTCGAGGCGATAAGGTCTGCGATGTCTAAGGCGTGTGCTGGGAGTGACCTTACATTGATGAGGGCACCCTGGAGCATAACTGCTTTCAGGTTAGTGTTGTTTAGTTGGGTTCGAGTAGAGTCTGTGTTTAGCTGATGCATCGATGTTGGTAGGTATAGTTTGCTATATTTCAGGGTTGTAGAATTCCTGAAGGAGGTTGAGTGACCAAAGGTGGGTGTATTCCGAGCATTTAGGATGATGTCATGATCTCTGCTTCCAAAAGGTCAGGGTTTTCCCAACTCCCTTGGAAGCAGATCCATAACCCAGGTTCCGAGGGCCAACCAGCCCCAATTGGGACCTTTTGGACCCAGTCCTGGCGCCAGTGGCACCAGGCTCATAAATATGCCCAGTTCCAGCGCTGGAAGCGCCGGACTCATAATGCTTGGGTGGACTTACCTGCAGCAGACCATGCTGCTTACTTGCCTGCCAGTTGAGCCTCTGATCCTCTTCTGTTTGGAACTACTTTTCCTGTTGGGTGGGGCAGGAGCCACTCCCTAGATTCAGAACACTGGAACTCTTCTGGAAAGCAGGAACTCTTTTCTTACCTAGGCGTGGCTGTGGAAGGAGACACCTAAGCACTACAGGAGGCTATTTAAACCACACCCGATGGATGAATCTTGCTTTGCGTTATTCTGCATCCTCTGCAGCAGAACGCTCATCGTGTCTTCTGCATCTGATCCTGGGCCTAAGGAAAAAGGCTTACCATCCTGAATCCAGTCTTCAGCAACACCTATAAAGACAAGAAAGAACAGGTTAGCATTACGGTCTTCAGTGAGAGCTCTTCACTTACCTGGTCCATCGGCTGTCACCAACGCCTCGCGCTGCATTCCGGCATCTGAAAGACAAAGGCTTACCTACTCTTCGTGCGCTCCGGAGGTCTTCACACTGCATTCCGGCATCTGAAAGACAAAAGCTTACCAACTCTTTGCACGCTCCGGAGGCCTTCGGCGCTGCATCCCGCATCTGAAAGACAAAACAAGGTGCGTTTAAAGACATTGGGGAACTTTAATACTCACGTGCCATTACTCCTTTCCACATCTAGCCCAGTGGGTATTCCGGCACCCTGCAGCCGCTCCGAACTTGTACCTGCAAAATAAAAAGACAGTTAGAGCGCATCTTGAAGCAGGCAACAAGCGCTTACTTACGTGCTTCCAGGCGCTTCTATTCATTACACGGCCTCATCTTCAACTCACTTCAGCCCGTCATCCGCCATCGCCGGAACCCTGCAAAACAAGAAACATCATTACTAAAGGCTTTAAAGACATTAGAATTACTCGAAACTTACCGTTCGTGCAGTAAACGACGGACAGCAGTCCTCTGAAGTCAAGAGGCCTGCTCCCCTTATCCAGTGAAGAAACTGGTTACAGCACCCTGCCCCGAGGCAGATGGAGAGCACGGCGTTCACTTACCTAAGGTGAGAGCGTTAACCTTTGGGGTTCTACAGGAGAAGAGAAAGGGAAGAAGAGAGAGACATTCAATAACCCAGTTCCTTAATCCCATATTTTCTATCTGCAGACATCTTATCCTTCAAGTCAGACATACAGTGCACAGAGGTCCAGCCCAAAGAGCCAGCCGTGTGTTACACATCACCTTTGAAGATACGGTATACGCCCAGTCAAGACCGGCGCCTTTACGGGAATCAGGTGAGCGTTACAGATGATAGTGTGATCTTTAGATGTCACGGTGGGGTAAATGGGAGTTTTGGAGTTAAGATGTATATTACTCGGGGGGGGCGTGGCTTGGCGGCCATGCGAGCGTGAGCGAACTCCGAGAAGCTCCCACTAGATCCGACCAAAGATCCTGAGAAAGGCGCATATCTGGACGGAAAAACCTGAACAAACGCTAGGAAAAGACGTCGGAAGACCCAAAGCACACACGGGAGAAGACCCGAGGGAAAACGGAGCCCGGAAAACCGAAAACGAGAAGAGGGCGAGACGCGTAGTACCACCAACAAAATGGCGGGCGCGCGACGCTGAGACCTGCACTTCGGCACACGAAGAAGGCCGAAGGGAAGGAGAGGAGCCGGGCGAGACAGCTGATCAGGCAAGATCGAAGCACCTCCAGAGAGGCAGAAGTCCGGGACGCCAACCGCAGAGATAGCCGCGCGACACCGACCCAGAGAAGGCGAAGACGGCGCGGCTCAAGGATAAGAAGCGGCCCACGGACCGGGGCCGAAGAACAGCGTTCCCCAGCCGAGGCGGAGACGAGCAGCAGCAGCGGAGGCCCAGCGGAACAACGGAAGAACCTGAGCGGTGAAGCAGCGGAGACGAGGGGCGACCTACAAACCGAGCTCAGAAGAACGGAGGCGAGCGGCAACGGCGGAGAGCCAACAGAGCAACGCGGGACCCCGAGAGACGGGACGGTAGAGACCGGGAGACGATTCGTAGACCAGATCGAGAGAGCCCCCTCGACGCTGAGGAGTGTGGAAGCAGCGGAGGCCCAGCAGAACAACCGAAGAACCCGGGAGGCGAGGCAGAACGGATTGAAAGCGGCCCACAGACCGAACCGAGGCAGATTCCTTCACGACGAGGCGGAGGAGAGCAGCAGCAGAACAACGAGGGATCCCACAACGAGAGGCAACGGAGAACGGACTAGATCCAGAAGAACCTGGCCAACGCGGAGATGAGAAGCAGCGGCGGCGGAACCCGATAGGAGAAACAGCGACGAATACGAAATACGAGAAGACCCACAGACCGGCTAGCCGACGAAGAGCCCTTACCTGCCAGTCCGGAGTGGAACCGAGGGGGATAGCAGACCAACGCCCAGGCCGAGCAGGACCGGAGCATCACCCGACTGGCAGCGAGACAAGGCACCGGCAGCAGCAACAGGAAGAGAAGCCTGAGACAACCACAGAAGCAGCGCGACACCAAACCGGGAAGGAAGAAGGCGTCGAGACCCACGGACGGGAAGCGGCCAACAGATCGAACCGAAGAAGAGCCCTTCCCTGCCGACGCAGAGGTGACCAGCAGAAGCAAAGAGCCAGCAAGCAACGGGTGATCCCGAGAAGGGAGGCGACGCAGCGGCACAGGAACCAGGACCAGGGAACAGAAAACAGACCGTGAGGAAGGCCAGGAGAGCCGAGACCTAACGGAGACGAGACGAGAGAAGAAAGGTAGCCGCCGTCATAACGAGGAGGACAAGAGATCACACGCAGACCCGGACACCACCCCAACCAGCTGCCTCACAGATAACCAGTAAACGGAGGTGAGAACCACATAGTCACCACGAACTGGCCCCCTCCCACACAGGCAGAAACCGGGGAACGAGCCGCCCTACGCAAGGCACAGACTCCAATCGCCTGGAAGCGAAAGAGAAGTGAACACCGGAGAGAGACGGCAGACGGACAACGAGGGCGAAGACACAGAGAGAAATCGCCATGATAAGGCAACACAAGTAAGAAAGAGCGGAAGCGAGCGGGAGAATTGAGCAGGGACCCACAGAAGCACAAACAAAACCAGAGTGAACAGAGCCCAACTATAGGCTAAGAGCAGTGGGCACTAACATGCCAGACAAGCCTAAAGGCGGCAGAGGGAGACAAACAGTCATGGAGACATTCACCCGAAAGAGCGACGACCAACAGCCAGAGACTGGGGAGAAAGACATGCCGGAGCCATACGCCACGCAAGGAGAGATCAGGCAAGTGGAAAGTAGCATACTGGAAGCCATAGGGGCGTTAAAGACGTCGATAGAAGGCAAGTTGGACGCAGTGATGGTAGACGTGGGACTCCTTAGACAAGATACGAGAAACCTGGCAGAAAGGATGACAACAGTGGAACAGCAAGCGCAGAGCAACACAGAGGAAGTGTCCGCCTCGCGAACACAAATGACGGAAGCACTGGAAAGAATTAATACACTAGAACGCAGAGCTGAAGACGCAGAAGGCAGGGCCCGGCGCAATAACGTACGAATAGTGGGGCTGCCAGAGGGGGAGGAAGGAAGGGACCCCACGAACTACATAGAGAATCTACTGATCCAAGAAGTGGGAGCAGAGACCCTATCCCAAGGCTTCGCGGTCGAAAGGGCACACCGAGCGCTGACTAGAAGACCGCGCCCAGGAGCACCACCAAGACCAATGATTGCAAAAATCATGAACTTTAAAGACAGGGAGAAAATCCTGACCTTCTCGAGAGAAGGAGGGAACATCACAAGGAACGGAGCCAGGATAACGATATATCCAGACTACACAGCACTCGTGCAAAAGCAGAGAGCCCAGTTCTGGCAGACCAAAGAGCGCCTTCGAGCGGCAGGGGTGAAATTCATGCTGCTGTACCCAGCCAAACTAAAAATACTGCACGATGGAAAAACACAGATCTTCGAGACAACGACCGACGCCCAGGAGTGGATGGACCAGCGTGGGATTCCACAACCGGCGGAGAGGAACGAGCGTAACAGAAACCACCCCCGACAAAATAGAGACTAGAACCGGGCACGACAAGTACACTCAACGCTACAGGAACAAGATGGTAGAGGTGCCCTACCAGGAGGAAACGAAAAGGAGCAACCGACAGCCTCCAAGCTGAAAAGCCTACAGTAAAAAGACTTACAAAGGGAGCATAAGACTCGGGGAAGGAGAACCGCCAAGACCCGCGGAGAAGCCCCAGTAAAAACAATGTTTATAGTGTCAGTTTCAAGACACTACGCCGCGACGGGCAAGGCCGAGGAGGAAAAAGCGGCACCTGGAAAGCGGTGGAGCCCGAGCGGAAGAGGGGAGGCTGGGCGTTTGTTGACGTTATTTGGGTTAACAGTTACAACAGTTGGGGAGTTAAGGCAAAGCCCGCAAAGAAAGAAAGAGAGCGGAAGAGGATCCAACGGCCGTCACACACAAAGAACCGACAAGGAAAGCAAACTCAGGGGACAGCACCCACGAACAAAAAGCTGGCGGAAAGCACGAGGCAAGACCACCCACAATACAAAGCGGCCAACTGAGAGAGAGATGGCCCGAGGGAGAAAACGGACGGATGATTCAAAACTCAACAGCCGGAAGAAGAAACTCGGGCCCCCGGCTGGGACACACCGAGAGAATGAGACACTGAGCGAGCCCATGGGAAAGAACAGGCCGCAACCGCTAGCCCCCACAAGGACCGAGATGTCCTAAGAATTGTCACGTGGAATGTCAGGGGGATGAACGCATATGTCAAGAGGCTAAGGATCTATACTTGGCTGAACAAAACAAAAACCCACATTGCACTATTGCAAGAGACGCACCTGACGGCGGAAAAACAGGCCAAAATAAAGGGAAAATGGGGAGGCCAGATGTATAGTGCAACATACTCCAACTACGCCAGAGGAGTCATAACCTGGGTCGCCCCGGGCGTCCCATTCCAGCTCATCAACCAGGAGAAAGACGCGGAAGGAAGAATCCTGGTAGTCCATGGGATGCTAGAAAACCGGGAGATATGCCTCGTGAACACCTATGCCCCAAACCACGACGCTACGGCCTTCTTCAGGACGCTCCCGCCCAGGCTGGCCCCGTACAGGAATGCAACGATGATCTGGGCAGGCGACCACAATTGCACACTAGACCCCCGGCTGGACAGGTCGGACAATAAGCACAAGAGAGCAGCGCCACCAGCGAGGGCACTACAACAGATACTGGACCAGCTCGAGCTCGAAGACATTTGGAGGAAGGTACACGGGGAAGAGAGGGGATACACACATTATAGCGCCCCACACAAGACATTCACGCGAATAGACTACCTGTTTACGGGCAAGGAGACACTGGGGGAATTCACTGAGGCACACATACACGCGCGAACCCTATCCGACCACGCCCCCCAGACGACCACATGGGCACACACACACAGGAGAGCCCCAATACCAACATGGAGATTGAGAGCAGAGGCATTACTAGATGCGGGATTCCAGGAGCACATCCAAAGCGTAATAGAAGACTATTTTGAACATAATGAGGGTAGTGTAGAAAGCACAGGAACGGTCTGGGAAGCCTTCAAGGTGGTAGTCAGAGGGGAGGCGATGGGGAAAATGGGAGGTCTCAGGCGAGAAACCCTAGCACGATTAGATGAGTTAGAAAGGAGAATCGAGAAGGCAGAGAGACAAGCGGGGGAGAAGGGAGCGGAACAAGAGAACCTCACCGCCCTGCGACAGCAGTGCGTAGAGATCTGGGAAAGACTGGGACGGCTAGACTATGGAAAATATATACAGAAACTACACGCCGAGGGAGACAAGCCTAGCAGACTCCTGGCCTGGTTAACCAAGCAGGAGACTAAGCGGGAGCCAATTAATGAAATTCAGAACAGAAAGGGAGAGGTGATAAGATCCCAAGAGGGAATAAACGAGGTGTTCTCGCAGTTCTACGAGAACCTATATTCCAAGGTCCAGGAGGCAGAGGAGGGAGACCTGAGAGAAGCCCTCGCGGAAATCAAACTCCCACAATTGACGGAGGAACAGGCCCAAATACTAGACGCCCCTCTCACTGCAGAGGAACTAACGGAAGTAATCGCCCAGCTCCCGACAGGGAAATCCCCGGGGCCGGACGGACTCCCAGGGGAATTTTACAAACAATATAAAAATGACATAGTCCCGAGACTGCTAGAAACACTAGAAGAAGCATACGAGAAAGGAAGACTCCCGAATAGCATGTCAGAATCCATAATAATCCCGATCCTTAAACCAGACAAGCCCCCCCTTGAATGCGGTTCCTACAGACCGATTTCCCTAATAAACCAGGACTCCAAGATCCTGACGGCGGCACTAGCCAACCGCCTGAAAAGAGTGCTACCCACCTTGATCCACACAGACCAGACAGGGTACGTGCCAGAACGAAACACGTCCTGGAACCTGCGCAGACTCCACTACGTTATAGAAAGGACTAACCAGGAGGGAGGGGAGTGTGCAGTAGCCTCACTGGATGCAATCAAAGCATTCGATTCGGTGGGATGGGACTGGCTCCTGGGAACGCTCACCCACTACGGAATTGGTCAAGGGTTCATAAGATGGATAGAACTACTATACAAAGACCCGAGGGCGAGAGTCAAGACGGGTAGACAAGTCTCTGGGGAATGGGGCATAGAGCGAGGCACAAAACAGGGATGCCCCCTGTCCCCAATGTTATATATCCTGGCCCTGGAACCGTTCGCAGTATTCCTAAGAACGGATTACAAGGACACAGGCATAGAGATAGACGGGGAGACACACCAGATATCCATATACGCAGACGATATACTCCTTTACATACAGAACCCACGCACCCACCTGCAGGACCTACTAGAGGCGCTACGCGCGTTCGGAAGGTTGTCGGGAATAGTGGTTAATAGAGAAAAATCCTTGCTCTTCCCCCTGGCAGGCCTACGCGCAGTACCGTTAGATCAATTACCGCCCCTGGGCATCACATGGGCCCCGAACACCTTCAAATACCTAGGAGTGAACATCCATCACGACACCATGGAAACACACGCAGGTAACACACAAGTAGCCTTAGACAAAATAGAAAAGGCTATGAAATTCTGGCAGACCCTACCGTTGGGCATGATAGGCCGGGCGGCACTACTAAAAATGACAGTCCTACCCCGACTCTTATATTACTTTACGAACATCCCATACAACATACCGAGGCACTTTTTCAAGAACCTACACACAATGGCGAGAACCTTCATATGGGGAGGGGGACGAAACAGGGTGGCACTGAGCACACTACAGAGAAGCTATGAGTGGGGGGGCATCAAACTCCCAGATTTTGAATATTACTACTTGGCAGCACAACTCCAATTTGTAGTGAGATGGCTGGGTGAGGAGACCTCAATAGACACGATAATCATAGGGCCAACACTCCGGAGGTATCACCTGAGAGAATTACTATGGATCAATGCTGCCCAAGCCAAAGACCTACCCAAAATAGCCCAACTAGGCCGAACACTATGGAAAAGAGCCTGGAAGACACAAGGCATACGAGACCCCTGCTCAAGACACATCCCGCTGGCGGGGCTGGTGGACACCCGAGTGGCCAGCCTGACCACGTACAGAGCACAATGGGAAGACAAAGGTGTGGCCCAAATTGGGGACCTGTGGCGTGACGGACAGTGGGTAGAATTCCAGACCCTGATGGAAGAACAAGATGTACACAGGGGCCAATTCATCCTGCACAACAGCCTAGTTCAAACAATAAAGAAGAGGTGGAGCACTATGCCAGAGCCCGAGGACGATGAAGGAGAACTAGAGGCATGGTACGACATATCTGAAGGAGGACACACGGTGTCCAGACTCTATGAGCGAATACTGGGACATACCAACAGAAAGGCACTAACAGCACGGATGAGGTGGGAAGAGGAACTACAACAACCTTTCGAAGACGAGGAATGGAACAAAGTCCTCATGTACACAAAAAAGGTGTCCAGAAACGCCAGGTTCAGACAACTGCAGATATACATAGTACACAGAGCATATCTAACTCCCAAGAGAATGACGAAGATGGGAGAAGGGCAAATCCGGAGCTGCCCGCGGTGCGGAGACGAACAGGCCGACATGGTGCACATGTTCTGGTCGTGCCCGCAAATAGCAGACTTCTGGAACACGGTGAGAGAAAAGGCGTTAACAGCAGACATACAGATGCCAGCAAGAACACCAGCAACATACCTACTGGGCCTGTTCCCAAGGGGGCACCGGCAGATGATACACATAGCAAAAATGAAGGACCTAATGACAATACTAGCGAAACGCCGCATAGCAATGGCATGGAACAAGAGCGAAGGCCCCTCGAAGGAAGGATGGTGGGCCGACCTACAGAAATGGGCAATAGCAGAGACAGCAGTCTGGGCGAGAGCTACACAAAGGGGAGAGAGCGACAGCGGAGCCAAACTACAAGCATGGAACTCCCTGGTGCAAAACCTGTTTAGCAGAGGGGGCGAGGAAGATACGACTGACAACAGCGATCCAGACGACTCAGGAAACGAAGAAATCGAACCGCCCACGTCAGGAGACACTACACAATTCAGAGAGAGAGATCCAACGGGAAAAAAGGGGCGAGGTCGAGACCAGCGCGGACTCTGAATAGTGCAAATCCAATTGGGAAAGACCAGCAAACACATACAAGGACAAGACGGAAGGAAACTCCCAGAGAAGGGAGGGAGGCCACCAGGAGACCGGCCCCTCCGCTACGAACTTGACAACGGCCGGCGCCGGCCCCGAGGCGGCAACGGACCACGAACACACTGCGGCAGCCTTTGGGGAGAGGGAGGGGGGGAGGATGGGGGGAAGGAAAATGGGAGGGTGACTTTTGTTTCGGTTCTGTTCTGTTCTGTTTTGTCTGTTCGCCCCCATTCCTTTTATGTTGTAAACCAATAAAAAGAAGTTAAAAAAAAAAAAGATGTATATTACTCCAAGTGGTCGAATGGATGATTGTTAAGGCCAGTAGCCTTTTGTCCCTGGCTGTTCGAATTGCAAGTCTGCTGTTTCTTATGGCTAACGGGCATGGTAGGCCAAGGCTATGTTTGGGCAGCACGGTCATGCGCTGATTGGTTCCTGTCGCCCTCTTGACTGGAACGGTTTGTTGGCTCAACCGCAGGGGTGGGCTGTGGTGGTGTGTTCTAGCAGGTGGTAGGGAGCATGTGGATGGGAAGGTGAGGGAGGCAGGGAGGTTGGGCATAATTTTTAGTGTGATAGTGCGTATGTTGTCGGTGGGGGTATGTTGCAGGACGAGGGTAGGGTTGGTCAGTACTGTGGAGAAGTACATGAGAGTAAGTTGGGCCACCGTTAGGCGCCTGGCTTGTGCATGCAATCAGGGGAGGAAAGAGTGTGTATCTCTAGCGCAAGTGGAAACATGAGTGGGGTTAGGGTACAGCTGTGGGTAGGCCAGTGCATGCCAAGGCGCGTGGGGTGAGTTAGGCTGCATTTGGTCTGTGGATCACACTATACAAGGAACGTGAGATAGGTTAAGCAACAATTGATATTGTAGTTAAATACAAACAAGATAAGCTACAGTTGATCAAAGGCATGTGAGTACCAGTCTCAGATTCTGTGTGTTAACACTTGTACTTGGAGCTATACCCTTATCGCTAGCCCACTCCTCACCTGATGTCTCTGTGTTGTTTTCCGATGGTTCTTCAGATGAAGTTTCTGCTCTCTTTTCTCTCCACGCACTTGTGGTCTTCTTCCTTGTTGTCTTAGCCTTTCGCCTTGAAGAGATAAGAGCGGGCTCCCCCGGAGGCCACTTTGCCGAAAAGGCAATCTGCCCGGCAGTGGGGACTCCAGTGAGCCCACCCCAAAACAGGCAAAAACAAAGGCTAAAAAATCCTGGGGATGGCTATAGTGGTGGCTGTAGAGCAGGTTTGTTGATGCTTGGTATCTGATGATCCTTTTGTAGTGAAATGTTATCTTGCCAAGTAGTTCACTACAAGATCCAGCATGCAGTTGGAACCGTACAGGTAGATAAGTCCTTATCCATAAGTAAGAAGATGGAGATATGAGGCTCAGGTTCTGTGCAGATGAGGACAATATCCTGGAGACACAGAGTATACGGACAGAGTACAACGCAAGGGTAGACAAACACTGTGCAGAGTTAGGAACCGCAAGGTTCGCAGAATCAGCAGAAGAGAGAGAAAGCCGCGAGGACGCTGCAAATCTAAAGAGGGAGTACTGCAGAGTGGCAAACCAAACGGGTCAGCCAACCAAGAAAGCAAAGGAGGATACGGGCAAGCATGAACGGGTGAAACAGTTCTACACAAACCGTAGCATCTGACTGCAAGGAGTTGCAACGCACCGTTCCCAGCACCCGGCACGTAGTTATAGCGTGGCGGAATCTGTTGTTGGAGGACTAGACCGCTACTCCACATCGCATAGAAAACGTGATGGATGGCTCAAGAGGTCTTCCAACGGTCCCATATGCGACAGGGATGAATTGACACAACCAGGCTCATTTCACAAATTAAGTTACAAGTGATTTAGCGGTCAATACACTTTAAAGCTAAGGTTGATTTTGCAGTCAATACAGTGCAGTCAATACAGTGCGGTCAATACACTTTAAGCTAGGGTAGATTTTGCAGTCAATACAGTGCGAGCCAGTTACAGTTCATCAGAGGCGTTTACGTACCTGGCTCATTTGACAAATTAAGTTACAATTCATTTAGCTGTCAATACACTTCAAAGTAAGGTGGATTTCCAGTCAATACAGTGCGGTCAATACACTTTAAGCTAAGGTAGATTTTGCAGTCAATACAGTATGAGACAGGTTCCAGTTGAGCTATGGGGCGGGATATACCGGGCGCATGAGTCCGGTTAAGCCCCAGTTGAACTGGCAGTCAATACATGCAGGTTAGGCTACAGGTTATTTTTGCGGCTTATAAATATCAGCAGGTGCAAGCATATGGGTGACTCTAGTGCGTTGGGTCGCAAAGTTTGCAATGACGCGATCATTCGGTAAATTGGGTAAAAATCTTAAAGGATGAAACTCGTGCAAAACGAAAGATTCATGGCAAAGTCCCACACCAGAAGTCCCCTTACGTACACTATATCACATTAATTCTGGGACTCAATATCAACTGCACGTATCTGCAAATATGACCAGAAAATAATTGCGACTCCTCCTCCCCGGCCAGTGGAGCGGCCAGACCTGTAGATGTCATATCCACTAGGCACTGCTAATAATTAACCGGGACCTGCCGCTTCATGCAGCCAGGTCTCCGTGATGGAGCACATGTCAATGGCCCTCATTACAAGTCAGGCGTTAAGGGTTTAACGGCGCCGTCAGCACCGTTAACCCTTAACGCCTGATTCACACTTTAACGCCTGCTTTTTGCAGGCGTTAAAGTCCAAGGCGCTAAGCGACCTTGGTGCTAATTACGGCACCGTAATTTACGGTGTCGCAATTAGCACCTTCCCCATCCCCATTATGCCCTATGGGGCAAAAATGGGAATGGGGAAGGGCAAATTCACCTTGGAATGGGGCGGTAATTCAGCCATCCACCATGGCGGAATACGGCATGGACCATGGTGCTAAAAGCACTATGGTCCACCGCCTGACTTGTAATGAGGGCCAATGTGATAGTAAGTAGATAATCCGAAATATCCGTTGCATGTTTAATAAGCAACATTTCTGTAGTCACATTAGTTCCAGGCATCCTGCCCCAATGTTTCGACCAGTTCTTTAGGTATAACAAGAGGTACCCACCATAAGGGAGAGTCATGATAAGCAGAATACACTGTACACCACTGCAGCGCCCGCGCGTCCTGGAAGCAAACCGACGCTAACCGGCCTCCCCAACGCACCAGCACTGACAGGCTTAAATGCCCCGAGGCCTGAGGGGAGATGTAGTTCTAAGGAACTACAGGCGAGCACGTGGACCACACACAATTACAGCATTCGAGTTATAATAGGCAAATCAAATGGATCAAATGAACGGGAGTATTGATCAAGGTCTCCCAATGCTAACAGCAAAATACAAGGCTACATTTGCAATCCAGGAAACAATTATTTCTGCACAATGTAAATAGTTCAAAACATACGCACAATCCCCGACCACAAATTCAAGCATACAAAGTGTTGAATTGGAGAAAATACTGCCTTTATATTGGTGCTAACCAAACTCCCAAACGTGCCAGCACTGACACGCCACCAAGGGGCTTACATGCCCCGAAGCCTGAAGAGAGATGAAATTCTAAAGAACTGCAGGCGATCACGAGGACCACATTTAATTACAGTGTTTGAGTCATAAAAGGCAAATCAAATAGACCAAATGAACGGGAGTACTGATCAAGGTCCCTCAAAGCTAACAGCAAAATACAAGGCTAAATTTGCAGTTTAGGAAAACATTATTTCTACACACGCAAATAGTTCAAAACATACGCAAAATCCCCCCGCCGCGAATTCAAGCACACTAGAACGGAAAAGGCCCTGTGAACTATCTTATATCGCAACCAGACAGGAGACAGAAGACACAGGTATATCACTTACTCAGGGAGTGGAGAGTAGATCACAGTGAGGACACCACTGTCACTGTGGCCGCTCTCCTGGTAGAACACCATATACTGAAAATATCCTGGTTGCCCCCAACCCGAAACCCTCTCAACAGACAAACGTCAGGGATTTATTGATTCAATTTCCCAAAGTATTTGTAGACCAGCCAGGCAGGGTCACTCATTGTTTTAATTGCATTAGGACCCCAGTAGGGAAAGTCATTAATCTGAAATCCTACAGAATCCCAGAAGCTAGGAGGAAAATAATTGAAAAAGAAATAGAGGAGATGCTTAGAGCCAATATTATTGAACCATCTGAAAGCCCCTGGTCCTCCCCCATTGTTTTGGTTGCAAAACCAGACAAAACGTCGCATTTGGGTATGGATTTCTGGAAGCTTAACTTTATATATATGTTTGATAACTACCCAATGCCGAGAATAGACGACCTGATTGAAAAGATGGGTTTGGCTAAATATATATCAACTATAGGTCTGACCAAGGGCTACTGACAGGTCCCAATAAATCCACCAGACTGAGAAAAACAACATTTTCAACACCACAAGGCCTGTTTTAGTTCAAAGTTTTAGCTTCATGCGCATCTGCCATGTTCCAGAGCCTTATTCACAAAACGGTAAAGCCTTACGGAACATTTTGTGCAGCGTATCTGGACGAGATTGTCATACACAGTAATAGATTTCTGATGTCGTTGATGAAACAGGGTAGGCACAAGGGTTTGTATACCGGGTCGAGACATCTAAGGGAAGGGCTGTCGACCTTCGGCCCTATTGGCTGACAGAAACTAGTTGGAAAGCTGTGGAGCTACATACAATTCTAGACTTGGGAGTTGAGGTGACATAGAATGAAGAGTCTGACCACAATTTAAAGTTTTGGCTATAAATGTTTATTGGGTATTTCAAAATCCTATCTTTGTCTAAAGGTAGATGTGGTTTCCCTACCTCAACAAAACTAAAACTCGGGTCTGTCAGGAAGTAGTGGCATCCAAATAAACGTTCACTGCACTGGTCCAAACTTCTAAACTATCCCTAGCACTAATGTGTCCCTTCTCTGGGGCCAAAATGTCTATAGCTAGGAGAGTGCCTCCCTTCTCCTAGCTTGTTAGTTTGATTTTGACCTGAAAGTCGTCTTCTTCTTATACAGTCTTCTCTTTTCTTCTCTTAGAGTCCCTCCTTAATGGGGTTTAGAATAAAGAGGGGGGGGAGAGGAGCCGTCTCTTGGTGTGATCCTGTGTTGACACATTAACAGGCAAAGAGGAAGATTTGACAAAAGACCAATTCCTAAACATGAGTAATCCTCCACAGTTCTGAAGTTCTCTATGGAGCATGCAAACTGTGGCATTTGTGGACCTCTGCTGCGCGTGGAAGGAATGTCTCGATGTTCTCGGAGACAACTTCCAAAGGATGCTGGCTTCTGCTTACTGGGCTTCTTTTATTCCCGTTTCCCCCAAATTACTAAACTGAGAAAAAAGTTCTCCCAACGCAGGAGAATGACTCCCTTCTCCTGGATAAAAGTCTTAAGTTTAGGTTTCACAACAGTGCTAAAAAATATAGCTGGACTAGGAGAATGGCTCCCTTCTCCTAGTTTGTAACCAGCTTTTGGCAAACGTCTCTTGACTTGAGCACTGTCTTTCAACTTTCCCCACCGGGACGAGGGAGAGACTCCCCGAGTGCTCCTTGATGCTTTAATGTTTTCTTGAGTTGCTTCAATTTTAGATTCTTCATTAATTCTTTGAGTTCTTTCCACAGACTTTGTGTTATCTTTATTTGAACACAGTGCTTCAACCTACCCCCACTGAGACCAGGAAGAGGCTCCCAGAGTCTTTCTTGACTCTTCAATACCAGAGTCTTATGGAACTGGCCAGGGGGGTTGACTCACAAAATGATTTACTTCTTTCTTGTCTTTTGGTTTCGCCTTCTCAAGTTTTTCCGCCCTCTAGGACTTAATACTTTTCCAGTTACCTTCTATCAGGGAATGCTTCACCGGTTTCACAAGGGGTCAAAGGTTCATTCTTACTTTCTCAAGTTTTCCAAGCCCTCTCCCCGACTTACAATCATTCCCATTACCTCCTTTTGGGCAACTATTCACTAGTTTCCCCAGTGGTTGCAGATTTGTTCTTTCTCACTCTTCTTCTTCGGCCCACTATACTTCACGGCCCATTACTGCTGACTGTATGGGCGCAAGTTTCGGACCAAACGATCCACCCATTACAGGTTGCGCAAACCACCACAGTTCTGCATCCAACCCTTACAATCGTCTATGCAGCTCCGCAGTAGGCTAGAGTTGCCAGTCTCTGCATAGTTCTTGGACTGCACGGTCCACCCACCTCAGGTCATGCCACCACCACACTGACTCAAGGTTGTCAACTTCTAGCCGACGGACAAGACGTTTTCATGGCATCCCTCGGGCTCGCTCTCGACACTCCGCACTGCTGCTTCGACACAGCCTTCGAACACCCTGTTTCCAACTAGTGGGTCTTTTTGCAATCTCTTTGCTCACCGACTTCTCCTTCAGGATTTTGCTCTCTCTCCAGAGGTTGCTCTCATTGTCCATCTTTACGGTTTAGCTTAAGTTGCTCGGACTGCCCAAGCGTAATGCCAGTTTGATTGACAACAGCTGGTCAAACACTCTTCATGCTTGATGGTAGGTTTACTGGGTTCTTTATTCCACTACCTATCAACTGACTGACACCTTACCGGAACATATCTTTTCAGACTTTACCATGGGTAATAAAGAGTTGGATGATGTTTTTACCCTTTGGGGTAGAGAGATAAAGGGGCTGTGTCCCAGATGCACGTGCCTCCCCATGAGATCCTCCTGCATCTTCCCTCCCCTACGGGAATATCGGTTAGTGGCCTCCCCTCCTCAATCTCATGGAAAGGGGTTCCCCTCTGGGGAGAAGTGACCAACTTAAAAGTCTGTCTGTGTCCAAAACCTATGCTTGCCCTCACAACTGATATTGATATTTTATGTATATCGCGCTCATACACAAGTGTTTCAGAGCACGACTAAAGCTAAACAATGTGTAGGGATATCAGCAATACAAGAAATAGGTTTCCAAACAAAGTTCTTCGCTTCTTCCAGCTCCTGGCTTACTTTCCAGATCCCTTTTTCCAAGTTCAAAACAGTTCAACAAAACTCTCAGGGTTCCCTTGCCCAAGTTTAAGACCGTTCCACAAATTCGTGGAGTTCCCTTCCCCAAAGTTCAAGACAGAAAGTTCACAGTTCACACTTAACAGTTCTCAAAGGATTAATTGTTCTCCTTCTGGATATTTACTCTCTTGATTCTTCTCTTTACATGCTTTTCATGAAGGGCACTCGTTCTAGGCGCAGTTGACAGACCACACGGTCGTGCCACCCATCACAGGTCATGCAACCGATACCCCTCTTCTTTAGCTTTTGCAACAATTGTCCACTATGTTCCCTTGACCGTGAAAAGTACTTCTTGCATACGAATCATCCCCTTTCAACACTTTGTGATTAGCTTGCTCATCATTCACTTGGTTATGCTGGGGAAATTCTTGGCCCTTGCCAATACAGGTTTTCATTCAATATCTAGTTCTTTGACCACTTGGCTTGTGCCAATGCTTGATTCTCTTCTCACATCCTTCTTGGGATCTTATTTGCTTTGCCAACACTTGCAATTAAATCAACTTGCTCTGCGATATTCGCCACTTGCACCACGTTGCTTTTATTTCATTAAAACATTCTCATAATTTGCTTCATCTCTTTGCGTTATTCAAAAATGTGTATTCAATCATACTTTGATGTTGCTTCAATTCTGTACGTATTCAATAATGCTTTCAGTTCATTCGGTATTCAAAAATATATCTGCTTAACACTTGAAACTATCTTCACTTCCTTTCAGGTTTATAATCACTTGCTACAGCATTCAAAAGTACTTATGACGGTTTCCACAATGTTCAACATTCAAGAACGGCTTACTGACAGTTTTCGAAGCGCCCCTGTATGAGTCTTTTCCATCTACACCCACCAGCTTCACAATGCAGCACCCTTAACCTCTTTTCCTGTTCCCATGGTGCCTTTCCCATTGCCACAGCCTCCACTTCTGTCTCTCAGATTTCGGGGAAAGTGTTGCTCGCTCTCCCTCTGGTTCACAATGACCGGAGTTCGTCGGCGCCCCACAGCTCCTGCTTGTGCCCGACAGGGAGCGGGGAGGGTTAGGCTGGTCTTCAATAGAGAAAGTGGGATACCATGTCTCACCTGTGGATATCCTCTCCCCAATCCACAAGGATCCTCCACCCAGGTGATCCTCCCTCACTTCTCCAACTCCAGGGTCAGGATCCAAAAGCGATTGCCTTCCCCTGGCCACCTAAGAAGAGGATCCAAGGGGAGAAGGTGTAAGGATACCCCCAGGTTTCTCACGCAACCTAAACTGAACTTTACAAATAAACATGGGGACAATGCATCGTTTTATAGTAATAATACTGCAACTATGCATTATGTAACAACTTACATTTTTGGCATTGAATTGCAGGAGTGGCTTTAAAAAAAAAGGTTTAACATGTACTGGAACATGTACTGGTCCTAGCAAAACAGAAAATAGTTTGCTTAATACAAGCAAGTATCTGTCATACCTCAAGGAACCTGGCGGCTGTGGACTAAATGGAAGCTGCGTCCTCCATTACTGGTTCCTTTACGTACAACGAAACGCAGAGTACGAGTCTAGTCTTTTTAACGCATTCCGACGCCCGTTTATAAGCCGCTCACTTCCGGGGTCGGATGCGTTGCAACGAACAGTTTTCCTGATCGCCTGCGCTTTCGTACTCCTTGTACTCGCTCTTCAGAGTTTTGCCCTCTCTTTCTCGCCTCGCTTTCCTCCCGTCCTTGCCCTTGGTATTTCCACCATTTCTCTTCGCCTCCGTTCCTTACCCTTATCCTTCTACCTTCCGCTCCCTTCTTCCTCCTGTCCCGTCCTCCCGTCTGGTGTTCCTTTACTTCAGCCTTACCTCCCTCTATTTCCTCCTTCCAGTCTTACCTACGAGTTTACCCGTGTATCGACCACATTCTGTGTAACGGACTGCCTTGCCTTATCCCAGTGACTTGTTGTTCTTCCTGTGCACCGACTCCTGCTTGCCTACGGACTGCCTGCCTTTTCCTGTACTGGACCTACCCTGGTTGATCCGGATATTCCGAGTTCACTCATCTCTTCAGTTGAAACATTCCTTTCTGGGGTTTTTTATGCCGCCGGCTTTTTCCCCACCGTTTTACGGCTGAGGAGGGTAGCCACAGTTCACCCATTGGGCGTCACTGTGGCGTCCTTTCACGGTCGTCCTTCCCTGCAAAAAAAAAAAGGGAAAGAATCGCACACAAGACAATCCGAAGCTTGCTTCACATCGAAAGATCAGAGGTGAGGAGGAAGGGGAGGACAGGGGATCAGACTCTTCACAAGCAGAGGAAGAATTCTCTGACAGTATCATCCTGATTAATGTTGGTCTGCAATCATTTGAAAACTAAACACTTTTTCCTGGCTAACACTCCCACAGGCTTTGTCAATTTTAAGAGATGAAAAGACCATTACTGCTGCACTCTCCGATAGCCCTTTGGTAATTGCTGTGAACATAGAAAGGAGGGAATGGAGAGCCCTGAAAGCTTTAGAAGAAGACAGGGTAAGCTGTGTTTTATTTGAATAAGACAACTTAAATCGCTAGCTGTGCTACACAAGTGTCAAAAGTAATTTAAAAAGCTACAGCATTCCATAGCAAAAATGTGATTTTATACTGCTAATTGTATGCCTGGCTCTTTTCCTTGTTTGAAATATTACAAATTATACAAGTTGTGTGCATTCTTTTCTTGCTTTCCCCCACGGGATTCCATTTCTACGTCGTTATCTTCGCTTGGATCTTTTCACACGTCTTAAATTCAATCTTCTTTGCATGGTATTTAAATCTATTCATGGCCTTGCGCCAATCTATCTTGCATCCCTTGTGGCCTTCTATGCCCGTTCTATGGCACTCCGCTGTCGTTCTCTTTGCTTGTAACCTGTATCACACCTTCCTTGTGCGCAATCAGGTTTTCGTTCTTTTTCACTGCCTCCTCCTTTTCACTGGAATGCTCTTCCTCTTCGCTCTATTGACTCTTACTCTGTTTTTCACACTGCTCTGAAAAACTTCATCTTTCTCAGTCCTAACTTTATCTTTATTATTTTCATTTCTTGAATAGTTTATTTATTATGTATTTCTTTGATCATGTTTCAAATTTATTTTTTACTGTAAATTGGTTCTGTACAGCACCTTGTTGTAAGACATTATATAAATAATAAGACAATGCATTACTTACCGTAAAAGCATTTCTGATGGTTGTATCTGCTTAGATTCACATGCTGTGCATAGTCTGACATCCAGTGGTCACTGCGGAGTATTGCATTTTGTTTTTCGTGGTCGAAAAGGGGACGTCGACAAGGCGTGTCTGTAACACTATCCCTATAGTGACGTGCAGTGTACCCACAATCCCTCACATGTCGAGGTCCCTCTGTTTGTATTTTTTCTGCCCTGAGGGAGCCTATTAGACGTGAGTGAGTACAGAAAAGAGAGATATAGAAGAAGTCTATGTTCCTTCCATCCGAGCGGGGAGGAAGGGTGGGCGCATGTGAATCCAAGCAGATACAACCATCAGAAATGCTTTTACGGTAAGTAATGCATTGTCTTCTGATTTTTGTTAATCTGCTTAGAATCACATGCTGTGCATAGACTAGCGAGCAGTACCCGGCGTTGGGGGTGTGTTGTGAGAAGGAACAGTAGAGAAAAGATGTCTTAATACTGCTTGTCCCACCTGGGAATCAGATCTAGAGTGGGCATCTAGACAGTAGTATTTTGTAAAGGTGTGAACAGAACTCCAGGTTGCCGCTTTGCAAATGGACTCAAGAGGGACATTTGCAATTAAAGCTATGGAAGCCCCGGTGCCTCGAGTGGAGTGTGCTCTTGGCTTGAAGGGTAGGTCTCTCTTAGCAAGAGTGTAACAGAGAGTGATGCATTGTACAATCCATCTAGAAATAGTGGATTTCGAAACTGCATCTCCTTCTCTTCCTGCTGCAACCGAGACAAAGAACTGATAAGTCTTACTCAATGGTCTAGTTCTTTCCATATAAAACATCACTGCTCTGCGAACATCCAGTGTATGCAGGCTCTTCTCACCTAAGTTTGAAGGATTTTGAAAGAACGTTGGTAGTTCTATTGACTGGTTGACATGGAATTTAGAGATACATTTTGGTGCAAACCTAGGATGTGTGCGTAGAACCACCTTATCCTTGTAAACTGTAACAAAGGGGTCTAGTACAGAGAGCGCTTGTAGTTCACTTACTCTCCTAATGGAGGTGATAGCTATTAGAAAAGCAGTCTTAAGAGTGAGGTCTTTAAGTGTTGCTTTGTGCATGGGTTCAAAGGGAGACCCCATGAGCCTGGTTAGTACCACATTTAGGTCCCATCCGGGAGCGGGGTTAGCTATGGGAGGGTGGATCCTCTTCACTCCTTCCATGAAGGCTTTAATAACTGGGACTTTCCACCATGACACTTTAAGTTGGGAAGTGGTGTATGCGGAAAGTGCAGCTAAATGGACTTTAATAGAGTTAAACACCAAGCCTGAGTCTAATAGGCGAGTCAGGTACAGAACAATTTGTGTGGGAGAGCAGTCAACTGGGTTGATGCTCCTTCCCCTACACCAGACGACAAATCTCTTCCATTGCTAGAATAACAGTGACGAGTGTTAGGCTTTCCAGCCTCCCTGAGAATGTCCATGCATCTCTGCAGGAGTTGTAAATGTCCAAATTCTATGATCTCAGGAGACAAGCTGCTAAGTTCATGGTCTGAGGGCATGGATGTAGTGTCCTGCCCTTGTCCTGTGACAGCATGTTGTACGGGCAGGGAAGTTTCACTGGAGGAGATAGGCACATCTCCATCAAGTGAGAGAACCAAGGTTGTCTGGCCCAGATAGGTGCCACCGGTATCATGGTAACTTGTTCCTGGTGCATCTTGTGCACTATCTTGTTGAGAAGGATAGTCGGGGGGGAGCGTAAAAAATTTCCCTGACCATGGTATCGATAGACCGTTCACCTTGGATTTGTTCTGGGGGTACCTGGAGGCATAATCTTGGCATTGTGAGTTCTCCAGAGTTGCGAACAGATCTATTTCTGGGAATCCCCATTGTGTGAAGATGTCGAAGACGATGTCTTCGTCTAACCGCCATTCGTACTCTGAGGGCAGAGGGAAGTCTCTGCGGAGTTCGTCTGCTAGCAGATTGAGTTCCCCTGGTACATGTTGTGACAGTAGGAACATGTTGTGTCTGAGAGCCCACTTCCAGATGTTCGGGGACAGCTTGTACAGTAATGGAGAGTGAGTGCCCCCCTGCTTGTTGAGGTAGTACATGGCTGTGGTGCTGTCCGTGAGGACCATCGCTGTCTTCCCTTCTAGGTGTGCCTGGAAGGCTTTCAGTGCCTTGAACACAGCTTGTAGCTCCAATAAGTTTATGTGCTTGGATGCTACGCTCGGAGTCCAGACTCTGTGAGCAGTCTGATGGGATAGGTGAGCCCCACATCCTGTGAGGGATAAGTCTGTGGTTAGAGTGGCTTGCGGGGGTGGCGAATGGTTTTCCTATTACCAGGTTTTCCTTCGACCACCACCGTTTCGAGAGAACCAAGTCCTGTGAGACCACCACTAGATCGTCCCATTGTCCGCTGGACTGACACCACTGGCTGTTGAGCCACTCTTGCATTGGGCGCATACGCAGGCGCACGTGAGGTACCAAATAAATACATGACGCCATCATTCGAAGTAAGCGCATTGCTTTGCGTACCGTCACCTCTCGACTGGCCACATATTGAGGGATTTGAAACAGCATGTTTTGGACCCTCTCGTTGGAGGGGAAGACGAGGCTGTCCTTTGTTCGAATTAGAGCCCCTAGGAATTGTTTGATCTGGCTGGGGTCTAAGCTGGACTTCTTCTCGTTGATGGAGTAGCCCAGTTGAAACAAAAGGTCTACAGTCTTTTGGGTATTTGAGAAGCATGCTTCGTAAGAATCCCCTGTTATGAGCCAATTGTCGAGGTAAGGGTATACTGGGATGGACAACCTGCGCAGGTGGGCCACTGCCAGTACCTTCGTGAATACTCTTGGCGCTGATGCTATGCCGAAGGGTAGCACTCTGAACTGGTAGTGTTTGCCCTCTATCATGAACCTGAGGTATTTCCTGTGCGCTGGCAACATTAAAATATGAAAGTATGCATCTTTCATGTCCAGTGTTGTCATGTAATCTCCCTGTGAAAGCAGGGGGTTACCTCCTGTACAGTCACCATACGAAACTTTTGAGGTTTGACAAATTTGTTCGCTGGGCGCAAATCTAGTACAGGGCGCATGGTTAAGTCCTTTTTGGGTACAAGGAAGTACACTGAATAAATACCTTTCGTTACCTGGGATAGAGGCATGACCTCTATAAGTCCTTTTTCTAGTAGTTGGTCCACTTCTTGAAGAAGGATGGCGAGGTGTTCTGCGTCGTCCCCTTGGGGGTCTGTACGTAGGGGAACTGTTGAATTCTATACAGTAGCGGCAGGCTATGGTTGATAGTACCCAGCGGTCTGATATACCCTCCCATGCTGAAAGAAAGGATGTTAACCGGCCCCCGACCGGCGAAGCATGGGAGGGGACCCGAATCTTTGAGTCATTTGGTGTTGGTGGCTTGGGAACCTCTAGGGGTGGGACCCCGACCTCTTCCCTTGCCACAACGTTGTCCTCTTTGGTTATATTGTCCACTGGTGCCTTGGTTAGAGGACCAGTTACCTGCAGAGTATTGCTGCTGCTGCTGTTGCTGCTGGCGTTGGCCTCGAAAAAAACGTTTGTTGCCATAACCACGTTGGTTGGGAGGCCTTGAAATTTGATCTAGTGTCTTAATTGTGTCAAATTCCTTCTTTGCGGTATGTAGTGCCTCATCCACTGTCTTACCAAAGAGTTTTGCATCTTCTATAGGTTTGTTAATAAGAGAAGCTTGTGTTTCAGTTTTAAAACCTGAATTACGTAGCCATACATGGCGTTTGAGTAGGATTCCTTGGACTAGGGAACACCCAGCCGTCTCTGCAGCATCCAGAGTATTTTTAATGATGCTTTGGTTGACCAAGGTCCCTTCAGTCACCTTGGCTAGAAGGCGAGTACATAGGGGTTCCGGTACCTCCTCAATGTCCTTACGTAGTTTGCTCCATTGTGCATCTGCGTAACTTGCCAGCAAAGAGTTGTTGTTGGCAATTCTTGCGGAAAAGGCAGCTGAGGCTGTAATCCTCTTTCCTAGGGCATACAATTTTTTACCCTCTTTATCTGGTGGTGCCTCGCTAGTTGACAGCGGGACCCCTGCTCTCTTCCTGGTATTTGTCACCACTAAGGAGTCTGGTACAGAGTGGCCCCTGATGTATAACGTGTTCGATGGAGAAGGTCTAAATAATTTTGCTATCCTCGGGTTGACCCCTCTGATCAACGCGGGATTGGATAGTGAAGGAATAATTTGTCTCTTTACTGAGGCGCGGAGGGGAATGGTTTGGCTGACAGGGGGTTTCTCCTTAATGATCTTTTCTACAAAGTCGATGTCAGGAGAAGTTTCCCCGGTAGCCCAGTCGCTAGTCGTGTTTGCGAGGGGGGGGCTTCAGACTCTTACGGTCTGAGGAGGCTGCCGGTAGGACCTGCATCTCCGTTGGCGCTAATGCTCTCTTCGTCTTCGACGAGGAAGAGTCATGGGTTGTATGTTTATGGGAGTGTTTTCTGTGTGTGTCCTTGTCGCCGGGTTGTTCATCCCCATAAGCAGGGCGTGAGCTGAGCTTGTCGGGGACGGACACGGACGACGAGGAGCGTGAACGCTCCTTAGAGAGGTCTACGACTTCCGAAACGGACGTCGTGTTGTCACATTCCTCGTCACTTTCTGCTGCGGCAGCGGCGGGTGATGAATCAGACCTAGACATGGTGTAGGCTGCCCACCTCTTGACCCTACGGTCTTTCAAAGTCTTCGGCTTAAGGAGCTGACAGGCCGCACAGCCGTCTTCTTTGTGGTCGAGGGGCAAGCAACGGTTAGACCGTTTATGCTTGTCTTTCCAGGTAAATTTGCCTTTGCAACGCGGGCAAAACCTTAAGGGTGTCCTATCCATAGCTGAGGAACAGATTGCATGTGACAACAACCCCGAAGGAAAGCGAGGGGAAAGGGAAAGGCATTCTCAAAGAGAAACAATAAATGTCCCACGACCCCACTCTCCCTACTGTATTTGGCCGTCGAGGCCAGGCCACGTGTTCGGCGATTGCCTGTCGATTAGCAATAAGAAAGGGCGCGCGTCCCAGCGAGCGATGAAGAAGAGCTTGCGAGCCAGCGAGCAATGAAGAAGGACTTACGTGCCAGCTAGCAATGGAGACAGGATTGCATGACGATGGGCAATGGAGAAAGGCATGCATGTCGACGAGCAACGGAGAGGCTCACGTACAGCCATCCTCCCGACCTCGGCCTCGGCGGACAGACAGAACGAAGCTACCACTTCCTGCCCATTACTTGAAGAGTAAAATAATCAGTCCTTGGCACGGGGAGGGCAAAGATTTTCAAGACCCGGTGAACCTTGCGTGAAGCACGCAGCCACCGAGAATCATGGGACGTGTGGTCCAACAGCGGTCCGAGGGCCCCGAGAAAGCTGCAACTCCAGGGCTTATTAGCCCACTTCTGGTGACTCCAGCCACAGAGGCCCCTCTGTGTCCTAACAACTCCACGAATCCTGACACAGACTAAGGAGAGTGCTCCGAAAAGGTCAAAATTCATGACGATTAAAGGGTGTGTATACAATATATTCTTGCGATGGTTCATGCTCACAAAGACTCCACAAAATATACCTTGATCGGCTGTGCTTTGCTGGAGAGGATGTGGCGAGAGAGGCACTTGTGAGACAGTTTAAAAACCTTTATTAAAATACTTAAGGTTGTTGTAATGCCTGTCCTGCCCCATCTCTATTTTGGGTTTTCCCCTCAACTGATGTTTTTGTCTGTGTCAAACCTATGCTTGCCCTCACTCTTGAAACAAATGTTGTGCAGGGTGTCTGAAAAAGAATCAAATACTGTTTCAAAAAGAAGTATTTCAAGATGGCTGCCAGAGAGTGAATTCATACTTGCCTGTGCTCTGTGCTGGGAAGTAAAAAAGGTGGCAACAAAGCAAGCTGGGAAGACGATAAACAGCAGGATTTTCTATCTCCGATGCAGAATGGAGTCGTGGACAGCGGGGGAGTGAGAGGTGCAGCGATAACCCACCACGATTGGGAGACGGTGCTAGGTGTGGCAAAAGAGGGAAACGCCGACTCCAGTAGCAGAAAGGCATCAAGACCCCGGGGGCAGAGGAGCAGACAGGTGCTGCACTCCCAGAGCATTGGCAAGCAGCTACCCGGCAGTGGTGGGCGGACCCCCGATGTGAAGAGGGGGCAGCAAGGTGATCCCAGCCATCTAGGAGTTTGCAGTGACAGCCCACCAAAAGTAAACAGCGGCTGAAAGGTGAGCTGCTGCAGGGGCTCGCTGGGAGTGGAGAGGGGGGGAGAGGCGATGCCCCCCAGATAGAAGCACAACGCAAAAGGAAGGAGACGGCGCAGAACCGAAGTTAAGCGCTGGGGTCAGGGGACACAATCGAGGTGAAACGGAGACCCCGCCGAGGCAGGGAGGCCCAGACGCCCCGAGTGCGTGGTGGCGGATCGCTGGATCTGGGCCCCTGGTGCAAAGCGAAAATGAAAGAGATGCCCGGCAGAGATCCAAGGTATCACTCCCCTCCACCCCCCACTAGGTATGAAAGAAGCGGATCCCAGGAAGCCATACCGTACAGGGCTAAATTTCACAAAGGGCTCAATCAGGAAGTCTGGCAGTGAGGCGCAGATGCAGAGTCTGCCAGGCAGAATAAAGGCAACCCAGAAGGAGGAGACACAGTGGGGGCGCCTTGTGCACGGAGCCCGGGGGCAGCTCTAGGAGCAGCAGAAGATCCTTTGAGCCTTAGGGAGACCGCGGATAGGAGCTGCCATTTAACAGCCACTAAAGCGGGGCGAGGGCCAAAGAAAGCCAGCAGCAGTATACACAACAATGCCTCAGAAAGCCCCCTGGATAGCGCCATTAGGGGGCCAAAAGTATCAGAAGAACCGACAAGGGCCTCCGGACATACGGCGAGTCCTCGCAGAGCTCAAGAGGACCTTTTACCGCACTCAGATGCCAAGAGGGAAAGGGAAACGGACTCCAGCACTACAGGGAGTTAATAAGTGCACAAAAAAGGGCCAACTGAAATGGTACTGGCGGCAAAACTCTGAAGGAACCTCAGTTAGTGAGACAGGAAAGCAACACAAGGGAGGCGAGGGCTCGCAGGAGAACTGCGACATGGCACTCAGCAAGGAAAACCTGAAGGACTGCCTTAAGGGCTTTGAGGAGGGGATGACGACTGCCTTTCAAAATAAAAAGTTCTCCTGAAAGAGGTTAGCGAAGAAATCAACACCCTGGGAAACAGGGTAGACATTGCGGAATAGGGTCTGTCTGTAATGTGCAATGATGTTCGGCAGAACTCAGACCTATTGGAACAAATAGCCACAGCAATACACAATTTGGAAATTGGGGCAGAAGACCTCGAGAACCGGTCTAGAAGGTCAAACATAAGAATTAAAGGCCTACCAAAGACAAACACGGATGCAGACTTGAAACTAATTGTACAACAATGCTTAGTGACCCTCACGACGGATTCCGCTCCTGCGGACATTCGTACTGACCCCATTCATAGGGTGGGCCCCAAAAGGTCGGGGGGCCCGTGAGATAGGCCAAGAGACGTGCTGGTGGCACAGGCCTTGTATTAAGAGAAGGAAAGAATCCTCCAAGCAGCCAGGGGACAGACGTCCATCACAATAAACAGAGCACACGTATTCCTACAACAAGACCTGACAGCATCTACACTACAGAAAAGGAGAGCAATGGGTCCGGTGACAAAGGCACTAAAAGATAACAAAATTCCCTTTAAATGGGCATTCCCTTTTGGCCTAATGCTCTACTGGGAAGGGAAACAACCAAGGTCCACCACGTGCACCGAAGGCCTCTAAATCCAAGGGATGGAAGAGGTGGAGGTACTCTCCAGTGAGAACAGGCATGGGGTCACTCGGCCAAGAAACAAGCAATGGGACTGGCTGACTGCAACTGGGAGAAGAGGAGACAAACTAAAAAGGCACTCCAACAAAACGGAGAGGGAACGAGGACAGATAAAAGGGATTTAATGCAGGGACCCTGAAAGATTGACTCTTAGAAAGCACCGGGAGCACAAGGGTAAAATGGGGGAGGGTAACAAAGCGGGGAGAGGGAGATAAGAGTAGATCCAGCTGGTTAAACTGGCCGGACAGGGGCAGAAATCAGGAATTAGTTGTAATAGTTAGAAGGTTAGTGTAACTTAGTTTTTCCGGGATAAAACATGGACCGGTTCCCAAGTTCCTTGGGATGAATCGCAAGATACTGAGTCTACACCAGAAGGGGGAAGGGAGGGGAGCAAGTTGTTCTTAGGGGCGGGGAGGGTCGCGGTGGGGACAGGGAAAAGGAGAACGCAGTGGCCGAATTCACTGAGATGTCAGGTGAACCAGATGCAAGAGGTCCAAAAGAGAATGGACTGTTGCAGTGACAATGCCATTATAAATTCTTTCACATAGCACACGGGGTCTGACCACCCCAGTGGAGCGGAAGAAACTGGGAGCACAACCTAACAGGGGGGCATCGGACATCATACTATTACAGGAGTCTCACACTAAAAGGGTAGATAGTCCCTGGTTCCGCATACACCAGTTTGCACAAATATACCAGGCAAATGCCAAAAATAAAAATGCTGGGGTCCAGATAGGCCTCGGAAATAAGTTGGGAGCCAAGGTACTCCGCACTCTAGTAGACCCAAACGGTAGATACATATTCCACCAAATTCTCCTCGAGAACAGGGTATTAACTATTGGAAGAAACAACTATGTGCCAATATCCATGCGCATGTCTCCAGTATATCTATCCTGACAACTACGAGTTCAAATTGAGTGCCAAATGTTCCATTAATTATTATGGATTGCATATGAAATGTGGAAACAGTTCTACCCTCTTGCCAACACGTTTTTCGACCACTGTGGTCTTTTTCAAGGCAACATTTCAGAAATAACAGCCTAATTCACCAAGTCAATATGGCATACAATGTTCATTAAATCCCAAAAAGAAAAATCCATATTTGTGCTCCCATAACATAGACCCATTGTGGTATTCACATAGCAGAGCAACCATTTTACAGAAGAAGAATGCAACCCAAAGCACAATGTGAAATCCGAGAAGGAAGGGAGAGGCAAAGGGGAGGAGAGAAAATAATAAATCATTAGTTCATCCATTGATGTAACTGCAATAAGCAAATTGATTGAAATCGAGTGCTGATTATACCCACTCCAAAATGTTCAGAAACTTGATAATCATTATTGCATTCTTATTGAATGAAGGACATCATTGCATTAATCCACCAGTAATTTATGAGAGAGCCCTTGTTTTAGCATGAAAGGTGGAACTCAAATGACCAATTTCAGTATCGTATCATTCCATTATTATATCACACAGAAATAATCCTAACTGTCAAAGGGCCATTTGTAGAACTACTTGGAGCCAACGGCTCTCAGAATAGCCATTTATTGTGTGAAAGCCCTTGTATAAGCATCATAAATCTCGCTAGTATATTCAAACTTCATACCATTATTTAGTCACTCCAATCAGTAGTAACCATCCAAGCACCAAAAGTGGACCAGCCTGTGCCAACACGGTCTGAGTGAGATGCTATATAGCAATGGGGTGATTACTCACCCTTTTGGGGTGCTGGGTTGCTGATTAGCAGTTTGTTAACTATGATCCACTTTAAAGTCAACTGCCTTATGAGTATCCATGGTAGGCAAGCTGCAACCAATCAGAGTACTGAGAGTCAAATGTAAAGTTGATATTACTAAGATCAGAAAAATCACTGGGTTTGTATTTTTATTTGTATTTAGTTTATATAGCGCTTTCATCCAAAGTGCTTTATATTAAACAGTATACATAGACAATAAAACAGTAGAAGCAATTAAAATCATGAATCGAACCAGTAAAAAACAGTAAGTAAAGCAATTGATCTGAAGGGGGGAGTGGGAAAGGGAGGAAGGACGGAGGAGGGAGGAAACAGGATGGGAATAGGGTGAAAAAGAGGGAGGGGAAGGGGGAGGGAAGAGAGGATCATAGGGAAGAATCAAGGGAAGGGGAGGGAATGAGAGGTGGGGAAGGTTTCAAGGCGGGGAATGGAGAAGGAGAGATTTCAGGGACGATCGGAAGGAGGAAAAGGTAGGAATGGAGCGGATTGAGAGAGGTAAGGCATTCCAGTGTAAGGGGGCTAGGAGCTGAAAGGAGCGGAAACGGGAGGAAGCACATGGGGAAGGGGGGACGATGAGAAGGAAGTGGTCGGCTGAACGGAGGGGGCAGGAGGGATAGTAGAAAGAGAGGAGAGAGGAGAGATAGAGGGGAGCCAGGTCATGGAGAGACTTAAAGACTAGACTGAGGAAATGGAATTTAAGTTGGGAGTGGAAGGGAAGCCAGCCAAAGGAGGACAGTGAAGAAGAAATGGAGTCGTGCAGGGCAAGGAGACGGAGGGTACGGACAGCTGAGTGGTAGATAGATTTGAGAGGGGCAAGATGAGAAGCAGGTAGTCCAGAAAATAGGGAGAAGCAATAGAAGAGGCGAGAGAAGATAAGGGAAGAGATTAAGAGTTTAGTTGCATGAAAGGTAAGGGAGGAGCAGACTTTGCGAATATTGAAGAGGTGGTAGCGACAGGCGCAAGAGGTAAGAGAAATATGGTGGGAAAAGGAGAGGGAAGAATCAAAGTGAACGCCTAAATTGCGGGCGTGGGCAGAAATAGTAAGATAAGTGGGGGAAGTGAATGAAAGGTGGAGGAGAGAGAGGGGGAAGAGTGTTGGAGGGAAAGAATAAGACTTCAGTCTTATCAGTATTGAGAGAAAGAAAGCGGGATGACATCCAGTTTTTAATGGCAGTAAGACAGGAAGAGAGTTTAAGGTGGAGGTCAGAGGAGGAGGAAAAAGAAAGGAAGAGTTGGGTGTCATCAGCATAGAAATGGTGAGAAATACCGAATGAACATATAACAGGGGCAAGGAGAGAAGTGTAGAGGGAAAATAGGAAAGGGCCAGGAATCGAACCTTGGGGTACACCATTTTCCAAGGGGAGGGTAGGCGAGGAACGGCCGCCCCGGGAGACAGCAAATGAGCGGGAGGAGAGGTAAGAAGAGAGCCAGCTGAGAACAGAGCCTTTAAAACCAAAGGAGGAAAGAGTGTTGAGAAGTAGGGGTGATCAACAGTGTCGAAAGCAGCAGAAAGGTCAAGGAGAATAAGGACAGATAGTTGCTTAGAGTAACGAGCGGAGAGGAGGGAGTTAAGGATATAAGTGAGGGCAGTTTCAGGAGAGTGTTTAGGCCGGAAACCAGATTGAGAGGGCGGTAGGAGAGAAAGATTAGTGACAAAGGCTGAAAACTGGGAATAGGCGAGGCGTTCGAGTAGTTTAGAGAGGAATGAGAGAAGAGAGATTGGACGAAAGTTAGAGGTAAGAAGGAGATCCGCAGAGGGTTTCTTCAGAATAGGAATGATGGTGGCATGTTTAAATGCAGTGGGAAAGGTGGCTGAGGAAAAGCAGGTATTGAAGAAGGAGGTTAGGTAAGGAATAAGAAGAGGGGCGATATTGGGGATAAAAAGGCAGGGGAGAGGATAAGTGGGGGCAGACGTAGGATGGGCTTTGGACAGGAGGAGGGACAAGTCAGAAGGGGAGACATGCGTGCGGAAAACTCACCTTTTCCAATTAGGTGATTTGCTAAATCAACCAATCTTCTGTTTTTATTGTCTAGTTCACCAAGTTCAGATGCCCACTATTTCTGTCTGGTGTAGAATTCAGAGTCCCTGAAATAGTATATGGATTAACATTAGAAGAGGAAAGTAGATGTGGGCAGGCAGTAACAGGTGGCAAAAAAGTGCTTGTTGTCTAAGAGCAGAGCCTATATGGTTGGCTTACTATTATCCGTGGGTGTCCACAATCATGTTGGGTTCCTGCCGTTAGAGGACCCTGCCTCCATCTGGCATTGCGGGCACCATTATTTGCTGTGTTTTTATTGTGAGCATGATGTCCCACGTATGGTGTGTGCGTCATGAGGTCATTGCTGCATTGAGCATGGTAGTCTCTGATTTGTATTCAATAGTATGCTAATGTGTTCAATTAGCAACACGGGCACCTTTTTATACCCAATAATATATATTTTGTCTGTATTATGAAACTGACGTCCCGCGCACGTTACACGCGTCATGATGCCATTGCTGCACTATACATGGTTTTTTTCTGGCTTGTAAACATTAGTAAACTAATGTATTGGATTAGCAATATTGACCCGTTACATGCCCAAATAAATATCATGGGTGCAGTGTTGGCCTGTAATAATCTATGTCACTGTTGAGCTAATTATTCAGTCTTGAGCTCAAGGATTCAGAACTGTTGGCTAAGTTGCTATTAGCTAAGTAAATTGTTTTGAATATTTTGACGAGTAGTGCTAATGGCCACACATTAATAAATGAAGTCTCTGGGTTGCCAACCCATTATTTATATTAACTCTTGGCATCTGACCCAGGACCTGGTCAGGCTGGTCCGCACCTGGTGTTGAAGTCTATCGAAGATTGTGTCACAGGTAAAGTAGCAAAGTTCCTGTTTTGGTTAATTACTGTCTAAAGGAGAGACATCACTGCATAGAAAAGACCGGCGAACAGCCTGCTAATACATCTGGTATCACAATGTTGCATGCTTGATCAATGTTGTTAGAATGGTAGCCCTAGATTCTAGGCACTAGCCAAAGTCCTTGCTTCATTTAAATAACAAGTGCAAAAACTAATAAGGCCAAATGTGACAAGCCCACTATAACAACTGCTAACAGTATGGAAGCATTTAGTTTCAAGGAGATTACAACAGAAGATACGTTAAGAACACTATCCTCTATGAAGCCCACATTGTGCGCTGAAAATAAACTGCCCCCCAAAATAATCCTGGAGAATTCTGATATCTTTACCCCTCAACTCACAAAAATAGTTAACGCCTCCTTTCGTGACAAAGCAGTGCCTAGCTGCATAAAAAGGGTAACTATTACACCACTGGTGAAGAAGCCTTAACTTGACCAAAAAGATCCTGATAATCTAAGGCCTATTACCAACTGTAACTTCGTAACTTCATCCTTAAGGTTATGGACAAAGTAGCCACGGCGCAACTGCAGTCATACGTTGAGGCTAATGAGATACTCCACCATCAATAATCCGGCTACCGTGCTGCACACAGCACCAAGTTGGCCATCCTTGATCTTCAGACACACGTTAAGCCTAATAGATAAGGGCAATACAAGACAACTTATTCTCCTCGATCTAAGTGCTGCTGTTGATCTCTTGGATCACGATTGCTCAAGCAAGCACTGGAGAAGGTAGCCAACTGTGCAAAGGAGGCAACCAGCTGGCTAACTTCATTCTTAACCAATAGGAAATCCAAAGTGCACTGGGGAGATAAATTCTCCAACGAAACTGATATCTTCTGTGGCGTCCCGCAAGAAGCAAGCATATCACTGCTACTCTTTAATTTATACCTGTGGTTCCTGTGTCTAGTCCTGGACAACATTGACGGCTATTTCCCCAACTGCGCTGATGATACTCAGCTAGTGGTAGAGTTAGGGAGGGATTATGTGAAGGACAGCAACACAGTAATGGCACTATACAACACAATTGAATCCTGGATGGATCAAAATTGCATCTGCCTGAATGGCAAGAAAACTGAGCTGGTAATTTTCGTGTCTCACCAAGCCAGGGCCAAACTGACCCCCCAATATGAGTCCTTCCTTATCAAAGACACCCCCGTCAGGTAAAGACACTGCGGATGATATTGGAAGTCTCCATGAGCGCTGATGCCCAAGCCCTTCACGTGAGTAAAAACTGCTCTTACTACCTCATGCTCCTGAGAGCCATTAAACACTTTTTGAGCGAAGAAAACAGCGCCACTATAGCAAGAGCAACTATACTCTCGCGTCTGGATTACGGAAACGCACTTATGTTAGGTGCAAACAAGCAGTACATTGCCAAATATCAGCAAATCCAGAATAATGCAGTCAAGATATTACGTCTGAGCATATCAGCAGTGCCAGAAGGGAGCTGCATTGGTTAAGGGTGGAAGACAGAGTACAATTTAAGGCATTGACTTCTGGTCCACAAATGTCTCCATGGGAAAGCACCAGCCTATCTCAAATCTAAGATCGTTGGTTATGTACCAGAGCGTGCTTTGAGATCAACGGCCTTGGTCCAAATTGTTGCGGCAACACACAAGCATACCAATGGCCTCTGTAAAGCTTTCCCCACAGCCACGACAGCTAAACGGAACAAATTACCACTAAACCTGATACTAGAGTCCAAATACCTGACATTTAGGAAAACATTGAAAACTTATTTGTTTAAGGAAAACCCAACACTGACAATTTAGTTAGGCAGACAGTTCTTCATGTTGGGTACAGGCATGTGTCTCGTATCTATGTATGTTTTTGGGTCTAGTGTCTCTGTCGCGCCCCGATGCTTGCAAGCTTTCGGCGCGGTATAAGCAAATTAATAAAATAAAAATAAATGAAATAAAATAATTACGTTTATAGAAATACGCTCATTTTGTGTTCCTTATTTAAGCCTTGGGTTGTGCATCGGAGCCTGGAGATCACGTGAGATTCTAGTTGTCTCAAAAGAAGTAGTTGATCCCCTCCTCTTCTGTTGCAGTGTGCTTTCTGGATACCAATAAATTGGATATCCGCCTAGTTGCCCATCTGGTGGTGTTCTTGCCAGTGAAGCGCCAATGCAAATTTCGGGTCTTGGCTGCTTAGGCTGGACAAATGTTCTCTAATCTGAACACGTAATTCTCGAATGGTGCTACCAATGCAAATCTTTTTACAAATGCAAATGATTGCATACACAATATATTTAGATCTGCAGTTGATAAAATCATACATTTCGGGTTTTCATTCCTCCATGACATCAAAATGTGGCAGTGGCTGGGTGAGCAAATTTGCAAACACTACATGATCCACATTTGTGAAAACAAAAATGTGCGGAGGTGAGCCAGATGCTCGAAATCATTTCATCGGTGTCCGGTTTGAGGAACGAGGGACATAATTTGTTCTTGATTGAAGGTGCCTTGGTGAACATAAATTTGGGTTTGGCTTTGATATAGTTGTGAAGGGCAGGGTCTAGTGATAATAAGTACCAATGCTTCATTAACATCCGATTGCTATCTTTAGAATATTTGGTAACAAAGTTAACTCCCATCGTGCCAGTATTAGAGCACCTACATTTTGGCTGCAGAAGTCCTCTCTCTTTATAGGTTTAATCTTGTCCCGTACACTTGTGACACAGGTCTAGGAGTACCCTCCTTCCTGAAACCTGCGACTTAGTAAATCACATTCTTGTTCATAGGTTGCATTCGTGCTACAAATTCCTTTTGGCCCGTTAAAACTCTCCCACTGGGATGTTGTCGATAGTGGATTTCCTATAACAACTGGTTGCAAACAGCGTACAATTAACTTCAGTGGATTTTCTAAAAGTTTTGGTTTTCAATGTACCATTCTCAATGTATGTTTTAAGATCTAAAAAATCAATAACTTGGGTGTCAATGCTCCACGTAAATTCCAAACCAAAAGTATTAGTGTTCAGATAACCCACACATTTCTCAAAATCATCTTTACCACCATTCCAAATTAACAGGATGTCATCAATGTACCTTTTCCAAAGCTTAATCTCACCATTGTGTTTATTGTTATTATAGACAGGTGGTTTCAAAGTACACCATGAATAGATTGGCTAGTTATGGGGCATATTTTGCTCAGTACATAATAGTCCTCATTGAATAGAAATTGGTTATGATCCAAGGTGAATGGTAAGAAGGCTTTAATCACTTCCACAGGTTTACTATTGGATGCCGAAACGTTTTGATGCACAAAATCAAGAGTTTGAATAGCCAATTTATGTTCTATGGAAGTATATAATGCCTTAACATCTAAGGTTGCTAGTTGGAACTGTGGTTCCTATTGGAGATCCTGTCAAATCAGCAGGGTTTGAGTAGAGACTCTCAGGTAAGATGTAAAAGAGGGAACAAGTTGTTTTATGGCTTTATCTATGTACTCCGAGAGGCCCTTAGTCTCCCACCTGATACCACTCATAATTGGCCGTACCTCTGGAAGTTTGTCATATTTCTTGTGAACTTTGGGGAGGAAATACATGGTGGGTATAACTGGGTTGGTCTTTGACAGATACAATCTCTCATCATCAGTGAGAAGGCACTTCCTGTGCCATTCTATTATTGAATCCGATAGTTCTTTAACTGTCTACGCTGTGGGATTACCCTTGAGTTTAGTAGAACATCCTGGAGATGATAAATTCAACTCTGCCATTTTAATGTAGTCGCTTCTATTAAGAATATACTACCATCCTTATCTGCTTCTTTAATAACAATCTTACTGTCATTTGCTAGGTTCTTAAGGGATTGTTTTTCGGGTTGATTGTGTTTGATAGTTAAAAATCCCACCTTTGCACAATCCATGTAGTTGTGAGTGTCATCACTGCTCTGTAAAAGGTTTCGATGATGCTCTCTGTAGATGATTGTGGAGTAAATCTGGACCTGTATTTCAGTTCCTCTAACTCTAGGTTCCTAGGATGTACTCCCAGTTCCTTGCATATTTCTTCCTTGGTTTGGGAGGGGTCAGTAGTGAGTGAGAGTAAAAAATGGGAGTTTTCTATGTCTGTTATTGTGATCGCGCTTACTGGCTCAATGGTTCTTTTGGGGTCAAAGGTCTTAATGTTGTGATGAAAGTAATTTGAGTTTCCTCATAAATTTATATAAATCTATTTGAAATTTGATCATGTCAGTCTCTATTGCCAGTGCAAAAGATAGTCCCCTATTCAGTAATGTCTTTTCAACAGTAGACTGAACTCCATCTGATAGGTTGATGACAGGTTCTCTGTTGTGACTTTCCCAATTGTGTCCTTGATCGAGTTAGTATTTTGGTAAGATCCAGTCCCCGTTTACCCCTCGTTCTGCCTCCTCATCTTCCTCTGAAGAAGTTCTTTGAGTTGGCATAATGTGCCCTAAAGGGGCTTGAAATCTAACATGTTTGGTAATTGATTGTGAGTTCTGTTGGTTCACTCTTTTATATATTTTGATTTCAGATAGCAATCCTCTTCTGGCACGGTTTGTTCCTCGAGCTGCAGTACAATCAACGGATTCTGTTGTCAGAATCCCGTCGCCTTCTGATTCTACATCTGAGCTTCCCGGTGTGGTCAGTGGTGTGTTATTTAATGTGGATAATTTCCTATTTTCATCCTATCTGGCTTGGAACATGTGTACCCTATCATTTTCATAATCCCTATCATCCCTAAAGTATTTTCTGAACTTTCTGAGTTTCACCTCGTCCTAGTGTTCTTTTTGGATCGCAAACATTTTATTGTAATTCTTGTCCTTTGTGTTTTGTGGATTATTCATATCCGTCATTTCCTGTTAGGCCTGGTCAATCTAGGTTAACACTCTGGCATGTTCCCGATCAGCATGTTCAATTAAGAGATGCATCATTTTCTCCGAGTTTAGGGTTAGCTTTTCCTTCCATTGCTGCGCCAGATCCTGGTCTTCGATATTGGTAAAATCTGAGATATATGACAATTCTGAGGCTTTTATTGTTCTCTAGATAATTGGTCTGGGACGCATTTTCCCAATATTTATTATCTCTTTCTTGGAAAGTCTCTCCAGTTTGAGGAACTTCTGTGATACATTTTCTGTCTGTGTGGTCCTACTACTAAAGGCATTGCCTGTACTGCCTCTTGGTGCAAACAGTGCTACTTTGTCCTCTTCCCGGTTGAGAAGATAGTCAGCCATGTCATTTTATTGTCTTTATGTCTCAGCTGCACCTAACCTGGATTGAAATAATTGTAACCGGTGTTGGGGGGGTATAACCAGGTGTGTGTGGATGATATGGCTAGGAAATGATTTGTGTCCTAATGCTAGAAAATACAGACACCTGCAGATTAAGGCCCTGATAAGATACCCCCTGCTTCTGAGTGGACTAGCAAGAAACAACTATTTGCCAATACGTGTTTCGACCACTGTGGTCTTTTTCAAGGCAACATTTCAGAAATAACAGCCTAATTCACCAAGTCAATATGGCATACAATGTTCATTAAATCCCAAAAAAGAAATGCCCATATTTGTGTTCCCATAAATAGACCCATTGGGGTATTCACATATTAAAGCATCCATTTTACAGAAGATTCATCATAATCAAATGCACAATGTGAAATCTGAGAAGGAAGGCGGAGGCAAAGGGGAGGAGAGAAAATAATAGATCATTAGCACATCCATTGATGTAACTACAATAAGCAAATTGATTGAAATCGAGTGCTGATTACACCCACTCCAAAATGTTCATAAACCTGATATTCATTACTGCATTCTTATTGAATGAAGGACATCATCGCATTAATCCACCAGTAATTTGTTATGAAAGAGCCCTTGTTTTAGCATGATAAGTTGAGCTCAAATGACCAATCTCAATATTGTATCATTCCATTATTCTACCACCCAGAAACAATCATAACTGTCAAAGGGCCATTTGTAGAACTACTTGGAGCTAACGCCTCTGAGAATAGTCATTTATTGTGTGAAAGCCCTTGCATAAGCATCATAAATCTCACTAGCATATTAAATCTTCATACCATTATTGTGTCACTCCAATCAGTAGTAGCCATCCAAACACCAAAGGTGGACCAGCCTGTGCCAACCCGGTCTGAGTGAGATGCTATATATCAATGGGGTTATTACTCACCCTTTTGGGGAGCTGAATAGCTGATTAGCAGTTTAACTATTGGAACCTTATTTGCTCCCAACTCGGGACAAGATGCATTTATATACAAGATCCTGGGAAAACTGGAAAGCTATGCAGAGGGTGAGATTCTCCTGACTGGGGACTTCACCCTCGCCTAGGACCCCGATAAAGATAGGAGTGGCCAAGTGTTAACCAGAGGTCAGGGCCCGTCCAACGCCTTACTGTATAAGTTTACAGATATGGCACTGAAAGACCTCTGGAGAGCCAAAAAAGGGGATGAGGCAGGGTACACATGTTTTTCCCACATTCATCATACATTCTCCAGGATAGATTATGCCTGGGGAACTCCAGAGGTGCTGGGGGCATTAATGGAGATTTGGGCTGACCCGATCTCTCTGTCTGACCACGCTCCCACAATTAAGAGGGATGACTTTGCGAAGCCCGGTTTGGTCATGGAAGATGCCTATGGAACTACTATATGACACACAAGCACGAGAAACACAGAGATAAAATTAAAGATTACTTTGAAATAAATAACACACAGGGAGGGGGGGGGCTAGAAAGCATTTGGGATACCTTTAAGGCAGTCCTCAAGGGGAATACTATCTCTCAACGCACAAAGGTCAAAAGAGAAGGACAGGCTAGAAAAGGACTTGGAGGCCAAACTGAGAGAAGCCCAAAGAGAATTAGCAGAAAAGAAGAACAATGAGAATTATAACAGGTTAAAAGACAACATGAGACAATTAGAACGACTACGAAAAGGCAGGGCAGAGAAATCACTACTTAATCTTAAACAGCGATACTACATCAAGGCAAACAAGGCAGACAGAATGTGAGCGAGACTTTTGAAACAACAAAGCAGTAAACATAGATGGAATCAAGCAAACAGACGGGACAGTCTCAACAGAATCTGGGGACATCATACACTCCTTCTTGACCTTTTATACACGGCTCTACTCCTCAGAGCGACCTGATGAACAAACTATACAGGATTACCTAGACAAGGTACAGATGCCTAAGGTGACCCAGGAAGACAGGAAATCCCTAGAAAGGGAAATAACAGGAGGTAGAAAAGATTATTAAACTTCTCTCTAGTAACAAAGTGCCTGGCCCAGATGGGTACCCAGCGGTCTTCTACAAACTGCTACGCAAAGACCTCACACCATTTCTAACAAAATTATACAATTCATTACAGCAAGAGGAGAGAATAACACGCTCCATGTCGTAGGCGAAGGTGGTCCTCTTTGGGAAACCGAATAAAGACCTAACAAGCTGTAGTTCATATCCGCCCATCGTGCTACTAAACATAGACGTCAAAATATACACGTGGATCCTGGTAGACTAATTAAAAAGTACTGCCATATGTGATAGGACAAGGCCAGTCAGGCTTCCTTTCCGTGAGAAAGACTTGGGACAATGCAAGAAAGTTCATACACCTTGTAGAGAAAACAGAAATCAAACAGATCCCAGTGATACTGATATCTCTAGATGCCGAAAAGGCATTCGACAGGTTGGAATGGCCATATCTTTTGCAGGTAATGAAACACATGGGCTTCAGAGCAAATTATATTCAAATGGTAGAAGCAAATTATAAAGACCCATCAATAAGGTTATCCATCAACGCACACTTATCCAACACAATACAAATAGAGCGTGGGACAAGGCAGGGATGCCCTCTATCTCTCTGCTTATTTGCAATATATTTAGAACCACTGTTAGCTTCAATTAGACTAGAGCAAAACATAAAAGGTATCCCATTCGGAGGTGAAAAACATAAGACAGCAGCATATGCAGACGATATGCTGATGACAATGGTGGAACCGGAAACTTCAATCCTGGCATTGGTGGCAATATTGGGAGAACAAGAAAAAATATCGTGGCTCAAAATAAATATGGCCAAGTCAGAAGTGCTTGAATTGGGCCTAACAAAAGAACAAGCCTCTGCCTTGAGAAGGTGTTCTCCCTTCAGATCAGCTGGGGGAAGCATAGCGTACTTAGGGGTGCAACTAACCAGCAGAATGTCTTCACTATATAAGGCCAATTACCCAGTGTTAATACAGAAAGCCCAAGAAGATTTCTCAAAATGCACCCCCATTTGGATCTCTTGGTTGGGGCGAATAACTACAGTCAAAATGGTGACTCTCCCCAGACTTCTATACAAGTTTCAAACCCTCACAATCGCAGTCCAGCAGACATTCTTTAAAACAATAAACGCATTGATATCCAGATTTGTTTGGCAAAATAAACTCCCCAGGGTTGCCCTGGACCTGCTCTTGACCCAAAGGCATAAAGGAGGGCTGGGATTACCAAATATAAACATATATTATGAAGCAGCTCAACTGAGAGTGGTGCGTGAATGGTTCACGGAAAGCAAGGAGAAGGTCTGGGCCCGGATGGACAGGGCAGTAGCGGGAAGCCCACTGGCAGTGTTATTATGGCTACCAGGGAAAGATAGGCCTAAGAGTGCGAGAGGAATTGTGGTCCTCCGAACAACGTGCAACATTTGGGATAGATGGCAAAGAAGGGTCACCTATCAACCTACCTCTCCCCATTCACTTACTTGCTTGGGAAACCCAGTTTAGGGATGGAAAAGGGCACATTTAGTCAATGGCGGACACAAGGGTGCAGTAAGATAGGGGACATGGTTTAGGATGGAGAGGTAGCAACGTTTAAAGTTTGCAAGACCTATATAGGTATAACAAAAACGGATGGATATGAATACATGCAGTTTAGGCTCTGGTTAAGGCAGCCAGAGATACGCTGTGCAGTGACTAGACAGCTGATGAAATTCGAAACTTATATAATCACACATTCCGGAGATAAACAACTAACTTCAAACATACATTACATTCTTCAGGAATGCTAACTGCATAAGGTATAGCCATACCAAGCAGCCTGGGAGGGAACAATAGGAGAAGATATTCCACAGGAGCATTGGGAAGGGTTATGGAGAAACATTCCGAACCTGACCAGGTCCACACAACTGCGAGAGGCTTGGTACAAGGTGATGTTACAATGGCTCTACACACCCAGTAAACTACACAAAATGTATGGCACAGTCTCTTAGGAATGTTGGAGGGGCTGCAAGGGGGTGGGGGACTGGAGGCATATATGGTGGGACTGCCCTAAAATAAAGAAATTCTGGGAGGACGCTAAGAGTCAAATAACCAGTATGACGCCTGAACTGCATGTCCTATCCCGGGGTAAAACGTATGTTGATTTTTAGATCCGGATATACATTCGATCTCGAAACCCCAAAGGAGAGCCCTGATGACGACACCGAAAGCAGCTTGGCTGGTGATAGCAAAGGAAACAAAAAGGACCCACCCACAGTGACTGGCTGGTTACATAAACTCTGGGATATAGTGGCAATGGAGTGGATCACATACCGGATACATGGGGATGCACAGAAATTTGGGAAGGACTGGGGTGAGATGAATGAATACCTGAAAAGTGAATACATGCAACAATGGTGCCCGCAAAATCTGAGGATTCCAGACTTACGGTGAAAGTTTGTGCAAACCTGACAGGCGGTGAAAGTTTGTGCAAACCTGACAGGGCCGTATAGAAGCATTGGGAATGATAACATTTGCAGGACTACGTTAGCCTTGACAGTGCGTGAACAAAGGGCGGCGCGGGGGGTAGAAGGGCATGGAGGAGGGGATCAGGGGAAGTTTAATGGTTACAATGTTGTAAAAATGCTAATAAAAACACTTTAAAAAAATAGAAGTATAAAACAAGGCTGGATTCAGGTGGACTTCTCGTCAGGTTCAGCTTTGCTAGTTCAAAAATAGTTCAACTCAAACAGTGCCTTGGAATCTTCCAGGCACTGTTCCTTTAGCTTCAAAACAAATCAGTTCACACAAATTCACAGGTTTAGTTGGGCTCCCCCCTCCCCAAGCTTTTTAAAGTTCACAATTCCTTTAGCAAGGGTTCCAGTCCCCAAGCTTAGGCCTCTCTGGTTTTAAAGCTTCACAAAACACAAAAGTTCAGCTTTTCAGGATTCAATTTTTCAGCACTTTAGGGATTTTGCTCCCACTTCACTCTGAAGTGGCACCGTTTTTATCCTCCTTTCAACATTGTTATGTATCACATACTTTGGAGAACACATAGCTATACTTTATCCTATATGCGACCACTCCGATACTTCGTTTCACCTTCTTCCTTCTTTTCTTCTCTTTCTTGCTATGGCTGTTGATGTGCCAAAGTAATTTTACTTTGCTCTTCTGCTTCTGGCACTACACCGTTTCCTTTATCTCCTGTGCTTCTTGAACACATTTATTTGTGCTGCTTTACAGTCTTTCTCTGGTTTCTGTCACATGCCTCATGCATGCTGTACATTTCTCTCTCGTGCCACTTGCACACTTTCCATTTATTTTCAATGACCTTTTCGTTAGCTTTTCGTTTTCCGTGCCGCACGCACACTTTACAACTTTCTTTTTCCTTCCATGCTGCTTTACAGCTGTCTTTTTCCTTCCGTGCTGCATGCACGCTTTATACCTGTCTTTCTCCTTCTGTGCTGCTCGCACACTGTATAACTTTCTTTCTCTTCTGTGGTGCTCACACACTGCTAAATCCAGGTTTCCCGCTCCAGACTCACACGTGTACCGGGTTTCTCAGTTTGTCAGAAACTCACTGGTTCGCACAATGAGGTTTATTCCTGGGATCTGGATTCCGCCCAGGGAAATGAGCACTCTGCTTCACACTGCCAATAGGACTCAGCATACCCTACAGGGGTTTGCAAGTCCGGCTCCTTGGAGACACGGCTCCCTTGCCATGCTTCGACCCCCACCAGACAAGGGATCAGCGTCTTGGCATCCCGTTCTGCACTGGATACCTCTGGGCTTCACTGTGGCAACTTCCTGGGGTTCAGCTCCCACAGCTCGTTCATTCTTCTTAGCAAAGCTCCACCTTTTAGACTTTGGTCGGTGTTCAATGTAAGACAGGTGTGCATAGTTGTTGTCAAGTACCTGATTATGCCTGACCTCATTAAAGGGACATACTGGTAGTGTGCTGCAGTATACCTTTCTATTTTTCTTCCTTCTCGAAGTACTATAGGCACCTTTCCCATAGATAATCTTCATTACTGTCGGACGCCTCTTCCTCGTGTTGGCAATGGGGACGGGGGAACGGGATACGACTGGTAATAGTCCATAACGGCTGAGGAAGAGTAGGGTGATGGATAATTGGGACAGGGGGCATACCATGTCTCCCCTTCTGGTATTCTCTCTCTTATCCCCAGAGACCCTCCACTCAGGTGATTCTCCGTTGCTTGTCCGCCCCCAGAATCGGGATCCAAAAACGATGGCTCTTCCTAGCCACCTGGATGGAAGATCCTGGGGGAGTAGGTGAGAGAATGCCTTCAGGTTTCTCACAAACCTTAGGAGATATGTGGTGGGACAGCCCAGCAATACAAATGCTAGCTAAAATCAATGCTCTATTAGAAATACAACTTTCCAAGAACACACTATTGGATATTGCTTATGCTGGGTGACAAAGAGGGACAGGGAAAAAAGCCCCTGCTTTTCTAATTCCTCATCAATTAAATGCTTCACATTTAACCCTAACACAATCCTACAGCTCTCCATGGGTCCAATTTAGGGCCATTGGTGGATACAAATATTTAAGATATTTTCTATGGAAATATGGCAGCATTATTCTTGAACTACTTTACTAAATACACAAAAATATTGGTTCCCTTTGACAAATATGTGAAGTATAGATAACACCTCTTCTATAGAACTGTTGCTTAAGAATTTCTCTGATGCCAGAAAAAAGGAAAGCGAGGTACGAACTGCAGCCTGGCTGAGATGAAGTGTCGCAAAGTTCTTTCCTGCTCAATCTATTAGTAAAAATGCATTATCTTCACTGTCCCATAAATCCAAAACAGACTCTGATCCTCTTACAGATGTTTTGATTTATTATGCATGATTTGTCTCTATTATTTGAAAGCCCTTGTTACACTGAAGACTTTGTTTTAATGCCTACACTATTGTTTCGATTGTGCTATGTATTGGGTAATCTGAAATAAATAAATAACGGAAGCTTTAAAGAATAAAAATAAAAAATCGACAATCTCCTAAGCATTTGGAAAGATCCTGCATGGCAAAATGACATTGTCAGATAATGAATTTCAAGGTTGAAAACAAATTTGATCCAAAGGCATAAAGGACACATCAATACACACATCTTTTTGTGTTTATTCATTTTCTTAACTATAAACAGTTATAGTTTGTATGATGTATGATGTTTCAATTGAAAAGCCCTGCAACAATCCGAGCGCCAAGCAGATTATTTCTTCATGAAATATATTTATATGTAACTTTCTTTTCGTTCAGAATGCCTTGATGCAAGATCATTTTTTTATTAGTCAAATGTGCGTTGGTGCATAATCATTAATCATTAATTATCGTGCTAACAAAATACATCACATAATGATACCAAACTCATTCATCTTACATTCCTTTTGCCGAGAATAATTCCCGGTGTACTGCGTCTAAGAGCAGCTCATATGACCCAATGAGACTGCTCATGGAGAAGTCTGGTGGAGCAGCGCCTGGTGCATGGCTGCAATGCAGCTCTGCCTACCTTATTCCGTTTCGGAAAAAACTAAATCCTTCTGCATTCCTTGCTGCTACACAGTAGACTTTTGTGCTTCCTACAATTGCTTAAGGTCTGTGACACAGTAACAAACAGATGTGATATAGACATCCAGCGGGAGCCACTATATTCCACAAAATCAAACCATGAGGACATGTTTGCAAGTGAGTATACCCAAAAGAATAGGATCTACCAAATTCCAAAAAGCAAACCATCAGGAAACCATTACATGGGTATGTTTTAGCCGATTCAACATTGTGTAATGTGTGTGTTTTAGCTAGTTCTCCACAATATGTAATGGTGCTTTGATGTTGAGACTGGCATGGAGGCTGTGGATGGCTGTATGCTCATCTGTAAAACTACCACTGGTGGTGAACAGGTCACCAGTGTGGTATTCGACTTCATGCACAAGTGTTTATCGGCAATCGTGGTACCAGTGGTGCTCTGAAAAATCCCTGAGTGGGTCAAAATGAGCTCTCTTTTTTTGAAGGTGTAAAACCTTAAGAAGTAGCTCCAGAGTAACCTTTTGCTCTTTCAAGAAGGGCCTTAGACTGATCCCTTAGTGCTCTTTGTGACAAGAAAATACATGTTTTGGTAAATGGAACACCCCAGGATGGTGTGGCAATTAAGAAGAAAAGCAATGTATAAAATATTATCTTATATTGTTCTTAGATTAATGTTTGGCAGATTCCGCATTGTAGGCCCAAGGGCAAAGGTTGTAGAGAAAAATAGGAAGAAATACCTCCCACTACCAAAAAAACACCCAGACATTCTTGAGTTTTAGGGACACTAAAGCAAAGCAAACGTTTGTTTGAAAAAACAATTTTACCCACCAAAAACTGTTGGGGTTAGGGGCAGGAACACTTTGCTACCTTGGGATGACAGTGCCATTTTTCTTTTTTTTCACTTGAAATTCTGCCTTAGAATGAAAATGCAATATTTTCTGTTACATCTTTTTCTTCCCAACTGTAATTAAAATGCTTCCCAGGCAGGAATCAATGTTGTGGTTTCATAAAAGTGCTTTTCTGAGGGAAATGTGAAAAACAGAAAGCCGGATGTACCACATGACATCTTATTAATTATGAAACAATTTAATTTGATTAAAGAAAGGGAGCTTTCGCTGCATTAATGAAATTCTTGGGAGAAGATAGTCCGTTTTTACAGGTTTCATTGACGTTCCAATGATGGAGAATTATATTATTCAGAGCCTTCTCATTATGAATCTCTTGCCTTCTCTCAATAGCCTATTGTCCTTTTCTCTTCTCTTTGGCGTTCCTTTGCCATTGGGTCCTGTGTCGGGGACCCTCAGAACCGCAACCCTCCAGGGGTTTTACAGTTCTCGGATCAATGCACCCCAAGGTTTTCTCTTCATTCTATTAGGTTCCTGGGCATGCCTAACGTTGGATTCTGGGATCCCTGTTGCCATCAGGAAGTACACTTAGTCGTCAATACACTAGATTTCTTAATTTCTTAAACCACCAGCGCTCCACACACTGTATCCCCCAGTCTAGTACATTTCTTAACGTCCTTCACACTTGTTGGGGAGTCACCAGACCACATCTCCCATTGAGTAGTACCCATTGGGAGTCCCATGGTTTAGTTGTTAGGTTATCAAGTATCTTACTCCCAAAAAGCAGTGCATTCAGTTGGTCAGTGTACCACTTCATATCAAGCAATGCACATCACATGTTGGGGAGTCTCAGAAATAAAAGACTATTAAGCAGTACAATTGTCTGGCCAATGTATCACTTTGCTCGTTTCGCTTGTTCAGAAGCCTAGGACCTACAACTTCCATCAAGCAGTAGACTAGATTTGTATGAGGGTGCTTGTTTATCCTCACTTGGCCCTTAAGCTTGAAAGTTTGACAATAACAGAGCCAGGCGCTTCTCATGTCAGTAGGTTGCAGCTTTGATATTCTGATCTCATCAGCACTTACGTATGCAATGTTTCTTTTACTCACTTCCCTTTCACAGTAAGTGAGGTTGTCGCCTCCCTATTTATAGGGTTTCTCTGGTCTCAGGTTCCCAGGTTCCTTTCTTACTAGCTCCCCGTTCTGCTTGGTGACCGGCTACTCTGGTTGTTTCTCGGGTTCCAGCCTCCTTTCTCCATGGCTCATTGTGCAGCTTGGTGGTCGTCCATCCTGGTTGCTTCTCTTCTCTTCGCTTCCAGTGGCTTGGTTCAGCAGTTGCCAGCATTCGCGAGCAGCATCTAGCTCCACCTGGTTCATCTTTAAACAGCTTCACTTCCCCTCACATCATTCTGCACTGCTTCCTGCACTTCAGTCTAGCTCTTCCGTGTCTCCTCTGCACATCTACCTTCAACCCTATCGGTGCCTCTCAGCAGTGCTTTTTCGCTCATCAGGCAAACACAGGTCCCCAACACAACTCCTCCAGGAAAACGCTGTCTGTTGCAGTGGTCACCACTTCACGGTTTTGCGCTCTCTTTTATTGATATGTATCCTCTATCTTCATGGCCCACAGCTCTGCTTGCATGGTAACAGACAATCGGCTTCTTCCTCTTAGGTCTGTGGTCCATGCTTGCAACAACTCCATTACACCAGGTTAGTTAGAAAAGAAGTTGTAAAACTCAGATACACTTTTGCAGATCTTTTGCTCATGTCTGTTAACCTTGATGGAATCAGAGGTTATCCTTATTTTCAAGGTGTCCACAATTATTCTTGATCTTCCGCCACACCAGTGGGGCAGGCATATGCTTAGGTAGTGGCGGCTTTTGTTTCCCTTTCCTTACATGCCTTTAGCCAGTTTACATTGCAGATCTGGGCCTTTTTTGATCAGGTTGGTGTATTCAGAAGATTAGCTTTCAGATGACTTCAGTGACTTTGTATGGACTGCCTCACTTAGTTAGGTCCTTGTTCTCATTAGTCAAGTAACAAGACCAACATTAGATCACCCATTAGCAATGTTCCTAGATAGGCCCTTTGGAATAGCTGGATATTTGTTTAGAGCAAGCCTTCTCCATTATTTTCCTGATCAACAGTGCAGTAATCTCATATGCTTCTAAGTGTTCTGGAGAAACTCAGCGAGCTTGAGAGGATTCATTTTCTTTCTCATCCCTTTCCTTTATTATATCCATCATATCGTAGGGATTTCTAATGTATATAAATTCTAAGGCTGACAAGCAGGTTAAAGATTGTGTTTGAGTGTTTGTTAAACTTCTACAGGATCACCAATTTCAGGTAAAATATCAGTCCAATACCTTTAAGATATTGTGGGAGGTATGATATGAATAAATGATACGGCATTTATAATGCACCTATACACAAGTGTTTGAAGGAGCAGCGCAACGAGGGAGGGGGACAAAGGGAATACAGAGACAGCGATCTTACTAGGCCAAGTTACATTTAGATGGCGCAAGTGCAGGGGATAGGGGTGGGGAAAAATGCAAGGGGAAAGCGAAGGGGGTAAGCGCTGTACATGAGCTCGCACAATAACAAGAAGTGCGGCCACGAGTGGCAGGTGCAAGGTAAGTGCAGACAGCAAGTGTCCAAAGTGCTGGTAGGGGGGCTGTAGGGATACAGGTCCAAGTGCAAGGGTTGCCAGGGGGGGCAGTGCAGGTGTGCAACTGGGCGGGCAGGCACCTCGGCCTGAGATCAGAGGGTAGCCAGGTGCCAGTGCAGTTTCAGGCAGGAAGTCAGCCGGGGAGAGGAAGAGAAGGCAGAAGCAAAGAGGAATGTCTTGAGGTACTTCTGGAAACGGAGATGGTTCTAATCAAGTTTCAGAGAGGCTGTTCCAGAGGGATGCCGCAGTCCTGTTCTGGATGAGTTGCGGAGAGTAGAAGCAGGCAGATTTAGAAAGACTGTTGCAGTAGTCCGGCCTGGAGAGAACCAGAGCTCTGGAGACAGTGAGCTTCTGGGAGAAGGAGAGGAAAGGAAGAATACCTCTGAGGAGGTGCAGTTGGTAGTTTGACTTCTAAGAGACATGAGAGATGTGTGGAGAAAAGGAGAGTGTGGAGTCGAACATGACCCGAGGTTGTTAGCCTCACAGGTGGGAGCAGGAAGAGGGCCAAGGAAGGCCGGCCAGAGTGTGACAGGAAAGAAGGGTGCAGGTGCGCTGATGAGGAGAATCTGCGTGTTACTGGCATTAAGGCAGAGATCGTTGGTGGCACACCACTCCAGGATAGCAAACAGAGTCAGAGATGAGAGAAGGAGAAGAGGTGACAGAAGGGAGCCTCACAAAGAGCTGAGTGTCATCTGCATAGCAGTGAAAGTTGGAGCAGAGAGCAGCAATGCGGTGGGCAAGAGGTGCCAAGTATTGGTTGAACAGCCAGGAAGAGAGGTTAGACCGCTGAGGAACACCACAGGTAGAGAGTGAGATAGAGGAAAGGAAGGACCAGAGTTGGACCTGGGAGGGTCGATCGGAGAGGAAAGAGGTCAGCCAGGCCAGGGCCTAATCGGTGATACCCAGGTTATCACGGAGACAATTGAGCAGGATGGCATGGTTGACCGTGTCAAAGGCAGAAGAGAGATCGAGTAAGAGGAGGACAGAGGGGAGATTAGAATCGAGGTTGGAGAGCAGGACTTCACAGATGTTCAGGAGAGCAGTTTCTGTGCTTCTGGCTGCTCTGAAGCCAGACTGATAGTCTCCTTAAGGAAAGGCCATTGGAAATCTCATTGTGTAATCTAAGCTAACAAGTATATATTTACACACACCTTTTGATGATTGAAGGTGCTCAATCTCCACAGAAAATAACTCAAAGGGATTGCTGTAACAGTTGTAACAGGGCACTCTGTATCGCCTTGCTACTAGTACTTTGACAAATATGGCACATTTGGCAGTAGCGCATGAGGGTGCTTTATGTTTTGGGCCAGTAAAATCCACTAAGGTAATGATCCTGAGTTTTGGCAATAACAAGATATTCAAAAGTCAAGTGAGCATGTGCTATGTCCATTACTGACCTTTGAAAGGGCTCAGTAACTAACAACTGAAGTCAAAGTTGTGTTACCATTTGGGCTGGGTTCCATCCCCGACAACAGCCCTCGCTTCTCTGTAAAAAAAAAATGCATTTTCTTCAGTCCATCAAAGGTTTTCATCTGTTGTAAGGCATGTTGTAACAAAGTATTGTTCCTTTGAATTTGTAATAACACGAGTGATAGTTGAATGTTGGATAGAAGTGGTTCCCATAAAAGCCTCCCCTTTTGTTTAGTGTCACTTTTGACTCCTCCTGTAGGGGATCCAAACTCATGTTTCCCTGGATACATCTCTTCTAGCGATTTTCCTCCAACTCGTATTTGTTTTTTTCTCTGCAGAACAGTTAGACAATCATGTTGCATCATTGGATCTTTAAAGCTTACTCAGAAAAGATGACTATGACCACCCCGCATTCCCTCCATAATCTTCGATTATCAGGTGGCTCTGACATTTACAAAATTCTAACTTTGGAACAATTCATTCGTAGCGCCTTAAGATAATTGATAGTTGTACTCCAGTGTGCTTAAGTGTAGTCTAGTCCTGCATCCCCTGCACTATCCCAAGTGGATATGAAATTCTTGTCCTTTTGGTATCCAGTTTGTGCCAATTTATCCTCTCCTTATTGAGGCTGGCATATGAGTGAAGTCCCTCTGATCCCATTTGTAATGTTTTTGGAAAATGATGAGGTCAGGCTATGATTACTACTACTCCACCTCCTCTTGCCTCCTCTATCTCTTCATGCTTTCTTTATTGCTCTTTCTTACTTGCACACACACTCTAGCGCAGAATAGCGTTGTGTCCGGAGCATCTCTGTGTGTAACCTGCTCCGTTTACATTCTTCAAGCTGTCTAAGTTTTCTTTGTAACATCATTTCAAATCATGTATGCCTGTAACCACCTTCCTGTAACTACGCGCCCAGATGCCTCATGGCAAGGTTACACGCTACAAATAAAAAAATACAAATATAAATACTGAAAGTGAAAACATTACTATATATTCAAAGTTTTAGAACAGCCCCAAAAAGACATACTCATATTTTGAAAAGCTGTGCCCCAACTCCTTCATGGTAGGCCTACCAAATATAACCAGTATACATGGGTGCCCTGGAAAGCTGAAACCAAGTTTATTGGTGCTTATTGACACTATGGCATCATATAGAAACAGAGGCATTCCTCGATTTCCGAGGCCTCTCAAAATGAATAGGAAGTAGGTTGGATTCGCTTCACATTCAAGCAGAACTATGACGTTTGCACGTCGTGGGCTCATTTTTTTTACCCTTACTCTTTTTGGATGGCCTCTCTCTTTCTGTTTTGCATCCAACGTTCTCAGGGCCATTGGGATAGGCCACACTATGTGTACATGTAGTAAAAGAATTGCAGAGTTACCACACCCAATGTCAATGGTTCACCTTGACTCCATTCAATATGTCCATGACATGTGCTCAGTGTTGAGGGATGACAGACCCACAACTCGTAGAGGTAGGCATTCCTCTGTCTACAGGTTCTCCATGAATGCAAAGAAACACAAATGGTATTTCACTGGAGCAAAAGTACCGCCATTTATTGTGCTCCTTTACACAGACTCTCCATCACCTTGTCTGCGCCACTGTCTCATGGTGAGGAGTTTAAAACCACAATTCTCAGTATTCAGTGGCAATGGGCTAATGCCACACATGTATGCAACAACAAATCGCAGAATTCACTTTACTTGCCCTCTTTCAATTCTCAGCACCACTGCTGCTAACAGTCAGTTCTCTTGTTGATCTTTCAGTTGTCAGCACCAATGTGCTATTGTCACAGTTTGGGTTCTATCAATGTCAGTCGTCAGCATAACAGCGCTATCATTGTGGATTGTTAGGACCACAACTCATAGCATTGAATTCTCTTGGTTCTCTTTCTGTCATCAGCACTGGGGTGCTATCCTTTCAGTGCAAGAACCAAAATGTTTACAATTCAGCACTCTTGGTTCCATTTCAGTGAGTCAGCACCACTCAGCTACTGCTGCAGAGTGTTAGAACACCGCTTTCTTGGTTCCTTTTCTGTGTCTTCCCTGGCTTCTACATAGTAGTCACTTTAAACCTCTTTATTCGTCCTCCAACTTTTCATCTGACACAGTGTCTCGGGCACATCAGATTTTGCTCTATGCCTTTTCGCCTGTGTCTCTTCCTTGATCCCAACAGATGCTTGTATCTTTCCTCATCACAATTGTCTGCAAGATTCCAACTTGTCCAGGATTCTTGCTTCGGGCAGACTCGCCCTACATCGACTAATATAGTTCTTGTTTGTGGGAGCAATAGCTTGCCGGGCATGCAGTCCCAATGAAGTTCTTTCCATGAATGTCTCGTCCGTGTGCTGCAGTCCGACTCCTGGACGCCTGATCAAGTCCCTCAGGAACCTTCTCCTAGTCAGGCCTTCCTCTCTTTTTGGTCTCTGTGGCTCTACCTGTGGGGTCGCTGTCCAAAGGCACGGAAAGAATACTCCTTCTTTCTTGATGTTTGTGTAGGAAATGGTGACGCTTCCAAACCAAATCTAATATTTGTAAATTTAGCATAAATAACTCAAAACTGACAAAAATAACTGATGGAAAATGTCAAACTTGCCCTTTATCACCATAAGAAAGACATTATGTAAGCCAAGAAGCAGTGTTATACTAAACATCTTTTGTACGCAAATATTTTGAAATCTATATTCCCAACACAGAATGCATTATAAAGTCAAGAGTCCACCATTTTACCAGCAGAGTATACAAACCACTCATTTGACAACACTGTAGATCTTTTCCATAATAAGATTGAGACCCTTCACCCACCACTTCCTTTGTAGCCCCTCTGGATCGAGATGCAGAGATGTCAAAATAGAATAATCTAACCTATTTAAACATGTTTTCAAGATTCATACTGTTATCTTATTTTCAGATGGAGGATCTCCTGGGAAAACCTAAATCAGTCGGGTCTCTTATAGACCTTTGTTATACCCATATTTTTAACAAAATATGCCCAATATTAAAGCACAAATGATGAAATATTGTCAACTCAACCTTTAGATTACGATTGATTCTTGAAGATTTGATGAAGACAGTGGTAATTCCACTCTTTAAGAAGTCAACTCTGGACCAATTTGAACCAGTTATTACCATTCAACCGCTTACATACCATTTATAGGAAACATTCTTGAATCAGATGATACATCATAACTACAACTATTTGTGGAAAATAATAATATCCTCAATCACCCTTGGGAAGCCTTTAGACTTTGACCTTGAATAGGGATGGAGACTATGGGTATAACACCCATGCTAGATCACATCAGGAGGATGGTGAACCACCCCATTCTCCTGGGCCACATTCAACACCTGGGTATTATGAATTTAGCTTTGAAACCGATAACCTCTTTTCTTAGGGATGGATCACAATCTTGGGTGGTGAGCCATTTATATTTTCAGTCAATTGCGAAATGTATTTGTTCATCTGGGAGCACCTTTACACAGACACAGTTGACACACACATTTTTCTGCTTTGACAGTGACATACCTTCAATTAAAGTATCATTTATAATCTATAAAATGGCAGATAAATGACGAGTGAACCAACATTTCCTAAAAATCAAGGTCCGTGAAAAGGAAATTGTGTGTAGGCAACCCTATAACTCAGATTCTGTAATTCTTTACCACTTTATTGGACAATGTCCCATTCCAACCACTCAAATGAGAAATGTAGGCATAATTGTGGGCCAACAACTCACTGAGTCCCCAAATAACCAAAATCATGCAGTCCTATTTCAGCTGAACACACGCTATGAAAAACTGCAACCACAAATAATGCATTTATTATTTCACTGCTTGAAGTCCAGCATTCTGCAGCTAGGATTTTGCTAAAACATCCTCGATATGCACAACTCCTGCACTTAGCCAATTGCTCTGGCTCTCTATTGAGAAGCAGATGTCTTTTAAATCACTATGTGTTGGTCACAAAGTGTTTTTCTCTTCTAGTGCCTCGCCACAGGAATTGCATTGCTCATGACACTCCTGCAAGATGCCTATACTAGAACACCCCTATTTCGCTTAGCGAGATGTGTGGTCCTGTATTTATCTTTGTAAATGTATTTATTTGAAGAACAGGGCTGGCAATTCTAGCCAGAAATTACTGACAATAGCACAATTACAGATGGAGGAGGCACAAAGATGAGAACAAGTGGTGAGACACTTTATGAAGGAGAATACGTGAAAAAAATGGTACAGTGAGGTTGAGTTCAGACGAATAGCGGAAGGAACAATATAATGAGTAGAGAAGGATAGTGTCAGCCACGCACTGAGGAGCAAGACCATTGACAGATTTGCAGTCTAGGAGAAGGAACTTGAAAAGGGAGCATTTGTGCATGAAGAGTCATCCAACATGATGTTGACAGGTAGAAGTTGGGGAGGATATGGGTAGGGTGTAGAGAGTGCGGGTAGAAAAGTTGAGGACTTTATCTAGTGCGAGGAAGGATCACCATAAAGGCAAAGAAGTAGACACAAGCAGTAGTCGAGTTTGCTGAGCATAAACTTGCTAATTAGAGATTTATACAGTGGTGAGTAAGAAATGGACAAGTTTTCCAAATGTTGAGAATGTTAATACGAGCAGCTGAGGCATGGTAGCGATGAGTCTTGGCAGTCTGAGGTTGCTGTCAAAGGGGTCTACAAGGTTGCAAGCCTTGGGTGAGGGAGCAAAATGGTTGGCAGGCAAGGAGATAGCAGAGGGGGGGGGAATGGTGCTAGAAAGTTCAGCATGTGGTAGTGGAGAGCCATCCAGTGATGGACTGTAGTGAGACAGCTGATAATTAATTCCAGGATGGCTGGGGCAAAGGAGGAGAAGGAAAAAAAGGTTTGAGTCTCATCAGCAAAGAAGCAATGGTGAAATCCAAAGGGCGAAATGGAGAAATTACTTACCGGTAATGTTCGGTCTATGGATTCTTCTCCCACAGATTCCTCATCTCTCTCCTGGAACCACCAGGTCCTCGGGGCTTGGCTGAGCCATGAGGAAGGGAAGATCACTCCTCACCAGCTTCCATTTCTTCATAAGATCAGGGCCGAGCATGGTCAGTGCCATAATTGCATGACCACCTTCTCGACAGCCATGCATTACTGGGCGTTCAAGTGTGTGTACAGAAATGCCTGCTGCATCTCTATGTTGCAGGACATGTCTAGCCTGCTTGCATTGTGCAGACCTGCTGCCAACTTGAGGAATCATGCCTGGGCGGTCATAAAATCAGGCAGTGGGGTCCATGTCTGGCCCCACCAAGGGATACATCTCGAAAGGGATAGGGTCCCTTTCCCCATCGAAGATTGTGCACATGGACTCCAAAAAGATTGACCTGGACATTGGCACATAGCCTCGGTCCCGTGGCTGACCTAACTTCGAGAGGTTGATTTTGTCATGGCCTGTCACGGATTCCCAAGCCGACGTCAGTGCCGTAGCAACCTTAATTTTGGTAGAGGGCAATTGGACCTTCATGCTGAATGAACCGGGAATGTTCAGTGCCATAACTGCTGACAACTTTGAGGCTGAATCTGTACCAGCTAAAGCTTTTCGAAAATCTGCATCATCTGCATCTTGAATGCCTCCCATTCCTCCTTCAAAGCCCCTTTAGAAGGGTAGACTTGCACCTTACAACCGACGAGTTGGAGTCGCACCTGTGCCCCTCCTTATGAGAGGAGGGGGAGAGTGGAGTGACTTGGTGCTTCATTTTTTAAAACCATTTTAGATGACTACTATCCCGGTCTTTTTCGGGAGTAGGCCGGTCTGTGTCTGGGCCCGAGGACTTCATAACTGGTCTAGCCAGAGATGTTGATGGGTGCCTCCCTAGTTCCAGTTATGCTGAGTGGTCCCTTACTGCCTGCAAGTTCATCCACTGGCAGGAACCACATTGCTTGGTATCGTTTTCCACTCCCAGACACCACACACAGATATTGTGTGGGTCTGTGAGGCGCATTTTCAAGTTGCAGTGCTTGAATCCGGATGGCTTGCGCCCTGACAGTCCGAAGCAGTTTTGTATATAAAATTTTCAGAACAGCATGCCGAGTGCATGGAAAAAAGGAACTGAGGTAAGAGGGCATAGTGCAATCCTTATGTACGATAACAAACATCATGTTCGGAGTCGATGAGAGGCACGGTCAAGAAACGAGCAAGTCAAGGGATGACATCAAGCCCCCTGTCGAAGTTTTTCAAGCAGCTGGCACTGAGGGGGTGATCTATCAAGATCAGGAATCTGTAGGAAAATGCAATCCATTGAAAAGAAAAAGTCTACCTAGGGCAGAGGCATGGAAGTTGAAAGGAGAATTCCAAGGACTGATCTTTGGGGGTGTGGGGGAGTCTGCAAGGAGTAGGGTGGAATCAGAGGTTTGAGAGTTTGAGGAGATTGTTAAAGCAACAACCTTCCAGGTAAGAGGCAATCCATGCTACAGCAGATTTAGGAAACACAAGATCTTGGCGAGTGAGGACGAGAGAAGAGTAGTGAACTGTGTCAAAAGCAGCCTGGTCCAAAAAGATGAATACAGACTGGAGTGGAGAGTATCAAAGAGAAAGAGAAAGATATACATGAGTGCAGTCGCTGTGAAGCGTTTACTATGGAAACCAGTTTGAAGTGGATCGCTAAGGTCATTATCCTCAAGGAGCTTTGGGATCCAGTTCAATAGCACAAGGACCTTTGAATAATGTGGGAGAGGGTAAACTCGGCAATAGTTTGCTGAGACTTGAGTTGGCATAGGTTTTCTTCAAAAGGGGAACGACAGTTCCAGATTTGAAGGAGGCAGAGGCAAGCTAATTATTGTTATTCAGTTTACACCATTTGCAAAAAACAATACAAAAACAGGATCAGCAAATGTATCAAACAAAAATCCTGTATTAACTACCAAACATATATAAAAAATAAAGTAAAAAAAGTTCCCTGTGCCAAATAAAATAAAATATTCCTAAAATGTAATTAAAATGGTCTCTCCAATCGTTTAAATGCATCTTTCACATATCCACAGACAGAGAAAACTGTGATCCATACACAACACAGAATAAAACATAATAGCCTCAGATACAGATCTGTTATAACATAAAATACATACGCAGCCACTGTCTTCTTAAATCAGTCAACAAGTCACAAATCATAATAAAATGTGGTAGGTCCACAATAGGCAGAGTGCAACAGGAGCAGTTCCTATTTTTAAAGAACCAAGATATGCGTCCCCTTAAAATTAGAGTATTAAGTCTCACCATTAAGATAATTTGCCTCTGTTCGAGAGATCTTATTTTACTTATTGTACTTCCACCGGGGACCAACCTATGGGCAGTAGCTAAATATTTCAAATAAATGAATGTCCCGATCAACTTCTAATGTGTAGCTCTCTTATTTTAGATCTAACATGCGTAAAGCATACACCGTTAACTGTATTAAGTGTACTCCCACAGCTCTTGCACAGGGCAGCACATTTCCTATACCATGGAAAGATCACTTGTGGGAAGCGGGACTCCATTTCCCCTATAGCATTCCTAACATTGGGGTTTACAAGAATCGGTTTGAAAACTTTCTGGAACAATTCAAAAACACACATCCTAATACTTAGAATTCCCACTTCCGATCTGAAAGCCTCCCCTGGGGCACCAGGCCCAAGGCCCAATAACTTCCTGAATACAGCATTCTGGATGCGGTCCAGGCCAATACTATTCATATGTCCACATAATTTGCAGCTATACAGAGCTATGGAATAAACTTTAGCTTCTATTACCTGGATGCACTTATCAAACCTGTGGTCGCCAAACCTATGATAAAAACTCACTAGCCCACACAAGCCTGATGGAAGCCTTTCTTCCACCATGTTAAAATGTGGGGCCCAAGGGCAGTAAACTTGCAAACAAAGTCCCCAAATAGCACGAGATACTCACTAATGCAATAGTGACATTGTTAACCGACCATGTACATTTAGGGACATTGCTACCAAAGACAAAGAAGAGTCTAGCAAAGAGGGAGGTTAAAGAGCTCAAATAGATGAGGGCCGGTGACTGACTTATTCTTTCAAAGTTTGAGGAAGAAACAGGTTGATAGGAGCACAAGATATGTTGGTGTGACGAAGGAAGTATACTAATACGGTAGGAGTGATAGGGGAGACATAGCTGAGAGAAGAACGAGTAAGGCGAACCCAGTGGACAGGAGGAGGATGGACAAGTAGCGACCCAAGCCATTAGCAGAGAGGGGTTGAGCTAAGTTATATGGACTTTGGAGTTGTGATAAAAGCTTGGAGGGAAGATGAAAGTTTGTGGGGTGACTGCGAAGGGAGGAGATCAGGTTTGCGAAGTAGGACGATTCGAGGTGTAAAGGATATAGTACCAAGGGACATTTTGTAGGCTTGGAGTCAGATGGGGACCTGGGAATTGCCCTAGTATCAGAGTTCATGGTGTATGTTTGTTTTGAGGATCTGGATCTTAAGAGGTAATACAGGGCTGAGGAAGGGGATGCGAAGGTGTGACAGAATGCCATCTGAGAGGGTGGACTAGTCTGAGCGGTTTTTGTTTTTTGTAAACCAAAATGAGGCTGGGAATTCTGACACATTTTTTGGGAAATGTAATTTTACAATGAATTACGTGAATTTTGACACAAGCTTTGCAAGTAACACAGGACAAGTTAGAAATGAAACATCATTAGGCATTTATAGTGAATTAGGATTCAAGAATTATATTTGCCTGAACAAGGGTTAACACACGTACATGAGGAAAACAAGAACAACATACATTATTTCAGTGTGTGAATACGTATAAGTTTACTTATGCTGTGTGGGGTCTTCTCCCATAGGAAAACAGGGATTATCCCATGACTGGATGAGGATGCTGTGAAGAATATTTGGTGCATCTATAATTACTGGGTAAGATGCGCTAGTAGACTGTTGCTTGGTGTGTTTTGTACAATTGACAGTCATCCAAAGACAAGGTGACTGTGTTCTTAAACTAAGTTCTACATCATATTTATCACTGATTTTTCTCTTTTGTCTTTTCATATTTGTTGACTTCCCACAACCTCCTCCCCTTGCCCCCTACCTAAAATGGCCATCTCTATCTACTTTTTCACTATATGTATGCACAAATAACTGTTGATTCTTCTCTTTTTTTGGGAAAATGTATTGTTGATGGTTTTGTTTCGCTACTCACGTTAAAACTTGGCAATGATTATAAATTGCAATCAATCATGTATTACTTTTGTCAAAATGACTGATTGAACATTTTCGGATTTATTTGATTTGTAGCCCTGATTTGAAAAAGACGTTTTATACGTCGAAACACGTGTCATCGTTAAAGGGCATTGAATAAATAAAAAAATCAACACTTTGTGAACCAAACACATAAGGCGTGTGATTTCTTTTTCTTTTTAATGGAATTCAAAAAAATGGGCGCATCAACATAACTTAAGGGTAACCTTTCCAAACATGAATTAGGATTGTCATCGCTCAGAGCTATGATGGAGTGCAAATGGGTCTCCATGTTGAGACTAATTTTAGCTCCACCCAAAGGCTCCTTATACGAAGATGTGGCCTTGCTAAGACAAGGAGTGAATAACTTTCTCCAAAATCTTAATATGAGATGTCAAGATATACTGCTTGACTAGGATTGTTCAGTAGAATTGCTTATTCAAAATCCTATGAAGGTCAAAACTAGTATGTTACAAGCAGATTGGATTAGGACAATTGACAAAATGAGGCAAGCAAAGTTTTCGGCATCGCATAACAAAACTAACAAATTGAGATCCTTTCTGCTGCAATACTTAAATAGATCTTCCGATTCGGCTATTTGATCTATTTTCTTGAGATATAGATTAAATCTACTTCTCACGCTGGAAATTTTGTCGATAAGATATGAGGAATATCCGACTGCTATCTGTAATAAGTGTGACGACAAGGTAACTCAGTCTCTATATCATCTACTCTCAAAATGTCCAGGTACATGGGCATTGAGAGGGTCTAGACTTCACAGATGTGTGCATGATGTGAGGTGGCTGAACTCAGAGGCTTTTTGGGAAAGATTATCATGTGGCAATTAAACATTTTTGACCTTTGAAGTAGTGGCTATTTTAAAAGAGTTAAGTTTAGGAAGGACAGATTTAAAATTGATCTTATGAACTGGTTTATTTTAGGATAAGTAAACCTGCTTATTAGTTATTAGTGGGTAGGCTTTTAGTTTATGATATTAAAATATTTTCCTCTTCTTTCCTCTGTTGCTTTCTTTTAGTGATTTGTTTGTGATTTTATTATCGATTGTGTGCTATGCGTTTATAAAGAGTGTTAAAAGTCATTAATTCTCGGAAGGGTGGTTGTTTGTATTGTGTATATGTGTCTGGTCACGTCCCAGGTGTTTTTTTTTATTTTTTTGGAAAGCCATTGTTAGATGTTAGTGATTTGGATTCATTTTTTGCTTCAAATGTGCTATTGCTTTTTATTCTGATTGTTATTTACTTATAAGGATGGTTTTATTCTGCTGAATTGCATATGTTACTTGTGTTTTTATTTGTTTGGTGTTACCTTTTAAAAAAATGTAAATAAAGAGATTTTTAAAAAGTCATGAATTGTGTATATTTGTTTTTGTATATATGGCTATAACACTATAAATTTAAAAAAAGAGAAAAAGAAAAATTACGGTAAACAGCCTTATTGAACCCAAACTTTCAAAAGCAGGGTCTGCCTTTCGCCCTGGCCAGACCTGATCCAAATGATATAATAAGCTTCCAGGGACTCATGACCGATTAATAGCTAACTATAAGCCATGTCTAGTTTTGAGATGGTGACCGCTAAGAATCTACGATTATACTGACCAAAACCCTTTGGTATCTTGGTATTGTCACCTTGGTTTCTAGATATCCTTCTGTCAGGACCTTCTGGGTATTTACTATCTGGGGCTGAATTTTACCCAAAACAGAACATGCAAGATCAGCCCCAGCAAAGCTTTTGTTCTCTCTCTGGGAAACATCTGTCACCTTCCAGGGGGATAGAATCTGCCCCGAGGGAGCTGGGAGAGGTGGAGCTGGGAGATGTAACACGCTTCAAAGGACAGGCTCTGACTGCAAGAAGGCAGGAAAAGCAGGGTGGGAGAGTCATGAGAGGAGATACAGGTTTCTGTGATTACAAGATGTGAAAAAAAAAGAGTTGAAGTGGTCAGTGATGTATTAAGATGTTTTAGAGAGGGATTGTGCATTTCAGAGGCCACATGAAAGAGTGATAAGAGGTGGTGGAGAGGAGCAGATATTGTACAGTAGGCCAGGAAGATAGAGGAGGTCGAGATCCTGGGAGAATAAAAAAAGTTGTGTTTGAGGAGAAGAGGGTACCGGAAGGAAGGGGGAAAATACCATGTGCACAATGGAGAGTAAGGAACAAGTTACTTACCTGTAACTGTTGTTCTCCAGCATGGGTCTGGCATGGATTCACATGCTCATGAATATTCCCCGTCGTCATACTGGTTTTTTCTTTACCGAGGATTCCCAGCCTCAGTTTCGTTTCTGATCTGTCTTTCGTAGTAATAACCAATCACTGGTCTCTGCGTCATACGGACCACAGCCAATGACTGCCCTCTACCTAAGCACCGCCTCTGGCAGCCATCTTCAGATTTGGAAGCACGTGAAGTGGCAGTATGACCAAGTGAAGAGCCGCAGAGGGGTAGGCGGGAGGGTTCGCATGTGAATCCATGCCAGACCCATGCTGGAGAACAACAGTTACAGGTAAGTAACTTGTTCCTTCTCCAGCATGGGGTCTGGCATGGATTCACATGCTCATGAATAAAGAATACATAGCAGTACACACATGCACAACCACGGGAGGTGGCAAAGGCTCAACATTAAGCATTACATCAAACTCAACATTAAGCATCTTACCTCCTCACCAGGCTCACCTCAGGCGAACAGGTTGCGCAGCACTGCTTGGCCGACCCTGGACTCCTCCTTGGAATCCCGATCGACGCAGTAGAATTTCGTGAAGGTGTGCGTCGACCTCCACGTAGCAGCCCTGCAGATGTCCAGCAAGGGCACACCAGATAGGAACGCCGTGGTAGCTGCGATCGCTCTGGTGGAATGGGCTCTCGGACGGCCAGGCAGCGGTCGGTTTGCCAACCGATGACAGTACATGATACAGCCGGAGAGCCATCTGGAAATGGAAGCCTTCGAGAGAGCCTTCCCCTGATTGACAGGTCCAAAGTTCACAAAGAGTTGTGACGTCTTCCGAAAACACTTCGTGCGGTCCACGTAGAACTTCAGCGCTCTAGCCACATCCAGCGAGTGCAAAGTCCTCTCAGCCGGCGACGAAGGCGACGGGAAGAACACAGGCAACACCAAGGGTTCGTTGAGATGGAAGTCCGACGGTACCTTGGGCATGAAGGAGGGGTGCGTCCTGAGCACTACCCTCGTGTCGTGAAAAGTCAAGTACGGGGCCTTGCAGGAAAGGGCCTGGATCTCTCCCACCCGTCGTGCGGAGGTGATGGCCACAAGAAACGCGGTTTTCCACGACAGAAACTTCAACGGGGCCGAGTGCAGAGGCTCGAACGGAGGTCCCATGAGCTTGGTCAGCACCACGTTGAGCTCCCACGCCGGGGCCGGCGCCTTCACCGGCGGGAACGATCTGAACAGTCCCTTCATGAACTCTTTCACCAGACGATGAGACCACAGGGACGTCCGGCCCGTGGTTCTGGTGTATCGGGAGATCGCAGCAAGATGAATCTTGATGGACGCGTGTGCCAGTCCAGCTTTGGCCAGCGTCAACAGGTACGGCAGTACCTGGGGAGCCGTAATCCGTAGAGGGTTAATCTTCTGTGCGTGGCACCAGACAGAGAACCTCTTCCATTTGTGTCCGTAGCATTTAAGAGTCGAGGACGCCCTGGCCTTTGCAAGAACCTCTCTGCAGTCGGCCGGTATGTCGTATCCTCCAAACTCTAGCGCTGCAGGAGCCAGGCCTGCAAGTTCAGCGATTTCGGGTCGTGGTGGAGGATGGCGCCTCCTTCCCTGGAGAGTAGATCCGCGTCCACCGGCAGCTTGATTGGCGGGGACGCTGACAAGTCCAGAAGGTCCGGGAACCATATCTGCCTCGGCCATGCAGGTGCGACGAGGATCATCCTGCACCGTGACCTCTTGAGCTGGTTGACGAGCCGGATTAGCAGTGGCAAAGGAGGGAACGCGTAGAGGAACAGGCCCTCCCAGGGGAACGAGAAAGCATCGCCCATGCTCCTCGCCTGGGGAAACCTGCTGGCGAACCTCCGGCACTAGGAGTTCGTCGCCGTCGCGCTCAGGTCGATCTGGGGTGTGCCCCACCGTCGGAAGAGGCGATCCACTAGATCCTGCCGTAGTTCCCACTCGTGGCACGAGCGCAGCTCCCTGCTGAGTGAGTCGGCGATGGTGTTTTTTATCCCTGCCAGATGAAACGGCACCAGAAACATCCTTTGGGCGACTGCCCAATGCCACAGGTCCTGCGCCTCCTTGGACAGTGCTGGGGACCTGGTTCCGCCCTGTTTCCTGATGTAAAACATGGTGGTGGTGTTGTCGGTGAAGATCCTTACCACCTTGCCCTTGAGGGACGGAAGGAAGGACCTGAGGGCCCAGAACACTGCACGGAGCTCCAGGACGTTGATATGGAGGGACTTCTCTGTCGGGAGCCAGAGGCCTCTCGCGTGCAGATTTTCAGTGTGCGCTCCCCACCCTTCCAGGGAGGCATCCGTGGTCACTGTCTCCTGGTGGTCTGGGGTCTGGAAGTCCATGCCCGCCGTCAGATGCGCGCGGGTGCCCCACCACCGGACCGCTCGGCGCAAACTCTCGTCGAGTGTGATCCTCTCCTCGAAGCCGCCCGTCGTTTGGATCCAGCGCGCGTCCAGGAACTCCTGCAACGGGCACATCCGGAGCCTGCACATGGGAATGAGGTAGATGCAAGAAGACATCATTCCGAGGAGGGACTTGATGGACCTCACCTTGGCCGCGTCGGAAACCAACATCCGCTGTACCTTGCCCAGGATGGACCTGGTCCTTTCCTCCGACGGGGAGGCCAGAAGGGACACTGTGTCGAGCTTCGCTCCCAGAAACAGTGCGTTTTGCGCGGGTACCAGGTGGGACTTGGCGTAGTTCACGGAGAATCCCAGGTCCGTGAGAAGTTGGACGGTCCTTGCCCTGTGCTCCACGGCGAGCTCCCTAGTCTTGGCTCGGATGAGCCAGTCGTCCAGGTAGGGGTAGACGTGGATCCCCTTGCGGCGCAGCTGCGCCGCCACCGGTGCAAGGCACTTGGTAAATACCCTGGGTGCCGACCGTAGTCCGAAGGGGAGGGCTTTGAACTGGTAGTGACGCCCTTGGACCACAAACCTGAGGAATTTTCGGTGCCCCTTTAGGATGGGAATGTGGAAGTAGGCATCCTCCAAATCCAACGACGACAGGAAGTCTCCTTCCTCCAGCTGCCCCAGGACGTGCTGGAGGGTGACCATCCGGAACTTCTGCGCCTTGATGAACTTGTTCAGACGTCGCAGGTCTAGGATGGGGCGCCATTCTCCCGTCTTCTTCTTCACGAGGAAGTATCTCGAGTAAACTCCGGAGCCCCGAAGCCTCTTTGGGACGAGTTCGATGACGCCCTTCCTGAGCATCGCCTTTACCTCCCGGAGAAGCTGAGGGACGTGAAGCTCTTTCCTGGCCATGGGGGGGACGCGCGGGCACCTTCTTTGAAACTCGAGCGCGGGGCCCCGGGCTAAGGCGTCCAGCACCCAACGGTCGGTGGAGATGGACTCCCACACGCTGACGAAGCTCGCCAGCCGGCCTCCCACCGGGGTGCTTCGGTGGGAGCCCGACCCCACGGCCGGTTCAATCCTGCTTAGACGAGGCTTTGCCGCCTTGACCTCCTTGGCGACGACGGCGGGGTCCGCCAGACTTGCCTCGTCCTCTGTAGGCCTCCTGAGACAACGAGCGGGCCGCTTGACGGTAGGTGGAGAAACCGCCGCCGGAACCTTTGGAGGCGCCCTTGCCTCCGCTGCTCCGAAAGGGCGTCCGTCGTTGCTGCAGAACCCCAAGGGCCCGGGCCGTCTCAGTGTCCGCTTTAATGGCCTGAAGGGAATCGTCCACTGTTTTCCCAAACAGGTTGTTCCCATCGAACGGCATGTCCAGGACTCTGGTCTGTACGTCTTGACGGAAGTCCGTAGCCTTGAGCCATCCACGCCGCCTAAGGCACACGCCGTTGCCCAACTGGCGAAACCCAGTGTCGTACCGGTCTCTTCTAGCTGGCGTCGTGGAAGGGTTCTTGAGGAGGGCGAGGCCCTCATCCCAAATGTCGTCCAGTAGAGGCACCGCGAGGACCGTCTTCCTCTTGGCCTTGCACCGTTGATAAAGGAATCCTTCCTTTTTCTTCTCCTCAGGGCAGAGTTGGAAAAGCTTGGATGCCCTGGCGATCATGGAGTGGAACGATCCAATCTCGTCGGGCGGAGAAACCCTGGTGGGAGGTGACGACGGTAGATCCTCGTCGTATACCTCGTCCGTACCCGTCGCTGCCGTGTCAGTCCCCGTATCATCCCCTCGGGTGGACGGGGAGGAGGACTGGACGGGGCGCGACGGCTGAAAAGGAGGTGGAGGGTGAATCCTCCTTTTCTTGGGCGGGGGAGCACCAGAAGGTCCCGGTTCAGGATCCCCCGACGGGAGAGGTTCCTCCGTCGGCAACGGTAGTCTCGTCCTTATCTCTGAACATAAGGACTGTATAGCCAACAAAATGGCCGCCGAGTTGTCTTGCGGCACTGGCAGAGGGGAATCCGACGGGCGATCAGGAGCCCCGTCGGCACCCTCGACGATGTCATCGTCACCTGCGTCGGGATCCATCCCGACGGGCCGGTCTTCTTCCACGCCAAGGCCGTGGCTTAAGACCTCAATCAGCTCTTCCTCTGAGGTTGAGGCCGAATCTACGACGACGCCCTGCCCCCCCTTTTTCTTCCCCGCCGGGGGATTCACGGGGGTCCTATCGATGGGCACAAAAGAGGACTCCCTCCGAGGTGGCAGGAAGACTCTGAGCCCCGAGGTCGCCACCACTGGTGTAGCCTCCACAGGCTGAGCCAGGGCCGCCGCGACAGTATCGATAGAGGGCTTGGCCGGATGGATTAAGGCCTTCACCACCTTAGGTGCGCTCACTGCCTTATCCTTGAGGGGGGGACACTGCCTCGCTCCCCCTCCGATGGGGCCTTCGAGCTCGACCGGGGCCTCTCCAGGAGCTTTTCCGGGTGCTCGCCCTTCCTCTTATCCGACCCAGAGCGTTGGCTCATGGCTGAAGGTGCCGGGGAGGGTGCGCCCTGCCTGGCGCCCGTAGAGCCCGACCGTTCGGCGCTCCCGGTGCCAGCGGACTCGCGGTGCTTGGCCTTGTGTTGGACACCCGTCGCCGGGGCGTCCTCAAAGGTCTTAGAAGACCGCTCGGATTTCTTCCTCTTCTTCTCGCCTGACGGGCTCTTCCCTTCCAGCCAGTTGGCGAGACGTTGGTGGCGGTCGTTCATGGTCCGCTCCGACATATTGCCGCAAAACGCACAGTCCTTCTCCACGTGCGTCTTGTCCTCATGTAAGCAGTAGAGACAAAAGGAGTGTTCGTCCTCCTTAAAGACGTTCTGCAGCTGGCATCCAGGGCAGATCCTGAACAGCTTTCCGGGCGTCGAGCTTCCCTTCTCCTGGGCCATGTCCGGGCCTGAGAAACTTCTGGAGTCCTCCAAAAGCGTAGCTCGACGAGATCTTCACCCTTGAGGGGCGCAGACGAATCCGACACGAGTCCCCGTTGATCCGATGGAGTCGGTGGAGCTTGAGGCTCTTTTGACCGAAAAAACGAAGTTTTTTGAGAAAAAAATGTGAAAAAATAGCACTAACGCTCGAGAGCAATAGCACGAGGATCCCAACACATGAACGTGCGGTAAAAATCTGAAGATGGCTGCCAGAGGCGGTGCTTAGGTAGAGGGCAGTCATTGGCTGTGGTCAGTATGACGCAGAGACCAGTGATTGGTTATTACTACGAAAGACAGATCAGAAACGAAACTGATACTGGTTTTTTCTTTACCGAGGATTCCCAGCCTGACGACGGGGAATATTCATGAGCATGTGAATCCATGCCAGACCCCATGCTGGAGAAAAGAAATAGTCAAGTGAAGACAGTGGAGGAAGGCGTGCAAGAGGGAGAAGGCAGGTGTGAGATACAAGGAAAGGTCGAATGGTTAGCTGGGAACGAGTGGGTATAAGCTATGAGTTCGGCTGAAATGGGACTATTATCACCCAAAAGAAAATTAGAAGGCACAAAACAGGGATGTCCGTTGTTTCGTCACAGTAATAGTAGCACTATGCTGAATGGAGAGTCACTAGGTTGAAGAATGCCCATGTGTGAAAGCAGGATTAAGGCCAAGCTTTTAAAGAAGGAGTCTTGGTTTGAGCAGGGGCTCTGGTTCCAGCCCCTTTTCAGTCCAAAAAGGCCAAAGCATGGAGATACATTTTTCTATTTTTGACCCCATGCTGCAGACACCGGCTGGGAGGCCATGGTACAATCAAAAACGATGGAGGTATTGTGTCACATGACCCTCTGTGAGCCAATCAGAAAGCTCAATATGGCTTCCAGTATTCCTGGCATGATGGAGGCAAAGTCCTTTGTGTTGCAGGCACAGGAAGCTTTGTTTTTGAGGTAGTACCCTCAGGTGTGGATCAGGATTCTCTGGAATGGCAAGATGTGGCAGAAAATGTTTCATGCCTTTTCTGCACGGCCCTCTCAGCTTTGAAACAATCGTTATTATCGAAGATTAGAAAAGAACTACCATAACTTCATAAAAAAGTCAGGACTTTATCTTTTTGCTCTCAAGATTAGGTTATACTTCTCTGTTTCATTTCCAGTCAATTTTAGCTAGTAAACTGCACAGTTTTGACATAATAGGCGTCTTCCTTACTTCTGGATGCAAAAGCACGATGCTCCCATGTTATAAGTGTGCTTTATAAATGATAAATTAAAGGCATAGTCCAGTAAAAAATGTTATTGTCCCTACGGGTCGGCCATGTTTTTTCAAGCCTAAGTGGCTCGATTTTCGAAAACTTTCCTATGGACCTTACCCGAGTTTTCGTCCATTAAACGCACGCGAAAACAGGCACCAGGGAGCCGCCATTTTGTGATAATCCTATCACTTGCCGCATCACCCTGGCTGACCTGCTTCTGCGGCACTAAATCAATTCCCCCCACCCCTGAGCCGGACATTATCAAAACATTCATATTCCCCGCCTCTCTCCGTGACGTTACTGTGCTGCGTAGGCAAACGCGCCCAGTCGTCTTCTACGTGACTCCACACAAAACCCGGAAACCAACACAGACCATCTCACAACACAGCGCGCCACAATTCGGAATATGAAACTGTACTTTAAAATCAAACAGCAACACGGTACATTTGGTAAAGTACATTTATTCGACATTATATGTTTAGAGATTGGGGGCGTGGCTACGAAGCCATGTGAGCGGACGTGCTTCTTGTCGGGCTCGTGGCGATCCTACAATGATCCTGGAATAAAGTGCAGTTGCACTGGACTGGCGGACACAGAAACATAGGTATATGCCCGTGAACATGCTGGGATCACTCGGTGCTCGTGGTGAGCGGGCGTGACACCAGGAGGAAGCTGCCGGAGGCGCGCGGAGTATGGTGGACACGGGGGACGAGGAACACAAGATGGCGGGCCGCCGTGGCGGAGAAGAAGTCACCGCCGAAGCGTCGGCGGCGTGTCCGTGAGACGGACTGAAGTGCCTGTGGAGCTGTGAGGGAGCCCTGGACTGTCGCCGGAGTGTGCTGGGAGCTGCCCGTTGCCTGGGACAGCGAGGAACACCCCCGCGAGCAGAGAGACACGGAGAGGCTGCGGGCGCTAGGACCGCGCGGGAGCCGGGAGAACAAAGCGATCCCCGCGGCCCGACGGCAGGAACCCCCGCGGCTACTGGAGAGCGAGGAGGAGAGGCCCGCGGCTACTGGAGTGCGAGGAGGAGAGGCGGCCCTGAGAGGACTGCCAAGGGCTGGAGCCGAGACCGAGGCGCCCGCTCGCTATTCTCCTGGGACACTTCTGAGAGAGCGGAGTGCAAGAATCCTTAAAGAGGCGCCCCGGTCTCCCGTGACACTTCAGGGGGAACAAACTGGGTGAGAAGCCGCAGAGTACTGCGCCCCGGTCTCCTGTGACATTAATCAAAAAAAAAAAAAAACACATTGATAAGACTACAGCGGGATGGCAATTGGGCACTGAACGCCCGCACAAGCAAGGTGGAAGCAGCCAATTGACACCATTTTGCCCTGTGCCACAATACCTCTTGGCACACACATGGGCTATCCGCTGGGGTGGACCCTGGGGGCACCACGAAGTGCCTATTGAATGAGCAGCCCACCCACATAGCCATAGGGCTATGAGTCAACTATAGGGTGCACCGTGTATGGGGCGGACCCCTGGACGGAATGGTGGTGGCGGGGCCCATGCGTGTGGCCTGACGCTCGACACGGGGGCACACAAGCGGGACAGTTACCCATCAGGGGCATAAACACGGGCTAAGGGACACCCTCGGGGAAGCATAAAGGAACGGCAGAGGGAGCTCTTGCGATCAAGCGGGAGCGCATAACCCTCTGCTGTGATTGGGAGCGGAGCCCGGAATTTCTCTAAGGTGCCCCCCCTAAAACACGGGAAACTGTAGCGAGTTACACCTGTTGGAACTGTGGTCCACAAGTGGCAAGGCTGCCTATGTCTTTTAGTGGCAGCGCCATGTCAAATAAGCCTCCAAGAACAAAGGCGAAGCAGCCTACGCTGGATGAATATGCCAGGACCCCGCCGGGTCCTGAGGGGGCCAGGGGTAAAGACATGCCCCCCGTGTGTGGCATCGCGGGCACGAGTGCGAACCAGGAGGTCCTGGCGGCGATCGCGGACCTTAAGTTGGCCTGGGAGACGAAGCTGGAACTGGCTGTGACTGAACTGAAGACAGCATTGGACCGCAAGGTAGGAGAGGTGCAGGAAGAGGTGAACCTTCTGCGGCAGGACGTCCGGGCCCTGGCGGAACGTACGGATAACCTAGAGAAAGAGGTGGGCCCAAACACAGCGGATTGTGCATCGCACAAGTCGGAACTACACGCCCTGGTGCAGCGGGTGGGTAATTTGGAGAGCAGGGCGGAGGAAGCAGAAGGACGCGCCCGGAGAAATAACATTCGCATTGTGGGTATACCTGAGGGTGCAGAAGGGCACAACCCCACAGAGTTCATCGAATCCATGTTGCTGCAGGAAATACCTGGAGGGGTGTTGTCTCAAGGGTTCGCGGTCGAGAGGGCACACAGTTCTGATGAGGAAGCCGCCGCCAGGTAACCCGCCTAGGCCAGTGATTGCCAAGATCCTAAACTATCGAGACAGGGAAAGGATACTGGAGCACTTCCGCAAGGGAGGGACAATCCAGAGAGGAGCGGCGAACATAACGGCTTACCCGGACTATACCCTGATGGTGCAGCGAAGTCGGATGAATTTTGGAGCGGTCAAGAGGAGATTGCGGGAGGCGGGCCATAAATATATGTTGCTTTACCCGGCGAAATTGAAAGTCTTTTATAAAAACAGAACTTTATTTTTTGATTCCCCGGATGATGCCATGGGATGGCTTGATATGGTAGGAAGCCCGCAGGAATCGGACGTCCAGGCGAAAGGAGGAGATGGCGCAGATAAGTAACCGGCAGCGGGCGCGCCTGCACTGAGGGCAGCATGGAACTATGGGACTAGATTATAGTCAGTGATGTGGCCCGGCAGGCCGGCAGAAATTGAGGCAGTAGATGATGAGACTGAGCACTGTGATTGCTGCTTTATTAAGAGCCTGGCAGAGCTACTCTGCACACCCCCATTTAGAGATTAGTTAGGTCACCAATAGTGTGGTGACACCCCGCTGGGGTCTTGACCTGGGGCTCCAGGGGAGGTCCAAACGCGGGGGAGCCTGAGATCTAGGGATGGAGCTGGGCACTTTTTGGGGTGAGGTGGGGTGGGAGGAGGAGGGAGGTTGTGTGCAGTGGTTTGGTATTTTTGGGTTAAGGGAGGGGATGGGGAGTTTTGGGCGTTCAAGTTTAAATATGAGCCTTTGGGAAGAATTAAAACCAGGAGTCTGTTTGGTGTGGGAGGAGGGGCGGACTAGAAGGGGGAAGGGGAAATTACCGATGAATCATGGGGGACCTTAAGATATTAACTTGGAATGTGAGAGGGCTCAACAGTTATTTGAAGCGAAATAAGGTCATGCTATATTTGAAGCGACATAAGATAGACGTCGCCCTGCTACAGGAGACGCACCTGACGCGGGAGAAAGTGGAGCTCGTTGGGAGGAAATGGAGAGGAACTGTGGTGGGGGCATCGTACTCTGCCTATGCAAGGGGGGTTTTGGTATGGGTGGCTCCGCATGTTCCATTTAAGCTTATGGAAGAAAAGGTGGACGAGGACGGGAGGTTGGTTATGTTGAGGGGGCTGATAGAGAACAAAGAGGTGTGCATTGTTAATACATATGCCCCTAACCAAAATACGGCGGCATACTTTAGGACGCTGTGTACCAAATTGAGTGAGTGTATGGGCGGTGCGATGATCTGGGGGGGGGATTTTAATTGTGTATTGGACCCTAGGGTAGATAGGTCGGATGATAGGACGGACAGGCCCAACCCGGCGGCTAAAGTATTGCAGGCGCTGCTGGATGACTTTGGCCTGGTAGACGTTTGGAGAACGAGACACCCCGGCGAGAGGCAATACTCGCACTACTCGGCCCCGCATCAGCTGCACACGAGGCTTGATTACATCTTTGCCACTCCCGACGTAGCCACTGAGAGCACCCATATAGATTATAAAGCGAGAGTCCTATCGGATCACTCGCCTTTGGTCCTGGGGTGGCAGTATTGCCCCCCCAGGGCGCGAATACCGACATGGCGCCTCCGAGCGGAGGCGCTTAAGGACCCAGTTTTCAGAGAGGACATGAGAGAGGAGATTGTTGCCTATTTCGAGGTGAATACTGGGAGCGTAAAGTCTGCGGGTACTTTATGGGAGGCTTTCAAGGTTGTGATGCGGGGGGCTGCCATTGCGAAGTCGAAGGGACTGATGGGTGGAGTTCTAGCTGACCTGCATAAAGCCGAAATAGAGCTGGAGAGAGAGTTGGGAGGGGGCGTGGCTGATACAGAAGTAGTGCTCAGATTGCAGCGGCAGTGCGCGGAATACTGGGATAGGCTTTGTAACCTTAATTACAAAAAGTATGTAGAGAGGCAGCATGCAGGGGGAGATAAAACGGGCCGGCTCCTAGCGTGGTTGTACAAGAGCGAGACCCCTAGATCTTTGATTCGGACTGTGACCAACGCAGAGGGCGTCACGGTGGACACCCAAGAAGGTGTTAATAGGGCATTTGCTGAATATTACAAGGTGCTGTATGAGGACGCAGAGGGGGGTAGCAATGAGGAGATAAATGAGGTACTGGAAGATATTGGCCTGCCCCAAGTTAGCGACGAAGAGAGAGAAGAGCTGGATGCACCGATTACTTTGGAGGAACTTAAGGGGGTCGTTAGGCAGTTACCCACTAGCAAGGCCCCAGGCGCAGACGGGTTCCCTAGCGAATTCTATAAGGTGTATGGGGAGGAGGTGCTCCCCCCCATGCTGGAAATGCTCAACGAGGCGTTGGAGGTGGGACGGCTGCCAGAATCACTTAGGGAGGCGATTATAATACCGCTCCCCAAGCCCAATAAATCGGGACAAGATTGTGGCTCCTACAGGCCCTTGTCGATGTTGAACCAGGACAGTAAGATACTGACGGCCGTCCTGGCCAACAGAATGCGAAAAGTAATTGGCAAGCTAATTCACCCAGACCAGACGGGCTATGTCCCGAGCAGGAACATCACCCACAATCACAGACGGCTCCATCGAGTGGTCGAATGGGGGTGCAATAACGAGGGCGAAATGGCGATTGTGGCACTGGACGCAGTTAAGGCGTTCGACTCAGTTAAGTGGCCATGGTTGCTGGCGGCCCTAGCAGGATATGGAGTGGGGCCAGGCTATATCAGATGGGCTAAGATACTATACAATGAACCGCTGGCTAGAGTTCGAACGGGTTCGGTGGTGTCCGAAAGGTGGCAGCTGGGCAGGGGCACTAGACAGGGGTGTCCCTGGTCCCCGATGCTTTATATTTTAGCCCTGGAGCCCTTAGCAATCTATCTTAGGCAACAATATGACCCAATCGGTATAGAGGTGGGAGGGGAACGACATCTTATATCCTTGTATGCAGATGATATGTTACTATATCTGAAATACCCGGAGGAAAATCTTCAATATGTTCTGGAGGTAATGGAGAGGTATGCCAGGCTGTCCGGTATAGCGGTGAACCCCCAGAAATCTAGTATGTTCCCGCTGGGTAGCTATGTGGGAATTCAGGCAGAAGGGTTGCCGGTGTTGCAGGTCCCGTGGGCGGTGAGCTCTTTTCGCTACTTGGGAATAGATGTGTATCACACGGTAGAGGAGGAACATAGGCGCAACACGGAAATAGCCATTGGGAAAATCGGGAAATGCATGAGGTTCTGGGAGAGGTTGCCTCTGGCGATGATGGGCCGAGGTGCTATGCTTAAGATGGTGGTTTTACCTAGGCTGTTGCATTATTTTAACAATATCCCATACATGATACCTAAGAAGTTTTTTGTTAAGCTGAATGGTATGTGCAGGGACTTTTTGTGGCACGGCACCCGGAATATAGTTGCGTTATGGAAGTTGCAGAACTTCTACGAGAAAGGCGGCATTAAACTGCCTAATTTTGAGGTTTACTATGTTGCGGCCCAACTGCAATACGTGGCTAAGTGGCTCTCAGATGACGTGACCCCTGAGCACAAATTATTTGGGAGGAACTGTACTCCTTTTTATTTGCGGGAAATTATCTGGGTGGCTAGCTCGGAATTGAAGGAGCGCCCTAGAATGCTGTTGCTGGGGAGGAACATGTGGCGGCGAGCCTGTCGGATGATGGGGGACCCTTTCTCGTGTGTTCTGCAGATACCGTTGGTCGCACTGGTGGAGGGGGACAGGCAGCTGAGAGTGATTATTAGGACCTACTGGGAATCAGTGGGACTGGTTACGCTAGGAGACATGTGGCGAGACGGGACTATCACGACCTTTGAAGGACTCGGGGGGGAGACGGGACTACACGTGGGCCAATATGTCACCTATCATGTACTAGTGCAGAAGATTCGTAGTATGTGGCCTGAAACGTCGTTAGCGGAGGAACCAGATGCTACGGCCGGGGTAATTTATGATATATCGGAGGGTGGGCACGAGGTCTCAAGGCTGTATGAGATGATGATGACCAAGGTGGGGAAGGACTTGGGGCACTTGAGATTAGAATGGGAAACAGAAATGGGAGCCCCGATTGAAGATGGGATGTGGCAAAGGGCTTTGGGATATCATAAGAAGGTGTCGAGAAATGCCAGGTTTAAACAAATACAGCTATATGTTACGCACAGGGCATACATGACCCCGCTCAGAATATCGAAGTTCCGGAACGTTGGGCGCCAGGCGTGCCCTAAGTGCGACGATGAGAGCGCTGACATGATACACATGTTCTGGGCGTGCCCGGTAATTGGAAGCTACTGGGGCGAAGTGGCGCAGAGGTTAGCGGCAAAGGGGATCACGCTCCAGGTAGACTCGGCCTGGGCCTGCTTGTTGGGAGGGTATCCCAGAGCGAAGAAACTTAGACATGTAGAGAAATTGAAAGACTTGGCATACGTACTTGCGAAACGAAGGATTGCCATGGGATGGAAGGGGTGTCACGGGCCACGAGTGGAAGTCTGGTGGAGGGACCTACAAAAATGGGCGGAGGCTGAAACGGTGGTGTGGCAAGAGGCTAGTAGTCATACTGGGGATGAGGAAATGGGTTCCCTCATGGCGTGGAAACTATTGATAGCTGAATTGTTTGGAGCAGTGTCGGATCCAGCTGAATCTGAGGGCAGCGATGCCCAACCGCACGGAGCAGACACTGAAAGTGAGGAACACGCAGGCTCATAGGGGGGGGGTGGGATTGGGAGTGTAGTGTTTTTAGGTTGTCAAACGTGTTTAAATGAAACGTCATAAGCTTTACTGAATGCTGGTTGTTGGTTGTTTGGTTCTAATAAAAACTGTTAATAAAAAAAAAAAAAAAAAAAAAAAAATATGTTTAGAGATTATTCAGCAATTGCCATATGAACTCCGATTTATTTTCTTTTATCTGTATCCGCAATGGTACACAGGGTGTTGCTTTTCGTTAAAAGAAGCGCTTTGGAAGCACGGTGAACCGCAAGGCTGTTCCATCAACTAGGCACTAGTCCATCGTAAAGGTTGATATGTTGCTTCTAGCCACTAGTACAGCGTAAGGGCATGTGGGCCCTTGGCGATCGTCCCATAAAACTGTCAGTGTGCTCCAGTTGTTCACACAAAGCTGCAGGTGTCTGACGAAAAAAACGTCTGCCGGTGTCTCAAACCGATGACAGTAGCAGAAGGGGAGCAAATACCTGTTATGAAAACAAAAAAATTATAATTAGTCTCACCAGATGATCTTCATTAATATTACTCATTTTATTTATTACGGCCGATCAGAAACTATTTTCTTGCAAGGATAGTTCAATGGAGTATGTTTGGCTCTAAAATCAATGCGAAAACTAACGAAATAAATCGAGGCCAACACACAATGAGAAACAACAGTTAGTCTACATGCATGTGGAATGATTTGATACAGTATTTGTAACGCGCCTATACACAAGTGTTTCAAGGCGCGACGAAGCAGGGGGGAACAAGGGCAGACAGACAACGATCCTACTAGGCCAGGTGTCTTTCAGATCGCGCATGGGGAAGGGGAGAGGGGGGTAAAAGTGCTGTACATGGTTAGTAGAATACAAGGTAAATAATAGGGCCAGCTGGTGGCAAGTGCAAGGTAAATGCCGGGAGAAAGGGCCTAAAGGATACAGAGACAGTCCCGTAGTGCAGGTAGGTAGTGCAGGGAAAAGTGGCTGCGCCAAGGACCGAGATCGGTGAGACCAGTGGACCTGCATGCCCATGTGCCCACTACGAACACGTTTTCCTTGCTTTTCCTAGCAATTCATTCATTCATTCATGCATCCATTCATTGATTCTTCATTCCGGTATAAAAGCGTCTAAAGATTTACTGACATTATATTTGAAATTTCCATTGTGTCTCTTCGTAATGCAGTCTGTAAAACGGACCGTGCTCTTGACAACGATTTTTCGTATACTGAACTAAAATGAAACTCAGTCTAGTTTCTGAATTTTCTGCCTTATCGTCTCTAACGTTATTGCGCACCCCCTTCAAATGAAGTTCTTTCTGCATGGTCCCTGTCTCAAGGTCAAAAAACAATAGACCCTTATACTTCCAGTGCGACTTGTGGGCTTCTTCTGGGCGCGAGCTGAAAATCAAAGCCGCTGTCCTTCGCATTCTTTATTTGCAACATCACGTAGTAAAGGCATCTGTGAGAACTTGAAGTTTAGAATCCCTCTATGTAGTGCGCCTCAATGTGCAAATGCGAACTGGCTTCTCTCCCAAATGCCACGGCCCGCTTGGCGCGTTCTAAGGCCACCAATTTTGGCCCCGTTGTCTGCGAGCTTTGCAGCCCCAAAAAATCATAACTATGGAGACATTTAATTTTTGGCGGAAGGTCAGGGAAAGTATAAAGTACCACAAGAGTGGAGTTAAAAGTGAGATTTATTGTTTGTTTTATTATTTGCAATATGCAAGCCTCCCCTCCGTTAACAGTGCGCAACAGTGCGCAGCATTTACATGAGATGAGACATGAGAAAAATATATACATAAACATATATGAGGTGAATAGAGAGAATTCAAAGATGACACCCAGCTTGTTCGCCACCCATGATGGTGAAGGTAGGGGTTAGGGTTACAGGTACACTGTACAATAACATTTATTTCCAAAAAGACAAATCGTATTGCAATTATTTAAACCGGGATTTGTACTTCACAACCAGCTGTGCTTCTGGTGGACATGGCACAGTTGCAATGTTCGGTGGCAATGGATCACTACTATGCACAGAAACGTCCAAAATTCCATATCTGTGCTTCTCTAACACAGCAACAATAAGGCCTTTCACAAAGTCGAACTGCATTGCATCATAGACTGGTTTGATCACCCATTGCTTACTTTGTTTTGAAAACACCTTAGTGTAGCGAGGCATCCTTACTTTACCCGTAGTCCTAGATTGTTCAGGTCCGACATTGCTGTTATGTGCCAAGACCGCTAGTAGAGTGCGATGTTTCATGCCCTGTAAGCTAAAATGCAAGCGCTTTGGCCTGTACTTTAGGCACATATTGTGGAACACCTCCAAATCTCCTGTGTGACAGAATTCTGTCAGTCCTCTCAAATCTCTTGATAGAGTTTTGTTGAAAGCAATCTTCTCAATGGCTTTGTGTGTCGGTGAATATGGAATCAACCACTTCTTCCGTGCCTCCTCTGGGGACAAAGGGCCATGTTCACATTGGTGGAAATGTAGGTTTTCTGACCAGCAGTAAACGTTGGTACAGTGGTGCATCAGTGACCACCATTTTTCAAGTAGTATTTCCACTGACCCTTCACAAGTTTTTGAGCTCCACCAAAGATGGTTGGTGATAGACTGGGACCACTGCAAAATACTTCCAAAACCTTTTTTTTTCCTGTAGCCGAGATTTTCTTACTGATTGATTTAGCAAGATGCCATACGTCAAATTGATGATTAATATGTGGGAACTACTCATTGTCTTGGCAATTGAAACGTGTCTGTCCGTGGCTATGAGGTCGATGTGCATTCCCCTGATTGTAGATATTCCACTGATTTTTATAAATCCTAGTTTCTCCATGGCCACTGAGGATGTACATTGTGTTACCTGCACGACCACCAAACTCACAATTTTCTTACTATCCATGTCCTGAAAGTGGTAGGTGCAGTACTTGGCAGAAAATCCAGGGCTGTCGCACTGTCCATCGCCGGCTAGCCTGAAACGTTTCCTTTCGAATGTACTTACTAGAGACAATTGTTCAATTTTCCACGCATCACTAATGGCCGGAAACAGATAATCGCGTTATATGTAGTACAGCGATTTAGAAATGAAATGGAGTCCCACAAACTGAAAGAAAGCCTCTAACTTTCTAAAACTGGAGCCACTAAAAAGTGATGCAGCTGCACACAGGAGATTGCCTGCTGGCATTTTCCCCAGCATCGTTTGTGCAGACCATGAGAACCGATGATTTAATCTACAGGCGGCATTTATTTTGACGTTACTGCCTTTTATTTGACGAGTCACATTAATCAATGGCTTCCCACATACATTTCCTCTAACGGAATGCACACATTTCAGCATACTTATAATTTCCATCAAACAACTGTTGAATACAATGTATTTGCGCTCTTTCATTAGACTGTCATCCTGCGTCAATGTTGTTTCGGCCTGCGACGTTGCGGGGATTTGAACACATTGGAAAGTAATAGCGCTGATCTCAAGTTCTGATGCGTCTATGGATGCTGCGGCTGGTTCATTCTCTGTCATTTCGACATCTGTTACTTCAACATTGATGGGAGAACACAACAATGTTGACAGGTTTTTGGGTGGCAATTTTTTGGCGGGTGTAGATTGTGTGAATTGATCTGCAACTACTTCAGAGCTATCTTCAATACATTCAATATCATCTTCTTGTGGTGGTGCGGTCGCACTGTAGCAATGGTCCAATGCAACTTTGCTGTATTCTCCAAACACAGTTAATTCATGTTCTGGCCATTGGCCATGAGCATCTCGAGCCTGAACACGCCTCGCCTCAATTAATAGTTCCTCCATAGTGTACATTGTCTGGCAAGCAACATCTTTCATTCGCTTCACTGTCTGTGTATGTATAGTTCTGACACCCACGGGTAACTAGAGGAGAGATTGGAAAAGGTATGTTCAGTTTAAACACAAGATAAAGTGTAGTCCAATTGACTGGAAAAAAACATAAAATACTCCCCAGCACAAACATTTTTTTAAAGTTATGAACTGTTTGTAACTAACCTTTTTTTGTTTTTTTTTTCTTTGCAACTTTTTTGACTCGACCTTCAACATCTGCACGCTGTAGCTCCGATTCGTTTCCGCATGTCCTCCCTTCCTCTTGCGCTGCAACTATATTTTCTGTATCCGCATAGACAGCACGGAATGAGGCTCCATCGTCTCCCTGAAACATAGTACTTTCATTACTATGTATCAAAATATTGTTAGCCTAAAACACAGGTGAGGACGAACACACAGGTACATCTCAATAGCCAAACACGATTTAAACATTGTGTGCAACAATCAAATGACAAGTATTCGACCAGTGATGATCTATTTCGATGGAGCTGTCAGTATCCATACCTCTGGCTCTGCATGGACTGCCATGAATGGTTGTATTGGAGAGGAGGCATCAGTATCTCCCTGAAACACAGTACTTGCATTAGTATGTTTTTCAATATTGGAAACATAACACACACTTGGGGTCGACAGCACAGGTACATATAAAGAGATAACCGCAAATGATGCATTGTCTAAAACAATCAAGGAAAATATAAATATGCAGATTTCATCGACTTATTTCTCCGATTTATTTACATCTGCATCATCTAAATGGGATGTTGTGATTGTAGTGGAAGCTCCGTCGTCTCCCTGAAACACAGCACTTGCGTTAATAGGGAAGAAAGTATTGAAAATGGAATCACGTTATATGATCACGCATGGTGGAGCTGTCAGTATCCATACCTCGTGCTGCTGAAGAATATCTATGGATGTTGCAAATTTAGTGCGCACTTCCGAAAGCTGTTGCGCCGATTCGTATACGCATGGTCCCGCTTCCACTTCCCCTGGAATTACTTGAATGTCAGGCTCTGCATCAAGTGCAGGGGTTGACGCTCCATCAACTGCCTGAAACATAGTACTTGCATTAGTGAGGATTACAATAGTGAAAACATAACACACCTGGGGTCGACAGCACAGGTACATATCAACGGCTAACCACGAATGAAACATTGTGTAGAACAATCAAACGACAAGAATTCCAGCTCTGATGATGACGCTCGATGGAGCTGTCAGTATCCATACCTCCTGCTGGTGAAGAACATCTAGAAACGTTGTAGATGTGGCGGACGCTTCAGCATCTCCCTGAAAAACAGTACTTGCATTAGTATGGATAACACTAATTATAACTGAAAACAAACACCAGTGGACAATAACTAAGGTGTATATCAATTGGAAAGCACTAACCAAACATTCGGTAAAATAATGACATGATAGAATAAAACTATTACTTGACATGCACAAAACAAGTCTGTAGCGGATTAGCCTAGTAAGATTACCTAATACGTGCTAGAAGTGTTTGATAACTGCGACCACGTCAAGGATGTAGAATGTTCTTGCTTCAGATTCAAGGGATAGTCAAGAAGTTGTAAAGGTAAATTAATGATTGATAATGAAATGGCAATATTAAAAATAGCCATGTAAGGCGACAGAATACTTGAAAAATGCTCATTACAGCACAGTTCCCTGTTCCCATATATATACATTGCGTTTGTGGATTATGAAATCGAAAAAGAACATATTGATCAATGTCATTATTCAAAAAACTATACACTCATATCAATATCGAAATTATTACAAGGGATAGAACACATACAATATCAATTAATCCATTCCGCTACCTACACACTACCGCAAGGCCTAAAGCTAAATCCGGACACTTGACTCACCGGTGGCGGAATGTGGACTAATAGATTGGGAATAGCGTTTGAGCAATTTCCGTGTCGCTCGCCGTTTATTCTTCTTTGTTACCCAAGATGTTGTGTACATGTCCAAGGAAAAGTTCCGGCTGCAGATGCGGTATCGATCACCCCTCTTGTCCTGTAAGACTTGTTGGACTCTACTTTCCAGCTCTTCCAGTGGGTATCCGCAATGTCTGACCCATTCTCTTATTCCATAAACAGTTTTCGGGAATACATGCATTGTAGTGCCTTCAGATTTTGCATGGGTCTTCCAAGGGCAACCGCTAATCGAATAGGCTGGCATTGTTGATAAATCGGAAAAGTAAATATCGACATTATTATACAAACTTCAAGAATAAAGATTTGATACAAAAGTAAATGAATCATACAATGATCAATGCAAGGTTTGTTTTGGTCGCAGGAACTATACCAGTTCATTATGTGCGGCTTAGTATTTGCATAAGTTGCAGAAATGTATAAATGATGTGACTAAAATCTGAGCATGTGACTCGTCCCTTGGATGTTCTGTCTTGCACGAGAAGGAAACATGCTTACATTATAGACTGGACCCTCGAAGGATGCAATTCGATGACAACAGACACAGATGAAAATAAATAGATCCATTGATAGCATAGCAATGGAAACTCAAGTCAATAGCAATGAGACCAACGAACATAGCACTATTGTGTACTCTACTTGCAAATAGATAGAAATTTAAAAATCTGCGAAATAGGACTAGGATACATGGCTTTACCTTGACCAACAAACAGTTGGATTCAGCAAGCAGAGCAGTATGTTGCAGGAGAATAGGTGGGTGGCCACAGGTAGCACACTGATGGGTTTGCTCTAAGCGGTCACAGAAGTTCACGGATAGCACGACGAGCAGATTAGCGTAGATCTCAGTGGTTGCCAGGTAGCACAAAGATGTTCTCATGAGACATATCAAGTGGTTTATAAAGTATTAGAAACAGGGGTGTGTTTGTGAATGAATGACGTATGTCGTGGTGTTAGGGGGGCGGCCTGCTTCAAGGGGAGGCCTGGCTGGAGACACGGGGTCTGAGGAGACCATGTGACCAATGGCCCCTTGGCGTGGGATACCTTTTGAAGTGTACATGTAGTTTGGCACCTTGGCCTTTCGCGCCCCTGACAGCGCGCATCCACTGGCGCGAACCACCTTTGATAGTGGGTGGGTGGGATGGAGGGGCCTGGGGCATGCAGATAAGGCACATGAAGACTGCTGAATGGAGACACACTTATGTGGATTGCAGGGGGGCGGCCTGCTACAAGGGGAGGCCTGGCTGGAGACACAGGGTCTGAGGAGACCATGTGACCGATGGCCCCTTGGCGTGGGATACCTTTTGAAGTGTACATGCAGTTTGGCACCTTGGCCTTTCGCGTCCGTGACAGCCCCCATGCCAGCGCTCATCCACTGGCGCGAACCGCCTTTGATAGTATATCGTTGCTCATCAATAACAAATGCCACATACCGGAGATTCTTGTGAGCACAGACCCACACTTCAACCAGTGTATTATAGTGGTCCAGACCCTAAGGCCTGTATAATCCAATGGTAATTGTTAGTATAGATATATGTGTGACTTTTATAGAGACATAACCTACTGAAAGACTTTGAAGAAGTGTTATTTAGTGCATGCATTATCGAGAATATGTTATGTTCGCTTAGATAGATAGTGACCACCCTGCTTCACAGCGACCAGACCTTCACCCATTCGGAGCACAGATGTCTGACGTCCATCCTTGAATGGAGACACACTTGATTAATTTAAAAAATAGAAACAACTGTTGTTAAAATATATGTGGTGTTTTATTTTGTATCTTATTTTCATGACACAAAAATACAAGACTTTAAAGATTATACAGGTCAGGTTGCAGCAGAGCGAGAGAAAATCCCCTGTACTGACCGCTGTCACTCGGGAACGTTTCTCTTATGGCACGAACGGCACAGGCGAATATCACTCTTCGAACGCGGTGTCCAAGCCTCCCGTGGAGCCACCATGTAAAGGAACGATAGGCCACCAGCCTGTACCACCTGTGAAAAGGAATGAAACAAACTGTTTTTAAATGACCAAGATAAGTTTAATAAACGTTTGTTGTCAATGACAATTCTTGTAACTAATGGCATTCTGCACGGACAAATGCTATCTAGACAATGCACACTATTGAACAACTTTAATGCGTTACTATGATATGAATATATAATTTTGGATATAGTAGAAGACCATGAAATAGGAGTGGCATAACAAGCAGAGTATACTTACTCGTTACTCGGATTACGAGGACGAACAGTTGCGCGAAGTTCGTGCACAAGCACCACCATTATTCTCAACACGGCCCGTGTGAGGCAGGCTGCCCTGAAGTCTGGCAGCTCGGTGATGCATTGCGGTCGTGGCTCGCCTTCCGACATGTAGGCCAGGCATCCTGAGTTTTCTCGGCAGCAGCAGTTCTCCTCCTCGGTTGGCATTAGCTTGCACCGATTGCATGTGCACCAGGTGGCGACGCCGTCCATGCGACTAGGCCCAGGCTCTTCATCTGTTGATTCGTCCTGCCAACTGCCGTCCGAATCCCCATCGTTTTCGCGTGCTTCCCTTTGCAGTAGTTCCTCCTCGGTATACTTGGGCTCGTACATGTAGGGCATTATTGTAGCCATTGTGTGGTAAACAAAGTAAAATAATTTACTGAGATGGTACAGGTGTTCACATGGGCTACAAGCGGTGAAGGCAGCTGACCAGAGCACAGAAACGAGTCACAAAATACTCTAACACAGAGAGAGGAATGGAATCGAAAATCTGCTGCTGTGTGTTGTGAAACGGTCTGTTTATACTTATTGAGGAAAGAGGCATCCTGCCATTTCCATGGCGACACGTCATTAGCTGAAGCGGAGCGAATGTTGACACAAAACATGCTTTGGCGTTGGGAAATGGGCGGTACGAGTCTGCTGATGACAGGCTCAGGGGCGGGGGAATTGATTTAGTACCGCAGAAGCAGGTCAGCCAGGGCGATGCGGCAAGTGATAGGATTATCACAAAATGGCGGCTCCCTGGTGCCTGTTTTCGCGTGCGTTTAATGGACGAAAACTCGGGTAAGGTCCATAGGAAAGTTTTCTAAAATCGAGCCACTTGGGCTTAAAAAAACATGGCCGACCCGTAGGGACAATAACATTTTTTACTGGACTATGCCTTTAAGAGACCTGACCAAACATGACAAGCCCTAGCCTATGTACCATTATGTCAAACAAATAACCAGAGCTGAAGTAGGCCTCAGACGAATCCAGCACACGAGAATCATCCCGCAGCGCCCCCGAAGCTGCAAGCTGCTCAGCAAGTAAAATAGCCTTCTGGGGACTGCCATGGCCACCATGTTGCAAGTGACATTCCTCACTCACCGTGCCATGACGAGCATAGCAACTAGAGAGAATACACCAAGCTAAAATACAAATCATAGTAATTCGGCCTCACCAGCGGTCTCCTCACACGTGATCCGGCTGACCTGCCATGATGCCAAGGCCTGGAAGCTGGGGAGCTACAGCCGTCTTACGCCAGGGACTGCGTTTGCAACAAAATTGCAACAACCCATCTACAATATGCGCTGGGACTGGACCGCACTCATGGCATTAGTAAAAAACCCATTGTTACACACTAGGGATGTAACGGTATAACACTATACCGTTAAAGATACCGTTAACAACTTAATTGAACAATAATAAGTGTCACGTTGTTTATACAGTTTATACCGTTAAGTGTGCTTTTCAATCTGATTTGGAAAGGCTGCAGTAAGCAAGTGCTGCGCAGTCTTGGTCTTGCACTGTTGGATGTGCCGTCTGCCAAGGGCGCATCGTTTGGCAGACAAGAGCATAGGGAATGTGAGGCCACATTAGTAAATGCAGCTTTGCTGCTGTGAGCGCTCTTTCTCTGTGATCAGTAGAGTCGGTTCAAAGATCAGCCGACTTTGCACAAATTGTGTTTAAAGCTGCCCTATGCAAAACTGTTAACGATGAACTGACTGGCTCTATAAGCATACCGGAGACCAGTTCATAGACTCTGCCAGACCTGGATTTCATGGGCAAACTAGAACAAAGTTATTTTGTTTCAGGCATTATTTATTTGAAAGGGGGCATACAGATGTTAAACGTTTTCACACAGTCATGCTGCTCCGCGCTACAGGTCAGATCTTTTATGCGATTGTCCCGATTTTCAATTTGCAATTAGCAAGACCACAGGGACATCACGAGAGTGAGCTGAGGGCCTGAACTGAAAGTGAGCATTTTATTTTTCCTTTTGTTCGTATGTAAACAAATGTAATAAAACGTTCAGTGACAAACAGTCGAGCCAGGAGCACTTTTCTTAGCAGCCACTCAGCCAGCAGGAGCAGAAATGTATTGATTCGGCCGGCATCATGAGCCGTTAGTTCAGTAAGTTAAGGTCCTACTGCACTGAGCAAACACACATTGGAACAGCTTTTGCTCTGGCTGCGCAAATTGTAAAAAGAAATGAAGGCCAGTGAAGTCATGCATATCAAATTACTCTCCCCAAGGTTTAGATTCAAGAAACAAGTTTCTCATGGTCATGGATCGGATAGCCATCCAGTTCTGTTTTAGCTTAGAATTCTGGGATTTGTAGTTTCCCCACCAATTTGAAAGATGGGGACTACACATCCCAGAATTCGAAGGGGGGAATGAACTGGATGCCCTTCTGATGCTTGTCCACAAACAAATTTAGATCTGTAGACCAGGCATGCACTGACCTTTAGGGCAGTAGGCCCATGGCCAAACCAAAAACGTGAAATGCGTGTGGGGCCCAGTTCTTTGGGTCAAAGTGGGGCACTTTTTTGGCCAAAGTGGGCCCGTTTGATGAGTGACTTCACTATGCAGCTAATAGATTTGACCACTGTTGCTGAATAAACGTTATTTTAAATGTACAATTTGCATCACATTTTATCAAAAATCTCCGCCTTGGGTACTATTCAAACAGTGTTCCAAAAGGAATGAATTTCCATTTGCAACTGTGGGCCACTTTTATGTTGATGCCCGAGACAATTTTATGCCCCAGTCCGACCCTGCTGTAGACTGTGGAAACACTAGGCCTATCAGTGCTTTCTGCTAGTAAATAAACTGCCCCCCCCCACTGTCCTCTGTGTAGATTGGCACTAAAGTTGTTGCTTCGCTTGATCCTTCACCTACCTGCCTTCTGCATATGGCACTGGACTCAAACGGGCAGGACAAATTCTACATTCAATTTGAAGTATCCAGAGCAATGGGGGTGAAATATTTTTGGGTCTATTCTCAATTTGTGACACCACTCATGAAAGCATTCCTCCCTCTGAACTCGCATCACAAGGGTCCAAATGCACTCAGACCTTGGGAAAACGGTAATGATGGGGCTGTGGTGAAGTGATGGTCTAGGCCATATTTGTGCTGATATGCATGTTAACTTTGTCATTTTCAAAGTTTTTTTTTTTCCACTATCTTTAAGAAGGTAAATGAACATGTATTGCAAGAATCAAGAAAGAACTCAACAGCGCCAACTGAACGCCGTCCCTTTAGGATTACATAGTCATTGGATGACTCCGACATCAGACCTTCATAATACATCAGGCAGATGGTAAACAGGCTATAGTGATTAGATCTCTATGCAATCTTTCGGTGTGTCTATGTTGGCTATGACATTTTGACAAAAGAAACACAATGACATGGGCTTTCAGACCGCACATGAGGGACTTTTCAAAGATTTGTCAAAGCAAACTTTGTCACAGCGAGGGGTCATGATGCCCATGCCATGTGGTTCCAAAAAAATGCAAGTTGAGGCCAATTTTCAAAGCGATGACCTGTGACTGAGCAGCAAGCTCATTGCTCAAAATGTGCATTATAACACTTCCACTAGTCACTCTTTCATTCAAGACGATCAACGAGTGAGAGCCATGAAAGATGCTACCTTGCTACAGATGGAAAATCCTGCCTGCGTACTTGTAAGTTAACTAAAAAGTATTGACTTAATGGTAAGTTAAAGAACTTCAAATGCAAAAAGGCAATGTAAAAAAAAAAAAAATTTTTTTGGTACAATACGTTTCAGTTGGAGCAGTTTTTAATGCCATTCCGTAAACCACACATGCCTGACACAAAATCAATGTTAGCAATACGAAGAATAAATACAGTGCAAAGAAGGAAAAGGATTTACTTTGGGTTGGCGGCTTTGGGGTTTATATACTTATAATGGAGAATGTTTTCTGAACATATGACAATGGGGATTTCCCTGGTTCTATCATTGAATTTACATATGATAAGACACAGTGAAATTCACTCAGCTCCCTGCTGCCATACCAAAGGGTAACATGTCCGTGATTACTGAACACCTTTTGGCCTGCAAGTAAACTAAAGGCTGTAATGTAAAGAGAGGGAGAGAGTGCGTGTGTGTGTGTGTATATGCGCACAAGCGCAAACTACCATCAGCCTCCATTGATTTGTGGCATACAGATTATCAAGATGGCCACATGTTCATCTTCACCAATAGCCAGTGGGGAAGCTAAAAGCCTAAATGAAAAGCTATTAAGTTTGCTTTACCAGTCGCAGCAGGGCTCCCCCCCTCCTCCTCTCCACACGTGGGTTTGTGTTTAGTGGAAGCAAGGGGTGGAATTTCAGTGGAAAGTATGTTGAAAAGCCCAATTCTGGCCTGGAAGCCTGGTTTTGTTTGTGATGATAAATCTGACAATTTATGAACTTTTAAGAAAATATTTGTTGATTAGTTAACTCCACCTGCTATACTGCCATAATCATGATATATCATCATTTGGCAAGAAGCTTATCGTACTGCCATAAAACTAATACCGGGAAACCTCTATACATACACACTGTCAGATAGTGTCAGGTTTCACTGTAGTTGGGATAAGTTGGTCTTTTTTTTTTAATGTCCTTACATTAGAATAATTTTGATACAGTAGGATTTACCTGTAAGCTTAATTTTTACTATTTAAAATGCCTTAACATCTATTGTATTTTAGGAGCATTCCCCATCATGGAGGCCAGTAAGCTGGGTTTTGATTGGAATTGAGTAAGCTACAAAGTGATTGGTGGTGGCAGCAGCTTGGAGGCTGTTTGAGAATTCTAAACTGCCTTTCATTGTCCTCCTTTAAACAGGAAGGTCCTGTTTCTTGAAGTCTTAATATAATTCCCAATTAGTCACTTTATTTTAAGTCCTGTTTGGTGTAAGAAACTGGAGCAAGCAGATCTGCTAGGGACAAGACATGCTGTGAAATTTGGTGGGAGCGCTGCGTATTTTTTGTGTTGGAAAAGACAAATCTTGAAGAGCAAGTGTGTTTAGTTTTTCAGTTCAGTTCTTTGCTTATGAAAAGTTGGATAGCTTAGGTAATTAGTTAGGAATTGGACAATAGCTACTTCAATAACTTTGTGCCTTTTGATTTCGTTGCTGATGAACATTTAAACTAAAGTTACGGATTTCTGCAGCGTGTTTGTTTCAATACGCAAACCGAACATTCCGTTTAAGTTTGAATAGAACATCGGATAGTGCTCTATTTCCAGCCTCCGAGACACTACCGGAATCGCGCATTAGTTTTCAGCATATCATTTGTTTAGTTGCCGAAAGCACGCATACTCATGGGATAAGTGTTTGAATAGTTCCTGAATTCATAACACAATCCACTACAAGCATGCGTGTCGGCACTTCACTACTTGCCAGTGTATAGCGTTCGTTCGCCGCTCGCATGGGTAAAGCAGAAGAGACTCAGTGTTGCCTATTTAAATAAGGATTTACCGATGCATGCACGGCGACAAACTTTCCAGTGTATAGCGTTCGTCCGCCGCTCGCATGAGTTAAGGAGAAGTGACTCAGCTCGATTGTATGTTTTTGAATCTCAGTGAGTTAGGGTTCTGTGAATAATAAAAGTTAACGTTGCTTCTTATTACATGGGCATGTAGTGAATATATTAAACTGAGTATATACCCGGACAATTGAGTAAGAAAGTTGAATTAAATGAGGCTAAAATTCAAAAGGAGAGTTGAACTGAATGTTTGTAAACATGAGCAAGAGCTTTTGGAATGCAGAAAGTTGAGTACATCAACAATTTTGAATTGAACCGAAGTACAGGAAATGACTTTTTTTTTTTTAAAGAGCACCTGCTGAGTTCAACTTTTGGACTGGAAAGTATAGCAGTATTTAACAGAAGATAAAGACGTCTTCATCATTTCTTACATCAACATAATTGAATTGACAAGGAAGTCTAAAGTGAATTGCTGAAGATTACGTCTTCCAGATATCCAGGAAGACAACACAGGTATTAAGAGATTCAGGGAAGTTCATTGGGAAGTGAGTGTCTCAGTCAGGAGGGTTTTAACTTCTTGCTTTGTCATCCTCTGCAGGTGGAGCTCCGCTGGTTCATGAGGGAGTGAACGACCTGTGTTCTGTTTTTTATTTTATCCACTTTCCGCTTTCCCTTGGGGGTGTGGAGACTTCTGCTGTTTCTAACCAGCAGTAGACTACACACTCAGAAGGGACTGTGGGACTCAGGGCTAGGAACAATGGTAGTCCCAGGCTTGGGGCACAGCGGCCTGACCAATGAGGACACTGGGGGATTGGGGCTGGCTGCCGGAATCTCCAGCCAATCATCAGGGCTTCTAATGTAACATTTCTAAGGTAGCAATTTTTAGGGACGATCCAAGTACACCACCTGACACAATGGCCACCAATAATCTTACGCTCTATATGTGCCTATATTGGACCTACCACTCTGGGAGCCAATCCGGAGTGGCGTTAGGCTTGGGGACGGATTTTGGTAAGTGACGCAGAGTGTGATGTCACAGCGGCACAAAAATGGCCTGCGAGCCCAACATCGATGAGATGTACCTGGACTGGATTTTGCTCTATGCGTGTTATCCCTGCTTGTTTGCTATAATAAAACAGCAGTAACCCTTTGCTCCTTGTGTGGACCTCCACTTCTTTGGGACAAAGGAAGGAGTTAGGGCCTTCCGAGAGCTGGAGGTCCGCGGACCCCAGGTACAGCTCTGCTGACCCCAGAAATTACCCTAACATTCTAAAATAATAGTGCAGAGTTAATATGTGAACACACTAGTGCTGCAATGTTTGAGAATAATGATGATGCAAAAGTGCTGCAGGTGAAAGTATCTGATAATACAGTCTCACCATCATCACCATATGTAACGTCATAAGAAGACACAAACACTGTCAAGAACAAGAATACGAAAGAGCAGTGAAAGCATTAGCAGTACAATACGAAAGAGCAGTGAAAGCATTAGCAGTGTCTTGAAAACTAAGACTCTCATGCTCTAGTAGCTTTCTAAGAGCTTAAAAGGTTTTGGCACTGGAACTTAAGAATTGCTGGTTATTTGCCCCAAATTCAAACTGTTTTGCAGGATTAAGCACAATAATGCGGCGGCAGCTTGGGCTTTCATCAGCTGCAGCAGTGGTAGGCACGTTCTGCCCACCAAAGATGGCAACAGTGATGATACTATAGCCATTCGTAAGACATTTTCTTCCATTGGAACTGCTAGAGTTTTCCTAAGCCAAGAATGCTGGTGCTCATTTTCCTGCGGTCATAGTAGCACTTCCAGGGTAGGTAGCGAGACAAAGGACACTAAAAGGGTGGGTGGTGCTACTGAGCAGCAACGAAGATGGTGGCTTAAGACTAGGAGCTCCTGAGAGTTAGGAGATTTGACCAGCTCTATATCTTCTCTACCTCAGCAATTTGGGGTCTAAAACATCTAAAAAGTCCCCTACTCAACCTAATCTTTGGCCCTGCATTGAGCTCTGTAGGGGAAGGACAGACCTCAAGAAGCGGTCTGTGCACTCAGAGTTACAAAGATGTGACTGCAGTGCGTTCAATAGTCACCCAGAGTTTGGAGCAGAAAACACCAGGCTTACTGAACAAAGAAATACTCTGATTAAATGCTGGATGGAATCGCATTCACCATAGGAAGCAAGCATTAGCTGAGGATCGCCCAGCAACCGGGGATAGACCAGCGATACAGAGCGGAAAGAGACTAAAAGGTCGGAGAGTTGCTATTGTGGAAGAAAGGTGAGCAAATGTGGGAGGAGATAGTAGGGAGAAATAACTTTCCCAGCACACAAATAAATCTGTGTGCACTCAATTATACGCTGGATATGCAGCAACAGCTGATAAAGAAGGAAGCAAGATAACAGCAGTACTTACTAAGCAGGCTGCAAAGAAGGCACTAAGCATCTAAATGTTGCCTCGAGACTCTCACCACTATTTCACAGCAATGGTTCAGTTGTCAAGGGGAGGAAGATTATTCTACATGTGAGAAACCAAAGGGTGTCTCACCCGCTAGTCCTCAGGGACTTGTCATCTAGGTGGCCAGGACACGGCCATCGCTTTTGGATCCAGTTCCTGGGAGTGGACCTACGGGAGGATCACCTGGGTGAGGGGTCTTTGGGGAGTGGGGGTGACATAGCTGAGGGTGAGTTGCAGTATTCCCCCTTATTTTGTTTATCCAACCCATCCTATGTTTTAGGATGCTCAAAGGTCCTGACTCCCCCTGCCCCTTTTTACACAAACACTGGGCAGAGGAAGAGGGTGACTGAGAGTAACCTTACTAACTCTCTCACATCATACTGGACATGTCCCGTTAAACAGGTCAGGCAAAGTCAGGCCCTTTACACTAAGTGCATACACCTGATACCAGTAATCTCTCCTTGCACGAATAAAAAGCAACACCCACCGATACACTCTGAGCAAGGTGGAACACGAGTACGAGCAGAGCTTCTGGGGCAAAGGCAAACCTACTGGAGCAGGACGACAGACCAAGGGACAAGAGCTGCGGGTGGAAAGCCCGAAGGGTTCCCTACTGGAGGTTGGTGTCTCAGGCCACGAAAGACACGTGGAGAAAGCCAGATCCCACAAGTGAAGACTGCATTGGATTTCAAGAACGCCAGCGACCCTCCCGGGTGAACGGTAGAGTTGGGGAGGAGAGGCCAAACCTGTGGTACTAATCTTGACTCCTGAATTAAAACTGCAAAACCCAGAAAAAGATGCACACAGCCGGTGAGTTGGCAAGCGACCTAAGAGACCACTGTGTGTTAACATTTGAAATAGAAATATTATATCGCAAGGGAAGGCTGCACGCGTGTGGATGAGAAGCGAAGAAAGGCAGACCTGTGAGTGAAATTTGATGCAAAGGACAGCTGTGAAATCAGCGATACTAAGTAACGGAGTGGTCCGGTGAAAGGAAGTAGCCCACTCAAAGTCTCTGTGAAAGTACTTTGTTTAAAGTGAGAAATCCAAAGAACATTAAAGTGAAATAAAGAAAATTAATTCCCACGGAAAGGAACCGTGAAAGTGAGACAGTGAACTTTGATTCAAAGTGGTCCTGCAGTGGTCTGAAAAATAAGCCACGCACATTCAAAAGTCTTCGATGTCCAAAAGTGGTCCGAGCCCGACAGAGGGAGACCCGAAGTGAAATAAGCTTGGGGAAGGAGCCCCCTTGCAACTCTGTGTTGAACTTTATCATGAGTGGTCTGAGCCTGACAAAGGGGGAGCTACGAGAACTGTGTGGTGAAAGGTCTGTGCCCGGCAGAGGGGGGATCTTTGTGAATGTTTTGGTTCAAACATTATTTTGGAAGTCAGAGAAAGATTTTAACGTGGAAGGACAGATGGGCCTACACAGATCGCCTTACTCTGCGAGGCCCAACGTGTAGATGAGAGCTGGTTCAGTCACATTATCATTTGGACACTGATTTTTCCTTTTGCATACATTTCTTCTTTTTACACGTTTTGTACAAGTGATAGGACAGGAATGAGGTTTTGTTAGCATAAGCCATTTGGATTTGACAGACTCCACTAGGACTGCGTTATTTATTATTTGATGTTTGAGACTCCTCCCATCTTAGCTATAGGGCAGAGTAGGAGTTTCTCCAACCCCAACTATTTCAATAAAGGTTTTACAAATTGTACAAATTGTGTCAGTCTCATACTTGTGATACCATGCCTCCCAAACATAAATCTTAATGAGATTCCAGATCAGATTGCATGCCTGGCCAATCTAAACAGAGAATAAAAGCATGCAAAGATAAAGCTGAGAAGGGCTTGAAACAGGGGCACCAGTAGCACCTACTGAGCGCAAGCAGATCAGAGAGAGTGAGGCTTTTGCCAGCGGGCCTCTGCTGTTCCCGTACACTGAACTCGCTGTATGACTGTAGAGAACTCTGGAAGACTCGAGCCTATAGACGCAGCTGTAAAGTGATTTCTGCAAATATCTACATAACAGCGTGGATAGGGGTAAAATGGCACTACCAAGCAAACACAAAAAAGCTAAAGTAAGTCAAGACAATCAGATGATATGTGTGACAAACCAATTGACTCACTAAGACATCAAGTGCTACAAACAGATCTGAATTGAATTACTAATTGAACCTATGGGGCAAAAAATAGAATCTCACAATTACAAGACGACGTAGCAGCACAGGCATTAAATAAGGTCATTCAGAAGCAAATTGTGATGGAGAAAAATGAATAGGTTTAGAAGAGAGACATTACAGCCATAACACGTTTTTGTGGCACCAGAAGCCTGAAAGGACAAAACATGAAAACATCTATTGTACAGTTACTCTCTGAAACTTTAGGCATAGAGATTGCAGACTCAACAGAAATTGAAAGAGCTCAGAGTATTATGACCCATGCCTGATCCAGATAAGCCACAGAGATATTATCATTTTCTTTTTACGATATGCTGTATTGAAGATCATGCAAACAGTGAGAAAAACTGCAGACGATAAGTAAAGGACACCAAATAGCAATTTGTTAAGATTTACCACATCTCATTCTAGAGCAACAGAAAAATTAAATAAAGAGGAGAAAGAGCCAACTACAAAGAAGACCAGATATGTATGAAGCTACTCTCCAGTATAGATTAAATTCTGATGAAAGGATCAAAATCATGTAGCTAAATTACTGGCTGTGAATTTCTCTACATTGAAGCAATAGAATGGCAGACATAGTCGATAAGACTCAGGCAACAGAATGAATCCAAGGGACCTTTCAAAGAACATCCCTGAAATGATTACGAAACAGAAACCCTGATCAGCAGGGGAGGGGTACTGAAGAATGTGTAGCAGCTATTGAAGGGTTGTAGTCTGAACAAATGTCATCATTACTATATATTTCACCAGACTTTTTAATGCAGCTTTGCTGATGGGAAAGGTGCCCCCCTCTTGGACCCAGGCCATTTTTGTCCCCATTTTCAAGACGGGGGGGGTAGAAACCATCCAGCCAATTACAGGACGATCTCCCTTCTTGATGCCGGGGGCAAGATTTCTGCAAAGGCAATATTGGGCCATCTGGAGGCATGGGTTGGAGAGGATGGAGCCCTGAATCATTTGCAAGCGGGGTTCCAAAAACAGGTATCAGTACCAGGGTCGGACTGGCGATATCGACCGAATGACCTTGAGGACCTGGGGCCAGTTTTCTGGACTGGGCCGTTTTCATATTTTTTTTTCTAGACGCTGAAAAGGCATTTGATAGTGTAAATTGGGCTTTCTTAAATTTTACGTTAATGAGGATGGGTTTTGGTCCTTTATTCATAAATGCTATTGGGGCATTACAGTCAGATATCAGAGCCAAGATCTGAGTGAATGGGGTTCTCTAGGCCTCTTAAGTTATTTAAAAGGTACACGCCAGGGTTGTCCCTTATCGCCTTATCTCTTCAATTTGGCTCTTGAACCTTTTTTGATATACATTTGGCAGTCTTATAGTTTGTCAGGCTACAAAATAGGGGTGATCGAAATAAAAATGTGTGGCTTATGCGGATGATGTTACAATTGTTTAAAATAATCCTGAAGTGGGGGGTGTTGTCTTACGGAATATGATTGATGAGGTGGGCAAACTCTCAGGTTACAACGTTAATTGTGAAAAAACAGTTTTATTCCCGGCTAGGGACACCCCGGTGCGTAGACAACTGTTAGGCTGGAACTATAAGTGGGAAAATAATCAGGTGAAATACTTGGGGGTATATTTGATGAGAGACAGATATGAAAAGAATGGTTGAGCTCAATATTGATAACATTTTGGAAGCTCTTAAGAAGAACATTCATAAATGGAGCAGACGTTAGTTATCTGTTTGGGCAAAGATTAATGCCATTAAAATGGTGCTTTTGCCAAAGTTTTATATATAATTCAGTCATTTCCTCTGAAATTCACGAAAAAAGTTCTAGGTTGTGTACACAGAGTCTTCCAAGATTTCTTATGGGGTACGGGGAAAAGACCCAAGATACCTCAGTATTTAATGATTCTAAGTGATGGTGGCTTTGGTTACCCCATCCTTGAAAATTATTATAAGAGCTTTTTGATTAAAAGATCAGTTATCTATTCTTTCATGAATGATCCACGAGTCCCAATATGGTTTCAGATAGAAGAATATAAAATGAGACCTTTCCGAATTGAATGCTAATACTCAATTGGTAAGTTACCTAGATCAGTAACTAATTTAAAAACAGCACTTTCTACCAAAGATGCAGTCACCTCAATGATTGTAGGGGGAGAACAAGGACTTTACATATATAAAGAGGCCTCCATATGGCAGAATCCAGGGGTACAGATTGATAATAAAATGTTATGTTAGAGAAGTGGGATCAATAAAAGAAAAGGTATATTGCTAATGAGAGATGTCTGGTGTAAAGAGGGAATGCTGTCTTGAGTTTCTGAAGGGGAACATTACATTGAATGCAAAAACCTGTTTTGCACAAAGCACACCTAATTGTTGAGCTGTGTGTGGTGTTTATGAGATAATTAATGCGGTGCCGGGGAGAAAAACAACCTTGACACTGGGTTGTATTAATCTATGCAAAATCAACAGATGTCCACACACTTGTGGAACTCTCCAGTCCCCTGTACAGCCTTTCAATTGTAAATACATTCAATATTTGTTACATTTGCAATAATCATTAAAAATAAATTCTTAGCAAAACCAGTTTTTTTATACAAAATGTGTATTCAAATGCATTTTTGCTATAACTCACATATTATTAACCTCACTTTGGTATATCAAATCATTAGCTTCTGTATTGAAATCATACTAGAATTAATGCAATTCGAAAACAGTGTGATAAATTATACTTCAGAATTGTATCAATCTTCCCTTTGTAAGAATTGTCCTTATGGGTAAACAATATTTTAATAACAAATTCCTTTCATATGCATCTGAGATGTAAAGTTCACATGTTGGTCTGGAAAATGTCCAAAACATAAAATATTTGCTCGACGCGGTTCAGGGTTTGGATTTATCCCCTTCTTCAAGAGTTGTTCACCCACTTTTTCGCTTTCTCCTCATTCACCTATAACATATAATATTATAATCAGATAATATTCTCTGAATGGATATTTCTCTGTCATGTTATCATAACCTTTATAACAGTAATAATCATCTGGATGTTCATTATCTCAGGGTGTCATTTTGATCTAAATTTTAATGTTTGATCACCAAGGGTGTACAATTTCTCAATGGGTAAGCAATATAAAAAAACAATAAAAATGAGCTAACTTTAAAAGGATATATGCAAGAATCTTTTTACAAGAAAAAGAGTATTTAAATTCTGCCTATGCCTAGCCTAAATGCAACCAAGAGTGTCTCAATGGTGGAGTTACCTTGGAGTCTGTAATGGCTTCACTTGACTCCTCCAGTTAATGATATCACCAAGTCCCTGGTTGAATGATTTGGAACTAGGTTCACTGCTTAGTTTTAGTATCCATTGAGAAATTGTACACCCTTGGTGATCAAACATTAAAATTTAGATCAAAATGACACCCTGAGATAAAATTGAACATCCAGTTGATTATTACTGTTATAAAGGTTATGATAACATGACAGAGAAATATCCATTCAGAGACTATTATCAGATTATAATATTATATGTTATAGGTGAATGAGGAGAAAGAGAAAAAGCGGGTGAACAGCTCTTGAAGAAGGGTATAAATCCAAACCCCGAAACGCGTCGAGCAAATATTTTATGTTTTTGACATTTTCCAGACCAACATGTGAACTTTACATGTCAGATGCATATGAAAGGAATTTGTTATTAAAATATTGTTTACCCATGAGTGCAATTGTTACAAAGGGACGAATGATACAAGTCTGGAGTATAACTTATTACACCGTTTTCAAATTGCATTAATTCTAGTATGATTTCAATACAGAAGCTAATGATTTGATGTACCAAAGTGAGGTTAATAATATGTGAGTTATAGCAAAAATTGTTTTGAATACACATTGTATACAAAACTGGTTTCCTAAGAATTTATTTTAATGATTATTGCAAATGTAACAACTATTGATTGTATTTACAATTGAAAGGGCGTGCAGTGGACGGGAGAGTTCCACAAGTGTGTGGACATCTGTTGATTTTGCAAGCATACATTGAATAACCGTGAGCTACGGAGCTATAATTTGTCAAAGGATTTGATAGAAGAGAGATTATTAATGCTTAATAAACCTTTGTTAGAAAGACCGGAATTGTGTAGTTTTCTTTATGGCTGCTCCTCGGGTGGTGTCAAGTTATTTAAGACTGTTCCCGATAGAAGAAAATGTAAACATTTCCTGGGATGGTTTGCGGACTGAGTGGTCTGAAGAAATAGGTGTGGAAATTAGGATGAAGGATTGGGAAAGTTTACGGAAAGTCCCGGGTACGATGAAAATTGATTTGAATCTACGTTATACTCAGCAGAAGATCTTGGGGTGTCTCTTTTGGACCCCTGATAAAATGTACAGATTAGGATTAAGAGTTGATAATAAATGCTGGAGTTGCTCTAAGGAAAAAGGCACTATGCTTCATATGTTGTGGGACTATACAAGGGTTGGAGGTTTCTGGAATGATATTCTGGATATGACTGACTTAGTTTAGAATATGACTTTCCCAAGAACACCGTTAACTGTACTTTTGAAATCTTCAATTGGAACACGCCATCTGAGTTATGCGACTATGTTGGGTTAACAAGGTCCTTTTGGTGGCGACACGGCAAATTCTACGCCTCTGGAAAACGAGGAAAAAAACATGTGTTGAGGAATGGATATTACAGATGCAGCTGCTTTCACGATTTGAAAAAATCAATACCTTCAAATATAATGTGGGACAATCGTTGTCCAGGTTGAAAGATAACATGAAGTTCTGGGGTAGAATACCCATCTTTCATGAGGAAAATAACGGTATGTAAAATGATCATTCTCCTGCGGCTTTTATATTTTGTTCCTCAAGATCCTCTTTTTGAGCAGAACTTCCTTTTTCAAGAGGTTGGATAGCTTGCTTTCTGGATTCTTATGGGCTGAGGAAAAGTGTAGAGCGTCCCTGGACACACTGAGAAGGGGCAATTCGGAGGGGGGACTCTATCTTCCAGACTTTGACCTCTAGAATCTGGCCTCCCAATTGCAGCATGCAGCCAAGTAGGAGTCTCAGGTGGATCGGACAGACAGGAAATTGATCAGCAAATCTCCACGATTGCATACAGGGATGGAAATCCTATGGGGGGAACCCAAAAGGCTGTCAGGTATTGTGTAGGTGGTCCAACAGGTATGGAAGTGTGCGTGTGTAAACTTGAAGTTGGGAAGGGGATACAGCCCTGATATCCCACTGAGAGCAGCTGCCGAAATAAAGGGTATCCGGGGAGAAAATGGATCGAGCAAGTGTGTTATCGCAAATCTGTATACATTGGGGGACATGTTTGAAGGCGGGACCCTGCTACCTTTCACAGCATGGGCGCAAAAATGTCACTTGTCAGAAGGGTAATTGTTAAACTTTGCAAGACTTACCGAAGCTCTAGCTAAGAACCGGGATTCTATACCAGAAGAGCCCCCAATCAAGCCATTGCTCCACGCAATTCTCCCACTAGGGGCAGAGCGCATGCAATTACGCAGCTATACACAGCTCTGCAATAGAGTAAGGTATTTCCCCCCTGGAAGGTTTGGAAAAAATGGGAACGGGACCTGGGAGCCCCATTGCAGGGGAAAACGTGGTCCACCATCTCAAAGGTTTCACGCTATACTGGCCTCAAATTGACTCAATTTAATATAGTATATAGGGTCTATGTTACACAGCAGGAGTTGCACATGATGAACATAGCAATCCCACACACCTGTCCAAGGTGCAAGGTGCAACGGAGAGTCAGCTGATCTTTGGCATATGGTCTGGGGATGTCCTCAGATAACTAGATGTTGGCAGGTGGTGGTTAACCAACTCAACGCCCTTCTGGGGAGGGAGAGCACGCCCTGGGTATGCTTGCTGGGTCTACTCCCAGGAAGGAAAAGAGTGGAGCAAAGGCGTTTGAATAAGATAGCAGCTCTCCTATTGGTTCTAGCAAAGTGCTGCATGGCTATATCATGGAAGAACCCCACAGGACCTATGCTACAACAATGGCTTCAGGACATTTTGAAGTGGGCCATCACAGAGAGAGACATAGTAAAAGAGCAAAGCATGGAGGAGGGATCTTTGGATGTGAACCACTAGTGGAGTGCACTCCTCAATGATTTACAATCATCACCGGATGATCTGCCCCCCACACCCCTGAGTAAACATGGAGCCATTTGCAGGAGTGGGAAGTTGGATAAACCAGTAGTGTGCCCATTAGCCCATGGAACCAGAGACACAGGGATGACTTCCCCCAGAGAAACGGGGTTTGTGATAGCTTTGAGGATCTTCTGAGTTGGAGAGAAGGGGAACAAAGTGGGCAGGAAGGGGGGTTGAGGAGAGATGGGAGTACTGGAGGCGGTGTTTACATTGATATGTGGTTGTATGGGATACATTACTTATCATAATCGTATTTCTGTTGCTTGCATCTGCTTAGATTCATATGCTATGCATAGGCTGACATCTAGTGGAAGCTGCGGAGTATTACAGTTGTTTTCGAAACTCGATAAGGGACGTTGATAGGGCATGCCAGTAATACTATCTCTAGTGCGACATCTACTATACCCATGGTGCTTCCCTCAGATTGTTCGTTTCTGACATGAGGTTGCATGAAGTGTAGCATGAGTACAGGTGTAGTCAAGCAGATTATACATGAGGTAAATCCCAGAAAACATCTACGCACCTTCTTCTCCAGGGGAGAAAAGGTACGCGCATGTGAAGTAGATACAAGCATCAGAAATACGGTTACGGTAAGTAATGTCCCTTCTGAGGCTTGTGGAATCTGCTTACATCACATGCTATGCATAGATTAGCGAGCAATGTTTGGGGAGGGTGGTGGGTTGTGAGAAGGTACCGCAGCAAATAAATGTTTTAGCACCGCTTGTCCAATCTGGGAGCCTGCTTTAGAGTGTGTGCCAATGCAGTAGTGCAGAGTAAAATTGTTGACGGAGCTCCATGTAGCTGCTTTGCAAATGGCGTCCAAATGGACGTTTGCAATAAAAGCCAAGGTAGCTCCTGTACCCTTAGTGGAGTGAACCCTTGGTGTAAAAGTCAGTGTCTTGCTTGTTAGAAAGTAGTTGAGCTGTATGCATCTCACTATCCATCTGGAGATTATGTTTCTGGAAATGCGGTCTCCTTCCCTGCCTGGAGCAATGGAGACAAACAGTTGGCCTGTTTTCCTTAGCGGTCTGGTCTTGTTTACATAGTAAAGGACTGCCCTCCTTACATCCAATGTATGGAGTGTTTTCTCATATGAGCTTGAAGGATTTGAAAAAAAAAGCTGGTAGTGACATGGAATTTTTAAATGAACTTAGGTGAAAACCTAGGGTGTGTTCTTACTACCAATTTGCAGTTCACTGACTCTCCTTATGGAGGTGATAGCCACCAGGAAGGCCGTTTTATATGTGAGGTGTTTAAGGCTGAACTCAGGCAAAGGCTGAAAGGGGGTCCCCTGAGCATTGCAAGTAATATATTGTGGTCCCAGCTTGGCGGCGGGTTAGAAATAGGATGGTGGAGGGGGCGCAGGCAAGATGGCTGCCTGAGCTTGTAGCTCCATCCGTGGTCCCGATAATTCAGAGGAGTTTATAAGGAGAAGGGGGTCTAACCCCTATACAAGCCTCAGAAACCTGTAGCGGAATCCAATGCCAGATTGAAGAACTGACTCCGGAGGTACCCCCTGTGCCGAGCTATCCGATCCGAAGACTGGGTCAGCCCCTCCCCCACACCTGCTTCATATGCGGAACTGAAGGAGGAAGCTGCGGGACTGCAGGGCCGGCGTAATCAACCCCTCTCAGCAGCGTAATCATCCGGAAAATGACATGCCTGCTGGAGGAGACCTGGGGGGGGCCTTGCCCCGTGACACTGGCACGCTCCTGCGTAGATGCAGGGCCTTCCCTGGAGGCTCCACACGAGACCGACGTCTCCCCGTGAGCCAGCGGAGGAGGAAGGGTCCTCGTAGTATGGACCCCTGTGGGAAAGAGGAAAGTGGCTGCGACATCGACCTGGTGAGTGAAGCCCCCCCCTCCAACCACTGCTGCACCCATGTTGGAACGGCCCTCTCGGCTCGCACTGGGGGCTTGGCAATGACGGAGGCAGGACGGTGCCTGGGGACGGTGAAACACTGGCGTGCCCGAGAAATGCACACTGGCACCCCCGAGAAGCACTTGTGAAACACTCCTGCATACGAGGGGGTAGTCAACCCATATAACATAACGGGGGAAGGGGAGCGGGCTGAGAGGAGAGCCCCGCCCCAATCTTGTGGAGGCGAGACATTCCAACAGCACTGGCCTGCAAATCAGCAGTGGTGAAGCAGTGGATAGAAGCACAACAGAAAGGGGCAAAGGACACGCTGGGCATGATCTGAGGACATCTCAGGGGAACAGGTGTCTGGCTTTTCGCAGGGACAAATTGCACCGGAAAATGTCCAAGCACACCTGCAGGGTCCCTGAAACCCCCACTTCACTGAGGCATTGTGACTGAAACCCCCGCCTTGCAACTTACACCAAGAGACGTCTAACCCAGTGTCGCACCAGCCATCACGACGCTTGCAATTGCCCCAGCAATAGCAGCCGGGTAGGGGCTGGGAGTAACAGGCAAAAGTAGATTGGCACTCTACAAGGCTGTTCCTGCGAGCAGGTCGACCAGGAAGTCAGGAAGTGGCATTGGGGCTGGGGCTGGCTCGCTTCCATAGCGACATTGCCCATTGCCTGACATCGGGCTCTCGCACACCCGCTTGGGAGTTCACTAGGCCTCATGTCACGCCATCCCCCTGGCCGATCTGTAAGGGTAATACTTCACCGGAATCCACAACGCAGCGACATGGGGTCTGACAGACAGGACACAGGCTGATACCACCGCTAGAGCCGATTCCTCCCCCGAGGCAGCCCCTCGGACCGCCACACACCACCTACCGAGGGGGCCAGGACATTATCGAGGAGACAAGTGTGGTCTCAAAGGGGCCACACCCGCAAGCGTGAGGAGGACCGAAGTCTGGTGTTATACTTGGCCACCCTGACAACATCAAGGCTCGACCGCATGAGCTGGAAGGAGGCCCTGTCCAAGTATCAATTTCAGGCCGATAGCGGTGCGATAGCGTTGGGGGTCCCTCCTGCTCCTACCCCTGACTTGGGTACCATGCAAAGCAACATCCAGATGATTCTGGAAGAGATCTGGGGGGATATGGACAGACATGGGGGCCAAACTGGCGGATCTCACGACAAAAGTATCCACACTGGAAGATCGTATGGAGGGCATCGAAAAAAAACAAGCTCTCCACGGCGCTCCTGGAGGTCCATGGAGGTGCAGCGAAGTGAGGAAGAACTGCGTTTTAAGGTTGACGACGTGGAGAACCGGGAAAGATGGAACAACTTCTGCATTTTTGGCCTGGTGGAATCAGAAGGTGAAAGCCCTCTTGGTCTGGAAGGCAAGGTGCAAGACATAGGCCCTGATTCATGGAAGTGTTTTATAATGGCGCAATCCCATAGGAAAACGTTCCATGAATCAGGTCAATAATGCGGTTCGTCCTAGGGGCAGATGCAGTAGAGGAGATCACACTGGACAGAGTCCATCGTGCCGGGGGAGGTGGCAAGGGCCCACGCTCGGTGCTGGCATGGCTACACTACTACAGGGACAAGGTCAGTATTTTGGAAAAGCCAAGAACCTTCGGAGCATACAATATGGGGAATCCACGGTTGCTATCTTCCAGGACCTCTCAGCCCTCACCCTGTTAATGAGGAAAAAGGTGGCCACAAGAGAAGGGGGTCGGGTACCGCTGGGGTCCCCCCTTCTACCTGGCATTTGAGTGGAGAGGGAAAAAACATCTCGTATCTGAGGAAGACATCCAAAGGGTCACGGAGGAGCTAGTGAGTGGTGAAGCCGTTCCCTCGGGTGGTCGGACCGAGGGGGACCAGGACCCCACTCGAGGTCCTAGTGGCCTGGATATGCTCAGAGGGAAGACTAAGGTGAAAGGGTCCCGGAAGTTACAAAAAAACAGGCATCCCTCCTCCACCTCTGAGGGCCACTTATAGTGACTCTGAAATGGTTCTCTGAAATGGTTGACACGTTGTTGGTTGTGTTGCCCACGCAAGGGCATGGAATCTGCAGGGTACCGATTGGCCTGGACGCCCCGGCGGTACGGGCCTGCTCCCCAAGTTGTGTTGATGTTGAGGTCTCCCCTGAAAAGGGGACTTTATTTGCCAGTTTTTGTTAGTTGCTGGGGTGTTGATGGGCTCATGGCCCGGTTGGAACTGTATTGTGATGGGTGAAGGAGGAGGCAAGAAGGGAGGTAAGGAACAAGTTACTTACCTGTAACTGTTGTTCTCCAGCATGGGTCTGGCATGGATTCACATGCTCATGAATATTCCCCGTCGTCAGGCTGGGAATCCTCGGTAAAGAAAATTCAGTATCAGTTTCGTTTCTGATCTGTCTTTCGTAGTAGTAACCAATCACTGATTTCTGCGTCATACTGACCACAGCCAATGACTGCCATCTCCCTAAGCCCCGCCTCTGGCAGCCATCTTCAGATTTGGTAGCACGTGAAGTGGCAGTATGACCAAGTGAAGAGCCGCAGAGGGGTAGGCGGGAGGGTTCGCATGTGAATCCATGCCAGACCCATGCTGGAGAACAACAGTTACAGGTAAGTAACTTGTTCCTTCTCCAGCATGGGGTCTGGTATGGATTCACATGCTCATGAATATAAGAATACATAGCAGTACACACATGCACAACCACGGGAGGTGGCAAAAGGCTCAACATTAAGCAATACAAAAAACTCAACATTAAGCATCTCTTACCTCCTCACCAGGCTCACCTTAAGCGAACAGGTTGCGCAGCACTGCTTGGCCGACCCTGGACTCCTCCCTGGAATCCCGATCGACGCAGTAGAATCTCGTGAAGGTGTGCGTCGACCTCCACGTAGCAGTCCTGCAGATGTCCAGCAGGGGCACACCAGATAGGAACGCCGTAGTAGCAGCGATCGCTCTGGTCGAATGGGCTCTCGGACGGCCTGGCAGCGGTCGGTTAGCCAACCGGTGGCAGTGCATGATGCAGCCGGAGAGCCATCTGGAAATAGAAGACTTCGAGAGAGCCTTCCCTTGATTCACAGGTCCAAAGTTCACGAATAGCTGTGATGTCCTCCGGAAACTCTTCGTGCGGTCCACGTAGAACTTCAGCGCTCTAGGCACATCCAGCGAGTGCAAAGTCCTCTCGGCCGGCGACGAAGGAGACGGGAAGAAAACAGGTAACACCAGGGGCTCGTTAAGATGGAAGTCCGACGGCACCTTGGGCATAAAGGAGGGGTGCGTCCTAAGCACCACCCTCGAGGCATGGAAAGCCAAGTACGGTGCTTTGTAGTATAGAGCCTGGATCTCTCCCACTCGTCGTGCGAAGGTAAAGGCCACCAGGAATGCAGTCTTCCATGACACAAACTTCATCGGTGCGGAGTGCATCGGCTCGAATGGGGGCCCCCATGAGCCTGGTCAGCACCACGTTAAGTTCCCACGCCGGGGTCGGGGCCTTCATCGGCTGGAACGACCGGAACAGTCCTTTCATAAACTCTTTTACCAGTCGATGGGACCACAGGGACGTCCGTCCTATGGTTCTGGTATATCTGGAAATCGCCAGATGAATCTTAATGGAGGCATGGGCTAGCCCAGCCTTTGCCAGCGATAGCAGGTACGGCAGCACTTGAGGGGCCGTAATTCGTAGGGGGTTGATCTTCTGTGCTCGGCACTAGATAGAGAACCTCTTCAACTTGTGACCGTAGCATTTGAGAGTCGAGGACGCCCTGGCCTTTGCAAGAACCTCTCTGCAGTCGGCCGGTATATCGTACCCTCCAAACTCTAGCGCTGCAGAGCCAAGCCTGCAGGTTCAGCGACGCCGGGTCGTGGAAGATGGCGCCTCCTTCTCTGGAGAGAAGATCTGCGTCCGCCGACAGCTTGATGGGAGGGGACGTTGACAAGTCCAGAAGGTCCGGAAACCAGATCTGCCTCGGCCACACCGGTGCGACGAGGATCATCCTGCACCGGGACCTCTTGAGCTGGTTGATGAGTCGAAGCAGCAACGGCAACGGAGGGAACACATACAGGTATAGGCCGTCCCAGGGGAACGAGAACGCATCGCCAATGCTTCTCGGCTGGGGAAACCTGCTGGCGAACCTCTGGCACTTCGAGTTCGTCGCTGTTGCGAACAGGTCGATTTGGGGTTTGCCCCATCGTCGGAAGAGTTGATCCACCTGATCCTGGCGCAGCTCCCACTCGTGACACGCGCGCAGCTCCCTGCTGAGCGAGTCGGCGATGGTGTTTCTTTCTCCTGCCAGGTGGAAGGGAACCAGGAACATCCCCTGGGCGACCGCCCAGTGCCACAGATCCTGTGCCTCCTTGGATAGGGCTGGGGATCTGGTGCCTCCCTGCTTCCGTATGTAAAACATTGTCGTGGTGTTGTCCGTGAAGATCTGCACCACCTTGCCCTTGAGCGACGGGAGGAACGATTTGAGAGCCCAGAACACGGCTCGGAGTTCCAGGATGTTGATGTGCAGGAGCTTCTCCTCCGGGAGCCAGAGGCCTCTTGCGTGGAGATCTCCAGTGTGGGCGCCCCAACCTTCCAGGGAGGCGTCCGTCGTCACCGTCTCCTGGTACGCCAGCGTCTGAAAGTCCTTGCCCGCCGTGAGCTGCGCTCGAACGCCCCACCACTGAATCGCCCGCCGGAACACCTCGTTGAGGGGGACCCTGTCTTCGAAGGTGCCCGTCACCTGCATCCAACGGGCGTCAAGAAATTCTTGAAGAGGGCGCATCCGTAGTCTGCAGAGGCGCACCAGGTAGATGCAAGAGGACATCATCCCCAGGAGGGACTTGATGGACCTCACCCTGGCCACGTCCGTGGCTAGCAGGCGCTGCACTTTGCCCAGAATGGTCTTGGTCCGTTCTTCCAACGGTGCCGCCAGGCGCCTCACTGTATCGAGCTTCGCTCCCAGAAACAGGGCCACCTGCGACGGCACCAGGTGGGACTTTGGGTAATTTATGGCGAATCCCAGGTCTGAGTAGCTGGACGGTCCTCGCAGTGTGTTCGACGGCGAGTTCCCTCGTCCTTGAGCGGATGAGCCAGTCGTCCAGGTAGGGGTAGACCTGAATCCCCTGCAGGCGCAGCCGCGCCGCCACAGGTGCTAGGCACTTGGTAAAGACCCTGGGGGCCGACTTCAATCCGAACGGCAGTGCTCTGAATTGGTAGTGGCGTCCCTGGACGACGAACCTGAGGAACTTTCGGTGACTTTTGAGGATGGGAACGTGGAAGTATGCATCCTCCAGGTCCAACGACGATAGAAAGTCGCCTTCCTCCAGCTGTCCCAGCACGTGCTGGAGGGTGACCATCCTGAACTTTTGTGACCTGATGTATTTGTTCAAACGACGAAGGTCCAGGATGGGGCGCCAGCCGCCCGTCTTCTTCCTGACGAGGAAGTACCTTGAGTACACCCCAGAGCCCCGGAGCCTCTTCGGGACGAGCTCGATGGCGCCTCTCCTGAGCATCGCCCGTACTTCCAACAGCAGTTGCTGGACGTGATTTTCCTTCCTGGCCACAGGTGGAACGTGAGGGCACTTCTTCAGTGTCCTCTTACCAGGGTATCCAGCACCCAACGGTCGGTGGAGATGGACTTCCACACGCTGACGAAATTCGTCAGCCGGCCTCCCACCGGGGTGCTTCGGTGGGGGCCCGAGGCCACGGCCGGTTCAGTCCTGCTTGGAGGTGGTGGCCTTGCCACCCTTGCCACCTTGCCGACGGCGGCGAGGCGCTCCCTGCTTGCCGCGACCCCTGTAGGCCTCCTGAGACGAGGAGCGTGCCGCCTAGCGGTAGGACGACGAGCCACCGCTTGATCCCTTGGAGTCCCGCTGTCTGCCTCCGGAGCTCCGAAAGGGCCGTCGTTGCTGAAGGGCTCCTAGGGCGCGGGCCGTCTCCATGTCCGTCTTTATGGCTTGGAGGGATTCGTCCACCGCCTTCCCGAACAAGTTGCTGCCGTCGAACGGCATGTCCAACACCCTGGTCTGGACGTCCTGACGGAAGTCGATCGCCCGGAGCCAATCCCGTCGTCGTAGGCAAACTCCGTTGCCCAGCTGGCGGAACCCGGTATCGGCAATATCGGTTGCCACCGTTATGGCATGGTCCAACGCCACCTCGCCTTCCTGAAGTATTTCCAGGGCCTCGGACCTCTTGTCGTCCGGTAGGAAGTCCAATATGGGAGCCAGCTTAAACCAGAGCTCCCTGTCGTAACGGGCCACGATCGCCAGGGCGTTGGCTGCTTTGATCGTCGTCGACACCGACAAAATGACCCGTCGCCCCATGGCGTCCAACTTCCTACCCTCGCCGTCCGGAGGGGAATTCGACGTTGAGGCTCCTGACCCCGCCACTTTCTTCTTCGCCGCCGCCGAGACGACCGAGTCTGGCGTTGGCTGGGCCCTGAGGCACAGGGGAGCGGTCTCGGGGACCCGGTATTTCTTCTCGTACCGGTCCCGTTTGGCTGGTGCCTTGGAGGTGTTCTTGAGTACCAACAGGCCCTCCTCCCAGATGTCATCGATTAGAGGCACCGCGATGACAGTCTTCCTCTTGGCCTCCCGGCGCTGATAGAGGAAACCTTCCTTTTTCTGCTCCTCCGGGCAGAGCTGGAACAATTCGGACGCCCTGGCGATCATGGCGTGGAATGAGCCAATCTCGTCGGGCGGAGAGGCCCGTGCGACGGGAGACCCGTTCCGTCGTCGTCGCCGTCGCCCTCAGAACCCGTCGTCGAGCCCACCGCACCGTCATCTCCCGACTCGTGGGAGGATGAGGAGGGAACTGTAGGCCGTGCGAGTGGAGGAGAGGGTTGGGTCCTCTGTCGTTTGTTCTGAGAACTTCCCGACTAGCCAGGTTGCGGGTCCTCCGGCCTGGGCCGTGGTAATCTCGTCCTTATCTCAGGGAATAAGGACTTGATCGCAGACAAAATGGCCGCCGAGCTATCCTGATGCCTAGGTTCCGGCTGCGCCGGAAGGGAAGGCTGCTCTTCCTCGCCATCGTTATCTTCCTCGGTTATCTCCCGAGGATCTTCCTTACGGGATCGAACCTTCTCGAATTGGACTTCGAGATTCCTCACGGCCTCGGTCAGTTCCTCCTCCGAGGCTGACTCCGAGCTCGAGGAGGCTACCGTGCCCCCCCCTCGCTTCTTCCATCATGGTGGCCATGACGATGGGCTGAAAAGAGGATTCCCTCCTTGGCGGCAGGGAAACTCTAGTCCCATAGGCAGTCTCCGCTGGCGGGGTCTCTGCCGGCTTGGCCAGAGTCGCCGCGATCGCCTCGATAGAGGCCTTTGCCTGCTGGGTAGGGGCCTTCACCACCTTAGGTGCATCCCGGGCCTTCTCCTTGGGGGGAGGGGCGACGCCTCGCTCCACCTCTCCCGAGATCGGACGGGGCTTCTCCCGAAGCTTACCTGGGGTCTCGGACTTCCTCTTCCCCCGAACCGGAGCGCTGGCTCGTGGTTGACAGTGCCGGGGAAGGTGCGCCCTGCCTGGCGACCGAAGAGCCCGACCTTTCGCGCTCCCGGAGCCAGCGGACTCGCAGCGCTTGGCCTGGTGTTGGGCCCCCGTCGCCAGGGCGCCCGCACAGGACTTAGAAGCCCGCTCGGACCCTTTCTTCTTCTTCTCACCCGTTGAGCCCTTCTCCAACCAGCTGGCGAGACGGGATCGACAGTCCCTCATGGTCCGCTCCGACAAGTTCTTGCAGAACTGGCAGTCCTTCTCTACATGAGTCTTGTCCCCATGAAGACAGTAGAGGCATCGCAAATGCTCGTCCTCCTTAAACACATTCTGCAGCCCGCATCCAGGGCAGCTGCGAAACAGCTTGGGTCCGGGTGACGAACTTGCATCCTGGGCCATCTCGAAGTAGGCCGCAAATCTTCTGGAATCCTCCAAATGGTTGATCCGACGAAATCTTCACCCTTGAGGGGCGTAGTAAAATCCCGCAACGGGTACCCGTTAACGGGAGTAGAAACGGTGGAGCTTGAGGCTTGATTAACCAAAAAATGTGAAAATTCACCTGAAAAAGCGCGAAAACGCAGCAAAAGCTCGAGAGCTAAGCACGAGGACTCCCAACACTTGAACATGCGGTAAAAATCTGAAGATGGCTGCCAGAAGCGGGGCTTAGGGAGATGGCAGTCATTGGCTGTGGTCACTATGACGCAGAGATCAGTGATTGGTTACTACTACGAAAGACAGATCAGAAACGAAACTGATACTGATTTTTCTTTAAAGAGGATTCCCAGCCTGACGACGGGGAATATTCATGAGCAGGTGAATCCATGCCAGACCTCATGCTGGAGAAACGAGCAAATCTGATTCAGGTTTACTGGAATCCACAGATTGTAATCATACAGATATGAGGCTTGGGGTAGGAACCCCCCAACCCCCAACCAGCTGGATGGATGGCTCGTGGCTGGGGACGAGCTCCTGGTGGTTCGTTTACCGATCCCAACTAAGTTTTGGGAGTTGGAGGCGGACACCTCGGAAAGGGGTTGGGGTGGGAGGGATAATGGGGTGGGGTTGGGGTGTTAATGGGAGAGGGGGGATAAGGGGAGGGCGTTGGGCGGGAAGGTTTGTAAGGGGATCAGCCTGACTGGATTACGGTTCTTTGCTTCACAATGGGCTCCGAACAGGAAAGGTGGTGGAGTGGTTATGACAGACAGGGACAAGGATGATAACGGCTGAAATAAGGGTAGGCACACTGAATGTCAAGGGCCTGAACTCTCAGAATAAAAGATCATTGACCAGCAACATGTTTGGCAAGCAACAATTAACGGTTCTCTTCTTGCAAGAAACCCACTACAAACAAGGGAGGTAATCAGCAATGCGAGGGAAGGATATTGGGAGGAATTTTTGGCCTACTCATAAGAGTACCAAGAAGGAAGGGGTAGGCATACTCTTGGGTAAATCATTTCACCACACGGATGTGGAAACCAAACGGAGCTTCGGGGGAGGTTTCTCTGGGTTAAAGGCACTTGCGAGGGTGAACGGGGGAGGTTTCTCTGGGTTAAACGCACCTGCGAGGGTGAACGGATTACACTAGCCACCCTATATGCACCCAACGTAAGGCAGATATTGTTTCTAAACCAGATCTTCAGAGTGATGGACGACTGGGCAGAGGGAGCCATGATACTGGGCGGGGATTTCATTCTTATTTTGGACCCTCAGCTAGATTGGTGGTCAGCCAAGGGTGTGGGGACTCGGGGGGCCACCGGGGACAATGTAGCCCTGCAGACGCTCTTACAGGAACACTACTGGATGGATGTGTGGCATAGCTTTTGGCCAGGTCCAAGGGGATATACCTACTTTTCTCCCCCGCACCACACATACACAAGAATTGATCTCCTATTGATTTCAGAGGAGGGGAGAGGGGTGGTTGACACACCGAGAGTGGAAGCAATTACTTGTTCCGATCATGAGCTCCTGGTAAATTGCTCGTTGCCAACGCCCCCGAGAACCTCCCGATGGCGCTGTAATGATATGCCCTTAAGGGACGAGTTTTCAGAGACTTCCTGAGGGAGGAAATGGAAGCCTACTTTGAAATAAATAACAGAGACACCGACATGGTAATGGTGTGGGAGGCGGCAAAGGCCACTTTTCGGGGTCTCCTTATTGCTGAGGGCTCCCGATGCAAGCGAGAAAGAGGACTTATTGAGAGCAGGCTCTGTGAAGAATTGAAGGCTCTACGTGCCTGGCTCACATGTGAGGGGGAAGACTGGGAAGTCCTTCTGGGAGAAATGCAGGAGAACAGACAGGCACTACATACGATCCTCATAGGGGAAGTGATTAAGAGAATGAGATAGATACGACAACGGTATTATGAACAGGGGGACAGTGCGTGGACCCTTCTGGCACACAGAACAAGGGGGTGTAGGAAGGAAAGGAAGGAAGGCGGGACTTGTTAGGGATGAGGCGGGCAACATGTGCAAGACAGGGGAGGAAATAGTGGAATGTTTTGCAGACTTCTATAGAGAGCTATACACCAGACAGAAGGAAGAATCGATGGAAGACATTAGGGCATACCTAGTTCAGCACCCTCTCCCCAGACTGACAGTTTTGGAGCTTGAGGGCCTGGAGGGGGAAATATCGGAGGGTGAGGTGAAGGACACCATCAAGAGGTTGAAAATGGAAAAAGCACTGTGGGGTGATGGGTACACGGCTGACTTTTATAAACAGTGGCAATTTATCCTGGCGAAACCACTGGCCAAGCTGTTCAATCAAATTAGGGATCGGAACACAATCTCGCCAATGTTCCTTCAGGCTCTAATTGCAGTGATACCCAAGCCTGGGAAGGACTCGGCGGTTTGTGCCTCATATAGGCCCATCTCTCTCCTAAATCTAGATGCCAAGATCTTCCCAAAAATCCTGGCAACCCGCTTGGAGAGATACCTCCCTCGTTTGATTTATCCAGATCAGGGGGTATTTGTGCTGGACAGACAAGGCTCAGACAACATGCACAAGACCCTCCATGTTCTGAACTCGAGGCTGGTCCGGGAAGAGAGGCCCTTCTACTGGCTTTAAATGCAGAGAAGGCCTTCAACAGGGTCAGCTGGGCCTTTATGGGGGAGGTTTCCTCGTCTCAGGGCATGGGATCGAGGTGGTTGGCCTGGATGTCGGCCTTATACTCTGCTCCCTCTGCCAAGGTGGTGGTAAACAGGATTGAATCTGGGTCATTCTCCCTGGGAAGGGGCACAAGGCAGGGCTGTCCTCTGTCCCCCCTCATATACCCGTTGGTCATGGAACCCTGGGCGATCTCAGTTCGTAATGAGGAGGCGATCAGCGGAGTACGTATAGGGGACTCGCACTGCAAGGTTCGCTTATTTGCTGATAACGCATTGCTCAGATGGTGCCTCGGGTGCTGCAAGGTCTGGCACAATATGGAAACCTTTCTGGGTTCAAGGTTAATTTTGGAAAATCAGTGTCGTTCATAGCGGGTAATCTGCCGGACACAGAGGTAGAATATGTGGGAGGGCTCCCATTCCGAATTCAGAGGGATGGGTTTTTTTATTTGGGTATCCACGTGACATGCAGCCCTGACAACCTTTTTTCCAACAATTTTCCCCCTCTCTGGTCAGCAGTTAAGAGAGACGTGGAGAGGTGGGCAGACTCGGGTCTCTCGTGGATGACATGCTTTAACCTGGTGAAAATGCCGATTCTCCCCAAATTTCTATTTCTGTTCCAAATGCTCCCGGTGCAGGTACCCAAGACATTCTTAACGGAGACAAACCCTCTTATGTTTCCTTTGGATATATCATAGATCTCATACGAGGATATACATAGGATCTCATACGAGGTACTGACCAGACCCAAAGAAGAGGGGTTCCCAGAATTAGAGACATACTATAAACCTCATTTGTCAAAATTTTATTATTTGTCAAAAACCAAGATTTGATTTTAGTTTGTGAAATGACATAAGCATGCCTTTATAATTGTTCTTTGTTCTTTAGCAGCATGAAACTCTTCTAAAGTGTGTGGTTATTAATTCAACACAACGACAATCATAATGAATCAAGTATACATACCTTTGGGTTTACAACACTAATCCTGTGTAAATACTGCTTGATTCCAATACATTCCAACATTAACTTTTTGGAGTTTTGATGAATCTAAAACCATTAAAACACAGTAAAACAGATAGGAAATTAAACAGTGTTACTAGATGACTCCATGTCTCTGGGCAATTCAATTCAATGCAATACTTGTTTAAATATCTTTCCCAATTAATACTTCTCTATTCCCTCTTTATATATAAATAATTTAATATCATGTTTTCCATTTCACCCATTGCTTTTGTGATAATGTTATTTGTCTTATTGCTATAGGCTCTAAGTTTATCTTTCATTCTTTTAATTTGTTCCCTCCTTTATGCATGCATGTTCTTTTGCTTCTTGGGATTGTCTGATGGCGTTCCCAAATGCTCAGATTTATGGCAGGACCAAGACCGATTTGCACTTGGCTTGTGCTCTTTGTTAATGGTGCAGACAGGCCAAAGTATGATGCCCCTGAAGCTATGTGCATATCCAATGGTCACGCTTAATTCAATGCCTTCTATCGTTAAAGCTTTTGATTTCTTAGGTCACCCCTAAGTCAGAGATGATCCTTTGCTCACTGTTTGCAGGGAATCAAGCTGAACCTCAATGAGGCCTAACAAAGCACACACATTTTGCAAAGAGGGGACCTAGACTAGTTAGTTTAGGCTAAACTGCTCCCACTGGTGACAGGTGTGACAGATGGCCTCAAGAAAACACCAACTCCTAAAGATGTTTCAAGTGTTTTTATTATGAATTTAAAGGGGATCCAACTAAGAGCCATCCCTCTATCGCTCGACATCCCAAGATCTCCTTCCACACTAGCCCAGACTTTCCTAATCACCAAGATGGTCACAAGAGGTAGCTAACCCCTACTGTCTACAATCTTGCTGGCTAAAAGTGAGGGCATACAGGCAACCACCTTATCCATTTCACTTCCTCCAGTGTTTTCTGGGTGTATCCTAACCTGTTGTCCCATGACAAGAAAACTGCCCAGGTTTTACCCAATCCTCTCCCTTGCCCACTTATAATCCTTGCCCTGATGTCCTGTCCTTCCTTTCCCTTTCTTCTACTCACCTCTCTTTCCTTACTCCCAGTCTCTATTTTCTCCGTCTCCCTTCCTCCTGTGTTATTCCACCTTACATCTACCCTTACTCTCCCTCTACACCTACTCTTCTCCATGCACTACTCTCAACTCCTACGTCTGTCAGTTACCTTGCTTTCACTCTCCCAATCACTCAGCCTCACTTACTCTATGCTTCCACTTAATCTCACCCACTCACCTTACTCAGTAGATACAAAATCTCACACCTACATAGTACTTTCTCTCACCAACCAATAACTCACTTTACACATAAGCTCTATTACGCTCCTCTGCCGTCCTTCCTCCGCCTGGCCTCAGTCGACCTTCTCCTCCTTTGGTCTCACCCGAACAACCCACACTTCCTCCTTCTTCCCGTCCCTTTTGATCCTCCCTCCTCCCTGTCCATAATTTCTCCTTCTCAGCTGTTTTCCCAAGTTAATCTGTGCCTTGCAGAGTTACAGTGATGGCAAAACATAAAGCTCCCTTTAAGCCAGCCCCTCTTTACAAATGCAGATCTGCTGGTGTCTTGCAATTGTGGCACTCTGCAGCAAAAGTCAATTCCACAGTTCATAGCAGATAAGCGTCCTGATTGCTGGTTTGCCGTGAGCAAAGTGCCACCGGCTTGAGGTGCACCACCACATCTCTCATCAGTGGGTCACAAGATTCTTAACTTGTAGGAAGGACTTCTGGGCTTGATAGTCCTAAAGTGAGAAAGCACCTGCCAGCAAAGGGTGCGGTTTGTGTGGGGTAATTGCAAGTGGTACGCTCCAATTGTAACCAGGCACATGAGTGCAGGACAGAGAAAGAGGCCCTCCCAACTCTGTTACCTCAGCTCTGGTGCAGTACTGACAAACACCATGGTAGGCCTTTTTCCGCAAGCTGAGAGGGATTCACATCCCCCTTTGTCTGGATAAGGGACCTTACTATGCCAACAGAATAAGACTGATTTGTATATGGTTAATCCCATTTTGTAATGGTACAGAGAAAATAAGAAGGGGCACTGTAGAAGGCTGCCCAGAGCAATGTCAGAGTTTAGGTTAAATTAAATGCCTTCCACCCATCATCTTTTAACTTAAAGAATAGAATAGAGGCTTGCAATTGGTAACAACAGTGGACAACTTTCTAATGCATTCAGGTAAGGTATTCACAAACAACCTTTTCCAAACACTTGGCTTCTGCAAAAGTAATTTTCATGACAATTTTTAACATATTTGTGAGAACACACAAATAACAATACAGGCCAGAAACTGGTCATTTATTTTCAAAATTAGAAAAATAATTGTGACAAGGACACGATACTGGCACTGCTTGTGGGTTCTCTAAAACTTTCTAACAGCTTTTGCTTTCAAAAATCTATAACAGACATACAAAATGTCCAATAGATGGAGAAGGAGAAGCGAAAGAAATCAGCAACTTTTGCCCTTAGTAACAGCACAGAGAGAAAGTGCAATCTGAGGAACAGGTGGTAACGATAGGGGACAAATAGTACTGTACTATTTAAAGAAAATACTTTTGAAATAACCACATTGAAATTGATTTCAAATTCCTCTGAGCACCCAATAAAGCCATTATAAACTACAAGATGCAGGGTGTGAAACCTCAGAAAACAGAATACACAGCACCAACAAAAAATTAGAGCTTCCAATCCAACACAATCTGGTTCTAGATCTCTCACATTATTATTATCTATTAGGGTATTTACTGAGCGTGGACCTAGCTTTGGGAAGCAACAGAACGCTTTAGAATCATAGGGGGGAAAAACACGACTTGTTAGGAAACACCAATATCAACAGCTATACACCTGAGGGATCACCCCGCATGACCGAATAATTACCACCGGTATGGTTGCAGCTATACTCGTTTTGAGGAAACAGTAATTTACATCACTTTGTCGAAAAAAAGGAATAATGGCTGCCTTCAGAAACAAGTGCGGTAAGAAATACGCGAAGAAAAGCCTTGCTGAGACTTCAGGTAAGCACATATGTAACTACTTCTTTCTTTCCTTTTTACAAGTTCATTCATTCATTAAATACCTTGTTATGCAGGTCTTTGGAAAAATTGTTCAAGAGGACTGCTGAGAAAAACTTTAGGAAGAATACACTGCGACCGCAGACGAAGGCTGCTGAGAGAAGAAATGCTGCGGCTGCGACGGAGCTTCTGACAGAAGATGCAGAGACTACGAATATAACAGCGGACTCAGGAAAATACTTGGAAAATACTTCGGTTCGGTAAGGCTTTACAATTCTACTGCCATTCTGTTGATTTTGCTGTGGAAATTAATATCTTTGACTCTTTTTCTTCTATTGACAGGTTCTGTCAGAAATCGCTGGAAGCGTTACCCGCAGTCAGCGGAGAAGACACGAAGCAAGAGCTTTGGCTGAGGCGGGCCTTAAGTAGCTCCCTCTGCAACAGGTGTAGAATGCACTGTGAGTTATCTAGCTGCAGCCATGTTCAGGGTAGGGAAGGCAATGTGAGTGTAATGTGCCTATGGGTACAATGCTAGGAGTGAGATAAATGTCTCTTGCGCCAAGCTTGAAGCCACTGCTGACCCACTGATGGATCTGAAGTTCCTTGCCTCCCTAGTTTTACTGAATGGAATCTGTATTCCTGTGCTGGGATCGTGACAGTTGGCCCAAACCGGGGTCTTCCCATCGAACAACACTGAAGAGGGCCATCCGCTGTCCTTCCTCGGGGGATCCCCACCACGCTCCAGAGTCCCGCTTGAGGAAGATCTGAGAGTTTTGGTGAGTCGGGAGCACAGATAGGCGGCAGTCCAAATGGAAGAGCGTGGGAGTCCGGCAACGGGCTGAGGACTTGAGGGTGTCCCCTTTGCCTCTCCTTTTCACACAAGAGGCTCTGACCCTTCGGGAGGCAATAAGGCATAGACTGTGGAGGTGCTTCTACGCCCCCTCCCTGAACAGTGAAAGGGAATAGTTTCTTACCTGTAACGCCATTTCTCCAGCATTGGTATCTTTCATGGATTGACATGCTTAGAATATTCCCCGTCGACAGACTGGGAACCCTCGGTAAGCTTATAAAGCCGTTTCCCATAGGAAAACGTTCGACACTTTCGTGTCCCATCTACGTAAGTTTTGGGCCGCAGACGCACGCCCCACTAGGACATAGTGGTATAAATGCCCCGCCCCCGCGGCTCCCTTCAGATTCCGACCCCTCCAAAGCAGAATGGGGTGAAACCAAGAACTACAAGACTATTGCATTTAGGGGAGGCCGGCGGGCGCATGTGAATCCATGAAAGATACCAATGCTGGAGAAATGGAGTTACAGGTAAGAAACTATTCCCTTCTCCAGCATTGGATCTTTCATGGATTCACATGCTTAGAATAGAATGCACAGCAGTGATCCTGAAAAAGGAGGAGGTGTGAATGTAATCCAGCACCCACCCAATCCTGCATATAGCGAATCACGTTTACATAAGATTTGAATTTAAAGTGTGCCACAGTAACTGCACAGAGCAATATCCATATAAAGCTATAACAGTATACATAAACCTACATTTATATCTATATATATATCCATACATATATATGTCCAAATCAGCATAGACCCTTCTTGAAAAAGGACTTACCTTATTGAAATAGATGTTGCAATACTGCTCTTCCCATTTGTATTTCGTCCGCATGCTGTCGTTTGAGGCAGTAGTGGCGGGTAAATGTGTGAGGCACGGACCATGCTGCCGCCTGGCAAATGTCTGTCAGTGGTACCCCTGCCCACAACGCCGTCGACGACGAAGTCGCCCTGGTTGAATGAGCTCTCGGACGTCCTTGTAGCGGTTTTCCCGCTTTTGAATGACAGAAGGCAATCGTCGACGAGACCCATCAGGCCAGTCCCTGTTTTGAAATGGCCTTCCCTTTCGCCGAAGGGCCATTTGCAACGAAGAGTTGCTGCGTAGATCGAAGTTGTTGAGTTCGATGAAGGTAAAATTTTAGAACTCTCTTGACATCCATGGTATGTAGGACCTTTTCCGCAGCCGCTCAGGGGGTCGGGAAGAAGGTGGGCAGGACAATGGATGATTGCTTATGATAAGTTGTAGGAATTTTTGGGATGAAACGAGGACTTGTTGACAGAATCACTTTGCCCTTGAAAAATCTGAGGTACGGAGGGTTTATGACCAACGCTTGCAACTCCGAGATCCGTCTAGCTGATGTTATAGCTATTAGAAAAGCCACTTTCCATGACAAGAACTTCATCGACGATGTGGCCATTGGCTCAAAGGGTGGTTTCCTTAACCCTGCTAGCACTATATTCAGGCTCCACGTTGGTGGAAAACGTTTAACCAGAGGGAATGTCTGGAACAAACCTCTCATGAAGTGTTTCACTAACCTGTCGCTAAACAAGGGAGATGACTTCCTTCTTCTTGTGAACCTAGAGATGGCCGCCAGATGAACCTTTAGTGATGAAAAGGACAATCCGCTTTTTGCTAGGTGTAGTAGATATGGAAGAAGCTGTTCCGGAGTAACCCTCAGAGGTTGCCTTCCCTCTGTCCTTGACACCACGCACAGAATCTTCTCCACTTACACCTGTAGGACTTGTTGGTGGAAGGGGCTCGTGCAGCTTGTAAGATCCTCCGACAGTCCGAGGAAATGTTCAAGGCACCAAATTCTGAAAAGTCAGGAGCCAAGCTGTGAGATTGAGACTGTCTGGATTGTGATGCCACACTGTTCCCTCGTCCCGGGACAGGAGGTTGGGAACCTTCAGGAACGTTATCGGATGATCCACTGACGGGTGAAGCAGGTCGGAAAACCACAGTTGCCTCGGCCAACACGGTGCCACCAGGATGACTCAGCACCTGTACCTGCCTATCCATTGCAGAGTTCTCCGTATCAGAGGAAACGGAGGGAAGGCGTAGAGGAACTTGTCCGTACACGGGAAGGGGAGCGCTTCTCCCAGCGAAACCTTCGTGTGGCCACCTGCTGGCATACATCTCGCACTTCTTGTTCCTCTTTGTGGCGAAGAGATCCAACGGAGGCCGTCCCCATTTCTCGAAGACCTTCGACAATTGACCGATGTCTATTTCCAAATCGTGAATCTGGTCCATATTTCTGCTGAGCGAGTCCGCCTGTTCATTCCTTACTCCTGGAAGGTGATGAGCTACGATGGATATATCGTGTTTCAGAGCCCAGTGCCACACCTTCTGAGCCTCGATGGAAAGGGTTCTGGATCGTGTTCCGCCTTGCTTCCTCAAGTAAAACATTGCCGCGGTCTTGTCCGTCAAAACTCTCACTGTGGACCCTCTGATGTGAGGCAGGAACGCACTCAGGGTCCAGCGCACTGCTCTCCGTTCCAGAACGTTGATGTGCAGGAGAGATTCCCTCTGAGACCAACGGCCTTGTGTTTGCAGAGTGCCCATGTGTGCCCCCCAGCCAGTTAGGGATGCGTCCGTCACTATGGTTAACAGAAACTCCGGCTCGTGTAGGGGTACTCCTTTGGTTAGATTCTGGACGCTTTTCCACCACTGAAGAGCTAATAGGAGCTCGTCGTCGTCGACGGTCAGCTTGTCTGACCAGAGGCCTTGAGCCTTCGTCCATCGGTCCGCCAGAAACTGTTGCACTTGCCTCATTAACAGGTGGCAGTTGCCCACAAGAGGAATGCAGGACGCCATAGCGCCCAGGATCGATGTATATTTTCTCACTGACAGTCTGGTATTGATTTTTCAACTGACCTGCAAATCGACTGAGTTTGGTGATCCTGTCGAGGGATGGTCTCACTAACCCTGACTGGGTCTCGAACTGTGCGCCCAGGAACACCAAGCTTCTTGACGGTGTTAACTAGGATTTCTCGAAGTTTATCGCAAACCCCAGCCATTGTAAGAGGTTCATGGTGGCCTGCAGACTCCTGTGCGTCGACATAGGGGAGGACCCCCTCACCAACCAGTCGTCGAGATACGGGTATACATGATGGCCTTGCCTTCTCAGCCAGGCTGCCACCGGGGCCAAACATTTCGTGAACGTTCTGGGAGAAGATTTCAGTCCAAAGGGAAGTACTGTGAACTGGTAGTGAGTCCGCCCTACCACAAACCTTAGGAACTTCTTGTGTCGCCGACACATCGGTATGTGGAAGTACACGTCCTGCAGGTCCAGAGACGCCAGAAAATCTCCTTCTTGAACTGATCGGATCACTTCTTGGAGCGTGAGCATCTTGAACTTTATGCTTTTCAACGATTTGTTTAGCTTGCGCAGGTCTAGGATGGGACGCCACTTTCCGTTTGGCTTTTTCACCACAAAGTATCGGTAATAAACCCCTTGACCCCTTTGTGACGAAGGAACCAACTCTATAGCACCTTTTTGTAGCATAAGTGCTACTTCCTGCTGCAATACGCTCAGATGGGATTGAGCTACAAACGCCGGTTGAGTGTGCAGAGGGTTGCTTTTGAATTGCAGGGAATGTCCGTATTTTACAGTGTCCAACACCCATTGATCCGTTGTTATTTGCTCCCATTCGTTGATGTTACTTGATACTCTGCCCCCCAGAACGTTCCGATGCCCGTCATTGCTGGTTCCTGGTCTGCTTATCCCTCGTCGACGATGAGTAACCTGTTCTCTTCTTGGAGGCCTGGTAGTCCCGGCGACGTTTAGCCGCTTGCGAAGCTCGTCTGTATCCCTGGGAGGGGTATGCTGGCCTACTGAAGGATCTGTCCCTCGATGCCGAGAATCTGGAATTTCCCGATGCTCCCCTGAAGGGACGAAAAGACCGGAAACTCCGACCAGTCTGGAGGGCCCCCCCAAGGAACACACTGTGTCCGAGTCCTCTTTCTTGCCCTTCAGGGCTTCGGCCACCTTCTCGCCGAAGAGGTCTCCTTCATAAGGCATATCCACCAGTACCTTGTACTGCACCTCCGGTCGGAAGTTGGTGCATTTTAGCCATGCCTGCCGTCGGAGAACCACACCGTTATTCACCTGCTTAAACCCCGACTCCGCGAGGTCCACTGCGATGTTTATGGCATGATTGGAAGCCTCTTCACCTTCCCTGACCAGTAACATAGCCACTTTGCGATGTTCATCCGGAAGGTGTTCCAGTATAGGAGCCAGCCGGTGCCACATCTCCCTGTCGTATCTGGCAACTATGGCTAGAGAATTGGCCGCTTTCACTGTGGTAGCACCTACCGACAGCACTTTTTTGCTGAAAGCATCCTGTCGTCTGGCATCACTTTCCAGGGGTGGGGGGGGATGTGGGGGTTGTGCACTTGTGCTGGGCCCTCGCCTTCCTCGCCGCCGATACCACTGTGTCAGGAGTTGGTTGGGAGGAAAGGCACTTGGGGGTAGAGTCCGGGGCCTTACATTTTTTCTCTAGACGACCCTTTATCGCTGGTTCCGAGAAAGGGTGGCGCATGGTCTGCAATCCTTCCTTCCACACATGATCCAGGATGGGTACTGAAAACACTGACCTTCTCCTTTTCCCCCCCATGTGGTCGAAAAGAAAAAACAGTCCTTTTTCTCTTCTTCCTGGGCCAGCCCGAATTCTGTACAAGCCCTGGCCATCGTGGTGTGAAATGACCCAATATCATCTGGGGGAAGACGGCTGAGCCGGGCTCCTTTGGGTTTCCAATTCTGCTTCGGACTCCCAGGTTGGATCCCTGGAGGGCGAAAGGGAGACAACTGACGGGGCTCTGCTGTCCGAGTCCGAATCCATCAGCTCCCCTTTCTCGCGGCGTGGGGCCGAGAGGTTTGCATCCGGCGGCACTGCCGCGGGGGTTGAAGGCGGTGGTCGACAAGACGGGCCCGGGTCGTCGACGACCGACCTGGCCGGAGTTGTTCGAGGTAGTCTGTCATCCAGTGTCTTCAGCAACGTTTGCAACGTGGATAAGACTTCCAATGACAAAAGTGACTGTGGATTGAGCAGAGAGGTAGAACCCGGAATGCTCCCGGAGAGAGGCCTGGTAACTTGTAACCCTAGGTCTGCAGGGCCAGCTATTCTCACATCCTCGTCTCCCGAGGACACCGACAAGGCCTCTTGCTGCAGAAGTGCCTCTGGCAAAATTGGGTTGTATACCTCTGGCCTCCAGGCCTCTTGCGGGATCTCCGTCGACAAAGCGATAGTCGGCTCCGTCATCGTCGTCGTCGTCTGCGGTCCAGGAACGGTTGAAGCCAACTGCGTCAGCAGCAAAGAAGTAGTCGACGACTGTCCTACCGTCGACGACAGTGGTGGTCGTGCAGGCCTATGCGGCGTTCCCGCCTTTTCCGAACTCTACCTGCGTTTCTCTGCATCTCGACTCGAGGCCAATCTATGACGATCGCCTGAGGAGGATTTAGATTTTTATTTTTCGTCTTTCCTCGCTGAAGATGAGGATGATGAGGCCTTCTTCGAAGAAGAGCCCTTGGAATGGCCTTCCGATGATTCTCTCTCTGCCGGTCGCGATTTCTTCACCGGGGGTTCCGACGACGTTGAGCGGCGCAGGGCCCCTGAAGATTTTGACACTGAGGCTGCGCTGCGCGTAGAGCCCACCTCCGGAGGAGGGAATGCCCCCGCTCCATCGTTCAACCATGCCACGAGTCTTCGACTCCGATCTTTAAGAGTCTTCTGGGAGAAGCCCTTACATGTGTCACACTTGTCTGCCGAATGATGAGGGTGTAGACAGTATATGCTGTCCATATGTCTGTCCCCCTCGTACACCTTCAACCCGCACTTAGCGCACGGGCGGAACAGCGCTTTTCCCGACATCAGGAGAAAAACTGCAACAGCACAACCTAAACCAAATAGACTACACAAGGTGCTCCCACTACTTTGGAGACGGATGAAATCTGAAGGGAGCCGCGGAGGAGGGGCATTTATACCGCTACGTCCTAGTGGGGCGTGTGTGAGTGGGCCAAAACGACGTAGATAGGACACGAAAGTGTCGAAGGTTTTCCTATGGGAAACTGCTTTATAAGCTTACCGAGGGTTCCCAGTCTGTCGACGGGGAATATTCTAAGCATGTGAATCCATGAAAGATCCAATGCTGGAGAAACACTGAAATCCCTGCGTGTCGCACCTGCACTAAACACGGCCAGCACCCCTGCACCTGCAGTCTATGGGGGGGGGCCCGGACTGCACATATAGGCCCTCATTACGAGTTGGGCGATATCCCAGCTGTAATACCGCCCAACTGTAATAGCGTTAGCGCCAGCTGGTCCGGTGTTATTACCACTGGATCACGGGTTGGGCATTATCAGTAAATCCCCGTTGGACCAAATGCAGCATTTTTGGCGCTAATACAGCTGCCGGTAATAGCACCGAAAACAGAGCGCTAAATGGGATTTTCACCTTCAGAAAACAGCTGAAGGTAAAACAGCACATTTAGAGCCCAACTCGTGATCGGGCCAGCCCTTAAATGTGGCTGTAATACTGCTACTGCCGAATTTAAAGGCTTCCGCCCAACTTGTGATAAGGCCCATAATCTTGTGTGTGCTTTAACAGCCGACATCCAAACATGGGGGACTCCACCCCTCCCATCAACCCCACCGCCACTTGTCAACCAAAGTGGAGTTTCTGAGCTGAGGCAACTGAGGCCCAGGGCCATTACAATGGAGCATTCTTCATGTCCTAAGGAACACAAGGCTTCTGTACCTCCAGGACTCTCCTGGCTGCAACAGGTTGGACCTCAGTGGGGATTGGGGGGGAGAGGGGGTCCACAGAGCGCAGGCCAGTCTGGGGTTCCCCAGGAGTGGGGTGAATGTTGACTCCCCCGCACATGTTGACTGGCTGGAAAACAGTATTGGACGTGGAAGGTTGCGCCCAGATCTCTGGCTTTAACTAAAAGAGCCTAGGCTGATTCTAGGTCCTGAGGGGAGACCTACATGTGTTGGAAGGCCGCTCTGCAGGAGTATAGAAGTGAGACAACGCCTCCAGTCCAGCTTGGAGAGCACCCGACACCGTTCCCCGCCATGGCGGAAGATGGAATGTCCACAGCAGCCTTAATGGATGAGATTAGGGGCATCCGCACCGATATCGGTTGGAGGATAGATGGACTTCACAGAAAGGTGGAAGCGATTCATAGCAGACTGGAGGGATTGGAGACCAATCAGGCCTCAGTGGACATCCTAGAAACCCAAATGGACATGCGTGTGTCAGAACTGGAGAGGAGAGAAGAAGAAATCACCTTGAAGATGGAGCAGTTCAAAAATCGGGAGAGGCGGAACAACCTAAGGTTCTTTGGCTTTCCGGAAAAAGAAGGGGAGATGGAAGGAGACATCCGAGCGATTAATGAAATGATCAAGACGATTTTTTCACGAGGACAATACCACATTCCTGGTGATCAACCAGGCCCATCGAGCGGGAGGGGGATCTAGTGGTCCTGCTCAATCCTGCCGAGATTCCACTACTATGCAGAAAAATCCAGGATGTCAGAGAAGGCTAGGAGAGTGGGCCAAGATGATTAGGGCACAGCCCACATCTCTATATTTCAAGACTTCTCCTCCTTTACTCTGTCTAAAGGACAACAATGTGGCCCCCTAACTAGGTAGTTTAACTCTCAGGGGGTCAAATATAGGTGGGGTTCCCTTTTTAAATGCCCCTTGAACTAGAGGGGTCCAAATACAAGTTGATCACGGAATACGATATTCACAAGGTTTGTGGGGAGTTGTTGACCGAGGAGGAATTAAGGATGCCAACAGGTCCACTGGTGGGGATGGAGAAAGGGGACAGGAGAAAGAAGGAAGGACCTTGTGATAGACCGCGGATCCAGGGGGCTCGTAAGTACAAGGAATTGATCCTCCCCCACCCCCGGCATGATCCTCAGGGTGTTTGCTGGCTCAAAGAAGGTGTTTAAGGATATATATTTAGTGGACCCGGGGTACGCATTTTAGCGGCTTGGGGGAGTGGGGAAGGTTCTAGCTTCCTGGGATACTGAGCAGGCGTGGGGGAGGGATCCAGGGGAAAGTGGTGGACATTTGTGGGAATGCCCCTTTGTTGTGGTTTGCACTGCAGGTGCGGGGATATGTGAGGGGGGCATGGGAAGGAAGCAGAAGCGGGAGGATGAGGAAGCTGTTGGTTTTAGGTTTTTACATACTGGTTCTTAGTTATTGGCCATTGGTGTGACATTGTAGGAAGGTTTCTATTTGAGGGCAGAGGGGGGCTCAGGACAAACATAAGTGCGAGATTAGATATAGATGGTGGAGGGAGACTGGCGGTCCGGTACTGAGACGCTATGTACACTGGCAAAAGGCTGGATGCTGACAAAGGGGGAGAGAGGGATAGGGCTGTTCTCTGGGGTATGGGGCACAACAAAAAGGTATGGAAATTCAAGGTGCCTCAAGGCTGTAGGACTGCACAACATGGGGCAGTCAGGTGAACGGGTAGAATCGAACATCCACATAATTTGAGGGGAAATATGAGAGACTCTGGAAGGGGCCAAATGTCGGTTGCCAATGGGTGGGATCCCTAAATGTGCGGGACTTAACTTAAACTCCCCATTTAAACAATCTTGTACAGTATGCGAGTTCAATTGACTCAAGCTAGACTTTATGTTTATCCAGGAAACCCACTGGATCAAAGGGAGAGAGCCGGCGTTGAAAGTGAGATGAATAGACAGTATATAAAGCATTAGACAGCACTAAGAACGAGTCACCATTATAGTAAGATGGTATTGAAGGTGGAGGGAGAACTCTGAGACCCGGAGGAGTCTTCATTTTCTAAGGGGGAAGGTCAGGGGAGGTGTTTTGACAGTGGAATCCATTTACTGCCTGAATGAGGGCCAACCCCAGTTTTGACACTCTGAAGGATAGGCTCTGGCTTTTTGTGGTAGGTCCCTCGATAGTGGGAGGGGACTTCAACACGTAGGAAAATGACTGATTCGGCCCCCTCGAGAATTGATTACATCTTCGTAGATAGGCGGCTGAAGGGGTAGGTTAACGAAACAAAGAAAGAGCCTGTACCGTGGTCTGATCAATATTTGGTCAGAACAGTGATATGGAATTGGAAAGGGTGGGCTCACCAAGGTAGATGGACGTGTAACAACCTCCTCCTAAAAGATAAGGTGAGAACTGTAAGAAAGGCATGGTATCAAAGCAGACCAGACACAAGTGATCACAGTTCAAGGGTGTTTATTAAACTGTAAAATGGGTGAGATAAATGCCTAATCTAAACCTAAATCTAAGATGGGAGCAAGCAACAACAATCAAATAATAATAATACAGTAGTAGTGGAGTCTAGTCAAATGAAAAGGGCCTATACTATGCTAAAAAAAAAAATAAAACGATTGCCAATCCTTACTGCTATGTTACAAAAGAGTGTGGGATAATGTTCACAAGAAAAGAAGTGTTCACAAAATAATAAGTCAGGATGTTATGGGCAGGGTCTCCCTTCCCCATGTTTTTAGCCTCTCAAAGTACTTTTCAATTTAGACAGAGACTTCCGAAGGGCGATAACATCTCGCTGAGACACTCTGTTATTCTATGGCAAGTGCGTGCTTCACAATATCACAGTTCGTACAGCGTTACCCATCAGCCGGGTGCAAACGCCAGTTTCACAATTCCCTCAGTCGGGTTCACACTTTCCACAGTTCAAAATTTCTACGACGTGTCGAGGACTTTCGATTGTACAAGGGATTTGGCTTGACCCTTGTATGACCATCTTGACACCTCACGCCGGCCTTCTCTATAGCCTCTTGACACTTGTAGCTTCAATATCTTTCAGTTTAATACTTTCCTTGTTCAGGAGAGGGGTACCAGCCAGAGACCTTCGAATGAGCGCCCATGTGGCGCCGGACCACTCCATCTCTGGTCCAAGTTTGTTCACAAAAGACCTCTATCTTAATCTTCTTAATGTTGCCAATGCAACCTTGAGCCTAACACAGTCTGGTCCACTATCGGCTTCTTCCAACTCGCCGGCTGTGCGGAACTCGTTGGTGTTTCTTTTGCCGCTGGAGTGAAGGACGGTTCCACAATGGCAACTGCGTCTCCCTGCCCTGGCTATCAGTGCGGGAGGGTTCCATGTACCGTTGACATCCGTCACACCATTCGCCAACTGGGATTCTAGGTCTTATGTTTCTTTCGGCAGAGGCTTCGCAGGTCTGGTTTGAAAAGGGCATGGGCAACCGCCTCCCTACCTCCTTTCAGGTCTCGCTGCCTTTCTCCTCCGTTTGAACTGCCACCCTGGAATAGCTGCTTCCTCGTGCGTTCGGCCTTACTCAAAGTGTGCTCCTGTGCTCTGCCTTTTATCCTGGTCGGGAACGGAAAGGGCAGTCAGGAGTGTGTAGTTGTCGGTAACTGCCGGACATTGCCTGACCCTTGCGTTGGGACATGTCAGGTTAACGGCTCTGGTATGATATATGATATAATAAGTTATTTATAACACGCTTAATAACCAAAGGTTTCTTAGTGCGGACCCAGGGATCAAACCTGTGTTGCTCCATGTCGTCTTTCTTCCCAAGGCGAGCATGTTGCCCCGCAGCTATCTTTCCGGGACGGTTTAGACTGTTGTCGTTCAGGGTGTGAGAAGGAACAAGTTACTTACCTGTAACTGTTGTTCTCCAGCATGGGTCTGGCATGGATTCACATGCTCATGAATATTCCCCGTCGTCAGGCTGGGAATCCTCGGTAAAGAAAAAACCAGTATCAGTTTCGTTTCTGATCTGTCTTTCGCAGTAATAACCAATCACTGGTCTCTGCGTCATACTGACCACAGCCAATGACTGCCCTCTACCTAAGCACCGCCTCCGGCAGCCATCTTCAGATTTGGAAGCACGTGAAGTGGCAGTATGACCAAGTGAAGAGCCGCAGAGGGGTAGGCGGGAGGGTTCGCATGTGAATCCATGCCAGACCCATGCTGGAGAACAACAGTTACAGGTAAGTAACTTGTTCCTTCTCCAGCATGGGGTCTGGCATGGATTCACATGCTCATGAATAAAGAATACATAGCAGTACACACATGCACAACCACGGGAGGTGGCAAAGGCTCAACATTAAGCATCACATCAACTCAACATTAAGCATCTTACCTCCTCACCAGGCTCACCAGAGGCGAACAGGTTGCGCAGCACTGCTTGGCCGACCCTGGACTCCTCCCTGGAATCCCGGTCGACGCAGTAGAATTTCGTGAAGGTGTGCGTCGACCTCCACGTAGCAGCCCTGCATATGTCCAGCAGGGGCACACCAGATAGGAACGCCGTGGTAGCTGCGATCGCTCTGGTGGAATGGGCTCTCGGACGGCCAGGCAGCGGTCGGTTTGCCAACCGGTGACAGTACATGATACAGCCGGAGAGCCATCTGGAGATGGAAGCCTTCGAGAGAGCCTTCCCCTGATTGACAGGTCCAAAGTTCACAAAGAGTTGTGACGTCTTCCGAAACCCCTTCGTGCGGTCCACGTAGAACTTCAGCGCTCTAGCTACATCCAGCGAGTGCAAAGTCCTCTCAGCCGGCGACGAAGGCGACGGGAAGAACACAGGCAACACCAAGGGTTCGTTGAGATGGAAGTCCGACGGTACCTTGGGCATGAAGGAGGGGTGCGTCCTGAGCACTACCCTCGTGTCGTGGAAAGTCAAGTACGGGGCCTTGCAGGAAAGGGCCTGGATCTCTCCCACTCGTCGTGCGGAGGTGATGGCCACAAGAAAAGCTGTTTTCCACGATAGAAACTTCAACGGGGCCGAGTGCAGAGGCTCGAACGGAGGTCCCATGAGCTTGGTCAGCACCACGTTGAGCTCCCACGCCGGGGCCGGAGCCTTCACCGGCGGGAACGATCTGAACAGTCCCTTCATGAACTCTTTCACCAGACGATGAGACCACAAGGACGTCCGCCCCAGCAAGATGAATCTTGATGGACGCGTGTGCCAGACCAGCCTTGGCCAGCGTCAGCAGGTACGGCAGTACTTGGGGAGCCGTAATCCGTAGAGGGTTAATCTTCTGTGCGTGGCACCAGACAGAGAACCTCTTCCATTTGTGTCCGTAGCATTTAAGAGTCGAGGACGCCCTGGCCTTTGCAAGAACCTCTCTGCAATCGGCCGGTATGTCGTATCCTCCAAACTCTAGCGCTGCAGGAGCCAGGCCTGCAAGTTCAGCGACTTCGGGTCGTGGTGGAGGATGGCGCCTCCTACCCTGGAGAGTAGATCCGCGTCCGCCGGCAGCTTGATCGGCGGGGACGCTGACAAGTCCAGAAGGTCCGGGAACCATATCTGCCTCGGCCACGCAGGTGCGACGAGGATCATCCTGCACCGTGACCTCTTGAGCTGGTTGACGAGCCGGATTAGCAGAGGCAAGGGAGGGAACGCGTAGAGGAACAGGCCCTCCCAGGGGAACGAGAAAGCATCGCCCATGCTCCTCGTCTGGGGAAACCTGCTGGCGAACCTCCGGCACTTGGTGTTCGTCGCCGTCGCGAACAGGTCGATCTGGGGTGTGCCCCACCGTCGGAAGAGGCGATCCACCAGATCCTGCCGTAGTTCCCACTCGTGGCACGAGCGCAGCTCCCTGCTGAGTGAGTCGGCGACGGTGTTTTTTATCCCTGCCAGATGAAATGGCACCAGAAAAATCCCTTGGGCGACGGCCCAATGCCACAGGTCCTGCGCCTCCTTGGACAGCGCTGGGGACCTGGTTCCGCCCTGTTTCCTGATGTAAAACATGGTGGTGGTGTTGTCGGTGAAGATCCTCACCACCTTGCCCTTGAGGGACGGAAGGAAGGACCTGAGGGCCCAAAACACTGCACGGAGCTCCAGGACGTTGATATGCAGGGACTTCTCCGTCGGGAGCCAGAGTCCCCTTGCGTGCAGATTTTCGGTGTGCGCTCCCCACCCTTCCAGGGAGGCATCCGTGGTCACAGTCTCCTGGTGGGCTGGGGTCTGGAAGTCCATGCCCGCCGTCAGATGCGCGCGGGTGCCCCACCACCGTATCGCTCGTCGGAAACTCTCGTCGAGCTTGATCCTTTCCTCGAAGCTGCCCGTCTGGATCCAGCGCGCATCCAGGAATTCTTGCAACGGGCGCATCCGGAGCCTGCACATGGGAATGAGGTAGATGCAGGAAGACATCATCCCGAGGAGGGACTTGATGGACCTCACTTTGGCCGCGTCGGCCACCAACATCCGTTGCACCTTGCCCAAGATGGTCCTGGTCCTCTCCTCCGACGGGGAGGCCAGACGGGACACTGTGTCGAGCCTCGCTCCCAGAAACAGTGCGACTTGCGCGGGCACCAGGTGGGATTTGGCGTAGTTCACGGAGAATCCCAGGTCCGTGAGGAGTTGGACGGTCCTTGCCGTGTGGACCACGGCGAGCTCCCTCGTCTTGGCGCGGATGAGCCAATCGTCCAGGTAGGGGTAGACGTGAATCCCCTTGCGGCGCAGCTGCGCCGCCACCGGTGCGAGGCACTTGGTGAATACCCTGGGTGCCGACCGTAGTCCGAAGGGAAGGGCTTTGAACTGGTAATGACGCCCTTGGACCACGAATCTGAGGAATTTTCGGTGCCCCCTTTAGGATGGGAATGTGGAAGTAGGCATCCTCCAAATCCAACGACGATAGGAAGTCTCCTTCCTCCAGCTGACCCAGGACGTGCTGGAGGGTGACCATCCTGAACTTCTGCGCCTTGATGAACTTGTTCAGACGTCGCAGGTCTAGGATGGGGCGCCATCCTCCCGTCTTCTTCTTCACGAGGAAGTATCTCGAGTAGACTCCGGAGCCCCGAAGCCTCTTTGGGACGAGTTCGATGGCGCCCTTTCTGAGCATCGCCTTTACCTCCAGGAGAAGTTGAGGGACGTGAAGTTCTTTCCTGGCCACGGGGGGGACGCGCGGGCACCTTCTTTGAAACTCGAGCGCGTGGCCCCGGGCCAGGGCGTCCAGCACCCAACGGTCGGTGGAGATGGACTCCCACACGCTGACGAAGCCCGCCAGCTGGCCTCCCACCGGGGTGCTTCGGTGGGGGCCCGACCCCACGGCTGGTTCAATCCTGCTTGGACGCGGCCTTGCCGCCTTGACCTCCTTGGCGACGACGGCGGGGTCCGCTAGACTTGCCTCGTCCTCTGTAGGCCTCTTGCGACGACGAGCGGGCCGCTTGACGGTAGGAAGCGAAACCGCCGCCGGAACCTTTGGAGGCGCCCTTGCCTCCGCCGCTCCGAAAGGGCGTCCGTCGTTGCTGCAGGACTCCAAGGGCCCGGGCCGTCTCAGCATCCGCCTTGATGGCCTGAAGGGAATCGTCCACTGTCTTGCCAAACAGGTTGTTCCCGTCGAAGGGCATGTCCAGGACTCTGGTCTGGACGTCCTGCCGGAAGTCCGTAGCTTTGAGCCATCCACGACGTCGGAGGCAAACGCCGTTGCCCAGCTGGCGGAACCCAGAGTCGGCGATGTCCGTCGCCACGGTGATGGCGTGGTCCGAGGCCACCTCACCTTCCTGCAGGATCTCCAGGGCCTCCGCCCTCTTGTCGTCCGGCAGAAAATCCAGCAGGGGAGCTATCTTGTACCAGAGCTCCCTGTCGTAGCGGGCCACGATAGCCAAGGCGTTGGCCGCTTTAATCGTCGTCGCTGCCGACGAGATGACTCTTCGTCCCATATGTATACAGTGGGTGATCCTGTCCGCTAAAGTTGAGGGTACTGCACGTGTTTAGTGGGCAGTAAATTCTTTAAAACCTTCCTGGGTTTCTTATATCAGGCTCAGTAGATCCCTAACATAAGGTGAGAAAACAACCTTAGACAGTTAAATAGGTTTTAGTAAAGGTAGCCTTTTTTATTTTTTAAGTGGCTTGTTTTGCAATTTTTTCAAACATATAGAGAAGACACTTCAACTCAAAGATTCGAAAAGAAATCATATAGAGAAGACATTTCAACTCAAAGATTCGAAAGAAAATAGGCATGTCAAGGCGCAGGAGTGCACAATGAGGAAACAGGATTTAGCATTTTCATATTTCAATCTACATGCCTCTTAGTAGCATCATGTTTAGAATACAATTTCTTAACATACAATACTTTTTTTCAAATTAATTGACATTTTCTGTATGAAAAAGATACACATTTTCTGTATGAAAAAGATACAAAAGTGATAGTGATGGCCAGCTAGTGCTGATCCGAGACCGAGAGAGACTTCGTCCCATGGCATCCAATTTCTTTCCCTCGCCGTCCGGCGGGGAAGTCGATGTGGAGGCCGCACCCCCCCCCGCTTTCTTCCTGGCTGCCGCGGAGACGACGGAATCCGGGGTAGGCTGCGCCCGGAGGCATAGGGGGGCCGTGTCAGGGACCCGGTACTTTTTCTCGTACCGGTCTCTTCTAGCTGGCGTCGTGGAAGGGTTCTTGAGGAGGGAAAGGCCCTCATCCCAAATGTCGTCCAACAGAGGCACTGCGAGGACCGTCTTCCTCTTGGCCTCGCGCCGCTGATAAAGGAAGCCTTCCTTTTTCTTCTCCTCAGGGCAGAGTTGGAAAAGCTCGGAAGCCCTGGAGATCATGGAGTGGAAAGATCCGATCTCGTCGGGCGGAGAAGCCCTGGTGGGAGGCGACGACGGAATATCCTCGTCGTATGCCTCGTCGTCCGTACCCGTCGCTGCCGTGTCAGTCCCCGTATCATCCCCTCGGGTGGACGGGGAGGAGGGCTGGACGGGGCGCGACGGTTGAAAAGGAGGTGGAGGATGGATCCTTCTTTTCTTGGTAGGGGGAACACCAGAAGGTCCCGGTTCTGGATCCCCCGACGGGAGAGGTTCCTCCGTCGGTAACGGTAGCCTCGTCCTTATCTCGGAGCATAAGGACTGTATGGCCAACAAAATGGCCGCCGAGTTGTCTTGCGGCGCTGGCAGAGGGGAATCCGACGGGCGAGCAGGGGCCCCGTCGGTATCCTCGACGATGTCGTCGTCGTCACCTGCGTCGGGGTCCATTCCGACGGGCTGGCCTTGTTCCACGCCTACGCCGTGGCTTAAGACCTCGATCCGCTCCTCTTCTGAGGTTGAGGCTGAATCTACGACGACGCCCTGCCCCCCCTTCTTCCCCACGGAGGGTTTCACGGGGGTCCTATCGATGGGCACAAAAGAAGACTCCCTCCGAGGAGGCAGGGAGATTCTGGGCCCTGAGGTCGCCACCACTGGTGCAGCCTCCACAGGCTGAGCCAGGGCCGCCGCGACCGTTTCGATAGAGGGCTTGGTCGGATGGATCAAGGCCTTCACCACCTTAGGTGCGCTCACCGCCTTATCCTTGAGGGAGGGGGCACTGCCACGCTCCTCCTCTGCCTTAGAGCTCGACCGGGCCTCTCTAGGAGCTTCGCCGGGTGCTCGGCCTTCCTCTTACCCGACCCAGAGCGTTGGCTCGTGGTTGATGGTGCCGGGGAGGGTGCGCCCTGCCTGGCGCCCGTAGAGCCTGACCGTTCGGCGCTCCCGGTGCCAGCGGACTCGCGGTGCTTGGCCTTATGTTGGGCCCCCGTCGCCGGGGCGCCCTCAAAGGTCTTAGAAGACCGCTCGGATTTCTTCTTCCTCTCGCCAGACGGGCTCTTACCCTCCAGCCAGTTGGCGAGGCGTTGATGACGGTCCTTCATGGTCCGTTCCGACATGTTGCCGCAAAACGCACAGTCCTTAACCACGTGCGTTTTGTCCTCATGAAGGCAGTAAAGGCAGAAAGAGTGTTCGTCCTCCTTAAAGACGTTCTGCAGCTGGCATCCAGGGCAGACCCTGAACAGCTTTCCGGGCGTCGAGCTTCCCTTCTCCTGGGCCATCTCCGAGACCGGGCCTGAGAAGCTTCTGGAGTCCTCCGAAGTGTAGCTCGACGAAATCTTCACCCTTGAGGGGCACAGACGAATCCGACACGGGTCCCCGTTGATCGGATGTAGGATCGGTGGAGCTTGAGGCTCTTTTGACCGAAAGAATCGAAGTTTTTTGTGAAAAAGCGCGAAAAAATAGCACTAACGCTCGAGAGCAATAGCACGAGGATCCCAACACATGAACGTGCGGTAAAAATCTGAAGATGGCTGCCGGAGGCGGTGCTTAGGTAGAGGGCAGTCATTGGCTGTGGTCAGTATGACGCAGAGACCAGTGATTGGTTATTACTGCGAAAGACAGATCAGAAACGAAACTGATACTGGTTTTTTCTTTACCGAGGATTCCCAGCCTGACGACGGGGAATATTCATGAGCATGTGAATCCATGCCAGACCCCATGCTGGAGAAAGTGTTTGTGTTAAAAAAGGGAGTGGGGATAGAGTTTCTAAGTACCCTACTGGGCAGGATGGGGAAAATGAGTCATAAGGAAGGGTATACCATGTCTCAACCTTCGGTGTGCCACTTCCACTCCCCGAAGACCCCCCATCCAGGTGATCCTCCCACACTGGTCCACCTCCAGGAACTGGATCCAATAGCAATGTGCGTGTTCTGGCCACCTGGATGATAGATTCCCGGGGACTAGCAAGCGAGACACCTTCAGGTTTCTCACATAACCCAAGGGCTGCTCAACAACATCCAGGAATATTTTCAGATCAACAACAATGGGGAAGTGGGGATTTTGGGCATATGGGAAGCATTTAATGTGACTATTAGAGGTGAGCTCATGAGAATAGGGGCACAAACGAAGAGGGAATGATACAATCGGGAAGCAGAGCTGAGGGGAACTATTGAGACCATGCAAACAGGGAGGAGAGTTGGAACAAACTTGTCAACAGAGGTGCTGGGCTGCCTTAGAGGGTATAAAGTCCAGCTTAGGGAGCTCTTGCTCCACAAGACGGAAACTGATGTTTCTTAAGCAAAAGTATCATGAAAAAGAGGAAAAAGTGGATAGGATCCTGGCCTGGAGACTGAGGGAACAGGGGAGAGCCAGAAGGGTAGAGGCCATAAGGATGGAGCAGCGGCAGACCTAAACTGATGATCAGATAGGGAACGAGTTCCGAAACTTTTATGAGCAACTATATACAGCAGAATATCGGGGGGGGGGGGTGATCTCATGTTGATTCTTTTCTGGAATCCCTGCCCATCCCGAACATTACACAAGATTCTTCCAACTTTCTGGAGGCCCTAGTATCAGAGCTGCAATCAGTCCAGACAACTGAACACATGAGGGGGTGGGGGCGATGACGGCTTCACTGTCCGTTTCTATACATCATTTAGATCAACCTTAGCGCTGTTCATGGCAAAAATGTTTAATTCAATCATTGAAGGGGGAATTTACCTGAGTCTATGTTGGGAGCAATTATAGTGGTGTTCCCAAAGCCGCAAAGGATTCGGCCCAATGCTAGTCATACCGTCCAATCTCCTTGCTCAAAAATGAGGTGAAAATATTGGCGAAACTTGTAGGGAACAGATTGGAGCGGGTAATGTTTAGAAGAAACCTTTTCAGTTGGAAAGTATCTACTCCTCCTCTGTGGGGTGCCAGGCGCAGAATTTGTTCAATCCTCACCAGGCAGTCAGACAATTTCTCTCCTGGTTTGAGAGAGGTAGCGTGAAACCTCATCGTTTATTTTATCTTTGCATTTAGTTAGCCCACATGCAGCCCTGGGGCATTGTGGCACTGTTACATTAGGGTTATTTAGTTACAACATATACATAGAAGCCCGGTTGATGGTGAAATTTCGAGCAGTAAAAATAAGACAAGCGGTACAGGGTTACATTGAAAAATTACATGGTTACAGTCAGCATTGCAAGGTCAGTGATTCGACTGGTTCTTTGGTTACAGGGGAGCCAGTTGAATCAGGAGTTATCATGCGCTCGGAGGGCCAGTTGCACTGGAGTCAGTGTGTTTTTAGTTGAAGAGTTTAGTTTTTAGTGATTTACGGAAGGCTGTGTGGGAAGTTTCATTCCTTAGTGTAGTGGGTAAGGCATTAAAAAATGTTGGCGCTAAAAAACAGGAAGCTCAACCATCCAGCTTTAGCACTTTTGAAAGAAGGGATAATGAGCTGGTTAGCGTGATGGGATCTCTTCGGCCAAGCCGAGATTGCAGGAACTATTTTTCAGGAGGGGGTATTTTTTTTTTGTTTTTTGGAGGGGCTGGTCGTGCGAGAAACTTGTGAGTGATGGCTAGGGTCATAAAGAGTATGCACTCTCTCACTGGGAGCCAGTGGGCATCCTTTCTTGCGTGTAAGATGTAGTGCTGCTCTAAGGGTATTATTCTGAATTATTTGAAGCCGGTTGAGGTTTTTGGCTGACATGCCCAAAAACAGGTCATTGCAATAGCCCAGTCGAACCCCAATAGTAGCTCTGGCTATTGATCGGCAGTTTTTTGCAGTTAGGTAGGGTTTAACTGCATTGATTATTTTGGTGGCGAGTACCGCCGAGGAGGGGATGGCGCTGACCTGGCGCATCATGGAGAAGGTAGAGTCAATGTAAACCCCAAGGGTTTTGACTGCAGGAGAGACCGTGATTTGCCTGTGTTCTCAATGCTTAAGGACCTATATTGTGGGTCTAACCTTTTTAGGGTTTCTTTGGGGCCTATCAGGAGAATGTCCATTTTGTCTCCATTGAGACACAGTACATTAACAGCCATCCAAGCTTGGATGGTGGCGTATGTTTTGGCCAGTGTCTCAGAGTCTTTTGCATAGGAGCCAGTGAGAAGGAGGACTTGTGTATCATCCGCATAGTTTGTGTATTCTATGCCGGATCCCCAGATTCAAGAAAACTAGATCAGGAAACTCCTGCTTCACTATAGCTGCCCCCAGAATATGGAACTCTCTTCCAGCCAATATCTGCAAAGAGCTCTCCCACCTGCAGTTCAAGAAGCTACTAAAAACCTGGCTTTTCAATAAATACTAACACTCTGACCGATACATCCGCTTTGTAAATAGGTATGTTATGCTATGTAATTGTGATACTGTAAAGCTATATATTACACCAGCCATGAACTTCATACTGTAACCAAGAAGTAGCAACATATCTATGTAACAATTAAGTTGAAAGATCTCTTTGCTCTCTGTCCATGTAACCGACATACGAAATGTAAGTGGCTAAGTAATCTAAAAAACTACGAGTTGATACCCATGGGTTTGGGCGTACAACAAATGGAATAAATAAATAGGTTGAATATGTTGCATAATGTGAGCGAGGTCAAGAGCCCTGTGGGAGTCTGCAGTGGATGGTGGTAGGTGCAGCACTAGCCTGAGTTGAGAACACTTTCATGACACTACCTTCCAGGAAGGAAGTGATCCAGGATGTAGCTTTGTGGGAGAGTTGGGCAGCCTTCCTAAGTTTACAGAGAGTCTTGTGATCGACAGGATCAAATGCTGCTGACAAGTCAAGGAGCAAGAGAAGCACAGGCTTGCCTTCATCTAATCCTCATCTAAAGGACGGCCTTCGTTGCCGGAGAACGCCTAGGGCCTTAGCGGTCTCGTGTCAGCCTTGATGGCTTGGAGGGACTGATCCACCGTTTTCCCAAACAGATTGTTCCCGTCAAACGGCATGTCCAAAACCTTGGCTTGTACGTCCTGGCGGAAATCGGTCGCCTTGAGCCATCCTCGTCTAAGGCAAACGCTGTTGCCTAGCTGGTGGAAACCAGTGTCGGCAATGTCCGTTGCCACCGTAATGGCGTGGTCCGACACCACTTCTCCTTCTTGCAAGATCTCCAGGGCCTCCGCCCTCTTGTCATCTGGTAGGAAGTCCAACAGGGGGGCGATCTTGTACCATAACTCCCTGTCGTAGCGGGCCATGATCGCGAGGGCGTTGGCCGCCTTAATCGTTGCTGCCGCCGACGAGATAACTCGTCGTCCCATTGCGTCCAGCTTCTTTCCTTCGCCGTCCGACGGGGAAGTTGATGTTGAGGCCGATGCGCCCCCCCCCCCGCTTTCTTCTTGGCCGCCGCTGAGACGACTGAGTCCAGGGTCAGTTGTGCCCTAAGGCACAAAGGGGCCGCGTCGGGGACCCGGTACTTCTTCTCGTACCGATCCCTCTTGGCAGGCGTCATAGATGGGTTCTTGAGAAGGGTGAGACGCTTGTCCCAGATGTCATCCAGCAGAGGCACGGCAAGGACTGTCTTCCTCTTGGCCTTGCGCCGTTGGGAAAGGAAACCTTCCTTCTTCTCTTCGGGACAGAGCTGAAAAAGCTTGGATGCCCTGGCGATCATTGCATGGAAAGATCTGATCTCGTCGGGCGGGGCGGCCCGGGCTAGCGATGGGAGCTCCGTCCCGTCATCACCGTCGTCGTCGGTACCCGTTGTGGCCGTGTCAGTTCCCGTGTCATCCCCAGGGACGGGGGACGTGGGTAAAGGCTGAGCAGGCCGCGAGGGCTGAAAAGGCAGGACTGGATGGATCTGTCTTCTCTTGTTCGTGGGGCTTCCCACCGGGCCTGGGTCCGGCTCTGGCTCCTCCGTCGAGCCTGGTTCCGGATCCTCTGTCGGTGGTAAGGGCAATCTCGTCCTCATCTCCGAACATAAGGATTGTATTGGCAACAAAATGGCCGCCGAGTAAACCTGCGGCTCCGGAAGCGACGGGTGACTAGGACCCTCGCCGGTGCCGGTGTCACTCTCGTCGTCACCTTCGTCGGGATCCCTCCCGTGGGTACGGGCCTCTTCGACACCCTCGTCGAGGCCCTCTAAGACTTCCAACAGCTCCTCCTCGGATGCTGTGTCCGTGTCCACAATGGCCACCGTCCCCCCCTCTTTTTCTGCTGGTGTCTTCACGGGGGTCTTTTTGATGGGTCTGAAAGAGGCTTCCCTCCGCAGAGGCAGGGAGACTCTGGGCCCCAAGGTCGCCTCCACTGGTGTAGCCTCCACAGGCTTTCTCCTGGGCCATGTTCGGGTAGGCCGCAGAAACTTCTGGAATCCTCCAAGAAGCGCAACTCGACGAAATCTTCACCCTTGAGGGGCGTAGAAAAATCCGACACTGATCAACGTTAATCGGATGTAGAGACGGTGGAGCTTGAGGCTCTATTTGACCGAAAAATGAGAAATTATCTTTCAAAAAGCACGAAAACGCAGCAAAAGCTCCAGAGCTAAACACGAGGACTCCCAACACTTGAGCGTGCGGTAAAAATCTGAAGATGGCTGCCAGAGGCGGGGCTTAGGGAGAGGGCAGTCATTGGCTGGGGGCAGTATGACCCAGAGACCAGTGATTGGTTACTACTGAGAAAGACTGATCAGAAACGAAATTGATACTGATTTTTTCTTTACCGAGGATTCCCGGCCTGACGACGGGGAATATACATGAGCATGTGAAGCCATGCCAGACCCCATGCTGGAGAAAGTAAGGTTGCGTCAGCATCTTGCTAGTGCTGGTGTAGAGGTTGTGTTGGATTCAATGGTTTTGGTGTTGGTGGGAATGTTGAAGTGGATGAGGTGGTGGTGGTCCGTCCAAGGGCAGGGAGTGTTAGAGCTAATGTCCGCTGAACAGTTATGGTTGGCTACCCAGTCAAGAATTCTGCCTTTAGAGTGGGTTGTGTGTGTGACTTGTTGCAAAAGAACCATGTCAAGGAGTGCTTTTGCTAGGGACTTAGCTTGTTTATCCTTAGGATCATTGAAGCCAAGGTTGCGGTCCCCCAAAAGGATGGAATTCGTGTTAGTTTTCAGATTGTGTCGCCTAGTAGGTGAAGAAGGTTGTCATGAAAGTCCAGGAGTGGGCCAAGTGGGCGGTAAATGATATGGATGGCGATCGTGCAATTAGGAGAAAGGGAAAGTTTAACCGATACAGCATCTGCATTCCCAACTAGCAGAGTGTTTAATTGCCTTACTGAGAGGGACTCCTTTACTATGAGGGCAACTTCACCACCTTTAGAAAGCCAGGGGGAGTGTTAGGGAGATAGCAAGGCCCGCCACTTCGTGCAGCTACGTTTCGGTGATGGCAAGAGCATCAAGATCCAGGTTGGTAAGTATGTCATGAATCTCCGTGGCATGGGCTGGTAGTGAGCGTGCATTAATGAGGGCACACTGGAGTGGGATGGGATGGAGGTGTGGTTTAGACTTGGGCACTTTAGGAATGGGGATTGGTAAGTCTATGATAGTGTTGGGGACCACAGAGGGCATATGGTTAGGTGAGTGCGGGGGCAAATGTTCAGGCATAGGTTTGGTAATGGCAGGCATAGGTTTGGTATTGGTAAGGCCCTTAGTGAGACGCATGCCTAGTAATTTGTTTCTTGAGAAGGGTCTGGGACAATTTATGTGCTGGTGAGATTCATTTTGCCACCTTAATCTATTTAGTCTGAGTGCTAGTTGGTGTGTTGAGAGGTTTCCAGATTGGGCGGGGGGGGGGGTGGAAGGGGAATGTCTTCTGAGTTTGGCAGCCTATGGTCATGGTGCGTGGCAGTGAGTGCTAGGTATTGTAGTACTGTGGCTGGGTTGCCTATGGCAGGTCTTTAGAGGTTTAAAGAGCGCTGTGAACCATGTCTGTGCTAATTGCTGTTTGGATGTGGATTTACTAGGTGGTGGAGAAGCGGTTGGCCTACACAGAGTAGCCTATCTATGGAAATTCCTGTGAATCGATGGGCACAGAATGTCGTTAGGCGAGGATGGCTAGTACCCTGTAGGACTGGGTGGCATCGCATATAACAGGAAGCAGGCATTGTCAGGGTGGCACATTCATTAACCAATCTTTGATTTTCTATGTAGCAAGGCAGTTCATACAGGGATGGTAACTCACACTATGTTGTGTGCATTTTAAACAGGTTAGCGCTTTACACAGCAGGTTAACAGTACACCAAGGTAAGGAGTGTGCGCTTTAAACAGGTTAGCAACACATCAGGCTAAGAGGTGTGTCCTCTAACACTAGCATGTTAACCGCAGAATATAAGGAAGTGAATGCCGTATATGCGTGGTAGGCGCAGCAAATACTTTTGTGAGCAACATCGCCGAAATTGGGGACAAAAAAATACTTGCAACCAAATGATGGAAGGGCTATTGAGGAATCAGCCAGGAAAACATATAGAACAGGGGGAGATGCATTCTTAAGTGTGGTAAGACCCATATGCAGCTACATGGAACAGCAGATGCATATAGGGCTGGGCTGCTTTGATTTGAACAGGGCAACTCTACAATACACAAAGGTAGGAGCCGTGCTATGCAGTGGGATAGTTCAGTTATCTCACGCACAGGCACGAGTGCAGTCTCCTTAATAGCAGCAGCAGCGATGAGGCGTGGAGCAGTGAACTATGGTCGTAGAGAAAGAAAGAGGGGGTTGGCAGCATGCTGCTGGTAGGCTCGAGCAACCTATGCAGCAAGGGTCACGCTGGGTTATGCTGCGATTGTGCAACAGCAAATAGGGAATGGCTCAATGGTACTTACAGTCTCAAGGTCTCAGCATAACGGGTACGTCTCGACGTTGGTGTTGGCAGCGGGGTATTTGGGCAGAATAACTGGCCCACGGTCCTGTGGCCCGGACAGGCACAGACATGCCCTTACGCTACGGCCCTTGAGCTGTGCGGCCGGCTTCCGCCTTTCGGTTCTGCCAATTGGAGGAAATGGAGGCAGTTGGCCAATCAGGGCGACGGACGTAGCAGGAGAGGCAAACCACTCAAAGTGGGGCTGGCGGGGCGGCGGCCATTCAAAGAAATACCCAGGATACCGTAACAGTTATCACCACAATGGATGCCGTATGTGCTGCCCAACGGTGTGCTCAGGGCACACAAAGCTGGATTAAGACAGACATTATGGGTATTATAAACCCCAGGGGCATGGGCGCTTCTGATTCTCACCCACAAGGTGTTGGCTGAAACTGAATCTCGCGTCTCCAAAAGCGAGGCGAGGGTCCGGATGGTGGGAGAGGGCTCCTGTCCTCTCTTGCCGATCCGGAAACAAGTGAATCATTAAGTCCTCCCCTGGTTCAGTAGTACCAAACGCTCCTAGTGCACTCATCACTTGCAGGGGACTCAAATCCAGACTCAACGTTCGAAGGGACTGTACCGTCTGTAGTGCAGTCGTGCCTTTTCCAGTCGTGTAGCATGAGCTCAGTGAGGTATGCCCACAGTTCGTAAACCTCTTCTCCTTAAGGCACTGTTTTTTCTCCTGAAAAGGGTCTTAGGCGGATGTAGGCCCCATGTTCACTAAGTAAGGGTGACAGACATGGTCGCTCTATGGTTACTTCAACTGCTTCAGCCACTGCAGTGGCAATGACGATGGCCTCTTTAGTGGGAGTAGTGGTCTCGGGGCGCAAAGGTAATCCGGGTCAACCGTCTAAGCTCCAGACAGAGCAGGTAATCACAGGTTCTCTGCCTTGGAGCTCTGTGGGCAAGGTTTTACCTGTAAGGGAAACTCCACCATAACATAGCATTTAACATTTGGTATCTTGACCAGGTATACGTCCCACACTTTTCACTTTACCCGTAATGGGTTCCAAGGTACCAGTCATGGCTAACACTTCATCTGTGGTAATGTGTAAAGGGACCACACCTGCTATGAAACAGACCTCTGGACTGAGCCCTTCGGCTTGTATCCAGTGTAATACATACTCATGTGCCATCTTTTCCACCGTGTGCAGTTACCCATTAAATGTATAAAACAGTTCTCCTGCCTCTATTGTGGGGGAATGACCACCTGGGATCTCAGCAGGGCCTCCAAAAGTGTAAGGTGTTTCTCCCTAAGGTATCTGAAAAGAGAGGTGACAGCAACCTGTAGGAGTCCTGAGCATGGGATACTTACACCGTACTGCACAAATGACATCCCAGGGGGCGAGGAGTGGGCTCTCATATGATGACACTATCTGACCTCAGAATAAACAGTGGGCTCTGGGGAAGTGAAGGCCCTCTTCTATAAACTAGTTAGCTCTGGTGGCTAACCTTGATTAGTGTGTACCATGGTTAAATAAACAGTCACAGGCTATTCCCATTTGACCAGCTTGACAGCCTTCTTTATAAGACAGAAATAGTGGCATTAAAACCTTGGTATAAAATCATTACATAACATCAACGGTCATACATGAAAGTCAGTTCACATCTGGTACATAAATAGTTGAATATCATAGCTTGGGTCACCTGGGAGCAAGTCACTTCACTTCTGGTAAATACATAATTAAATACTGACACTTCTTAATACAGGTTATGGCAGAGTCCTGGCCTCTCTCCTGTCGCATACATTGGGTTTGCTCTGTATCTCACCCCCGTCCTACGTGAACCTTTGCACACCAATCTTACCCTTGAAGGAGGTACGCAAACACTACACTGTAGTGGTCAAACCACTAAAACTTCCAGACGTGTGCCCCCCCCTCTGAGAAAACACTGTGGGGGAACTTGGGAATGGGTCTGTGACCGCTCCCCTCACTTTCCCTTGCTTGTGGGCTTTTCTTTTTTTTTAAATTTTAGTTTAGTTTCTTCTTATTTTCTCGTGCAATCCTTTTTATTTATCAGACAACATACCCTATAGATCTCTTCACCAACCTGGACTACCCCTGTGGGAGCTTCGTTCAGTGGGACTGAGTAAATTTCTCCCTTAGAATGTATTGAGGGACCAATGAACCCGTCGGGTCGGTCCTCGCCTTCACTTTTACAGAAATTCTACACTTTAACAAGCACGTCTGTGCGACACAGGTGAAAAGTATACCGCCTTACAGTTCAAGAATGTACTTTCCTTCCCCCTCACTTTCTCCGACCAACCTGAAAAGTCAGTACACGCGGCTTAGCATGAGAGCGCCCCTGCTCTGGGCAGCGCCGGCAGCGGGAAACACACCGCCCAAACCTTACTCCCTACGCTTTGGGTGGGGACACTCTTGACCCAGGGTCGGGGAGAGAAACAGGTCAGCCCGAAGAACGGACCGCCTGAGGGACGTCTCTTCAAGCCAACAGAGTCCGGCTGCCCTCTCAAGTTCCCCGGGAGCTTCTCCTCTACACGCCACAGCAGGGCACCTTTTATCAAAAACCACCCTGCCCACCAGTTGCTGAACTGCGGGGACCACCTGACAGGAATAGAGGTGAAAACACCTCAGCCACACGATCACTCCCCCTGTTGGCGGAGCATACCAAGTCCCCTGGGACTTTTCGCGCTGGAAACCGCTACGGAATGTGGGAGAGATCCTTTTAAAGCAAAAAATGAACCCAGGGCCCCTTTACAGACAAACCCACATGAAATGCTGGTTTACATATAGATATGTAAACCACCCTACTTAACATTTATTATACACGTTAATATATATCAACACAAACAACATATACCACATGCCCCAGTACACAAGGTGATTTCTGCAGCCAACCACCCCATTAGTACTTTACAGGGCTATCTTTTATACTGGATGCTTCCTTCTGCTTGGTGGGGATTTATCCCTGAGGTAATTGGGGCCTGGACTGCGAAACTCTATTCACCAGACTCACCCAGCATTGCACAAACTCAATATGCATTCTTGGTTGGCGCCCTGTCGGAGTGAGGGCTCACCCATGCATCGCTGTGCCCCTCGGCCACTTAGTTCTCTTTTGGATGGCCCAATGCCTTGGAGGCACCCGCATCACTGTGCCCCCTTTAGATCTTCAGGGTGGTCTCCTTAGCCTCGGGTAGCCTCCTGCATCAAGGTGCACCATAGCCTTGGGGAGCCTCCTGCATCAAGGTGCACCATAGCCTTGGGGAGCCGTTTCAATCCTTGCAGCGTCCCTGTTACCATGGAGATGCCGCCATGTTCGCTGCCACAGCACACACTCACGGGCCTGCCTCCTCTCTTTATTACATATAGGAGACAGGGGGCAAGCCCCATAGTCTTAGCCAGTGAGGACAGAGCGGACAGGTACTTGTCACCTGGGCCGCAATGATGGAAAAGCCCATGACTTTTCCCTTCACCTGGCCCAGGGCTTCTCATCACTTGGGCCGTTCTGGCAGATGTAAGGAACTCATGGTGGCAACAGTAAAGACAGACAAAAGTGATCACACTTCAGGGTATTTATAAAACTGTATGCAGGTGGGAAAAACACCTAAACTAAACCAAAATCTAAGATGGGAGCATGCCTCAACCATCAAATGAAAATAAGGCAGTCCTAGTGGTGTTGTGCCAAATAAAAAGGGCCTATATTAAGAAACCTATTGCCAAACCTTACAACTAATACAAAAAGGAGTGGTTAGTTTTCAAGAAAAGAAATAATTGTTCACAAATAATATGTCAGGATGAAGTACCTTGGATCTACCTTCCCCACGTTTTGAGCACGGGTGGGATCTTTAAGCACAGCACACACTCGAGCTTTCCCAGCAGAAGTCGACACAAGTCGACATTTCTCTTTCAGTTGATCAGGAGCCTTGATGGCCAAGTCTATTTTATCCTTCAACAAAATGAAAGTTAGTTTCCTGGTTTTACTTAGGCTGAGGATTCTTCACCCCTGGGTCCCCCTCTTCCGGGCACTGATCCTTGTTCCTATCGATATCAGGGCATCAGTGGTTGTGTCTCCACAAAATAACAAAACAACAAACACACACAAAGTTCGTTTCTACATATTATTCGGGTGATAGATTCCACCCTGGGTGCCCTCTCGTATGGGCACAGACCCCACTTTGCTTTCAGCCTCCCTCCACTGGGTTCACTTTGGCTTTCCTTGGGGGATGGAATCACCCCTGGCTTCTCCTCTTCTGGGCGCAGACTCCTCTTTGCTTTCAGCCTCCCTCCACCAGGTTCACTATGGCTTTTCCTTCCTTCACAAATTTTAATGTCTTCTTAAACAGTTCCAGAGGACATGCCTCGGTCTGGTTCACTCTTGTCAACACACTGGTTCTTGGGACTTTAGACTTGCCCCCTTCTCCTCAGCATCCCTCTTTCGGGTTCACTCTTGCCAACTTCACATTCACATTTACTTTCAATGTTCACGGGATTCACTTCCCTTGCTTTCTCATATGGTGGGATTCACTTCCCTTGCTTTTGTGATGCAGGATTCACTTCCCTTACTTTTCTTAACTGTAGATCAAAGTATTTCGATTGTATACGGATGTTGCTTGACCTCGTGTATGACCACTTTGACCTGTTTTGGCAGCTCTCTTACAGCCTTCTGGTATATGTAGTCTTACTCAATATTGGAACCTCCAGAGTCCCTCGAGTTAGCACCCACATGGTGCTGGTTTCATCTACAGCCGGTCTCCCTTCACACATGTACAGTTCCCTGAACTTCTCTCAACGTGCCACTTTGCGACTTTCATTCACCGTTGGTTTTCCCCCTTTCCTGGAGTTAAGGCCGGAACAACGGAAGCAGGAGTCTCCCTCGCTCTGACTTATCAGCGCTGATACGCTCTGTATACCGTTGACATCTGCTGCAGCACACTTGGGCTATTGTCGTCGGTTTTATGATTCCTTCAGCGTAGGGTTTGCAGGGTTTTGTCGACAAGGGCAAGGTCATGTCTCTCCTCGTCAGCCTCTCGATATTTGCCACCTTTCTCCGCCTCTTGAACTGCTGGGTCTGGATAGCTGTCTCGTCGTGTGGTCTGCCTTTGTCGTACTGTGCTCTTTTACTCCACCTTTTAACCCCCTGGGGAAAGGAAAGGGCAGTCAGGTGTATGTGACACTGATTAATCGCCTGACTTTACCCGACCCTTTTGTCAGGACAGGTCAGGTCAGGTGAACAGTTCAATGATTAGTCTGATGTCCGTCACAATTTCGAGAAGTATTTGGGTTGGAAAAAGATGGTGGTAGAGTTTCCAGATATCCTACAGGCTCGGGAGAGAAAAAGGTGTTAGATGGAATTATAACCCTCGTATTAGGCTGGGTGGTGATCTCGGAAGGGTAGGTTTTGTGAAATGAGTAGGAGGGTTTGTGGGAATTGTAGTTGTCGAGTACATTTGACAGAGTTTGAAACATAATCAGAGGGACGGCATTGGTAGGGTTTGTGAGGCAAACAGGAATAGCTGGTATCGTGAAATAAACAAGGGGGATTGTGGGAACAGTAGTGTTTTATCTGTGCAGGTTGGGAGAGTGGAAAATAATAATCAGAGGGACGTGAAGAAGAATGTCCGTGAATGTTCAGGCAAAATCTGGAAAAACAATGACTCTGGGAGTTGTGGGTTTTGAGGGTAACAGGGTTCCTAGTTGGTTTACTAGAGTTGTCGGGTGGCAGAATGTTATTAAGGGAGCTTCTTTAGTTGGAAGGCAAGTGGAAGCAGAATAACCAAAGATAGCATCAGGGACGTCATCCCTGGTAGAATACTGCAGCTCTCCTGGGTTATTCTGCTTTTTCACCCCTAGAGTTGGGATCTGAGCGGACCAGCCCTTTGTTGGCCACCTGAATAAGGATTTCTCGCGGTTCGCTATGTAAGATACCTTCAGGTATTTCACACAGCCCAGGGCTTTCTTCATCGCACCGTCCACAGAGGGTGGGTTGGACTTCCCCCTCCACTTAGCCTTCCAGGAGGACTGGCAGACACTCTTGTGGAAGATTTAATATGGCCCCTCTTGCCAGCAACAAGGTGGGCCGAAACTGAGTCCCAGCTGTGTTGCCCTGTGCACCCCCTGCTTCTCCCCATGCCCCCATGGCCGGGACAGCTTTCCCTCTTCAGCCTGGGATGCCTTGCACATGCGGCCGCTACCTTTTGTTGATCTAACTCTGCACGTCTTGTATGGCCCATTGTGGGCAGAAATCCGCCACATCCCCGTGGGTGCCTAGGCTGCTCCACTCTCCCTTTTTCAGGTCTCACCCCTTGCACATTCTAAATCGTCTCACGATCTAGTCAGAGCGGCTTGTCTATTTTCCGTTTGCTTCTTCCCTTCTACATCCTCCCTGCACCTCCCCTCCTCACCCTCTCCCCCTGCACTTGCATGTTCTGAATGTTTCCATACCTTTTAAGAACGTTTTTGTTGCATACCTTCTTCCTCTTCTCTAATCCCCCAAACCCCCCCGTTGGCTCGATGAGCCTTGAAATACATATATTTGTAATGTATAGTGCACATTACAAATAACCAATAAACATAAAATAACTCCTCCTGGAAGGTGGAGACAGGAAGCAGTATGACGCAGGAGGCATGTTGCACAGAGGTGCCAAGGAGCGCATGGAGTGCTGCTCTCTCCAAGACGGTCTGGAGCCAGCCATGCTCAACCAAATGTGTTGAGAACTACCAACCACACCAGAAGTGGTTGACCGGCACCCCTAGTCCACAGCACCAACGAACCAGCGAGCATCAGCCCAGCAAACATACGTGGGGATGTGGGGAACCCAGAAAGAAGCAGAACCGCAGTTCTGCGACAGTTTCCTCTGAGGCAAGATACGCGGTTGTTGCAGGGAGGAGTGCTGAGAGACACGGGCAGATCCCAAGAAGGGGTTAGATACCCCTAGCTAGAGTGAAAGCCAAATGACCCCAAGCAGGGGGGTGAGACATCAGAAACCCCATGGCAGGGAGCAAGACCGGAAAGCCCTAGGTGGGTTGAAAGCCAAATGACCAGAAGAAGGGGGAAGAGATATGATACACCATAGCGGGGCAAGAGTATCTGTAACCCCAGACGGTGTGGAAGAAACAAAACCTCAAGACAGGGTATGAGAAGCAATACTACAAGGTAGGGAGAGAGGCATACGACCCCAGTGACAGGAACTATATTCCAGGGTGGTTTGAGAGATACACAACCCTATCTTGGAGTGAGAAAAACTATTTCCCAGGACAGAGTGATCCAGGCACAACTTCAAGGGTCAAAGACTGTTATACCAGCAGACGAGGAAGAATAAAGAGACACTTTTGTTGAACTTTGAACTGTACAACCGGGAACAGGACCTGAAAACATCTAGGGAGACATTTGGGTGGGGTCAGAAGCAAGTCACAGTTACATAGGCTTAGAAGAAATCCCTTTAAAGGTTTTCCTGATTACATTTATGTTAACCCTTTTTATTAGTGGTAGGGTCAGAACTTAGGTTAGATTAGGCTTTAGGACAGAGTACTGTGTTCGGTTTGTAAAACTTATTGGCAAGCACCATTTATTATTTTCTTTTAGATAGGGACAAGATCCACGTTAGACGTAGCGAAAGAATAGGCCTACTCTTTGCTTTAATATACCTAAGGATGTTTTATGGACTGTGATGAAATGTATCATTTTCTTTTCCTTCTTTTACTGTTGCTAAATTTTGCATTTGTTGTTATTGCAAAGGCTTGACTAAACCAAATGCAATTAAATAAACAAACCTCCAATTCTGACATGAACTCTTGTCTGCCTCTTGAGTCTGACTAACACTGCGGGTACTCGTAATTTAAGAGGGTTGAACTCTCCCACTAAGAGGTCCTTGGTGAAGAGAGAATTTAAAAGGGTGGGGTTGGGTGTTTTATGTGTTCAGGAAACCCACTTAAAGGTTGGGAATCTCCTTTTCAGAGGTGGAATAGGTAGAGCATTATTTGCCACTGGATAAAAGAAAAAAAAGAGTGGTTGCTATCCTAATAAGCTATACTGATATACTGATATACTGAAGTTTTAGAGGTGACAAACACCATATGTGATGCCGATTGAAGGTACCTCTTCCCAAAGGAATGCTTTCACAGTGCTAAGAATATTATAGCCTCAATCTATTGCCCAAATAAGTGTCAAGTTGATTTTTGGGAGTTATTCATGCATGAAATGAGTCGTACAGGAAAAGGGGTATTTTAATATGGTGTTTGACTTGTACTGAGATCTTCCAAATTTCACGAGATAAACTCTGAATTGGATCTAGTGGATTCCAGGGAGGAATTTATGAAAGAGGACTGTGGTACGCATACTTTTTACTCTGCGGTTTACAACATTTTCACTTGTCTTAACATGATGCTTCTATATTCCCTAGTTCTTCCATCTATATAGGAAACAATGTGATATACCACCCCTTGGAACAACCACAATTTGGTATAGAGATTAAGCTTGGAGACCGGGATTATGGTTCTAAAAGAGGGAGGTGGATTTGCAACAAGTTCCTCTTGAAAGATAGATTGGTGGGGGATGAACTTGCAGAGTGAATAAGAGAATATTTTGAACTGAATGATACAGGAGAGATTTTTACCCAAAATACAATGGGAAGCCTCTTACGCCACGGTTGGAAGTAAACCTATTAATTTTGGGTTTACAAAAAAATGTAGCCACAAAAAAAAAAGCAGCCAGCCTGAGATGCTTAATTAAAGAGCTTCAACCTATCAGGAAGCTGTAAGAGGAATATCGGACATTAATTTTGCAAGATACGATAATTTTTAAAGCAAAACCTAGGCCTTTGATTACTCATGAGGTTGAATGGAATTTAAGGTTTCTTCAACAAAAGTATTATGAAAAAGGGGAAACTGCAGATAAATTATTGGTTTGGAGGCTGAGTGAACAACAAAAATCATGTGCAGTGAGACATATTCAAAATGAGGCAGGAATAAAGTGAAGGATAGTGAATGAATTGTTGAATAGTTTGGGAAATTCTATGACAAGTTATACACTTCAGAATGGGAAGGGGAACAACGCTCCATAAGGGTGTATTTGGAGATCAAATTTGGAGGACATCTCATCACTAGACCAGCCGATAACAGTGGAAGTCATAGGAACAATTAAAGGCATGACTAGTAGAAAAATCACAGGGAAATGGTGGGTTCACTGAAAGATTGTATAAAATATTTTGCTCCCTGCTAGCCCCCCTATTAATTATAGTATTCAATGAAGTATTGGAAAACCATCCCCTCCCAAGATCTATGCTGGGTTAATATTGGTAATTCTGGAAGTGGCTATGGACCCAGCCTTGTGTACCTCTTACCAGCCTATTTCTCTATTGAATACGGATATGAATATTCTTGCAAAAATCATTGGGGACAGGGTTAAGATATTGCCATGACTAATGCATGGTGATCAGGTAGGGTTTATTAGAGGTACACAGAGTTTGGATAATATTAGGAAAACACTCAATTTAATTCAGATTATCCATTCAAGGGCTGAGGGAGCATGCCTAGTCTCCTTGGATGCTGAGAAGGTGTTTGACTGGGTAGAGTGGGAACGTATGGCAGCGCTACTGGATAGAATCAGTTTGGGGGACAGTTTCAAATCATGGGTGTCATCCATATATGACCACCTGATGGCCAAACTGATGGTTAATGGGGTAATGTCAAGTACCTTTTTGATTATTTAGAGGCACAAGGTAGGCATGTCCTCCCTCGCCTTTCTTGTTTGCTCTAGTGATGCTCCCCACAGCAATTCGCTAAGATGTCAAGATTAGAGGGTGAAGTCTGAGGGAGGGGAATTTAAACTCTCCCTATTTGCAGACAATATTGTTATGTATTTGACCAAGCATGAAGAATCCTTCTCGGAAATGATAAGGAAGTTGAAAGAGTATGGGGCTTTGGCTGGACCCAAGATGAATTAAACTAGGTCCTGTGTGTTCCCCCTAGGAAAGAACAGAGCGCTCCCGCTGAAATTAAGTGAGAAATATGGAATGAAACTATAAAAGCACTCGATAAAATATTTGGGCATTAGAATACTACTAGATCTTAACAACGTATACATTGTAAATTATGAGCCCATTTTGAACGCTGTTAGGCTAGATCTTAAAAGATGGGATAATATCACCTTGTCATTGTGGGTGCGGATGACTGCGGCAAAGATGAATATTCTCCCAGACTTCTGACACAGAACTGTTCCGACAGAGGACTTTAACCATTTGGAGAACTTCTGTCTGGAGGGGAATTTAAGGGGTAAGAGGAGGTGCAAGAAATGTTAGTAGGAGTGTGATTAGAGTGTTCCAATACATATTTCATAAGGGGATTGTTCTAGATCTGAAGTGGAAAGCAAATCGACTGAAGGAACTTAATTCTTTTGAAAGAATATTTGACACTGCTCAAACCAGCACTGATATTTAATGGTTCTGAATATAAACCTAAATTCAAGAGTTTTTGGGAACAGGTGATAGTTAGAGATATCCCTGACGAAGCTTGGGAAACAATTTACAAGGTTACTTTTCATGGGAATCTGTCTACACATGCCATGGAATACAATTTTAAGATCCTTCACAGCTGGCATATAGTCACAGTACAACTTTTACAAATGTTCTCAACTTCCTCCCCATTTTTTGGAAGGGGTTGTGGTCAGTTGTGGATCTTCTTTCATATGTGGTGGACATGTCCACTTATACTGACTTTCTGGACAGAATTGCTTAGTCGGAATAAAGAAATAGGAGTCCCTTTACAATCTGACACCATGACACTGTTTGGTCTCCCCTTTGGAGAGTATGAAAGTTAGAGGCTGTCTAGAATGTGAGAGGCGTTTTTGCAGACGGGTAGGATGGACGTAGCTCACAAATGGAAACAGCCTACTGCACCAGAAAGATGAAATTGGTTGCAAAAATTGTGGGATGGCCTCCTGATGGAAAAATAAACATACATTGCTCATGATAACCAGTCCTCTCCGTTATGGAGCAATGGGGAACCTTAATCAATGATATAATAAAGAGCCAGATGCTTTACTGTTCCCCAGGGGATAGGTTATGTAACATGCCTGTGATAATATAAATGACTTTGAGGTATTATTCTAGGTCTGGTCCCCCGCCTCCCACAGAAATGGATGAAGTAGAGAAGTTAGATGTCGAGTTCCCCCCACCCCCATGTACCATCTATTTCCTTCTCCCAACTGGTTTCTTTAGAGTTTTATTATGCAAAACATGCTGGCTTCTGACTTATTTGACAATTGATGTGAATTTGTTTTTCTTCTGTGAAATTGTTCTAAATAAATGTCAATAACAAGATAGACAAAACTATAGGTTAATGTACAACTGCTTGAGTTTGCATACCAAATGTATACATTGTTTCAAGATACATTGCAACTTTGAAAAGGTACTTAATTTCCACAAACAGATGTTGGCTTATTGTAGGTAATTTTTAACTAATTTTCAAGCAGAAGGAACTTCCAAATGGAGCACAACAAAGTGGATTTATTTTTTCAGTGACATACCCAGATTGGATCCAGAGACCCACAATCACTGCCAAGGAGCTCCTTTGTATGGATATTTGGGTAAAACTAGCAGCTAGCGGGTATCTGAGTTACAGGCCCAACTGATCAAACATGTCTAGACTTTACTGAAAAAAGCGTATTCAGCTAACATGAAGTTACAAAGTATGACATAATTACAGTTGTATTTGGATGGTCCAATATTGGTATTGCAAAGTATAAGGTCAGGAATTATCCTTTATCACAAGGAAAACATTCTTACATAATAGGTTCAAGCAGGCAGTACGGTGAACACAAATATTCTGCTAGTATCAGTTTTCAAAATGTACTATGCTCCTTACTTGAACTGCTCAACCATGATTTGGCATAAGTAAACTTTATAGAGAAAACATACAAACCTCAAAAGCAAGGTGGAAAGGTGCAAAGCCCACATGTTCATGTAAACAACGGACTTCTTTCTGCACTGCAATCAATTCAATGGAGTGGTTTGTCAGCATCACTGTAATTTCTGGAAAGACGTGTAAATGTACACACAACAAATCAAAAGTCAAGAACAGCAGTGAAAATATTCTACAAATAACTACTGTAGCAAAAAATGTTCTTAAAAAGTAAAGGAAATGTTTGTTTTGGCAAATTTAATTTCTATGCAGTGATTGTATGTTATTTTGGTTTGCAAATACTAATTTAGGGTTTAAAACAAGTAGCAAACTACAAACAACGGATGGAAAATATTTTTAATGGCTTAAGCCATGACAGGAAAAACGAGCCTAGCTAGTACCCCACTATAAAGATTTTTCTAATGATTAATAGGGTGCAAAATCTGAAAAGGGAACTCTTACCTTTAAACATTTTTAAAAGAGATGTTAGTCTTTGCGAAAGTTTAAATCACACGCACTGTCCTTGTTATACAAAATGGCAGAACCCTTATGTACCCATGCCTCAGAGCACTGCAAATGAATGCAAACAATCACTATGGGTCAAGTGGTAGGAACATATGGGTAGAATCATTAGAAGAACTGATAGCCACCTGTCATGATGTGGTTAAGAGACAAGAAACCAGCCGGAAAGGCAATTGCAGAGGATCAAAAGAGTTTAGGGCGCTACCCTCATAAAGAGGCACTTAAGGTATCCCTGTTTTGAAATGCGTGAAGTAGGTTGCAACAGTTGCACAAACTAGCATGCACCTGTAGAATGTTACTAAGAGGCAACCTATAGCTTTTAGAAGTGTGGCTAAGCTAACGAGTGCTATAAATGTGCAAGAAACAATGAGGGCGGTGCACATTTCAAGGGAATTGATGCTGAAATTAAAAGGAAGTACAATTTTCAATGTATAAACTTGAATGAAAATATGGAAGCATGAATTTGTGTTCTATTTAAAACATCACCATGTGTAGGGAGGTTGAGTAATAACACGTTACACACAAAACAGATTGTGGTTCCAACAACTGTTTTTTTTTTTTAATTAATTTAGGCTTCCAGGTACGGGTTGGACCAAACAAATATAGAAATACTGGAAATCTTTACAAGTAAAAGGGGATGTCTAGCACTAAATAGTGGCAGGATAGGAGTAACACAAAGTTCTTCAATGCTATGCCATCTTCAGTGGTGTGGTTTCAAATCATATAGTACAACCGTGCCTCTCCCATGAATTACACAATGCCCAAAGGATGTGGTCAACAGAAAGTTCCAAACCTATACTTAATAAGCCCTTAGGCTCCCGGCTAGCCGCTAAACTGCAACAGAAATGTACCAAGCCTTAGCCAACAGAAGAAGTTCACAAATCCTGTTCTACAAAGTTTATCTCTAGCCTCAAACACTAAAGGAAGAAGCTCATCCTGGCAAGATCTTCCAGGGTTTAATCACAGACCGGTTGGACCCTCCTTGGTCTTCCTGCTTTCACTCTCTTCCTTCAAACCTCTCCCAGGCCCCTTGGATCTCGCCCTTGCTGTCAGGCTCTGCTTTCACACCTTATCTTCAAGCTTGAATTATCAGTCTCTCTTGCTAAGTGGTTGGATATGTCTCAAACCTCTGGTATTCAGCCAGATAGGTCTCTTCCAGACCGTCATATTCAAGAAGGTATTCCTTTCAGATTTCAGGGTTCGGTTGCATGTTTCAATTATTTACTTGTTAGGTCTTCCCCTAAGGGCCTGGTCTTTCAACATTCACTTGGTAAAGGTTTCAGCATGACTCGGTTTCTCAGATTCACTTAGGCATGTCTCACCACACCTGTCCACGCCTAAGTGGGAGGCATTTGTTGCCAAAGTGATTAGTGTGAAAGCGCACGCTAAGTCAAAAGTTTTTATTTTCTTCCTCCTCAGTAACAGGCACAAGTGCATTGCATTCTAGGGACCAGCGGTGCCTTTGAACTTAGAGTGCTGCAGGCCTGTTCATGGTGTGGTGAGAGCACGACCGTTAGGTTCTCCGACACATCACACTCGCACGGTGCACCAAGCTAGCGCACAAGGGTGAAGTGTTTAGGACCATTGGCGCTCCAGTATGGATGCCAGCATAACTGTAAACAAGTGCTGACAGGAGTATAAGGGGGACACGCTCATCTGAGAAACTAAACATGCAAGGCCACGCAGGACACATTAAGCGAAGCAAGGGGATGTAATCCAAAACACAAAAGAGGCAAAGCCACTTCGACCCAGCCCCCGCACATAAGCTCTGCCTTTGCACACCTCTGAGGTGATAAATGCTTTCGACAGACTGAAGGACCTCTTTTTAAGGAGAAAGCTGAACTTTCCACCTCCAGACTCCTTAACCCAGGGGATGACGCTATAGGTTATGAATAGAGCAACTCAGAAATGATTAAGAGGCAGACAAAGGCACAGAAAACTCTTCTCTACCGGGTGAACCGGGGGAATGGCTGACCGACAACGCTGTCCCTCTACTACATAGAGCAGTGGAGGCGGACAATGTGTTTGAGCCTTGGGGTTCTAATGGAGCAAATGGGTCACTGTCCCCGAGAGTAGCAGACTACCTAATGTATCACATTCAAAAGACACTAGATAAAGATGTGAGTGGCAAGTTCAAAGTAGAGTGCAGACTCCCCAAAATAATGAGGAAAGTCACAGTAACTTGCATATTGATGACAAAATGCTCACCTTTTTTATGAGGTCTGGCAGGGATCTTAAGAAAGGTATAGATAGGACTGTTTGCTAAGATTCTAGAGTTGGTGGAGAAGGTGAAGAGTACAGGTGAACTCGTGGATTCTCCCGTCTTGCCAGCTTGAGCTTAGACAGCAGTCTGCTTTTCGGGCAATGCCAGTTACGTAATTTTGATGGAAAAGCTTAATGACGCCAGATAAAGAAATATAGCGCTTTTGGAAGTGGGCCCAGATGTACAAGGTCTCTTATTGGGAGACAGTTTTACCAAGGAACTAGCACACTTTGTAGGCAATGTGGGTGGTGGGAGTCAGAAGGAGTCGAACACATTAAGGACATACTGACTAGCTATTAATAAACTTAAAAGAAGGCCCATCTTTCCCTACTGCAAAAGAAGGCCTATCTTTCCCTACTGCTAGAGGGATTTCCCTACCTATATAAAAAGGAACTAAAGGTGCTCATCTCATCAGGAAGTCCCAAAGAAAAGAATGTCCTCAGTCCAAATCTAATTCTACCTGACCCTACCACTAACACAACGGGGCCAGGAAAATGGGTTAATTCCGCTGGTGTTCTGACATCTTCTGATAGTCTCTTTAAACCAATGTCTCTGTTTCTTGTGTTGGTTTCCTAACATAATCTACTTTAATGTTTCTGGATATGGCCTTGATTAATTCTTGTAGCTATTCTACAGTAGCTCTTCCACAATATTCTTGGGTCTTGTACTCTCTTTAGTGATGTGTCTGTGACAACTTTCCTTGTAATATTTTCTCAGTTTGTTCTGAACTTGTAGACCTTGGCTTTCTCAGCTGATCTGATCAAATTGGGTAATTTGGTAATTCTTCCCTCCTGGGTTCTCCCTCTGTAACGGTCTTGTTCACTTGACAGTATTAACTCCTCGTCATTTTTCCACTCTTCTCCTTTGAACTCAAGGGGTAATTTACCTTCTTTCACTAGTCTTTGTTCCCAGACTTTATCTACTTCCCACACAGGGTTATTTGTTCTTCTCTTTATCTGCTCTGCACACTTCCAGTTAACAGTTTTAACTGGGACTGGTTTCTCGCTCTGTGTAATGTTTACCCGACGACTTCCCGCTCCTCCCTTTCTCCTAGTTACCTCTCTGTATGCAGGGGAACGTTGCAGGGCCCGACATTTGCTCTGATATTCCTCTTTGGTATAGGTCTTCTCGTTCCTCAGTTTTGCCGGTCTCCCGTCTTCGGCTTCCCTTCTGGTTGTTGCCGTATACGGGTGCAGGTGTTAGGAAATCACTCGCGCTGCTCTCTCTGATGGTGTAGGTGTGGTTCTTTGGGTGTCCTTCCCACCAAGGTATGGACGTGGTCTTGCCACCACCAGGTACAGGAGTCCGCTCTCCCGCCTCACAACGGTGTCTCTGTTGTTGAATGCGCTGGGCCTCCAGAGTATCAGACTGGCGTTCTGTGCCTCCTCGTAAGTGGCTCGGCTCAGGTCCGCCTCTCAAAAGTGTGATTACGCCAGGGGGCTTCCCTGCGTATGATACTCTTTCCGTCTCTATGTTACTCCACTCTTCTCATTTAAGTACATGTCTCTTCTTAAAGAACCATCTTTTCTGTTTCCAGGCTGGTTTGCTTCAGCATTGTCTTCGGCCAAATGCGCAGCGCTTATAATACTCTTCGTAGCAGATAGCCCCATATATGTTACTATGATATGTGGCTTAGGGAGTTCCTCATGGGAATGGAAGTCATTGTCCCCTAAGGGGGAGTCTTACCCAGTGAGGTCCCACTTGTTCAGACACTTAGGGAGGGTCTTGCAGAGTGGGCTCACCTCCCTAGTCTCAAATGGAAGGCTCCCACTTGGGGAGAAGGGACGAATACCTTTGATTCGTCACAGTACGTATACTGCCCTCGATGACAAAAGGATTGTGGCTAAGATTTTCTCAAGGGCCAACAAAGGTAAAGGCCCCTCTCACAGCTGCTTCAGAGTGGACAGAAAAGCTCAACAAGGCTGAGGAGTATAGTTTTACTTGTCGCCTGGGCGATGGTTCGGAGGACTAGGTTAGCGAACAGACAATCAGATATTCGGGTGGGTGCGTTGGTGGCCTCAGTGATCTTAGCATTCAAACGGAATGCATCGTCAGGGGATTCCTGGGTGCGGAAGTCTATGAGAAGTCTTCACTTAAAATGCTTAGCTGGAGGCCATGAGGGGGTGCATGGCAAATAGCTGATAGTTGTGTAAACTCATGAGGCCGGTAACGCAAAGGGATACGGAGCACCCCCTGCCCTTTGCCCTCCCAGGGCCGTAAGGAAGATTGCCCCCAGGGGAGGAGTGCCTCAGGCACCCCCGTCCCAGGTTTGGTGTTGATCCGAGGTTGGGCAGCTGAGTTAGCTGCGTTGGCAGCTTAGGCAGAGGAGGCAGCATAAAGGAGCAGCTGAACGCAGGAGGCACACCACGGAAGACCCATGCAGGCCTTGCAGGATGGAGGCCCCATCGAGAGACGCTTTGGCGGAGAGATTATCCCTGAGCTGCGGGAGACCTGAGCAACGAAGCCCCCCCCCAGGGTGGAGCCAGCTGGGAAGGCCCAATTGAGGTAACAGCGGAGCTCCACCAGAGACTATCGGTAGTGGGGGGGGTGAGACCATAACCCCCCCAATGGAGTAATCAGTGGTGAGGGGCAGAGCTGAAGCATCCCCGAAGTGCGACACCTCCCGTGTGACGAGGGGAGCAGACAGGAAGGAGACAAGGGCGCAAGAGGAGGAGCGGGGTGCTGGAGAACCCCTCCCCCTGTGGTGGCCTGTGGTGCTCCCTGTGGAGCAGACCCAGGGAGGGTTTAATTGTGTATCTAATAGAGCTGGTGGGACACCTCTGAGAAAACAGCCTGGTGAAGGAGGCCCACTGTGAAGTCCCAGATCCAATGCACCCTGGAGAGGGAGGTGGCTGCCCTGTCGAGTAAGGCCAGTGCCGGTGCAGGATGCCAGTGGTGAGCTGTGGGCCCCCTGAGCTCAGAGAGGGGCGTGTACCCGCCTCGCCACAACACACGAGGACCTGCCACTGGAAAGCACTGAAGAGATAGAGAGAACGGGGGGGTTGGTGGAATGTCCAGGTGGAGCCCAGAGGACAACATTGAGACCCCTGGACATGGCTAAGAGCGTCCAGCGACAACGTAAAAGAGGACTCTGGGCCGACTCCCTGGGTCTTAACCCCCCCCCCCCCTGTCAAACTAGCTGATGAGTTAAGGTGTTCAGTAGGGTATGAGGGGCCAGGCCATGGAGGGCTGACAGCCTTGGGGGCACTTCGAAGAGTAGACGGACGAGAGAGCCTGGCAGAGGTGGGTGACAGCTGCCCCTCAACACTATCGATCCCTACAAGGGCAGAAACCCCGGGGGTCCTGGACCCTTTCAGTCTGCCTTTCCCTAACCCCCCCCCCCCCCCCCAAGGAATAGAGACTACATCTCCAACATATGGACTGGAGATCCACTCTGCAACAACTTAACTACTCACTCTCCCTACTTCCTTCGCAACCCGACAATGACAACGCCATGGTTAGCAACCAAATGTCGACCAAACAAGACCTAGCGTCACTTTTGGAGGAAATAAGGGGCGTGAGAACCGATATAGGTAGAAAAGCTGGACAGATTGACCCAACGAGTGGACAACATGGATGATAGGCTACAACAAGTGGAAAACAATCAATACTCCTTAGACACAGAGTCACAGATGGACATGAGATTATCGGAAATGGAGAGGAGAGAGGCAGAAATTACATTAAAAATGGATGACTTCGAAAAAAGAGAGGAGAAACAACCTTCACTTTTTCGAGATTCCGGTAAGGGAAGACGAGACAGAGAGGGACCTCAGGAGAGCGATTCATGAGGTGGCAAAAGCCCTGTTTGGTGAAGATTTGACAGTCAAGCAGAAAATTGACAGAGCCCACAGAGCAGGTGGGGGAGCCAGAGGTCCGAGATCAGTACTCGCTCGCTTTCACCATTATCCTGAGAAGATAAGGATCCTGGAGAAAGCTTGTCAGAAGGGCCCATTAATCCAAGGAGAGGCTAAGATCACTGTCTTTCAAGACTTGTCATCCTACACACTAACGAGGCGCTGCGCGCCCCACTGACCAAATGGCTAATGGAGAAGGACATCCGCTACAGATGGGACTTCCCCTTTTCGATTTCATTCGAGACCGATGGATACAAATACCAGCTCATCACTGAGGACGACAGACGCAGAGTCACTAAAGAATTGGTGGGGGACAAGGCAATAAGGCCTGGGGAAAGGGAAGCCCAGCCAAGGGAAGACACGTGGTGCATTAAACAGTCAAACAAGCCTTGAATTCCAGGTTCGCGCAAGTTCAGAAAATGTAATACCCCCCCGAAAAAGATCCCTCTTGACTATGAGGCTGTCCAGTGGGTCACCGATTCCACGTAAAGTATAAGGTCTCGTTGACCACATCGGGTCCTGGTCCAACCAAACCTTGGGGCCCAGCGACTGTAACATCAACGATATTGCCTTGATGCGATTGGCTACTCATAGCAGTAAAGGCAGAGTGGATGGGTTTTGTGACACCAGAAGGGATTGGGATGACCTTTAACAAGTAAGGAGACCTTTGGGGGTGCGGGGAATTGATCCTGTTTGGGATGAGGAAACGCGAACTGACTGAAGCAGGTGGTTTACTTCATGTGTATGGTTATTAGGTGGGGCTACCCTGCATTTACTGTTTGAATTCAAGGTTGTGTTCTACCTCTGACCATAGACAAGGGGGTGGGGGGGTCAGAAGTTATGTGGAGGTGTGAAGAAAGGGTGTACATTATGAGCGTTGCTGGTGGACAAGTCAGTGGTCCTTTTTTAGGACCGACCGACCAAGTCTGGATTCTTTGGAGGTTCGGGGGGTGGAAAGGGAGCGGGGAAGTTGGGGGAGTTGAAAGTTCAGAGATGTTGCTTTAGTAGGTATCAAGCACAGAGGGCTTGTCCAGGGGATACCGTGAGAAAGAAACTGGATTTTAATGCACAGATACAAGCATATGAGGTAGGAGTCTATAATGGTTGGGGGCGAGCATAAGTGATCTTATGGGGATTGACTTAACTATTGGCTCCCATAATGTAGGACAATTCTCTGACTAAAAGAGCTCTCTTGCTGAGGGAATTCCGAAGGTCGCAGTTGGATGTGATGGTGGTCCAGGCAACTCATTGGAAACGGGGCGAGGAGCCATTTCTGAAGGCGAATATCATGGGAAAGATCTATAGGTTCTCAACCACAGCTAAAAAAAGAGTGGTGGCAATCATTCTTTCCAGATGTCTCAACTTCGGCGTGAGGACATAGATGATCGTTGCAGAAGGGAGATGCCTGGGGTGGGGGGGCGGCGATTTTAACATGGTCCTCAACCCCATCAAGGATTGCTCTAATTCAGGAACAGTGGAGGGAACTCTACTGTGTGATAAAGTTTGAGAGATTTCGGAGAGTGAATGAGGTGCTTGCGTTGTCCGACACCCTGAGGGAAACAGATAGGGGAACCAGACCCTTTACGTTTTACTCTCCGGTTCACAATCCATACTCAAGAATCAACATGATATTGATTGATGTTGCACTTAAGGGCCAATCCTCAACCTCTCAAGTTTAATCAGTTCCGTAGTCAGACCACAATGTAGTGAAAGTCGTGGTGGGAGACTGGGTGGCAGGGAGGCCCAAGGGGGGCCCAAGGGGAGGTGGATGCACAATGACTTCCTCCTCAAAGATAACGAAGTAGCACAAGTAGCAACGAGAACTTCAAATGTAATGACAACGGGGAGGTGGGCCCCCAATCCCATAATGGGGGTGTTGATAAATACGGGCTCCGGTAAAAAAAAAGGATCGGGTGAGCGAGAAAAAGAACTAAGGGAGAAGATAGCACAAATTCGAACAGTGACATGAGAGGATTCGGCCACATCCCTTCCCAAACTCAAACAGCTTAGAAGGTACAAAGCCCAACTGAAAGCACTGTTTTAGGACATGGCAGGAAGCTAGCATTCTCGAGCAGAAATATTATGAGAAGGGGGATAAGGCAGACAAAATTCTAGCCTGGAAATTGCGTGAGGAACGAAAGAGTAGAATGACCATTGAAGGCCGGAGTGTATACGATGCAGAGGGAATCAGGGAACAGTTTAGAGCTTTTTATGAAACCCTGTATACCTCGGAATACTGAGACGACACCTCAAACATAAAGGACTTCCTAGCACATCTTACCACTCCCAGACTCCCAGGTGAGTTAGCAGCGACTTTAGAACAGTAGAAGAAGTTCTGAGGACGATCAGGGGAATGAAAGGGGGCACTACCCCAGGAAGTGATGTTTTCTCAGTGAGGTTTTATAAACGATATGGAGCACTCCTAGCTCCTTACCTGACAACGGCATAATGGGCTTCCCCCCCCTTGGACTAAAAAATAAATAAATAATAAATACATTTTTTTTAGTCACTCTACCTTCATAAAGAAATTATTTCTGTTATAGCATAACAGAAATAATTTCTTTATGAAGGCAGAGTGACTACAGGGAACGCCAGAAAACAATGTAGGCGATCAGACTCTGTGGCTCTGGGTGGGATGATGGCATAGAGGGGCCCTGCTCTATGAATGAGGGGATAAGACAGGGAGGCTTCTGGGCTGGCTAGCAAAAATGGAGTAAGCTAACCGAGTGGTGTATGAGATAGATAGGGGTGCGGGGGCAGAATAACTAGGAACCTAGAGGAGATAGTGCAGGCCTTCACAGAGTATTATCAGAAGCTGAATACATAACAGCTTACTAAAGGGGAGGCGGATTTGAGGAACTTTCTAGAACAACTGGCGATGAAGCAACTGTCAAAGGAGCAGAGAAACACACTAGAGGGGGAGTTATGGGTAGAGGAAGTGCAGGAGGCTATGGCCCAGCAGGAGATGGGTAAAACTGCAGGGCCTTTTGGATTCCCTTTGGAGCTTTGGTTGAGGTTAAATGAGGATGTCTCAGGCCAATGTGGGAAATTCTCCAAGAGAGCATTGAGAGGGGGATGGTGCCGTCGGATCTCACAGAGGCCACAATAGTGGTAATACCCAAGGAGGGGAACAACAGGAGCAATGCAGTTCATACAAACCAATATCCCTAATCAACATTGAGACCATCATTCTGGATAAAGCATTAACTAAGTGGCTGAGTAAAATTATTGCGGAAGTCATGAAGGACCAATGTGGTTTCATTCCGAATAGGTTGACTAGGTTAAACAATAGGCACCTTCATCTGTTTCTGGGGGGAGCAAAAGTGAGGTGGTGTCCGTTGGACATGCTGGCGTTGGGAGCCCAAAAAGCTTTTGACTGCATTGAGTGGGCGGACCAAATAGCAGTCCTGCGACGGATTGGCTTTCGAGAGGGGTTTATTGGATGGGTCCAGGTACTGTACAATGGCTTGACAGCCATGTTACGAGTCAATGACATGGGTTCTGAGGGTTGACTCAATCACGGCACCAGGCAGGGGTGCCCACTCTCATCCATGCTGTTCGCTCTGGCGTTGGAGCCCTTAGCAGACTGGATCAGGGAGGATCCGTAGGCGTCTGGTTTTCAGTGGCCAGGGGGTGGGAGGGCAGAAGGGCGGGGGGGGGTGGTTGGAGGGAGGGTCAGATATCGCTCTACACGGACGACATATTGTTCCATGTAACCAACCCGAAGCATTCAGTACTGAGAATTAGTAACATCCTTGAGGAGTTTGGCTCCTACTCCGGATTGGTAATCAACTGGGACAAATCCATCCACATCCTGGTGGAGTGGGAGGAGGAAAGCCGGAGGTGGTAACCACCACTACGGACTGAAACCGGAAGCTTTCAGTATTTAGGGGTATGGCACTAAACCACTGGATGATACTTCCAATCTCCCTCATGGGCAGGGTGGCGTTATCTAAGATGGTAACCCTACCTAGATTCCTATACATTATGCCGCACGCTGCGTGTGGACTGCAGGCACAAGAATTTGATAGGATTAACAGGATACTGAGGGAATTTCTATGGGAACGGAAAATCCCCTAGGATGAAACTGGAGAAATTATATAACTCCTGTTGGAAAGGGAGGCTGGGCCTGTCCAGCATGAATCTTTACTACTGGGTTTAGCAGTTGCCCATAGTAAATAGATGGGCGTAAACGGGAGGGAAAGACACCCTCGGCGGCATGGAACTGGAGCCGATGGGTAGGGATGAATGGCAAGGACTCCTATAACGGTCAACACGAGTTAAAGGGGGTCTTCCCCTCACAGCAGCAGTGGGTTGGGCCCGGGTACAAGCCCACAAATATCTAGGGTGGAGGACAAAGCTCAACGTCTCGGCTAAACTTTGGGGAACCAGGCTCATCGAGGGGATTCAAAACCTGAGATGGGGAGTGGAAGGACTTGGGGAATCGGGACGGTGGGAGGATGTAGTTTCATCAGGGGCGATTAGGGCATTTTAGGAGATGCAGGATGCCTGGGGACTGCACAGACAGCACCACTATAAGAATTTGCAGTTTAGCCATGTACTACAACCACACATGGACAGTCTGGTTCCCGAAAACCTCCAGAGTCAAGTGGAATGTATTGGACGGGGAGATTGAGGGCAAACTGATAACTCTTCCTCTTCACACTTCTTTGGCAATGGGTTTAAAATAGTCACTACATCTGGGCAATATTCTTCATACACACTGTTAGATTCAGTTATCTTCTTTTGGCTTAGACAACCCGGCTGATTGTCAAAGTGTGCATCCCTTTTGGCTTTGGTAATGGTGGTTCAGGTTCCCTTCTTGAAATATTGCCCCTTTGTGGGGTTGGCTATTATCACCCACTATACCTTCAGGTGTGATCTTTGGAGTCTCTGAATGCCAACTGCTTTGGTTTACATCAAGTTGGAATATGTCACATAAAGGAGTAGTATCTTACCCGTTACTCCATTTCTATAGTGTTGGTATCTTTCATGGAGTCACATGCTGTGAATATTCATTGTCACCAGGCTGGGAAACCCTGGTAACTTTAACATAGTTAATTTTCCTATGGAAAAACCTTGACACCTTGAGTGTCCCATCAAGGTCGTTTTGGGTGCTTTTGGCAGCACCAATGGGACATCGACTATATAGCTCCACCCCAGCACCATCCCCTCAGATTTTAACCTCCCCAGATGGAGGAAGTCCTACTTAGGATGTTTGCCTGAGGGGCGAGGCCAGCGGGCGCATGTGAATCCATGATAGATACCAACGCTGGAGAAATTGAGTTACAGGTAAGAAACTACTCCCTTCTCCAGCATTGGATCTTTCATGGATTCACATGCTGTGAATAGATTTTGTAGCAGTATGCATGTATGGAGGAGTAAACCAGCCAAACAGAAGATAGATACTATGAGGACGTTTACATTAAAGCAAAAGAATACATCTGTAAGGTAGAAAACAGGAAGAACCCCAGAAGCTGCAGGGTTTACCTTACTGGAACAGTCGTTGAAGGACTGCCTGTCCCATCTGCCCATCTTCAGCATGTTGCTGGTGTAAGCAGTAGTGCCTAGTGAAAGTGTGGGGCACTGCCCATGTTGACGCTTGGTAAATGTCTCCGATGGGTACCCACGACCAGAGCCGGCGATGCAGCCATTGCTCTCGTGGAATGTGCTATGGGGGTTGCTTGTAACGGCCTGTTGGCCTTTGCATGGCAGAAGGATATTGTAAACGCCACCCATATATGGAAATGGATCTGCCTTTACTGGATGCCCAAAAGCTAAGAAGAGTTGTTTAGAGGATCTGAACGATTTTGTGAGATCCCAGTAGTATTTCAATGCCATTTTGACATCCAACGAGTGTAGAGTCTTCTCTGCTGGCGAAGAGGCATTTGGAAAGAATGTGGGTAGAGTGATTGTTGCATTTTTATGAAAATCAGATGGTACCTTTGGAATGAAATGCGGGTTCATGGAGAGAACCACTTTGTCCCTCATGAACCGAAGATGGGGAGGATCAATAACCAAGGCTTGGAGATCGGAGGCCCGTCTAGAAGCCAGAATGGCCACTAAGAAAGCCACCTTCCAAGTTAGAAACTTGATGTGAATTGTTGACATGGGTTCAAATGGAGGCTTCATAAGCCCTGCCAAGACCAAGTTGAGGCTCCATACAGGTGGAATCCTTTTCTTCAGTGGAAAGAATGTTATAGCTAGCGGCTGCAGATCAGGTTGTCGTGCACACCATGCACAAAATCCTTTCCAATTTCAGCTATATGAGATGTTGGTGGATGGAGCTCTTGCTGCTGCTAGGATGCGACGGCAGTCGTGAGGGATATTCAGATTTCCAAATTCGGAGTGGTCAGGAGACATGTGTTACGGCAGTTTTTCTGAAGTCCAATTAAGGGCCTAGCAAAAACATTCTACTGAGGCAGTACAAGACTCCACTCTTAGTATAAGGCTGTACCACCCGAGTTCGGGGTAGCGTAGACAGAGCAGACAGGCTCATCTTAGGAGGGAGAGAGGGCAGTAGATACAATACAATTGAAATTGTCATACAAATGATCCAAAGAAACAATGAAACACTATGTATTGTAAAAATAAAGGATTTATTTAAATACAGGTAGGCCCAGATAAATCTAGTGGTTAAGTAAGTACTAACAGATTATATGGCATCACAATATAACAACACTATACTAGGGATTAACGGTATAACGGTATACCTTTAAAGATACCGTGAACCACTTAATTGAACAATAATAACTGTCACATTGTTTATACAGTTATACCGTTTATATCGTTAAGTGTGCTTTTCAATCTGATTCGGAAAGGCTGCAGTAAGCAAGTGCTGCGCAGTCTTGGCTTTGCACTGTTGGATGTGCCGTCTGCAAAGTAGTTTCAGTTGGAGCAGTTTTTAATGCCATTCCATAAACCACGCGTACCTGACACAATATCAATATGTTATCAATAGGAAGAATACATAAAGTGCCAAGAAGGAAAAGGGTTTACTTTGGGTTGGCGGCTTTGGGGTTTATATATTTATAATGGATGTTTGCAAAACATATGACAATGGAGGATTTCCCTGGTTCTATCGTTGAATTTACAAATAATAAGTCAAACTGCGAAATTCACTCATCTCTGTGGATATTCCCTGCTGCCATACCAAAGAGTAACATGTCGGTGATTACTGAACACCTTTTGGCCCGTAAGTAAACTAAATGCTGTAACACAAAGAGAGAGTGTGTGTGCGTGTGTGTATGTGTATGCGCATAAGTGTATACTACCATCAGCCTCCATAGTTCTGTGGCATGCAGGTTATCAAGATGGCAACATGTTCATCTTCACCAGTAGCCAGTGGGGGATCTAAAAGCCTAAATGACCACTTAAGAAAAGATATTCAGTTTGTTTTGCCAGTCGCAGCAGGGCTTCCTCCCCACTCTCCTCCTCTCCACACGTGTGTTTGTGTTTGGTGGAAGCAAGGGATGGCATTTCAGTGGAAAGTATGTTGAAAGCCCAATTCTGGCCCTGGGTGCCTGGTTTTGTTTGCGATGATAAATCTGACAATTTATGACCTTTTAGAAAATATTTGGTAAGATTAGTTAACTCCACCTGCTATACTGCGATAACCACGATATACCGTCATTTGGCAAGAAGGTTATCGTACCGTCATAAAACTAATACCGTGACACCCCTACACTATACTTGAAAGTACACAGACCCAAGTATAAACCTTATTTGGAACACCCAACAGTAGTTCTAGGGAAGTCAAAACCTTGTTATACACATTTAGTATAGGTCAAGCCTATTCTTTGGGAGTAAAATACCAATGGTTACTTTTAGATTACTTTTGGTAATACAAGGACCGTAGGCCCTTCCAGTTGCCCAGTGACTCTTGGAACAAATCACATAAACAGTCAACTGGACAATATACTTTTGGTGAATAGTGAAACACTTATTCTAGGTGCAATAAAAACCTTTAACTACTTTTGTGATAACACACAGTTATACCAGGTGAGTAAAACCTAAGGATGTAATGTACAATTACAGATGTTTTGGAAATCAGAGAACCCCAGATTGAGGTAAGCAATAACTCTGGTAACGTGTTTTGGATGGCACACAGCTAACACAAGGTAAGTAAAACCCACATACTTTAATTTCACAGTGAAGGGGAAAGTAAAACCCAATGTCACACTTTACTGAATAATTATTCTAGGTAGGCAACAACCTAATGTAGACTTATTAAGTACAGGCTAGGAGCAAGTCAGGGGAAGCAAGACCCAGTTGGGGGTCACTCAGACAGTTATCCTAACAGGACTAACCTGGTGATACGAACAGTTGGAGGACACTCATACAATTACCCTACAGGAATAATCTGGTGAAACCAACACATTAGTTTTGTAAAGAGGCACAACCTAATCACAGGAGAGTAAAATACCTTCACATCTACTTTCTTTCAGTCTGGTAAAACAGTGGCTAAGGAAGAAAAGATGTTAACCATACTTTTAAGAATAGTGCATCACACATTCAAGATTAGTAAGAACATTTGTAACTGTTCACTCTTAGAATTACAGTTACCAACCAACCAACTCTTTACAAGTAAGTAAAACACTTGATTTGTTTTCTAGGCAGAAGTCCCAATCCCTTCAAAGTCTTTCCCTTAGAGCATGAGTGTTCTCAGTAGCAGAAGGGGGGTCAATAGGACTAGTGACCAACAGGCAGTGTTAGAATAAGTTCTTTAGTAGCAAAAGTCAGAGTTTCCTTAGGAAAACTGGCAAACAAGCGAGTACTTTACTTCTAGGGTTAGAAGAGGGTCCAGGGGATTCATAGAAGACACCCCAGCAGGATTCTAGCAGTGGGACTAGGTGTACTGGACGAGGGACCTCCCAATCACAGAAAACACCCCAGGACTACACAGAAATCCCAACAGGCTTAAGGTAAGTATATACCCAAGCCAACACAGTACCTCAGCAATGAAGAAGAGATTGCAGCAGGAGAACTTCAGGGACTGCAGCCAAATACCCAGTCAGTGGATTCCTTGTCCTGGAGACTGAACACAAGACCTCAGAAGGGACTTTGCAGCAGGGATCGATGAAGAAGGCTCGAGGCAAGATTTCTCTCAAGGCTGAATGCGGTTCTGCGGGTTTGGCGCCTTTTCAAGGAGCACAGAAGACAGAAAATCGCGGTTGAATTCCCGTCGTTTAAAAGGTCCAGAACCCTTGTGAGGGGACCTTTTGGACTCGATTCGTGTCTCTGGAGATAGACCAGGATGCCCACTAAGTTTCAGCGAGATTCGGAATTTGGAAGACCATGCACCGCAAAGTGGCTGGAGGTCCCAGGCCATTGAGGTATTGCAAGAACGCAAGGTCGCAGCAACCCGTGGGATGGCTCAAAATGCATGCCGTCTTGAGTCTAGTGGGTCTCACCAGGCTCTGGGTTCGGGTCGTCGTTTTCGGAGACCCCAGGTCGATCGGAAGGAAGGGCTGCAGCAGGCTCTGGTTACACAGCAGGCTCTCCGGCCGCTGGAAATCATTCCCGCCGCTTTTCCTTCGTCATCCTATTCGGTTTTCTGTTCCAGTGGTCGACATGACTTCAGCTTCCAGGTTTCCAATATTTATCAGGAACTGCAACACAACCTCTGCATTCTCTCCCCGCATTTTACAAGAAAGGGGCGTCTGGCTGTCCAATCAGGACAGCCAACCACCCACTGGTATTTGGCCCAGTTGAAGGAAGGCCTAAAACAAAGAAGGGGGAAGTTTTGGACTCTCTCCCCCACTTCCTGTGCTTAAAGACTGACTAGAGCCTGGGCGGGGGGTCCAGGGGACTCCCACCAAAGACAAAACTCAAACAAAGGAATTTCCCGCCCTGGATGTCAGGGGAAGGAACAAGAAACGACAAGAAACACTAAAATGGCAGAAAAAGAAGACAGGGGGCTTTTTGGTAAAATTAGCACTCTTAGGTGCCTTTAATGCAGCCGTGATTACAGCCCGCGGTAAAGGTGCACCAAATTAGTAAAAGGGATCACTGCCACCAGCCATTAAAGGTAAGCTTGTCACTAACAGAATTGTTACAGTTTAAATGTGAAAGGGGATACAATCTATCTCCCCAGCACTTCGCATAAGGTGGGGTGTGCTGGTTTCACAGAATAAAATGTAAAAGGGATCCAAAGATCCTTTCTACCCTTGGGAACTGTAGTTCTCTCAAGGTTAGCACAAGAAAGTTAAATGGGACGCCCCTAGGGCAACCCAGCAACAACAGGCACTTATTGCCAACAAGTTGTTAGACATGATAACTTTAAAAAGACACTATGGAGAGTCTTAAAAATGACACCCATAAAAAGAGTTAAAGATTAGGTGAGTGTGGAAAAAGGTTCCCACTCACTGAGGTATTAATGAAAAATATCCCACTAGAAAAGCAAAAAGTTCTGGAGTTGAACCAGGAAAGGAAGATTTACCAGCTCTGTGGAAATCTTACCTAACGACATGCCGTCAATTTGAGAGTGCCTGGATTGTGATGAAAGATTATTCCGTTGTTCTGGGACAGAAGGTTGGCCTGAAGCAGTTCGGAGAACCTACTCTGCCTAGGCCAATGCGGGGCTACTAAGATCATCCTGCAAGGAGCCTTTGGTATCATTTGAATGTAGGCGAACACCCCGTTCCAAGGAAAGGAGAATGTGTCCCCTTGAGAATCTGGATGCAGAATCCTGCTGGCAAACTGTTGGCATTGTGTGTTGTTTGGGCTGGCGAAGAGATCCAGAAGGGAAAGTCCCCACTTTGAGAAGATTTTGGCTTTCTAGCTGCTGTGCAGTTGCCACTCGTGTGTATATGAGGTGTGCCTGCTGGGGGTATTTGCTTACTTGTTCTGCATCCCTGGTAAATGGAATATCTGGATCTGAATGTTGTGCCGGATGGCCCAATGCCAGATGGTTTGAGCTTCCTGGAATAAGGCACCTGAACCAACCATCCTTGCATCAGTAGGTAAAACAATTGTGGCTGTGTTGTCAGTGAGGACACGGTCCACCGAGTTCTTGATGAGGGGGAGGAAGGATATGAGAGCCCAGTGTACTGCTCGCAGCTCTAGAACCTTGACATGCAGTAACGTTTCTTCAGGTAACAAGAGGCCTTTGACCTTGTGCTGGTCTAAATGGGAACCCCATCCCATTTGGGAGGCATCGGTCACAATGGTGAGTTGGAAGTTGCCCCAGTGGCAATTCTTTGGTGATGTTGAAAGGGAGTGTCCACCATTTCAGAGTGTCTGACAGCGACTGGGAGATGATTAACTTGTCTGACTAGGAACCCTGGATTTGGAACCATTTGGCTGTGAGGAATTTCTGCACTGGCTGCATGTGAAGGCGACAGTGGGGAATCAGAGGAAGGCAGAGGACATGGCTCCCAGAAGAGCCATGTATGAGGGAACTGTAACTAACTTGTTTGGTAAAAATGAGCCAGCTAGAGTAGGTAATTTTTTTACTCTCTCCGCAGACGGTTTTACCATATTGTGGTTTGTAAGGAAATGTGCTCCCAGGAAGACCAAGTTCTTTGAGGGAATTGTACAGGATTTCGTGTATTTGATGGTAAAGCCCAATTGTTGGAGCAGCATCTCATTTTTGTTGAGAGACGATAAGGTTTGTTGGTACGTCGCTCCCCAGATTAAACAATCATCCAAGTACGGGTAAACGTGGTGGCCTTGCTTCCGGAGGAAGGCTGCTACTGGTGGCAGGTACTTGGTGAACGTTCTGGGTGCTGATTTTAGGCCGAATGGTAGAACCCGAAATTGGTAATGGCTTTTGCCCACCACGAACCTGAGGTATTTCCGGTGCCTTGGGTGTATTGGCACATGGAAGTATGCAATATTGAGGTCTAGGGCTGCAAGGAATTCCTGTTGCTGCACGGCTCTTATTACCTCTTGGAGCATTACGTTCTTGAATTTTTGTTTCTTGATGTTTTTGTTCAGTACACGAAGATCCAAAAATCGAGCACCACTTGCCACCCGTTTTCTTTTACCACAAAGTACCTTGAGTACACACCCTTTCCTCTTGCTGAGAGAGGCACCTTTTTGATGGCTCTTTTAAGTAGCATGTGACGAATTTCGTGCCATAAGATGTGATGGTGTGGGTGAGATACCTTTATTGGGGGTATTGGGAACTCTGGGCGCTTGAACTACAACAAGTGGCCGTACTGGATTGCATCTAGCACCCAAATGGCCGTAGTTATAGATTGCCACTGGTTGTGGTAGAACGCCACATTTCCTCCTAATTGACTCTCCTTGAGGCAGTCATTGCTGTGTCTTATTCTGCTGGCATGTGTGGGAGGTGGAATATCTGCACTTCCTTGGTCCCTGGTAATCTCTATCGCGCTGGGTAGATTGGAAATTGCGCTTGTAGCCCTGGGAAAAATATCCTGATATACTGTAGCCCTTGCGGTCTCTGGCGCCTGAGTATTTTGAGTTACCCGAAAGGACCGAAAGGGGCGAAAAGATCTTCTGATTTGCAGAGTTGTAAGGAATTGAGCCATGTCTGAATCTGCCGTCATGGCTTTTAGGGCTTCATCTATTTGGTCGCCAAATAGATTTTCACCTTTGCACAGCATATCGACCATCTTGTGCTGACCCTCTCGGCGAAAGTCTGTACAGTGAAGCCAAGCCTGGCGTCTGAGGACTACTCCATTGCCGATCTGTTTAAAGCCAGTTTCGGCCAGATCTACAGCTATATTGATGCTGTGATTTGATGCCTCTTCTTCTCGTACCAACATCATAGCTCCCTTTCTTTGTTCTGGCAGGTGGTCTAAAAGAGGGGCTAAAGGATGCCACATTTCACAGTCATATCTTGCGACAATGGCTAGGGAATTGGCGGCCTTTACCGTTGTTGCTCCAATGGTGAGAACCTTCTTACCAAAGGCATCCAATTTCCAATTGTCATTATCAGGAGTGGCACACTTATGTTGTGTGCAGGCTTTTTGGCTTTCTGCACCTGAGACGACTGACTCTGGCGTTGTTTGTGAAGTAAGGCATTTTGGAGTGGAAATTGGGGCCTTAATCTTTTCCAACCAGGCGTGGCACTTTTTACCACTAGATGGTGGTTATTTTGAGAGGCAAATAGTGTTTGGCCTTGTCATGGCCTGAAGACGATTTAGCCTCACCTGTCCTCTGCTTTTTTTGCTGCTAGCTCCTTGGACCTGTACCTCTGAATTGACGGTGACCTCTTGTCAGAGGGAGTGGTAGCTCTCGCACTCCGTGACGAGCCAACCTCTGACACCATGTAGGCCCCTTCATTGAGCCAATAAATAAGGTGTCCATTTCCGTCCTAAAGAGTCTTCTGAGAGAACCCTTGGCAGAAGTTGCATCCGTCAGTCGAATGATTTGGGTAAGACAGTAAAGGCACTCAGAGTGTCTGTCTTTCTCAAACATTCTTTAGGCCACAGGTCACACATAGCCTAAACAAGGACTTTCTCGGTCCTGAAGTTTCAATAATGGAGTTGGAAATCGAGGTATTTTCGAGGTCAAAAGACCGGAAAGCCGAAATTTTAAGAAAGGTTTTCTTGACGAAATGTAAATATTCTCACAAAAGCACAAGGAATCCCAACAGCTTGGAAGACGGTTGAAATCTGAGGGGGAGCTGCTGGGCCCGAGCTATACACTTGACGTCCCATTGGTGCTGCCAAAAGCACCCAAAATGACGTTGATGGGACACTCAAGTTGTCAAAGTTTTTCCATAGGAAAATTACTATGCTAAAGTTACCAGGGTTTCCCAGTCTGACGCCAGGGAAAATTCACAGCATGTGAATCCATGAAAGAACCAATGCTGGAGAAGTAATTTGTTTTACATTAGTTTGGTATTCAATAGGGAGTCTGTGATCAGTCAAAGGGTAACCACGCAGCACTCCAGGGTCACAATATAACAGTGAACCCACTGGTAGTGTGCGCGCCTGTCTACCTCGTTGCTCCCAGCTCTTCTTCACTTCTCCAGTGCAGCCCGGCAACCTCTTTTGCACAGCTTCCCACGTCTCAGAACCCTCGCGGCTCCCCTAGTGGTTTGGTGCTCAACTGCCTCCGCTGGACGCTTCACTTTAGGGAAGTTCCAAACAGGTGCATTTTCTACTGCCCAACCTCTAAAGCCGAAATCTCGAGTCCATATGACCCTCTCAGGACCGGCATTAACTTCCCTCGCTACCCTGTTCCCGATGTCCTGGCTCTTCCACAATTTCCCCTGTTGCTTTGTGGAGAATTCAAAACTCCTCCACACTTTACTACGACTGTTCTCCTGCTGCTGTTGCTTGGGGCACTTCGCCTTCTTCCACTTTGATCTCATGGCCTGCACCTGAGGGGGCATTTAATCCCCCTCAGCCTTCCTCAGGTGTGGGGCATTCATTTGAATGGGCTGCACTCTGCAACCTCGTGCCTCTGTGGCCTCTTCTTCGTCCCAGTAGTCTGGGACTTGTAGTCACCAACGCAAAAGTCAGCTCTCTCAATAATAAGTTCCCCTCCAAGTTCCTTTTTCTCCTTAAGCATAATCCTCAAAGGAGTGTCACAAGAATGAAAAGATAGATTTGGTTTTACAGAGGATTGAGGTTTTTCCAGTTAAATAATGGTAGTTTGTAAAGCCCTCTCTGCAAGCATTTCCCGTGAGTCAGAATGGCCCATTTCTAGGTGTGTTATAATTAACTTTAGCATATATAGTACTTCCACCTCTTCCCCGGGTATTTGTGTCCCATTCTTAATCTGTTTTTCAGCTTTTATCATGATTCGCTGTCTCTCATAATTACAGTTCTATTTCATGGACTTTAATTTCACTGTCTCGCAAATTCCACTGAGAGGAGTTCCTCGTACTTCATAATGATTGCCCGGCAACCTCCTGGTTCTCCTGTTTTCGCTGTTACCTTGGATTCTGCAGGGAAATGTCTCCAGGGCCTGTGTTTGCTCGAGTTGTCTTTGGCTGTTCGTCTTTGCAGCCTTCTCGCCTTCTCCTGTGTTTTGTTCTTGGTACTCTGTACACTTTTACTGGGTCACACCACAGCCAATTTGCTGCATTTTTTTTTTTTTTAAAGGCAATTTTTCTGCAACCATATTACTGGATACCTATTAATAAAGACCCCAAACTGTACACCAGAACAATAAGAAGCACTGGGTGGTGACGGAAAAGGTGGTTGTGGGAGAATATATTTGGAAGATTCCCTGATTAAAGAGGGATGACAGGCCGAGAGGGTTTATGGAGAATCTGATAACGAAAAACACTAGGAATCTGAGAACAGCTGAATATGAGGTTCCAACTGGCGCCTTCGCCATCTCATTGGACCCCTCTATTCATAAAGTCTGCCTTCCCACCAGGGATGGAGCATAGGAGGTTTAAGAGCTGGATAACAGGATGAAGGCGGCAAATCAAGAGAGCTATATGACGCAGCGCTCTTTAAGACATGGCCCTAGTGCTGCAGAGAGTACAAGCTGGAAAAGGAGGATTACTATGCCTACCAGCAGATTCAGTGCTGTGTTGGCGGCAATGCAAGGAGGAGGACATGATGGAGCATGTTTGATGGGGGTGCCCGCAACTACAACATTTTTGGCAGGAGGTGAAGTCGAGAATCAGTGGGATTTTAGGGTTTGACTTGGAGTTGGATGGACCAGTAGCACTCCTTAAAATTACAGCCGAAGGGGAATCTAGATGGGAGGAAGAAAAGGGACATTGTGGAAAGACCTGCTTATTGTGCCAGACTATGTATAGTGCAGCAGTGGAAGCAAAGAGAGGCACCGTCCATAGTACAGTGGTACTATGCAACATGGGATAACATAAGCATTAAAAAGATGGCAATAGTTTGTGGTAGAGTGAGAAGGTTCAATAAGGTTTGGTCGGCCTTTCTTATAGCCAACAAGACTAAGGATACTTGCCATCCTTCCAGAGGAGGAAGATTAGACCACAGTTAAGCAGTGAAAGGACATTGAACTACCTAGACTAGACCTGGGGGTGGGGAGAGATTTGGGGGAGGGAGGGTGTAGTGGGAGGGATGGACACAGTTTATTTTTACATTTGTAAAGCACCCAAACCATGGGGCACCAGGGCGCTTTTGCAACCAGTTACATGAAACAAGCTTCAGTAACACAATACATACAATGTTGTGGACATGAGATAATAACAGAAGAGAGGTTAATACAGACAAGAGTCAGTTGTTCCTGAAAAGAGGACAGTGTGTTAGGCAAAGAGCCATGTTTTCAGCGACTTTCGGAATGTCCAGTATGATCTTTCTGCTCTTAAGGCTGTGGGAAGGGTGTTCCAGTGGTTAACTGCTAGCGCGGAGAAACTAGCCCCAACTCTTTTAGCTCTTTTGAATTTGGGTAGGATGAGTCTGTGAGCGTAGAAATACCTAATTGGACTGTTTGGTGGTGCTCTCTCAATTATCAGAGCCAGATAAGGTGTGGGTGATATTCTGTTTGTGTTTTTGGAATGGAGAAAAGTTGCTGAAAGAAGTCAGAGGTTGATACTGCCAGAGCTCGTTTGGATATTACATTGAATGCATTGCTGAAGTCAACAATGATTTTAAGTGTGTATAAAGATCTGGTTGAACACATAAAATGGCGAAAACCCCACGAGTAACTGGAGGGCTCTTCTGAACTTCAGGACCCAGGGAATCGGCTCATCCATTTTCCGCCTGTCTTCACCCACCAGCTTTCCCAAAAACTGCTTCAGGGTTTGATTAAACCATTCCATCAACCTGCCAGTCTGGGAATGATAGAGGTGCGCAGTGCCTTAATGTTCATTAGATTCTTTATTCGTCATCCGTTTCGACATAAAAACTCTGGTCTTGATGCGTCTGGATTTATTTTGGGAACCCCATTCTGGTGAAGAATGCGACTAGGACCTTGAATATGGCTTTGCTGATGTTGTTCCACAGGGGAAATACCACCTGATACTTGGTGGTGTAGTCTAAGATACTTTTGTTCCCTGCTGACGGCTCCCTTCCGACAGCTCCAGAGGTCCCACCATGTCTATCCCAATTCTCTGAAAGGGGATCGCAATTATTGGCAGGGGGTGTAGAGGTGCTTTTGGCAGAAGGCTAACGTCTCACGATTTCTTGATGGGGGCTTAGATGTCCAGCCATAAGAAATGACTCTGCGTATTCTTTAAGTGTTCTGCCATTGGGTATGAGTGGCCCAGTAACAGGACTGCCTTCTAAAACTGTTGGATAGAAGGATCTGGTGTTGGTCCTCCCCATTGCCCTTCTGGTTTACTTCCACTCAGTACTGCATACCCTGTCTCTCTGAAAAAATGTTACCTTTCCAGGTACTCCCCTCAGCTTCTGATACAATGGTTTTACAAGCCTGCTCGAGACGTGGGTCCAGTCTTTGAACCTGAGCACTCTCAAGGCACAGCAGAGGTAGGATTGTTTCCACCCACTTTCCCCTGACCTTCCACACTCAACTCAATGCTGGCCTCTCCTTCTTCCACCTCCTCAATCATTGGTATCAAGACTGTTCGCATATCAACTGTGCTATGTTCTCGATCTGATATGACATGTTGCTCAGATTAAACAGAACCGCTTTTACCACCCTCCCTGTAATCACCATCCACCACTCCAGCTCTCACATCTAAGGAATGGGAATGTGTCAGCCCCGGCTTTCGTGCAATTCTTTGTTAACTTACTGGGGGGTTAATTACCTTTAGGCCTATTCGTACCAGGGCCTTCCCTCTCAGCGGGACTAGGACTTCATCACTATACAAGTCACATCCTGCTACTTGAAGGCTCACTCTTTTTGGTAGTGTGCCAAATTTGTTGTCCTAACCAAACTTAAGACTGGTGTTCCCCCTCCATTTTACTATGGCGGGCTTTCTGTTTTAGGACCAAAATTATCCCACAATGACAGTACTTTAGACAAGGATATGTGATGAATCTAGTGAAATCATCACTAAAATACCAGTTTGGGAATCCTCATGTGGTCAGGGGAAGGCAGCATCTACTGGAATCTGAACCTGGGGGCGGTAACATGAGGGAGGATCACATGGGAGGAGATGGCCGTCAGGGGGAAGTGGTGACTCCTTTGGGAGGGACACAGTATTCATCTTCTTGTGAGGATGAGTGTTCTGTAATTCCCAAATATCTGAGGGCATGCGGTCATAAGTCCCTTTCATGAGGAAACACAAGGAATTTCTGTGAGAATTTACCTAGACAAAATAAATTGTATACCTTGGGAGTTCCTGAATCATATGTGACATCCTCTAATGGCCATAATTATGTCCTAAGTTAAAGCCCTAATGTTAAGTAACACATCGCTCAGATAACATCTCCTATCTCTGATAACATCCAGTTAAACAATGAAATAGAAATGAATAGACATAAGACTCAAAACCATTATGGACTTCAGGATCCATAATACCTGTGGTACTGTGACGAGGAAGAAGGACCAAGAGTCAATGAGGATCAAAGATCCTGAAGGGAATATGCAGTCTAGTTGTTTGAAGGCAAAGCACAGAGCAGGATATTTAAACGTGAAAATGGACCACAGCTGCGGAAAAGGAAAGGAGCGGCAGAAGCAGTCAAAAATGACACTTAAGCGGTTGGACCTGCAGCAGGACTGCGAACGCCAGCAGAAGTAGACGCGGGAAGAGAAGCGGTGCGGTTTGGAACAGTACGGGCAGCAGTTATCGAAGTCATAGTCAGCAGCAGGGAGAGAAGCCCAACCCGATGCGACTTCCGTGCAGGTGCAGGAGGACGCAGAGACCCAGCAGGGCCGGCAGGGCTCAAGAGAGGGACTCTGCAGGTGGTGTCAAGTACGGAAGAGCGGTCAACTGAATTACTGATCCGCCGAGGTTCCGCCGCAGTAGCAGGGAGCAACACAGACACCAAATGAAGCTGGAGAGTTGGCCTGCAAGAAAAGGTAACTTTGGGGCGCTCCATGGGGAAAATTTGATAAAATCATACTATTTTAAATACCAAGCATGTAGAATAAGAAGGCAAAAAGGGTGCAATTCTATGATTAAGAAACATCAACTTGGGGAAACCTGTAACCCACATTGCCAACAGCTCAGAGACTATAACAAAGAGATAAAAAGGCAACAAGGGCCCATTCTCCTTTCTCGAGACACCAGTTTGGGGACATATGTAACCCATATTGCCACCAACAGACGAGACCAACTGTAGTAGTAGGAGTTTTTGTTCCTGGCAGTAGAGTGAACCAGTAAAGGGACCACTCTCAGTTAGTCCAGGCAGGCAAGTAGACCAGAAGAGAAACAGTCGATTTTAAGTAATGTGGTTGTGGTAAAAAGGTGTTGTGGAAAGACATTGGTAACTTTTTCATTTTGACAAACTGTTGCCTTACGAAAGGTAGTTGCTGTACAATTGTGACAAAAGCATTCCATTGGAAGAATAATTGTGATCTCCTAATATTTTCTTTGAATCCTGAGAAAGACACTGTGTGGAGGAAAACAATTGCCTTGGTTTATGAACTAGTATTTTGTGAAGAGATTTGCCTTACCAGGAAGGATAAGGTGGAGAACTATGCCTTTGGTTTTTGAACAAGTGTTTGTGAAAGAGATATTTACTTTACCAAGTAGAAGGACGCAGTGGATGGAAAAGACATTTTGTGTTGAACTGAATAGAACTTTGTTGAATCAGAATTTTTCCAAGGGTATTACAAAATTGATACAGGGGATGGGAGCCCAACCCCAGTCACAAGGAGTACTTTATAAAAACTTTTAAAACTTTTGCACTGTTTTGTTGAACTGAAGACAACCAAATATTCCCTGTACACTTTTGCTGTATGTATTAGTGTGAGGGTCAGAGACTTTTGGACACCAAGTCATCTTTCTTTAGTTCGAGTTTGTTAGGTAGGGATAGACTTCTTCGGATAAGGAAAGATAGGCGTTTACCTCAACCCTTTTTATTTTAATAAACGGGAAACATTGAGAAAATAATACCTTTGTGTCCGTCTCACATTTCGGACTCTTCACAGTTCTCAATGAGTCAAATACGTTTTTAGTTTTATAACAAAAACATATACAAAGAAGACAGTTGGGGTTGAAGGGGGATCCCACCTCCCTGATACCACAAAGGCTCACTGTAACAAGGGTAGCCCTACTGTCCAATCTCTTCCTGTCCTAGGGAGGGCACCAAGACATAGCTTTATCTCCCTAACTCCCAGAGGGACTACCTAGGTGACCGGGGTAGTCTGATTGCTCTGGCGTGCTTTTCCACCGGAATCTTTTCCGCATTCTCCTCCCCAATGCCGGTCTCCTTTCTACCCTCCTCTGAATCGCTCTCTCTTGCCTCTCCACATGCAGTCTCCTGGTCTTATCTCTCCCTCTTCCTGTCTCTACTCTCCAGCTACCTCCTGAACGTATCAGTTTCTCTCCATAACCCACTCTCCTCACATTAAGCATGTCTCTACTCTCCTATAGCCTACCTTTCATTCCCCTCCTACCTCGACCCTCCCCCTCTCCCATCTTGCTCTATCTCTCTCTCACACACACACACACACACTATCTTCCGTCACACTCTCAAACTACCGAATGGTTCACACCGCTCAGACCCAACACCTTACATTTACTCTCTCCAAACAAAGTTTCTTCAAAGTCCTCCTGCACTTGTAACACCCTGCTCTTTGGTCTCTTGGTCTTCCTCCAGCTCCTCCAACCTCACCCAAACCCCTCTCATCAACAAATCATTGTGGCTATTATAGCTCTCCCTTCATGCCCAATAGCTTCTCTTTGATCCCATTGTTTGTCCGAGTTAGTTGCTTCCCAGGGTCAATCTCTTTCTAAGCCACAACCAACTCATCTCCCTTTTTGCCTCAGAAGTCTTTTTGGGAGTTAGGGGAGACATCTTCAAGGCACTTTAACAGACTGGGGGGCTAGGGGCACTTGGCGGGCTCTCTTATGCAAGCATAATCACATAGACATAGGCGAGCAATGAAGAAGGTAGTAATGGTCAACAGTACAATGTATAGGCGCTATTAACTATTAGTTGGATAGATTTGTAATGTCAGATATAGATAGGACATGAGGCACGGCGCTAGTGGTAGTTGAGGTAATAGGATTAAGCTGCCGAGTATGCAGAAAGAATGGACTTGCTCAAAGACATAGGAGAGTGGATGTCCAGGCCTTGCGAAAGGCTTAGTTAGTGAGGATCCAAACTCCCCATCCTGCCCAGAAGGAATGTGACCAGTGGGATTGTAAATAGACAACAGGTGCTTAGCATGCGTTTCCGACTATGGCGGAAGCACGAAGTGACTAACCATGTGTCCACTGTGTGAGGTGTCCATGGAGTTAATCACAGGGCAATGGGCAGTGGGTAAAACACATGTCCATATAGGGCTTGCCTGTGTTGTGTGGCAAATTGCAGAATGGGACAAATTAAAATCTAAATTGGGGGGAGAAACTGCGGACCCAAATAACGTGAGCAGGACAAGTGGAAAGGGGATAGAATGGAGGAAATATGTTTGTACATGGATAATGTTTTAGGAGTTTTCCCTGGGCTAGGTTTCAAGGCTCGTAAAAGTCTTTAGAGCTGCAATGTGTTTTTGCATAGTTAGCAAAATGGGGAACAGCATGCCCTGACAAAACCGGCAACAACGAAGAAAGAAGACCTTGAAGTATCCCCACTGTGGAAGGACGACGGATTGGGCTGAAGTCGTAATCCGACTCTCCTTATGGGCAGCAGTAGAATTATTTCAGGCGTAAACAATCAGTCATGTAGGACTGTATTGTAAAAGGGACATCACTATGACAAGCTGGACCTATATAAACTCCTGCTTGAAACCGCTTTGGAGGAAGGAACAGGAAAAGGGACAGGAGAAGAACGTTCAGGTAGCAGAGTCCTTTGCTACCATCCTCATTTGTAAGATTAAACTGGTTATCCTAACAAGATCGTCTTTGGTCTTATTTCCCTAGCGGGGTGTATTTATTATGGTGTGAGCGTTTTTAGGGTCACCCTTACAAGTGATGACTATCCTGATGTGATCCCAGCTTTCCTCGTACCTTTGCAGAGGCTCCAGGCCACTTCTCCAGAAAAGAGCTGCGCCCACCTACAGTGACCAGTCCCCCAAATCAAAAAACACATGTTTCATGAGCGGTTTTAGAAGGAGCCATTTTAATAGAAATCCTCTGTTCTCTCTGAAGCAGACGCGGCTCCAGAGAGAAGGACATACCCGTGTTGGACCACGTAACGGAGAAACTCGGGTGAACACGCACATGTAAGTAGACTCTTTCTTGTAAGATAACAAGAAGGGGACAAGAGGTGTGAATGGATTCAGTACAAGGTCACTGACAGAGTGGATAGGACTTTTGGTGATGTGTTCAGGTATAGATTGGATAGGATTTCGGTTATGTGTTAAGGTATAGACTGGATAGGAGTTGGGTTATATATTGGAATTGTAGCGTATTTCTGTTTTTCTACTCTTTATAATGGAAAAAGGGAGCCTTAGCGTATAAAGAATGGGAGGTAAGGGATCCTCAGCCATAATGGGTTGAAAAGGTAATGCCACGCGGAATTCCTTTTTGATGATAAAAGTAATGGGATCCTCATGAAAAAAAAAAAAAAAAGCTGAGAAGGTGGTACTACGAGGATATAAGGAAAAAATAAGTAGTGGCTCAGTCTGAGGAATTAGCCTGAATTTTAGTAAATTATTTTAGTGTATTTTCTCTTGCTGTCTTTTGTGGGGGGGAAGAAAAAAAAGGAAGAAATGTGGATGAGTTGCAGTGTGTAAGAAAAAAGTGTAAAGAAAACAAACAGTGTTTGTGAAAATAAAGTGGGAAACGAAACGTATGGGGACGAAGTGGGTTGATCTGTATTTCTGTGTAACAAGCAGCAGCGTGCGCAGCATAGCAGTAAGGTCTAATCGGAGCATAAGGGATGCGCGCAATATTAGTATGGGGGAAGAAACACCAATAAGACACATGCATAGGGCCCTGCCACTGTACTGTGACAGGATAGAAAAGTATCATAAACAATGGGTGTTGGAAACAAAGGAGGGGGGGGGGGGGGAAATGTCCTGCTCCTGGCCAGAGCAGGGCTCCCATAACAGAAACACACTAGAAAGAATGTGCATCTTTTTAGCAGCAGACTATAAGGGAAAGAAGTTACAAAAAAGAATAGAGATTTTCGATCTTTGGGCAGTTATTCGAGGATATGGAAGATCAGAAAATAAAGGAGATCCAATGTAAAGGGATATACCCCATAACACCTAAACCTGCAGTAAGGTATACAAATCCAGTCTATAAGCCTCCAGCGGTAGAGAAATTGTCAACAACAGTATCGTCAGGTTCAGCAACTAGGGGATTGTAGGGGGGAGAGAGTCAAGAGTATCTGCACCTCCACCTCCATATAACCCATCCACAAGCGCTGACATGCCCGTAGCATCAGTGTACCCAGGGTGTTCACAAGCAGATATGAATAACGAGTTAAGAACGTTGCGGGAAAGGTTGGTCAGTTTAAAAGAACCTGGAGAAATAACACCAGAAATAAGGGTACCAGTCCAGAAAATATGGGATTGAAGTCGGGAGATTTTTTGGTTAGATTGAACACTGGGGCAATAAGAAATGTTTGTGCAGAAAAAGATGATGGGGAGAGGGAATGGACGGTTCTGGGACAAAGAGGCGAACCAGCGAGGGAATATAAATGGGAAGATGAAGATGGCAGAAATAATGAAGAGGCAGGGGAAGAAAGAGATTGAGAGGAGGCGCTGAGAAACCCATCCCTGTCACAAGAGGCATGGGGAAGGGATAGACCGAGAAATCAACCAGATTTAATGGTGGTAGTACAAGATCAGAAAAATACTAAAAAAGGGGTCGAAAACAAAATAGACATGCAGATGCCTGTTACATAAAGGAGTAAATAACGCATTATGTGCCATGGCCTCAAATGGACAAAAATGATTTGATTAAAGCTGTCCCCCAGCTTACAGCCGGAGCCAGTAAATGGATTTATGAATTTGAGAAACAAACAGCAGGGGAAGCCTTAGCACTAGGAGACCTTAAGAGTTTACTGGTCGCCATAGTTGGAGACCAGGCTGGGGACAAATGGGTAAAGGCTGGGTACCCTGGGATAACGCTTGCAAATAACGAACATGATGGAGCGTCCTTTAATGAAGTAAGGGCAAGGGTATGGAATGCTCTACGAAAGATGTACCCAGACACCCCTAACTTACATTCTTTAAGGCAGTGCACAGTGGGTGATTATGAGGACCCAGTTAGGTTTATTAAGTTGCCGGAAATGTGGGGAGTTGAGACAGAGGGTCAATGGGACCATTCAGTATCATTTTTCTACTTTATCGTAAAATAAATACAAATACCAAAAGAGGTCCAGAAGGCACTAAAGTTGTGGGAGTTGAAGCCAAAGGGTGTGCGGAGATACAAAGTATAATAGTCCACCATTGTCAGAGAATCAGGGAGCGGGACAGGGAGACCGCCCAGAAGCGGCAAACTGACGAGGAAAAACTAGTGGAAAAGAAACTAAATAAGGTTGTCGTCCAAGCACCAGTGACGACACTGGCTCAGAGGGAGAGGACAGGAGATACTCACATTGTGAATGCCACAATTGCAGCATTATGGGCCGAAGGAGGACAGGGACAATGGGGTATGTGGGGACAGTATCCCCACCCACAGTGGCAGTATGGAGGAGCACCAAGGAGAAGAGGGGGATTTCGAGGAGCAAGGGCAGGAGGCTTTGGGGGGATTGCGCCACAGGGAGCATCACAGTGCTGGTATTGCTAGAGGTGGGGGCATTTCGCAAGGGAATGCAGGAACAGGCCCGGGATGGGATTTAATTATGGACCATCACCTCCAGGGCAGGGATTCCAAGGGTCTCAAGGAATGGGAGAGCCGCAATTTGGGCAAGGGGGTCAAAATCAGTTCCCTTATGGGGCTGACAGGAAAGGGCAACATGCGCAACAACAGCAGCAGGGTGAGTGAACACAGTTTAGTAGGATGACAGGAGGAACGGGCACCCTGTTCCAAGGAGTTACGATGGCGGGGTCGGCCCTTTTCCGTTCCCGGGGGCAAATGCATATTCCAATTACGACAGCCCACAGAGAGCACTCGCGTGTCCAATCCTATTGACAACCGCACACCCTAAAGAGGAGCCCTTGATGCAGGTGGAAATAGGAAAAGGGCTATTTATGGTAGCCCTTTTCCTATGGGATTCTCTGGGGCTATTTCTATGGTTCCATACACTGAGGAATTGGATATAAAAGTGTGAGGAAAGGTAGTACGAGCCCCCTTGTTATATTCGGAGAGTTCCCCTGTTAACTTGTTGGGTAGGTATCTACTCAGTAAACTAAATGTAACTATATCATTCAAAGATCAAGGGGTAGTGTGTTCCACTTCGGGGATGTGTGTAGATCGAGCAATGGTAATAATCAATGCAATGGCAAGGAAGTCAGTAGTCTGTAGAATTCCTGTGGTCCCCGACATATTTGTCTATGGCACCAAGGTACTAGTAAAAGCAGTGCCTCACATTGCGACAAAATGTTGGCGAGTTCCCACAGATGTCATTTTCCAACCCATGGCGGGGACAATATGGTCATTAGATTTGCAAGGACTAGTACAAAGAGTAGTCCTGATTGGAACAGATCAAGACTGGTGCGAGTGGCGCATGATACTATGTGTAGATCCAACAGTACAATTGAAGGAAATGACTGATGAGGAGTTATTTGAGGGCAGTGAGCAAAATCGGGAGATCATTTTGGAAATCTACATTCCCTGTGATATCATGGTGCAGTATAGGAAGGTACAGTGCCCCTTGATGGCAGTGGTGACACTGTCTTATTTTTTAGGAGGACATGCGATATGTGCCAGCAAAATTATGGACTGTTAATCTGCATTATGCTGAGTTACTGAGAGATATGACAAGTACAGATTACGTTGAAGTCAGGAGCAGTACTTGTTGTCAAGGGAAGCAGAGGAAGGGATAAAAGGCACTATTCAGGCTCTATTGGAGCAGGGGATCGCCGTGCCATCCACATCCCAGTATAATACGCCCATATACCCCGTCAAGAAAGCAACAGGGGGCAATTGGAGGATGATCCAGGATCTAGGTCCACTTAATGACATGGTGCAGAACGAGTTTCCGGTAGTTCCCAATCCTGCAATGATCCTATGTAGCATTCCCAAGACAGCAACGTACTTCACAGTGGTGGATCTGAAGAATGCGTTCTTCTCAATCCAACTAAGCCCTGATTCATGGAATCTCACTGCATTTATGTGGATGATCTGCTTGTATACAGTGCAGAAGGGATTCTGTTGCATTAATGCAATTGCTGGCTCACAAAGGGTACAAGGCAGACAAAAAGAAGCTATAATACTGACAACAGGAGGTACTATATTTGGGATTTGGAGCAACTTATCTCTGCAAATGGGAAAAATATACTACCAGATAGGGCGGCAGCAGTACACACCATTCCTAGGCCCAGTACTGTCAAGGAAATGGAGCAATTTGGGGCTTGTGTAATTATTGTAGGGCATGGATCCTAGACTATGCAGTCTACACAAGGCCGCTGTTACAAAGTCTCAGAGAAGGACAGAAGACAAAAAAACGGTAAATTGGAATGGACTGAAGAAATGGATAGACAATTTGAGGACTTGAAAAATGCTATTTGAACAGCCCCTGTTTTAGCAACTCCGGAATATACACAGGAGTTTTATTTATTTTCCCACTCTGATGGACGGCTCATGACTGCAGTATTGACTCAAAAGAACACAATGGGCCACAAACCATTGGCTTATTATAGTGGGACGCTCGATCAGGCATTCAAACACAGTTCGCGTGCGAACTAGCACTCGCAGCGGCTGCATGTGCAACAGAGAAAAGGTCAACGATTGTCATGGGGTGCTCTGTTACCTTGTTTGTGGAACTTTTCGCTATTTGCCATTTTAGAAAGGTCTAAAATCGACCTTGACGACTCAGAGATCCTCTGCATATGAGATTATAATATCGAAACCTCATTCATATAGTAAGGTGTAGGACGGTGAATCCCGCCACATTTTTGACAGAGGCATCCACTGATGATGACCTGAAAACGCATGACTACATACGAGGATGAAGAGGAGGGTAAATCTAAAGCTAGAGACAGTGCATTGATGGAAGGAGATATACTATGTCTATATGGGTCATCAACAATTGACCAAGAGATGTGATACAGGCACACAGGCTCGGCAGTGGTGCGCGGGTTGAGGGGGGGCATGAATTTCTGATCATGAAAAGATTACCTATGCACTGTTTGGCTTAGGCCTGGAACTTGCCGCTCTCATCGAGGCATCGAGAGCCTCTCAAGGATGGCGTGTCATCATCTACTCAGACTCGGCATATGTCACAACAATGGTGCATGCAGGTCTGTCTCAGTGGAAAAGGGTTTCGGAGGGCAGATGGCTCTCCAGTGCAGCATGCAAGGTTGCTGCAAGGTTGCTGCAAGAGTTGCTTAAAGCCTTGTCATGACCCTCCACTGTGGCAGTCGTCAAATGTGCCGCCCATACTTATGCCACAGGTGAAATCTCTAAGGGCAATGTGGCTGCGGACCAGGCGGCCAAGTTGGCAGCCAATCTCCCAGATACGTTAACAGAGTGTATAGTGACCACCCCTGTAGAAAGCGAGACCACAGTTCCGTACACAGCATTGACCATATCACAGATCATATAGTTGCAAGGGAAAACGCCTGAGGCGGAAAAGGAGCTATGGTTGCGGAGGGGATGCAAACAGCCTCCCACTGATTTATTGAGGAGGCAGGAGAGTTCTGGGAAGGTGGTGATGCCCCAAGAATTACTCTGTGGCATTTGAGCAACTACATTTCCCCTCCCACAGCTCCAAACAACAGATTGTGGCAGATATCCAGGAGGACTGGTTTGTGCAAAACCTCCAGGAGAGCATTTCAGAAAAAGCAATTCACTGTCTGACATGCCAAAGTTTCAGCACAGGGATGACATTACTGACATTAAGAGGTGCATTGCCTCACCCCACAGGGCTGTTCTGTGAACTGCTTATAGATTATGCAGATATGGGGGAAAGGTGCAAATGATATAGGTACCTTATTGTGGTGGTTTTCACCTTTTCAAGGTGGGTGGAAGCAGGGCCATGTGCCAACCAGATGCGAAGTGTGCGGCACGGTTCCTGGTCAGAGTGGTGTTTCTACGATGGGGCGTGTGCGAAGTATTGAGATCAGATATTTGCACACATGTCTTTTTTCAGCAAGTCGCAGCGCTATTGGGCATAAAACATCGAATGTGCTCAATTTACCACCCTCAGGCTAATGGCATTGTCGAGAGGATGGGCTTTTGAAAAGTAAACTGTCAAAATTGTGTTCCACGTTGAAGAAAAACTGAGTACACTGTTTGCCCTTGGCCCTAATCAGTTTACACACAGAGCCAAGTAAGAACAACCATTTGACACCACACACAATAGTCATAGGCAGGTGCATGCAAACCTCCATTATCCCCTGTGAGTAAAGCATCAGATGCACATCAAGCATAGAGTACTAGGAGAGGAATTTAGCGAATAGTAAATGACATTAACACATGCTATCAAATATATCTCCTGACAGATTACGCCACCCAGGAGCAAAGGACAGGACACACCGGAAGGGAAGGAGACCGCAACTGCAAACATATCTGCCACAAATGGACCATTATTACCTGGGGAGCTGATCTACGTGAAAAACGTTTTTCACGTAGAACAGTCCCAGGTTTCAAGGTCCATATGAGGTGATGTTCTGTACGCCTCTCGCCGTCCGCGTGAAAGGGTTACGATATTGGGTGCATCTCTCAGATGTATAAAGAGCACCTGGGACAAGTACATTACAAAGGTCAATTGACTGATCAAGGACATAACAGATGAAGACATTTAGTAAGGGATCCATGCCAGGGTGGTATGCAGTGGCAAACCCCTGATTTTCCTTTTTTTAAATCTTTTTTCAATTTTGGATTTTTCAATTTTTGAAGATCTAGAACCCGGTCAGCCCTGGTGGGAAAAGGGTCCCTTTCTCTCACTCTTTCTTCTTTCCCTCTCTCCCTCCCTTCTCTCTTCCTCTTTCTCTCTTTCTTGCTAACCTTGTTTTTCTCCTCTCCAGGGACAAGCAAGGATACCTGACCGACGTGTTCAAACCTCCCTGTTACATAGGGATAATGATAAACTGAATGCAATTCGTTCTAGAAATTCTGCATTATACTTTCTCGGTAGACCGATGATTATATTGTGTGACACTGGTCATGGTTGCTTGAGTGTATGAAGGTATGTCTGTTATATGGTGTGGCCATATAAAGGGGGGGGGGGGGTGGGCAGTTACACATAAAGAAGAATAATGTTAATAGATTTGTGAACAATGGTATGAATAGGTCTATGATAAATAATAATCAAACAATGGGCCTCATTATAAGTGTGCCGGTCTGGTAAACACTACAGGTCTGCTTGCCGGGGTTGCTGTGACCGGCAGGTGGGACACTGCTGGGCACAGCAGCCACGGTAAGCAGACCTACATGGAAGCACTGGCACCGTTATTAACATTTTCCAGTGCCTGACTTCACAGACCGCGGGGGCTGTAATGCCCCAGTGTTTCCGTGAAGCCAGGTGCCGGAAAACTTTACAAGCCTGGAGGCAGCCTGCCGGTTTTACCGGCACGGCTACTGCCGGACTTGTAATGAGGCCCAATGTCTCACTTTTTGCTAGCCATCCACGCAGATTTTCTTAGACGAATAAGACGGGAAATATGAATGACGTACGATTTTTATAAGGGGTTGGTCTTTGACACCATTTCTGACATTCAGCATTCAGAGTTGTCTAATAGCTGGTACTCCGATATGCGTACTCTGCGTAGGAATGTGATGAATGAAAACCGTTACGTGTGTGCACTCATTCCGCATGCGTCGGGGGCTCAATGCCTGGTACATCTTGCACTATGTAGGATAAAGGACACATTCCAGGCACACAGCGTGCAGCTGAAGAGCATCAATCTAGACCCAGCGCTATGCAATGGCAGTACGAAATACAAGTGTCTACAAGCACCCTATTTTTCAATGGGAGGTCACTCACATGTCAACAACAAATGGCTGGGTACCACAGTGACGTGATCGGCAGAGGAACTGATAGAATACAGCAAAGAAATAATAGCCCGAGTAGAGACTAAGGGGTCATTACGAGGTTGGAGGTAAGTAACCGTTCATACAGGCATGGAGCAAATACTGTGTCCGTGTAGTAAAGAGCTCGCTAATAGAGGGCAATTACAAGTTCGCGTGCACAAGCTTAGCGGCATGCCGGTAACAACATTACCGGCATGCTGCTAAAGGCCTAAAAATGCCCCTTAGCGGCACAGAGGAAAGCGCAGACAGCACAACTGCCGGCGTCCTCCTCTTAATAACGCGACCGACATCAATGGATACGGCATTAGCGGGCACCGCTATTAGTGGTGACCGCTAATAGCGGTGCCTGTAAATAAGCAGATACAGAAGTAGCGTCATTGCATAGGAACAGGAAAGAGAACGGCGGCCATCTTGAAAAACACAATCCATTGCCATACTCACCAGACAGGACCTGTAGCCTTTTCCTGACTACAGATATCGACCTTCAACACCAGCATCATGCCCAAGGCAGTAAAAAAAAGGTGCTTCCGGGCAGCGCAGAGAGCGCTTCAATGAGGATGAACTAACTATGCTGGCAGAAACACTTGCAGACAATGCAGAGGTTGTTTTTGCAAAACAGCCCCAAGAGGGAGGTACAGATAAAGAAAGATCTGGCAACTTGTTGCCAAGAAAGTCAGTGTCGTAAGCAACACCCCTGCACCATCAAGGATGTCCGCAAGCGATGGGATGACCTACGCCTGAGAGTGAGGAACATTCTGTCCGCAAACCGGAGCCAGGCCATGGCTACTGGCGGTGGTCCTAGCTCACTCATAAAGCTAAGCCGGTGGGAGGAGATCTGCGCCAGCACGACTGGCATAGAGGTCATAGAAGGCGTGGGCGAGATGGAGCGTGGCACCACCTCATTGGCGGAAGGAGGTGAGTGTCCTAAGAAAACACTAATGCTAAGTATGATGATAGTCCACCAATTTGTCCGTCCAAAGAGGCAATGCATGGCCCAATACATACACATGAAACATCCCTGCCTAGATGCCGTCCGCAGCACAGACACATGCATGCAGCGAGGCAATGCCATACCTGACACACACCACACAAATATGAAAATGGCATAAGTCACACTGCACGCAGTCCACAACAGAAATGCATGTCACATAGCATACGCCAGCCCCAACATGAGGACCCCGACGGATGCCTGCATGCTCCACCCATATACCAAGCAACGTGATCATAAAAACTCCACTGCCTAATCCCCTCTAATGTGTAGAAGAGCAATAATACAAATGTATGCATGATGCTTGTCAAACCAATACTCATGCCGTCCCTCTCTTGGTCCCCCACAGGCTCAGATCCTGACAGCGAGGCCCGGGACTCACCCCCACAGGCAACTACACCCCAGAAGAGGGCCAGGGATGAAGGCAACAGGCCTTCCACTTCGAAAAGGCCCAGACAAGCCATGACAGGCACTGAAGTCAAAAACAGCACAGGATGCCACGGCCCATTACCACAGTCCCCACAACACGTGTCACCTGCACAGGAGACAGTGGGCGATGGGGCACAATCAGCAGTGAACAGCTCTGTTGGGGAGGCGGCAGCTACGGCACCCCAGACAGATGATGATGTGCAGGGCCAGGTGCGTGTACCTTTCGAGGACGATTCCTCGGACCTTCCTGCAACACCCAGTCCTGCACCATCCCCCCAGGTCACACCTGTCTACTCCTACCACGACACCACACCGGAGCAGTCTGGAGGGGAGGCCGTACAAGGGAGCATGAGTCCCACAGAGGACCCACATGGGTTTGGGGATGTCAGACATGCAACCTCCACTGGTGTACAGGCGGGGTGCAACAGATTGGACACTCAGTGCAGCGCCAGAAGGAGCTCACAGCCCTAGTGAGGCAGTTTGTCGTAGACAGTGCCCAGGCAATGCAGGAGTGGCGCGACAACACTGCTTACCTGAGGCAGGCCATAGAGGCAAGCACCACAAGACTATGTGAGGAAGTGTCTGCACTGAGGCAGGTCCACTCCCGCATTGTGGATTCCATGGAGGCTGAGCATCCGGCCGCCAGACTGGAGCAAGCGGCCACCCCTTCTTCATCCAGCTCCACCCAAACCAGCCCCCTACGTAGGTCAGAGTGCACCTTGCGCCGCTCAGACATGCTGCCACCAGGTGCAAGAAGTGGAAGGATGTAGACGGGGCACCCTGATTAAGGCAATAAATGCAGACATATGAAGCATTTGCTTGGACACCATGTGTGGGGGAGGAGGGAGAGGGTGTGTGGGGGAGGGGAAAGGGGGAGAGGGTGTGTGGGGAAGTTGGGGGAGAGGGGAGAGGGTGTGTGGGGGAGTTGGGGGGGAGGTGAAGGGAGGAGAGGGTGTGTGAGGTGGAGGGTTTGAGCACTTCATTATTTTTGGACAGTTTAATACAGCCGTTGTGTTAAAAAGAAATCTTGAGTGGACATTCCTTATTGCATATGTGTCATTTATTGATATACAGTGCATAGTGTACATGTACTCCCACACCCAGTGCCCTCTGTCCCACTTTCATGTCACCGTCTGCACCCATGTGCGTTAGAAATATTGTGCAATCACTGACCGACGCACAGCACGTCCCTCCTGTGCATCGGCACAGCGATGATGTGCGCCCACATCTTCTTCATCTCCTTCATCACCACCAGGTGGTTGCAGTTCAATGTCAGGGTGCAGGTGCACGATCCGTCGGATACACATGTTGTGAAGCATGACACATGCATGATGATCTTGGCCACCTTCTCATGCCTGTAGAGGAGTGCCCCACCCGACCGGCTAAGGCAGCAAAACTGTGCCTTCAACGGGCCAAAGGTCTGCTCGATGACCACACGGGTACGGTTATGGGAACGATTGTAGTCCTCCTCGTGCCTGTTCTGCGGGTTTCGGACAGTGGCAAGGAGCCACGGCTTCAAGGGATAGCCACTATCACCTGCATGAGAGGAAATTAAAGGTATAGGTTAGTTGATTCATGATGGACAGCTGTACTTGTCACACATGCCTGCAGATAACTGATGGTCACGCACACATGTCCATGGTTTTATGCACACATTTCTCATGCCCTCAATGTGTTCTGTGCCTTGGATTTATGGTGTGTGTTGCATCTTCAAGATTATACATGCTGTACACTGTCTTGATGTTGGTCATGAATTGTGGACGCATACTGCTGTGTTTGTGTTGAATATGTGATGTGTAGTGTTCTGTATGATTTTCTAACTGGCAGAGTTGCCAGTACTCTCTGCATTATTTGCCTTTCAGCACTGATTATTCCCATGTGACATGCTGCACTTCTGCGGTGGTGGCTGCCCTGTGAAATGCAGTGGATTCCCTTGGTGGTTTCGTTCAGTGCACTCCCATGGATGCTTGTCCTGTGTGGTGATTTGCTGCAGACAGCTACATAGTGAATGGTATCCAGTCAATATGTCAATTTTTTGTTTTTCGAAATACCAAAATGTAGAACCAAAAGTGACAAATTTTTTTTTGTTGAATTTATTGTTTATTTTATAGGGTTTAGTTTTGTTTAGTTAGCAAAAAAAAGATGTTTGGGGGGAAAAAAAAAAACAGAGGGTTGGAGGGGGATTAAAAAGGCATTCAACATTTTTTTTTCCGGCACTTTTGGCTCGACATTTTGGTATTTCAAAATAGTGACTGTTGGAAAAGTCACTATAAACCATAGTGAATATTCACAGCATGTTGCTGGATTGTGTTACGGAGGGTGAGGTACGAGGATGGGTGGTGCACGTGTTGTGGGATATGGGGTGTTTTTAAGTTTCGCATGTTGCGATAGGTGTGCAGCCTACTTCATTGCTATGGGATTTGGTCGTCATGCTCAGTTTGGGATGGTTTGGTGAACAGTGTTTTGTGATGTGCACATCATGCTGTCACAACAATGACACCATGTTGGTGTGTGCATCTATCCCCCATTTCACTTCCATGTGCCTGTCATGCAATTTACCAAGCAGCCAGGCACGTCATCCTGCATGTCGCTCCATGTAGAGTGGAGTTCCGCAGGACCACTGAGTCATGAGTTGATCCGGGATATCGGGCACAACAATATGTGATGATCTTGCTGGTGTCACATACCATCTGCACATTGATGGAGTGGTATTGCTTGTGATTGCGGTACACCACCTACATGGCATGCGAGACCACCAACTCCACGTGGGTGCAGTCGGGGGCAGCTATACAATTTGGCATGCTTGCCAGTGCATGGAAGCCAACTTTTGTATCAAAAAAATCTCCCGGGGAGTCCGTGGTAGGGATATGTAGTCCCTTATGTGCTTCAGGAGGGCATCCAGCACTTGGTTCAGCATGCGAGCAAATAAGGGTTGTGATATGCCATGCATGTGCTCCACTGTGTGCTGGTAGGTGCCTGCGGCAAGGAAGTGGAGCACCGACACTAGCTTCAGTAGAGGGGGGATGGCAGTGCGTATTTCAATGAGGCTGACAATGTCGTCGTGCATCATGTCCACAATGGTGGTGATGGTGTCCCGGTCCAGACGGTACAGGGTGTGAATCTGCTCAGGGGTTAGGTTGAATGGACTGGTTCTGATGTGAGGGATTGGGGGCTGCCTGCGTGGTACCACTGGCTGCACTGGTGGGGCATGCTGGGCCTGTATCGCCCTCCTTCTCCTCCTGCATTTCCTCTGTGGTGCCTGCTGTTGTTGTTGCTGGTGTGGCAATGCCAGCATGTCCTCCAGCCCCAGTATCGCTACTACTAGTGGAATCATTTTGGTGTGGGAAGGGGTGTGGTGTGTGGGTATGCTCCTTTTGTGCTGGCCCAGACTTCATTGCCTCCACCTGTGCGGTTTGTGTGCACCTGTGGCAGTTGGGAACACTGCACATAGCAGTTTACAGGTGTTTCGAAATGCCGGTATCCCGTATTAGCGCCTTCATGATGATGGTATTTGCACGTCCGTCTGACTTGTGATGTCCTCCTGTTAGCGGCATCCCGTTATTGCCAGCCTGTTGGCCCGCGTGCCTGCACCCATACCGCTATTAGCGGCAACGTTATTAGCGGCGCCTCGAATACTTGAGTCGGAATAGCCCAGAGCGTTATGCAGTGCCGCTAATCCTTTACCAGCATCGTTTTTTCACTACCTCCAACCTCATAATGGCCCCCTATGTGTGCGCAAATATGGTCCCAATACATCACAAGGCTTACATGGATTGCGACAATGGAGAAGCCAATCCGAATACATAGAGTACATAGAGACATGGATTATGAACTTTTTTTTAGCAATGACGGACCAGTTCCTGTTGGCGCAAACACACAGTGCAACCACACTCTTGTGATCCATGATATGACGAACAGTAGGGCAGCAGTGTAGGATTACTACTGGGTTTGTGGCCGACAAGCCTACTTCCACCATTCATCATCATGGAGGGGCAAGTGTTCACTAGCCACCCTGTACTCAGCACTACTAGTAATCCCGGAAATACACCTGAAGGGAAAATAATTACCTGTCAAGGTGCCAACAACCATTCCAGCACCTAAAGCAGCAGGGAGAGACTTGCAGATCACACGGGCATTTCATATGCTGCCAGAAAACGAATTATTTCAACAGCTGAAAAGAAAGAACAGATCGAACTAGATCTCAAAAGACTCTCTTGAACTGCTCAGAGGGATACCTGATGAGTATTGGCTTTTTAGTTCAGCAGAGACTTTCTTTTCATCTTTTTTGGCTCCTGGGGTACAAGCAGTTTCTAACGCCAAGTGGGTTCAAATCGTCCGATGAGAGCTAGTCCAGCTTGCCAATGATAGAGAATGGGTTCAACGCCATCAAAGTGGAGCTCCGTGCATTAAGACCCATGACGATGAAGAACCGCTATATGCTGGATCTATTAACAGCCATAGAAGGAGGAGTGTGTAAAAAGTTGTGAAGCAGCTGCTGCACTTTTGTACCCCGGAGGATGCAGAGAATAGGACACTATCCCACATCATCAAGGCGGTGCACAACCTAGGTATTCAAATGAAGAAAGAAGGTGGTGTTCAGAACACGGATTGGCTATCGCTTGTCTTTGATTGGGTCATGGCTGGGGGCAGCAGTAAAATTACTGGTGCCTGTTATGTTCTTCTTGATTTCTTCTGCATGTGCCAATTGAGTATCCAATGTTGTGCCAATGTAGTACCTAGTAGTGCAAAGATGATGGTATCAATTGGGGGTTCGAATACACCTTGCCATACAATAAACAGTGAAACTCAAATGAATACTTTTGGGGGTGTAGATATGTCGGTTGGGGACGAGTTTGTTACTGTAGAAGTAACGAAAGGGGGGAACCCCCAAGCGCTTTAGAGTTAGGCGAGACATCTTCAAGGCACTATAACAGACTAGGGAGGGGGAGGAGGGGCATTAGGAGGGCTCTCTTATGCAAGCATAATCACATACACAGACATAGGGAAGCACTGAAGAAAGTAGTTATGGTCTACAATAGGATATATAGGCGCCATTAACTATTAGTTGGATAGATTTGTAATGTCAGATACAGATATAAATAGGACATTAGAGGCACGGCGGTAGTTGTAGTTGAGGTAATAGGCTGCAGCTGCTGAGCATGCAGAAAGAATGGGCTTGCTCAAAGTCACAGGAGAATGGATGCCCATGCCTCGCAAAAGGATTAGCTAGTGAGGATCCAAACTCCCCATAAGGAATACGACCTGTGGGATCGTAAGTAGACAACGGGCGCTTAGCATGCAGTTTTCCTCACTATGGCCAAAGCACGAACTGACTCACCATGTGTCCACTGTCCGTCAAGGTTCTGTGGGGTTAATCACAGGGCAATGGGGAGTAGGTAAAACAAGTGTCTAAATAGGGCTTGCCTCTGTTGTGTGGCAAAGTGCAGAATGGGACAAATTTATTATCTAAATTGGGGTGGAAACTGAGGACCCAGATAACGTGAGCAGGACAAGTGGAATGTGGATAGAATGGATGAAATAGGTTTTTACATGGATAACAATGTTTTCAGAGTTTTACTTGTGCTAGGTCTCAAGGTTGGTAAAAGTCTGTAGAGCTGCAATGTATTTTTGCATAGTTAGCAAAATGGAGAACAGCATGAGCAGCAATGTGTTTTTGCATAGCTAGCAAAATGTTTAACCGCATGCCCTGACAAAACTGGCGACAACAAAGAAAGAAGGCCTTGAAGTATACCTATTATGGAAGGACGACGATTGGGCTGAAGTCATATTCCGACTCCCCTTATGGGCAGCAGTAGAATAATTTCAGCCTAGCCAATCAGTCGTGCGGGAGTGTGTTGTAAAAGTGACATCACTCTGACAAGTTGGACCTATATAAACTCCTGCTTGAAACCACTTTGGAGGAAAAAACGGGAAAAGGGACAGGAGAAGAACATTCAGGCAGCAGAGTCCTTTGCTACCATCCTCATTTGTAAGAATAAACTGGTTATGCTTACAAGATCGCCTTTGGCCTCATTTCCCTAGAGGGGTATATTTATTCTGGTGTGAGCGTTTTTAGGGACACCCTTACAGTCTTCATAAGAGACATTAGCCCCACCCACTTTTCTGTATCCATTTCCTTCCAGCCTGCCATGCGGTCTCTGAGATCATTTGCTCTCTGTTCCCCTCCTGGAACAAGTAACATTGTCCACAAAGGCTTTACCTGTTCCCTAGTTTCCCTGTACTCTAGATAGTCTATAGTATGAGTTTGGTCTACCATTGGACTCTTGAATCAGGTAGCATAGTCAATTTTCATTTTGTTAACAATCTGTTCTTCCTGTTCCAGGCTGGGTAGCTGCAGAGCTACAGTTTTACCTGGTAGCATAGTTGTTTCGAAAGAGGGTCGCCCATTCCCCATCATTCTGGTCGTGACAGGTTCCAACGCCAAAACTAGCTGCACAAAAAAGCCTCATGATGCAACGGGTACAAGAACTGCTGGGTGTTGTGCAAACTCTCACTACTGACTTTGTGCCAGGAAAAACTGCCTTGCAGCATGTAGTGGCTGCACGTGAAGCTGTGATCTTGGAAACCCCACTAAAAGGACGAAGGCACGTTTTGACAGAAAGACCAAAATATTGAGTTTTTTCAAATGCTTGCAACATCCAATTCATCTTCAAGACATTTATGGATAACTATATTGGATGCTAGATATTGTACGTATGTCTACCCTATTCGCTGATTTTGGGGGGTTTCACCTCTGTTTCTTCTTTCTCTACTGCACATAGTAACATAATAATTCTCGTCTCACCGCCAATCGGCCTTGACAATCGTATCTGGCTGTGTGTTTGTTGCAACAGACTAGCACTGGACTCGCACTCCTTTGGCTGCCTATATGTCTTACCTGCATTATTAAGTTAACTACCTGCTTGCATAGCTCAACGCTGCACTTATGCCTAATAGAGAGAGTTCGAACAATGCAGTGCAGACTCACTTGTTCTTCTATTAACATTTTGGTCCATTAACCTGCTCCACCAACCAAATTCTAGTCATGTACCAACCTATGCTAACCATTAGGAGCATACTATTCCGTTTGCTAGCACTAACCATAGCCACTATGGCTGCCGTGGCCCTTGCCACTACCGTATCGGGCTACGATTAATGCCTATACCCCAACAAGCAAACTATACTGAAGAGACATAGCTTCTCCTTATCCATGGCCACTATATTACCCCATTCAGATAGTGTCGAGCTTACTACCTTACCTCAACTAAACCAAAGAAATTCTATACTTGAGAACCCAACCTTACTAACAACGTTCATTTACCAACCACTGACATTGGTCAAAAAGATATGCTTCTAGACCTACACCTAATAAACCATGCCCTACCTCCATTAGAAACTAGACAGATATATATTCACCAAAGGTAAACACTCATTGTGTAAAAGACATCATAAAACTAGTATCAAAACTATACCAACAGGACAGAAACATGCTAACACAACAATCAAGCCACCTAACAAAAGGGTTCACCTATGCAAAAATACTCAGGCAACGAAACTGGCTGCAAAGGGTAAAACCTGATTCTGTAACTAAGAGGGAATCGCCAACTAATTGATAGTTTTCTGAGCAAAATAATAGTATAAATTTTGGCGGGAAAAGATTGGATTGGAGCTTGCGTATTTGGTGCTTGCTCATACTATTGGAAGGATAAAAAAACTGTATAAATATTGTTTGCGACGAAATCAAGAATGGAGGAAGTCACTCCACTTGCACATTTGTGCAAGTAGCTACCCAAGCATGCACCAAAACTCAAGAAGTATAGCACAGAGTGGGTTAAGGGTACCGCCCACAAAATGTTAATGCCTTGGCCACAGAATGGGTCCCTTTCTAAGGCTGTTTTACAGCATATGACGACCTTCCTACACGCCACATATACAGGCAAGAAGCCAGAGAAACGTCTTGCTGTTCTAGAATTGTGGAAGATGTTTGAAGAAACGAAGGTGGAAGAACCACCCACAGACTGGATACTAAATGTATGTACGAAGGGGGGTGAGACACCTACCGCACCACCAGCCCCGCCTGAGCCAGTCATTGAAGGGAGTAAAACAGAGGGGCTTTACCCGCTAATAACTTAAGGCAGCAACGGGGTATAGCAACCCCGCATATGAGTCGCCTACGTACAGTAGTGACGACAATAAGGAAAAGGAACAGGAAAACAATATTGCCTCCGCGCTCTCAAGGGACAAGGAGAGACGCGAAGATGAAGGAAAAGATCGGGCACGGAGTTGTGCACCTCATGATAAGGAGAAAGAGGGAAATAACCAAAAAGGGAAAAGAAGGTAGAGTTGATGAGATAGCATTCGCGAAAGACGAATGGATGGGAGGTCAGATATTACTGAAGTTGGATGGAAAAGAAAGTGATGATATAAGGCCAAGAGAAAGGTCTGATGAGACGCAAAGGAGAGAGAGAGAGAAAAAGAGATGGAAGTAAGGGATGAAAGGACAAGAAGGAAGGATAGGCTAAAGTGAGAACAACTATATCGCGAAGAGCAAGAGAAACAGCTCGATCGCAAACAAGAAGCAGCCTCCGACCAGTACAGACAGACTAAGCAAAGGATGGAAGAAGAGCAAAGGGTACGTGAGAAGAGAGCGAAGAGACGAGAAGAGGAGGAAATTAGAAGGGCAAAGGAACATAGAAACAAAAAGGATGAGGGAAGTAGACAAGGCTAGAGAAGAAGCGAGGAAGAGCAAGGAAGTAAATGAGGAAGCAGAACGAAAGCGCAGATAGAGGGCACGGGATCTTGAATATCTGGAGCGGGAAGTTAAAAAACCCAATCCTGTTGTAGAATGGGAAGACACGGAAGAATTCTTTCCTGCGAGCGACTCGGTGCAAGGTATAAGTGGGACAAATATTGAAGATGACTTCGACAATAGAAGCATCGGGGAAACGACTGATAAAATACACAATGAAATGGGGCTAGAACAGATATCCAATGGGGGAAGGGAAGATGAGCGCTTGGAGAGCACTCAGCTATATGAGGATACCACTCGAAGAGAGGGAGCAGGGGACTGTCGATAGACAGGCTGGACACTGGGCAGAACGAAGAAGATGCAAGGAGTTCTGTAAACTGGGAGTATTCACAGTCTGACTCCGGCGGGGAAATGGAGGATATGGCACAAGAGGAAGGGAGACAGTGCGGAAAACGGTTCCCAGGGGACCGAAGGGTACGATGGTCAGACGCTAGCAGGTCCACAAGTAGGACACCGAAGTCTGCCGCACAGTCCGGCCGACATGAAGGAACACCCCATGGTCAGAGGGGGGCATCAGCACCTGCCTATGCAGATAGATTAAGGGCATTACCAGGGAGATGGCAAAACAAAAATGCCACCCCAGTGATAGACCGGAGAGCTATGGGGAAAGAAAAAGAAGACTGCGTATTCCAATTCCCGCTACTAAAAAAAGGGGGAGCAAGACCACAATATATTCCATGGCCACACCTGGACCGAGAGAACTTAAAAAATAAGTTTCCATGCTGCCATCGGGAGCCGGGAAGTGGATACATGAGTTAGAGAAAATGACGGGGTGGTGTCACCTTAGCTGTAGGGGACATTAAGGGCCTCCTAATTGCCATACTTGGTGAAAGAGCAGATGATGTATGGAAACGGGCAGGCTAGCCTAGGGTAACCCTAACTAACACCTCCCATGACGGAGCGCCATTTAATAATTGTAGAGCAGCAGTGTGGAAAGCGCTGCGAACGTTATATCCAGACACGTCTGATATGGGGGCTATAATGACTCAGAAAATGAAAGAGTGAGAGGATCTGTTGATTTATATCCAGAATTTTCAAGACACGTGGGTGCTCGAAACACACAAGTCTTGGACGAAATCTATCCCTGTATACTACCATATATTAAGCTAAGGGTTGCCTGAGGCAGTGCAAAAACACCTCAAGAAATTGGTAGGAATAGAAGCTAAACCATGGGCTGAAATACAGTTGACGATTGCACATTACTGTAGATTGCTGCAAGAAAAGAATCGGGAAAAGGAAGCAACCCGTAAGGGTGAGGAGGCGAAGCTGGTGCAAAAGAAACTCTCAAAGTATGCTCTCGAAGGAAGCCATGCTGATAAGCCCAGCTGAACCACGCGCACAGCAGGCGACTAACCCAGCGCAGAATAACCAAGGTAGCGCAGGATTTTACCTGAGGGGAAGGGGCTTTGGAGGAAGAGGATGGCAGAGTAATCAGGGTGGGTTTCGAGGTAACCAGGGAGGCTCAGATGGCCGGTCCAGCTATGCCAGATGGACAGATAGCCCGACCACCACCAGTGTGTTGGCTGTGTGGAATGACAGGACATGTGGCGCGCGTGTGCAGAAGCCAGGGCATGTGTCAAAATAGCCAAGGGATGGGGGCAGGCATGGTGAATCAGCCTGCCGTCCCGCAGCAGGGCAGTGCACAAAATCACAGTGCAGCAGCAGGCGCCAGGCTTGCAGGTGCACAGCAAGTGGGTCAACCCCCGCACATGGGGAATGTACCACAGGGACAATCCCAGCAGGCACCACCGCAAATGTAACAGGACACTAGCTCCGGAGGGGGAGCCAACCCTGGGGCTGGGGGAAATAAGCAAGTATAGAGTGGGCCGAACTTCAATATGAAATAGGACAGCTCATGGGAGACTCTGATGTGTTCTATCCTATCAGTGACACCAGACCCTAATAGGGAACCTAGGGTGAATGTCGTCATAGGGGGTAAGGAAAATTCCTTCTTAGTTGACACGGGTGCGACGTGCTCGTGCATACGAGAAGGCAAGTTTTCCTTGTCCGGCGAGGCCATAGATACTCAGAGTTTCACAGGAGCTCACAGTAGAGTTCCCTTTACAGACGCACTCCCAGTCTCTGTGGGAGAGCGCGAAATGAATCTACCCTTATGATATTCACGTCAGACCCCAGTAAACATCCTGGGTCGGGACTTAATGACTAAGTTGAATATGACAACCTCGGTTACCAAGAATGGCATAGTATGCTCCACTCCTGGAATGCATTATTCGAATGTGTGCGAAATGATCAGAGAATACTCAGGACGCATAACCATGAGGGCTATACCGTTAGAGCCTGAAGTCTTCGCATATGGAGTGCGGGTGCTCATGGCGGGATTGCCAGGCCTCGCAGATAGAACTATGAGGACACCTGATAAGTTTCTATTCAGACCCAGAATACCTATGCACGAAGAGGAGGGACATGTATTTCCCTTAATGATACAAATCTGCCGCAGTGCGAGGGAAAGTGGTATTGGTCGAAAGATACAATGACTAAGGCAGACAATGGTGTGCGATTAGCGCCATCGAAGAAGGGTATCTAGTAACTGACGTCACTGATGACGATCTGTTTGAAGAACACCCTGACCTAGAAGAGACGAGGGTGGAAGCAAGTCTCACATTTTGGGTCAAAATTATTAAATTGGAGGAGCCACAGAGACGGATGTTGGCGCGGATACGTCCAGAATCCTTTGATGATGACATGGTCCAAGTGCCTGCCGCGGTATGGACTACAGGGCCCTATGATGTAGACCTCCTGAGGTGGGGCGGGTGAATTGAAAATTAAACTGAAACCAGGAGCAATTTTACCAAGGGCACGACAATATCCTATGTCCAGAGCGGCAGATGAAGGAATCGCGAAGACAATTTCCGCCATGATGGAGCAGGGAATTCTAGACGTCAGAATCACCTTGCAACACTGTGATTTACCCTGTCAAGAAATCAAAGGGAGGGTCTTGGCGTTTAATCCAAGATTTAAGAGCATTAAATGATATAGTTCAAGCCGAATTCCCTCTAGTCCCTAATCCATCCACAATTCTGTGCAACATACCCACTGAGGCAAAATATTTCACAGTGATTGACTTGAAAAATGCGTTTTTCTCAATCCCGTTGCACCGTGACTCGCAAGACCTGATGTCATTTACTTGCAGACAAATGCGCCTGAAAAGCATGAGGTTGCCACAGGTGTACTGTGAGTCTCCATCCATTTTCAACAGAGTCCTGCAGATGGACTTAAACAATATTACAGTAGACAGTGTTGTTTTGCAGTATGTGAATGACATTCTGATTTGCATCACCACTGAGGAACAATGCAGGCGCGACTCTGTCCAGCTACTGACAATCCTGGCTGAGAAAGGATATAAAGTTGATAAGGAAAAGTTACAATACTGTCAGCGAGAGTTGCTGTACATAGGCCAGCTAATCTCACACGAAGGGAAAAAGGTAACCCCAAAAAGGGTTGAAGCTATCATGAACACGGCTAAACCACTCACGATAAAACAAATGCAAAGCATCTTAGGCCTACGCAACTATGTCAGAGCATGGGTATTTGACTACAGCTCGTATACCAAGCCCTTGCTTCAGGCCCTAAGGAAGGCCCAGGCGACAAGGTGAAAAAAAAAAAATGACTGAGGCAATGGAAAAGGGGTTTAAGGGGGCAATTTGTAAGGCCCCAGTCCTCGGGATTCCTAATTATGCAGAGGAATTCTACCTGTTCTCACACACCGATGGAAATTTTATGACGGCAGTGCTCGCGCAGTGAACCTCGCTGGGGTACACGCCCCTAGCATATTACAGCGGGAGTCTGGACCCGGTAATGAAAGGCCACTTCCCATGCAAACAAAATCTAGCTGCTGCCGCGTTCGCCATTGAAAAGGCATCATCTATTGTGATGGGGTGCTCCATGACATTGTACGTCAAGCACTCATCATTCGCCATACTAGAGCAGCCAAAGGGCACGCGGACGTCACAGAGAGCATCTGCCGATGAGGTGATTATCTCCAACCCATCGATCAAAATAGTTTGATGTAAAACCGTAAACCCTGCTATGTTCATAGCTGAGCCAGTCACAGAAGGAGAACCTATACACGACTGTGCGAATTATGAGGAATTCTATGATGAAATCCCCAGGGTAAAGGAAAAACGCCCTAGCGGGTGGTGAGCTCGTGTTCATTGACGGTTCATCAAGAATTGACCAAGAGGACGGACAAAGATACACGGGCGTAGACGTAGTGAGACACCTGGCGAACGGGCAGTTTCAGGTACTGGTCAGTGCGCGAATACCATCTCACTATTCAGCTCAAGCTGCAGAACTAGTGGCGCTGATACTCGCCATTGAGAATCATGCAAACCAGGAAGTAACGGTGTACAGTGACTCTGCCTATGTGACATCTACCGTGCACGCAGGCCTAGCACGCTGGAAAAGGAGGGGCTCCCTCAAAGCGGACGGCACGCCAGTGCAACACGCAGCCTTATTGGACAGGTTGATAAAAGCACTATAGCTCCCAGTGGGCATAGCGGTCGTGAAATGCGCCGCCCACACCAAGGGGACAGATTTCGTATCACGTGGAAACCATGAAGCGGACACGGAAGCCAAGCGCATGGCGTCCAAAAATGAAACAATCATGGACATGGAGGTGGCACGTATTCATGAGAGGATGATGGTAGTACACGCCACACCTGAGGCCTATAGTAACATAGGGCAGACTCAGCAAATGGAACTCCAAGAGGAGGCACCTCAGGAGGAGAAAAATGTGTAGAAGCGTTGAGGGTGTTCCTTAAACCCCTCTGACGGGTTGTGGAGGCAAGACAACACTGGTAAACCAGTAATGCCTGTCAGCCTGCTAAAGGTAGCATTGGAACAACTACACTACCCTATACACATGTCTAAAGAAAATATCGCTGCAACGCTTGCAGAAGACTGGTTCACACCGAATTTAGCAGAGCACGTTGCATTCTCCATGGTAAACTGCATAATCTGCCAGCAATTCACTGCTGGGCACAGATTAAAAGTAATGAGAGGAGTTATCCCCCGGCCAAATGGCCCATTCCAGCACTTGCATATCAAGTACGTCGACATGATTGAAGTGGGCAACGGGTACAGGTATTTAATTGTGGTGGTGTGTCCATTCTCTAGATGGATAGAATCAGGTCCCTGCACACACCCAGACGCTACCTGTGCTGCCAAATTTATAGTGCAGGAAGTGTTCCCTAGATGGGGGGTGTACGAGGTAATGAGATCAGACAACTAGGCTAATTTGTTAATGCAGTTTTCGAACAGATCAGCTTATTGCTTGGTATAAAGCACAAGTTCTCGTCGGCGTATCACCCGGAGGGGAATGGGATATGTGAGCGACTCAACGGCCTGTTAAAGGAGAAGATAGTCAAGTTGAAGCTCACATTAAGAAAGGGATGGTTGCACTGTCTACCAGTGGCATTGTATGCACTTCGGAACCAACCCGGCTCCGACCATCATTTTACGCCGCACGAGATAGTTACAGGTAGAAGGATGAGGACCCCTCTCACCCCCCCCCCCCGAGATAGAGCTAGATGTGATGCCCAGCTGACTAGAAAGGTTCTGGGAGCAGAGATGCAGGAGTACCTTAACTTTATGACATCCAGCGCCTCTGTCATTTCAGGCCAGCTGCAGCGTCGGCAAAAAGGGGACAGTGTAGCACAAAACACATCAGGAAGTGCTGAAGCAGACACCGCGCAAAATCTACATGAGCCCCTCGTCTTCCCTGGTCACAATGTGCTTGTGAGGAACTTTACCAGGAAAAGGTGGGATGAGCCACGATTCAATGGCCCTTTCATCGTACAGGATTGCACCCCTTCCGCTATCAAGCTCCAGGGCAGAAGGGCATGGATCTTCATAAATTACATTAAACCTTATATAGGGGAGAGCCCTCCTGCTGCAACCAACTGTGAAGAAACCACAGACAACGGGGAAGAACCTCAGCAGGTGCAGACAAGATCCAGGGTGAGGAAGAAGGACGCATGAGCAGCAAAATAAAGGCAAAAGGAGCACTGATTTAAATTGTGGCTTATAAACAAGACATTTTCTCAGTGAAAAGATAATAAAGGACATAAATCTGTGCATCCTAGTTGCAGGGTAAAGAGAAGCACATCCAAAGCCACAACAACATTGATAAAACAAACTTTTAAAAGTATGTCATGCCCAAGTAATACAAAGAACCAAGTCTCTGATAGACTGCAAACAGAATATTTTCTGAAAGTGTAACAGTATCTTGAAGCAACCAGTATCAAGACCTTGTTCACAGAATTCATGAAACATTCCAGCAGAAGTCACAAGTAGGATGTACTCACCTACGTTCAACTCGTGGAGTTATTTTACCCGTCACTCATAGGGAGAGAAGCCAATGTCACAGACTTTATTCAAGATCCAGCTAACAAAAAGGTAATCAGGCGACTGCTGTCATCACGGAAGCCTTCGCCGAGCTACCCAAGCACAGCGAAGAGGACACAAATGTTTCCATCGCCAGTAGACATTGATGAACTCACATTTAATTTGTTCTTTCAAGTAATCGAGAAATGCCCAGAACTTGGCGGGAGAACAACTGACACACGCACTTTCATCAGAGACCCAAGAAATCCAGCTCAGTTGAACCAGCTGTGGACTAAACTTAATCACCTCGTGGTAGTCCATGCAACAGGAAGGTGCAGAGACTGTGCGAATCAAAAGAAAAGCCCATGACCAGGACATAGCAAAACAGGTCAAATGTCCCTATCTCCCGAGGACACCCGGCTGGCACACAATGTCCTGCTTAGACAAGTCACAGACTATCTGGAAATGGTGGGGAGGCCTGCAGATGTTGACGTCATCACCTTCCTTAGAGATCCAGTCAACGCCCCATACATGTGCACACTCCTCCACGGCATAATGCTCCAGGTGGAGCCATCTAATTTCCAGCGAGAATACCTTAGGAGATTCCAGTAATACTTTCCGCCGTGGAACAAACCGAGGACAGAGACACAGTTCTTCAATTTTCAGCCGCAGGACAGATCGAGGAGAACGAAGACAAGAACTACACCATCCTATTTTTTCGTTGTATTTTTCCTCTACTTTTCCTTATTTTTATTTTACATTATTTTTATTTTTCATGTTCATTTTTATTTTTACAACATTTTATTTTTGTGTGATTTTTAGCAGTTCCATCTTTTCATTCCTTCGCATTGAACAGGTTCCAGCATGTCCTCAGGACCAAAGCAAATTCGAGGAGTGCACTGGGACCTCACCTACTGTAGATATGCATTATGAATGTGATGTACCAAAGTTGCTAGCCTAACCCTTTTCCATATAGCACATGAACTGTACTGCATACTCGGAGACTACCGTCATCACCCACAAGAGGGGGGACATTTGGAAAGCACTCGTCACTTTAATAGTAATGAACTCTCGAACTACGAGATCAAACCAAGAGAAGGAATAAATAACTGACTAAAACTCATTCGAAATGGGGGCCCAGAACAGTAACTTAGTTTTACCCCCAGCAGAAGGGCGTCCCCACTTTCCTGGAAGAAAATGCTGCAAGTTGTATTTCCGAACGATATGCATATGGGATACATTACTCACCGTAATCGTATTTCTGATGCTTGTATCTTGCTTAGATTCACATGCTATACATAGGCCGACATCTAGTGGAAGCTGCAGAGTATTACAGTTTGTTTTTCGAAACTCGAAAATGGGCGTCGACACAGGGCGTGCCAGTAATACTATCCCAAGTGTGACGTCCACTGTACCCAAGATCCCTCACGCGTCTAGGATCCTCAGATTGTATTTTTTCTGACATGAGGTAGCATGAGGAGTAGCGTGAGTACAGATAATCCAAGCAGATAGATAGAAAGGTAAGACTACAAGCAACCATGCGCCTTCTCTCAGAGGGGAGGAAGGGTGGGTCGCATGTGAATCTAAGCAGATACAAGCATCAGAAATACGATTACGGTGAGTAATGTATCCCTTCTGAGGCTTGTGGAATCTGCTTAGATCACGTGCTGTGCATAGATTAGCGCGCAGTACCTGAAGGAGGTGGGATGTGAGAAGGGTCATGAGCAAATAAGTGTCTTGGAACCGCTTGTCCCACTTGTGCATCTGCCTTGGAATGGGTGTCAATGCAGTAATGCTGAGTAAAAGTGTGAATAGAGCTCCAAGTAGCTGCTTTGCAAATGGTGTCAAGGGGTACATTTGCAATGAAAGCCAGAGTGGCCCCAATGCCTCTAGTAGAGTGGGCTCTTGGCGTGAAAGGCAGAGTTCTTTCAGAGAGTGAGTAACACAGCTGGATACAGTTAATAATCCACTTCGAGATGGCACCTTTAGAGACGCGATCCCCCTCTCTGCCTGTAGCTACGGAGACAAACAGTTGATCTGTTTTCCTTAGCGGTCTGGTTTTATTTACATAGAAGAGGACCGCCCTACGCACATCTAGGGTGTGTAGTTTCACCTCAGCCGAGCTTTGAGGGTCCTGGAAGTAAACCGGAAGCTCGATGGACTGGTTTACGTGGAATTTAGATATAAACTTAGGTGAGAACCTAGGGTGTGTGCGTAAAACCAGTTTGTCTTTATGGACAGTAAAGAAGGGATCCTGCACCGACAGAGCCTGAATTTCACTGACCCTTCTTTTAGAAGTAATAGCTACTAAGAAGGCCGTTTTATAAGTCAGGTGTTTGAGACTGCTTTTATGCATGGGTTCGAAAGGGGGGCCCATGAGCTTAGATAGCACCACATTAAGGTCCCACCCTGGTGGTGGGTTTGAAATAGGAGGGTGAAGTCTCTTTACTCCTTCCATGAAGGCTTTAACTACTGGTACTTTCCACCACGAGACCTTGTTATGGGAAGTGGTGTATGCCGACAGGGCTGCCAGGTGTACTTTCAGTGAGTTAAAAACCAATCCTGCATCTAGCAGGTGGAGCATGTATGTAACAATAGTGGAAGGAGTGCAATCAACTGGGTTGATTTTTCTACTCTGGCACCAGATAACAAATCTCTTCCACTTGTCAAAGTAACAGTGCCTTGTGTTTGGTTTCCTAGATTCCTTTAGGATGTCCATACACCTCTGTGGTAATTTGAGATGTCCAAACTCTATGACCTCAGGAGCCATGCTGCCAGGTTCATTGAGTTGGGTTGTTGATGCACTGTTTGACCTTGGTGCTGGGACAGTAGGTTGTACCAGGCTGGAAGTTTGATGGGCTCGCACACCGCCATCCTGCGTAGGTGTGGGAACCACGGTTGTCTTGCCCACATAGGAGCAACTAGGACGAGCGTCATCAACTCTCTTTTTATCTTGTTGACCACCTTCCTGATGAGGAGTTGGTGGAAAAGCGTACGCAAACATCCCTGACCAGTTCATCCACAGGGCGTTCCCCTGGGAGTCTGGTTTGGGGGAACCTGGATGCAAATCCTGGGCATGGTCTGTTTTCGCTTGTGGCGAATAAGTCTATAGTGGGGAAACCCCACTGAGAGAAGATATCTTCTACAACCTCTCTGTATAGAACCCATTCGTGTTCCTCTGGGAGGGGGTCTCTGCTCAGAGAATCCGCTAGGGAATTGAGCTCCCCTGGAACATGTTGTGATGACAGGAAGATGTTCCGTCTGAGTGCCCATATCCAGATTTTCTGGGAAAGCTTGGACAGATTTGGCGAACAAGTCCCTCCTTGCTTGTTCAGGTAGAACATGGCTGTTGTGCTGTCCGTCCGGATTTGCACTGGCAGGTTTAGTAGGTGGGGCTCGAACGCTTGAAGCGCTCTGAATACTGCCAGAAGCTCTAGCAGGTTGATGTGGTTCTTGGCGACTGAGGGAGACCAGAGACACTGAGCTGTGTGGTGGAGATGGTGAGCTCCCCACCCCGTCAGACATGCATCGGTAGTGACTACTGCCTGTACTTCGGGATCGTAAAAGGGTTTTCCCTGTGCAAGATTCTCTCTTGTCCGCCAGTGAAGGCTTTGTACTAGTGTTGGCGAAACGACCACTAGATCGTCCCACTGACCACTTGCCTGAGACCACTGTTTCGCCAACCATTCCTGCATGGGACGCATGCGCAGGCGCGCGTGGGGGACCAGGTAAATACATGACACCATCATGCCCAGCAAACACATTGCTTTGCGTACCGTTATTTGGTGACCGGACTGATATTGCGGAATTTGCAGTAGTATATTCCGAATTCTTTCCTCTGAAGGAAAGGTCAACCCCTCGAGTATCTAGGATTGCTCCTAGGAACTGTTTGGAGGTGCTTGGCACCAGGCGACTTTCTCGTTGATTGAGAAGCCCAATTCGTGGAGGAGGTCGATAGTCCTTTGAATGTTTGTCCTGCAAATTACTGGGGTTTCCCCCGTTATGAGCCAGTCGTCCAGATAAGGATACACCGGGATTGCCTCCCTGCATAGCCGCCACCGCCAGTACCTTGGTGAATACCCTTGGTGCCGAAGCTATCCCGAAGGGCAGTACCTTGAATTGGTAGTGCCGACTGTCCACCTTGAAGCGCAAGTACCTTCTGTGCGCTGGGAACATGGAAATATGAAAATAGGCATCTTTCATATCCAAGGTTGCCATGTAATCCCCCCTTTTTTAGGAGGGGGATTACCTCTTGTAGCGTAGTCATACGAAACTTTTGGGGCTTGACATACTTGTTGGCAGGCCGTAAGTCCAATACTGGGCGCATTGTCAATTCTTTTTTTGGCACAAGGAAGTAAGTTGAATAAATACCCTTGTTTACCTGGTGTCCCGGGACGAGTTCTATCGGGTCCTTTGCTAGCAGAATGGCGATCTCCTCGAGGAGAATCTTCTGATGTTCTAAAGAGTGTACTCTGTCGTGAAGGATGGTTCCGGGAACGCTGCAGTAATTCTATACAGTACCCCTCGGATACTGTTGACAGCACCCATCTGTCGGATGTGATCCCTTCCTAAGCCTGGGTGAAGTTGGAAATGCGTCCCCCTACTGGGGTTGCGTGAGAAGGGACCCTGAACTGAGGGTCACTGCTTTGGTGGAGGCGTGCCACCTTTACTGGGGCTGCCTCAGCCTTTACCACGTCCTCTCCTATTACCCCTGCCGTAACCCTGGGTAGACTGTTGGCTGTTGTTCCACTGTGTACACTGGCCCTGGGAATAGTTAGATCCTTTCTGGTAATTTTGGCCGCGTGGGCGACGAAAATTACTATTCCCTCTCTGGTTAGGGGGTTTATTGGTTAACTGGCCAAGGGACTTGAGTGTCCCGTATTCGTCCTTGGCATTCTTCAGCGCGTCCTCGACCGCCTTACCAAACAGACCGGCTTTCACCGGTTTGTCCAACAATGATGCCTGGGTTTCTGCCTTAAAACCAGACTGCCGTAACCACGCATGTCTCTTGATGACAGTACCTTCTGCTATCAATCTGCCTGCGTTGTCCGCGGCATCAAAAGTTGCTTTTAAAATGCAACCAGACACGGCTCTACCCTCTGTGGAAATTCGTGCTAACTGGCCCTTTAAGGGTTCTGGTGCAGAGGCTATGAGTGCCGCGACTTCTTCCCACTGATGGCAGTTGTAGCTGGCCAACAGTGTGGTGGAGTTTTCAATCCTTGCCCGATAGGCGGACGTTGAGGCTACTTTCCTGCCAAAACCATATCGTTTTTTGCTCTCCTTGTCTGGAGGAGCTTCGGACGATGACAACTGTGTTCCAGTCCTCTTACGAGTGTTAGTGACAACTAGGGAGTCTGGCTTCAGATGTCCTCTTATACAGAGAGGGTCAGACTGGGCTGCCCTGAAAGGTTTTTCAACTCTGGGATTGACTGCTCTGGTGAGGTTCGGGTTCACCAGGGACGAGTCTATTCTTCGCTGAATAGACTTAAGGATAGGGATGGTCTGGGCAACAGGCCTCCTTTCTCCCACTAACTCCTCGGCGAAGTCCCTCTCTTCCTGGACACCGTGGGTGTCAATATGGAAATGTTCTGCTGCACGTGTGAGAACCTCTTTCAGGAGGGGTTGGTTATCGACAGGGGAGTCGGTAACCGGGGCTTCCTTCTCTACCGGGGAATCTACTCTGTAGGTTTCAGGGTCTTCCTCTTCCTCTTCTTGGTCCTCATCATCCCCATAGTAGCCTGTCCCGGTTTGCTCTTCTACCATGCCAAAATCTTGGTCCTCACCAAAGGAAGTCTCTCCTTGATACAGTCAGTATGGCCGTGAGTATGGTTGTACCTCGAAGGGGTCTGTAGACCTCATCGGTGTCTCAAACCGGGGCTTCTTACTCGGGGGGATAGGATCATTTGAGCCTGAGGGTGTAGCCCCTTGTGGATCATATGAAAGGAAATGGTCTGGATTTCTATTGTAAAAGTCTGCCAAAGAAGACATCCTTGACATGACCCTATCTATGTCATCACTCGACCATTTTTTTGGAACTGGGAATGACACTCTCAGAAAGTTTAGGAGATTTATCTTGAGTAGATTTGCTGGTTTTTGAAATATCAGCAGACCTGGTCTTGTTTGTCTGTTTAGGAGGAGTGGAGTGTTTCACAGGTGTGGAATAGTGCAGAGGCTGCTTCTTCTGCTGTTTTACCCCCTCCCCATGAGTGGAAAAGTGTTTTCCCTGTCCCTTTGTGGCTCCGGAGGTTTTCGATGCCTGACGCCTGGGTAGAGTCCCTGTCCTTCGAACGTGGGGCCGCGCTGATCTTGTCTGTGGGCTCCGACTCCAGGAGCGCGGCCTGGGGGTGGAAGTCGTCTTCGTCCTCCGACGATCGAACTTCTGTTAGCCTAGGGAGCGAGGCACTCTTGGCAAGAGTGGATGATTGCCTGGAGTCATGCAGCAATCTCGATCGAGAAAGCCAAGAGGACACCAATTTCGACCGTTCTGTTTGTGCCTCTTTCCGAGAACTCGACGTTGTCGAGTCTCGGTTGGACTTCGTGTGTTTTGTGTGAGTGGTGTGTGAAGCGCCTGTGTTGCCGGGGGTCTGCCGCCTGCCTGGCGTGGTGGGCCCAACGCTTCGTCGAACGGTCCTTAAGTGTCTTAGGTTTAAACCTACTACACGCTCTGCAGTTCGCTTCGGGGTGGTCCCTTGGCAAGCAGAGATTGCACGTGGCGTGCCTGTCGACCCCAGGGTATTTGCGATTGCACTTGGGGTAGAATTGAAAAGGGGTACCCTCCATACGCACCTTGAGGCGGCGGGAGGTTAAGTGTAGGAAATATATAAGGTGTACCTATATACCAAGAGTGTAGAGTATATCCAACCCCCCACTCTCCCTACTTGCAGGGCCGAGGCCAGAGGCCAGAGGCCTTCCATGGCCCGGGCCGAGGGTCGATTTCTTCTCCAGCCGGCGTCGAATGTTGAAGTTCGACGTTGGGATGGGGAAAGGATGTAAATTAATCAATATTTTAGCAAAGGTATGGCTAAGGCCAGGGGACTCCGCAAAATGCTTCCGACCAGTATGGCGGAATAAAAACAATCTGAGGATCCTAGACGCGTGAGGGATCTTGGGTACAGTGGACGTCACACTAGGGATAGTATTACTGGCACGCCCTGTGTCGACGCCCATTTTCGAGTTTCGAAAAACAAACTAATACTCCGCAGCTTCCACTAGATGTCGGCCTATGCACAGCATGTGATCTAAGCAGATTCCACAGGCCTCAGAAGTATAGTTATTATTATTGTTTTTCTGTCATTAACAATCAGAACTGCTTTCTTTATTGGTGCGCAAAGCGTCCCAATTTCAGTGCACCCACCAGATAATGTACATACAAATCCCACAATGAAGCCTAGACCCTATATAGTTATCCCAGTTCCAAGAAAACCTAAAGGTAAAGATAACGATCTAAAATTAACTGTAATTGGCAGTGACACACACATTTGAGGTAACGAATGAAGAGAAAAGCTGGAGACAGGGTCAGCACGGAATTAATAAAAATATAGCACTGACAACTACACGCACACAGGACGTACACGGACAAGGGCAAGTGTCAATGGCTATAGGGCTTCCAACGAAGGCAGCAGAGAATTGGAGACAGCCTGCCGAACAATCAGTTCCAGAAAATAGTGGAAGTAACCAAGGGAAGTCAAGTGAGAAACCCAAGAGAGATGGCATAGCAAAATCCCTCGAAAGAACAGAAGTAGCCACAAAGGAACTCACAGAGAAAACACAAACGCTGATGGATTATTTGTTACCATTCATAGTCAGAGCTAAGAAACAGCACGAGGAGCTGAAACATAGAACTGCAGAGAATATAACGACAAGCACGTCAGCTTGAACACTGCTAACAAGCACCAGATCTACGACACAGACACACGTTGAGGAGTTGGTGAGCCAATGGCGGCCAGATAACCTCGATGAAAAACTACAAGAGAGGAAGAGAAACGAAAAACCTTTTCCTACCACAGCAATGCAGTCAAAGGACCCTGCTCCACCAAGACGCACAGAGTGGAAAAGCAACATAAATGCATTTAGAGACATAGTTGTAGCAAACTACAGAAAAATGCTGAGAATCAAGAGAAGCCCGCCTGAAGATAACAATGAACTTAACGATTACCTGGGCAGCACAGCCCATCTCGGAAACATATGGTACCAGCACATGAAGGAAATAGGACGAAGACAGTCAGAAGGAGAATGCTTCGTATGTGCTCTCCTGCCGTACAGCATAAGCAGGTCCAAGATCTTCATGGCTGTAGAAACTGATGTACCCACAGCACACTGTATGTCACATGTAGCAATGTGCAACCCCAGAGGACAATTTGTGGGAAGAGACGCCTCGTTGATATGGGCCAACGAAAAGGACTATCCGGACGAAGACGGCTACGTCCAGGACATTAAAACAAGAAACAGGGTGCACACAAGGAATCACGTGATCATATACGAGAATCCTGGCGTCAAAGGATCAGGGATAAGATGGGAAATAAACCCAAGAGTGAATGTTCAAGGAAAAGCTGCAAACTAAGCTCAAATCTGGAAGAACAGAGGCCAAATGCAGATTTGGGGAACACTGGTTTCCCCAGATGGATGGGAAGAAGGAGTAGTAATCTGCCGAGCTTGGATGGTCTTTGGAGCCTGCCGAGAAGCAATAGAGAATTTGCAGAAATTATGCAAACCTCTACGGTCTAAACTGGTAAAGCTGCTAACATGGGTCAAAGACAGAGGAGGACCCCTGTACCACTGAAAGCCCAAAGCTATGCTTCAGAGGTAATGGCACGAGGAAGATGGGAGAGAATGTAAACTGCGGACGAATCTTTGAAGCTCCATGAATGACACAAGGAACCGCAGTTATTATGGACCATTACTGGGCATGTGGATCCAAGGCATACATAAGGTTGCCGAAAAACTGGGGAGGGATATGCACACTGGTGAACGTCCACGTTGCCGCGCTAGTGATCCCTAAGAATGACCTGAAGTTGGACAGTTTCCCGAAAGCAGATGCTCATCTAAGAAGGAGAGCTGTGGAATTGGTATCCATAATGAAGAGAGAAAATTACTTCTCTACCAAATCAGAAGAGGCATTCCATGCAATCCCATACGAACACAGGCTGTTTAGCCTCACCTCAACAGTATTCACCACGATGCTCTTGCCACACATCCAAATTGGAATGAATGCTAAATGGTTGCAGATATCAATACCACTATAAAAGGATTCAACGCGATCAAAGAAGAGCTGAGAGAAATCAGACTGATGACCCTTCAAAACAGATATGTGCTTGACATGATCACAGCAATGGATGGAGGTGTTTGTGCAAAAATCGGAGAATCATGTTGCACATTTGTACCATCACACGATGAAGAAAGCGGAACCTTAACAGAAGCCATAAGTAGGTTGACAAACTTGAAATACCAGATGATCGATGAAGTTGATGAAGTGCACGATGACAGCTGGTTTGGAGACCTATTCCCGTGGGTCCCACAATGAATGGCGGATATATTCAAGGTTCTGGGAGCCCTACTAGCAATGGTGTTGCTAGAATCCTGTGTTATCAAGATAATCATAGCACAGTGCCAGAAAACTGCGAAGAAAGCCATAGGGATGAAAATAATGGTTGATGTCGAACCAGGGTGGAAGCCCAAAGACCTGACTGATGAAGAAATAAGAGACTTTGTGAAAGCCAGCAAATTTGCTCCAGAAGGAACAAAGTTCACATATCCTAAGAAACGAAGACGATATGAAGGAAAATTGATCTAATACACTCCAAATGGACAATGTCAGCTAATGACATGGAACAAAAACGAACATGTGAAAACAGCAGGGAGTTTGAAAGGAGTGATAAAAATATGGACTCCAAAGACACACACCTTCACACCATCATGTACAAACCCTGAAGACGATGAGCATGACACTGAAGAATCAAAAGAAAAATACAAAAGAGGTTGCAGAAGTGGTCGATGAACCGACCAGAGGGGGGAGTGTAGAGGAGGTTCCAGACATGGCCCGCACCCAATCTCCTCATTTTGAGGTACCAGGAGCATACTCGCCCAGGTATGTGACGTATGAGGAGCAAATGAATCATCAAAGAGCTGCACTGGGACTGTGCCCAGTATACATCAGAAGATCCATACCTGTTGAAGCGCCCATAACCAGACAACCCTGGGCAGCACGGTACCCTATCAGACAGCCGTACCAGCCGCTGAGACGAAACGAAGACCTACAGACAGTCCATGAAGAGACCCAAAGAGCCCTAATGGAAGGCCAGTGGAAATGACACAAGGGCCTGAACGGACTCGTGAATGACCAAAATGGCTATCGAAGATAGCACGCCAGTGCGAAAATATATGTAATGGATGCAGGAAAGAGACGATGTTAAAACGTGAGGAAACGTTGCTACGAAACAAGATGGAAGCAACCAACCAGTTAAACGTGTGTAAATAGGCTTGGAACGCAAGAAGCTAAAGATATCGATACTGCTTGCAATGCTTAGTAGAAGATAAGCGCCAACCATATATCTACCTCAATAAGGCACATTATACAAGTGCCACTCCATTTTGTAAAAGCAGAAATGTACCCAGGTTGCCAGGGGCCTGACAGGCCGAGTTTCAGGACCCAGCCAAAGTCAAGAGAAGGAGCGGAATCGAAACTCAACAAAGGCGGCTCATGCCGGGGAAATCAAGGTCAACCAGAGAAGGGGAGGAGAGCGTCAGCTCACAAGACTCCAACTTCAGAGCATACCAGCCTGCCCCATGAAAGTCAAGATAAGGGGGGGGCACATGCAGGTGGCGATGCCAAACAGAATTAAATACACTAAAAGCTGGAAACTGAAGCAGATTCATGGTGAACAGACACGTGACCAGACAGGCCCGAAGAAGTACCACAGCCTGATGTCATCCAGGACCCGAGGATACCATAACTTTTCCTGATAAGAGGCTACAGTTTCGAGGCCATACCCAGCCAACTAATTGACACATAGCACTAAGATACTGAGTGATGGAAGGGAGGCAACTTAGGACACCAGGCACATGGGGTTCATGCTGCATGCTGCTAATTATAATGGGGATTTATGTCTAGGGGTGTAAGCTGCCCAATCACAATGGACCAAGTTATCTGGAGTCCTATAGATAGTAAAACCAATAGGACGTCGTACTTGTAGTGACATCAATCACGTGTGATGTAGTGGGATGGCGTAGATGCCCACCCGATAAGAATTATCCAATCCGCATGCTTTATTATCATATACAGATATAGCACCTATACTTAAATTACCTTTCCTAACCATTTACATTGCATGTCGTGTTTTGTAGAATTAGACGTCAATGATGACGAATATTGCCTATAAGAATTGCTGTTCAACTGAAGTTCGGGGAAGTTGGAATGAGACAGGTGATCGGAATGCCGCCGATCCCCATTTGTTTCTCTGTTTGATGTACTTGTCATTTAACAGACTTCCCTTTGCCAAACTCCTCATTATTGGGTTGTGTTGGAGTAAGTGAATCCTGCACCCCCAGTCCTCAGATGGTGCAGCTATCTTGCCTTACAAGTACTAGAGGGTGCGTACTGATCAATGGGCCCATTAGTGAAACCCCGCTCCTCAGTACAATACTACTCAACACCTCATTGCCAACACCAAACCAGGATCGCAAGTTATGCTCCTGGGTGACTTTAACTTCGGACTACATGACATTAAAGACGTCAACGCATTACCCATCGCTAATAGTATTCCAGAACTAGGCTTCTCACAACATGTCTCCCAACTGACCCACAATAAAGGCAGACTACTAGACTGGATCACTGACATCAATTGTGACGTTAACATCCTTTCCACCCAGCCTTGTGCCTGGTCCGACCATCATATTATTCCCTTTACAGTACAGGACAACAATCAGTCTAATTTTGACAAATCTCCGGCACCACCCTCTAGAAATATGCGCAATATAACAGCTCACAAGTTAATCCTGCTACTTCTACCCCTCACCAAGCCCACTACCCAAAATGATGACCCAACCTCTCTAGTGGAATCAGATAACGCCACAATAATAAATGCTATCAATAAGATCGCACCACAAAAAATGCGAAAAAGCTAAACCACGTTCACACATTAATACCTGGTTCACCCTGCACCTGAGATCCCTGCGCATAAACAAAAGAGCCGCCAAAACCTTAGGGCAAAGTTTCCCTTCAACATCTAACAAAGACAACTTCATTATAGCCTCATCCGCCTATAAAACAGCCATCTTCCAAGCAAAATGTGAATCCTACAACGAACTGATTACTAAGCCAAATCCAATGCGAAAGAATTATTCAGTATCCTCAAAGAGCTTGAATCCCCTACCGCACCTCCTGTCTCTTGCACTTAAGACCTTGCCTGGTGCATTAATATTCAGAAAGCTCTCTCCAACAAAACAGAGCTCCTCAAACTAAAATAGAGACAAAAAAAAGCATTCTGGCCAACAATACACCCCAACATGTAACTCAAGTACTTCTACTTGACCAACGCGACTTGTTTAAATTCTCTCCTCTCGCGACCAAGGACGTCAAGGACATAATCACGAGTTTCAAACCATCCAGTTGCCTGGGTGATATTTGCCTAGCAACAATCATAAGAGACAGCTAAGGAACTTCACCTTTTATCACTATCCTAATAAATGCTACCTTTGCAACTAATACAGTACCTACTAACCTGAAGGACGCATGGGTCTTGCCACTCTTAAAGAAACCTGCCCTCGACCCAAACACCCCAACAAATTACAGACCAATTACCACAGTGCCCTTACTCTTAAATATTCTGGACAGGGCTGTCTGCTTACAGATTCAGCATCACCTCAAAAGTAAAAACTTACTAGGGCTCTGCCAATCAGGCTACCGACCGAGACACGGCACGGAAACAGCCTTGATAGATCTAGTAACACAAATGGACACTTTAAAAAAAACAATACTGAGGCAACTTAGAACTCCTTCAGTTACTAGATCTATCAGCGGCCTTTGACTTGGTGGCTCATAAAACGCTATGTAACCACCTCTCATCTGCGGCCCATTTCTTGGACGATGCCACCTCCTGGATTCAGTCCTTCCCCAACAAAAGAACCACAAGAGATTTCGCTCCCACTGCATCTGCTATGCCGGTTCCAGTCACTTGTGGGGTCCCCCTGGGCTCTTGCATCTCCCCTATGCTCTACAATATATTCACAAAGCCTCTTTTTTTTTGATGACATGGATCATTTGGGTGTCTCCAACACTAATTATGCGGACGACACCCAAATCCTGATCCCCATCACCAGTGACTACAACATAGACTCTAAATGTTTAAATGACATTGTTATGAAGACGCACAGGCCATCAGGTAAGTCTTCATGGTAAGAATTTATTAAGATAAACAGGAGAAAAAGACCCCTTACAACAACATAGGACCCCTTCTCATAACAGGCAAACTCAACTGACAAAATGTATAATGCAGGGAGCAACATAAACACATACAGGTTCTATGACCTCATTAGAACTTGAGGCAGTCAGTATTCCATGGGATAGCTTTCCTCTACTAGCAATGTCCCCATGTAAAGAAAATCACAACACATCTCCCTCTTTTACAAAAGCCATTCACAATACAAACTGGTCTTCACACATGGCCTCTTTTCACTGTGGCAACTCTGTCTTTATTCCAAACCTGAACGCCTGCCACACGCATTGCACCGCTCTTAACAGCAACCACCCTGACCGGATCTGAATATAGCGCATCTCCCTTTTTCTTTACCACACCTTTCTTTATTCTTACCCAGTCACCACACTCCACATGCAACTCCTTTCTGCCTCTTCTTTCAATTTCTCGCATGACCCATTCACTCTTCTTCTTGAGTACATTTCTCACCTCATCGATAACATCGGACTCCCCGCTCCTCCCTAATCATGGAGGACAGGCCATTGAGAAAGGTTTCCGACCACTCATGAGTTTGAATGGACATAGACCAGTGGTTGCATGAGGTGCCATGCGCAATGCCCACATCCTATTTTGAATGGTGACCAATTTATCAAAACCACATTCCTCCCCCATGCGAATGCTTTCCATCACGCATCTGTTCATCCTTTCAACTACCCCGTTGGTTTTGGGGTGATAAAGAGCTGCCCTTTTATGCCTTACTCCACATTTTTTTAAATATGCAGGAAAATATCCACCGGTAAATTGAGTTTCATTGTCAGTAAGGACACTTCAGGCAGTCCCTAACTCGCAAAAATCTCTTGCAATACCGCTACCATATTTTCTCCCAAGATTTCCCTCACAATCTTGAAATCTACCCACCTGGAGAATAAATCAACCACCAATACCACAAACCTTCCTCGACCATACCCTAGATCAACAGGACCCAGGATGTCCATGGCTATGTCACTCCAAATTTTAGATGGTACACCAACATCAACCAGAGGCTGCTTTCTAGCCTCGATCCCCTTCCCACTCTTGATACAGAAATGGCACTCACCTAAACGGTTCTCGACTTCCTTGTCGATACCCGGCCACCAATAGTCTGATCTTAATACCCCTTTGGTCTTGGTAATGCCAATATGGCCACTATGAGCCAAGTCAATGATTTTATTGCGAATAACCACTGGAGCCACTGCTCTCTCCCACCTGAACAGTATGTCATCCGCAACTGATAGTTCATCTCTAACCTCCCAATAAGGTCTCACCCCCTCAGCCAATTCAGACTTGTTAGGCCATACCTGATCACCTTGTTAATTATCACGTCCTTACTCATCTCCTCCAGCCATTCTTGTTTGGATACAATTCCCTCTGTATTCACAAACACCATTTCCATATCCTCATCTTTTAAGCCTTCCTCAGACGCAACTCTTACCCTTGAAAGACTGTCGACAAGCATGTTTTCTTTCCCAGGTATTACCTCCATCGTAAAGTTATGAGCTTGCATCCTGGTAACCCACCCGGCTACCCTGCGCAAGATATTGTCTAGGCCTTTAGTCTCAAAAATACCCTTCAAGGGTTTGTGATCCGTCTGGAGCACACATTTCACACCCCACATAAAACTTCTAAATCGCTCCACAGCCCAATAACATGCCAAGGCTTCTTTTTCAGGAACAGAATATCTTAACTCTGCACCTTTCCGGCCACGTGACGCATGTGCTATCACTTCTTCCTATAATAGATAGTTTTCTTGTGTCAAAACATCCTAATGGGCGAGCCATATCTATCTCCTGCTTAATCCTTGTAAATTCCAAAACACACTCACGGTTCCATATGAACTCAGCGCCCTTCCTTAAAATTTTCCTCATTTCCAACATTTGGAAGCCTAATTCACTACAAACTTTTGATAAAATTCTGTCATACCTAAAAATGAACGTAACTCACTTTTAGTAGTTGGCCTTTCAATTTTCTTTATAGAATTCACAATACTTTCTTTGGGTTTTACCCCTTCAGATGACACCTCGTGACCTAGATAGTCCACTTTGAACACAGCAAATTTACACTTTTCTTGTCTTAAGGTAATACCCCTCTCTTCAAAAATCTTTAACACTCTACACAAACTTCTGTCATGTTCCCTAGGGTTTCACCACAAACCAACACATCGTCTTCGAAGCAAAACACACCCTTCACACACCTGAGCAAGCGATCCATGATCTTTTGAAACACTGATAAGGCTGACGCCAACCCAAAAGGCCTCCTTCTGAATTGGAACACACCCTCATGAGTGATGAACGCCGTAACCTTTCTGCACTCTTCCTCCAGTTCAACCTGGTGATAAGCAGATGCCATATCAAGTTTCGAAAATATCTTGCCCCGCCCAACCATGGTTAACATCTCACACATATTCGGCAAAGGATGCCCATCGACCATCACGCACTTGTTGAGCTCGCGCATGTCCATGCATAATCTTAAATCCCCAGAATTCTTTTTGACAACTACAACAGGGGATAACCACTCAACTCCTCCTGCCATTTCAGTAACGCCCAACTGTAACAGTTTCTTCAGCTCTTTCTTGACCCCCTCCCTTAAAGAGAAAGGTACTAGCCTAAGTTTCGCAACGACAGGTATACTATCTCTTTTCAGGATGATCTGGTGTTGAAAGCCCTTCACTTTCCCCAGATTTTATCAAATACTCTACTGTGTTCTATCACATACTTGCATGAACTTGCAAATGGCGATGCCACCTGGTACACTTGCTCATCTTGGTTGGGATCTAATCTGATGGCAAGATTTTTCTGCTCCCTCCATCCCAGTAGGGATTGACCCTTCTTGGTTATGTACACTTTACAGTCACACTTCCGACCCTTAAATTCAAACTTGCTCCAAGCATACCCCAGCAACTCAATCCTATCTTGATTGTACCCTCCGGGGCGTTATGTCAGGTTTTGACAAGTCATACAATCTACCGTTCATGTCCTTCTCAAATACACTTCTGGATATTAAAGTAATCTTAGAACCAGAATCCGCCATCATGGAGACTTCATGACCATTCACCTTCACTACTGCATACGGATGCTTACAATCATCCGCACTTTCACTCTCCATAACAACATTAACAGTATTAACTACGACATTCTGCATCGGGAGTGTTATTTCCCCTTCAGACGATCTTCCATCTTCTTCATTCACATAGAGCACCTTCTTTTGACCAAATGGTCCAAATTGAAAGTTCTTACAACAGTTCGCAAAATGCCCCTTTCTTTTGCACTTCGCACATGTAGCTCTGCAACCTGGGCATACAACTGAAGATGCAAAATGCGTATTACTCGCACATCGAAAACAGAGTCTCTCAACCTTTTCTGTCCTCTGCGGTGGATCGTGATTTCTTCTCTCTTCCACAGCTACTCGATTCGATTGCCTGTTCCTGCTTCTTCTCTTGCTTTTCCCATCCACCACGTTTAAAACTTCGGTCTTGCTCTCCTTTGACTCTCCAGATTTGTTTTTTGATAGTTTTGCGACACAGGCTAACGAGTGTTCCACACGCCTTGCAATGTCTAATACTTCATCCAAATTGGGCTCATCCCTTAACCATAGTTCTTCGCGAATTTTATTGGACCTACAGTGTGTCATGAACTGGTCACGTATATGTTCATCAAATGCTTCTTGAAATGTGCAAGATAAAGCCAGGTGTCACAGCGCCGTTACATATTCTTCCACAGATTCTCCTGGAGCTTGTACACGCATGCGAAAATTATAGCGTTCCAATATTGTGCTAGTTTTCGGATTAAAATGCTTATCCAGCTTCATCAGAGCCACGTCAAATTCGTTCACAGCATCACCACTCCCATCTCCCACGGGTTGGAGGAGTGTTTCATATATTCTTTGGCCCTCATACCCTAGGAAATGTAATAATAATGCCAATTTCCTTTCACTGGAGTATGATGTTCCACCGGCTGCCTTCATATAATGTAAGAACCCTTTGCGCCACTGAGCCTACATGATTTTTGCTGGGCCTGGAACTGGCATAACAATTGGTGGACCAGCTATGCCAGGCAAACCCGCCATTGTCAGTGTTTGTATTTATGGCTGATCTTCTAACCTTGCTCAGACACACGGATGGAACTATCATCCAATGCACTTCGCTATGGGGCAATATTAAGAGTACCTTGGTGAGCACCAGATACAGAACGATGGTTGGGGCGTAACACTTCTTAACTTCAACAGCTTGTCAGGGCCCCCTTTATTTATTTATTTATTTATTTTTTAACAAGTGCTCTGGTCAACAAACTTGCAAATATGGAAATTTCCACCCTTTTTTCAATTTCTGTGGTCCTTTGAGGTCACTTTTGCTGGCTTATTGTTTTATAGACGTCAAAACAAATGCTGCTAAGGATTCACAGCCACAAAACACTCCAGCTGCTGTGATATTATTCATCCACACAACAAAAATCGCCAGATGCATCGGACACGAAAACAGAATGAAGAAAAGTTTATCTTTGTCCTGCGCACCTTCTGTTTTACATTTGTGCTGCGCACGCTCTACCGTACATAAGGTAATCCTCTCTCCTGGCTCACCCCTCCCTTTCCAAGTTTCGGAAACGAAAACAAGGGGAGGCAAGTGGCGTCTCAGGTCTCTGCGTGGCTGGAACAGTGAGTCAGCCACACGGCTACACAGAGCTTTGCTAGGACGAGGGCAATGTCTCTTAGGAGCGGTGGAATCGACCGAGGGAAAAAGAACTTCCCAATGGACGGGGTTCAATTGCGGCGCAGGCACTTACTTGGTATCTTCGTTAGCTGGATTTGCTTTGGTGGCCGCTGCAACGCTCGGGAAAGCGGAGCGGCCCAGAGCACAAAACAGCACCCGATGAAGTCTCTCCCACGGCGGCCACTACTATGCTTGTGGGAAGCGGAGCGGCATGCGAGCTGGGTCGTTGCTGGGAGTCTCCTGTTAATATCCCATCCTCGTCGCCATGGTTATGAAGACGCACAGGCCATCAGGTAAGTCTTCATGGTAAGAATGTATTAAGATAAACAGGAGAAAAAGACCCCCTAAAACAACATAGGACCCCTTCTCATAACATGCAAACACAACTGACAAAATATAGAATGCAGGGAGCAACAAACACATACAGGTTCTGTGACCTCATTAGAACTTGAGGCAGTCAGTATTCCATTGGATATCTTTCCTCTACTAGCAATGTCCCCATGTAAAGAACATCACAACAGACATCTATCTAATTATTGAAGCCTGGATGGCCAAACATGGACTATGTCTTAACGATAAAACAGAGTTGCTTCTTGTAGATACCCAAGCCAGACTTAAACTGGACAAACAATTCATGGCATTCAATATTGATGGCAATTATATCAAGGTATCAAAGGATGTAAAAACCTTGGGTATCTATATTAACTCCTCACTCTCATTGTCAAGACAAATTAACGCAACCTCCTCCACTACTGCATACACTTGCAAGCTTATTAACGCCTGTAGACCATTTCTGACAATGGATAACTGCATTACTTTAGACGGGGCATTAGTGCTATCTAAACTAGACTACTGTAATGCCCTGTACCTAGGAACCAACCAACACAACTTAAATAAGTTACACATTTTTCAAAACAATGTGCTTAGATCAGTGACCAATTTCCCTAGATCACTCCATATCTCAGATCTGAGACGCAGTGTACATTGGCTGTCAATCAAATAATTAGACTCAAAACTCTATCACTTACTTTCAAATACCTAAATAATTTGGCACCTAAGTACCTGTGCAACAAATTCAAACGAAACTCCTCCAATCGACTGACCTGATCCCCTCAAGCTAACTGCCTCATCATCCCTAGGTTAAGCTCCAAACAGCAGGAGGCAGTAGTTTCCCGGTCCTAGCGGCCAAAATGTGGAACTCATTCCCTACTACCTTCAGAGCTAAACATTCCTTCTACAAATTCAGGAACAATGTAAAAACCTTGCTCAGACTAAATGAATGTTAACAGCTAGCTATCAGCACCTACCCAAGTAATTAATTATTCCTTCTGCTCTAACATAGTCCTCTGAACATGATCCCAATACTGTAACCTAAGCTACCCTGTAAATTTGGTTAAGTATGCTGCATATCTGCTGCCAAATTTGATTATACCTTGTACAAATTTTACTGATGCCAAATGTAATTAATGATTCTATGCAATTGTAAATATATTTTCCATGTAACTGTAAGAAATGTGCCCAGATGCCTCAGGGCTTGGCACGCTTTATAAATACAATACAATCTAAATGTGCCAAGGAGAGAGCAAAGGTGGAGTTTATGATTGACCACATGACTGGCAATGCCTATGCCTGGGGAGTGCAATTAGTCCTCTGTTTGACAATTACACAGACTTGATCAGTGAATTAAAAGAGTTGTTCGATCAACTGGAGAAAACATACAGTGCTCAAGATTTTATTGGACCTCAATGTGGGTAGTACTGATGTCCCAATCTATGTCACCAGGTTTACACAAATTGCCCTGGAATCTGGATAGTTGAAACCCATGTTTCACACTCTTAAGGTGAATGAATGACAGGTAAAAAGATGAACAGGGATGAGTACCCAAGCCATTCTCTTCTCAGATCTTGTCAACATGGTGCTCCAGGTAGACTTTTGCTTACAAAAATGTCAACAAGAGAAATGAAGAAACAGAAGCACTGCAGGGTATGCAATTTAATTTCTATAGCACCTTTTCCTATTGGTATGGCCTCAAAGCGCGGTAGGCAAACGCTCTTGGCTGATCGAAGTCCAATGTATGGGAGATTCATCAAGGAGTTTAGAATGTGTGTGTGCATTTTAGCCAATACGAAGGTAGCCAGGGTGTCCAAGACCCTGCTAGTGACCCGTGTGGATGGGTCCGGTGAGGTTGTCGGGAGAGTATGCAAATGCAGGAGATGGATTATGTATCCAACTAGCCCACATTTTTGCTGAGGGGCATAGCTGCATTCTAATGGCAGAGGATTTGTCCAATGTGTCTTTAAATAGTCTATGACAGTAGATGTGTGCTTGCGGGTGGCCCTACCAGCAGCTATCTTCCATTGACGTGGCGTGCGATACATACCTGTGTGTCCAGGCTGGTTTCTTGGTTTCGTAGGTGTGGCACAGATCCTGACCTGTGGTCTGCTGGAGTTTATTCTCCCTCTGTCGCTCAGCACATTCTATGGGGGGTTTGTTGCTGCCTCGGCCTATCTGACAGAGTTAAATGATCACAAAAAAATATCAGTAACCAGGACCTCTGCTGAGACGACTGAAGATGTAGAGCCGATGCAAATAGGGTCAGCTCAGAGTACTTTGGCACCCAAACAAAGGAATCTAAGAAAAACAATAGGGGGCCTAATTAAGAGTTTGGTGGTAGTGGTAACACATCCAGTAATTACTACTACTGGATGTTTAAGCATTACACCACATTAGGGACCAAACAACACATGCAGACCTAGCAAACAGACATCGTCCAAAGTCAACACATCGGTGTCCGCATTCAACAAATGCTGGCTGTGGGGACGTACTGTTAATGGATGCAAAAAAACACTTCATTATTAGGTCTACTGATACCGCATTAAAAAGAAAACACCTGTGATTGGCACATTCAATTCTGCCAAATCAAGCATGAATTCAGACCCCAGGTGGTGAAAGAGAAATCAGTTCCAAGTACCTGCAAGCACAACCAAGACAAAGTCTATTTCCCAACTTTTCCATACATGCAAGAGGAGCACTACCACTGTAACTAGGTGAGGTCCTGAGGAAAGCAGGCTTCATGCGGCAGAGGGCAACACGCTGAGAGGAGAATCCATAGGCCACCAGTACCCAAGCCCAGGCTTTCCCCTTAGATCCTAACAGATTCAAAGATCATGCAAACATAACGCCTGACAGGACCACCATCATGCACATTCTTCTGTACTTTTAGGCCAACAAATCGTGTGCTGCCGTGCATTTCAATGCCACTGGCAGCTTCCAATGCATAGTCTGTTTGATACATGGAACATCATAGCCCACATTTTGGAAAGTCCTCAAATAGATCCCGATAGCCCTGCTAAGCTATGCTGCTACACACATATGCCTGCCAACAAATCTTCCGTTATTAAGACATGTTTCTAAAACATTGCAAAATTCCCCAATATCATTGGAGCCCTGGACTGCATGCATGCGCTGTTGTTGCCACCAAACACCTCCAAGCAATGGTACTGAAACAGGACACAGCAGCACGCACAAATGACCTGTGACATGGATATGACCATCACACACTGTTGTGCACACTACCCAAGTTCGACCACGACTCAATGATCCTGCACAGCAGTACTCTACCAGTTCACATAGTCTTGCACAGGGAACAGATGACAGTGCTGTTAGGGAAGTAAACAGCTCGGAGTAGGGGTGAGAAAGGGGTGCGCCACAGGACAGATGAAATCAGAGGGATTACCAACTTGTTATGGTAGAGCAGAATCAGGAGATAGACAAGGAGGCATGATTTGACACACATGTTTATTCTGGCTTCAAAGAAGAGATAACCTCTCCTTGTGATTCTAAGCCACAGTCTATACACAAGAAGATTCAAAGTGTGTTCAATAGAATCTATTTATACAAAATAGAAGTCCCTGTCCAGAAATCTACTCTAACCTAGTTTCTTCCCCTACTCTTCAAAAGAAAAATACAAAAAAACCAAGACATGCTTTTGGGGATTTCACTTAATATAACATATGGCGGCTGGCTTATGAGCCCAACCCCTGCGTGATTTTTATCACCCCAACCTCCAGAGCCTTCCTTCCACCCCAGGGGATGTCCATGCCCCCCCCCCCCTCCAGCCCTCAGCAGGGGCTGTGGTAAGGGCAGGGAAAAGCATGTACCTATCGCTGAGCAACAGTAAAGAGAGCAGGCAACAACCCCTGCAGTAGGTGGCTGCTCTCAATTGCCAACACAGGAGAGGTTTACCAATATTTGTATTGATAGTCCACTGCTCACACCATCCAGTAACCCTTCATGTGTGTGTTAAAAGACATGTACAAAAAGGGGGTGGCAGAGGGAGACAGAGTGAGAATGCAGCGCTTGTTAACGGTCAATTTGAGTATTGTTTGGCAGCAGATGAAACAAATTTTGGGTCACCTGCCAAGCTATCCACAGTATAATTAGATAGAAGGGGAGGGCTTGCTTCCACACCACTGCGCACTTAAACACAAGTCACTTTGCGAATTGCATATGTTTAATTTGGTTGAAACAGCAGCTTAACACGTGTTTCTAGCTGTAAGGCTCTTCTTCTGAGGCTTCAAAGTCCTTGTTTAACGTTACTGGCGCTGATAAATATTCAAATATTCCCAATTTCCAAGTCATATTAAAGGTCTCCACTATATTTTCTGCAATTTTGAGGGAAAATCAGCTTACATATAATACTGGCTCGCGTTTCCACCGAATATCGTTCTTGGAGCCACTTCGGCAGAAACGCGAACCAATATTATATGTAAGCGGATTTTCCCCATTAAAAAGACATGTACCATTTATAACACATCAATACACAATGCATTTAGAAAGACGCACCACTCCTTACATTCATGTTCTAAAATGCATCACTCAGTAATTAACACTCAATGAATGCTTATTACACTCATGTAAAAAATAAATCTTTTAATTATGAGACATGTGTAATAAAGAAACATTGCCATTATTATCATCACTATACACAACAAACTTAAACATGCAAAACATCATTAATGGAAAAACTGAACCATTGTCATTGCCTCCACCTCAAATCAAGACTAAGACTGATCAACCGTTTCCAAGAAAACCGAGTCACAAAATCAGAGTCACTTTAAAAACTAACTACCTGCCTCACCAGGTCGTGCAAGGGCAGCCTCACAAATCCTGCTGGGCAATCTAGCACCTGCCTCACCAAATCATGATGGGAAAGCTCATAGAAGCATCTCCTTCAATCAATACCTAAATACCTTTCTCCATGTGACATCAAATGAAGAATAAAATGCCTCTTCATACTCACTAACTGTAGAAGGTAGGGAGTTGAAGAGGACTGGAACACTCAGTGCTTCCGAGTATCCACAATTCACAGAAGAATTAAAACAATATATTCTTTTTTATTATTTGTTTTGGTTTATTCAAAACCTTTACAAAATTTCAATAACAAAAATCACATACAAATCGCAATCACAATCACAACACAATAATACATTTCATTGACATTTAAAAGAGAGAACATTCTCACCTTACAAGGCATTTCCATCTGTTACATTCTGTAAGGCACATTTTAAAATCATATAGTAGTGCTAACTCCTAGACCGATAACCATTTTATATGATTTCCTATCTGCCTTATGTTATGGTCTGGGCCTACCGCATGTCCATGTCATTATAAGGGTAATAAACTATGTACACAGATTAAATTGACAATGCATTGCCAAGAATATACTGTGAAGCACCTTACTACAATCTTCATACAAGAGAGAATGTGTATTTTAGAAATCCATTCACTTTCATTTTCAATGCAACGGAAGAGCCACAAAGCATTTCCTGCCAAAGTTTGTCTCTATCAACGCTAGCTGTGTTCACTACAAACATTGAAAAACTTTCTAATCTCTTCTCCAATAATGTGAGACATACCAATAATAGATGTTTCAGAGATTCAATAACACCATTTTGTTTACAAAACCAACATTCATTATTCCATACAGTGTTCAACCCTTGAATAGACAGTATCTCATTCGTATTCAAAACATTGAATCTAAAAACGCATATTTGAATTTCTAAATTCCCTTGATGGGTATTTCATCAGATATTCTTCTAGATAGGGGAGAAACTTCCAATAGGAAACACTTTCATAGTAAAGCTTAGAGTTTAACAAGACTACATTGTTTTCCAACCAGTCATACGCATTGACTATCTCCTTCCTGAGCAAGGACTTTATTGACAACCCCAAATCGAGCAATTTTTTTCTCAGTCCATTTTCAGTTTGTACATAAAATTTCCATTTGTTTCATCACTCATAGTAGTATAGTAAACAACTCTTGGTAAGCAAACATTTTCTCAAGAGAGACAATTTTGTGTTATACATAATACTGGTAAGTGAATGTAGACACAGTTCATACCAGATCAGTTCGAGTGGAACACATTATTTCCTGCCAGATCATAGCCTCCAGTTGACGTAATAGAGGCCATATAGTTTCGGGAATAAATTCACTCCCGTAGGTTAGTCTTGGGATAACCTTTAGCCTATAGAATAGGATGCATGGTGCAAATGTAAATTTCCCAAATTTTCTTTCTATGGCCCTTATTTGATTTAAGGCCACCTTAGCCTTTTGCATAAGATTATTTCTTAACATCACGCAAGAGTTGCTAGCAAAAACATGACAAAACAATATTAAAAAGCCACCTATTAATGTACCACGATCTTTGCCTCAAGAAGTATCAAAAATAAGCAAAAATACTTCAAAAAAGGTTAAATGCCCATTAAATGGTGCCAGCAAATAGCCAACCCAAAATAAGGTGTCTGCTCTTAGCATGTGAGCTGTTGTGGTGCCTTGTGGTCTGTGGGGTCGGGGGGGGGCAGTGGGGGTGTGGGGGGATGTCAAAGATTTCTCCCCAAGCAGCTCAAAAAGAATTTAAGTTCTGCTCACAACATTTTGCAAAACAGCCAGAATCCAGATTGGGGCTTCAAAAATCTAGTAAAAAGCATTAGGAGGGAGTTGACCCTTCCCATCTGGAAAGCCTTGCTGCTCTTCCTCTCCTTCCAGCCATCTGCCTCCTGGTCTTCCTGCTCCGCTGCCCCAACAGTTGTGTGCAGGGGCTGAGCTTACTCTATACCTTCTTTGGGTCGTCCCCTATTCCATGCCTACAATCCCCAAACGTTGTCCAGCACTGAACATTTTTCTAAACCACTATGAATGACATAAGCGCCATTCGCTACAAGGCATTTTTTCAACAAAAGTGTTCAGTGGACAGCACCTTTTCTTGTGGAAATATTAGCCAAGGACGCCTTTCACCATTCAGCACTAGGTATGTATCCAAAAAAAGTGGCAGCGGACAAAAACAATTCAGAAAGGGATTTGGAGTTTTCATGGGGAGCTGTTATCTGTGTTTTTTCTGTTTACTAGGATATTGGCGCTTGGCCCAGAAAGGCCTGTGCAGAAGCAAACTGCTTTGTTTAAACTAGAACACTGCAGTCCTTGTGTATAAGGTTATGTGGTTCTCTTCCCGGACTCTCACACAGTAACACTACCGTGATGTAACCACTTCTGCAGCAGCACTCCCGTTTCCTGAATGGGACCTGACAATTGCATCATGGCTTAGACCTATGGCTCAGGAATGCTGCATCAAGCATGGACAGACATGGAAATTACATGTCAGCAACACAAGCCCATGCCTAGATTTACAGTTTCAGTTATATAATTCATATGCTGGAGGAGCGGGCTGTCCTGGGTTGTATAGCCCTTCAGAGTCTCACAGTCTTTCTTAATCGCTCTATTTTTCCCCCCTTCTCAAGTGGGGACTTTTCAGTCCCTTTTCTCTTCGATCTGCGATTCATTCTCTCTCACTAACCCACTCTGGGGCCTCTCAGAGGAACAAGCCCCAGTGTAGAACAAGAACTCTCTTTCTCCTATCTGTTTTTCTCCCAACCCCGGGGCTTGGTTCTCTCTCTTTCCCCCACTCTGGGCTCTTTGCCTCTCTCCCCACACCGGGGCTGGGTTCTCCCTCCTTCACTTTCGGATATACTTCTTTCCTTGCCTTGCCACCATACTCAAATTCTTCAGTTGCCACTGCGTGCCTGTTGGTGTCCAGCAGTGCTCACTGGTAGGGGTGTGTGTCTGCACAGCCTCCCACTGTGCGCAGAGCTGCTTACGCGACTCGTAAACTGGACTCCAATTGCGGACAGAGCCCCTTCTCGCTCTCTCGGCACAGGGCAGGCACTTTGATCTTGTTCTGGCAGTTGCGCGGGACTGGACACATTACACATCCACGAAGGTTTGTTGCACTCACCTGGTGCAGGGCGCCGGCTGGTGCAATTATGCTCCTTGCAGGGTGCAGTGGCTCTCCTCTGATTGGTTCTCTGCAGCAAGTCCCTCCTATGGACTGGTTTGTTTGTTCTCCCGCAGCCTCCCTTGTGGGCTGGGCCAGTTTTGGTCAGAAGTCATGTCAGCCATGGTAAAAGACTATTTTACTCCTATACAACCCTCAAAGGTTATAGTGTCGGGGAGGGTAGGCGAATTCTCCCTTCTCTGGGCTTTTTCTGTCCCCTAAAAGGGAGTCACCTCCAGAGGGATCCCACTTACCCTGTACACTATGGGGTATTCGGTCTAGCAGGCTCACCTCCCTAGGCCCAAAGGGGGTGGCTCCATCTTCGGGAGAGGTGACGACCTTCTCAGATTCATCACACTGTTTAGTGGTGATGGAGGAATTAACTTCTACATCATGCACCCTGCATTAACAAGAGAAACAAACTATAGCATTTACAAACTAAACATTGTAACATGAGGTGAACTAACTGTATGCTAATAGCAACACATCACCCTATGCATACAGCTGATGCCGGCTATCTACTCCCAGCATGGCTGATGACTCCATACTGTATCCCCCAGAGGCCCGAGGAGAGGAAATACCATTTTGTGCACATATGCAAATGAGCCATCATTGAAAGGGCATTTGTATGTTGAAAGACAGGTTCAGAAGCCTATAGAGGAGTGGTGCGGCTTGCATTTATTATATAGAAGGTTGTTATATCATCGTGTTTTGCATGCTGCACAACTTGTGCAATACGCCAAAACGTGCCTCTGCCCACAACATAGTCATAAGACCCAACAGTGATGATGATTTGGATGGACAGCCACCCACATGGCCAGATTGTGATGTGCGAGTAGGGCTTACTATGAAGTTGTATTCTTATAACAGGAAGTGTGGGGCCATCCACACCTCCTATGTACATTGAAGTGTATGACAATATTTTGCTTGTGAAGACAGTGCTCTTCTGTGGTAGGGCACTAACATTTATGTACATGTACATAGTACACTGACATTAGCATGGACAGAATTATGTCAGACCAAATATTTCACAAACTTGGCATGGAATATACACATACATGTTAAATACATTTCAAAGGTTCATTCACCAGAATATGTCATATACGTGGGCTGCGCACCCCCAACTCAAGCCCTTGTCCCCATGACACACACCCTCCCTCTTGCCGCAACTCCCACCCAAAAATATTATTGTCACATGACAGGGTGTCAAATATAGGGCCTTGTCCTCTTACCATTGCCTAGAGGTCTGGCAGATGCTTGCTGGGAGAGACTATGTGAGCGCCACGGTGGACTCCCATGGGGGGGTTCATCCGTTGTTGGGACAAAAGTAGATGGAGTCAGTGGGTCAGGGCCCAATGTCTGCAAAAGCAACAGGGACCGTCCCACCCTGTTAGGATTTCTAACTGAAGGGTAAATCCCTGTGTAAATACCTCAGAGCTCACTCACATAGTTTGACTGAACGGTAATCGCATGCACAAGAATATCTACCCTATATTCTAATCATACGAGTTGCTGGCCTGTTTCCCCCCCCTCATGTGCAGTAATCACCCTACAGATCTCCCTGAACACTGCCAGGAGTTCAATGGACAGGTCCTGCTGTTGCTGGAGCCAGGACCAAATCTCTAAAAGGTGGGGAAGGAGGGCCTGGTCATGAGCCTCCATGATTAGATCTGGTCCATTTGATGTTAAACCTGAAGCAGCCAATTGGCAGGTTGCTCAAGTGTCACTGAAAGCCTGTGTGTGACAGGATGCTGGGTATCTGGCTGTACTGTCCTGTAACACTGTCGCCATCATTAGCACACATCGTGTGCCTGCAGTTGGGGAGGGATTCCCTGGTGTGGTTCAGTCACTCGCCATATCAACATTCTTATGCAAAATCACAATAATGTCTGTAGGGGATTAGCTGAAGCCTTTGACCTTGTGGTGAGAGGATCTTGGGAAAATTAGTGAAAATTAACCTTGATCATAGCCAGTTAATATCATTGTGGCTATTTATTCCAAGGCCACCAAACAAGTTTGCTTTGGCTGTACTGGGAACTTAACAGCATCAATGGAGGTAAAATAAGGCTGCCTGTTAGCACCAGTTCCTTTCCGTCTTTATATTAATTATATGGTTGATGAAATTCCACCAGCATGACAACATATAGCACATATTTCAGGCAGATTGGCGCCCATTATGTTGCATGCGGATGACTCTGTTCTACTTGTTGGACCCCAAAAGAATTGAAAGCAAAGCTGGAGGCTGTAACACATGATTGTAAATTGAACTATCTAGTACTAAACAAGGCCAAGTCAAAATCATGGTCATAAATAAACATTTGAATAAGAAGCTAAAATATTCTTTCAAGTTGGACTGCGACACAAGTCATCATCAGACTCGTAATGAAATACAACAATAACATAATACCGTTTGAAACAGTCTTCTTGGAAAAATTGGGAAACTGTGGCCTATGGGGCGGAAATGGAGAGGCGGGATGGAAACACTAGTTAAAAAACATTTGAAGCAGATTCTCCATCTGCAAGACGGCTTTCCGAGCACAGCACTCTAGTGGATGTTGGTACATGTTCGCAGCAAAGTACAGTTGCAGATAGTCTAGTGAGATATGCTGTAAAAAGAGCCACATCACATACATAACATTTGGTGGATATGGCGTGGAGGGAGCACTTCACGCAATCATACATTTCAAATTACAGCAAGCAATTATCCAAAGTATTAAATACTCTGAATGTGACCAGAATTCTGGAAGCCAACCATGGCTAAGTAGCTGTTAATAGAGCTTTATGGGAATAGTAGTTTTTGCTGCAAAATGTTTAATCGAAGGAGAATTCATAGTGTTTTGATGCAGATATATATATATATACACATATATACATGCATCAAAACACTATTAATTCTCCTTAGATTAAACATTTTGCAGCAAAAAAAAATATAAACATATATATATATATATATATATATATATAAACATATATATATATATATATATATATATATATATATATATATATATAGGTTTAGGGAAATAATGTAAGGTGTTTAAGGGGGCGTCTCCCCCTGCATATATATGTGGAAAAATCAACCTGACCAATCTCTTCTCCAGCATCTATAAAGTAAATGACCTGAGCGAAACAGGCAGCTAATTGATGGCGAGTTAGTATGCCCAAATCATTTTATTTGGGCAGACATCTATGTAGTTGGTCTCTGCCAGCAATCATACCTGAAAATGCTGTCGAAATCGTATGAGAGACATCTTGTTGCTCTGGCCAGAGCAGATAATCTGGTTCATGGAAACATGAATTGATGGAATCACTCTGGGGAGTCACCTTGCCAGGTTTGTCAAGCTGAGGAGGACACTTGTGCATTTTGTGAAGAATCCTAAGGATTCCTTACTGAAACCCTGCCTAAAGTCTCCTCCCAGATGGCCACGTAAAGGCCACCACATTCTGATCCTGACATTGGGGGTGGTGTACTGCAGGAGGATCAACTGGGAGGAGACAATGCCCAGGGTGGTGAAGAGATCCCGTGGGATGAGAACGGGTATTTGCTCTTTAAAAAGAGAGAACCTTTTAAAGTTACCAGAATAGGTAATGGCTTATTGTCATGATGTATCGGAACCATTTATCAAACCTGTGGCTCCGAATACAAATTCCTTTAAACCTCAACAGACCTTAATAACAGAAAGACCGTGCAAGGTATTTCAGGATACAAATCCTCCCTACTCTCAAAGGTATAATGAAAAGGAAATCAGAAATATTGCCTTCAACAGACTGTCTTACTCTGTAACAACGTTTTCGAATGGTTCATATTTAAGTAACTATAAGGGAAATAAACCTACCCTTAACACCCAGAGGTTGTTTAAAAGAACTAACTTTGTTGTTAGGGACTACCAGTCCCATAATCCCATGAGTACTGGGATGAGGAAGAGGGTTGAAGAGATATGCTGTGGTAGTAATTTATCCTAACAGCCCACACCTGAATGAACCAGAGAGGCATAAAAGGCCCCATCAGGTGCAGGCAATAAGGAGAAAGACTGAGCTGCGGATGGAGTTAGTGCAGTAGCAGAAGTAGAAAGAAGAAGGCACAGTGCAGGAAATCAGGGCAGAAGTGGGACAACCCAAGGGACGCCAGAACTCTGCCTGCCTTTCCCCATGTGAGCCTAACTGTGGAGATTGCCATACCAGAAGTGTGTCGAAGACAGAGGCGAGATGCTGTTTGAACGCTGTGGGTCTCAGGAGCGAGAGGGGCTCCTTTATCGAGTGGCTGGACCGGAGAGACTTTCAGTGCGGAAGGGTGTAGGTCCCAGTGAAGCTAGAAGCAGTAAAGTTGTGCCAGAAGCCATGGAATTTGTGCAACTCGCAGCACAAGGATTACAGAAGCCGGCGAGTCAAACCTGCGGTTCCGATTCCTTGCACAAGCACTGCCGGCAACAGTATCCAGCTTTACATTCACTCACGTAGAAGTGGGCTGAAGTCATTTGTTGAACTTTTAATAATGGGACAATGGAAAAGTAGCACTCACATATGTTTGGTAATCTCTTTTCACTCGTGTGAAGAGTAAACGCTGCAGAAAGCTATTGTCAAACACTTTAAACATTGTAAACCTTATGAAGAAGTGGTCGTGTGTGCCTAATTTTGCTTTCCATGAGAAGAGTGAACTTTGCATCCTTATCCACACGAACATTAATTATCCATAAAAAAAAATTACATTGTTTAAACATTGTATTTACATTTGAAGAGAGAGCAAGCATTGCTCAAACCAAGAGTATTCCCCTATTAAGACTGAAAATAGCCTTTCTTAAAGCCGGAAAACAGTCTGAAAAATACTGTGAGTCCAATACAAGTTTAAACTTGCTTAAGTTACAAGTGCACAAGCGTTACCTTAAGCCAAGAGAGTGGCACCAAGGCTTCTGGGCAATTATTTTGGCTGATTGTTGGTAGAGAGGTGAAGGCAAAGTTGGGGAAAGGAAACTTGCTAGTCAAATATTATTTGTATCTGACACAACATATATTGCCAAAGACTGTCATAGAAAGTAAGAAGTGGGTCCTGAAGGAAAACCTAGGTTATTTTAACAGCCAGACAAGAGAGGCAAAGAGGCTGACCCTTTTGAAGAGAGATTCAGAGGAAAAGTGCCTTGCCTATTTTAAAGGTGTTGAAGTGCCTTGAAGTAAATCTTGTCAAAGCCAAAACCTATTCTGTGTTACACAGTTTTGACGCTGTAGTTGTATCACAAAGTACTGAAGCTGTAGTGAACTATCTGGTTATGAGTAGATGCAAGACTTCAGTAGCACAAGTGGAGTGGAGAACTATGAGACACAGGAGAATATCCTCATGGTAACATGTGCTACAAGGGAAGTTGTTGAAGCAGAAGGAGCAGCACTGAAGTCATCCTGACAAATATATCAACTGAAAATCTTAATCTTACAAACAGACATAACTGTTTACCAGGAACTGTGTTTCACTATCATTTGATTAACAAAACATTATTGCGACATTGAAACCTCAATAACTGAACTGAGACTGTTCTACCTACAGGAGTTTCATTGGTTCTTTGTGCTAAACATTGGTGCTGACTTTTCTTTGAATCTTGGGGAAGGGAGTTCACCCAGGTTACAAAAGGTTATCAAGGAACTGTACAAACAAATGTTGATTATGTTTGATGTTTAAATGTGAGGTCCAGACATCCTATGTTAAATTGTTTCCCCTTAGTTTTGTTAGGCAGGGAATTCATTTCTGGAGTAAGTACAGTGAGGAGTTTGTTTATTTATCATTTAATATAATGGCAAATGTTGAACAAATCTAAAAGTTGTCCACCTCGCATTGCTGACCCCTCGCATAATCAATCCTACTTAATTGTCCAGGGTATAACGATTTACACGCGAAGCAAATTCTCCCTTTACTATGGAGAGAAGGTCTGCTAGACAATAACAAAGCTAGGGGACCATTGACTGCAATACAACCAGAATTGATTGGCTGTACTCATCATCAGCAGATAGGGTTCCTGCACCAAACTCTGCATCCCCTGTTATCCCAGTTATGTCGACAACAGTTGCAGCCTTTTCCACACATTGGTGAATCTATGGGTTGCCGACTGTACCCCCTCCAGTGACTTGGCACTCCTGCATGTAATCAGACAACTGTGCGCACACAGCGCTTCAGGCTGTCCCAGGACTTCTTTATAGCCTTAGTGCAGGGGTAAAAATTAAAGTCACTTGCCATCTCAATTCTACACATGCACACAGTACGCCAAGGAGCCAATTATCACTAGCCAATGGGTAGGGGCTGATGCAAATTGTGAGCCCTGCCTTAATGGACCATGGATAGACAGACTGCGCTTTATTAGGCACCTAGTCCCACCACAGTTGTTCCCTTTTGGCTAGGGCAGTTTTTGCCATTAGATGGGACCACCAGCCTTGGAACCTCCTTTGCAAGGACATCCGTAAGCACTGTAAGCTGCCCATTCTCTGTATTTGGGATTGCGCTGCATGTTGTTACCTCTCCTTCAGCACTGGCCACGCCATCTTCCTTGCTGCACATTGAGGTTGGATGGCTGACTGTGCGTGGGATTCAGAATGGACTCTGTCCCTGTTCTATCTGCCACCTCGTGTGTTGTATTACAAAGTTCTGTTTTTCCAGTCCCTGTAATGGTGTTACCGATGCCGTGACGCACTTCATGTATTACTGGAGGCAGTGTTCACCATTTACCACATGCAGGAAGAAATCATTACCACAAGCTTGTGGCAATATTGCAATCGTAACCATACTGTCCACGTTCCCACATGTGGTATGTTATTTACCATATGCACTTTTACTTGGTCAAATACAGCACAACACGTAATCAGGGCCTAGGTCTCGGTATGTACTCCGGCCTAAAAAGTCAAGTAGTGAAAAGAGTGGCCAAATACGCACAGAAGGAGTTTGGAAAACAAGCTCTACCATCCTTGGAAGGGAAAGAGGGAGGTTTTCAAATGTATACTCTACCCCTATTGGGATGGACTCTTGTTCTAGATTGCTGTCGGTTTACGATACAAATACATCTGACATGGAAAGGGCAAGAGATTCTAAGAGCCTGAGCCTAAGCGGATCTTGGGGCTGTAGGCATCTTTATGGACAACCAGAGGCCATACCCCAACAAGCAAAAACTGCGGGCCAAGCTATGGAAGAGGGGGACAACGTCAAACCTTGGTTTTCGGATTAGTCAATCAGCAGACCTCACTATGGTGCTAGCCATGCACTCCGTCTCCTTTGATTTAATAAAAGACACTCATTCCCTGTCATTTTTGGACTTCCTTCGGATTCAACACCCCTTTTGTATTTACTAGCTGCGCAGCTGTAGTCTCACCTTGCAGCATAGTGGCTTTGAAAGATGGTCAACGGCTCCTCATTAAAAAGTCATGATAAAAGGCCTCCAAAAAAGGAAGACTTGCTCGACACAATGTGGGCTTTGCCATTTTTTCAGGAGATGGCTGCGTCCCTGACAGGCCACCATTGATCAGAGATGCCTTTTTCAGCATGGGTTTGCTGCATGCGCCTTTCTATGCTTTATTGCTAGTCAACCTTACCTTGTCTTCCTCCTATCTGAGATACCAAAGGATCTGTTTCAAAGTAGCCACCCTCCTTGTCAGTCCCAGGATTCTGCCAGTTCTCTCTAGTGCCTAGCCTCGTATGGCTCTAAATCTTTAATAAAATAGCAGTCGCTCTCTTCAGCCCCGTACACCAATCTCGATCTGCTATATGGCTAAAAGCACTATGCAGTACCAAAGAATAGGGTGCCTTTGACATGGGACGCTTCCTTACCCGCAAAGTGTGGTGCACAGCAGATACCTACAAATGTTGAATAGCTGAGGCAATGAATTATGTTTTTCTTACTTTTTTGGGACATTATTCATGGTGCTACCTGGTGAAATCATCTTCTACAGCAGGCACTTCTTCACAGAGCCCAACAGGATGTATTTCTTATGCAAACGTCAGAATCATAATTTAACTTTTCAAAATATTCGCAATGTGTAAAGAATTGTTTCATTCATTCTTTCAAATATTGTTGAATTTTGTTTGATAAATGTTGACGTACATAAATAGGCAGTGAGGACCACGGCCCATTCCCTTCTCATTCCTCTATATGATCCTATTTCCTGCCCATTTTCGCAATGCTGTTACAGTACTGTCCCATATCCTGGGGAATAATCTGTTCCATTTTTCTATCACAACCATTTTGTGGCCAAAAGGCTGCATGTGTTAAAATAAAAAAGTTTGAACTGCCTGTTAAAATAATTGTTATTTTCTAGTCCTTTTACAAAACTGCAAGTGTTGCTTAAAAACACATTGCCCAGTGGACATCAGATTTAGTCAGTATTGCCCCTATTTTAAGTCAATGATGTAACCATGCTATCATAAATTACAAAACTATACATTCACAGATGACAAGTTAACAGAGTGTTTGGAAATGGAAAAGAGGAAATGCCTTCAATGAGGTGCAGGAAGGTAAGACTGGGATGGAAAGAGTGGAGGTAAAGAATGATTGATTCGTCCGCTATGGGGCAGTAAAAGATTTAAAACAGCAATGGGGTGAATTTAGCAGCCATTAGAAGGTTCTACTAAACATGTATAAAACATGTGGTAGCTATCTAGAGAGTTTTTAAAAGAGCAAGGGACTTGAAAGTAGAATAACATTATCTCCAAAAAATACACAGAAATTAAGCATAAAGCCATATGACCCAGAAACAACTAAACTCAAAGAAGCACTGACAAATGTGGCAGACCAGAAAACCATGGGACACAAAAATGTAAAGATCAAATGGCTTTTATTCAACATTAGGAAATGGGGATTATAAATACCTAGATAACTCAAATTCTTGTACTGTGAATATTAGGCCTTTTTCTCCCCTACAGGATTCCCAAACTTAGATGGCCTCTCATTGGTTCGAAAGTTGAGCAGTTGTGAGCTCTTAACCCCTCCAGTCTGTCCTTGGGCAACTTGCCTGCCGCTCACTTCTTGTCTGCCTACTTCGACAGTTCTCCCACCTACTCTTGTGGTGCTCTCTGTCTCTCCTATCTTCTCTAACTGCTTCTCTATTGACAATCATGCTCTCCTCAATAAATCTGGTAGGACAAAGTTTAAAAAGGACCTCATGGTCTCCAACCCAGGCCTCCCTATCGCTGACACCTACACCAGTGCCTCCTCCAAGGAAACTCTCACTGACATTCTCTTTGTCGTTCCTTCACCCGACATATGGACCCTTCATATGGTCTCTGTACTCTCTCCTTTCTCCTCTTCTCCCATTAATGGTGGCACCCTCTGGGACGCCCTCCTGGCCTCCTTCCATTCCTCTAAGGTCATCATTAATGTTTACTCAAATGGGACTGTCTTGGTCCAAGGCCCTCAGGCCAACCTTCACCTCTTTGATAGACGCTCCCCGCGCCTCATCAACTTCCTTTCCTCTCCGGCTGTCCCCCCTCCACTTTCCTTAGCTACCTTCTCGGGCTCCTTCTACAGGGGTGTAGCCCTCATCTTCCCTGAGTGAATTTCTGCCTCTGTCACTCTTACGCAGACCTACTCTTCTTTTAAATGCCTCATCTGTAGGCTCTCCCTCTCCCCTAGCCATTACCTTACTGTGGCTAATATCTTTCAGCCTCCTGGTCAGATTTCTTCCTTCCTCTCAGAGTGGGTGGACCTCTTCTCCTCTCTCCTGGCCTCAACTACTCAACTCCTCCTTCTTGGAGACTTCAACATCCACCTGGATGCCTCCCGTGCCCCCTTTGGACTCTTTCGCGACCTCTGCGGCTCTCTCTCACTCACCATTCTCCCCTCTGGCCCAACCCATGCAGGGCACACTCTCGATGTTCTGATCTTCTCAGACTTTCCCCTCTCTGTCCCTCTCTCCACTCCTCTCTCCTGGAGTGATCACTTTCTCCTATCCTCCCACCTCACCCTCCCTACCCCTCAGGTCAAGCCACCTCCATCACTGCCACCCTCCTTCTCGGTCATCCGACCCATGAAGCGCGTGTCTGTTGAGGCTTTCGCAGCCACCTTCTCAACCCCCCTCCTCCTTTGGCTGACTCTCACCCTGACACAGCCGTTTCCATGCTCCACTCTTCTATATCTGATACTCTTGATATCCTTGCCCCCGTCATGAGAATCCGCCTGAAGCCCAAAGCCAAGTGTACCTCCTGGTATGACTCAGACCTCGTTGTCACCCTAAAACGCAAATGCAGGGTGGTCGAGAGGAAATGGCGTGCTTCTTGCTCATCCTCTGACAAACTGGCCTGCCGCCTGCTTCAAAGGCAATACCGGCTCTCCGTCCTCACCAAAAAGAGAGCTCATATCCAAGCCTGCATCTCTGCGGCATCTAACAACTCGGCTGAACTGTAAAATCTGCAAGGAACTGGCCAATCCTGCTGCAGTCTCTACCTCTCCTGTCCCTTCCCAGGCCCTCTGCTTAGCACTGGCCTCTCACTTCATTTCGAAAACTCAGGACATCCTGTTCTCACTCTCCTTCTATCTCCTCCCTCCCCCTACTCCTTGCTCATCCTCTGGCCCTTCTTCAGCCACCCCTCCGCCCTCCTTCTCTGCCTTTCTCCTTTTCTCTGCAGACAAGGTTTCTAGACAAGTCCAATCTATGAAAGTCTCATCAAAACAGGTTCACCCCTGTTCCTCCAAAACTATCAAGGACCACATCGACTCCTTGGCTCCTTCTCTGGCTGATTTCTGCAATCACTCCTTCGCCACTGGAGTCTCCCTTCCCCCCCTCCCCCCAGAAGCACTCCCTTGTGCACCTTTTCCGTAAGAAACCCTCTGCCGACTCCTGCTGCCCGGCTAACTATCGCCCAATTCCATCGCTCCCTTCCTGGGCAAGCTCCTGGAGAAACTGGCCATCTCCCAGCTAAATCTTCACACTGAATCTGTTGGTTGTCTTCACGACCATCAGTCTGGCTTCAGAGCTGCCAGAAGCACGGAAACTGCTCTCCTGAACATCTGTGAAGAACTGCTCTCCAACCTTGACTCCAATACCCCTTGTGTCCTCATCTTCCTTGATCTCTCTTCTGCCTTTGACACTGTCAACCATGCCATCCTGCTCAACCGTCTCCATGATATCCTGGGTATCACCGGTCAGGCTCTGGTGTGGCTGACTTCTTTCCTCTCCGACCGACCCTCCCAGGTCCAACTTGGGTCCTTCCTCTCCGATATCTTTTTCTCTACCTGTGGTGTCCCCCAGGGATCCAACCTCTCTCCGTGGCTGTTCAACCAATACCTGGCACTCCTTGGCCACCGCATTGCTGCTCTCTCCCCCAACTTTCAGTGCTATGCGGATGATACACATCTCATTTTCAGGCTACCCTCTGCCTCCTCCTCCCCTTCCCTCATCTCTGACTGTCTGCTGTCCAGGATTGGTGTGCCGCCAATGACCGCTGCCCTAATGCCAGTAAGGCTGAGATCCTACTCATCGGCACACCCACTCCTTCCTTCCCTGCAGCCCTCTGGCCATCCTCTCTAGGTCCACGCCTGTTCCCACCTGCAAGGCAAAAAATCTTGGGGTTAGCTTCGACTCCACACTATCCTGCTCTCCTCACATCTCCGACGTCTCTAAGAAGTCACACTACCAGCTGCACATCCTCAGAGGTATTATTCCTTTCCTTTCCTTCCCCCAGAAGCTCACCGTCTCTAGAGCCCTGGTTCTCTCTAGGCTGGACTATTGTAACAGTCTCTATCTAAATCTGCCTGCCTCTACTCTCCGCCCTTTGCACCTTATCCAGAACAGGACTGAGAGACTTGTCCTTGGCCTCAAGCCCAGGGATCACATCTCTCCAGGACTGAAATCTCTGCACTGGCTCCCAGTGGCTGCGAAGATTAAGTTAAAAACCCTCTGCATTGTCCACAAGGCCTACTGGGGCCAAATTATATTCAACTCTCTCTTCCCAAATATCTTCCTTCTCAAGCTCTTCGCTCATCTACCTTCAACTCCCTCAGTGTCAGTGCTTCTCTAAGCAACGAGTTGGTGGTAGATCTCCCTCTTCGGCAGGGACCTCCCTCAGGACCAGCATTCCAGCCTCCTTGAAACTTGAGGAGAACCATCTCTGGTTCCGTAAGCACCTCAAAACCTTCCTCTTTGCTTCCGCTTTCTCTCCCTCTCTCCCCTGCTCAATTCCTGGCTGAATCTGCACTGGTCAAAACTACCTGCCCACCCTGTCTGATTCGGGTGCAGGCACTGCCAGTTGCACACCCGCACTGCCTTCCCTGGCAACCCTGCACCTTTGGACTGTTACTGTCTCCCTACAGTCTCCCTACCAGCACTTATGTATGCACTTATCTTTCACTTATCACCATCTGGCTGTTTCATTATCTTATTTATTCTACTACCCCTTGTACTGCACTTTCACTTCTCCTTCCCCCCCTCACACTTTTCCCCTTCCCCCCATGCACTTGCACGATCTGAATGACACCTGGCCTAGTAGGATTGTTGTCAGTCGTCCCTTTGTTCCCCACCTTGCCTCATCGCGCCTTGAAACACTTGTGTATAGGCGTGTTATAAATGCCATATCATATGCAATAAGGGTGTATTGTAAGGAACACATGGTGGCAACAGTAAAGACAGACAAGTGATCTCAGTTCAAGGGTGTATAAATGTAGGGTGGAAATTGCCCAACCTAAACCTAAAACAAAGATGGGAGCAAGCATCGACCATCAAATGAAAAATAAGGCTGTCCTCGTGGCGTCTTGTCAAAAAATGGCTTATTCTAAATAAAAAAAGAAATGTATTGCCAAATCCTTATAACTAATTACAGAAAGACTGTGGGATAGGGTTTTCAATAAACAATAAAGAAAGAAGCGTTCACAAATAATAAGTCAGGATGTGATTGCCAGTGGCCTCCCTTCTCCACGTTTTCAGCACGGGACAAGCACACACTGAAGCTTTCCCAGCACGAGCCGACAGTTCTGTTCAAGCTATCAGGTTCTGTGATGGTTAAGTCTCTTTTCAATAAAAAGTCTCTTGTCTTCGAGGGGCGGATATTTACAACAAACACAAAGTTCTGTTCCACGTTTGGCTGTGGGGTGACTGCTTCACTCTTCTGGGCGCAGGCCCCTCACAATCTTTCTCGACAGCTCAATTACACAGTTCCTTTCTCAATTAACTTTGGGTGGTGACTTTTCACCCCTTGATATCCCTCAGCCGGGCTTGGGCTTGGGCTCCTTTTGTTTACCAGTCTCCCTCATTCAGGTTCACTTTGCCAATTGTTGCAAACCAGTTCACTGTGGACATCCCTCAACCGGGTTCACCGCTGTCAACACAATGTTCATGGGATTTCGTCCCCTCTTGTTAGCATCCGTTCGCCGGGTTCACTCTTGCCAACACAATGTTCATGTACTTTTCATACCATGCAGGATTAGTTCCCCTTAGTTTTCCATTCATCTGCCAGTCAAAGACTTACGACTGTACAGAGGATTTGACAAGACCCGTGTATGACCACTTTGACCCCCTGCCGTTTTTTCCTAAGGCTTTCTGGTTACTGAAGTTCAATAGCAGGGTAATCACCTAGCGTTTCTCAAGTGAACATCCACGTGGTGTTTGCTTCTGTTATGCTGGCTTTCCCCTTTCCTTGTATCAATAGTTCTGCGTTCATTCAAAGTTCAATTAGCCATTTGCTACTTTCGTTCAACACAGTTCGGTTTCTTTATCGGCTCTCCCCTCGACTCACCGGCTGTGATAAACTGCTTTGCTTTCTTGTAGAATCAAGGCCAATACCATTGGGCCATGCGTCTCTCCCCGGCTTGGCTGTCAGCAGAGGAAGCGCCCGAATACCTTTGACATCTGCTGCAACACGCGCTGGCTATTTCTCGCGGTCTTACAATTCCTTCTCTTGAGGCTTCACAGGTCTCTGTCGATAAGGACAAGGACACTTCTCCCCTTGGCATCATCTTTTCTTGCGCCGTCTTTCTCCTCCTCTTGAACTGCCATGCTGAGTTAGCTCTCACGCCATGCGATCTGCCTTGCTCGTAGTGTGCTGTCGTGCTCCACCTTTTATCCCTGTGGGGAAAGGAAAGGGCCATCGTGTGTGCGATTCTGATCAATTGCCTGACTTTGCCTGACCCTTGTATTGGGACATTTCAGGTAACGGCTCTGGTGTTAGTCCGTTGTCTTTCGTGTTGTCTGAAATTGTACATGTAAGAAAAGGGGCACAGTAGTGTTCTTGAGTATCTCACGGGGTAGGTTGAAGAAAAGGTGTTAAGTGGGATTACAGCCCTTGTACTATGAGATTGGTAGGAGTTGTGGAATGAACGAAAATTACCAGAGCATTTTTATCGTGACCTGAACAGGGGGGTTTGTGGGAAAGGTAGTGTTTTGTGAACATAGAATGGGTGTTTGGGAAAGAATAATCATAGGGACGTGGAGTAGAATGGTTGAGAGTATTCAGGCAGGGACCAGGAAAAACAGATATTCTGGGTGAGATGGTTTCTGAGTGTACCAGGGTTTGGGTTCCTAGATAATTTAGCAGATACGGAGGGGCAGATGGATTTGAATAAGGGAGATCCTTTGGGCAGAAGGGTGGTAGATGTAGAACAACATTACACATGTATATAGAGCCCATTTGCAGACACTGGGTCAGCATTGCCTAGCGGTTTCGGTTTTAACCCACAGATGTGACAAAAACGGTGCTTAGCAGCTAAGCCCATCTGTGGTCCTCGGGCAACCAGTACTGGTAATTGATTTGTCAGTAGCTGCAATAAAAATTGCCTTAATGCAGGATCCAGGAACAATAACAAATAAGGCTGCTTTCTCCTATAACGATGCCCCACGTGGGACACAGCCTCATATCCCTTTCATTTCGAAATGTGGGCATAGTTATTACACCAGTCCCATTTGTTAAATTGCCTCTCGAAGGACTTTTTCAGATAATGTAAGGTGTGCCGCTGCTGAAATCTGGGATCCAGTTGACATCGACAAAGAGCTTCGTTCAGGGTCTTATCATTGAAACCTCTGAATACAGCTTCTACATCATAGCTCTGGCCCAAGCACGACAGTAATTTACAGGCAGCGCCAGATGTAGATTTTAAGTACAGGCTACTTTTGTTATCAATTATATGGCTATAAACAGCTTTTTTTTATGCTCAAACATATCCATACTTTCAGAGGTACAACCATTATATGCCAGGTGCATACTAATATTCACCAGATACAATAATTATATGAATGGTATAACCTCACAAGACTGAGAATTGGAGGTGAAAGGCAGTGTTACATATTAGAGGTCATCATCTAAGCTGCTTAAAAAGGACACTCTGTAGGCGGTGGAAGCCCCCACAAGCCTCTCTCAACTATACCTACCACCTCTGTACCCAATCCTATAGTGGAGTGGAACAAGGGAAGACTAAGAGGACAGTGATAATCATCTGATCTATTGGTTAAAATGACTGGCAAGGGCGGGGGGGGGCATTTTCGCTCGATTCAGATGGCCGCCTTTTAGAGGAGCTCTGCAATCCGGCATTGCACCGCAACATATATACTGCCTTCCAGGGTGCAATTCACACTGCAGGCAAGAGCCCAAGCTTTGGGAGTGTATTGCAGCGATACCTCCGGATTTGACCTTCCCTGGTCCCCGCAATAGGCTGCGATAGCCCTGTAACTCCTTGGGGTATGGAGCGTGAGGGAACCTTACAAGATGCCCCGCCCTCCCTTTGCAGCTTTTTTCTTGGGGAAGAGTTGGTGATCTGGATGAATCCATTTGTACGATCTGTTGGTGATTAGCAAGTTAGGATTTGAACCAGCTGAGAACGATCTAGTTGATCCCCATGCAGCGATGTAGATTGTGAGTGTCTGGTCGTCTACTCCCTCAAATGCTGCTGAGAGGTCAAGGAGAACTAGGAGGCAAGGATGTCCATCATCGAGGATTTTAAGGGCATCGACAATCACCTTGATGGTAGCGGTTTCTATGCTGTATCTGGATCTGAAGCCAGATTGGTAGGACTGAAAGAGGTTAAGGCTTTGATGTTTTGGATGAGCTGCGTCGTTACTGCTTTCTCAAGGATCTAACCTAGTAAGGGAAGATGGTTGAAGGGGCAGTAGTTGCTGAGATCGTCAGGGTCCATTGTTGGTTTCTTAAGAAGCAGGAGGATTTGTCCGGTCTTGATGGTCTAGGGCAAGGTGCCTTGAGTTAGGGAGCTGTTGATGATTGTCAGGTACGGGAGGAGTGCTTAAATCGGAAGGGTCTTGAGTATGGAACCTCCTCCTGACCTTACCACCTCCTCTTAATTACTTACACCCAGGCCACCAGATAAGGTGTGTACCCTGACTTCTAATGCATGAAAAACGTGTAACTATGAAAACTTTATGATTTTCCTGTGTACATTTACACACAAGTTTAGAGCAGAGGGCAGTACAAAGGTCAGGATACTTGACAGAAACCAAAACGCGTCTTGATTTTTATCTACATGGATGTAATTGCAAGCCATAGATAAATGCCTATGAAACAAAATGTATTTCACTGAAGCCTTTCCAAAAATGAAACTACACACTGTGATAAAAGGAATGGTTTCTTTCCATTCAGCTTCTGCTGCGTTGATGCTCATGGAGCAAACAGAAGCACTGTGCATGTTTAATTTACTAGCATTTTAGGATTGTATAATTAATAAGATGGAAAACTAAGTTGCAATTGAGAATTCATCTTTTGTAAGAAATTATGCTTTTTTTCTCCAGTACAAGCAAACCAGTATTGCACAATTGTATTTTTCAGAGTTCCTAAACTGTGTGCATAATCATGCTGAGACAAATCATGTTCACACTTATAATTTAATGTAAAACTGTAATTATGAAAATAGCATGTAAAATTCTGAGTATGCACAGTGTAGTTTACATCTGTTCAACGTTGCAGTCAATGGGGTACATTGCTACAAATGGTCAGTGGCAGCAGAGTCTTTGCTCAAGGGTGAGTGGTTGTCATTACACCAATCACAGGTGTTCTAGCCTCTCAAATCTCCAAGGCTACAATTAAAACATCCAAAACCTGACTCTCCAGGAAGTGCAAGCACCGTTCAAAAACAAACAAAAGGAAAGTTACATTTGTAATTGAAATAGAAACTCTGCAAAACCTATCCCTGTGATAAAACAGATAGGTATTTAACTTTATGTAGTGCTTCATACACGGTTCGTCCAACATCTAGACACTGATTATTATACCTCAGTCGATACTCAGTTTACCGACCTTTGAAGGATATTAGCCAATAAGATAGCTTAGCCGGTTGAGAGACCATTGCTGCTAACTGCGTGTGATCTCTAGGATGCAGGGTCAAACCCGGCAAGGCCAACTCAGCCTTTCCTGCTTTCAAGGTCGATAAAGGAGTACTGACTTATGTTTGGTGAGAATTGTGATAAATATGTTCCATGTACAGTGCTTTGTCAAACGTGCTATAAAAAGAACCATTTGACCATGAGATTAGGTATAGAATTTAGCATGGAGGTCTTCCCTCTCTGCACTGTTGTATCATAACATTGGAATACCATTAGGTAGTAATAGCTCCAGAAAATTGGAACTTTCATTAAACATGAAAAGACAATTCTGCTATCGAACCTCAAAACACACAATACAATTCATGTTTGCTTTAACATTTAAATATACACAGGAGAGATCAAATGGCCAGACTTTAGATAAATAATGAAAGGTGTATTCTGTCACAATGCAGAAAGCTACTGCATAGTAATGATTTCCATACAGTTTTTTGCACGGGTCGGCTGGATGTCACATACATTTTACTCTCTTGCAAAGGAGAAAAGCATTTTTACTCTTGATATGACATTTACTCTCAAAGTTTAAAAATGGGGAGTAAAATACTTCTACCTCAAAATCTTATCTGGGGCACTGCTTACACCACTTCCTCTTGATGTCTCCACCCCCTTCTCATCCCTCACCACCTCCTCCTGACTCTTGCCTGCAATGCCTGCCACTCCATTTTGCCAGTACCTGTATCACTCCTGCAAATGTCTCAAACAACCTGCACCTCTGCTATAGCAACCAACACTGACTGAGCAGCTTGGTTTCTATAGTGCTGTGAACCCTCATCCTTGACTGGACTCGGTAGGAGGCGTTATCTGATTTTGCAAATCTGTGTTAATTTGAGATTAGCGGCAGCTTCACCTTAGCTTAAGTGATAAATTAGGGTCCAGACAAAACCTTTACCAGGTCATTCCAGTCTTGGATTTCATCTTGTGTTGCCTCCCACTGGTGAGCCCTGTTTCTTTGATTCCTGTAATACATGTGAAACTGTGATGTGGTGTTCACGGAACCCGCGCACAATGTACCCGCAAACCTTAGCAGGTTTTGCACACCGCGCGTTAGCAGAAAGTGAGTGACCCGTGTTTAACCTCTGAAAATGCTGAACTCGTCCCTGAATCCTATAATACAATCAGGACCTTCCCTATGCAAAGGCATTGCAACTGCAAAAAGCACTTGCGATGTTGCTACTGATTTCATTTAGACATCGGCCTGCTATACAAAACGTACACCAACTGATTTTAATAAACATTTGAACCACAAGGAAAGAAAATTAGGGATTAGCAACAGAAAAATCAAGCTCTATGTCATATACTGTGGGATTCCAATGCGATTTGCCGTATAATAATAATAACGAGCATTTATATAGCCCTACGAACCCTCAGGCATCTGAGTGCTGCTTCGCATTACCCACAGTTTGTGGTGCTCATTTATCGACCTTGGAAGGATGAAAGGCTCAGTTTGACCCTGCCAGGACTCGAACCTGCATCGGCAGACTCTGCACTGATCTCAAAGCAAGCGATCTACTCGCTGTGCTATATGACCGGCTATATCGTATAAAGACCTCATCTGCTTAGGTTCCACCATGGACATATATTGTTGTAAGGACCAATTCTCACTTTGCCTGAAATAAATCAAGCATAGGTGACTCAGGGCAGCACTCTCAAGGTACTGCCAATAATGCGCTCCCAATATTTCATTACCAACATTAAGGCATTCGGTCTAACCATATTTTGGGTGCTCTTCCACATACTGGGAAGATCCAAGTCAGATGGAACATTTTGGTGTATGCAAGCCAGCATACAGTGCCCCCTGCTTCAAGTGCCAACATCTTGCAGCACATATTAGTAAACATTACCTTTATCATGTATTCAAAGCAGGTCCAAACCAGCAAGTGATCAATTGGACCATGTACCCCACTGATCTGATTCCAACCTCTGTTATCAAAACAGTCTGCTTTGCTTGAAAGGATATCCCCAAAAATGTGCTCAGGAAATCATTTTCAGCTCTTACTCAAATTAGCAAGATCATTCCCCAGATATATATCCAATAGGTTTCTCAGGCAAAAGGCTGACTAAAGTAGACCTACTCTATTATCTCCTTTAGAGTGGGGGCATTAAACCACTAATCAAACCCGAGGACTTAGTTAGCGGATTGACTAAGCCTGCTTGCTGCTTACCTCCTGAGCAACACAGGAACAACTATATTCTAGTATAAATCCCAGGAAGTCATACATACCTATATGCTCCACTGCCCTCTCTACCTAGCAAATATGACGTTATAGGATTTCTACCCTTTGGCTTTGGGCGTTCTAGCATCACTTTAAACTTCCATTTGGTGATGGACAAACCCCTCTTCCCACTGATTGATTCAAGACTATGATTGTGCCAACAGCATTGCATCATCCGTATACAGAAGCATTTGTTCAGGCACCGCTTCAGGACTGAAGAAATTCAATGAATTATAGAATATCTAAAATTCTCGATTAATATGCATATGTTCTAATGTCATCTCCTGTTCTGTTTTTGGATAGATGTGATGGACTGAATTCCTATTTCCCCCCTTTAGCAACCATGACAGACCTGTATCTTTCTCAGGAAATGTACTAAACATAGGTTGGCATCAAATGCGTTCAATGCTGCAGGAGCTCTTTCATATTCTCCTAAACACTCATGCTATCATCCTTTGTGCTCTTTTGCAGCAAAGAATGTTTTGAGGCCAGAGTTCCATTGTGTATTTTTCCATCTGCCTCTGTAAAGTCTGTCTGACTGACTCCTGATACTGTAGATATACAGTCCCCCCTCACATGCATCTTAAGGAGCTCTACCATCACCTTACATTCCCCCTCACTGCCCTGATTATTTTGGAGGGATGCTTTAACTGTGCTTTCTACAGTATTCCTGCATTCAAGATCTCCTAGCAGCCCTATGTTCAAACACTAGGTTGGTATCCTGCCTTTGCCCGATGAAATAATGCCCTTTCCCAATAAACCATGTGCGCCCCACCAACAGTCACCATTGGCATATTTATTATTTTAAAGATACTGGGACTCATTGACAGACGTTTGTTTGAGACAAGTGATTGGATACTCTGGGGCACCTTCTTCCTGGGGGCGAAATTACTTATGCCCTGATATTTATGTGCATGTGCAAGTGCACCCTGAATTCACATAGTGGATGCATCTTCAAACTTGTAGAAAACATAAAAACATTCACCTTGTGACTGTCGGAAACAGGCGCAGAGCGATGTACAAAGCAACTGTTACAATTGAAGCTACATATTTCAAGTAAGCACGTCTCCCTGCCATTCAACAAACCATGTACCATTGCGTCAATGTCCAACCCTAGTCTAAAGCAATAAAGCAGACACATATCCTGGGAAAGCTCTTCCAGATGTACTTACAGTCTGGACCCTTCTTCCGTCGTACTGCTTTCATAGTACTTCTCAAGACCTCTCCTAGGTTTCAGGCTTCTTAGGTTTCTCTTAAGGCTCCATCTAAGACAAGTAGTTTTCCATCGTAGGTCTCTTCCAGACTGGATTTCTCAGCATTCACACTGTAAGTCTCCCACAGACCAAGTGTTTCTCAGCATTCACTGTAGTAACAATGGGTATTGCTCCCCTCATCATTCAGGGTCCTTTTCAGGTAGATGTTATGCTACCTAGTGTCAGGGGTATCCCCCCTTGCAAGCCTTTCGAAAAACCTTTACCTTTGAGCTTTCCTTCTAGTCTCACTGCTTGGCTCAGGGAACCTTCTCTAGTTCTGCTCTGGCATTTAGTATACCCTCTTTTGGGTTATTTTTCTGATGTGCTTATCTCCAGAGTAACATTTGCACAGCTGCTAAAATGTGTATTACGTCTTGTCGGGCAGTTTTTTCTCCATTTATCCATGGGCCAATGAGAAACTGGTCTGTTTCCATCCAATCTCCCACCTCTCCCCTCTCTCTACGTTAAACCTCTTTCATAGTCACTGCTTTGCTTTTCGTACAAGTGTAAGTACCTTAGACTCACTTACCCTATTACACGGATCAAAGGTTCTGAAACTCAGAGAGGCAATGAACCACACTTAGACCAATATTTGGAATATAAATGGGCCTTTATAGGCCCTTTATTCACACACGTTATAAACACAAACAACTAAAACATAAAATATAGTTGGTTATCCATAATAAACACAAAACATATACATCACTGTTGTAATAGTTGTAGAAGGAAACTTCATCTCGGGCCACCATGACACTGCCCAGTCCCAAAGCAGGTATGCAGAGAGATCACACGTCCTCCCTCTCAGCGAGACCTCATCACCCAGCGTTCCAATTCTCTCTCTAGCTTTCCATGAGGAATACCTCTCCTCTTTATGGGGACATCCCTGCCCCCTCGTGGTAACCAAACTGCCCCTGGCCGAAGGATAGACAGCGAGCATGGGAAGCAAAGAGTGGAAAATTCCAGCTAGAAGTGGAAAAACCCAGCTTCTCTCCCTAGCACCGGTTCCCAGCACCCCTTATGACTGCACCTGCACAGCTCTGCTCCCTTCATGGCTCGTCCTTCAGCGGACAATATTACAACTATCCTCCACAGTTCGCTCATCTGACATAATTGTGTGACCTTGCAACTGTTGCAAAATTCATGTTTGCTAACTGAGCCCACAGAAGCATATTCTTTCATTGTGCTAATGGAAGTGGATGTCCAAAATGGCCACGCACCAGAGCCATGTTGTTTTAGCTCATTTTCCCACATGCACTACAGTCACTCACAGTCAATAGGGACTGTCTTGCCCTTCGGCATGGACTGGAGCCATTCCTGGTTTGTTTCAGGGTTTTGGATGAGCTACAAGTTTGCGCTTTACCAAACAAATATCGAAATACATTTGAATGACCCCCGTTGGGATAACTAGGCAATTTCACTCACCTGTACGTCTGCATCTTTACATGCAGCTTGTAGCATCACCATCTTGGAATCCTTCTGGCTGAATTACAGGCATTTGTAGCATTCTGCACCTCCGTAAACGTGATCATCATTATCTTGCCGACTCCCCAACCTTTGAGATTGTGGTTGTTGCATTCCATTCTTCAGTGAGTGTGGGAACTTCTTTTCTCCTGTAGCACCCACTTTGTGCTTTGCTTTAGAAATGTTTATACCCATCTGACATGACCTGCTAGCACACTGCCCGGCAATGTTCTGCTGGGGAATTTGTAACAAAGTCTAAAGCAGACACCCTCCGGATAGCAGAGAGTCATGGTTCCCATACACATATGCATGAGCCCTTTGTACTAGGGCTTTGCTTGTAGTCCCTGATGGCATGTTTTGGAGTAGTTTTGAGGAAGGGATCTGTAACAGTCCTGAGAATGTAACACTTGTTGGGGTGGCAAGCCTGTGGGATTCCATTCCTTGAACACTCTGGGAGACACATAGGATAGCGGCTGGACCATTCCAGCCTCTAGTGACTCACCCTCCCAACATACAAAGATTCAGAGTTAATTCAACTCATCACAGGGGATACTTTTATTTGCGCAGACACTACTTTCTAATTTTGTGCATGTATTTGCATAATGAAATGCAGGAGACTTGCATCCATTCCCATCTCTAAGTACAAATCAAAGGCATTGCGTCAAGAATGCGTTCTTATCTAGATGACCCCTGTCACCAAAAAATGACAACTTGGGACTCCTTTCACAGAGATACTCCTCTCCCCTCCCACACAAGAGCGCAGCCTGCAGACTAGATCACATCACCTGACAGCGTAGGGGCTCAGGTGAAAAGGCAGGAGCAACCAGTACATTTAGAGAAAACAAAAACATAAGAGATGTCAAAAGTGTATTTATGATACTTGATATATAATCACCAACATCCTTCCCTTTTTTCCTTGCATCTGTTGTATACCGTGGATAAACATAACGAGGTGAAAACAGCTCCTAGTGGGAATGTTGCAGTTCATTACCAAAGTCTTCATAAAGGCTGTAGACGAAGGAGGGCAGTATATCCAAAGGCTTGTTATAAACCTGACCGATACGGCACGGGGACGCAATCTAAAGGATAAAGGAGGAAGTTGGTATAATGTACTCATCTAAAGGATAAAGGAGGAAGTTGGTATAATGTACTCTCAGTTCTGGATACTGATGGAGAAAAAGTTAAATCCCAAGTCTGGTGATGAATAACAAAACTGCAAAATAGATCCACAATAGTCTTGAGTCTATGGTGTAGGCATCGGGTCCAAAGTACACCAGTTCCAAGAAAGAAAGAAAAAGAAATGATTGAAAAACAAACCAAGGTAGCAGAAACACGGAGTCGTCACAGCAGGAATGGATGAGGCACAGAAATCTGGGGAAGGTGGGAGGCAAAGCTATTCCAGTGGCCACAGCAATACAGGATATAAACAAGCAGTCCAGGAAACAGAAAAAGTGGAAATGCCAAAAAGGTAGTTCAGAGACATACCAAGCGTTGAATTAGATGAGGTATCAATAAGGAAGCGCCAGAACAAACGTAACAGTGAAGCTCCCTGTATGAGACACGCAGTTAAGGAGCACCGCCCTGCAATTGGTGGCCGCTTAAGTACATTGCATGAAAGGTGCACAAAGCTTCTGGGTCACGTTGTGAAGCACGAGCGTGCTAGCATCACATGGCGTGGATCTTGGCAATATGGGAAATGCAGTCTTGCGAGCTGCCGGGTGCTGTATTTCACCCTGCATGAATCGTTGTATGCCCTGTGTCAGATGCCATGGAGCGTGCCACTGTCGCATATGCACAAGATGACAACGTGCTGCTGGTGACCGAGTCGAGACCGGGTGAGTCTTGAAAGTACCCCCGCAAAGATTACCGCCACTCATACTACGCAAATTAGGTGTGAGAAGCATGCAAAAGTCAGGGGCATGGATGTTAGCAGCGGGCTCCCGGGTCATATCGTCAGGACCATAGCCCTTCCAATCGACCAAATAAAAACTGACACCTTTCCTGACACGAGTGTCAAGGATAGCCTGTACCTCGTATTCTTCTTCGCCCTGAACTGTAACCTGGGCGTTCGTGTACCCGTAACATAAGGTTTGAGGAGGGCAACATGAAATACAGGGTGAACATGCCAATGGGACAGGACCAACAATCTGGTACAACCTGGTATACGCAAATGAGACGTGGACTACCATACCTTGTCCCCAGCCTGATATACATGAGCAGGGCGACGATGTTTGTCAGCCTACTTTTTAGTGTCTTCCTGGGCCTTTTTTAGCTGTTCTGCCACAACAGAACAAACTTGAAACAAAGATTTCACTACAGTGTTGGCAGCAGGGACATGAACAGGAGCAGCCAATTCCTGAGGCAATGTATGTGGGTGTTGCCCATACAAAGCAAAAAAGGGTGAACAACCCACTGATGATTGTACAGAGTTGTTGTAGGCAAATTCAGCTGCACCTAACACCGCAAGCCAATTGGTTTGGTAAGCATAAACAACACAAATACTGTTCCATTGTTGCTTTCGCTCTCTCTGTTTGCATCTGTCAGAGGATGGAATGAAGATGAAAATCGAGCATCTGAGCATCAACCCTCAGTGATGTAGTCAATGCATGCCAAAAACGGGGCATGAATTGGGACCCTCAATCTGTGATAAAAATGGATGACAATCCGAAAAACTGAACAATGTTAGGAAAAACAGGGTAGCTAATTCAGCAGTTTAGGGCAGTCCTTGGCAGGGGATGAATCGTTCCATTTTGGGAAACAACCACTACCAAGATGGTTCTCATGCCTTGCACAGGAGGCATCTCAACCACAAAATCCATGGCAACCATCTACCAGGGTTTATGTGGAATCGGCATAGCTTGCAAAAGCCCCACCTGCTTACCAGGTACCTTTTTGCATTGTGTACATACAGCACATTTGAAGATGTAATCCATAACGTCGCGCTTCATGCATGGCCACCAACACCATCTTCGAAGTAGTTCTATAGGTTTGTCTCAGATGGGCCATTAGTTTGGCGTCATGTGGACAGCTTAAAGCTGCTAACCATGTTGTTTCATCAGGTGTAAAGAAATGTTCCTGGACATACGGTGACCCATCAATGATGCGTGCGTTCATGGATTCCACCTCTGATGGGTGTGCTTTACCCAACTCTGTATGGTATCCATTATTGAAAGATAACAGAACAGACACAGATCACAGAACTGATGGGCAAGAGTGGACTCTCCATAATGGTATTCTCATGGTCTCCTCCTAATCTGAATAGCGCCTCCGCTTTACTATGTAAAGAACCTGGATAGTACGCAACCATAAAATTAAACATAGCAAAATAACAAATGCCACCTTATCTGTCGTGCATTAGTTCATTTGGCATGTGACAGGACTTGTAGATTACGGTGATCAGAATATACCATAACAAGAAACTGAACACCCAATAAATGGTGAAACCGCTCTTTAAAGGCTGCTCGAATAGCAAGAAGCTCTCATTCCATAATTGAAGTATATCTCTCGCACAATGACAAGATTAGAGAGAAATATGCTACAGGATGTAACGGGTGTGTAGTTGGACACCTTTGTGACAGAATGGCACCTCTAGCCGCGGCTTAGGCATCAGCCTCTACTATAAAACGGTAGAGATGGATTCGGATGTTGAACCGTTGCCGTGGGGAAGGCATCTTTCAATGTCTGAAAAGCTTTTTGTGCCTTTAGATCCCACAAAAAGGGCACAGAAGGGTGAGTTAGTTAAATCAATGGGACCACTACATCAGAAAAGGATGGGATAAATGCTTATAAAAATTAGCAAATCCTAAAAAGGATTGCAATGCCTTCACTGTAGTGGGTACTGGCCAATGAAGAACTGCCTGAACTATGGCGTCGCTCATTTGCAACACATGTGACGACAAAACAAAACCAAGAACTTGACAGATGCAGTGTGGCACACATTTCTCGGCTTTAGCAAATAAAGCATTCTCTAGTAGTCTTGGTAACACTGTTCCGACATGTTGGACACGTTTTTCATAGGAATTGGAAAATGTCAGGATTTGATTTTGATTTTTTGCATTTTTTTTACGCGCACCAAACAGATTAAACTGCATTTGTGCGCAGATGTTCACTATATCACAGGCAAAAGTGAGTAGATTGTTGCAGATGGGGTTACGATTTATTTAAATAGGAACGTTTTTTAATCTATTCCTGAAGATTTAGAGCGACGGAGAAGCTTGAATGTCCCTGGAAAACTGAATCCAGATCTTTGGCCCGAACACGCAAACCTCTGGTCTCCTTTGTATACCTTTGTAGTCTGAGGTACACACATCAGGAGTTTGTCTTCAAAGCAAAGATCTCTTGTTGGGTGGTAGGCACACATTTTGGTTGCAAGATACCCAGGTGCTAAGCCATTAAAGCACCTGAATACTAGGGAGGCCACCTTAAATTTAATACGATCTTCAACCTGCAACCAATGCAATGACTTGCGCAGGGCAGACACATGGTCCCGCTTCCCGAAGTGCCTGATGAGCCTAACTGCAGCATTTTGTGGCCTCTGTCAATCTGCTTACCTGGCAGCCCTGCCAGGAGGCTCTTACAATAGTCTAGATGTGAATTGGTTAATGCACCTACTACTATTGCCTGGTCCTCTTTTGGGATGAATGGAAGTACATTTCTGAGCACTCGTAATGACTAACAGACTGCCTTAATTTCAGTCCCCACCTCTGCTCCCCCCCACCACCAAGTTCTCTTGCAAGAGGCACCCGAGATTTCAGGCTTTCTTGGAGCAGCACAATTCTTCCCCAATATCCGAGGAGGAGGTGGGGGGGTATTTGTTTCTCCTGAATCAGTTTACCTCAGGGCCAAACAATATCAGTTCCGTTTTTGAAGCGTTTAGCTGCAGTGGGTTGCCTGGCATTTATATCTTAATTTTTATTTTTTTGTTCTTATATCTTATCTTAATTTCTCTCATGCATTGATTGGCATTTTCAAATGCAACTTCGAAATTATCGATCTCAATGTAAATTTGGGTATCATCTGCCTAAGAGTGAAATCGCAGCCCATGTCTCCTAAAGGTGTTAAATATCGGGCGAAAATAAAGATTAAAAATTAAAGGAGACAATGATGATCCCTGTGGAGCTCCACATTTCAACCAAATTAGCTCTGAGAGAAATCCTCCTCAGGCAACCTGTTGTGTTCTATCCTTTAGAAAGGAGCTGAACCACTGTGTCACTAATTCAGATGCTCTCTCAACTTCCCTTATCCGTTGGAGTGCAATCTGGTGGCCCACCATGTTGAAGGCCGCGGACAGGTCCAGCATCAGCAGTGCTGTGATCTTCCCTCTGTCTGCAGCCTCCAACAGGTCATCCTGAACTGTCAGCAGTGCCGTCTCTGTCCCAAACTTGGATGTCATCCAGACATACTACGTACTACAGAGCAATTGAGAATATCCCGGAATATGCCATTGATAAGTTCTGAAATGTAGCAGGGGCCTTGCAAAGGGCGAAAGGCATGACGAGATATTCAAACAACCCATGTTTGGTTTTAAACGGGGGCTTCCACTCGTTGCCATGTCTTATACGAACCAAATTATACGCCCCCTTAAATAAAGCTTCGTAATGAGGCACATCTGTGATTGATCCAGTAACTCTGATCAGGGGTAAGGGATATTGTTTTTTTTTTACTGCGATAGTGTTCAAAGCTCTAGAATAGACACAAGGCCATAGCTCCCTGTCTTGATGATGTGGGTGGCTGCTGGAGAGCAAGAAGGACGTATATGACCTAAATGTAACGCTTTCCCTATGTACTCTTTGAGGATTTGGTCTTCTTTGAAGGTAAGAGAATACAAACGTCCATGTGGAATTGAGGCCCTTGTACCAGGACTATTGGGCAGTAATATTCCCGATGTGGGGGTAACTGTTCGGACTGCACTTAATTTAACATGTCAACAAATTCTTGGTATTCTTGAGGTATAGAGGATGCACAACCTTGTGTGGAAGCACTGAGGTTAGAGATACCAGAGATTAGTGCCAGACATGGTGAACACGTACCAATCTCAGAGGGGATACACGGGTCCCTACATGTTGGAGAAGTAAAGGTTACGGTTTGATCAACCCAATCAGTGACCGGGTTGTGTTGTCGTAACCATGGTAGACGAAATATAAATAGCAAACTGCGGGTGGCTATTAAATCAAAAGAAACCTTTTTAGTATGACCTTGAGTACTGATTTGTATAGGTCCGGTTCGTTCAGTTACCCGGCCTGAAACCAAACAAGAACCAATCATTGGATTCAAGGGCGCTTTTGGCTTGTATAGGGAACCTGGGTTCTTTTGCAAAATGAGAATCCATATAATTTCCGGTAGCCCCGGAGTCTTATCATCACTGGAATTGTTAAGTCACACGTCCCAGAGAAAGAAAAAGTCATGGTTAAAGACATAGGAACACCAGAGCCTGATTTACAAGGGATCGGCCAAACGGCTCCATCTAGGGACAAGTCTTGGTGTTTCCCGCCTGTTTAATGGGTCTTTTAGGGCAGACGCAAATGAAATGACCCGCTGGACCACAATACAGACACAAGTTATTGGTCATCCATCTCCCTCTTTCTTCTTTGGTCAAAGGGCCACGCGTAGCCCATATTTGCATGGGCTCTGGTTCCGCCAAAGCAGGAGATGCTGCTGCCGCCTCAGGTTTTCCGGAACGTAGTTCAGGAGTTCTGCGCTCCCCATGTCTTTGCACGAGACAGGCATCCACCTGTAATACTAGGTGTAAACGTTCCAGGAAACCAGATGGAAGTGACAGAACCACAGACAGAGCGTCCTTGAGTTCATCAGAGAGGCCGTGATAAAACACAGCCACCTTTTTTTGCTCTGGCCATGTTGGTAGCTATAATCCACTAGCTTAAAGTTGCTCTCCTGGGCATCAGAGCTCTACAGACTTTTTCAGGTTCTCAAGTTTAACAATTATTTTCAGGGTAAGAGGCTCTCAATCAAAGGACAGAGCAAGCTTTTATCACTATTCTCTGCTGCAAGTTTACATTCTCTTACAATGTGGTGTATTTGGCTTGGCCACCTCGAGTAATCTACCTCCGATTCTCCTGCTCCTCTCACTCTTACAACTCTCTTGAATGCCCTAGTAATTCCTCACAGCCTAGTTTGTACCTCTTTTTATATTTGGACTATATTCGGGCATTAGCACTTGATGTTCGAACAAGAGGTCCGATTAGTGGGTCTGTTTCTCCATCAGCTTGAGATTGGCAAAGACTAAATGGTTGCACATCATGCATGTGCTTTTATCCCACATACATACAGGTGTTCTCTCTCCTAATAATTCAATTTAACGCCTGGTCCCATGGCCAAAGGGCTCAAATAGAGAGTCAGCCACCTTGGTGTTCTGTTCAACATCATGGCGGATGGGCAACTCCAAATGTCGGCTTCCCGTGCCCTCATTGTTTGCCTTTGCTGGTCTTCTTTCTTGTCCTCATGGTCACTCGCTGTTACGCTCACCTGGTCTCCACAGGGGTGCCGAACGAAGCTGGACGGTAACTGTCTCCACCAGCGTCACACGTAGCAGAGTGATGAATGGCTCCACATGCCTTCTCTGTTTTGCCCTCCCGACACAAAAGAAGATTTGCCTAAAATGTTGAAATGAGATGTTAACTACCCGTAAGGAGGAGGATCGACTTCGATCTCCTGTGTTCTCCTTATGCACCCCTCTACTATGTCTTACCTTAGTGTTATGAATGGCGGACTCTCCATCCTGCGACTGTATGCAGGGGTGCGTCACTTCACTGATCCTGCAGATTAATGAAGAGTTCCAGACAACTATGACTCAGTGGGTAAGTCTTTATGCCAATACTCCTTGGTGTAGATTGCTTTAGAGTTCAAGTTGCCAAAAATTCACTCCTGTGCATTTTTCTTTGCAGGTTCCCGTTTGGTGCATCTAATGAAGAGGGACCTTCCTTACAGGCAGCGGTTCGTGAAGACCTGGATGGGCTTGGCTGAAGACCAGGCTGCATCTAGCAGACACGGTGAGCGTTACGCTGCAGGAGTACTGAATAAAGGGATGCGTGTTCTGTTCTGAGGGCGTGGTTTATATAGCCTCAAGAAGTAGTCCCAAGGTTAAGTAGTCCCTCCAACCACACCCTATCAAAGTAGTCCCAGGTAAAGTAGTCCCTCCATCATGCACGTGATCTCTTCTCCTGCAAACTACCTTGCTTGAGAGGGCAGTATGAGCCTGGCGCCACCGTCGGCAGAACTGAGACCAGGAAGCCCTTAGGCAATCCTTTGGGGCCTTAACGGTCCCTATAGGTGCGAGTACCTGGGGCAGGCTGGTCTGCTGCCGATGTCTGGGGGCAAGCACCATGATAGCACTCATCCCCCCCAAGGTGGTTTGTCTCGCTGGTCCAGGCTTGGTCGGGTGGTTTCGGTGGAACCGGTTTAGTAGACGTGGCGCATGAACGTAGTCACTTGGCTTCCACGACCTTTCTTGTGATCCATAGCCTTTCCAGTCAACTAGATAGAAAAGTTTTGATTTGACAAACTGAGTCCAGAATTTCTTTAACCTCGAATTCTGGTTCACTATCTACCAAGATTGGTTTTGGTGGTTTTGTTTTCAGAGTTCCAGGTTGTACTGGTTTCAAAAGAGAAACATGAAATACGGGGTGGACTCGCATGTTCGGAGGTAACTCCAATTTTACTGCCACTGGATTAATGAATGGTGTATGGTTCCAAATACCTGGGATTAAATGTGTGGGTTCCTTTAAGTGGTATGTGCCTTGAGGCTAGCCAAACCTCATCCCCAATCTGGTATTTTGGAGCTTCACTCCTATGTTGATCTGCGGATTTCTTGCATCTTTCCTCTGCTTGCTTTAAATGTTCTGTCCCCTTCTTGAAGGCTTGTGTAATGGTAGTGTGCAGACTGCTTACGGCTGGCATTTCTAAATGTTGAGGACGGTCGAGTTCAGAGGTTTGTGGATGCATTCCATATATTGTATAGAACGGACTCTGCCCAGTGCTGGAGTGCAAAGAGTTTTTGTAGGCATACTCAGTTATCCATAAAATGTCCTTCCAGTTGCTTTCAGTTTGGTGTAACATGCACCTTAGGTATTGCTCCAATTTGGTTGGTTCTCTCGGTTTGACCATCCATTTGAGGATGGTGGCTGGTCGAAAGCCTTACGTCAATTTGGGCCAACTGGCAACATTTTCTCCAAAACTGTGAGATAAACTGACTCCCCCGATCTGAAACTAGGACGGAGGGGAATCCGTGTTTCCGGACCATCTGTTCTAGGAACTCCTTCGCCAGAATTGAAGCTGAGGGAAAAGTTATTAACGGAATGAAGAGGGCCATTTTGGAAAACAAGTCTACTACCACTAAAATGGTGTTGAAGCCATTATTACAAGGGGGAAGATCAGTGATAAAATCAAGGGACAACGTATGCCAGGGTGTAAGTGGGACATCCAGAGGTTGTAGTAGACCCGATGGTTTCTTTTTCTGGGCTTTGTTTTGTGCACAAATGCCACATGATAGCACAAATTGTTTAATGTCTTTACGCCATGTTGGCCACCAAAAATGTCTCTTGATCTTGGCTTCGGTTTTTGCAATTCCAGGGTGGCCTTCTACCAATGACTCATGGTAATTTGAGATGACCGTTTCTGAAGTTCCTTACTAAGTAAGTAGAGGCGCCCTTGGAAATAAGGTAAATGAACAGTGACTGAATGATATCTGCTTTTAGTCGACCAATCCTGTAAGGCCTTGGAGTCGAGGAGATGCGAAATTTCCGTGTGGATGTCGTCCAGGGTCAGCGAAGTAGTGATTCCCAGGATTCCTCCCCCTGCAATTATGAGCACTGGGTCCGGACTCGAGTATGCTTCTTCCATCCCTATGCAGGCCAGAGCATCTGCCTTGCCGTTTCGGCAACCAGGTCGGTAAGTAATCACGAAATCGTATTCTGCGAAAAATAACGCCCATCGGAGCTGACGAGAAGACTGGGCCTTGGCCGTCTTTAGGTATTGTAAGTTTCGATGATCTGTAATCACAGTAATGATGTGTCTGGCTCCTAGGAGATAATGCCACCAAGCTTTGAATGCTGCCTTGATGGCTAGAAGCTCCTTGTCGGTTACGGCATAATTCAATTCAGGTGCTGTGAATTTTCATGACCAAAAGGCTACTGGGTGAAGTTGACCCATCTCGGGGTCTTTCTGAGAAAGGACCGCCCCCATTGCCAAACTGGAAGCATCAGTTTCTACCACGTACGGGAGATCTGGGCGAGGATGTTTTAGGACTGGGGCTGAGGTGGATTTTCTTTTTAGGTCTTGGAAGGCTTTTTACGCTTCATCAGACCACTGAAAGCGTTCGTTCTTTTGTAATAAGTATGATGGGAGGCACCAAATGTGAAAAGCCTGGGATGAATCTGCGATAGAAGTTTGCAAATCAAGCACGCTCTGAACTCCTTGGATTGAAGTTGGAGAGGGCCACTTTAGATGGCGGCTACCTTCCGCGAATCCATACGAACACCACATGAAGTCAGGACAAACCCAAGAAACTCAACCTCAGTAACGTTGTTATGTTATTGTTATGTTATTTTGCATTTATATAGCGCCTTTTATACCATTGGTATGGTCTGAAGGCGCTGGTAGATTGAACGCCCTTGGGAACCGAAGTTCAGGTCAGTAGAGAGAGTAGAGGGAGTCCAAAAGTGTGTGTGCGCACCAGGTATGTGTGCAGCTGGTGTGGAAATCGAGTGGTAGCTGCTTCTTAGCTGTAGGTGTGGTGGTTGAGAGGTCAGGAGTATGTGTTCGCGCTGGTCGGTTTTACCCAGAACGAGTGTGGCTGCGTTAGGCCTGAGGAGAACGCCTGGCTGGGGGGTGTGAAACCAGCAATGATTACTTAGAGTGATGTGGAGTAAGCGAGAGATGTAGATATGAGAACAGCTATACCGAATGGTGTCATAGTATCGCTGTGTTCTAGATGAGTGGTGTGTAAGGGGGAGAGTAAGCGTGGGGTGTGGTATGATGTATGTTTTCAAGTGTTTCCTTCATTCCAAAGCATATTAAGTATCGTCCATTGCACATATTCGTCCGTTCCTCATACTCGTCCGCTCCACACATTCGTCAGTCATTATCGTCTAGTTCAAACCCTCGTCCAGTCCGCACACTCTTGTAGTTTATACTCGTCTAGTCTAGATACCGGCTCCAGATAGGGCACTCGTTCAGTCCACAATGGTCGTCCGGTCCATCCACTCATCGGAAAAGCCAACTACTCATCTGCTCTGTCTGTTCATCCATTCCATACACTCATCTGCTCTATGGTTTTTGTCCGCTCCATGGATTCATCTGTTAGGCACACTCGTCCGCACCACACATTTACCCGCTTCACCCAATCGTCCGCTCCAAATATTCATCCTCATCAGACACTCGTTCACTCCATATACACATCCGTTCCATACGCCCATCCACGCTACACATTTACTTTGTCGCTCTCCTCATTCATCCGCTCTCCACAATCATCCGCTTCGCACTAATCTGCTCTCCACACTCGTCCCTTCTCCACGCTCCTCAGCTCTCTTCTGGTCCCCACACTCAACCGCTCCCCACACTCAACCGCTCCCCACACTCAACCGTGGAAGAAATGTTTTTCTAATTTGGCATACAGCTAGTGTTGCCGAAGTTTTTTTAAGTACAGTGCGGACGTGTTTCACATGGTCCTGCTTGGAAGATTAGTACACCAGGATATCGTCAATATATACGACGACACAGACATCAATTAGCTCTCGAAGGACATTGTCATAAAATATTGAAACGCTGCCGGGGCGTTACAAAGCCCAAAGGGCATCACCTGATATTCGAATAGCCCGTACTTAGTGCGGAAGGCGGTCTTCCATTCGTCCCCATTTTTGACTCGTACGAGATGGTACGCCCCTCTGAGATCCAACTTAGTGTACATTCGAGCATCCTTTACTTGGCCCAGCAGTTCCGGGTTAAGAGGCAGGGGATACCAGTTTTTTACAGTTACTTGGTTTAATGCACGGTAGTCTATACAAGTTCTTAGATCTTCTTCCTTTTTAGGGACGAAGAATAAGGGCGAGGCCGCCGGGGACTTGGACGGGTGAATAAAGCCGTTAGCCAGGTATTGATCCAGTATCGTTTTAGATGAAGATTCTCGGGTTCCGTGAGGGCGTACATTTTACTGCATGGAATCGGAGCGCCAGGTATAAGGTTGATCTGGCAATCATATGGTCTATGGGGTGGTAAAGTATTGGCTTGATCCTTCTGGAAAACATCCTGAAAATCCTGGTATTCCTGGGGTAGCAGATTTGTCGGACTCATGACTGTTGCAATTTTCTTGGTCAGGGATTCTTCTGGATAGCAAGTATGAGCACATTCTGAGAAGGTCAACCTCTTATCACGCCAGTCTGTGCAAGGATTGTGCGTTTCTAACTACGCCATTCCCAGAATTATTTGGAATTGTGGAGCCTTGATTAAGTCGAACACAATTGTTTCTTGCTGCCCATCTTGGCACAACAGTGTCATCTCCGTCATCGAGTGTGTTACAGGACCGGAAGAGATCTCTATTCCGTCGACAGTGGTGACCAAATCAGTTGTTGCCTTTTCGCAAAGAGGAAGACTCATCCTCAAAGCCAATTCTTGATCCATATAGTTACCCATGGCTCCGCTGTCGATGTAAGCTCTGACCGCATGCATACGAGACAGTTGCTGGTGACTAATGAGGATCATTGGTAAGGCTGGTGCGAGGTCTGGGAGTCCTTCTCGCTTGACAAGCAGACCTCTACGCTTGTCGGGCGGAGTAGTTTTCCGGCTCTGGTTCGGCACTGACCTTATCGGCGACCCCGACTGCCTTCTTGGGTGGTTTCACTGGACAGTCTCAAAGAAAATGGGCGGCTGTTCTGCAATATAAGCACAATTGTTGTTGCCTTCTCTTGCGCCTCTCGGGTTTAGATAGATAGTGGCCCCCGTACTCCTCCACTTCGCATGTGTTCAGACGTGTTTGTGGTTTTGGAAGTGTTGTCTCTCAGTCGCACAAACACCTGATTCTCCAATCTAGCTTGGTCTGCCTTCCAGTTCTGTAGTCTGTGGTCCAGCTGTACCACCAAGTCAATGTATTCCACACAGTTTTGGGGTGGGTTGACCACTTGAGCCAAGACGTCTTTTAATTCGCCTCTCAACCCACGGTGAAATAACGTAGTTCTTTTGTCTTCAGGCCAACTGGTTTCCACCACTAATCTATTGAAGGTTTTAATATATGTTAACAGATACTGGTTCCCCTGGTGCAGAGAAAGCAGTTTGTTATCTAAAGCTTGGCCTTGGGAGTGTCGGGCGAACATGCTTCTCCATATTCTGCTGAAACCCCTGGAAATCTCGGAGAAGGGGATGGCCTTGATTAACAAGTGGTACAAAAGTATGAAAGTACAAAGGCCACCTTTGATTAATCATTCGGAAAGTCTTCAGGCATACATAGCAAGTGTAGGTGGCACTGGTTCATAAAAACCGAGAACCGTTTAGGGTATCCCGCAAAGCTTTCAGGCGGAGCTAAAAGGTATAGCTAAAAGGTATAGCTCCCGGAAGGACCACCTGCACTAGGTTACTTGACTGAGTTGGGACGGATGCCCCCCATTCCAGGTAATGGCGTGTGGCCAGCTTGGAATTGGAGTAATTGTCTGGCTAGGTCATCGGTACGCTCTTTTCTCTTCTAAGAGCTTTGGTTTCTTGTCGGGCTGAATGCACCTCTGATCTGAGTTCCCCCAAAATCTGGGCTAATTGGTCAGTTTCTGAGGTTTCCATGGCGCCCAGGTAAAGGTTTGTGTGACGGCTTTGGATTCTGTTACGCTCATCTGGTCTCCACAGGGGCGCCGAACAAAGCTGGACGGCAACCGTCTCCAACAGCATCACACGTAGCGGAGTGATGAATGGCTCCACGTGCCCTCTCGGCTTTGCCCTCCCGTCACGAAAGAAGATTTACTTAAAATGTTGAAATGAGATGTTGACTAGCCGTAAGGAGGAGGATCGACTTCCACCTCCCATGATCTCCTTATGCACCCCTCTACTATGTCTCACCTTAGTGCTATGAATGGCGGACTCTGCATCCTGCGACTGTATGCAGGGGGGTGTAGCAGTTCAAGGATCTAGTTACTTCACTGATCCTGCAGATTACTGAAGAGTTCCAGACAACTATGACTCATTGGGTAAGTATTTATGCCAATACTCCTTGGTATAGATTGCTTTAGAGTTCAAGTTGCCAAAGGTTCACTCCTGTGCCTTTTTCTCTGCAGGTTCCCCTTTGGTGCATCTAATGAAGAAGGACTCCTCTCCAAAAATGGTGAGCAGAATTCCAAGGTGAGTTTCCACACTAGCACGATGCGATAATGTCTTAACATACGATATTGTTCTTCTAAGCAACTAACCTGCTGTTCCTTTTCAATTCTGCAGGTGCAGTGCCTCTGGAGTGGCGATCGCGTGATGGTGTCTCGAGGGACCGCAAGAGTGTGCAGGCTTCAGGTGAGTATTAGCGCTGCGTAATATTGAAGTGTCTTTAATGAGGCCTTTTCTCTTTGCGCAGCTAACCTGATGCTTTCTTTTCTGTTCAGCAGGTGCGACAGCTCCGAAGCGGCGATCGCATGATGGTGCTTCGATGGATCGCAAGAGTGAGCAGCCTCTGGTGAGTATTAGCGCTGCGCAGTGATGCAATGTCTTTAACGTGGTCCTTTGCTCTGCGCGGCTAACCTGGCGTTTCCTTTTCTGTTCGGCAGACACGGAGGATCCAGAGCGATCGAGGTGGAGCGTCAGGTAAGAGCCTGGTTCTGTTTACTCCTCTTTCTTCCTTTCCTTCCTTCCTTACAGACAGCGGTTCGTGAAGACCTGGACGGGCGTGGCTGAAGACCGGGCTGAAGCTAGCAGACACAGTGAGCGCTACGCTGCAGGAGTGCAGAAAAACACGAAGTGTGTTCTTTTCTGAGGGCATGGTTTATATAGCCTCAAGAAGTAGTCCCAAGGTGAAGTAATCCCTCCAACCACACCCTATCAAAGTAGTCCCAGGTAAAGTAGTCCCTCCAGCATGCCTCAGACTGGGCTGCACGTGATTCCTCTTCCCCTGCAAACTGCCTTGCTTGAGAGGGCAGTATGAGCCTGGCGCCAAAGGCACCAGGACTGAGTCCAGGAAGCCCTTAAGCAATAAAGGTCCCCATAGGTGCCAGTACCTGGGGCAGGCTGGTCTGCTCCCGATATCTGGGGGAAAGCACCATGACACTCGCTCCGTTTCTGGGTCTGTTATGGAATCCATTACAGAGCTTGTACACTCTAAGAGGGCTCACCAAGGAATCACGCTCAGCAAGATGACTTGGGGAACTGAGCCCAGAGCGAGCAGGCAGCCTCCACAGTATACGATCTCCTGTGCAAACCTTTTCCAATACTGATTTATTCTGGATGTGTGTGTTCTAGCCCTTCTCCGAGTGCCGCTACAGGGCTGTTTGCTCTATTATGTTAAATACATTGTTACACAGAATTATAAAAAAAAAAGCAAAAGAAATGCTCATCTATCGAGCACGGGGCACAATTTAGAGAACCATTATTGGCAAGCATTGGCAGGAGATACAACTATTAACTTCTAGGCAACAAAGAAGGTGTACATTTAGCAGAGCATTTTTAGAATTGTAAATCACATGCTAGATCTGGCATAAAGACACAGAGGAGAATAGCTAAGCCCACAAAACACAGGTGCAGGCCATAAACCAAAGTATCACCCAAGGGGCGGAGGAAACAAGACTTTAAAAGCCAGCTAGCCCAGTCTGAGTGTCAAGCCTTGGGAGAGATGGCACGACGAGAGCAGCAGACACAGGATAACCCCCGTCCCGAGCCCCTGTGCTAGGAAGGTGCAATGGTGGAGACCAGGAAGGAGAAGGGTCTGGTGCTTGGTAAAGAGGCAGACAAGTGTTATATACAGGTGGGAGAAATGTAGCTTGTGGTGTTACAAGAGAGGAGTAAGAGTTGTGTGGAGGAATTCTTTGGTAACAGAGGGATATCATGTTCAAGAAGAGGACGAGGGGTACCTTCTGGAAGAAGGGCAATACCGTTAGAGTAAAAGCAGGGCTGTACCATTTGGTGAAAGGATGAGCAAGATATTGAGGTCATCTTAGAGGGGAGAGAGGGGAAAGAGACCGAATTGGAGAGTGTGTCTTGGGAAGCAAGTAGAGCAGCAGGTTCTAAGAAAATAAATTTGGTGTGGAGAGGAAAAACAAGGAGACAGACACAAGGGTGGATTACAGAGAAGGAAAAAGTAATTCAGATAGAGGGGGTGTTGTTGGCAGGAGGAAAAAAATCGATACCATCAGGAGAGGAAGAAGAGGGACAAACGTGGACTATCTTAGGCAGGCGAGGGAAGGTGAGACCAACCCCTTATGTAGCAAGAACAGGGTGGGTCAGGGAACCACATTGGTACAGGGGAGAGTACAGAGGTTGTTGCAGGGATAAAATGACATGCCTATGGGGGCAGGAAAGGGGGGGGGACAAGGACAACTGAGGAGAAGCGAGGGCCGAAAAGGGGCACAGAGAAGCAGGGGTAAAATGTGAGAGTATGGCCATGCTTCTCCTTCAACGCCACCACAGAGTCCAAGGTACACCCAGATGCACCAACCTTGGGCCCAGTCTGGCAGGAAGTCATGCCGGCCACAAGGGGAAGTATCCAAAGAATCCCTCATAGGAGGCAAAGAACTGGAGGATTATGAAAATATCTGGCTGCCCTAGAGAAAAATCTACACAAAGAGCAAAGGGTTAGAGAACTAGGCGACCCCCCACCTGTCCGACACTTGGAAGAGTGACAACATCCTTCGTGAGGAGGGAAACCTTTGATCTGCACCATTACCTTTTTTAATAATTGGAGTAACTTTGAAACACTTTGCTTTGCACCCAACATCTGGATTGAATTGGCGTGGTTTTGTTTCTGAGACCGAACACTTCTTTGATGGACCGGCTTAGGAGCAAGATGGGAGGACCTATCCTGGTGACCCATAATTAAAGAGAGACTAGCCCCTTCCCTTACATTACATGTTGACACAATCATTCTGGCACTTTCGGTGTCCTGAGCTTTGCCACCATTCTGGCCCATTCGGTTTACTTTGTACTAAAAGGGCAATACAACTCTCTGGGCCTCATTAAGAGTTTGGCCAAAAACAGTGGTAATACCACTGCATTACTGCCACATTACCGTACTGCCGAACTCTGGCTTTGGAAGCAAGGTGGAGGAAAAACCTCCAGCAACATTTTGGAGCGAATTCTGCTACCTTACTGCCAAAAAACACCAATTCTGACAGAATTACCATTGGTGGTAATTCTGATGAAATCCCCATGGAGTCCTATGGACTCCACAAATGCTGGTGGACCAAGTGGTGGCAGCGGTAAATCCACTTGGTGGTATCTCAGTGGATTTACCTCAGATGCCATCAAACTCATAATGAGGCCCTATATATTTTTGTGTCTGAGATTCAGTTCTGGGACCAAAGTGACAGGCTGTCGTTTTATTGGCCTGTCCCATGTTCTACACTACAGAACTGTTCTTGAGCATGGTGGGATGCCACAGAGGTGACTGGAGGGGATGTTCTGGGAGATTCCCCACATACTACCTCCATGTCTCGCAACACCTAGCTGGTGGCTTCCCACAGTGACTAAAGTTCCTGTGTCTGCCTCCATGATCTCTCCAGAGATGATGGTCTTAACTTCGAACTTGAAAAAATTGGGAGTAAAATGCTTCAAAATCCTATCTGGGGCCCTGTTTGCAAGGAAAGAAATAATGACAGCTCTAAATATAAAATATTGCTTTTATCCTCCATTTACCAATACTATTATAAAGTTACTTTCAATTTTATAAAAACAATAATTTACCTTTATGTAGATTTTCATTCATGTTAGTGGACAGATCTCCGGCACCTGCAACTATGAAAACCATAATGTTTACCAACAATAATAGCAACACAAAATCAACACTGTCATATTTAAGATATGTCTGGCAATAACTGGCACTAGATGTGGGTCTCGCTTTGAAGACATCTAGTGGGGAGACCAAGGGGGCTGAAGTCTCCATAAACCAGCAGATGATAGATGGTTAGGTGTTATAGGGAGGATCCTATGGTATGGGGAGGGCAAAGTAGGAGTAGGTCACCTCTATAACCTCCATCTCGCGGTTGGGGATAGTCACAAGTGGGCTAAGGTAACTGTTCCTTTAAAGGACTCAGCTCTGGCACTAGGGAATGTGAATTTGAAAGATAGCAGTGATACATTGTTTTCCATGTGCACAATCCTAGGCCTTTCATAGCTTCACAGAGCTGACACCATTACTAGCAGTGTCTCTTTAAGGGAACAGATGTTTCAGACTTCAAACCAACATGTAAAATACCCATCTATTTTCTTTGATACTGTGAGCTGAGCCCGCTGAGACATCAAAAACCATCTATGCGAATTGCTCAGAGAGCTTTCAAGGATGCAAAATGATTATTCTTACACAGTTTGCTTGGTGAAAACAGAGACTTTGAGAGAGTGCGAGAACAGAGGTACACTGCAATTTTGTTGGCGCTTGACCAGAGAGGCAGTGGGGTTAAGGCGCTCATTTTCTTTCATTGTTATTGCTCTTCAGCGCATACATGCTGTGCGTTTGCTGAGAAACAACACCCCCTACAAAAGAGGTTTTCCTTCACTCAACAGTAATAAACTCCTCAGGTCCATAAACACAGGGCACCAACACCCTACAGAAGTTTGATAAGGGTGCAGAAGTGGTGGGAATGGATTCTAAAATGGTGGGTCAGCATACATGCTTGGTCATCCTCCAAGTCACAAATTACAAATTACAAGCAAATTACTTAATTAGGTTAACTAATCCCTACCAGTCACTCATATGTCTTCACACGGAAAGCCTAATCATAGGGGAGAGGCAACAGGGCTAGTTAAACCTCAATCAGACTATGTGGGTGTTTGCAGTAGAAGCTGGTGGCAGGAGTATGGAAGAGCCATGAGCTTATTTGTATGACAATTCTTTTTTGTTTGTCATGTCCCAGCGCTATTATGCCCACGGCCTGGTTTACGAGCTATACAAATAAAATAAATAGAGTTTAGAGAGAAAAGAGGTGTTTGGGGGAGGCCGGAGTAAAGACCTTGGAGGAATGTTGGGAAGGAAAAGGAGAAAAACATCAGGAGGGGTAAGGAGAAACATCAGGTGTGAAAGTAAGAATGTTTTTCAGAGGCAGCAAAAGAACAGGTGCAGGTAACAGAGGGACATTAAGAGGTCAAGAGAGAGAACCTAGCCAATGAGGTTAGGAAGGTTTGAGTGAACAAAATTGGTCCAAGGCTGGGGATAGCTGATTTTAAAAGGTATCAAACTCATGGTGAGAGAAGGTATAAAGCATGTCGCGTGTCAGCGAAAAGGTACAGTCGAGAATTTTACCTTAATTTGATAGACCACGTTTAAAATACTGCCAGCGCATTTTCAGTTGGCAGAGGGTTCAGAGTGTCAGAGGTGTAGAACTTTCCCTTGGGATTAAACATTTGGTGAATTTTCCACCTGTTGATAAATGGCATCAAACCCATTCATTCAAATATTTTGCTGGTCTTCTAACAATTCAATTGTTTCCTTTATGATTAAGTATTTTAATCCAAGAACCCTTTTATTTTTTTCTTGTTTCACTCCTGCTCATTAGGGGCAGCAATCTATCACTAATTTACTAATTCACAACTTTTCATTCCAAAGGGGAAAACGGATCAGTGTTGACATCACTGGGGGTTCAAAAGGGGCGTCCTACCATGGCTCCTGATACGATTTAGAAGTAAGAATGGTTTACTCCATAATTTTGAAGTTGGGAGTAAAATGATCTTTTAGGTACAACAGGAATTCTCATTCATTACATTAAATCTCCTTCCTATCAAAAATATCAATGCAACTGTGTCCACGAAATCAGGCGACCAATCTCCTATGTAACAGTGGGTTCCTATTTTTTGTTGGCAAAAGTTTCTCACCATTTTCATTTATTGTAAATATATGCCTATTTTTAGGTAGTACAAGTGGCTGGTACGTGGCTCATTTGTAGGGCCGTTCCCACGCCATATCAAGGTGGCTACAAATTGAACATGGCCTATCAATTGAATCAGTAGTCATAATAGCCAAACAAGACAACATTTTCTTTTCTTTTATCTTCATGTAAATAAGGATCATGAAGATACTATTTGAACACAGTAAGACTCCCGTCTCTGTTTTTTTTTTGTTTAAATCGCGTGCATGTTGCCAATATCCCGATCTTTGCTAATATGATTAAAAAAAAGGGTTTTCTTAATTATGAGCTGGTCTTCAAGGAGGTGAGACCTTATTGGAACCTGTTAAGCTAATAAACAGTTAATTAGGGTTTATAACAGGGTGACATGAACATAGCACGACAGATCTAAACGCATTCTCATTACACAAATCAGATCCCATCACTTGGTTGAGGGGGACAGAATCACTGGCAGTTCCAGGAGGTCAATATTCCACAGTTGTGCTCCCGTTTCCACCACTTTTTCATCCATTTGAGATATTTCCTCCCATATTCTCACATCAGGTTTAGCTTTGCTTCAGAATAGGTGTCGCAACATGACACCTATTCTGGCCAAACTATAGAGTGTTCGATATGGGGAAGTATATATAGCCTGTGGGTGTCTGGCTATGAAAAATTAGTACCCGGCGAGGGACAATATGATGGTTTCAAACGATCGGATTGGCCGTCACTGGGTCCTTAGCTGCCCGACAAGGCTCCGCTCACCGCCACAGCCCTGGGGTTCCTTCTGCAAGTGGCCAACATGGAAAGAGAGGAGGGACTATGTGTAGTCCCTCCTCTCTTTCCTTGGCGGCCATTTTCTTTGTTTCGATTTTGAATCTTTTTTCAATGGCCACCATGAAAAGGGAGAAAGGACTACATTTCGTCCCTTATCCCCTTACTGTGACGGCCATTTTTCTTTTTTTCTTCTTTCAGTTGGAAACACTGACGGCATCTACCAACTGAAAAAAAGACTCTGGTCATACAGATCGGAGTACTGAGCTTCGCTCGGGCCTGTAACTATGCGCCTGGGGTATTTCCTGAAGCGGTAATGCCCCCCTGCTCAGGGCTTATGCTTAAACAGAATGTCCTAGTTCCAATTGAGAATTTAACAGTTTAGCGCAAAGCAAGCTTATTTATAGTGCATCATCTTATGCATTTTACACAAAAATGTATTTGGGTGTGTTTTCTGAGTCAGAAGCGGCCTCCGAAACATTGTGCGGCTTTGGTGCGGATTGACTCACATGGGTTTGCACGTTGACTGAGGTCTTTGGGGAATAAATACGGGTTACACCCGTCCCGCGAGGAGGGGAAACTCCTGGTCTTTTGGGCTCCTAGGACTCCTGGCCTGTGTAGCTTACGAGTAAACCCGAGTAAGGGCATTTCGTAAGTAATATAAGCAATTATTTTGGAAACATTCACAGAGGGTTTCGTTTCTGTGGCTTATCTTGCTAAGTCAATTACTGAGAGTGTATGATGCTCCGAAGCTAAAACAACAATATCATTGGTGGAAGTGTATTATTGTGAAATAGTACATACCTTGGAAATGTACTATGTCACATAATTGGTTTTGACCCGAGTCTGTGAAACCACGTACCTGATCTGCAAAATAAGGATTTTAATGTCTTTTTGGTAGCATTGACAATTGCTGGATTGTGAGAGAAGAAAAAAAAATGTTTTTAAAAAAGTGGCATTTTCTTTATAGAATGGTCTAAAATTAACCTGCATTACAATACAGGTTCGGCGACTGCGGACTAAGTTAGTCTATGAGCCATCCTTAGTACCATTTGCTGGAGTAACTGTGCTCAGACACAATCATAAAGCGAGCTTCTGGCTGCGCGAAAGATATTCTATTTACACACTGGAAATACATGTAACTCGGGGGTGGTGACTGCGGACTATAAGTCTTTGAACTAACCCTGTTTTTGCGATTCTTCAGACGGGTAGAACAAAGTAGATAAACCAATAAGCAGTGATGTTGGTCTAGCTGATAGAGTTACTGGTGCTACCTTGTTTTTGCAATCATGAAATTAAGAAATTAGCAGAAATCAAACGCCAAGACAAAAGGAAACAAACTGGCGCCGGTGCAGGAAGAAGCTGATTCAACTACAGCCTCTGCCCCTTTAAGAATTACTGATTTCTTTGGGGGGGGCATTGTACACATCAAGATACATAGTGAACCAGCTGAATCAGCTGAAGAGGCTGCCTACATATTAGCTGAACTTGATAATAATGTTCTCCTTAATCTCTGCTATAGCTTTGAAGGACAAATTAACAACTTGGAGAAAGTGGCTGCAGAGAATGCTGTAAAATATGCATCAATTAGTGCTAGAGATTAATAGGGTCTTGGAAATGAGAATCATACTTCTGTTTCTACTAGTCTCTCGTGCTCACCCTGGCTCACTGGACTAAATGATGAAACATCTAATTCCTCCATTGATCAAGACCGGATCAACTTTAGGAAAGAGGGAAACATGGGAACCCTTGTTTGGGGAAAAGCATAAAGAACAAGAGGCCCATTATAAAGCAACTAGTTTTGCTCTCAAAACCTTGCTAAAACTCTCCCATAATATTGCATGTCAAGTTCAAATCAATGCGGCCCTACTGGTTGGTTTGGGAAAGGGTAGTCCCAATACTCCGTTGTTTGGTCGTATTGGTCCATCTACCTTGGGCATGAAAGTGAAGGATCGCCCTACAAAAGATAATCATCCCAGTTTACCGGACAATCTGGAATCAACAAAAGTTGAGATTTTACTGGGTAGTGACAATGATGAGGAAATGAAGATGCCCAATAAAATAGAGAAAGGAGGAGGAAGAAAAAGATGACTAATAATGAGAGACCTACCGCCAGGGCAGCAGGGGATTGTGGTGAAGATGAGGATGTAGTGAAATCCCGGAATAAGAAACGTTTGACAAAGAGATCTAGGAAGAAAGCTGCCAGAAGGGCCAAAGGGGTGGCCTCTAAAACCGGAAACCTCACCAACTGGCTCCTAGGAGCAACAACAGGAAAACCTAAAGAGGCTAAAGAAACACCTGAAGTAGAAGAAATCCTTCTTTGAATGACAGTGCAATTTCAATTGATACTTCTGTATGTGAATCTTACTATGAATCGGAAGAGGCGCTAAGAAGTGATGCTTACTCCTAAACCCATTAAACGAAACAAAGTTGATTTTGGTGGAAGAAAACAAAAAATAGCATTCTTCCACTTAAATCATTTAACATGGGTACTACTAAAGGTAGAAGAAAATCTATCAACAGAAGTCGACTGTTGGAAATTCTTAACCAGCTTTTGCCATTAAGGCTGATTAAATCTGAGCATCTTAAATTTGTTGAACTATGTGATGATATGATAACCACAGTACACTGCCATGCTGAAGTGGTGAACCTGATTAGGTTACATTCTGGAGAACCTATGAAAAGGGTTTATGAATTGGATTGTGAATGTGTGAGGAGTCAGGCTAATATATTTAAACAGAATAACGACAAATATAATCAAAAAGAGGACAGTAAAGGTGTGCAGTACAGAAAAGCTAAATCGGGTAATATGGGTAACCCTAATGTAAGAGCCCACTGAGAATGGCTCTGTTCCCTTCTCACCCCAATGATGGTTAACAATTGAGTGGCCACCAAAATTATAACCTGGAATACGAGAGGTCAGTCATCTCTTCAAGAAGGATGGATCTCCGAGTCTAATATCCATGGCGGACATTATACTTCTCCAAGAGACTTGGCTCATGGCATCACCCTTTTTTGATGGTTATAAATCTTATGGACGTGATGCCAGGAGGGGGATGAACGGTAGACCCTATGGGGGATTGGTTACGCTGGTGGCAAATTATATTCCCTCAAAAGAGATCCATGCCAGTATTAGCGATAATAATGATCTGGGTGTTGAATTGTTAATTGGTGGTCAACAAAAGGTGCCGATAATCAATGTAGATGACACTCCGGGGGATGAATCTACTTTGGGTATCCAGAGCACCATCTTTGAGCTAATTACTAGCAGTTATCCTGTTGGGGATGAAATTGATATTATAATTGCTGGTGATCTAAACTCAAGGATTATATATATGAGAATGGTAATGTAGATTCGGTGAGTACGGTAAGGAACAGGAACAAAAATCATAGGTGGAAAGTATTCTTTGAAGAAATGGAGTTAAAAATGGTTATATACCTATGGGGCCGACATGGCGCAATGATCTTTGTACCTCTACCCTAGACTATATTTTTGTTAATTATGCAACTCTAGAAAAAGCATTGGAGTTGTAGGTTAACTTTAAGGAGTTCAGTGATCACGCAATACTCCGTTGTAGCTTTGTAAACAGAGCCATTAGGACTATTACTAGTGATAGGACGGGTGAACTAGTGATTTATAGTAAGGGCACTCGTTTGGGATGATCAGATAAGAACTTGAAAAAGGCCAAAATCTAGAGTCATGGGATGATCGACAATTACAGATATATGAAGACAGCTGTAGAGATTGTGATCAGGTTAGCTGATTGTATGTATAAATGTGTAGAGAGGGGAAGTAATTTTGCACTCAACAGGCTGCGATGCCGGAAAGACCCTATGATAAAGTGATAGTGGCAACTAAGAAGAAACTGAGGTATGATAGAAGAGTGGTTGATCAGCTAAACGTAGAACCCGAAGATAAGCTTAGGAGGAAATGCTCTATCAGGAGTTGGTATCGAAATTTGAGGGAAAGGTACTTTAGCTCTTAAAGGGATGTAGTCTGGCAGAATATGGTGAAAATACTAATTGAGGGAGAACAATCGTAAAATGTGGGCAAACTATAAATTGGTTACAGGTGGAAGTAATGATGCTCTACACTGTAACATTGAGGAGCAGCCTTGTGCAAGTTATCAGAGTAAAAAAAATCTCTGGACCCGATTTTGTACTTGTAACTAGGCCTATACCTGACCTTACTATTAGTCGTGATTATATCTTAGATATCATAAAAAAGGTCAAATCCTCTAGGGCGCCTGGCTCTGATGGGGTTTGTAATATGATTATCAAAGATAATCCCGGGGTATGGGCTGACATCCTGTTGACCTTGTATGATAAAATAATAAACACTGGTATTTTACCCACCTCCTTGAGGATGTCACACATTATACAGTGTTCAAAAATGGTATAAGAGCCTCTCCTGACAATTATCATCGGCTTGCTTTGACAAACGTTCCTAGCAAAATATTTGCAACATTCATCTTAAAAGGCATCAATAATTGGATAGCCAAAGAATAAATCTATAACATCTCACAGATGGGGTCCAGGAAGGGCTGCTCCACTAGTATGAATATCTTCATCATAAATACTCCGTTAGAAGAAGCCAGGGGGAAAAAAAGAGCTGTCTCTGTATATTCTATTTGTTGATTTTGCCCCAGCTTTCGATACAATTGACAGAAGGTTACTCTGGCAAAAAACTAGACACAATGGGCATGCCACAACATCTATTGTACTCTTGTATGCTGTTGTATAATAATAATTTTGGCAGAGTAAAGTTGAATAGTCAGGTACATCTTTTCAAACAAATCCCAATATACGCGTTAGCACCTACTCCATTTAATCTTTTTTTTGCTGATTTTCAAGACGCCTTCCTGGAGAATCGGAATGCTTTCCCAAGAATTTGGGGTAGCTGGGATATGCCGACGATATAGTGATTTTTGATAACACCTTCTTCAGCATTTCCAATAGTGCTCTGGCCTTGTGCAAATACGCAAAAAGTAATGGGTTACAAATAAACATGCTGAAAACCCAATTTATGGCAATAGGTCAGAAGTGCACTAGCAAACAATCTATCAATACCTTGCTAGGTTCTATTGGTAGAACAGAGCATTTATAAGTACCTGGGTCAGGATTTATAATCATAAAAAGAAATGTCTGCCTGCAAGAAAATAATAAAGTAAAAGCATTGTCCACAATGATGGCGATAACTGCTTTTGCAAAGAAAACTGCAGGCTATTCTATGATGGGAGTGCTAAACATTTATCGACAGAAACAAGTGGCATCATTTCTGTATGGCTTGGAAGCCTGTTATGTTGATTGAGAAGACTGAGCCGATACATTAGAGGGGGTGGTCTAGCAGAGAATCTTGGGCCTCACTAACTACACCCCGATAGAGGCAATAAGGTTGGAGCTTGGTCTTGCCTCCTTGGCCACCCATATCAACATTAACAGAGGGCTGCTTTATATGAAGACTATGTATGCAAAAGATCACTCCCTGTTTATAATGAAAAATGCATTCCAGGAGGGTAGCTATGAAAGCATGCAAATATTTAAGAAATTAACAAAAACTTCTTTGATAAAATATGCTGGTCGCCACATTGGGAAGAGGGTGAAGGAGTGTTTTGCTTCCGACTAAAGATGATATCTCTGTTGACCTTTGCAATCAAAAAACCACAACCTTTCTTTAGACTAATTCCGTCTCTAGCTACAAGGTAAATATTCCTGGACCTTCAGCTTAATCGTCTGAAGGTCTTTGAAATCACAGAGCCTGGCAAAACATAGCTGCGGGAAGAGAACATGTAGGATCTGCATGGAGAACAGCCACATTGAAACCGCAATCTATGTTCTTACATCCTGTGTCAAGTTAAAATCTACATATGAATGTTATCTATTAAAATATGTGAATAATCTGGAAGACTTAAGTATGGAAAGCTTTTGGCTGAGAAGCCTTTCTGGCTCAAATCGGGGCCTTATGATTGCAATTACACAAGTTTGGAAATCTGTAGAGAAAACTTAAGTGAGATTATTGGAAAACCTCCAAATTGTATAGGAGAAATGTGTAGTGATATGATAATGTCAAAAATTCCAAGTTGATCAGCACCTCAGTTGTACTATACTATGTATGCGCTAATGGAGTAAGACTAATTTAGTATGAACTCACAGTAGTTGGGTTAAGGTTTTTCTAAGCTTAATGATTCGCATAGTTTACCTTAATGTTTTCCTTATTATTATTTTGTTGGTTTTTGCTGTCTTTAAAAATCTTAATTTCATTATATGAATGGTTGAATTATATGTATGATTCAACTTATGCTTTTATTATTCCTCTGTTTTGTAGTGTGATTAGTATGCGCAATGCATTTTTTAACCATCTTGTGATCTATGTTACTAATAAACACATCAAAAAAATTATGCATTTGTTTTGTCATGATTATTTTTTTTATTTATTCTGCGCACACAGACGCACACACACAATAGCCCACTGTACAAACACACTGCCCCAGCACAACACTGCTAACATGCACCACTCCTGCAATGCACACACATACCCTGCACCGCAGCTCACATACAGAATACCCACAGCACTGCACATGTCATCCCAAGCAGTAAACATATACTGTCCCAAACACTCCACACACACGCAGCCACTATAGAATCTGACCTTCCAGTGCTAACTGGGCACACAGAAATCTGGCATTCATTAATATGCTTTCTGCACATGATAATAGGTGTCTTTGCTGTGAGAAATATGAATATTGGATATTGTAACTGGGCATAATAGTATCTCGCCATACCGAGCTAAGTGGGAAAAATCAAACAGCATTGAAATCCTAAAGGGCATAATGGGAACCTTCTGTGCTATGTGTGAGGAACCAACAATGAGACTTGCGACACAGTACTCATGGTGATTGGCATAAACGTTTATTAAACAATAAAGGGGTTGTAAAATGCCTCACTCCCTGATCTAAGTAGTATTTCCCTACCTCAACCAAAACTAGCATTGTTCCTAAGTACACTACGAAAAATATGGCTACGATATCACTATAATGTGATATACATTTCATACAAGAATGCATCACCTTATGTATGGTTAATATCAGTGTGTATAGGCCCATATTACCAAATTAATGTGAATGCAAGCAGACATCCAAGGCCAAATGATAATGATGTGTTATTATATAGCACATACGCTTTAGTGCTTTAGATAGAACAAATATACAGACAAAATCACCCAAACTGCGTATGTACTCATTTAGCGACTTCAGAAGAATGAAAGGCTACGTTAAGGTGTTTTCGAACAGACTAAATCAGTGACTCACCCCCTGAAGTGCGCCTGAAACAAACCTTTAATGAGTCTAACAATTATTGTATACAATTTCGGAAAGACATTTATTATTCCTATTCTTTCTTATTTAGGGTCACTGCTCAAAGTTTTACACTTTTGAAAATTTTTTTAAAAAAAAAAAGAATTTAGGGGTAGCAGGGGAGACCACAGGGCTAGCAAGGGAGACCTTATGGGCTGCAGTTGTGACCCCTGGCGACCCCCAAATGACATCCCTGGACCAGGAGCTACCAGTGAGGAGCCAGGAGTCACTGCATCGCGTTCTGCAAATCTAACTTCGACATAAAATGCAAACCTATCACTTTGTCCTTTATTTATGACCCCCATATGCTTTAAATTTTGTATAGATCTGTCCGAATGCTTATTTATAGATTGTCACAAATGCAGAAAGTGAAATTCACATAGGTGTGTTTGAAGCCAAAAGTAGCTCTTGGTAGCTGTTGGTGTCAAGCTAACCAGGCTCTTCTAGGCCACAAGCAGGAGCGAAAGAGCTCCCAGCTCCTTCCATTTTCGAACCCTGAAGTTCTTTATAGCAAAAGAGGATAACTCCCTCCTCTTGGCATCGCAATCCACTCCGGGGGAAATGACTCCCTTTCCCAGGCTTTTTATTACATTCAACACAGTTCACATCCTAAGGGCATGGGCCTTCCTTTGGATTCTCTTTCTAAGGCAACACAACTTGGGTGCGGGTCCCAGATTTGTATACTCTCCTGCCAGGTTTTCTTATACAGTTCATTATGGATGCAAATCCCAGATTTGCAGTTCTCTTGGTGTACTCACTTGGTGCGAGTCCCAGACTCACCCTTTTCCTTCTGGTTTTTGCAAAGTTAACAAGGCTGAGAGGAAGGCGGTTGCTTTTCTTCCTCTTCTTCAGGAAAAAAAAAAACATGAAAATGTAAGTTGCAGAAAATAAAGAAATATAGTTCCACCAGGAAAAGGGGTTTCCCTTCCCCTACATTTCCTCTGGTAATTAGAAAGTCACTTTATCGCAGTTCACGGCTCTCCAAGTAGCATAACTCTTTTCTTGGGGTTTGTCCTGGGCTTCTCTTCTCAAGATAACACCTTCATAGGTGCAAGTTTTATTTATTAATTCTAGTTTTTACTATAGGACACTGTTTCAAATGGGTTTTTAAAAATGTTTTTATTCATTTTATCCAAATTAAATTGACAGCGAAAAGTAATATATTTCGATTGTAAAAGTGGCTTACGGATGTAAAACCAGAACACTCGCGCTTGCGTATGTAATCTTGTTTCTTAAAACAATAAAACTTGGTTTGACTAAGAATATGTATATTTATAGTAACGTTGAAACAAAATGTGATTTTGAAGAGTACAAAAAATATTCTGCGTTAAAGCAAATAAACGAAACCTAGCATGACCTTGGAAATTTGAGCACACAATACATAGTCGCTTTGTAATTTGTCCCTAAAACTCTTGTACTAAAAATTGCAAGGATAAAACGTATCAGGTAACATCAAAGAAAAGATAAGATGCAATTGAAAGAAACTGAACGGACGAAAATCAAGTTTCTATTCATAAGAGCTGTTGAACAAGGACAAGCTTCATTTACATTGCGAATATAGAAAGGCTACAAATCTTGTAAGCAAAATTGACAGTATTATAATATAATATTTATGCAAATGTGTGCTTGACGAGAAACAGAGTACCACACAGATATTGGAGCTGCCGCGAAGAAAGCTAATTTTTTTAATTGATGTATAATGTATACAGAGAAAGTAATTTTTTTGTGAAATGTGTTACTTAATTTTGCCAATGGGTACTAAAATAAATTTTCCATTTCTCTAATTTACATAGTTAAAGCATCAGGATGTGCGTATGTCAAGACAACCATCTGCCCGTCAATGGGTTCTTTAATCAGAATTGGAATTCCACCATCACAGACGGAACAAGGATTACTATCTTCTGGGACGATCAAATCGCCCAAGTATGCCCATTTGCGGTGCCCGTCATCCTAACAAACATGCCAGAGTTTACTCAATGAAGATATGTGGATATCAATGTTTTCTTGTCGATGTGTAACAAAACTTATTTTTCTCTCCACCAAAACACCATATGCTTCGATAAATAGATATTTTGACTTACAATTCAAGTACTGGCCATCAATGGACAGAATCACAAAGATTGCATGGAATGTGACAGTCGACCTGAACATTCGAACTATGGCTATTGTGTTCTTCCACCAATTGTGTGTTCAAAAGGTATGAATGTTTTGTTGGTTGTATTTCATTTTCTTCCCATTGAATTAAAGAAATATAAAGACTTGGTAAATTCTCAACTAGGAGTATTTATTGAAAAGTGTACAACATTTTCTGTTTTTGCGAAAAGAGTAAACATTTACTTTGGGCATGAGTGTTGATCTTCTGTGTCTTGCGTTAGGTAATGTGATGCCGTTGTTGAGGACGGGGTACGTTTAACTATGCTGTGCACCAACGTCATGAGAAGAGGTGGATCATATCGGTTTGACATGTCGATGTAAACATGAGGGGCGGGTGATCTGAGTTACTGCCACGAGGGCATATGAATTTAGGGTGATGGATCAATGGATAAGATTATCACAGGATGGCGGTTTACTAACCGTGAGTCGCATTTGCAAATGTCAGGGGCGAGCTTCTGTAGCAACAAGATCCTGGATGGGCGGAGCCACGAGGAGCCACAGAGCCAGCGGTGGCATGAACAGAGAGAAACCTGCTCGCTGCAGGCACCTTGACCGAGCAAGCGTCTCCGGTCAGGGAACGAGACTTGATGGGAAAACAACCGTCTTCTCTGGTGGCGTGGCCACTGAAGAGCAGTGGTGGGATTGGTGCTCATTAACCTATGCACCTAATCAGCTGAAAGCAGTACCAACCAGAACACAGACGCTAGCGATATGTGGACACCTGCAAGTCCTATAATGATTGGTTACACGGAGAACCAAAACCGACGCAGATACGGAAAACAGTGAAAGAGATACAAACATTGTATGTCATGACTGGAATAGGTGCCAAAAGTACGAGAATGAAAGAGAAGCTAACGGGCACACAGCCCCACTAAAGCAGAGGTGAAAGGATACAAACTTTGTATATGCAGGCTGAAATAGCAAAATAGGCTATTAAATAAATTGTGAAACACCGGTCTACAACCATGAAGGTGGGAGACAGAAGTGCCTTGTCAAGTAATCCCGAAGACATTTGAAATAAAACCTGAGAAAAGTACAGTTTTCTTTATAAAGGGGGAAGAGTGAAACCCATACTGAAGACAATTATAATTTCTACCAAGTGACTCTAGAAGACTGAAAACTATACCATTGTGTACTAAACTGAGAGCAAGTCTACTACAAGTTGGGCCAGGCAGAAACCCACACTTTTTCCTTTAGTTAGGCGTTTTCTAAAGTGGTAGGGCCAGTTATTGGTTAGGATCTGGACAGAAGAATTTTACTTTGGACTTGACGTGGACCCTTAGCTTTAGTTTTGTTAGGTAGGGAACTTCCCTGGGAGCAATAGGGCTAGATAGGCAGTTTTGCTTTTATTTTTAATAAACATCTTTAACTATGATCCAACATAGTCAGACTATGCAAACACTGTGTTGGACCCACTTTTATTTAATTTGTTTTTTTTAAACTTTATTTAAGCTTGGTAGTCACCGAGTACAGCATCCTGAAAAGGAGAAATGAACATATCACCTTTACAGCAGTGGTCTATGGGGAACAAAAACATGAGCAATATACACACTCAGGTAATTCCCATAAAAGTTGTTTTCTACAGGGTGTGGCTTGATGGCCACGTAGTAGGACGTGCTCTGGAGGAGCTCCTCGATCCGACATCGATCCTGCGGGAAAATGTGATGCTTGCAGGGATTTAAGAAGGTTACCAGCACACCCACCGACCTATGAAGAGCTGGTGTTCGCAATGGGCATCAGAAAACGGGTCCCGGTGGCTGTATGAGGTAGATGCAGCGGTCCGCGATAGCCTTGAGGCCTAGCATATAGAGACGGACAAGATGGCCGGCGGCAGACAAAGGGTCATAAAATGACCACGCAGCCGTCAAAGAGCGGATCTTGTGTCTGCCTCATTGTGGAATTGCTGACAGAGACTGGCCCACAAGGGATGAGATGCTGCCGCCTCGATCTGTGGGACGCACTGCAGCCGCGTGAAGCATCGGGCTGTGAGAGGCGCACTGGGCGGCTACCTGAGCCCGGCGGGGGAGCCGAAGCGAGGTCCCTGGCGGCGGACCTGCCCGGACCCGGGTGCAGATGCTGTGATCTGTGGCGGGTGGATGCGCGGCGAAGAACAGCACGGCCCCGGATATCCGGGGCTAAGGAGAGCCCGAGTGGCGAGATCTTGGGGACGCCGCCGGCATTGAGGAGCGGCGGCTCAGCGCGCACTCCGCTGCACAGGCGGAATCCCGGCGGCACGAAGACTTGGCGCTGCGGGGCCCAGGAGAGGGCAGCGCATAATGCGTCCACCCCCACGAGACCCCGTACACGGAGGGGCTTGTGCTGGACCCAAAAGCCCTGAAGCGGAGGCTGTAGCAGGCACGGGCCAGCAGGGGGGGGCCGACTTGAAACTTTGGAAGTGCCCAACCACAGAGTGCACGCGGGTGACTATAAACAGTCACAAGTGGCCCAGGAAGGGGCCGAAGAGCACAAGGGCACAAGAGAGCAAGCCCCGAAAAGCACAGGCCCCTGCACAGCACACCAACTCTGGCATACATGCTGAGGAGATAGCCGACATGAGATGTGTTTGCGGGGGGAGATTTGAATAGGTGCCCGGAGGACATAAGGGGGCTGTCCCCCTACTGGACCCATTCACAAATGTCTGGGTGCCACGAGAAGGCACCCAGGGCAAGATTGAAGGCTGGTGTGCCCTGATGCCAGCGGAGGGCTAAAGTTGAGGACCACAGGGTCAGTGCGCACACCTAACCACTGGCTACTCAAGGAGATACGGCAGGGGCTGGATGAACAATACCGCATGGGTGCAGATACAGGGGAGGACACAGCCCATTCTAGGAGGGCGGCGTACAACAGGGATATACCAGAACACGATTAAAAGCAGCCCTTGAATGCTGAGAGTGGTTTGACGCCACGTTGGAGCTCCTAGTGGGTTGGCACCGCCGATACATGTCCGTGCAGCACAACACAGTGCCCAACAAAATCGTCAGACCAAGGACCAAGCAGCCCACGCTGGAGACCTACGCCAGGACACCTCCAGGGGCGGAGGGGGCCAAAGGCACAGACAACGCCGCCACGGCAGCAGCGGAGACACCGGGCATGATCCAGGAGGTGCTGGCAGCAATAGCGGACTTGAAGATTGCCTGGGAGACTAAATTGGACCTGGCAATGAAGGACCTAAAAGTAGGAATGGACCTCAAGATCGGAGTGGTCCAGGAAGAAGTTAACCTGCTGAGACAGGACGCAAGGACACTTGCGGAGTGCACCGGAAACCTGGAAAAGGAGATGGCCCCAAATACGGCAGCATGCGCCGCCCACGGATCAGAACTTCATGCCCTGGTGCAGCGCGTGGGTAACCTGGAGAACAGGGCAGAGGAGGCAGAAGGGCGCGTCAGACGCAATAACATTCGTATTGCCGGAAGGAATGGAAGGGCCTAACCCGACGGAATATGTAGAGTCCATGCTCTTGCAGGAAATAGCTGGTGGTGCACTGACACAGGGGTTTGCGGTCGAAAGGGCACACCGGGCATTAACGAGGAGGCCACCCCCGGGAAACCCCCCGCAGCCACTGATCGCAAAAATACTAAATTACTGGGATCGAGAGAAGTTACTTGAATTCTTCCGAAAGGGAGGTACGATTGAAAGGGGGCCAGCGAAAATCACAGCGTACCCAGATTACGCTTTGCACGTACAACGCAGCAGGATGAACTTTGGATCGGTGAAAAGGAGATTGAAAGAGGCTGGCCACAGATATATGCTGCTTTATCCGGCCAAATTGAAAGTGTTCCACAAGAACAAAACCCTGTTTTTCGAGACGCCGGAGGATGCTATGGACTGGCTGGATATGCAGGGTCGCCCCCAGGAACCGGGGATCCAGACAGAAGCTGCGGAAGATGAGTAACATGCAGCTGTGTCATCTCGGTGACACAGCACAAGACACTGGGACTAGAGTATAGTGCTAAATAAATTTGTGGGGAATGTGTAGTAGAAATATTGGCCTGCAAGACCCGCTAGAAGCAAACAAGCTGGAGCTCTTGGGAGACACCCCTCGAACCCCATAGCATCTCGCTTAGTTAGGTCACGGTTAGTTTGGCGACGCCCCGCAGGGTCCTAGTCCTCGGCTCGCGAGGCAGGACCAGACGCGGGTGGACCTGCGATCCAGGGATGGAGCTGGGCATTTGTTGGGGATTGGTAGGGAGGGGGAGGGGTTGTGTGCAGTGGGGTAGGGGGAAGTTTGTGGTGTACATAGTTTTGGGGAGTTTTAGTTTTAGTCTGTGTATGAGCCTACATGGAAATGTCGAACAAATCAATGGCAGCGGGTAATCTCAGAATTGTGACCTGGAATGTGCGGGGCCTAAATAGCTATCTCAAACGTAACAAGGTGATGATGTACCTAAAGAGGATGCGGATTGAGACAGGAAACCAACCTCACTAAGGTTCACAACCTCGCTCTGCTACAGGAAACCAACCTCACTAAGGAGAAGTTGGAGGTGATTTGGAGAAAATGGAGGAGTAATGTCATAGGGGCCACATACTCGGCATATGCAAGAGGGGTGATTACATGGGTGGCACCGCATGTGCCATTTCAGCTGCTTAGCTCAACAATAGACACAGAAGGCGGAATGGTGGTGGTGGCAGGACTCCTGGAGAACAGAGAAGTGAATATCATAAATTTGTATGCCCCTAACCATGATACAACGGCATATATAAGTTCTTTATATAGTAAAATTAGCCCCCTGGTGGGTGGCGCGATGGTGTGCGAGGGGACTTTAATTGCACTCTGAACCCCAGGTTAGATAGGTCAGATGACAAATCAGAAAAGCCGGTGCCAGCAGCTAAAGCGCTGAGGACACGGTTGATGGACCTCGGCCTGGAGGATGTGTGGAGAAGGCTACAACCAATGGATAGGCAATACTCGCATTATGCAGCGCCACATGACCTGCACACAAGGCTGGATTACGTGTTTGCATCTGCCGGGATAGTAGGTGAAATCGTGGGGGCGGAATACAAGGCCCGGGTACTCTCTGACCATTCGCCTTTGGTCATAGAGTGGCGACATCAACCCCCCAGAGCGCGGATCCCGACGTGGAGGCTCAGAACTGAGGCTCTACAGGATACAGGCTTTCGAGAGGATTTGAGGGACGCCATCGAGGAATACTTTGAAATTAACACGGGCAGTGTGCGTTCTGTAGGGACAGTTTGGGAGGCATTTAATGTAGTGGTGCGGGGAGTAGCTATATCTAAATCCAAAGGGCTCCAAGGGGGTATCGAGCGGGAACTGCAAGAGACGGAGAGAGAACTAGAGGGCTTGATACAAAATGAGGGGACCACTCGTGCGAACAGTGCTAAAATAAAGGATTTACAGCTAGCTTGTAGTGAACTTTGGGACAGATTATGTAAACTAAACTATAAGAAATACACAGAGGCTGCATGCAGGGGGGGATAAGCTGAGTATGTTATTGGCCTGGTTATACAAGAATGAGACCCCCCCCGCTCAGTTATCAGAGGTCAGGGACGCGGAAGGTCAAATCTATAATACCCAGGAGAGGGTAAATGATTAGTTCCTCAAGTATTACAGACGATTATATGAAGACACAGGAGGGGATATGAGCCAAGAAATTTTGGATACGATAGAGGATATATGACTGCCCACCTTGGATGATCTAGAACAAGCAGACCTAGACGCCCCCATCACAGTGGACGAACTGGAGGCGGTGATCCAACACCTGCCTACATGTAAAGCGCCCGGGTGGGATGGGTTACCCAGCGAGTTTTATAAAACGTATATGCAGGAGCTACTCCAGCCACTGCGGGCCATGTTTAATGAGGCCTATATGAGCAGGGGGAACTGCCGGCATCCCTCTGTGAGGCGGTGATCATCCCGCTCCTAAAACCAGGCAAACTAGATGCGGAATGCGGATCCTATAGGCCCTTGTCTATGCTCAATCAGGATAGCAAGATACTCACGGCCGTGCTGGCCAATAGGTTAAAGAGGGTAATTGGCAAGCTGATACACCCAGACCAAACGGGTTATGTCCCCGGTAGAAATATCACAGACAACCACAGGAGGCTACACCATATCATTGATCAAACTAAGGAAGACGGGCGAGCTGGCGATCGTGTCGGTGGACGCGGTCAAAGCTTTTGATTCAGTGCGGTGGCCGTGGTTGAAAGCGACCCTGAAAGGATAAGGGATAGGGCCAGGATATATTAGATGCTATATAGTACCCCGATGGCTAGATTTAAAAGCGGAACCACAATATCAGATAAATGGCAACTTAGCAGGGGGACCAGACAGGGATGCCCCTGGTCACCCATGTTATACATCTTGGCATTAGAGCCGCTGGCAATATGCCTGCGGCAACAATATGGGGAGGTGGGGATCCGCACGACAGGAGGCACACACCCGATATCATTGTATGCAGATGATGTGCTCCTCTACTTGTGCCACCCGGAGGAGAACCTGCAATTTGTGTTGGAGGTAATGGATCGTTACGCCACCCTCTTGGGCATATTAGTTTGTTCCCCCTGGGAAGGTACAAGAGTACCCCACTGGGGAGGCTGCCCATCTTGCAGATACCCTGGCAGACCGTGACATTTAGGTATCTGGGAGTAAATGTTTACCACAAAATAAAGACAGAACACAAACATAACACAGAGAAAAGGATAGAGGGAGTTAAGACTAGCAAGGTGTTCTGGTTTAGATTACTCCTACCCATGATGGGAAGAGCAGCTCTACTCAAAATGGTGGTCCTGCCCAGACTCTTGCACTTTTTAGTAAATGTCCCGTACTAGACTCTTTTTTGTCAAACTTCATAGCATGTGCAGGGGCTTCATATGGGGCATCACCAGGAATAGGGTGGCCCTGTGGAAACTACAGAACACATGTGATAAGGGGGGCATAAACCTACCGAATTTCGAGCTGTATTACCTAGCGGGACAGCTTTTCTATGTGGCTAGGTGGTTGTCTGCGGAAGACTCGGCAGAAGCTAGGCTTTTGCAAGGTGAATTAGCTCCTTACTTTTTGAGGGAGACAGTGTGGCTACATATAACGAAAATAGCGAGGATGGGGAGACTATTGAAGCTGGGCTGGGAAGTCTGGCGCAGGACATGGAAAACGGTGGGTGACCCAGATTCGCTTTCTCAGCAGGTCCCGCTGGCGGTGCTATGCGGGGACGACTCCCAATTGTTTGAAGCGATCCGTAGATACTGGGAACCAGTGGGATTGGCCACCCTTGCAGACATATGGCAGGAGGGGGAGGTGTTGGGATTCCAGAGGCTGCAGGAGGAGACAGGGGTGCATAGAGGCCAATTCATTACTTATACTAGGCTCATGAAACGGGTGTGAGAGAATTGGCCTGAGACTGTGCTAGAGAAAGAACCTGATGCCTCCCTAGAAACGAAGTATGATGTCTCGGAGGGTGGGCACGAAATATCTAGGATATATGAGCTCCTGAGGGCGAAGGAGGGGAAGGAGCTGTTCCAATTGAGGTGGGACTGGGAGGAAGAGGTGGGGGAACCCATGACAGAGGGACAGTGGGATAGAGCCCAGAGGTACCATAAAAAGGTGTCCCAGAATGCGAGACTCCAGCAGATTCAGTTGTATGTCACCCATAGAGCTTATCTGACTCCCAGTAGAATAGCTAGGTTTGGAGGCTCGGCTGTACAAAAATTCCCCATGTGCGGGGAGGAGGAGGCAGGACTATTGCACATGTTCTGGGCTTGCCCTGAGGTGCATAGATTCTGGGAGGAAATAAAGACGAAAATGGCTGGTGGGGGAGTGGTACTGGATGTAGAGTCTGCTTGGGCTTGCATGCTTGGGAACTTCCCCAGGCCAAGTCATTCCAAGCATACCAGTAAGATGAAAGACCTGGCCTACATTTTGGCCAAATGCAGATTCGCAATGTGTTGGAAAGCGGCCCACAGACCCAGAGTGGAGATATGGTGGGCGGACCTCTTGAGATGGGCGGAAGCAGAAACCGCGGTATGGTTTGAAGCGGTCAACAAGGGGGGAGAAGAGGAAGTGGGCCCCCTGATAGCCTGGAGGCAGCTGGTGACCTTGATGGCAAACCCCCACCAGGTCAATCAGGATACAGAAGACCCAGATGAGTCAATAAGCGCAGATTCCTGAAAATGCTCATGTAGATGTGGATGAGATGGCTCGATTTTTCGGCGGAGGGTGGGGGGGATGACAGAAAACAACACTGTATAACGTGATGTTTTGACACTGATCATGTATGTCCTAAAAAGTTACTATGTTTGGTGTGCTTGTAAAATAATAAAAATTGTTTAAAAAAAAAAAAGTTGGTTTCTATACAGTCTTTCCCCCCTACCCCCCAACCCAGAGGCCTGGTGGGTCCTCCATCTAAATTATTGCTTCAATGTTTAAATTCTTGCCCACAGTCTGGAGGTTGATTGGCCAGGTATGCACGGAAATTCCCCCCATATGTCCTTAGGCCTGGATGTAGTCGGCAATGTCCCAATATAGGCCTCCTCAGCATTCTCAGCCCATGTCAAATCGGCCAACCACTCCTTAGTCCGTGGCGGGGCTTTGTCCTTCCACCTCTGCAAGATACACTGCTTGGCCACCATGCATCCCATGTTAATAAAAGCTCTCGTCCGTTTCACAGGGTGTCGGTCCACAGACCAAATAGTTCCCCCATGGGCGAGCGTGCAACAGGTAACCCCAACACTGCAGACAGGGTATTAAGCACAGACTCCCAAAATTCACATAGACGATCGCAACTCCAGAGCATGTGCAAGTGGTCAGCTTTATCAAAGTGACACCTTGGGCATGCACTGTCAGTCAACTGGTACATTTTGCCAATCCTATCAGGCGTGTAATACCGTCTGTTAAGAATCTTATGTTGCACTAGTTTGAATCTGGAGTTTAGTGATAAAGTTTTTGTATAAGAACATATCTGCTTTCAGTGACCGTCTGATAGGTCAACACCCAAGTCATCCACCTATCGGTGCCTTAAACTGGGATTTCGTCAGTCTATTTTGTTCATTATGATTTTACATAATGTGGCCAGTAGACTACGCCCACCCCCAGAGTTGGTGATCTATACAAAGAAGTTATCCTCAGGGAGGCTTGGTAGGGTAATCTCCCCCCCCCCCCCAACCTCCAAGCACTGACCGGTGCACACAGCCTATAATATTGTACCCTTTCCAGAGCTGTGCATTTATGTTCCTGCCTCCACGTTTGCGGTGTGATAAACTTGCCCTGCGGCAACATGTCACCCAAAGTCCTATATCCCGACCGCTCCCAGTGTGCAATAACTGATCTATCCCATGTAGGGGTAAAGCCTGGGAACCTCCACAAAGTGCCACCTATAATATCAATGTGTCACTCCTATTTTCGCATAGATAGCGCACCATGCAGTGACTGTACTGAGAACTGGGTCGTATGTGCAGTCGTCTCTGTATTTTACATCAAGCAGCAGTGTCCTAACGTCTGACTCGCCTGCCGCCGAGCTCTCTAATTTAACATGTTGTCAGGGCCTGCCCATTTTCATACCAATATGTTGCAAACTGTGCCTTGGATGCCAGCCAATACATCTCTAAATGCGGTGCTGCAAACCCATCCCCGTCGTATGGCAGTGTCATTTTCAACCATTTCTTTCGGACGGCACTGCGTGCCACAGACATTATGAGAGACCCATGAATTCTTGCAAAAAAAAAAAAGATTTGCCTGGCCAGAGGGAATCTCTGACAAAAATATACAACAGTTAAGGCAATAATACCATTTTAACAAGGGCCCGCTGGTGAGATGGGGGCCACTGTCCATCTAGTTATTCTCTCCTCCACATATCGCTCCTGAGCAATGTAGTCGTCCCGCAGGAGCATGCTCCTATCCCTAGATATAGTAAGCCCTAACTATTTAATCTGACTGGGCGCCCATCGCCGAGGAAAGTCACCAAGCGGTTCTCCTGTGGCAGCTGCCAATAGGAAAATCTCAGCTTTAGTATAATTTACTACAAAGCCAGAGTACTCACCAGCACGTGTGATATCACGCATAATTGGGTCCAAACTGACTAACGGATCTCTGACAGAGTAATACATTGTCTGCATTTAGTGAGATTATCTCTGGAGGTCCCTTCAGCCGTATCCCTCGCTTCCTGTGGCGTCATCAAACTAAATCCGCCATTGGCTGAATGGCTACGGCGCACAAAAGCAAAGATAGGGGACATCCCTGGTGGTGCCTCTAACAAGGACAAATTGTTCAGAGACTTGGGAGTTCACCAACACCCTGGCCACCGATCAAGTATATAGAAGTTTAAATATAGCAAAGCATAGTAGAGCCAATCCTTGTCTTCGCAAATATGGTAAAGAGATACTCCCATGACACCATATCAAACGCTTTCTGCACATCTACCGTCATTGCTGCTGCAGAAGCTTCAGGGGCCAGCCTCACTATGACATTAAATAAACAGCTGGTGTTAAGGGTCATTTATCTGCCAGGGATGAAACCGGCCTGGTCCTTATGGATCAGGTATGGCATCAATGGGAGCAAGCGGTTTGCCAGTGCTTTTACATACATTTTAGTATCAACATTCATGAGTGACAGGGGTCTAGACGACCCACAGATGTTGCTAGGCTTATCCGGTTTGAGCAGCACAGTTATTGTGGCTTCACGCAGTGATTCAGGGAGAAGCAAGTTCTCCAAAGACTCCTCCCAGACTTTTAAGAGATGGGGGGCCAGTACCGCACCATACTCCCTATAAAACTCAGCAGTCTACCCATCTGGGCCCGTGGCTTTGCATTTCGGGAGGTGTCTGATAACGGCCATTATTTCCCTAACTAAGTGGCATATTGATTTGGTCGGTGACAGTCTCATACAGCCGTGACAGAGGGATATCTTCAAGCAATGAGTGTATTGCTTGTTACCCATGTTACTGACCAGCCTCGTACAATGTTGCATAAAAACTTTGAAACACCCCAAGGATATCTTGATCCGTCCATTTACTATCCCCCTGTGCGTCCAGGACAAATCAATTTACGTGGATCCCCACTCGCAGCACACTTCAGGCCAGTGTCCTCCCCGGCCGGTCCCCCTCTCCATATTTCTCAGCGGCTATCAGCTGAGAGAAATACCTTCTTTTCATCAGTGCATGATCTCGGAACGGTTCCAGGGTAGTGCGTATACGTGCCAGCAGTTACGGGGTAGGCGCTGCAGCGTACGCACTCTAGTGCCTTTCATTTGTCTTCACATGCTTGCAGGTCTCACTGGATAGTTTTACGGACCCCAAATTCTCTAGAAATTGCCATCCCTCTAATGAATACTTTAAACGCTAGCCACCTTGTGCCGTGGGATTTAGCGCCTGTGGTATTGCGCAGGAAGAAGATCTCTATATCGGATTCTAGGTCAGCCTTAAACACTATGTCCTGTAACGCTTCCGATTTAAATTTCCACACCCTACCCTGGGAATCCCTCCTACCCACCACCAGGCATACCATTATTGGGGAATGATCTGAGTGTACGCAGGAAAATATCCACAGCTACAACGTTCCCCATGAGTGAGTGTGAAAGCAAGAATACATTGATACTTGATGCCATTTCATGCACTGTGGAGTACGAGGTGTAGCCACGGGTCTGCAGAAGCAACAGGTGCCATACATCTCGGATGGCTAATATATCCATCTGGCCCAGCAAGGATTATGCAGCCCTAGACAGGGGCTTAGGACCCGTACCCTTCCAGTCCATAGTCTGGTCCAAGATGAGGTTCATGTCACTCCCACAGAAGCGGTACCCCAGATATGTAGATAGAATACCTGCAACATTGGTGTGGAACTCAGGGGAGTCTATGTTCGGCCCGTATGTGTTAACTAGGAGTATCTCCATGCCTTCGAGGACGCCATGTACAATCACATAATGGCCAATTACATCACATAAAGGATCAATATGTGAATTTCTCCTGCTAAATATAAGTGGTTTATGAATGAGGGTCATAAGCCCCCCAGGACTGGGTCGAGTAGGAGGTGAAGTACCCATTTTCCCCCCCATGATGCCGTTATGCTCCCGCTGACGCCAGCTGTGGCAATGCTTTTCTGGAGGAACAAGACATTGGGCCTCATTACGAGGGCCCAGCTATTAGCTCCATGGCTACCGCCAAACTGGGCTCCTTTACCGGGTTCCCAGAATGGGGAATTACCAGGCCATTCTGAGTTCGGAGGGCCCGGTAATTCCTCCCTCTAGGAACCCGGGCCCAGACCTTCCCCATTCCCATCTGAGCCCCCATAGGGCTCAATGGAATGGGAGAGGGAGCCAACAACGGGCCAATTACGACCGGCCCGTTGTTAGCGCCCTCTAACCCTAGCGGGACCCGATAACAACGCCTGGTTTTACCAGACGTCCTTACCGGGTCCCGCGAGGGGACCTCGTAATTTCGCAGAACAGTTTTGTTCCATTAGTGGAGCCCCTTAACCCGTTCCGCGAATCTCGTAATGAGGCCCATTGACATTGTGCCTATTAACGTATGCAATAATTCCTCTTGTTTTGGTGTGGTTCCCCACGTCCCTGATATTCCAGCTCCTCGCATTAATCAACATCACCTTACCCTAAAGTCATGTCCCCCCGCCCCCCACCTCCGGGTGCACCAGCCCCATGGGCCCACACTGCCAAGAACCCACAACCCTTACTATAGTATTATGTACCTCTGTCTGCCAAAACATTTCTGAAACATTTTCACCCCCCCACTTCCATCCCCAACAACCCCCTAAGCCACCCACCCAAACCCCCACACTTCTCACCCAACTGCTCTGCCTCACACCAAACCCAACCCCTCCCCACCAACCTTCACTGCCTCCCCCAAACAGCAGTGTAAACAATACCCTCCCAACCCCCCCCCCATCCCACCCCAACATAGCCTCATCATCAGGCCTGGTTCCCAACTGTAAAAAACAAAAAGCCATTGCAACTGGGGCATAGAGTTGCCACTCCAGGCACTACCATGTGAGTCTTTAACAAGATACATATTGCACAGTAGCGTTGATAAATCGGTCCAATGCCATCAACACATACATAACGATTACCATCTCACTGAACCTTAGGTGGTATTATTGTCAGTGTCCTCCGTGGGCGCAGCAGAGGACTGCTCCAGAAGTATTTTGGCCTTTATGAACTTCAGTCTCTTCCGGGACCGTGAAAAAGTACATCTTGCCCTGGAATTGAAAATGCAATCTGGCTGGAAATAGCATCGCGTATTGAATATTGACCTCCTGCAGCATCTTTTTCACCCCCAGGAACTGACGGTGCTCAATTTGAAACGCCACGCAGAAGTCCAGGAAAATCTGGATAACTTGGGAGCCCATCCGGAGCGCTTTCTTGTCTCTCGCCAGTTTCAGAAGCAAGTCCCTCTCGTGGTAACTCAGAATGTTGAATTTTATTGGCCTCGGGAAGTCACCCGGCTTTTGGGTCAAAGCTCGATGGGCCCTTTCTACAGTGAAGGTGACAATTGTGGCTCCCCCAGTAGTTCTCTGAGCAACCGCTCTACCGCCTGCTCCATGCTTCCCATAAGGGCATTCTCTGGGACTCTGACTATTCTCACATTGTTCCTATGGGAGCAACATTCAAGGGCATTGTGTTTGTCTTTGACATATTTCATATCTTTTGACAGAGCATTGACATTTGATTGTAGGTCACGTGTATTATCCTGTCACCCCAATTCGCTCCTCGGTCTCATTGATCCCCTGGACTTTTTTTTTGCAAGCTGTGCCCTGAAGGTGGTAACATTTAGTGTGAGGTCATCAAGTTTCTAATTTACAACTGCGAACCCTTTAGTCATCGTGACAAACATTTGGTGCAGTTCAGAGGAGGGGGCGCTCCCCGCCTGTTCTGGGTCACCTGCAGTCTGGGGTGCTGCATTCCCCTCCCTATGGGGGGGGGAAATGACTTCGTGAATTTGTCCATTGCTCTAGCCTTCTTGCCCCCTCCTACACCCTGGTCAGATCTCCCAACAACCTAATAGAAATAGGGAGGCAACGTGTGAGAACAAACAGCCCCAGAGTTTAAGCCAGGGTGTCCCCACTTGTGCTACCATGCAGCACAGCTTGTCAATATGTTGTAGGACCACCAGCCCGGCAGTGAAGTGGGTCCTGCGACCACAACAAGCCACACAATCAAGTTAGCCCAGGGCAGTGGCTTCCCAGCAAGTCCCACCTTCCACAGGGCCCGAGACCTGCAGCAACACCAGGGGTATTATTCAAACTGTCCACTGTGCCAAAGAACTCAATAGATGGATGCGTGTATTGCTCCATGCAATGGAGCAGCAGTAGATTCACTTCTGCCCGACTGGGCATGGAGCAAGGAGGGAAAGATAAAAGACGAGCAACCAGGGTGCCACAAGCCGGCACAGAGCCCAGTGTCTTCCTGCCTCACTGTGTGCACAGGTCCTCCGGAGCTCCAGCGATCTCAGCAGGTGGCGGCCACACCAGCAATCACCACCGCCACCCAGAGCGAAGCTCAGGCCACAGCATCCCAAACAGCCATGCCCCCCCCCCCATTTGCCTCTTGGAGTTCACAGGGCCACAAAACCTGCTCCAGCAGGCAGTCACTGCGGCCTGTTTCCGCAGCAGAAGGCTGCCACGGCGCACGCCGATGAGGGCAGCCCGACTCACCCAGCCCTCCACAGCTCATCTGGGGAGAGCGCTGCCCGGCACAGCAGCCTCAGCTTGGAATAGGACAAAGGAGGTCCGAGGCCACTTTCACCAGTACAGCCCGGCCCAACCTTCTGCACAGGCTATCGCCCCAGGCAGCAGGAGATCTGACTGTCGCCAATCGGTGCAGTCGTCTGAAAGCCACTGTACCCAGCAAAGAGAAAGCGGCTAACACATTCCTCTCTGCAAATGCGATCAGGAGTTCTGTGCCACAGAGTAGAGCTCCAGAGCTAAGCAGCCATCTTGCTTGGCTGCTGCGCAGCACCCCCTCACCCTGCTCCACTTTTATTTTATTTGTTAATGTTCAATCTTGATGCAGTATTATCTAGGCCTTGGTTCTTCTCGAGAAAGACTGGCACAGATGAGGTCTATGAGGGTATGTTGATGTATGTGGGTGAGCTAAAGAAAAAGAAGTCAACCCACCTATTCGGTATTAAGGGGTGCATATATAATATTCAAAATTATTGTTCCCAGAAGTAATTTATCAAAATCACTAACTTCATTATTTTCTCAAGATCGTTACCTGAATGACGAGCGTTATACTAAATATCAGAGGTCATCGGTCACTGTAGAAAATATGGCTTTGTTAGCTTTAACCATAACGTTTACATGAGTTTCAACGAGCTACCAGCAATGGTATTATGACAAAAGTCCCCTTTCCTTCTTCAGGTCGCAATCATATTTAGTCAATAAATTATAAACGGTACCCAACTGAAACCTGTGTAGACTTTTTTCAGTTGTCAATTAGTGGGGCAATGCACTGAATTCTAACCAATTTACATATTGTAAACTTTCTAAAGGAGAATGGTGTAAAGGTATGAACTGTTCATGGAAACATATATATTAATCAAGAATGGTTAAAGGTATCAACATGTGGAGCAACTGCTGCGGGTCCTGCAAGAAGATGGATCTCTGTGATGGTGATGCTTACAGTTCTCCACATGGTGCTGAGAGGGGCACAACAAGGACACTTGTAAGGTTTTCCAGTTCAGGGGAGCATCAGCAGTGCAGGAACGATGAAATCCAGTGTGCAAAGGAAGAAAAGCAGGTTTATAGTCATAATCGAATGTCAAAATGTCGAAAGTCAATCTAGAAAAAGAAATGGCGAAAACAAAAAGATAATGTATTTTTTATTACCTTTTTTATTTGAAATGGGGGAGTTCCCCCCCCTCAACCCCTCTTTTTTTTTTGTTTTACCCATTTTTTTATTCCCGGACCCCCAAAAAAAAAATATATAACTAAAAAAATAAAAAAAGAAATCGACTTTTTTTTCGACATTATTGATTTCGAGATTATGACTGCACATCCCTGAAGCACAGGACTACTTCTGCCCCTGATGAATGTCCAGTTACCTGTAACATAGAGGACAGAAACTTATATAAGTTTGGCTTGTTTACACAATGGGGAATAAGAATAATTAAGTTGCCATTGTTGTGTTTGTTGATCGAGTATTTGGCAACTTTCGATACTGTGAGATGGAATCATTTTAACATGTATATGACTATGTGATGTGTATATGTTTTTTTAAATGTTTGTATTACTTGTGCTTGAAAGAGAATAATATATTAAAAATGATATTTTTTGTTACCGTTTGTTATTGAATACATAGAACACAGAATGCAGCCCATATTTGTTAAGTGGCTGTTTTGAGATTCTGCTATCTGAGGGTACATTAACTGTTTTATACAGATCGTTGTTTGTGTTCCTTCCTTTTGTTGAAGTACATATTATATATCCTCACTTAGTAGGAGGGAATATCACCTGAGTGTGGGGCCACCCCTGTAGAATATTATCTAAAGTTATCAACAAACATTAAATTGCTAAGAATTTTAAATGTTAATAAAACTATGATTAACCAGAAAATGATTCTCTGTGTTACAACCTACAACCATTCCTTCTGCTTGCAATTCTGAGAAAGCGTAATGTAATTTGTATAGCGCCTTCATCCCATTGGTATTGTCTCAAAGCACCGTAGGCCAAGGCCCTCACGTGGACCAGAGTCCAAGGTTTGGGAAAATTGAACAGAGGAGTTTGAAATGAGTGGGTGCATTTTAGCCAAAGCGAAGTTGGATAGGGGTGGCCAGGTCCCAACTAGCTACCCATGTTGAGCTGGCAAGTGGGTGGGTGCTTTGCAATTGACAAGCACGTATGCAAGAGTAGTAGACTAATTATGTGTACATCTAGACCACATTTTTGTTGTGGGGGATAGCTCCATTCTACTGCCAGAGGTGTAGTGCAATGTGTTGCTGGGAGTGGTGTATGGTTGCAGATTTGTGCTGGTGGGTGGCCTTGCCTTCGGCTATGTTTCATAAGCATGGAGTGCGATATGTACCTGTGTGCTCCGGCTGGCTTCTTGGTTTCGTAGCTTTGCCATGGTCTCTCTCCAGTGATTCTGCTGGAGTTTATTGGGTTATTTGGTGGTTACATGGAAACTCTTTGCTGCCCCGGACTTCCTGAAGTGGTTGACTAGCTCAGGGTTTGTCAGGGTGCTGGGGTGGGGGGGGGGGGCAAGCCATGAATTGAGTGCCCTTCGGAAGGCCCAGTGGTTCCCTCTGCGTTGGATGTTAAGTGGCATCAAATTCTGGGTAGTGGGGGGGATTGGATGGAGAAGTAGGAGCCTCCTATTCTAGACAATCTGAAGGGAGGATCACAAGGAAGAGTGCAGTGCCTGAAAACAGGCTTCTGTTGGGTTGTGAGAGAAACCAGAAGGTGTCTCACCAGCTAGTCCCTGGGGATCTCTCTCTCAGGTGGCCAGGGCACGGTCATTGCCTTTGGATACAGATCCTGGGGGTGGACCAGTGCGGGAGGATCACCTGGGTAAGGGGGTCTTCGGGAGTGGGAGACCAGATGGCGAGACGGGGTGTTCCTCCCCCTCTAACACCTTTACCCCATCCTACCAGGTAGAACACATGTGAACTTTACCTCCGCCCCCTTACCCTTCACAAACACTTCCACATGGACAGCCCGCTCTCTAGAAGAAAACAGACTCACACCCGAGCAGTGTACCCGACATGTCCTGCTACTATGGTCATGCAAAGTCAGGCAATTACTGACAATCACTCACGCCTGACTTCCATTACACATCCCCACACGGATAAAAGGGGGAGCACAAGAGCACACCCAGAGTGAGGCAAAGCACATGAAGGAACAGCAGTTTCGAGTCGACAGCTGAACTAGGGGAGAAAGACAAACCCAGAAGGGTTCGTAAGAAGGGAGATACCCTTGACCTTTTCGGCAAGACGCCGTTACTTTCAAGAAACCTTAAAAGCAGAAAGTGTAAGGACAGGAAACCAAACTGAAGAATCATGCATTGTGTGTCGAAGATACCAAGGGCCCTCCCACGTAACTGACCAATGCGGGGAGGAGCAGCAGTCGCTGTGGTTTCGTCCTTGGCTCCAAGAACAAAGGAGCAACAGAGAGATCAACACAGCTTTTGAGTTGGGGAGACCGATGCAAGACCGGTCTGTGTTGAAGTCAAGATTGCAAGCGGCAACATTGTATAAGGAGCGCTGGAACAAAGATTGTTAAACGTGTGTGATGAAAGAAGCGAATAAAGCTAAACTGCTGATGAATGTTTGAAGTTGAGAAATCAAGATACGATACCGTCGACAGAGTGGTCCGGCACCGTGAATGTGTCAATCAAAAGGTCTCTGCAAGGTATCCCGCCAAGAGAAATGAAAGTATAAGATTGATGAAAACAATTGTATGAAGTGAATCAAAGTGGTCCTGAAACGGTTCAAGAAAAACCCATTGTGCATTCGTAAGTCTTTGATTTTGATACTAAGAGGATCCAAGGCCGAACAAGGGAGATTCATGGTCCGAGCCCGAACAAGGGAGACCAAATGTGAACATTGTTATAAAAAGGGGGTCTCCACTTGAAGAAGGGAGACACATGATGAACATTGAAAGCGAGAACTTGTGCATGTGAAAATCCTGATAGGAATTGAACTTTGAGATTTATTTTATTACGACAGACCCTCTGCAGTAAGAAACTCATCACAAGAGGCTTTGAGAAGAAGGTCCTGATGTCTGTGCTTTGAGCTGTATCCTCATAGCCGAGAAGCCAGTGTGTGCGAAATTTCGAACGTGCTGCCTTGCCCCGTGCTGAAAACATGGGGAAGGGCATCCAACTGCTCAACCGTCCTGACTTACTATTTCTGGAACACTTTTGTTGCATGAATTATTGTCCCACACCCTTTTGTATTTAGAAGTAAGGATTGGCAGTAGGTTTAATAGTATAGGCCCTTTTATTTTGACAGAGACGCCACTAGGACTGCGTTATTATTTTATGATTGTACTTTGCTCCCATCCTAGATTTAGATAGGCGTTTAACCAACCCATTTGAATTCAATAAACACCCTTGAACAGTGATCACTTGTGTCTGTCTTCACTGTTTGATACCATTAATTCCTTAGTTGGTGATTTTCTGTGAGGAAGTTACTGATTCAAATGAACTAATTCTAAAACCCATTGTTTTGAGATGTATGCCAATGACAAGATATTTGTGGACCTAACTGTAATTGAATTGCAACACATGATAATGGAGCTGGATGAGTATTATTTCAGGAATTGTTTAAAGTCATACTTAGAAGACAGGCTTGCTTGTAATTGACAAGCATGGTTCGAATGATGAATCTAGCTCACCCAGAGAGGGTATGAGCCTGTCCCTTATGTTTGATAAACAGTAATAATATATATCAGGCCTGAAAACATGGACTTACCCCCAGCCATTGGTTAGTCAAAATTGACTGTTTAGTGTGGTATGTGCAGAATAGTGGGGGCAAGTACCTTTTTATGCCCGGCTAGTAATTTGAAAGGTGACATTTTTACCTATGATCTTTATACAATATGCAACCTTAGTTAGTGGAGGGGTGTGAAGAGCGATGTTACCAGTGCACATTTTCACTTTGAGACTCTAATGCATTTTACACTTTGATGCCAATAGTATGATAATCTAAAGCAAGTCACACTGGTCCATTATTAAAATTGTGTGGATTTGTGATATGTAGGCTGCCCTACCTCTTTCTTTTACTTATTCCCGCTATGTCAGTAAAATGGGCTAAACAACTTTTCTTTTTACCAGTGCCTTAAATCAAGGGACCATTGAAATGAAAAAGTGCAATCTATGGTTGAAAAGGAGTTTTATTTAACATAAAATGCACTTTCTGTATTTATGTTAAAGGTATTTGTACCGCGCACCGTCACCAACTGAGTTGGTCCCCAGGCGCTCTGGCGGATCTGCAAATGAGAAGGTGGGGTGGGTTAGTAGGTGAAGCGGGAGTAGGATAGTGAGACGAGTGGTGTTCTGTTGGCAGCTTCAACTCGGTATAACACCGGGTGCTGAGCTTCAGTGCGAGTATTGGATCGGTTTCAGTCCTCGTGTGCTGTTGGTGTTGCTTATGTGTTGTTGCAGTGTTGAAGTGCGTGCGGGTTGTTGTGCGAGAGATGGTTGTGTGAGATATTGAGTGAGATAAGTCTGCAGAAATGCTGAGTTTTTTGTTAGTCGGTCGTATGAAGGTTAACAGAAGTTCAGAAATCTGTCCGAGTGTGACACTCGGCAAAACTCCCAATTTCATCGGGGTGGGCAAAGGGCTGCGCCTTGCAGGGTTTTGGTTTGTGTGGGGCGCTCCCTGTGCTGTTCTGACGCGCTTTGTAAGTGTTATGATTGCTCCTCGCCGTTCTATTCTAGCCCGCTCTGTAGTAGTTCTATTGCCGATGGATTGATTAATGTGGGTTGGGTGTCTATTCTATTCTCCTCCTTGGGTGCTGGGCTGGTGTGGCGGACTCCTCTCAAACTTTCTATCTAAATGCGTCTGCCGGTTTAGATATGGTATGTCCGGGGGGAGTGGATGGGTCATTTAGGGCTTCGTCTGGGTATCTTATCAGTCTCTGGAGGCCTCCTTTTGTGGCTATTTCCCATGATATCTTATGGTCTGTCGTGTGGTCGGTTCTTTGGGTTCAGTGTTTGTCCATTTGAGAGTGGCCAAGGTTGGTGTTATTTTCATTATTGTTTTAATGGGGTGGGCATTCTAGTTCGTTGTTGTTGTTGATGTTACGCTGTGAAGAGCCATGATTTGAGGAGTTTCCTGAATGCTAGGGAGTTTTTTGTGTTCCTTATATTCTTAGGTAGGTCATTCCAGGTTTTCGGTGCTTGATGAGAGAAAGAGGATCCTCCAAGTTTTCTTCTGTTATAGGGTTTTGGTTCCAGGCGGATGTCGGTGCTTGATCTCAGTGTTCTTGTCGGTTGATGTAGGCGTAGTTTATCGCTTAGGAATTCTGCGCCTTGTTTGTGTATTGCTCTGTGCGTGATGCACATGGACTTGAACTTTATTCGCGGTTTTAATGATAGCCAGTGTAGTATTTTTAGCGCAGGTGTGATGTGTTCTCTTCTTGGTACCTTGAGGAGGAGTCTGGCTGCTGCATTTTGTATGCGTTGTAGTTTTTTTTAGAAGTCCTACGGGCATGCGCAGGTATAGGCTATTGGCGTAGTCTACTCTGGACATGATCAGAGCGATGATGGTAAGTGTTTTGTTGGTGAACGACAGGAACGGTAGGATCCTTTTAGCTGCTCGCAGGAGGAAGAAAGATTTCTTGAGTAGGGAGTTTACTTGTGGCTCTAGAGTGAGGTTGTTATCCATCAGGACCCCTAGGTTTTTTACAGTTGATGATGGTTCTGGTGTGGTGCCGAGTTCTCTTGGCCAAGGAATGTAGCTGATGTCTCCTCCCTTTTTTGAAACAATCATTCTCTCTGTTTTGCCTGGGTTGATTTTGAGGTGGTCGAGGTTCATTCAGTTGAATATCTCACGAAGGCAATTCTCCAGTGTGGTATTTTCTTCTCGGGTGTCTAGTATGTTGAAGATTATTTGAGTATTGTGGGCGTAGTTGTAACATGTGAGGCCGTGTTTTTTGATGAGTTTGATTAATAGGTACATGTAGATGTTGAATAGAAGCGGCGAGAAGGATATTTGTGGTACTCCGCACGTGGAGTCTCTAGGTTTGGATTTAAAAGGTTTCATCCATACGGTTTTGGTTCTGTTTGTTAGGAAGGATTTGACCCATAGTAGGGCGGTGTCTGTTATCCCTAGTCCTTCTAATCTCTTTATGAGGACGTTGTGGTTGACAGTGTCGAAAGCTGCGGACAGATCAAGGAGAATCAGGGCGGTGGTGTTGTCCGAGTCTGCGATCGTTTTTAGGTCATCCCATATTGAGAGGAGAGCTGATTCTGTTCCTCTCATTGGTCTCAAACCAACTTGAGCCTGGTCTGGTAGGGAGTGCTCTTCTATGAATTCTTGGGTTATTTTGTAGACGTGCGTTTCTAGCAATTTGGCTATCTAGGGTATATTGGAGATGGGTCTGTAGTTGGATAAATCCTCTACGTTTCCTGTTGTGTCTTTGAGTAGCGGCTTGATGTATGCTGATTTGAAGGCTTGTGGTACTTTACCTGTTGAGATTGAGCAGATTACTGTGGTATTCCATGGGGGTTCCTTGTCTGAGGATTGTTTTGTATATGTCTGAGGGGCAAGGGTCTTCAGGAGAGCCAGATTTGTTGCTTTGGTTTACCAGTTTGACGAAAGCCTCAACTGATATTTCTGGGAAGCTTCGTAGCTTGTTTGGGTGTTCCTCATCAGTGTCGCTGGGGTTTGAACTGTGATTGCTTGGTCTGTTTTGTATGGTGTGTTGGATGGAGGTTATTTAGTTTTTGAAGTGGTCTCCTAGGTCATTGCAAAGTTTCATCGATGGAATTGGCGTGTTGTTGCAACCCGGTGGGTTTTTTATTTCGTTTATGATTTTGAAAAGTTCCTTTTGTGCGTTTGGTGCTCTGAAGATTCGGTTGTCATAATGTTTCCTCTTCGCTTTTTGTATTTCCTTTTTATATGAGCGGATCTGCTGCAGGAATTTCAATTTGTTAGCAGTGGTGTTGTTGGTCCTCCATTCAGATTCTAGTTTTCGGTTTTTCCTTTTCATGGCGTTGAGGAGTGGGGTGAACCATTTTGCTGTTATTTCTTACGTGATGGGGTGAAGGGCTTTTCTTTGACGGTGTTGTCTAGAGTTGTTGTGATCCAGGTGTGGAGCAGGGCAACTTTTTTGACTAGGTCTGCTTCTTCCATGGTTGATGCTTGTGGTTTGCTGAGTTCTAGGAGCTTGTTAGGTTGGAGTTTTTTTTATGGTTCTCCACTTTCTTTTCATCATGATCGGTGGTTTTTCTTGTTGGTGCGGCCCTTTTGATTATGAATGGAATGATGAGGTGGTCGCTCCAGAGTATTTGAATTGGGGGTGGCATGGTGACGAGATCCTTGTTGGCGAAGATTGCGTCAAGTTTGTGCCCTGCTGAGTGTGTTGCTCCTTTGACTAGTTGTTGTAGGTTCATGGCTGCTAGTTGGGCGGTTAAGGATTTTTGTGTGGTTGTGGTTTCTTCGTCGAACCAGATGTTGAAGTCTCCGAGGATGATCAGATGATTGTGTTTGATGGCTAGGATGGTGATTGCTTCCGTGAATGCATCTATGAAGGTCGCATCGTAGGTTGGTGGTCTGTATATAAGTATGAATTTCAGGTTAGTTTTGGGGTTTACTGATAGCCGTAGTATTAAGAATTTGCATTTATCGATGTTTAATGGATCTTCCAATTTGATGGCCAGTTGTTCCTTGTGGATGATCGCTAGACCCCCCCCCCCTTTGGATTTCCTGTTTGCTTGGATGCATTTGAAGTTTTCAGGCAGGCAGTTGTTGAGGGTGCTCTTGTAGTTTTCGCCTAGCCATGTTTCGGTTACAAATAGGATGTCTATGCCTCCATCTGATAGGAGGTTGTATATTTCCATTAAATGTTTGGACAATGACCTTGCGTTTATTAAGTTACAGTGGATTCTCTTGGTGTGATTTTGTTTTGTGGTAGTTCGTTGTTCAGGCTTGTAGTTGTCTGGTCGTAGTGTTTTTCCGCTTTGGTGTTGGTGGGATGAAGAACGGCGACGTCTGCTTCTTCATTGAAGCGGTCCAATAGGTTGATAACAGGGCTGATCAGTCGTGGTGTTTTTGCTGTGATGCTGCTCGAATGAAGATCATCGATGGCTTCTTCATTGAGTCCGATTGTTGGGTCGGAGGTAGCATTGTTGGTTGCCGGGGGTTTACCGTATTGTGGGGGATGTTGTGGAAATCAATGGTGCCCCTCTGTTCCTGTGATGTAAGGGGTGATGGGGTTGGAGCCCTCCCACTCTCTTGTTGAATGCTGCCATCTTTTTTCTGGGTGTTTCGGGAAATTCTTTTCATGTCTCGAGGTTTCCGTGTTGAGGCATCATTGTTCCGCGGTTGTCGCGAGGTATGAGGATTTTTCTCTTACAGATTTTGTTCCGGTTATGGTAGCATTAGGCGTGTTTCCTTCCAATGGGGCTGCTTCCTCTGGGGTCTGTCGGTGTTGTGTGTTCGCGTTTCTTGTTGCACAATCTTGTTCTTTCTCTGCGTCCTTTTCTGGGTCGGGCCATTTTTCAGTTTAAGGTGCAGGCGTATTTGGGTAGTTGGTCCTCTATGCTGTGTTGTGCAGGCGCAGTGGTCTTGGTTTTTTCCTTCTCTGGATATGCTGGGTGCTTTCTCGCTCAGTCTGTAGTTTCTGTCGGTGGGTAGGGTGCGTTTCCTAAGGATGCACTGTCCGGAAGGGTTAGAGTATTGAGCAGTCTGGTGGAATGGGACTTGATTCAGCTAGGTAGTGATGGGTTTCCGGGATTAATAGAGTCCTGAACTAAGCACAGTTAAATTAGGGGCCCTGTACAATGGGAGAAAGGCTTACACTTAGGAGGGTGACAGAGTTCTGGACCTAACACAGCTGGATTTGAGGGTCTGCCGAAACAGCGGAGCACGATACTAAGCACGGATAGACTTGAGGGTCCTGCACCGTAGGGAGAAGGCCCATGCCCAGGAGAGCAACAGGGTATCAGACTGAGTAGCTGTATTTGAGGGTCAGTTGTAGTAGTACTGTCTGATACCAAGCACAGCTAGATCTGAGGATCAGTTGAAGCGGTGGAGCACGATACCAGACACAGCTAGATCCGGGAGTCCTGCACAGTGGACGTCTCCCTTGGGTTCACCTCGGTGAGTTAGGGGGCATGTACTGATTGAGGGCGCAGCTAGGACATACTACATATCTTACCATGCAATCTGGACACAAAGGACCAACTAGATTTGAGAGACCTGTATAGTGAGGGAGAGGCCTAACCGTGCAAACTAAACATCATACAATGCAATTTGAAGACAGAACTCCTGCTATATTTGAGAGTCCTGTATAGTGGGAGAGAGGCCTATCAATGCAATCTAATCATCATATAATGCAATTTGGAGACAGAACCCCTGCTAAATTTGAGAGACCTGTATAGTGGGAGAGAGGCCCATCAATGCAATCTAATTGTCATACAATGCAATTTGAAGACAGAGCCCCTGGTGACCTGGAGAGACCTGTATAGGTCTATACAGAGGAAGGGGGTCTGTGGCTAGCTAGATTGGTACAGTATTAAATACTGAGTGAGCTTGTGGGTGAGGGAAAGAGATGCAGAGGGTGGTAGTCACCTTCTTTACTTTGGGTTTGGTAAGGGGCTCGGAATATAGGGTAGAGTAGTTGCTCTGCTCCTGACCCAGGCCACTCCTACCTTACTGGTCCTTGTAGTTGACGGTTGACGGCTGGCCACTGCTTCCCCTGCAGACACCCGCTATCGCCTCCTGGAGCCGCCTCTGTTGGAGCCGCCCTTGGCCTTAGGGCCCTTAGCCGCTGGGCTACACGGGCAGAAGGGCTGCCCTGAGAGAAGCGGCGATGAGGGCCGAGAGGATCAATGGGAGATTGGGGGGTGCGGGATGTGAGGCGGGAGAGAAGGAGAACCAGGGCTGGGAAAAGGCAGTGAGCGCCTGCAACACGGGTCGCTAGACCCTAAACAAGAAGTTGTTTTTAGCCAACCACGGGCGGTGGGATGACGCAGACACACACTCGGGGAGGGATGCGTGCGCAGTGGGCTGAGGGAGCTTCTTTGGCAGGGGCTAGAGCTGGAAACACGGATATGGACAGCCAATCAGGGCCGGGGGGCGGGAAGGGAGGCGGGAGAGGGAGAGGGAGAAAGGACGTAGCAGCGACGGGGAGGAAATTGGGGGCTGCAAATTACACTAGACCAATGGTCAAATACAGGCCCAGGAGAGTGAAGGCACTTGGTCACTCACCCGCTGTTATGGCTGACACTATTGTGAATAGTTTTGTATTTTTACTTGAGGATTGTGAGATTCATGGTTTGTAGTTCTGTTTCTTTTAGGTGAAAAGACAAAATTAACATGGACCGATTTATTGATAATACCAAGATACATATGAATGAGAAGACTTGGTCTATTTAAGTGGATCAAACTTGTTTCTTTTTAATGAAGGCTTGGATCAATATAGATACATGTTGTGGAGGGAACTACTACACATTCTTAGGGCGGACACTGTTTACATGCACTTTACATTTACTTATAATGAAGTGCTCTGATGTTTAGGTTAGTATTGTAGAGGAAATTGCAAAGTAAGCACAGGAATCCTAGGCATTTAGCTAGAAACTGAAGGATGTTGCTTTCATAAAAGTACTGCACTAACACATTATAAGGATTTGATCAGGCATAGAGAACAATATGTGTATAGATGTACTTTACATTGTGAACAAATTATTACACAAGGGGGTGAGATGCCCCTTCCCCCTTTTAGTTGAATCATCTTTGGGCTATAGAAGAAGGATTTCACTGGAACTTTATTGAGGTGCCGTCTGCCCAAAAAAAAGTCCTCAGCCACGGGGGTGAAGATAAAGCTTTCCAAGGTCAGAGTCAGACCCTTGCCTCAACCAATTCCCAGGAAAACTTGGGGTGACTTGCGGCTGGACAAGTCCTGTCTTCTACTGGGATTTGCCTGGTGGAAATTGCAGCCTTGCAGGTACTCTCCAGCAACCGTTCTGGCTGGGAAGGACAGAAGCAGGACTTACATTATTCTCCACACACTTGAACATGGCTTCACAGCACACCAAGGACCTGTTGCTGGACAAAGCCTGCCTCCTGCTCAACACCAGAACCCGGGACTCGCTTACTGAAAGTGGCAGCCTCATCTGTGCTCTCCGACAACCTTCTCTGCTAGGACGGACAGACACAGTACTGACCTTATCTCTACAGGGCCTGGTCATGGTCCCACAGCACCCAGTCTACAAAGGAAGCTGCCTGTGGTGGCACGGTCTGGAATTTAGGACCACTGAGTGTTTGCGAGCTACGATAAACCCAACATTGCCTGCCTGTCCCAAGCCTCTTAAAGCTAAGTGCCATTGGCACTTGTTGAATTGCACAGAGTTGCTCCTTACCAGCTCAACCCCCTCAAACCTCTTTCCTCACACCGGACAAAACCCAGTAGCCAGCACCCACAAAGAAGATATCAAAGTATCTACAGTGACGCAGTCACGCAGGCCTTCTCCTAAGGGACCAAGCAACAAATAAGGCTCTATTTTGTACCTTTTTAAAAAGCCATATACTTAACCTGAGCATTGTTGCAAAAGACATTTGCCTGCATACACAGAGTTCCTGTTTAAGCCCAAAATCTGCATATGTTGTGTATTTCATGAGAGGGGTGGGCTGTTAAGTGTTATTAGTTTGTCTGTCCTTGTAGTTTAAATAAGCCTTGTATTTTTATAAAACATGTATTGGACATTTCTTAAATTTTGGTACAACAGTAAGGCACTTGTTAAACATGGCAGTTTGCATTAGTAGCAAAGTATTATAATGCAACCGGGGTCAGGGAGGTTTATTAGCATTTTCAAAACCGAGGATTCCCCACACAATATTATGAAAATTAATGTTCTAAAGCAACATTGTTCGATGTGTATAAACGATGGAAACACAGGGGTTGAAATTAAGATTCAATGAGCAGGAACTGAAGCTAGCTCCTGGGTGTCTGGCGTTACCCAGTAGACAGGAGCTACCACTGGGAAACATCGCAAATTAACTTCCACAGGAGTAGCACAGTTTGACTTTATGCCTATTATGTAGGATTCATTAGATTTAAATGCATGTTAGATGTGTCCTAATTCTTTTTTGATCAACATTCATAATACTCAAAATTGATGTCACGCACGTATGTTTGTAAGGCAACGGTTGGCCTGAGGAGCCCAAAGCAGCCGACAGCTGTTGATTTCAAGTTAACTAGGCTCTCGTAAGATAAAAGCAGCTGACTAGAACTCAGCAATTTTGAACCCTGTAAGCAGCAATTCATGATTTTGTGGTGTGAGATGGGCAATAACTGCTGCTGCACCAAAATAAATAATTCCTATAAAAAGTATGCCAGAGCCATCGGGGTATTCTGGGAGGAAATTATAGCCCAAATAAAGACAATGGTAACTCCTGATGTAGCTCTGACCCCAAGAGAATGGATGTGCGGCCTGTTTGTTCCCGGGCTTCGCCTACCCACTAGGGCGCATGGTAAAGCCTTCATGTTATTGATAATAGCGGCATGGTTGGCAATTGCGAAATGTTAGAAACACAAACTGAAGCAAACGAGAAGGGACTGGTTGTATAAACTGTGGGGGTTTATGGCAATGCAATGGATGACATATTATCTGCAAGGGGAAGTATGCAAATGTCAACAAGACTGGGCAATGGTCATGGATTTTCTTAAAGGGGACTTTGTACCCAAGTGGTGTACGCACATTTTGAGAATATTAGACATTATGTAACTGAATGAAATCCCATGGACTATTCCAGATGATGAAAGAAACAAGAGAACTGCTTCTGCCTGGGGAGGGTGAGTTGGGAGGAGGGGTTAATGTCGTTAAATTTAAATGTCAACAAAAATGTTTTTTAAAAAAGTATGCCAGAGAGAATGCTAATAATAATGGACCAAGAATAAATGACAGTAAAAGTATGGGAGAATGAATAGCAATAATGATGTGCCAAGATTGAATGTCAATAAAAGTATGTGCAAAGGAATAGCAATCATTGGCCAAGAGGGAATATAAATAATGGCAATAGTTCATACCAGCCATGGCATGTGAAAAGAGCAAATGCCAATAACACTATCTTGAGGTCGAATAACAACAATCCAGTGCAGGTGGCATGATGAAACCGGGACAACATGTTGTGCTGTAGGAGGGGAGAAAACAGATATTTTGTGCCAGGGGGAGTATGAATGCCAAGAATAGTAGGCAAAGAAGAGGAATGCAAGCAGTGAAGTGGAAAACAGTGTAATACAAACGATTATATCATCAGGCCAAAGATCACATGATATCCCTTCGGCAATGTAATTGGGGGTCAAATGGCATTTGATTTCACTTCTGCTACCCATGCCATTTTGGTGATCTCACGTCATGTTTAGGCTCCAATCAATCAATGTGTGAACCTGGCACCCACGAACCCTACAGTTTACTCTCTTTGAACATTTCTACGTACAGACCAATACTTACTGGTGGTAAAACAGCAATGTTGATTTACATCACGTCTTGAGTTCTCTGCATTCATTGAAATGAACAAAGTTCCTTCCAGACAATTTGTTGATTGTTTTCCATCTTTACATTTCATGTGAACGATCAGATATTCAAAAATCTGAAGGAGAACAGAAATATTAATCAATAATCGTTCGATAATTGTTAAAAAAACAGAAAGGAGAAAATTGAACAATTGTATTTTGTACAATATCCTGATTATAGTGGAAAGAATAACGTACCTAGTGCACTGTGACATAATGACTACTGCTCTGCAGAAGTACAATGACGAGTTGTGGCTAGAACGCCAACTCAGCCCCACATTACTACTAAACCAAGCGAGATCCCCATCATGAAGGTTAAACAGGCACAGCCAGAAAAGGGCACCTCCTTCTCCTATTTTGCTAACATAGGCTGAGGGCAGGCTGTAATCTTCAGGAGGGGTGTTGGCTGGTGCAGAAGCAACAAACAGATTACTGTTTGTGGAAGGTTTGTAAAGAGCACTTGCAGGGTTCTGTCACCTCCAGTGAGCAGGGTATTTAATACCAGCTTCACAGTAGCAGTAGGGCTTGTACAGACAGTTGGCCATCCCCAAATAGGACATTGGGAATGGTTAGGGAAACAAGCTTTGTACTGCCTTTGTTCGGTGAGCTCTTTGTCTTCACCTGACAAAGGCCTTTGGTACAGATTTTGCCCCCAACAGAGCTCCAGTGACTCCTCCTTCAAGCAGTGTCCAAAGATGATTCAACTAATAGGAGGGTTGTGTGAGCAGTCAGAAATGTAATGTGGACACAAGTGTGAGGAAGCAGAAGGTGTCTCACCCGCTTGTCCTCAGGGATAGGTCATCCAGGTGGCCAAGACATGGCCATCGCTTTTTGATCCAGTTCCTGGGGGTGGACCAGTGCGATAGGATCACCTGGGTCAGGAGTCTTCGGGGAGTGGGAGACATGATGGCGAGACACTGTATCCCCCCTCCCTGTAACACCTTTACCCCATCCTACCAGATAGGGTGTTTAGAAACTCTACCTCCCTTCCCTTCACAAACACTTTCACACAGTCAGCCCGCTGTGGGAGAAAACAGACTCACACCCGAGCATTGTACCCGACTTGTCCCACTACTATGGTCAGGCAAGGTCAAGCTATTACTGGTAATCATTCACACCCGACTTCCATTAATCTTCCCTAAACGGATAAAAGGCGGAGCACGAGAGCACACTGAGCGAGGCAAAGCACACAAAGGAATAGTACTTTTCAGATGGCAGCTGAACAAGGGAAGAAAGATGGCAAACCAAGAAGGGTACGCGCAAAGAGGGAGATAGATACCCTTGAACTTTTTTGGCGAGGAACCATTACTTTCCAGAACCCTTCAAATTAGACAGCATAAGGCCAGGAAACGAGACTGCAGAATCCTGTATTGTATGTCAGAGATATTCGGGGCCCTCTTGTACAGCTTGCTAGGCCCTGAAGACCCTCCGCATATGGAAACCCAAGGCACAATCGCCATATGCTAGTGATACGACAGACAAGAGGTTCGATTTAGGGTTTATTGCCAAAGTATGCTCAGTCGGCTGACTGGGTCTAACGTCTCGCAACGTGTGTCACCAAGACCTCGTGAGACACAAGAGCACGAACATCATAGAGTTACATATATACAAAATATTAGCCTTCAAGGCACATAAGAACCGCCCATAATGTATCTTCTTCAGCTAGAATTCAGTAATTGACACTTATGACACACATGACACATTATGACAAGTTTCTTAATCTGTTATATTCAGCAAAAGTTGCAGACAAAGTTCTTTGTTAAAGAACATAAAACTCTCGTTCAGTGAGGATATCGTGTTCGCGGGGAGACACATTCCAAAGCACCTTATCTACTAGTTTCTATTTGTGAACTTGGGGTAAGCCCGTTCTAAGGAAGATACGTGAAGGAGGACACTACAAAAGTATAATTCATGTATTAACTGCCTATTTCTACAGCTTTAGTGAGACAGGCCGGCACCTGGGCCGCTGATAAAATGCCGTTTCTTCTTGCTCTCAAGGATTTCATGAGGGGGGGGGAAAACAATGTATTTCTGTAATGTTTGGCATTCCTGTCTGGGCTGATCTTTCAACATGCAGGCTGTGGCCTCGTACCGCGTATGAGCTTTTCAGGATATAATATGTTTAGCAAAGCATTTAACAGAACAGCAGTAAGCGGTAATGGCTGTACGTACCAACCCATTCCTTTCCCCCAATGCTGGGGTAAATGGGAGCAGACCCAACAATTCGTCCTATTCAGGATAGTGCGCGCCATATTCATAATCAAAAGCAATGTGTTATTATCATACCCTCTTCTGTGTCTCACTTCTAAAGGAGGAAGAGTGTAAGAGAGCACATGTACCGGACTGTCTGTGGCAGGAGCATTCATGGCAGGTAAAAACAAGCTTAAAGGATGCACAGTTTCCAAATACCAAAAGATCGGGACTAGCGTAACCAAAATGCAAAGTAGCGTCATAATTATTAACATATTTTTCCTACAGCAAATTTTATGTATTTTTTAAATCTCTATCTCTATAATATCAGCGGTAGTGCACGAGGGAGCAGGAGTTAGTGTAGTCATTGTCTGCAATGTCTATTGCAGCAATGTTCATAGCAAAAGATTTTCTTCACAGCAGCACACGGACAGCAAAGCGTTCAAATAGCAGCAAAGCGTTCAGGCCAGTTCTCGTTAGCCTGCTTGATAAATAAGCAGAAAGCTTATGCACAGTGCTCCAAAACGTTAGAGCAAGCATCAGTTGTGTTGGTACCATATGCCTCCCCGCTTGTCCCCACGGGCTCGCATTGGTCATTCGTTTTCCAGAAGGTAGCACCGGGAAGCCGTGTTTCAGAGCTTTCAATTTGATGCACATCGATACAGCTCATTCGTTCCACTTCCCTAGGCCGCAGATTCCCAATTCATCCGTGTTGGGAACAGAGGCAAAACAAACTCGCAGATCAGATCACTTCCTTTTTTACATTTTTTTTTTTGAGAACGTAGGTTGTACCTTATTGCTCCAGGTACTGTGTGATCTATGAATAATGCATTTTCATTCCTGGAGGGAGGCTTAGTGTCAGCCTGTGATGCAATGTGTGATGATGCGGCAGCTGTCGGGCAAGGCTGGGGCACCTTTGGCCCTTTTATCTTTGTTGCAATCTCCCCAAGCCCTTTCTCCAGCTTAGGAAGCATTTCTGGCAGAGAACTGGTGATTGTGTCTTTGTGATCGGGTGCAGCGGTTTCTCAGCGTTCGGATCAGGCAGCTCTTTCATAGGAAATGGAATTCTTTGTGTGCGTAGCATGGATCCATGCCTTTCGACCATCCACTCGGACTGCAGTCTGTGTTGCCGGGAGGACCTGATAGGGGCCCTTCCACCTCAGTGCAAGTGAAGATTTTCGCTCGAAATTTTTCAGCAACATCCAATCTCCTGGCTGCAGACAATGCCCTGGGCCTGTATATCTGACAGGAAGAGCCTTCTGCACCTGCTGATGAATCAAACGCAAGTTCTAACTTAACAGTTTACAATAAGTGCTGAGCAAGGGGTATTCGATCTCACTTAGGCGCTTAGGCTGCGGGACCCCCAAACATTCGCTGGTCTCCCCATTACAATTTCATATGGGGAGAGTCCAGTCCTTGCCTGCACAGACGTTCTCATACACAACAAAGCTAATGGCAACGCATCAGGCCACTTCGACTGACTCACTGAGCGTATTTTGCTAATTTTATTCTTCAAAATACCGTTCTGGCGTTCCACAAGACCGGCACTCATCGGGTGTCTGGCCAAGTGGAATCTTTTATCAATGTTGAGTCCTGCACAAATTTGTAGTATTACGGCTGCAACAAAATGCGGGCCATTATCTGACCATATAACAAGTGGCAAGCCGAATCGGGAAAAATACTCTTAGCATCACTTTCGCTGTGCTCATTGCTGTGCAATCATCAAGCGGATAGGCCTCCACCCATTTACTAAATGCACATACCACCACAAAGACGTACTTGAGATTTTGACACCTTTCCATTTCTATAAAATCAAAATGGATCACTTCAAATGGCATAGAGGGTAGGCCAAAACTACCTACTGGAGGAGTGGTTCCTTTTCCAAAGTTATGTTGTAAACAGGTCATGCAGTTTTGGACTAATCTGTCGGCAGTTTTTCTAATGTGCGGATTCTGCCATACTGTGTCTAGAAGCTGAACCATTTTCTTAGCACATAGGTGTGTGGGGCTGCGGGCCAAAGTGACCATCGCTGTTACATAGGCATTGGGCAACATGCATTTTTTACTCGTCTTGTCCACCCAGCAACCCTCTATGTCTAATTCTGCTGTCCTTCAGACCAAGCTTTTATTTTGTCTGCAGTTCCTTCTGTGTGCATCTCTTTAACTGTGGCAATTCCATTCTCTACCATGCAGGGTACCTCTTTCGACCTCTCAATGCACATTTTCGTATGTAAATCAGTGGCAGTTTGTTTCGCAATTCTGTCTGCAAATGCTTTTCCAACATCACATGCTATTTTTTTTATGCGCTTCACATTTCATTATTGCTAATCGTTTAGGAAGTGCAAGAGCAGACAACAATCTTACTATTAAAGTGCCATGTTGGATCTTTGTTCCATGTGATGTCAGGAAACCCCTCTCAGCCCATAATCGACCACAATTGTGCAAACCCTACCGAGACATTATTCTGCTCGGACAGTGGTATATCTGGAACCAGGTGATGGTCAATTGAACATTTATGTGCACCTGTGTCCACTAGAAAAGTGTGCTCCCTATTCCCAACCTTAATTTCTACGTAGGGCCCTTTCTGGTCTACGGGAATAGATACTGGTTCCAACCCCCGCCCTGGGCTGTCCTAGTAAAACAATACATCATCAGATGTGGAGTCGCAAGAATAGTATGCGTTGGCCTGATTATCGAAAACATTTCCATCTCCCGCGCCATTCGGATGTTGTTGGCTTTGGTTCCGATACGGATTCCCCTGGTTATTCTGACTTTGTGGTCTTCTTGTGTTTCTAGTCTGTCCTTGTGTTCCCGGGCGACCTCTATTCTGTCTTCTCTGGAAATTCCCATTTCGATTCTGTATCTGCGGGCACTGTGCTCACCAATGGCCTTCTTGTCTACAATAGGCACATTTATTGAGTCCAATTGGAACACTGTGCATGTTGGAAACGTTAGATCTTGTTAGTGCGTTCCCACCACCTCTGTTATTGTGTGCTACTTGTTGCATTAATACCCTTGTTTTCAAATTCCCTTTGTCCATTATTTCTTTCTCCTTCTCTGCATTTACTCTAATCTCATAATATTGGGCCATCTGTAACACTTCACTCTGATTTTGCTTGCCATGCACTCTCAGATGTCATTATGAGATTTTGAATTTTCGGTAACAACCCTTGTACATACTTATCAACAAACAACCTTTTCCTGGGTTCAGTACTAAAATCTTGGCCACTAAAATCTGCAAATACTTCTTCAAACCGATTAAAATAATCGGTCGCTACTTCATCTTTATCCTGCACGCAAGCTGTCAATTTGTCACAAACAGTTCTTCTCTCAGGTACTAAAATTTTCAATTTCTGTACTATTCGCACTGGTAAAGTCAACATGACTGGCGGCGGTTTCTCGCCCACTTTTTTGTTCGCATCACTCATAATCAAATTTTGCCATGTATCACCCAAAATACCAATGTAATCCTTATTTCTAATCTGTTTCCATACGTCTATAGGAAGAATCACGGGAAATAATAGGTCAATACCACTCATTGTAAAGACAGACAAATTCAAAACAGACTATTTCCTTAGAAAATCCCGCCGGGTTTTTCCTGAGAAAAGGGATTATTTGCTTAATGTTATTTAGCTCCGGTCTAGAAAAAGGGACATGTACGAACTGTGCAGTCTCCAGCTTTCCTTAGCTTCGCTTCCTGCTGCATAAACTCTGCAACTGTAAATAGGTCTTGAGCACTCACTTGCCACACCGCTGGATCTGGAGTGGCTTCCCCAGCTGCTGCCTCAGCTTCCACAGCGGACTCCATTTCTAAAAGGAGGTCGGTCTTTAAAGTTCCTGCCACCATGATGATTCCAGGAAAGACTAGACCGCACACCATTAGAACGGTAGTGCTGCCTTACTCGTGTTGTCCTTGTCCCAGTACAAGGCTGAGGCTGATATGTGTCTGTATTAACAAAAGGAGGCTGATGGGTGTTTGTCTCAACCAAATGAGGATGTTTTTTTCTAGTTGGTCTCTTCCTGGTCCCAGTGTTGAGGTGGTGTTTCTGGAGAACAGTTTTGAGGGAGGAACAGGGAAAGGGCTGACAGTAGCCAACAAAGGCTTAAGGAATAGGAGGGTTCATTATGAAAAGGGAATGAAGAGACAAAGGGCCTGATTCATCAAAGTGTTTTATAATGGCGCAATCCCATAGGAAAACGTTCCATGAATCAGTACCCATGTCTCAACTAGGGACATCCTCTCCCAACTCCACAAGTTCCCTCCACCCACATGATCCTCCCTGGCATATCGACCCACAAGGTCAGAATCCAAAAGCAATGGTCTTTCCCATGCCTACGCTCATAAGCAGGAGCAAGGGAAACTCCTGCTACCATGGTTCCAGCCTTGACTCTAGATACCAAGAAAGCCAAGCGGTTCATCACAGCCGGTGAGTAAAAGAGAAAGCTGATAAGAACCGAACTGTGTTGAATGAAAGTCGGAAAGTGGCCATTTGAAGAAAGTTCAAAGAACTGTAAAATTGTAAAAGGGAAAGCCAGCTGCAGAGGGAACCGGCACCACGTGGGTGCTAACTCGAGAGACTGTGGTCAATCCCATGTTGATTAAATCTACAGATACCAGAGGGCCGTAGGAGAGCTGCCAAGCTAGGTCAAAGTGGTTATACAGGAGGTCAAGCAAAATTCCCCATACAGTCAAAAGCCTTTGACCCAAGAACTGTAGTGAATCCTGCATGTTGAAAAATAGCACATTAGCTGTGTTTCGTGGAGATTAGCAAGAGTGAACCCGGCCGAGGGATGCTAATGGACACGGGCGAAGTCTAAAAAGGCCCATGAGGAAAAGTTGGTGAAGATTTGTGCAAGCAAGAAGCATTGCATTTGGGGTCCAAGCCCAACCGAGGGAGATCCAGGGGTGGAAAGACACCACACAAAGCTCATTGAGAAAAGAAATGTTTTGGATCAAGTTGATGAACTCGACTTGCGAGGGGTCTGTGTCCAGAAGAGGGACCCAGGGGTGAAGCCATCACCCAAAGTACATTTGGAACAAACTTTTATTTTGCTCTACTGAGACATCAGGCCCACGAAGGCAAGATACTTTCGAGAGTAAAGAGACTTGGCCCTTGAGAACCGGACAGCTAAAACGGAACTGTCAACTCGTGCTGGAAAGGCTTCAGTGTGTGCTGTGCTCCAAAATCCCACCTTGTCCGGTGCTAAAAACGCGGGGACGGTAAACCTCGAGGCAATCACATTTGTGAATACTGTTCTTCTTTATTTTGAATACCCTATCCCACACACTTTTGTATTTAGCGTAAGGAATTGGCAATAGGTTTTTCTTAGTATAGGCCCTTTTATTTTGACACCACGCCACTGGGACTGCCTTATTTTCATTTGATGGTTGCCACTTGCTCCCATCTTAGATTTAGGTTTAGTTTAGGTGTTTTTCCACCCTGCATTAACCGCTTAATAAGCACCCTTGAACTGTGATCACTTGTGTTAGTCTTTACCACGAGTTCCTTACACGCCAGACACGGAACTGAATCTGCCCTGCTCGACTTGAATAATCAACTCAATGTCATTAAGGATGACGGTGAACTCGCCATACTTATAATACAGGACCTCTCTGCAGCACTTGACCTTGTCGATCATAAAACACTTTGCAACTGCCTCGCATCGACAGCAAACTTCACACCATCAGCCACAGAGTGGATCAGATCCTTCCTGGCTAACGGATCCTTCCGAGTCTTCATTGACAATCACACCACCTCACCAACACAAGTAACCTGTGGAGTACCCCAAGGCTCCTGCCCTTACCCCACACTGTATAACATTTATACAAAACCCCTCTTTGATCACCTTGGCCGCTTTGGAATGTCCTACACAAACTACGCTGACAATACCAAACTCCTTACTCCCTTACCCCCATCAGGTACCTACACCTAAGATGGTGCAGCAGTCAATGCAGTCTACAAAACAGCCCAAACTGGATGGCAACCCACCTGCTGTGCCTCAACAATGACAAAACTGAAATCGTCATTGTTTGCTCCCACTCCACACTATGGACCCGGCATACACAGAGCTCAACATTGATGGTAACCTGATCCCCAACTTATCTGCAGCTAAAACACTGGGCGTTTACCATGGGGTTGCGAGGATAGCTCAGGGGCAATGTACTCGTCTTGAACGCAAGACAACACTAAGCAACACACGTTCGATTCCCGGGTCTGTGCTTAGAAACCTGTGGGTATTAAGCGCGTTATAAATAACCAATTACAATTGCTCCATTCTTGACCTCTCTCGGCAAGTAAACTCAATTGCTTCATCCGCTGCATATACCACCAAGCTGCTCAATGCCAGCAAGCCATTCCTTTTCACCCCAACCGTCTTACGATAGCAAGAGCCATCACAGGAGCCAACGTGGATTCCTGCAATGCCCCATGTGCAGGAAATCCGGAACGTAATCTGAGCAAATTACAGATTATCCAAAACAATGCCCTAGGTGCTGCCACAGGTCTATCCAAAAACGACCACATCAACGAAGCTAGAAGAAACAACCTTTTCCATCATGCACCGATGCCCCTCCAACAGTGCCCCAGTCGACCGCTCTCAATGAGCAAAAAGATACAACCCTGTGTGCCCACTTAGACTGCTAAACTGTCACCATGTCAAAGTCTCCAGCTTCAAACGCAAATCTGCTGAAGGCTCGAGCTTCCCTGTCGTGGCCGCCAAACTATAGACCTTCTGAAAAAACCTAAAGACCTGGCTGTTCATTTAAAGCACCGTGTTCCAAGGCCCAATCTACCACCATCTTCATCTCAGTGTACTCCATAGCTCAAGCACCAAACCACTCACCACCAGTGATCGAAACAGTCTGGGGCAACCCCACAAAGGAAGTCCTTGCCAATTATTGCCCCATTGCGGGCGGTTATGGCCAGCAAAGATTCTCGAGAAAGTTGCTACCATGCAACTTCAGGGCCATTAGGAAGAGAAGAACATCTTGGATCCCTACCAGTCTGGCTTTAGGCCAGGCTATGGTATGTGCTTTATTAATGGTCTGGGTTGACCTTCTCGAAATTGCCGACAAGGGGGATGTCAGCATACTTGACCTGTCGGCAGCTTTCGACACCGTGGACTTCGATATACTTAGTTCTATATTATACTTACTGGTACAGGTATCAGAAAAGGCAATGAAATGGTTTAATTAATTTTTAATCACCTGACTTCAACAAGTGAAGACAGGCCCTTATTTCTCTGAAACACTGGACAGTTACTTGTGGAATACTGCAGAGGTCACCTCTGTGACCCTTATTGTTTAATTTGTACATCTGCCCGCTATTAAAGATTTTTTATCAGTTTGATTTACAGCATCATTCCTTGTGTGGACGATACCCAGATTTATGTCAGTTTAAAACAGCGTCTGGATGCAGTGGAGCGTGTTTTGAAATGTGCAGAAAGAGTTGGATTATGGATGCTTGACAAACTCCAGCTGAATCCAATTTAGACTGAAATGATTGTATTTGGCTCCAAAAATAAAATGTCAAATCTTTTGCCGATAATCCCTTGTCCTACACTATTTGGAACTGCCTCTAATTATACTGAATCTGTAAAGAATTTAGGATGCATTTGGCAGTCCACCCTGGGTTGTAATTTACAGGTGAATCAGACAACTTTAAGTCTGTATATTTCCAACTGAAGCTTCTTAAGCCCCTTCTCCCCTTTATATCTGAGAATGATCGATCAATGGTAGTAAGCACCCTCATCAATGCTAGGTTAGACTATTGCAATGCGCTCCTTGTAGGCAGTCAAAAATATCAATTACAGCGCCTTCAAGTGGCCCTAACCTCAGCAGAACGTCTGATTTTCTCTTCATCAATAAAGTCTCCAGTTTCCGAGTTTCGCATGAAACCTCCACCGGTCCTGCAGTGGACTCACATTTAAACTGCTGCGCCTTGATTTCAGGTGCATTCATGGCCTGGCCCCAGCATATCTAACATCAAAAATCATGATCTACAGTCCCACACGCTCTTTGCGATCTAAGGGCCAAGGCCTTCTGGTAATACCCCCTCCTAAAACAACTCATTGGGGAGATAGGTGTTTCAGTCGCAGGTCCTCGTGCCTGGAACTCTCTCCTGCTTTATCTGCGACAGATCGAGTCCCTGGCAATATTCAGGAAGCATCTGAAAATGCAGGAAGCATCTGAAAATGCATTTATTTGTATAATCTACTGGTAGCTTCTGCACTGTATTCCCTTTCTTTCTGTTATTAAGATTCATCGGCGCCTAGAAGCAGTTCGCTACTTCCTCAGCAATATAAATATTCAAATCAAATCATTTCACTCTCCTGCGGATCCCTTGCTTGTTACGGCAAAAGGAGTCAATAAGCTCTCAGTCAGGCCCCCTCTCAGATGTATTCCAGATGCCTCAGTGATCAGATACCACTGGTCAGTACTCCCTGTGTGCAAGGTCCACAGGCCTCTCTAGCCTCATGCACCTGGCCTCAGTGCCCCACACCAGGTGAAATGACACTGCTACTTTGCAGCGTCTGGTTTCAGCTGGGCTCCCCCGGATCACAGGCTGCAACACCAATCCGCTACTTATGGACCCCCTCCCCCGGACAGTCCACTTAGCCCCAGGCTGCCTCCAATGACTCACGACAAAGCAAAAGTAGGAGCGCTTTATGTGGCTCTCCGCTCCTCCTCTTCAGCCTTCACCACTGAGCAGGCCCTTGTTTACCTAGGCCATCTGGGTGAAGCTCCCTAAGAGACGAGATCGCCTCCTGCAACCCCCACAGTGCCGCAGGGCACACCTCTCCAAACAGTAGTGACTGTAATTTAATATCTCTAGGCCAAGTCTCTGATCCATCCCCTCGCCCTAGATAGGCGGCCCATCTGCGCTGTCTAGGGTCAACAACCTCACCAGAGAATAGAAAGAATGGTTGAAAGGCAAAGTATGCTATAGTTATACAGTGCTTAACTCTAAAGAGGAAAATTATTTGACCTACTTACCTGATAATTTGGTGTGTGATAAATTATTGGGGTGTACTGTCAGGTACGATACGCTTAAAGTCCAAACAGTGTGTGTTTGGTCCCTTTGGGGTGAGCCCTATGACATTAGCTCCAGACCTCACTTGTGAGAATCCTGGCTACACTCCTGGTAAGTTGGGGTGAAAGATGAATCTAATGGGCCAAAGGAAGGAATATCTATTCAGCCTCCTGGGCTACAGGTGGGGGATCAACAGTGGGTTTAATGGCCCCACTCATGCACTGACGTTGCACTCCGCTGCGTGCAGATTAAATAAAGTGGGCGTTACCGGCCGTGTCAGAGCAACCGGGGAGCCCGACCCAGCAACAAGTGTGTGCGTGGCCTTTGTTGGTGGGGGGGGGGGGAAATCACAGACAGTCCAGTAACGGAGACGCTTTACAGTGGCAACAAAGTAGGTGATAATATCAACCCGGGCACGGCGGTGAAGGCAGTGATATTTGTTTGTTTCTTCTTTGATGATTATTTCACTGTTCTGAATGCCGCGGAGAGGGAAGAAGCCACGCGGTTTTGGCCACCATTTTGGACACAAGCTCGGGATGGTCACAGCTTTAGAGTGCCTGTGCGCCATCCGGGCTGAATTTTTGAATACCTTATCAGCGGAAAAGCTGATATTGCACATGCTGTGCTTTTGAAGTGATTTTCTTCATTTCTCTCGTTGAGTAAGAGGTGAGGAGCTGGGGGAGGCCTGCAATTCCTTTGTTTGTTCCCCTGTGCCCATCCTGCTCAATTGCTGGAGCCACTTGAGTGGCTAGAAAGTCCCTTGGCAGCAACATCTGCCCAATCTGTTCACTGCTGACCTAAGGTGCTCTGGGCACATACCTGGTGCCCCAGATTTTCCATATTTTGGACATTTTTCCAGGGTGCCTGGGAAGGCAGTCTAGGCCTTTTTGCATGGTGGTAGAGGAGTCATCCATAGACTGCAGGAGCAGCGTCTCAACATTGTCACACTGATTCTCTGTGTGCTACATCATCAGTGCCTGACAGACATTGTCACACTCATCTTCAGGGTGCAGATTTGTGAGTTGCGACCCCATCTAGTTTGGGTGGGGTGCCTGCGCATTCACTACCATGCAGGAAGGTCAGGCGGCGGGAGCACCTCCTGCTCCCCTGGCACCGCTTGTGATGAGACAGCAAGGGGCACTTCAACCAATGCCTGCAGTTGACATCTCGGGTGCTCCGTCCACTCTGGGGCCAAGATGGAAGATCGACAGGCTGGACATGTACTTCAGAGCCACGGGTGAGACCAACGACGACAGCAAGGTGGCGACACTACTGTATTCTGCAGGGCCTGCAGTACATTAGGTGTTTCAGTCTCTGCAGCCTCCCAATGGCTCGTATGACGTAGCTAAGACCGTTCTGAAGGAATACTTCATGCCATTATCAAACACTGACTATGAACGTTTTGTCATGTGCTCCCCCCGCCAGAAGGGTGACGAGACATTGGACACTTTAAGGCAGGCTGTGCCGATTGTCTCTGCCATGTGTGCGGGGGACAATCTGGACACAATGATCTTCAACCAACTGATCCAAGGGAGCGAGTCAGGCAAGCTGCGCAGACAGGTGACACTGCCTCGCATTTTGGAGCTTAGACGGTGCTTGGTGGTGTCTGAGGTGCGAGCATCCAGGATGGCGGAGGGGGTGCGCCCCAGGAAGTCAGAAGAGGTCTGTGCAGTAGGCCGTGGCCAGGGCGCCAGAGGTGCTAGGAGACCGGGTGGTAACCAGCATGACCATGGCACAAGGACAATTGACTTCTGCATGACGTGTGGATATGACTCCCCGCACCCCGCAGAGTGCCCTGCACAGGGGAAATCAGACCACTACGCCCAGATGTGCAGAGCTCCACTGCCGATCGTGGACCCGAGGTGACCCGTTAGAGCGTGGTTCTTCCGGCAACAGCACCCACCCAACGTCACCCAGGTTGATCAAGGGGAGGAAGGTGCCCCTCCAGAAAAGATGACGAGGAGGAGGAGGAGAACGTGTTCTTCATGTCAAGAATTGGTGTCCTGCGGTCCAAGAACAGGAGACAGCCACGGTGCCTGGTACAGGTGAACAGATGATCGCTCCTGGTGCTGGTTGACACAGGGGCATCAGTGAATGTCATGGCACGGGAACACTATGATGCCATGGAACGCCCGCTGAGGCTATGGACCCCTAAGGCACATAACTTTACGTTTGGTGTCCCACGTCCCATTCCATTGGATGGGGTGCTCGTAGCCAATGTAAGACACAGTGAGGCCTCGATGAGGGCCTGCTTCTACATGACTACCGTCAGCAGTAACACCTTGCTGAGCTGTGCAGCGGCAGAGGCACTTGGCATTGTGAGCTTCGCCTACTCCGTCTATGTGGAGGATGTACAGGAACTCCTTGCAAAGTCCATCAAGCCGATTTCGCTGAAGCATCGCCAGGTCGCGTTTCATTTTAGGGACTTGGTTGATAAAGAACTGGACAGCTTAGTTGAGTTGGACATTATTGAGAAGGTGGAAGGCCCGACACCGTGGGTGTCCCCTATTGTCATCACCCGGAAACCTAAGCAGTCGGACTCAGTGTGCATATTTGCAGACATGTGGCTTCCAAACAAAGCCATCAAAAGGGAATGCCATCTTACCCCCACTATAGATTACATTATTGCTGAACTGTAAGGAGTCCGTTTTTTCTCTAAACTGGACCCAAGGGCTGGATATCATCAGGTTGTGCTGCACCCTGAGTCGCAGTACATAACATTTAACACTCACTGCGGCCTCTACCGCTACAAGCACCTGAGCTTTGGGGTGTCATCGGCGGCTGAGGTCTTTCAGAACATTATCCGTGGTGCCCTTGCTGACTTGGAGGGAGTGTTGAACATATGTGATGACATCTTGGTGTTTGCACGGTCTGAGGTAGAACACCTGGGCAGGCTGGCAAGGACCCTTGAACGACTTCAATCTCTTGCACTGACACCGCACAGGGACAAGTGTGAATTCCTGAAAACCAAGATTGAGTTCTTTGGTTTTGTCTTCAAAGAAGAGGGTGTGTCACTGGACCCTTGGAAAGTGAAAGACACTATGGAGGCAAAACCTCCGGAGAACATGCCTGAAGTCCGGAGTTTTCTGGGAATGGTCACACATTGTGGCCGGTTCATCAAGAACCTTGCATCCGGTCGGAGACGCTGCAGGCTCAGACTAAGAAAGATGTCACCTGCAGTGGAGGCTGCTGGAGCAGGCTGTTTTTGAGGACGTGAAGTGGGCCTTAACAGTGGAGGACACCATGGCCTTCTTTGACCAGTCTCTTCAATCAGAAATTGTGGTTGATGCCAGCCCATTTGGACTGGGTGCCATGCTCACTCAGATCGACTCCAGCTCGGAGGTCTTGCCTGTTGCTTATGCCAGCAAAGCGCTGTAAGAGACAGAGCAGCGGTACTCTAAAATTGAGAGAGAGGCCTTGGCAGTCTTGTGGGGCTGTCGTCACTTCCGGCTTTATGCCCTGGGGAGGCCAGTGACAGTAGTCACGATCACAAGCCCTCCTGCCCATGCTGGGGGGGGGGGGTTGTCTTCAAAGCCGCCGGTCAGGAGTGAACGGTGGATGCTGGCCCTGCTGGAGTATGGGGTGCCCCTCATGTACCAGTCCGCCAACAACAATGCGGCCGACTACCCCACTAGTCACCCAAGGGGGGAGCCAGAGGGGCTACAGAACATCAGTGTGGAGGGGGCCGATGAGCACGTCCGGCTAGTGGTAGAGGTGGCCACCCCACACTCAGTGCCGATCCGTGAGCTGGAACAGATGGCAGCGGAGGATGAGTGCTCTACAACAGGGCTCATGGAGGTCTGTGATGGACACATTGGCGCCGAGGACCCACAAAGCGAAGACGGTATTAGAACAGCTATGGAGGGTCAAGGAGGATCTGGCATTCTCCGAGTGAGGACTGCTGCTCAAGGGTGACCGGATTGTGATCTCACAAGTGAAGGTTGTGCAGGTAATTGAGCTGGCTCACCAAGGACATCAAGGCACCACCAAGACAAAGGCCCGCCAGTGACAAAAGGTGTGGTTTCTGGATCTGCAGAGGCAGGTTGAAGAGTTAATAGCAGCCTGTGTGTGGTGTCAGGCAGCGTCCCCAACTCAGCTGGAACCCATCATAGAAACCATGCCGAGGGGCACCAAGCCATGGGAAGTCGTCCAGGCAGACTTCGGATTAGGCCAGGACACACATTTTCTTGTGGTCCAGGTACCCTGAGGTAGAGTTCATAGAGTCGGTGGCTTTAGAAAACGTTGCTGTCGCGATGGAGAATATCTTAGCCATCCACAGATTGTCTCAGGTGTTTGCTGAAAGCCAGTGTCACAGTCTACAGAGGGCCCTCTACCAGTTCTCCACGGGTCTGGCTCCGGCTGAAGCGATGTTCAAGCGCTGTCCGAGGGGCCTCGGAACGTGAGCCGGCAGTTATCAACGATGAGCATGTGGAAAGGGAGAGGAGAGCCAGGACTGAGCAGGAGAATATCCGAAGAGGACTTCACCCCCAGCAGTTCGTCCCGGGCGATGAAGTGGTGGTCAGGAATCATCATCCGCAAGGAAAACTCTCTTTGATTTACGAGCCTGGCCCATTGGATGTGGTAGCAGTACACGGCTCGATGGGACAGCCTCTGTAACTCGCAGCACTAGCTTTTTTAAGAAGCTGGGAGAGACCAGGTCGGAGGCGGTGCAGAGAAGGGACGTGACTGAAGTAGCGGACGAGGGCGGTGGCCTGGTCCACCCGCCAAGTTCTCCGGCTCGGGGAACTCAGGTGAGGGGGGCCCGATCTGGGAGGTGGAAAGGAGGTATCCCCAGAGGGTCGGGAGGGAGAAGCCTGCCCACCTGAGGGACTATGTTCTAGACCACTGAACTGGTGGAAACACCCTGTGGACTGGAATTTCTATGTCAGAAGGGGTGGCTGTGAATAAAGGGGTCTGTTTCTTTGTGTGCAGTGTGTTCTTATATTCTGTAGGTAGTTATCCTTGGAGGTGTGTGGTGCTGCCCCGCGAGCAGTATAAATAAAGTGGGCGTTCCCGGACGCATGGCCTTAGTTGGTGGGCTCACGGACACTCCAGTAACAGAGACACTTCACACTCATACCGTTTGCAGTCCTCAAGATAAGTGGCATATCTGTTTTTTACTCCCTAAAACTGGGCGCATACTGCCAACAAAAAAAGGGGAGCAATATATAAGCAGGCATCTCCCTCTTGTTGCCGCACCTTGCGCCCTCTCTTGCTCCAGCTCACCCCACCTTTCCAACTTCACTGGCTTAACCCGTCCCCCTATATAGATGCATTGTGGAAAGAATTTTTTGTACAGGTTTACATGAAAACGTTCTTTCAACGTGCACTGTGGCAGTTCTGAACGTAAGCCTCAGCAGTCTATGCCACACAGAGGTGCTCTTGTATTGATTTCCGATCTGAGGAGCCGTTAGTTTTTTTAAAAAGTTACATTTAACGTAATTGGTGAGCTTTCAAAAACGCCATCCGCCCCCTGCCGTGTTGTTATCATCACCCCCCAAAAGGTCAAGCACGCGTTAGTAAATGCCAAAACAGCATTTTCAAAGTGAATCAAACAACAGACAACAGGCAAGTAAAATATATACAGGTATCATATTTACCGTGTACACGATGTCATCCATGGCCTAGTCTGTAGTCTGAAGTTGCGAGTCTTAAATTCAAAGTCAACACGCAATGAACCTATTTTCAAAGAGAAATTATCCTCACGTGTGGAAGAGTCCGGTGCGTCATTTCCCCTCAAAGTAATTAACCAGCTACGATACCTCACAGTGCATTCGGGCCTTTATCGCCAACCAGCTCGTAGAAAAGTTCACCTGCACACAGAAACGAGCTCAAGTTAAACGCCACATACAAAAATATGGGTAAGGAAACCTGTGTCCAAGAGGCATTGAAGAGGAGGCTTGCAATTTTTGCCCTCCACTTCGATCGCGCGGCAGTAGAGCTCACCATAGGCTACCATTGGTTGAGCGAATGAGCATTCCTATTGGCTCACGCTTGGGGAGGTGGCCTGAAAGTGACGGCACTCTGGGCGGGTGTAAATCACCCGAGATAACAGGTTTCCAAGCATCCAATACAAACCCTTTCCAAAGAGATGCAAGAAATGCATGGAGCTCCGTTTTATATGACAGTACAATAGTCTCCTGTGGCTTCGTTTGAGCACGGCGAGTGAACCTTCTCTGTTTTCTACGTGAAAGCAACATTTTGCATGGAAACAAAATCTTGTTTTCATAGTTTTGCTTGCAATTATCATTCAAGCTGCAGTTTTCCGTCAGGAAGTGGAAAAGACCGTTTTTCCCCAGTGAAAGTTCACTTTTATTAAAGGAAGGAGCATTTATATAATGGTCTTTGTTTGCAGTTATTTAACCTGCAGAATGAGGGAGTGGGCGGAGAAGCTATGCAGGTGTTGTCCTTTTAATTTGTATTTCTATTAACCAAATTAGTATTTCTGTAATACATGTTAGCGGTGTTCCGCTACCGTTACCCGTGAGCCCCCCACCCTCCGTAGCACAGAGACACAGAGACAGAGATTATACTTGTGTGGGCTCAACAGTGGTTCTGACGCCACCGGGAACGTCCCGTTTATTTATACGAGGCACGCGACGAGTGAACGTCACCCCGTCGCGTGCGCGCCCTTACAGGGCCAGCGCCACACTCCTCCTTTTCCATAATAACAAACTTGAAAAAGAGAGGAACTATCACACATTTCACAGCACACAATAACACCCTCATAGTCCCCCATTTATTGACAGCCACCCTGGATCTCCCGATGGTGTTTTCAAACAGCATAGACATGTCCATCAACGAGCCTTCCCGCTCAGTCGGTCACATAGTCCGTGAGACGGACAGGTTTCCCATGCCCTGTTCGCAAGGGGTACCTCCTGCCACCGTCTCTGGCCGGGGTGCCATCGCTTGCTCCTCCATGAGCAGGAGAGTCCATAGCGGGTGCCTGACCCCCACCTTTGTCCGGTGCCTCTTCACACTCTCTGCCGTCTGTGCTTTCCATTCTCGGCTCACCCAGCCTCTTGAAGAAGCTAGCATTTCGGGTCACCGAGGACGTCCGCTCAGAGGCGGTCACCATAGATCCCTTCACCGCCACGACATCCAGGGGAGCAGGTTCATACGTGAGGGACAGTTTGCCTTGTGGGTGGCGGTTCCTCACTAACACCTCATCCCCCAGGGCAATACTTGGGGGTCTCAGACCTCTTCGGATGTTTTCCATCTGTGTTCTTGCCCGTCTGTCCTCCTCCACTTGTTCATTGTCAATGACAGCCGGTTCACGACCCCCCACCTCAGGTATGACGTCTCTGGGACATCGTCGGAATAACGCCTCCGCAGGTGCCACACCAGTTGAAGAGTGGGGTGTGGTCCGGTATCCCCGCAGAAATACATACAGCGCCCTCTGTAAACACTCGCCTTTCCCTTGAGCGATCCTGAATACTTTGTTGAGCATGCGCATCATGCGCTCTGCCTCCCCATTGGCCCGAGGCCAGAGCGGGGTGACCCTTCTGTGTTGAATGCCATAGTCCTTCATGAGATCAGCGAAACTCTCGCCTTGAAATGGAGCCCCATTGTCGGAACACAGAACGGAGGGTAGGCCATGAGTAGCAAAAATCTTCTCCAGTGCTATCACCACCTTATCAAACGCCACCGACTCTATGAACTCGACCTCGCGATATCGAGACAATTCGTCCACCACTACCAGGAAATGAGTGCCCCTCGAGGTGGACCCAGAGTCCGCATGCACCACTTCCCATGGTCTTGTCCCTCTTGGCATTGTTTCGATGGACGGTTCGTGCTGGGCCGGTGACGCTGCCTGGCACCACACGCACAATGCCACAAACTCCCCCACTCTCCGCTCCAGGAACCACATCTTCTAGCGGAGACGAGCCTTTGTCTTTGGAGCTCCTTGATGACCCTGGTGCGCCAGGGCGATGACCTGTGGGATTTTGGTCTGGGGCACCATGATCCTTTCCCCTCTCAGCAAGAGCCCCGACTCCGAGAATGTTAGTTGCTCCGGAGCCACTCTGGCCTCACTTGTTCTTCCGGCCCAAAGCTTACAGCACCGTCTTCCAGGCACCTTGTTCCATGGCCGCCTTCAGTATGGCGAAACACTTGTCATCTTTCGACGCCAGCTCCAGCTCCTCCACCTGCATGGAGTTAGGGCTGGCCTTTTCTACGACCAGGCGAACATACTCGTCGGCCTCTTCTGCTGACGTGGATTCATGAGGGCCCCCTCTTGGATGTCTTGAGAGGTAGTCAGCAGCATTGTTGGCCCTGGGACGGTATATTAATGATACGCCATACTCGAGTAGTGCGAGCATCCAGCACTCAATTCTCACAGGTGGTCTGGAGGAAGACCTAGCCATGATGGGCAACAGAGGTTTGTGGTCCGTGACCACGGTTACAGGTCGCCCCAGAATGTAAAGGCGAAAATGTCTGCAGCCCCACAGAACCGCCAACGCCTCCCTCTTGATTTGAGAGTATCGTTGCTCGGTGTCGGAGAGCGCCTTGCTTGCATATGCAATGGGACGGACCTCCTGGTCACTCCCCACTTGACAGGGGGGGACAGGGCATAGGGGCTAGCATCCACGACAATCTTAATGTCTTCGAACACCGCTTGCTCAAGGGGCCACCACTGCCACACGGTGTCCTTCTTTGTCAAAGTTCTCAACGGCTCTGAGCGGGACGCCAGGTTCCGGATGAAGCGGCCACAATAAGTGACCATGCCTAAGAAGCTCCTTATTTTAGCGACATTCTCTGGCGGTCGAGCCTCTTTTTTGTCCCTCACTTTTCGGGGATCATGCGACACCCCATCTGCCTTGAAGACAAATCTGAAAAACTCAATCGTGGTTTTGAGAAATTCACACTTATCCTTGTGTAGGGTGAGCCCCAACGAACAAAGGCGCTCGAAGGTCTTGGCCAGACGTGCCAGGTGTTCAGTTTCTGACTTGGCGTACACCAGGATGTCATTGCTGATGTTAAGGACTCCATCTAAATCCGCCAATGCCCCTCTGATAATGTTCTGGAACACCTCCGCCGCCGAAGATACCCCAAAACTCAGCCTCTTGTACCTGTACAAACCCTGATGAGTGGTGAAAGTCGTTATGTAACGGGACTCGGGGTGGAGGACCACCTGATGATACCCCGCTCTTAGGTCCAGTTTAGAGAAGAACTTCACCCCCTGTAGTTCCGCTATAATGTCATCGATGGTGTGAGTTAAGTGCCGCTCTCTCTTTATTGCCTTGTTGGGGCGTCGCATGTCGATGCAGATCCTCACTGAGTCGGGCTGTTTGGGCTTGCGTGCGATGACAATGGGTGAGACCCATGGAGTGGGGCCTTCAACCTTCTCAATGATGCCCAAACCTACGAGGTTTTCCAGCTCTTGATCCACCAGATCCCTAAGATGAAATGGTACTCGCCGATGCTTCAGCGCCACTGGTTGGATCGACTCATCAATGTGAAGCTGTACAGGCTCACCCACCAACTGTCCAATGCCTTCAAACAGGGAGGTGTGCTTGGCGAGGAGCACTTGTATATCATCCAGGTACACCGAATAAGCGAATGTCACAATGCCAAGGGCCTCTGCAGCCGCACAGCACAGCAGCGTGTTGTTGCTCATTGGTGTGACGTAAAATCTGGCACGGATGGACGTCTCGCCGTACTGCACTTCTGCCACGAACACACCATCCAGGGGAATGGGCTGGTCGCCTCCAAAGGTGAAAATGCATACCCTCGGTGGAGCTAGGGTTGGCAGAGCCTGCATCGCGTTGTAATGCTGTCTGGCCATCACATTTACTGATGCACCGGTGTCTACTAGCATTGGTATCAAGTCCCCATTGACCAACACATTGCACCTGGGCTGTCTCTTGGAGTGGGTTCTCAGCATGGCCACACTGGATACAAAGAAAACATTTTCCTCGTCTTCTTCTTCCTCCTCACCCTCCTGAGGTGCCCCTTCATCACCCTGGTCCACCTGGGCAACGTTAGACGCCCTCTGAGGGCGGAAGAAACCAGCCCGGACAGGCCCCCTGGGAACTACCTTCAGAGCGGTCGTCCTGCACATCCTGGCGAAATGGTCCGCACCCCGCCCCGGCCGCACTTCGCTCCCGTAGCTGGGCACTCTGCTGGGTGCGGGAGATCGTACCTGCATTTTAGGCATGAGGAGTGTGCCGCTTGTGGTCGTGGACCTTGGGTATTCATGGGGCGTCTAGATCCACGGCCTCTGCTGACTGCGCAAACCTCCTCCATCTTGCCAGGGCGCACACCCGCTTCCATTCGAGTAGCCCGCAACTCGGACACTTCATGGCACCGTCCAAGTTCCAGGATGCGGGGAAGGGTAATGCCAGGCTCTCGCAGTATCTGGCGCCGCAACTTGCCAGAGACACACCCTTGTATGAGCTGATTACGAATCATAACATCCGGATCGTTCCACGCACATGGCGCCACCAATCTGCGCAGCCGCCCGTAGAAAACATCAAGAGTCTCATTGTCTTTCAGTCGAGCGGCCCCCATAAGGAAGCGTTCAGAATCTGCATTCGCCATCGGCAGAAAATGGTTGTGGAGCGCATCCTTTGCTGCCGCAAACGACCCATCTGCTGGCTGCAGGGACAGAAATATCTCATGTACCGCCGGGCCTGCAGAATACAGGCGAGTAGCTAACTTACTGTCGTCGCTAGTCTCCATCGTGGCCCTGAAGTACATCTCCAGTCTGTCCATCCACATCTTCCACCTCTGTCCCAGACTTGATGGTGTGCCCGAGACATCAAACTCAGGCATCGGATGTAGAGAGCCAGGTGGTTTGAGCAGAGGACTTAGCGGCAGGATGGGCGGAGGCCGAATTGCGGGAGCAGCCTGTTGTTGTGCCGCAACCGCCGCCGCAGCAGGTTGGCTCATGGTGGCAAACGCACAGGCACCCCAACAAACTCTGAGTGAAGGGGCCGCAACTCACCACCAGATACAGCTAAACACTTTCTTCAGTAGATGGTCTCTTGACACGATCCATAGGCCGCCCACAGATGGCAATCAGGCAGAAATGGAGAGTCCAAAACTTGAGCAGGGTAGGCCCCAATCAGCATCCAGCAGGCCTCCTTGGGAGTCTCATCCACCGACTCAGTGAAAAAAACAGTGAAACTGTCAATAAATCGCTCTGAAGCGACACATTGCTGTTCCAGTGGCTGTCCACCACTGGATTGTCCAAATATTGGGCCTGGATGGCTCACGGGAACTTCGTTCCGAAACCGTGGACATCCGAGGCCTATTTAACAAAATGGCCGCCGGCCGCGTGTGTCTCTCCCCTCTCCGCGGTCAGATTTCGCCTGATGCGCTCACCGTAGATGATCTGCGCGACGAGCGAACTTCTCCGCCGGTCCGGGGGAGTGATCAGGTCTTCGTCACCACTGTTAGCGGTGTTCCGCTACCGCTACCCGTGAGCCCCCACCCTCCGTTGCATAGAGACACGGAGACAGAGATGATACTCCTGTGGGCTCCACGGTGGTTCTGACGCCACCGGGAACGCCCCGTTTATTTATATGAGGCACGCGACAGAGTGAACGTCACCCCGTCTCGTGCGCGCCCTTACAGGGCCAGCGCCACAATGCATACATGGCAACATTCTGAAGCACCCCTGAGATTTTGTCACAGAAATTGGAATTTTTTGTAGACTTTCATTGGGGGTTAGAATTAATGTATGATATGATATGATTGGATATTTATAAACACTGACCCGGGGATCGAACCCGTGTTGTTCCGTGTCGTTTTGCTTCCCAGGCGTGCACGTTGTCCCTGAGCTCTCCTCTCGAGACGTAGGAGGTAGCAATATTTTCAAATAAAAAATTGTTCGTCTCCTGCCTAATTCGGGAGGGTTGCCATAGATGCCATGTATGCTAATAGTCTGTGCTTCACATGACTATGGCCCACTGCTTTGCTACTCAGGGGCATCCCGAGAAAGTTACATTAAAAGAAATTGCCATGAGTGTGCCAAGAGGTATCCAGTCAGTATGTCGAATGCATTTTTTCAAAAATGCAAATATGTCGAAAACATTTGGTTGAAAAAAAAATTAGAATGTATTTTTTTTATATAATATGTTTTTTTGGGGGTTTTGTAAGTAAAATAAAGTGTTAAAAATAAAAATGTGGGTTTGTGGGGGAACCCCCCATTAAAAAAAAAAGAAACATTTTAATTTTTTTTTTAGAAGACATTTTTTCAACATATTTGCATTCGAAAAAATGTCATTCGAAATACTCACTATAAACCGTGCCAAGGCACTAATAAGTGATGGGCAAAATATATACTACATACTAGTATGATTACATCTGGAGCTTCACTCTGATTTTGATTGGATTTATTTATTTGTATAGCGCAAATCCCCTGGGGGAACCAAGCGGCAAGTCACATCTAGGCGCAGATCTTATATAAGTAAATGAATCTTCATTCACCACTCACATGATGTTACTCAAACAGATATGTTTTACTTTGTTTTATAAAAACTGCCAGAGATTCTATCTTCCTTAGATGTTGTGGTAGGCTGTTCCATGCACGAGCGCCGGCCACCAAAAACCTTCTGTCCCCCCAATGGACAAATCTAGAGGTGGGAACCACCAGTTGATTTCCAACCATAGACTGTAGGGATCTATTGGGAGCATAAGTTTAAATCTTGGGTGCGACATTGTGTATACACTTGAAAACCAGGCACAGTAGCTTAAACTGGATCCATCAATGGACTGGAAGCCAGTTCAGTTTCTTCATAAATTCAGAGACTGATTTTTTTTCCAATGTACTGAAAAACTGCTGCATTCTGTGCCACTGCAAGGCGTTGCAAATGATATTTAGGACATCCTACCAGAAGGCCATTGCAATAGCCCAGCCTGGCATTACCAAGTGAGCCCACCAACATTGTTCGATCACCTTCTGAGAAAAGGGGGAGAAGTGGTTTCAGCTTTTTCAATTGAAAATATGCTGATTTGACTATTTGGTTCACTTGCCGATTGTACCCCATGTCTGACTGCCAAATACTCTAAAGTAAACAATCTCTCTTGGCCCTTTCTTACCCTTTGCCCAATCTAACATCCTTCGAATTCAATTGTTCTGCCTTTTTTAAACCATACTCTTTTTTGTTTAATTTGTATTTTTCAGTACAAAAAGTACATTTGCAAAAAAGAGTTTTTTTATCCAAAAAGAAAAAAAGGAAAGACATAAAATATATCCTATACGCAATCCCAACTAAAATCACTCCAAATGGCAGCAAGGGTAATAAAACAACAAGAAAAGAGGATGACGACAGAAAGCAGTAACATACATCTCAAACAGCACTTATCCTAACACAATGTCAATATTAGTTCAACTAACAAGTATAATATGATGCTATCTACAATACTACAGAAAACTCACACATCAGAAGATCATCATGGTCAATCGCACCCTGCTCCGATATTTTAGCTTGGCAAAGATCACCATCAGCATCCTAACAAGGGCCAAAGTAAGAGACATGAGCAACCCAGTCATGAGTCTGCTCCATAGATCCTGAGTTAGGATCTGGGAGGTTGAATGAACAAAACGCCCCAAGGTTTGAATTCTCAGATCCAGAAAAGCCAGGCAGCACATCACGAGATGAAATACAGTCTCAGGACCCTGTTCACATACTCTAAAAATTAGCGTTTCTCTGGGAATACTAAGCTTTGGGACAATAAACTCTAAGGTAGGAAGGCATCTTAATCTGAAATTCATATACGACTGCCGGAAAGTTGGGGATGGAAATCTAACTAGGTAAGGTCTTAAGCGAGTTAGTGGTAAATAAAAATGTTCCTTCCCAGAGTAAAATTTTAACCTGCCTAGATCTTGAAGATCCATCAACCCATCCCAATTTTCGATCTTTTCTTTTCAATATACTATCCGATTCAAATCCAGCATTGTAAATACATTTTTACATCACCTCTTGAATTTGTTTAGATACGGATTTGAATCCTTTGCAAGTACTGAAGCTATATAGAACCCCAGTGAAGATTTATTTGACTGCTCTAAGGTGGTAAGTATGGAGATACTTCTTCTGATATACTGTGGCCACCAAGAGGTCATACCCAGCTCCAATCTGATGGCACTGATCGTCACTGAGATTGGGAGCCCTAGAGCACATTTTAGAACTTTGGACTCCGTGGCATCAAAACATTTCCTGTCCCTGATGTCCTGAAATTCACATCCATAGAGAATAATAGGAGTAAAGTTAGCTCTAGAGAACTTAATAAACATAATTAATGAATAAGCCCATAATTTCCGTTGGATAACATTCAACAGTGAGGTACAATAACAAATCTTCTCACCTAATCTTAATTTGAGATATATTCGCAATGTTTAACAGATATTATAAAACCAAGGTAACAAATTGATTTGACTCTCTGGATCGGGTTGTTAGTTAGTTTCCAACTAAATTTACAGGATTTCCTTCGAGCAGTGCTGACCATAGCCATACTCTTTGGATTTTCTCACTATCTACCGCTTGCCTAGTTTGCTTTCCAGCTTCTATGGAGACATAGACCTCTCTTTCCTCTTCTTCCTGACCACCCTCTTCTATCTCCTAGGTGACGTTAACCTCCATCTATCTTCAACGCATGCTTCATCGTCCCTTATTCCTCTAGTTCAATCTTACTCTCTATTCATTCTTCAATGTACCCCCCCTCTCATATCTCAGCCTGTGGTTTCTTTCCTTATTTACTCATCTCATCTGACTTTTTGCTTCTGTCTTTCTCCTCTGAAGTCCTTGGTGCCACTATTCCCTCTTCCTCCCCTTTCCCCTTTTTCGGTAGCGATCTCTGGCAGTTCTCGCCACTCTCCTTCTCTTCCACTATTTTCTCTACTTTACAGTCTATTAATCTATTTACTTTTTCACCAGATCTTGCTGTTTCTACATTAAATAATGATCTGCTCTCCACAATGGAAACACTCCACACACATTCCATGTTTTTTCCCTCTTGCAAACCTTCACAGCCTTCGCTACCCCATGCTCTCTGTTCGCTTCCCATTCTCAAGCTGATCTCGATCATCTGTCTGCTCTTCATTCTTCTCATGATTCCTCTCTTTTGGCTGCCAGAAAACCCTCCTTCTCTCTAACCTTTCCCCTCTCCCACCATCCTCTTTGCTTTTTCTATCTTATTAATAATCTACTTCCCCTTCCGATGATTTCTCCACCCCATCTATACTCTCAGCTTCAGAATTCTCATACAATAAAAATTGCTACCATTCACTCGTCTTTTTCTCAGACTCCTTTCCCTCTATCTCCCCTTCCCCTACTCGAACATTCCACAACTACCTCCTCCTTTTCTCTGTTAACTGACCCTGACACGTCTAACCTTTTTTCTGGCTCACACTAAAGCCTCTCCTCTTGATATTCCTGCCTTATCCTGTTCCTTGAATCTATCCATTGCTACTACCATTTCTTACAACTATTATCAATACTTCTCTTAGGACTTCTACCTTTCCTTTCTTTCAAACATGCTACTGTTATACCTATACTTAAATAAAAACTTCCCTGGATCCCTCAATCCGTCTACCTTTCACGCTATCTGCCTTCTTCCCTTTCTTTCTAAACTCATAGTATGAGTGGCCTATTCTCAAATCGCTTCCTACCTGACTCAACACTCTCTTCTACCTGCTACTCAATCTTGTTTTCCTTCTGCTCACTTCACTGAAACAGCTCTTCGTGTGTATAACTCTATTTTTTCTGCTAGACACAATAAGCTCTCTTCTATTTTAATTATTTTAGATTCAACACTGTCGATCACCCTACTCTCCTCTCAGCACTGTCTTCTCTGGGTTTTTCAGGTTCTGCTTTACTTTAACTCTTACCTTTCTGCTCAATCTTTTCCTGGCAGCCACTCTTCTTCTAGCTCCATCTTTAATGGTGTTCCCCAGGGTACAGTGTTGTGCCTCCTCCTCTTTTCTAGCTACACAACACCCCTTGCCTTGCATCTCTAATTGAATCCTTTAATCCTCGTGTCATTTCTAAATGGACTACTTCCAGATTTATTTTTCTGATTCTTTTCACTCTCATTTCTCTTTTTGTCTCCAAGCTATCCAATCATGGATGTCTTTGTGTTTTCTTGCTCTGAATCTCTCAAAAATGGAAATTCTCTTGTTTCCTCCTCTTTCTCCCTCTCTCACACTTTCCATTCCCTCAGTCTTTTTCCGCCTGTCCCTTATCTCCCCATCTCCTACTGGCCGTAACTTAGTTTTGTTTTTATTCTGAGCTATCCTTCTCTGAACACATCTCATCTATCGCCCACAACTGTTCATTTTAACTCTTCATTCTAGGTACATTTGCCCTTTTCCTTCCTACCAGGCCACAAGGCTTCTCTTGTTCTCTTCTTTCTTCTCTAGACGGGACTATTGCTCAGCCTTACTTGTTGGCTTGCCTGCCTCTCATCTCATCCCTCTTCGTTCAATCTTCAATTATGCTGTTTGCCTCTTCTTTCAACTACCCCCTCGCTCCTCTCTTAAGCAATCCCTTCTTTCCAGCTTCCTTCTACCCTTAGACTCCTGCCTTCTTTTTCATTTTCTTCGTGTTGTTTTCAACTTCTATTGTGGTCTTGCTCCTCCCTATTTTTCTTATATTATTTCTCCTTAAATTCTCGCACAATCTGACAGCTCTCATCACCTTCACCTTCTTACCTCCCTGTGCTCCTTCGCGGATCTGGTAATTTTCACTTCTGGCTCCTAAACTCTATGGAACAATCTACCTCTTGCACAAAATATAATGGGAAACTGGTTACCCCTTCCTTTGCCACACAGACAATTGGTGGTTGCACTGCTTTTTGCTTCACTTATTTTCAGCATTTAGTCAACAGAGGATTTTGTATTCAAAATATAAATGTATTCATGTTTAGTTTAACCTTTTATTTATTTATAATAACATCTGTGGTTCAAAACAATTGTACAAAACAAACATATTTAATATGGTATTCATTAGATGAAACAAAGACACCCTAAAAGAGTGTTTTTGTTTCGTCTAATGAATGTACAATGGTTTTGAACCACGGATGTTGTTAAAAATAACAAGAAATGTTTTAACTAAAAATGAAATTTGTATTTTGAATACAAACTCCTCTGTCGACTAAATGCTGAAAGTAAGTGAAGCATAAAGCAGTGCAACCACCAATTGTGTGAGTGGTAAAGGGAGGAGTAACCAGTTTCCAATTATATTTTGTGCTTACCATTTCTTCCTGACCTGGAACTGGTGCCTGTAAACAAAACATTGGGAAGTACCCGTATCTGACACACAATCTACCGCTTGACATCTGTGCCTCTCCCTCCTTTTGTATCTTTGGATCCCGTTTTAAGCCCCATTTTCTACTGTCTCTTGCCTCTGACTGATCTATCCTTTAACACGTAACTTACTTCTCTATACCATTTTTTTCGTATTTACTGTAAAGCCCTCTGGTGAAAGCGCTCAATAAATGTGAATAAAATACAAATGGTTGGGGCTTTCTTGAAAAGGGCACCATGGGCCTCATTATGAGTTTGGCAATTTTACAGCCGAATAACCGCCAAACTCAATTACTGTTTTCACCACTTGGTCCAGCGAATTTACTGTGCAATTACAAGTGGTGGTGGGACAGATTTAATCTCCCTTTTCAGAGTCCATGGGAATCTGTGGGGTTTTCTGTGGAATAACAGCTGGCAATAATTCTGCTGATTTTGGCAGTAAGATGGAGGATTTACTTCCAGCTTGGTAAATCCTATCTTGCTGGAGGTAAATCCTCCACCAAGTTGTAGTACCGCAGTGCGGTAACAGAATTACAGCTGCACCTCCGTAATTGCAATGAGGCCCTCTATGGTTTAAATCACTTTCATGGGCTCCCAATTTTGTGATCTAACACGCAGCAAGATTTAGGTAAGTTGTGAAGCAAGGAAGGCATTACAGTGCAGTGTGAAATCTATGCACCTGGTTTCATATTTTCTCACTCTGTTCGGTGCAGTTATGTGTTAAAGCTTGCTTCCATTATTAAATAATACTATGTTGTGGCTAGGAAGGTGTTTGGGGGTGGCTATAAAGGGATTCTTGCTGTTGGCTCCGGACCCGGGGAGTGGACCAGAGAGGGAGGAAGAGTCCCAAGGTGAGACATGGTGTCCCCCTTTTCTTAACACCACCCTACCCGACATTCCCTCTTCTACCAAGCACCATTTTGAATCCTATACTGTTGCCCCCTTCCCAATTCCAACAGGTACCAACACAAAAGGGAGGTGTAGGAGAACCAGGAAAAGGAGAACACCTAGATTTTCCCATGTTTTACAGCACAAATATTGTTCCCCTTCTCCTAACAGCATTTTTTATAATGTTCCTACCACCACTCGGAAACACAACTCCCATAATTCCTCCCCACTGTTTTTCCCTAAAACCACTGGGACTTAGAAGAGGCAAACTGGAGCTGTGAAGATTACCCATTTGAACGAATGTACCATGTATTCATATAGGCAGTTTTAATCTTGTACCCTTAAAGGCATGGTCTAGTAAAACATTTTATTGTCCCTACGGGTCGGCCATGTTTTTTTGCCATCAAGTTTGATTTAACATACACCAGACTTTCATTGTTTTCATCAACTTACCGGCTGTGTTAAATCATTTTCTTCTGTCGCGGTTGTGATTGTCATGTCAAGGCTGATACCACAACTACCGTTGCACCTCCCCAACTCTGCCATTCATCCAGGAGGGTAGATGCTAACCTCTTTCTAGCCCTCACCTAAGTTGGAGTCATTTCTTACTTACCTTCTTTAACATCACAGTTTGTTCACTTAGCTTTTCACGGGTCTCCCTCGGTCAGGCTCGCACCCCTCCTTTACTTCTCACACGGGTGTCCCTCAGTCAAGCTCAGACCTTTCCTTTTCCACTAGGCCTCTCAGGCTTCCCTCGTCTGAGACTGGGCCTCAACCTGGGCTTCCTTGCACAAACTTCAAGGTCCTTGGCGGTAATGATCTCTCACCGGGGTGTCCAATGCTTCTCTGTACCTCGGTTCCGCCCCTCGGCCTGTCGCTTTGCTCTGCCTGGTTTGCCGTCGCCCTGGAAGAACTGCTCCTTCTCGTGCACTGCCTTTTTCCAAATGTTCAAACATAAAAATGTCTCTGCACTTTAAGTCCCATAATGCAATGTTCTTATTTCACTCCCACTTCGCCAGCTCCCCTAAAACAGCATTCTGTTGGTTTTGGGAGCTGCATGTTTTAAATGGGATGTTTCCTGAGGTCAGGGTCTCACCACCTGCTCTTCAAAGGCCTGAGATTTAGTATCTGCCCCATGGGAGGAGACCTGGCTTGGGCACTGCCAGGTAACCCCAGCTGCCCATGGTATGGCTCCCTGAAGACAGAGCTCCCTCGCCATACTGCAGCCCTCCCTGTACTCACAGGCTCAGTATTTTGGCAGTCCTTCTTCCTCCAGGCCTTCCACGGTTGCTCCAGCTGTAGTACCTTCCTCCTGGCCGCTGTGCTTCCTCCATCTTCCCCAGCTCGCTCAAAGTGTGCTTGTGTGCTCCACCATTTATACTGAATGGGAGAATTAACAGGAGTCAGGTGTGAGTAGTTGTTCAGCCCTGCCTGACTCTGCCTTACCTGGTTAAAGGTATGGTCCAGTAAAAACTTTTATTGTCCCTACTGGTCGGCCATGTTTTTTTAAGCCTAAGTGGCTCGACTTTAGAAAACCTTCCTATGGACCATACCCGAGTTTTCGTCCATTAAACGCACGCGAAAACAGGCACCAGGGAGCCGCCATTTTGTGATAATCCTATCACTTGACGCATCGCCCTGGCTGACCTGCTTCTGTGGCACTAAATCAATTCGCCCGCCCCTGAGCCTGACATTATCAAAACATTCATATTCCCCACCTCTCTCCGTGACGTTACTGTGCTGAGTAGGCAAACGCACCCAGTCGTCTTTTACGCGACTCCACACAGAACCCGGAAACCAACACAGACCATGTCACAACACAGCGCGCCACAATTCGGAATATGAAACTGTACTTTAAAATCAAACAGCAACATGGTACATTTGGTAAAGTACATTTATTTGACATTAAATGTTTAGAGAATATTCAGCAATTGCCATATGAACTCCGAAAGCCATTTATTTTCTTTTATCTGTATCCGCAATGGTACATAGGGTGTTGCTTTTCGTTAAAAGAAGCACTTTGGAAGCACGGTGAACCGCAAGGCTGTTCCATCAACTAGGCACTAGTCCATCATAAAGGTTGATATGTTGCTTCTAGCCACTAGTATAGCGTAAGGGCATGTGGGCCCTTGGCGATCGTCCCATAAAATTGTCAGTGTGCTCCAGTTGTTCACACGAAGCTGCAGGTGTCTCACGAAGAAGCTGTCTGCCGGTGTCTCAAACCGATGACAGTAGCAGAAGGGGAGTAAATACCTGTTATGAAAACAAAAAAATTATAATTAGTCTCGCCAGCCGATCTTCATTAATATTACTCATTTTATTTATTACGGTCGATCAGAAACTATTTGCTTGCAAGGATAGTTCAATGGAGTATGTTCGGCTCTAAAATCAATGCGAAAAGTAACGAAATAAATCGAGGCCAACACACAATGATAAACGACAGTTAGTCTACATGCGTGTGGAATGATATGATATATGATATGGCATTTGTAACGCGCCTATACACAAGTGCTTCAAGGTGCGATGAGGCAGGGGGGAACAAGGGCAGACAGACAACGATCCTACTAGGCCAGGTGTCTTTCAGATCGCGCATGGGGAAGGGGGCAGGGGGTTAAAAGTGCTGTACATGGTTAGTCGAATACAAGATAAATAATAGGGCCAGCTGGTGGCAAGTGCAAGGTAAATGCCGGGAGAAGGGGCTGAAGGATACAGAGACAGTCCCGTAGTGCAGGTAGGCAGTGCAGGGAAAAGTGGCTGTGCCAAGGACCGAGATCGGTGAGACCAGTGGACCTGCATGCCCATGTGCCCACTACGAACACGTTTTCCTTGCTTTTCCTAGCTCTTCATTGATTCATTTATTCATGCATCCATTCATTAATTCTTCATTCCAGTATAAAAGCGTCTAAAGATTTACTCACATTATATTTGAAATTTCCATTGTGTCTCTTCGTAATGCAGTCTGTAAAACGGACCGTGCTCTTGACAACGATTTTTCGTATACTGAACTAAAATGAAACTCAGTCTAGTTTCTGAATTTTCTACCTTATCATCTCTTACGTTATTGCGCACCCCCTTCAAATGTAGTTCTTTCGGCATGGTCCCTGTCTCAAGGTCAAAAAACAATAGTCCCTTATACTTCCAGTGCGACTTGTGGGCGGGCCTCTTCTGGGCGCGAGCTGAAAATCAAAGCCACTGTCCTTTGCATTCTCTATTTGCAACATCACGTAGTAAAGGCATCTGTGAGAACTTGCGCCTCAATGTGCAAATGCGAACTGGCTTCTCTCCCAAATGCCACGGCCCGCTTGGCGCGTTGTAAGGCCCCTAATTTTGTCCCCGTTGTCTGCGAGCTTTGCAGCCCCAAAAAATCATAACTATGGAGACATTTAATTTTTGGCGGAAGGTCAGGGAAAGTATAAAGTACCACAAGAGTTGAGTTAAAAGTGAGATTTATTGTGTTTGTTTGTTTTATTATTTGTAATACGCAAGCCTCCCCGCCGTTAACAGTGCGGAGCATTTACATTTACATGAGATGAGACATGAGAAAAATATATACATACACATATATGAGGTGAATAGAGAGAATTCAAAGATGACACCCAGCTTGTTCGCCACCCATAATGGTGAAGGTAGGGGTTGGGGTTACAGGTACACTGTACAATAACATTTATTTACAAAAAGACAATAGTATTGCAATTATTTAAACCGGGATTTGTACTTCACAACCAGCTGTGCTTCAGGTGGACATGGCACAGTTGCAATGTTCGGTGGCAATGGATCACTGCTCTGCACAGAAACGTCCAAAATTCCATATTGTGCTTCTCTAACACAGCAACAATAAGGCCTTTCACAAAGTCGAACTGCATTTCATCATAGACTGGTTTGATCACCCATTGCTTACTTCATTTTGAAAACACCTTAGTGTAGCGAGGCATCCTTACTTTACCCCTAGTCCTAGATTGTTCACGTCCGACATTGCTGTTATGTGCCAAGACCGCTAGTAGAGTGCGATGTTTCATGCCCCGAAAGCTAAAATGCAAGCGCTTTGGCCTGTACTTTAGGCACATATTGTGGAACACCTCCAAATCTCCTGTGTGACAGAATTCTGTCAGTCCTCTCAAATCTCTTGATAGAGTTTTGTCGAAAACAATCTTCTCAATGGCTTTGTGTGTCGGTGAAGATGGAATCAACCACTTCTTCTTCCGTGTCTCCTCTGGGGACAAAGGGCCATGTTCACATTGGTGGAAATGTTGATTTTCTGTCCAGCGGTGAACGTTGGTACAGTGGTGCATCAGTGACCGCCATTAGTAGTATTTCCACTGACCCTTCACAAGTTTTTGAGCTCCACCAAAGATGGTTGGTGATAGAATGGGACCACTGCAAAATACTTTCAAAACCTTTTTTTTTCCTGCAGCTGAGATTTTCTTACTGATTGATTTAGCAAGATGCCATACGTCAAATTGATGATTAATATGCGGGAACTGCTCTCTCATTGTCTTGGCAATTGAAATGTGTCTGTCCGTGGCTATGAGGTCGATGTGCATTCCCCTTGATTGTAGATATTCCACTGATTTTATAAATCCTAGTTTCTCCATGGCCACTGAGGATGTACATTGTGTTACCCTCACGACCACCGAACTCACAATTTTCTTACTATCCATGTCCTGAAAGTGGTAGGTGCAGTACTTGGCAGAAAATCCAGGGCTGTCGCACTGTCCATCGCCGGCTAGCCTGAAACATTTCCCTTCGAATGTACGTACTAGAGACAATCGTTCAATTTTCCAAGCATCACTAATGGCCGGAAACGGATAATCACGTTGGTATATGTAGTACAGCGATTTAGAAATGAAATGGAGTCCCACAAACTGAAAGAAAGCCTCTAACTTTCTAAAACTGGAGCCACTAAAAAGTGATGCAGCTGCACACAGTAGATTGCCTGCTGGCATTTTCCCCAGCATCGTTTGTGCAGACCATGAGAACCTATGATTTAATCTACAGGCGGCATTTATTTTGACGTTACTGCCTTTTATTTGACGAGTCACATTAATCAATGTCTTCCCACATACTTTCCCTCTAACGGAATGCACACATTTCAGCATACTTATAATTTCCATCAAACAACTGTCGAATACAATGTATTTGCTCTCTTTCATTAGACTGTCATCCTGCGTCAACGTTGTTTCGGCCTGTGACGTTGCAGAGATTTCAACACATTGGAAAGTAATATCGCTGATATCAAGTTCTGATGCATCTATGGATGCTGCGGCTGGTTCATTCTCTGTCATTTCGACATCTGTTACTTCAACATTGATGGGAGAACACAACAATGTCGACATGTTTTTGGGTGGCAAATTTTTGGCGGGTGTAGATTATGTGAATTGATCTGCAACTACTTCAGAGCTATCTTCAATACATTCAATATCATCTTCTTGTGGTGGTGCGGTCGCACTGTAGCAATGGTCCAATGCAACTTTGCTGTATTCTCCAAACACAGTTAATTCATGTTCTGGCCATTGGACATGAGCATCTCGAGCCTGAACACGCCTCGCCTCAATTAATAGTTACTCCATTGTGTACATGGTCTGGCAAGCAACATCTCTCATTCGCTTCACTGTCTGTGTATGTATAGTTCTGAAACCCACGGGTAACTAGAGGAGAGATTGGAAAAGGGATGTTCAGTTTAAACACAAGATAAAGTGTAGTCCAATTGACTGGAAAAAAACATAAAATAGTCCCCAGCACAAACATTTTTTTAAAGTTTTGAACTGTTTGTAACTAACCTTTTTTTTGTTTTTTTTCTTTGCAACTTTTTTGATTTTTTGACTCGACCTTCAATATCTGCATGCTGTAGCTCCAATTTGTTTCCGCATGTCCTCCCTTCTTCTTGCGCTGCAACGACTATATTTTCTGTATCCGCATAGACAGCACGGAATGAGGCTCCATCGTCTCCCAGAAACATAGTACTTTCATTACTATGTATCAAAATATTGTTAGCATAAAACACACGTGAGAACGAACACACACGTACATCTCAATAGCCAAACACGATTTAAACATTGTGTGCAACTATCAAACGACAAGTATTCGACCAGTGATGATCTATTCCGATGGAGCTGTCAGTATCCATACCTCTGGCTCTGCATGGACTCCCACAAATGATTGTATTGAAGAGGAGGCATCAGCATCTCCCTGAAACACAGTACTTGCATTAGTATGGTTTTCAATATTGGAAACATAACACACACTTGAGGTCGACGGCACAGGTACATATAAAGAGATAACCACAAATGAGGCATTGTCTAAAACAATCAAGGAAAATATAAATATGCAGATTTCATCAACTTATTTCTCCGATTCCTTTACATCTGCATCATCAAAATGGGATGTTGTGATTGTAGTGGAAAATCCTTCGTCTCCCTGAAACACAGTACTTACATTAGTATGATTTTCAATATTGGGAACATAACACACACTTGGGGTCGAACGCACAGGTACATATAAAGAGATAACCACAAATGATGCATTGTCTAAAACAATCAAGGAAAATATAAATATGCTGATCTCATCGACTTATTTCTCCGATTTATTTACATCTGCATCATCTAAATGGGATGTTGTGATTGCAGTGGAAGCTCCGTCGTTTCCCTGAAACACAGCACTTGCATTAATAGGGAAGAAAGTATAGCAAATGGAATCACGTTATATGATCACGCATGATGGAGCTGTCAGTATCCATACCTCCTGCTGGTGAAGAACATCTAGAAATGTTGTAGATGTGGCGGAGGCTTCAGCATCTCCCTGAAAGACAGTACTTGCATTAGTATGGATAACACTAATTATAACTGAAAACAAACACCAGTGGACGATAACTAAGGTGTATATCAATTGGAAAGCACTAACCAAACATTCGGTAAAATAATTACACGATAGAATATAACTATTACTTGACATGCATAAAACAAGTCTGTAGCGGATTAGCCTAGTAAGATTACCTGATACGCGCTAGAAGTGGTTGATAACTGCCACCACATCAAGGATGTAGAATGTTCTTGCTTCAGATTCAAGGGATAGTCAAGAAGTTGTAAAGGTAAATTAATGATTGATAATGAAATGCCAATATTAAAAATAGCCATGTAAGGCGACAGAATACTTGAAAAATGCTCAATACAGCACAGTTCCCTGTTCCCATATATATATATACATTTCGTTTGTGGGTTATGAAATCGAAAAAGAATATATTGATAAATGTCATTATTCAAAAAGCTATACACTCATATCAATATCGAAATTATTACAAGGGATAGAACACCTACAATATCAATTAATCCATTCGGCTACCTACACACTACCGCAAGGCCTAAAGCTAAAACCGGACACTTGACTCACCGGTGGCGGAATGTGGACGAATAGAGTGGGAATAGCGTTTTCGATCAATTTCCGTGTCGTTCGCCGTTTATTCTTCTTTGTTACCCAAGATGTTGTGTACATGTCCAAGGAAAAGTGCCGGCTGCAGATGCGGTATCGATCACCCCTCTTATCCTGTAAGACTTGTTGGACTCTACTTTGCAGCTCATCCAGTGGATATCCGCAATGTCTGACCCATTCTCTTATTCGATCAACAGTTTTCGGGAATACATGCATTGTAGTGCCTTCAGATTTCGCATGGGTCTTCGAAGGGCAACCGCTAATCGAACAGACAGGCATTGTTGATAAATCTGAAAAGTAAATATCGACATTATTATACAATCTTCATGAATAAAGATTTGATACAAAAGTAAATGAATCATACAATGATTAATGCAAGGTTTGTTTTGGTCGCAGGAACTATACCAGCTCATTATGTGCAGCTAAGTATTTGCATAAGTTGCAGAAATGTATAAATGATGTGACTAAAATCTGAACATGTGACTCGTCCCTTGGATGTTCTGTCTTGCACGAGAAGGAAACATGCTTACATTATAGACTGGACCCCCAAAGGATGCAATTTGATGACAATAGACAAAGATGAAAATAAATAGATCTATTGATAGCCTAGCAATGGAAACTCAAGTCAATAGCAATGAGACCAATGAACATAGCACTATTGTGTACTCTACTCGCAAATAGATAGAAATTTAAAAATCTGCGAAATATGACTAGGATACATGGCCTTACCTTGACCAACAAACAGTTGGATTCAGCAAGCAGAGCAGTATGTTGCAGGAGAATAGTTGGGTGGGCACAGGTAGCACACTGATGGGTTTGCTCTAAACGGTCACAGAAGTTCACGGATAGCACGACGACGAGCAGATTAGCGTAGATCTCAGTGGTTGCCAGGCAGCACGTTCAGGAGTTGACTTGCAAAGCACAAAGATGTTCTCATGAGACATATCAAGTGGTTTATAAAGTATTAGAAACAGGGGTGTGTTTGTGAATGAATGACGTATGTATGTCGTGGTATTAGGGGGGCGGCCTGCTTCAAGGGGAGGCCTGGCTGGAGACACGGGGTCTGAGGAGACCATGTGACCGATGGCCCCTTGGCGTGGGATACCTTTTGAAGTGTACATGCAGTTTGGCACCTTGGCCTTTCGCGCCCCTGACAGCGCGCATCCCCGGGTGAGAACCGCCTTTGATAGAGGGGGTGGGATGGATGGGCCTGGGGCGTGCAGATAAGGCACAGGAAGACTGCTGAATGGAGACACACTTATGTGGATTGCAGGGGGCGGCCTGCTTCAAGGGGAGGCCTGGCTGGAGACACGGGGTCTGAGGAGACCATGTGACCGATGGCCCCTTGATGTGGGATACCTTTTGAAGTGTACATGCAGTTAGGCACCTTGGCCTTTCGCGCCCCTGACAGCGCGCATCCCGTGTGCAAACCGCCTTAGATAGAGGGGGTGGGATGGATGGGCCTGGGGTGTGCAGATAAGGCACAGGAAGACTGCTGAATGGAGACACACTTATGTGGATTGCAGGGGGGCGGCCTGCTTCAAGGGGAGGCCTGGCTGGAGACACGGGGTCTGAGGAGACCATGTGACCGATGGCCCCTTGGCGTGGAATACCTTTTGAAGTGTACATGCAGTTTGGCACCTTGGCCTTTCGCGCCCCTGACAGACCCCCATGCCAGCGCTCATCCACTGGCTCGAACCGCCTTTGATAGTATATCGTTGCTTATCAATAACAAATGCCACATACCGGAGATTCTTGTGAGCACAGACCCACACTTCAACCGGTGTATCATAGTGGTCAAGACCCTAAAGCCTGTATAATCCAATGGTAATTATTAGTATAGATATATGTGTGACTTTTATAGAGACATAACAAAGATTTTGAACAAGTGTTATTTAGTGCATGCATTATCGAGAATATGTTATGTTCGCTTAGATAGATAGTGACCACCCTGCTTCACAGCGACCAGACCTTCACCCATTCGGAGCACAGATGTCTGATGTCCATCCTTGAATGGAGACACACTTGATTCATTTAAAAAATCGAAACAACCGTTGTTAAAATATATGTGGTGTTTTATTTTGTATCTTATTTTCATGACACAAAAATACAAGACTTTAAAGATTATACAGGTCAGGTTGCAGCACAGCGAGAGAAAATCCCCTGTACTGACCGCTGTCACTCGGGAACGTTTCTCTAATGTCACGAACGGCACAGGCAGGTATCACTCTTCGAACGTGGTGTCCAAGCCTCCCTTGGAGCCACCATGTAAAGGAACGATAGGCCACCAGCCTGTACCACATGTGAAAATGAATGAAACAAACTGTTTTTAAATGACCAAGATAAGTTTAATAAACGTTTGTTGTCAATGACAATCCTTGTAACTAATGGCATTCTGCACGGACAAATGCTATCTAGACAATGCACACTATTGAACGACTTTCATGCGTTACTATGATATGAATATATAATTTTGGATATAGTAGAAGAACATGAAATAGGAGTGGCATGACAAGCAGAGTATACTTACTCGTTACTTGGATTACGAGGATGAACAGTTGCGCGAAGTTCGTGCATAAGCGCCATCATTATTCTCAACACGGCCCGCGTGAGGCAGGCTGCCCTGAAGTCTGGCAGCTCGGTGATGCATTGCGGTCGTAGCTCGCCTTCTGAAATGTAGGCCAGGCATCCCGAGTTTTCTCGGCAACAGCAGTGCTCCTCCTCGGTTGGCATTAGCTCGCACCGATTGCATGTGCACCAGGTGGAGACGCCGTCCATGCGACTAGGCCTAGGCTCTTCATCTGTTGATTCTTCCTGCCAACTGCCGTCCGAATCCCCATCGTTTTCGCATGCTTCCCTTTCCAGTAGTTGGCTCGTACATGTAGGGCATTATTGTAGCCATTGGGCCTCATTCCGACCCAGGCGGTAAGGGGTTTACGGCAGCGTAAACAGCGCCGACCCTTACCGCCTGATTCCGAGGTCCCTTAGTGCCATGGAGGATTTAACACCTGCTTTACGCCATGGTGGTAAAGGTACGACCCAGGCGGTAACTTACCGCCTGGGTCGGAATGAGGCCCATTGTGTGGTAAACAGTGTAAAATAATTTACCGAGATGGTACAGGTGTTCACACGGGCTACAAGCGGTGAAGGTAGCTGACCAGAGCACAGAAACGAGTCACAAAATACTCTAAGTAACAAAGAGAGAGGAATGGAATCGAAAATCTGCTCCTGTGTGTTGTGAAAGGTCTGTTTATACTTATTGAGGAAAGCGGCGTCCTGCATTTCCATGGCAACACGTCATTAGCTGAAGCGCAGCGAATGTTGCCACAAGACGTGCTTTGGTGTTGGGAAATGGGCGGTACGAGTCTGCTGATGACAGGCTCACGGGCAGGGGAATTGATTTAGTGCCGCAGAAGCAGGTCAGCCAGGGCAATGCGGCAAGTGATAGGATTATCACAAAATGGCGGCTCCCTGGTGCCTGTTTTCACGTGCGTTTAATGGACGAAAACTCGGGTAAGGTCCATAGGAAAGTTTTCTAAAATCGAGCCACTTAGGCTTAAAAAAACATGGCCGACCAGTAGGGACAATAAAAGTTTTTACTAGACCATGCCTTTAACCAGGTAAGGCAGAGTCAGGCAGGGCTGAACAACTACTCACACCTGACTCCTGTTAATTCTCCCATTCAGTATAAATGGTGGAGCACACAAGCACACTTTGAGCGAGCTGGGGAAGATGGAGGAAGCACAGCGGCCAGGAGGAAGGTACTACAGCTGGAGCAACCCTGGAAGGCCTGGAGGAAAAAGGACTGCCAAAATACTGAGCCTGTGAGTACAGGGAGGGCTGCAGTATGGCGAGGGAGCTCTGTCTTCAGGGAGCCATACCATGGGCAGCTGGGGTTACCTGGCAGTGCCCAAGCCAGATCTCCTCCCATGGGGCAGATACTAAATCTCAGGCCTTTGAAGAGCAGGTGGTGAGACCCTGACCTCAGGAAACATCCCATTTAAAACATGCAGCTCCCAAAACCAACAGAATGCTGTTTTAGGGGAGCTGGCGAAGTGGGAGTGACATAAGAGCATTGCATTATGCAGAGACATTTTTATGTTTGAACATTTGGAAAAAGGCAGTGCACGAGAAGGAGCAGTTCTTCCAGGGCCACGGCAAACCAGGCAGAGCAAAGCGACAGGCCGAGGGGTGGAACCGAGGTACAGAGAAGCATTGGACACCCCGGCGAGAGATCATTACCGCCGAAGGACCTTGAAGTTTTTGCAAGGAAGCCCAGGTTGAGGCCCAGTCTCAGACGAGGGAGCCTGAGAGGCCTAGTGGAAAAAGAAAGGTCTGAGCCTGACTGAGGGACACCCGTGTGAGAAGTAAAGGAGGGGTGCGAGCCCGACCGAGGGAGACCCGTGAGAAGCTAAGTGAACAAACTGTGATGTTAAAGAAGGTAAGTAAGAAATGACTCCAACTTGGGTGAGGGCTAGAAAGAGGTTAGCAGCTACCCTCCTGGATGAATGGCAGAGTTGGGGAGGTGCAGCGGTAGTTGTGGTATCAGCCTTCACATGAGGATCAAAGCCGCGACAGAAGAAAATGATTTAACACAGCCGGTAAGTTGATGAAAACAATGAAAGTCTGGTGTCTGTTAAATCAAACTTGATGGCAACAGAAATCGACAAATGAAGGTTGCGCGTGTGCCGATAAGACGCAACAGAAAACAAAGCATTTTAAAGAACTGTAAATGAAAGGAACAAAGTAACAAAGTGGTCTGGCAAAAGAAGATTGCCCAATTGAAAGTCTCTGTGAAATATCTGATGCCGTAGAAGCGGTGGAAAGAGAAGGAAACTGAGATGCAAGATTTGATCTGTTGGGTTTGATCCCGGCAGAGGGAAACCTGGATGTGAGAGAGATCTTTTAACTTTGAAATAAGTACTGTGCTCAAAACTACATTTACCAAGAGGCCTTGGCGTAGAAGAGAAAAAGTTTTGTTTGAGGAAAGAAGGTCGAAGAGGCCATGCCGAGGTAAGAGCAAAAGCCTTGCAGTTTCGAAAGTCTTCGACAGCGGAAGGAAAGTGAAAGGAGGCTTGAGCCCAACAGAGGGAAGCATATGAAGTTGTGATTGAAGCTTGGGGAAGGGAACCCCTCAAATTGTGATTGAAAGGTTGAGCCCAGCTGAGGGAAACCTGTACTGAATTGTGGTAACCAGAAGGAAATTAACTTTTGTTGAACTGTATTACAAGCTAAAAGATGACCTGGGCTGGAGTGAGAGAAAGCCGAGAGGTCCAGTGGATAAACTAGTGACTTTTCGTGGAAAGTCAAGTGGGCCCTGGTCCATGAAATGAACTGCATCCTTGTGTCCTAAGCCAGAGTGTGTCACAAGGTCCAAGTGTGCAACCTTACCCCGTGCTACAAAACGCGGGGAAGGGAGTTTGCTCAGCCATACTGACATTTCTTTTGAATACTGATTTTCCATTTTGCTTTACACATTCCCTTTACACATTTATTGTATTAGAAAGAGGGAGGGATTGGGTTGATTAGTACAGGCCATTTTATTTTGACTAAGGACTGACTAGGACTGTATTTTCTTTTTGTTTGATGGTTGAGAATACTCCCATCTCAGTCATAGGGCAAGATAGGAGTTTTCCAACCCCTTTTAAACCATCAATAAAGGTTCTGAAACTTGCAGCTCTTGTGTCAGTGTCTACTTGTGATACCATGCCTCCCTCACCCCGAACTCTACAACCTACTCCGAGCCACCCCCACTTCTCCCCATCAACACCTTGCTATTTGGCTCTCCACACATAACCGCTTGCTTTTCAAGTTCCTGCTCCTGTCTACTACGCTATTAATGGTCTTGCTTCTCAGTACCTGACTGACTGAATCTCTGTTTATGTGCCATCTCATTCCCTCCACTCCTGTGCACTCACACCTTTCCCCGAGCCTCCCGTCGCTTCCACTCTTTTTCCCTTCTCCATTGGAACCTGCTGCCCATCACAATCAAAGCCAGCTCGGCTGTGGATTGCTTCAAAGCTCAGCTCAAACTTCACTTAATTTCCAAAAGGGAGCTCGTACACCCTCTGCCCTATCACCCCTACCTGACCCACCACTCCCCCCTCCCACTCATGTCGCATAATAATCAGACCCAGGATATTAGAGCATTAAATTAAACCTGTTTGCATCATAAAATTATATTTTTTGCGGCACGTTTGTATTGACTGGAGGGTGTGAGAGAACGGTAAGTGCCAGGATACAAGGAAGAGACAGTATGTGCGAGGCTGACAGTGAGCAGGTTATCATTATTTGCTCCTTTCATTTGTTGTCTGAGCTATCCATTTAATTGAAAGAGTCCCAGATGTGCCAAGCTTAACAGACCAGTGTTTGTGTTGTTCTACCGTTTTTGTTTGGCATGTATGTCTATTGTATATCAATAAATGCACTGATCATTATAATCTTTAATGGTGCAAAGATTTCCCTTTGTTTTCCTAATCACCCACACCCCTCACACTCACCAAGTCTCAATCACCACTTACACTCCCACTCTGTCATGCACATGCTCACTAGCCCTGTCAGCTGTCAAAGAACAGCTCACAATCCCCAGTCCCTGCCACACTCGCAACTGGGCTCCAGACTCACACCATATGCTCGCCAGTTCCTCTTGCACTCTCCACTTCATCCTTCACCCGCTGCCCCCCCTTGCTCGCTCTTACTGCATCTCGCAGCCTTTCGCCCATTCTGTTGCGCTCCCCCTACCATCCTCTCTCCAATCTACTCCCTCTTTCTCAAAATCACTATCACTCTGGCCACTGGCTCACTGCTTCCTCTCTGACCCACCACGTCCTATGACCTCTTGCCCATCACTCCCTCTCTCTCACACTCAGCCCCCTCTCTGACTTCAGCTCTCTCTCTGGCTCACCGCTTGTTCTCTCCCTTTTCTTCCCCTTTGTAGCATGACTTAAAAAAAGCAGTTGCTTTCACAGATTGTTTTGCAATCGTGAAATCGCTATAAGGTGGAGAGTAATGTAATTTTTAATGTTTTCTTTAGTATTTTTTAATATTTGTACACTGCACCTCTTTAGTTTGAAGCACTTGCCCCAGTATATTATTGTTGCCATATTAAGTGGGCTGTTTCTTACTTTTTGTTGTTTTGTTTCGTGCCAGGTCTATGTCCAGTGCTTAATTTGCACAAAAAATTGCTGTGGCTCAAATATTTTCTAACACGCCCATTACACGTCAGGATGGGTACTTTTGCCACCACCCATGGCTGCTCCCCATGCTGTCAACATATACGGGTTAAAGCTGAAACTCCTGCCTTATTGTGGTTGCAGGGTGTACTCTGTCAATATGGCAGATGTGTGATTTACACATAGCATAATATACTCGTTGTTTCTTGATATGAGACAAATGTTTATTTGTGTCTTTAAACCGAATCATCATTTACATTTTGCTCTAATTCCATAGGTGTTTATTATGTGACTGGCAGTTACAATAATAACGTTGCCAAAACACCATATTCTAATCAAACTCTTTCTCACACAATAAGTGCGGAAGCTCAGAAATAAGTTCCCCCACACATTAAGCACTGTCCCTCTTTGTTAACACCCTCATAAAAGGGTTCACCACTTGTTCTCTTCCTTGTGGGATTCTGCAGGCACCCTCATGCGGAATGCCTCCGCCATCTTTAAATGTGTATTGTAAGTCATTTCTGATCTACATTGAGATCCCTCTTCAAATAAAAATAGAACATTACTTTCAAAACTTCGCACAACAAAAACTGCGATAAGGTCACGTGCTTGTAGTCTGTATTTTACACAGGCATGGAGCTTGTTATGTGCACATTGTCTAGAAAGATCCACAAAACTTACACTTTACTCATGTAATAGTTTAAGGAGGTTGGGGTATTTTGTGACTGTCTTAACAGAATGCACAGAATTAGGTAGCTAACGACATGTTTCCTGAGGACTTTCTAATGCTGATGGAAATTCGATCATACTTAAACATGCACACTTATTAGGGACATGTGTCCTCGGCAGCGGTCACTCTAATGTTTCTGTTACCCAGGACACATGGAATCATCAGCATGATTCCGGTTGTATCATTCTCACAATGAAAAAGTGGCAATGGAGGGCTGTTAGGACCCCATGTGAGCTCTTTTGGAGTCGCACAGGCTGTCATGCCTTGCTCCAGTCATAAATAAAGCACACTCCCATTTTAGGGCATTAGCAGAAAGAAAGAAATTGCTACCACGGGGTGTTTTTTGGCATAACTAACTTGTTATTTGTTCAGTAGACAGTGAAATGGGGAGCTACTGGTCTTACCTTTACATTCCAATCTTACTCTTTTTCTATTCTTAATTGCATGTGTTTCAGGCAAGTCTTATCAACCACTTAGAAGAATTCCTCCAACTGCTTCGATATTGGCAGTACTAGGACGGGTATGTTTTCTGTCAGGCATTTTGAAATTTCAGATGATGAGCCACCATGTTAAAGCAATGCACACAGTGTCCTGGTTGTGTGTGTGTGTGTGGCCGGAGGGGGATGAAAGGTTAAATATACAGTAATACGGTTGTTTCATCATTCGATAAAATAGCAGGGCGCATAAAAGGCATCACAATTATGCAAAAATGGAAGGTGATAGGTAATGAGCTTAAGTTGTAGACTGTTGGATCTAATCCATGTACTCTGAAGCTGTGTGTAAGCAAGGATGAGCATTAAACCTGTTTCCTGTAAAGTGGATCTATTGATTGCGTTGGTTGCTACTTCCTTAATAGGGTGAGGTGTACAGAGATCTCATGGTCTCCCACGCCAGGTATGAGATGGCCAGCAAGTCCTTTAGTTTATGCTGCCACCCATCTTATTTGTATTTGCAGCGAGAAAATATAACTACCAGCATGTCACAGAAATGTAGAACGCCTGGACTTGCTGAACATCTTAGATATGACAACGAACATTTTTAAAGCTGTAGTTTGTTATCTTTACTAGTTTTAGAAGTTATTTTGTAATTCCTTACTCAGCAATCCATTCCCATTCAGGTTACCCGCCCCCTGCCCCCACTAATGATTACTTTACCCTTTGAAGGCTGTAAAGGGAACGCCCCCTCAAAGAATTTCGTTTGCTCTTTCCAGATCTAATTAAGGGTTTCTACTTTGACTCTGATTATATATGTAAAGTAACTGTCATTTGTATAGCGCCTTTCACCATTGGTGTGGTCTCAAAACGCTGTAGGCTGACCACCCTTGGGGTGACAGAAGTCCGGGTGTGGGAAATTTGTCAGAGAGTTATAGAATGCATGTGTGCATTGTAGCCAATACAAAGGTAGGTAAGGGTGGCCACGTGCCTGCTAGTCATCCATGTGGAGCAGACATGTGGATGGGTAAAGAGAGGTAGCCTAGAGGTATGCAAGAAGACATTGTGTGCAGCTAGACCGAATTTGTATCGTGGGGGTGTTTTGCTTTTCGGGACACATGCAGGGCCCCTAAAACCACTTACCCTCTTACATGGACCCAGAAAAGTTCTTGGACTCAGGTAGGAAATAACACACATACACCCTAATAGTTAGAATATAGATGGCTTGTTACAGGCCGTTTATTCTCAAACAATACACACACACAAACACCTAGAACAAAAACATAACTGATTATACATGAGCAAAGAAGGGAAACTTCACCTTTAACATAGTTGTAGAAGGAAACTTCATCTCGACCACCAGGACACTACCCAGTCCCAGAGCAGGTAGGCAGAGAGATCACACGTGCTAACAGGATCTGTCTGGAGCGGCGCGTCATCCCTCTCAGCGAGATGTATCACCCGGGGTTCCAATTCTCTCTCTTTTCCACAAAGAATACCTCCCCTCTTTATGGGGGAAAATCGCTGCCCCTTCATGGTTAACCGACTGCCCTCGGCCTAAGGACAGACAGCAAGCATGGGGAGCAAAGAGTGGAAAATTCCAGTCAGAAGTGGAAAAACCCAGCTTCTCTCCCTCTCACTCGTCCTCAGCACCCCTTATCACTGCATCTGCATAGCTCCGACTCCCTTCTTGGCTCGTCCTTCAGCAGACAATACCATAACTATTCTCCACAGTTAGCTCACCTGACATCATTATGTGACCTTGCAACCGTTGCAGAATTCACGTTTGCTTACTGAGCCCACAGCAACGTAGGCTTTCATTGCGGTAATGGAAGTGAGTGTGCAAAATGGCCGCACACTGGCGCCATGTTTTAGCTCATTTCTCCGCACACACTCTACAGGGGGATAGCTGCATTCTAATGGCAGAGGTGTTGTGCAGTGTGTCTAGAGTAGTCCATGTAGTGGAAGGGTGCTTAGAGGTAGTCTGGAGAGTATGTGAGATCAGAAGAAAACATGTGTGCAGCTAGACCGCATTTTATCATAGGGGGTAGCTGGATTCTAATGACAGATGTGTTGCGCCATGTGTCTTAGTGCTTGTGGTGGAAGGGTGTTGAGAGGCAGTCTGTATCACGTGTAAGGAGGTTAAATTCACATCCCCTCCATAACCACAGAAGCCGAAATGGATACAACCCTCCCACCTTGGTTGGCACGGGTTCCACCATGAGGCAGCCAATGGGAGTGTGGGGGGTTAGGAAGAGGTTGTGGATAGGTATGGGAGGTTTAGGGAAACTGGTGAGAGGGTTAGGGTACGTTATTGAACAGGTCTGGAGAAGCACAGGGAAAAGGCCCTAATTCCGAAATCCTGACTCCTAATTCCTGAGCCTTTTACCTACTTCCTAAACTCCCATGCCTTTACACATAAACCATGAATGTGACATAAACAGCGATGGTCATGATGAGGTACCGCACCATATAAAATATATAATCTTCTGATTTACACAAACATGCACATGATTAGCAAGGAGATGAGATGCACATGTAACAAACGCTTTGAAAAATGCGACAAACAGCATCCCCTTCTTGGTTGTATGGGACTGGAACCCAATGCATTGCTGTTACTTATTCACATTCATATAAAGTGGATATCATTAGTGTTTACATGCTTGTTTAAACTGCCCAAGGAAGGACCGCATTGGGGCTGGTTATGAACTTCCCTTGCTGTGACCCAAGATGACTAACGTTGCCTGTCTTTCTGCGACTGGTGGTGTGAGATTTTATAGGTCTGTTCAAAGGTGTGGCTTGTTGAGCTAATGATGAAGATACAGGTCCCTTGGTACTTTGTGTGATGGGCTGTTTGTGGCTTCTAGGAGGGTACATTTCTTGGTTAGTGTTTGTCTGGTTGAGGCAGGAGTTTCTAGATCGAACCTGCTGGAGGCTGTGATCGGAGGTAGGGGATTTGGTGCATGGGGGCTTGCGGGTGCGCTCTCTGAGCCGTGTGTTCCTTGTGGTGAAGGTGAGGGGGGAGGGAGCAGGGTGGTATTTGCCTAATTCGTGTCTGGAGTCTATCTCTTATCTGAAGAGGCTCAGCGTGGGAGGAGGGGTACAAGTGGGCAGTACCTGTCTGGTTTGCAGTAGTAGTCTTCAGAGGGATGTAACCTTTGCATGGTGTCGGAGGCTGGCGTGGGTTTTGAGTCCTTAGTTCATGAGCTGTTTTGGGTAGATGTGGAGCTCTGGTGGACCTTGGAACAGCGACTATAGTTACGCAGGTTGTGTTGGGGGTGGTTGCATGCTGCGAGGACTTATTAGTCTGGCGATCCCTACCTGTGTTGGTAGTGCAGTTGGCAAGCAATGCAGTGGCTTCATCGTGTGCAGAGGTGTTCACATTGGAAGTACTCAGTGCAACCTGGAGGGAGAGGTATGGGACTTTGCAGTTTGCCGTGGCTTTACATGGAGTAGAGGCAACATGATCAGGGAAGGGCTGGGCTTGGTATGGGGATACAAGCTGTGCAGAATAAAGTAATGCTATTGTGTTTTGGCTGTAACGGAACGTAATTGGACAATGAGGAGTGAAAAGGGTGTGCTGTGAGGTGAAGGCTGTTAGCATCTAGGATGAATACTGGCCAGCTGACTGTCATGGTTTGGTCACATATGGTAGCCAGGTGGGATAGGCGAGGGGTGCTTTGTTTGACGATTTGGCCCTGGTCTGAGGTGTTACGAGAGGAGATACCACTGTAGGAGCTAATCAGGCATTTCATTGACGTTTTCGATGGGGTCAAGGGAAATGTGGTACATGCCAAAGGCATAGTAGTATGAGGATACACTATTGGAGGTGGAATGCACTTACCGTTTGCATCCGGTGATGGCTGTGCTGCATACAGTGCAGGGGCATTTTCATTGCGCCATTGTGGTGATTGCAGAGTGGACAGAGGGTTGCATGGTCGTAGAGGAGCTGGCGTACATATGAGATTTTGCAAGATCGATAAGTATAGGTGCGGCATTCGTGGACAGGCTCTGGCCTTAGCATACAGATGATCATGGGGGTCTTGGTGAGCTGCTGGCCAATCGGAGTGGGAAGCAGGGGACCAATGCGGGCTGCTGGAGGGTGGGCCTGCAACTCGCTTTTTGCGGCAATGCGGGTCCATCCAAAATGCAGCGGCCATCTTAAGATTGTGTTCTGGCTCTGTAGTGCTGGCATCAGAGAAGGTATTCAGCCGCTTGGTATCATGGAACCAGGACATTATCTGTCCTTGTAACCGAGCATCCGGTATAAGACAATCCCCTAAGAACAAGAGTCTGTCAGATTGTTGGATAACAGCATCTTGAAGCACAGTACTTTCCACCTTCTATCCGACAGATGTCCTTTGGACATCTTGTAAAAAAGAGCTTATGGAATATACAAACCTATTTGCCATTAGTATCTTTCCTGCCACAAGAAGTGGTTCCAACGAATTGACAAAACTACTAGAAAGACAGTCTGTGATAATGTTTAACTGACCAGGAAGGTAGGTGAGAAAAAAAATTGTACTGGTAGAAAACGTAGGCCCAGCGAGCCTGACTGCTATTACGACATTCGATCTGATGGAGGACTTTCAAGTTCATGATGTCAGTGCATACCTCAAAGGGGATACTTGCCCCCAACAACAGGCAACACCATTCTGTGCAGGCTTGCCAGATCGATACCGTTGATTTCACCTAATCCAATTTCACCTACTCAGAAATCACAATTTCACCTACTCAGAAATCACAATTTCTTTCTCCTAAGAATTGGTTAGGTAAGTAGGTAAATTTAAAAACATAGATGGTGGGTGGGGTGAGGATAGGATAAGATAGGGGGAAGAGGGGAGGGGGCGGGTGGTCTCCCCACTCATAATACATTTATTTTTTGAAGAATAGAAAATTCAATGATTTCTCCTTTAGGTGAAGTGGATTCGGTGAAATCGCGGATATCCTTGCCGGATCACTAGCAGCTCCTTTTTTAGATCAGAATATTTCTTTTTTTTAATTAAAAATGTTATGGTTTGTTAGACAAACCCCTCATGTTTCATTAACATCACATATAATTACAAATGATCTCTCAATACATTAATTCCAATAATTTGGTAAAATTGATTCTCTCGCTACAATTATCTCGAAGAGTTTCAGCTCCTTTCTCGGTTCATTTCATTCTGATTTAAAAAGTTTCCATGATGTTATTCCAAAATTGTACAATTGTAAAAATCATTTGTTTTATCATTTCCCAAAAGAATTTGGGCCAATCTATCTTCAGGGGAGAGCTGTATTAGGTTTTTCAGAAACATTTCTCTGTATTGATTTCTTTTTTCAGTCATTGCAGTAAAAGACATGATGATATGCTGCAGACTTTCTATTGTGTCTTTGTTGTTACAGAAGCGGCAGAATCGTTGGTCCAGCGCTATCATTTTTCTTGCCGGCAGAATTTCATGTGTCAGTAAGATATTTAATCTTGGTCTCATGTAGGTTTCCCATATACCGTGTCAGAACTCGCCTTGATATTGCCCACGAAGTGTAGACAACGAATTCTACCTAACAATATAACCCTGTGTATGGATACAAAACCAATACCAAGGGATCTATTATTCAGAAGGAATGACCCAAACACGAAAGCAGACCTCCTAGAACCACCGGAAAGGAAAGGCAGGTTGGAGGCAAGCAATCCTTTCGCAATAAAACAATGGTAAACAAAGTGCAAAAACTACACCAACCTGCAGCTGGATAACAGATAACAATGAGTTTTTACAACAAAAGGTTAGTGGTGGACCTTTTATCTGTGGATTATCGCAGTCTCAGAAGACCTGGAGTACATGGGAACATGGATACAAAAGAAGCTTAGACCCAAAGAGCAGGGTATGATAATAGAATTCTAAGTATGCATGTGGGGATAGTTAACACTCTTACCATGAGCTGAGATGTAGATGGTCCTATGGTGTAGCAGTAGCCAGAAACACTGGACGTAAACCCAGGAAGCACTCGATTGGGTAAGGGTCTGTGCCCGACGACATACGTATGCCTATTGGACAGGAAGTCTTTGTTGGACCCCGACAGAACGAGGACGCTTCTCTATTACCCCCAACATATGCAGGAAGTCTCTAGTCCTTACGGGATGGGTGGCGAGCAGGATTTAGGCTTCCAGGCTTACTCGTCTGTGTTTCCAGATGTAGAGCAGCGGGCAGCCGTGTGAGTAACAGCCAGGTTTCGAGTGCGAGAATATCCGTGAAACAGTGCAGGTACGTAGAATCCAAAGGTAAAAACAAGCCAAGCAGTCTGTGTAGAGTTCTGAGTTGGCAACGAGGCAGCCTTACAATTCAAGGTAATGGAGCAAGACAGAACAACAGGTCGGTAAATGGGAAGCGTTTGACAACAGATAACCAGATGTCTCTTAGCAGGCAAGGCTTAGGCAAGACGGAATCCAAGGAAAACAGGCTTGAGCTCAAGAAACTAGGAATTCAGTAGTCAGTAAACAAAACGCAAACACACTTCAGCAAATTCAGAAGCACCGATCAAGCGGCAATGAGGTTCTTAAAATGTAGGGAATCACCTGACTTGAAAGGTGCGTGTGACGTGGAGACATCTTAGTTGGTCCGCCCCAATCTCCATGGTAACCACCAACGCTTACCATAGAGCGTGTGTTTACCCACTGCTGTACGTGTCATGTACCGAAGTCTGTTTTGCAGTGAGAATACCCTGATTTGTTTATGGAGTGAATGCAAACGTGGCAGTGTGTGTTGTTTTAGAGTACTGGGACTAGTATGCAAAGAGAGACGTGACATGTGACCAGGGATAACGCCTGGATTCCTGACATGCCGTGAGATGGAAATAACTTTAAATAAGGTGGAAGTCTATTCAAGGGCCTCTTATCAAATCGGCAGAGGGGGTCATGTTGGTATAAAGCTTTTAATTCGATCATAGCGATCCAATCATTGCCAGCAATTTTCTTTTTCACATTTTGTGGGCGATTCAACAACATGTCCATCGATATGTCTGCTGCTTCTCTTTTCATATCCACAAATATTTTCCAAACAACAAGTGGTTGTTTGTTGGTTCCATTCGGTAAGGCCGGAAGATGTCAAGAGCTGCAATGTTTAGGTCATTGCTTATTTTCCGGTATCGGGTGAGTTGTTTCCATGTTATGAGTGAAGCCAAAGATTGGAGGGCGAGTTCAAAACGGATGTGTGGCATCGGAAATGAGGGTGGTAAGGCTAAAACTTTCCTCCAGAATACGCCCTCTAGTTGTTGCCATGCCGTATTTCCAATATTGATCATTGTCTCGCTGCCATAGGTTAGAATCGCTACAACTTTCTGTCTATAGAAAGTTATCAGTGGAGACAGCGAAAATTTCCCAAATTTCCGGTGTAGTATTCGGGCTTGACATGCAAGCAACAGTGCCTTTGATTGTAGGTGTTGGGTCCATTCTTTCTCCGTTGGGGATTGGTTTAACCACACACCAAGATATTTTAACGTTTTTACTTGGTGGAGTTTGTGTTTCCCGATGAAGAATGGGAAGTTAGCTACCTTTCGCTTGGTTTGAAGGGAAAGGGACATCATTTTCGTTTTTTTAACATTTATTTCCAGTTGATTAATGTTCATATATTCTTCCATTTTAATCAACGCTATCTGTAGCCCTCTTGGTGTTTTTGCTAGTAGGACAATATCGTCGGCATACATGATGCACAGTAAACAGGTGGTGTGAGTTTTGGAGGATTCATCAAAGGGGTGTAGATATGATCTTCAAAGTCTGCTGTGAACAAGTGAAAAAGCATGGCCACCAGCGGGCAGTCCTGCTTGAGACCATTCCATGTTTTTTATGGCATCTGTTAGGGTGCCCTCTTTGGACATTCTCATCCGAATGGTGGTGTTTGCATATAACAGCTTAATAGGTTCCAGTATGTTACGAGGGCACCCACCATAGATGTAACTTGTTCCATAGAATGTTTCTATTCATCACATCGAACGCTATTTTTAAATCCACAAAGGCTGCGTAAATCTGCGTTCTTGACATGAAAGCTTCCTGTTTTAATAAATTCAGCAGGAAGAGGTTGATATTCATTCTGATATTTTTGGTGAATCCAGTTTGCCTTACAGCATATCGCTTTTCCTTCCTTGCACAGCGATCAAGGTTATCCAGGAGGAATTTGGCCAAGATTTTCCCAAGGGGGTCCAGTAACGCAATATGGTGATAGTTCCGTGGGTCTTTAGTTGGCCCCTGTTTAAAAATTGGAATCAAGATTGCTTGTTGCCAAGAGGTCGGGATATTGTTGATTTTTTGAATGAGTTCGAAGATATTGGCACATATACTTCCCCAGAGCCCTGGATTTTGTTTAATCATCTTGTTGGAAAGGCCATCTGGGCCTGGTGCCCTTGAAGAGTTTAACGTTTGTATTGCCTTATGGATGTCTGCTGTGTCCCAGGCAAATTTCCAGTTTCGATCGATGACTGAGTCTTGCATTTCAACTTGCAAAGGCCATGCTTTGTAGAGCTCTGTAAAATACGTAATCCAACTCGCCTCTGGTACATCAGCAATCATTGGATCTTGTGTCGAAATGTGGCCATTTAGAAGAGACCACAGGTGTCTTGTATTTTGGTTTCTTAGTGATTGTAAGATCTTTTCGGCATCATCTTGTTGGAGGATCATCCTATTGTTTCTCATCCAATTTCTGTGCCGTTGTTTAGCCAGTATAATCAGATTGAATTTGTCAGGCAAATTCTGCGATTTTATCAGCTTTAATGACCTATGTAGTTCTTTCTTCTTCTCCACCACCTTTGGATTGTAGGCATGAATATACTTCCAAAGGATGGTTTGCTTAAGTTGCATACGTTGTTTAAAGGGCGAGAGTAACCAATTGTATTTCATTTTCTGAAGATCGTCAAGCTTGGAGTTACGAAAGATATTTCGGAAATTTCTGATTTCCATTGGTGGTAGGATGATTTTTTCATTGCTTGAGTTATGAGATGGCCAGGATCTTATCATGATGTAGTGATCACTATTGTGAGATTTGAGATTATGACTGTTATTGATTTTGTCGTAAATTCTCTTTGACAGAAATATGTAATCAATAGTTGCGGTCGTGGAGTCGCGGGCCCACATCGGAGCAGGATGACCTGTGTATATGTCCATGCTCTTAGAACGGAGCAGATCTCCATTTGCTGTTTCTTAGTTCCAGCATTTGGCTCGTGGAGGCAGCATATGATCTTCGAGATTAGAGCCAGCAGTATCACACAGGTGGAGATTTAGTTCCCCGCAGATGATGAAGTCTATGTCGAAGTATTTCGCAGCAGCTTGGTCAATTGCTGAAAAGACTGAATCTATGAAAGCTTCATCTGCCTTAGTGATCGGGTTCCAATAGAGGTTAATTAATCCCCAGGTTACTGTGTCATGGGTGGTGGATTTCAGGATTTTGAGGGGGGGTTAGTTCACCATTGTTTGACTATAGTTAGTTGTGCCCATGGATGCAGGTTTATGGATCCAACTATTACCATATTTTCACCATTTTTAATCATTGTCAGGAGGCCTGTTTATGGGCCGCCTCTTATTCTCTGCATTGCTGGATTCATTAAAATTGAGTATCCATCACACGCTGGTTGCTCATGTAACCATGATTCTTGTATACAGATTATATGGTGCTTTATAAGCTCTTGATTTGTTGAACGGAATAAATGGCCATGCCAGCGTGTGTTCCAGGAGCAAAGCAAGACTTTAGAAGTCATTGCTTTGGTTGGTTGTTACTGTTGGTGACTGTGGTTGTGTCGCTCCATTGGAGATGTATATTCCATTTCTCTCCATATATAATGTTTTGTGTAGGCCGTTTGGTGACTAGTGTCATAGTGGCTCCCACGTCCTGGTGGAGACAGTTTTCCATTGTGCCGGTATAATCACATCAGGGTTACATCAGTATGAGACTTCTTGGCCTGTTTTACTGTTGAATAAATGGGTAAATGTATCTTGTCAAACCGCTGATCATTTGGTATGGATTTCCCTGAGTTTGAATCCAAATTGTTGGAATTGCGATCTGTTTTCTATAAATAGCCGTAGCATATTTACGGATCTGAAGTCTATCCACACTTGATCCAGGCTTGTGTCCTCAATAAATTCAATACTTTGGATGTCTTGGGTCGTTATGACTTTCATATTAGGTATGGCATGAAATAGCCGCAACACGTTTGTCCTGTTAAGGATCAGATTGTCTTGTTGTGCGGCCTTTCTTCATAGTTTCTTGCTATTTTCCTGCCGTTTCTTCTGCAAATCGACATTGTTAGGAAGTTTGAGTATCGTTTCGCGATCATTGTTTGGTCAGGAGTTGGATAGATTACTCTTTTCGTGCAATTTTCATGGTGTGCGTTCCTCTTCTAAGATGCCATATTGAGTTGACCTTTCTGAATCTTGTGACTGATCTGTTTGATCGGATTTGAAATCAAATTTCAAAATTTCTTCGTACGATAGATCTATCCCAGAAGCTTGGTGAGAGAGTTTTGTTTGTTTGTTTGTGCATTTATATAGCGCTACAAACCCTCAGGTATCTGAGCGCTGCTTATTTCCCATGTGTGTGGTGCTCATTTATCAACCTCGTGAGGATGAAAGGCTGAGTTTGGCCCTGCCTGGATTCAAACTCTGCACAGATGTTAAAGCGAGCACTCTACTTGCTTTGCTATCTGACCGGCTGTTCTTCATCGTATTGATCAATTATGATCATCGAGCACTGGCTCATTTGGGTTTGAGCTTCTTCAGAATGATCAATCTCCTCCTCCATATACATTGACAAATTCATTAAATCTTCTCTTTGAACTGAATCATTGGTTGGAACAGAATCGGTTGAGATAGCTTGGGTGATCCTTGCGACAATCACTTCCCGTTGCGGAGAATGGTGATGGGGATTGTCCCTTTTTTGTTTTATCTCTTGTGTCACCTTCGGCGGGAGAGTGAGGTTTCGAAGGAACGCACGGGAGCCCGTTTGGTTAATCCCTGCGTTTTTGCTTGGTTTCGCTGTCACAATTTTGTTACTTTTTGAGAATATCCCGTAGGCTTCTGGACCATTTGTGGCGGTCTTTAGTTTCTTCTTATCGTCCTTGTTGCTTGGATCGATGTTATGCGTCGAGAGATTGGTGTTACTCGTTTGTGCTGGGATTTCTTCATCATTTAAGTCAATTAGATTAACAACCGTGTCAGGTATATCTGTAGATGGGGTCACTTGTATCGATCAGGAAATTTGCTTCATCGTGCTCGGTGGTATACTTCCATGACAAGCCACTTGGGTTGAGTGGGTAATGCCCTGGCTGTTGTTAATCAGGGCCATGGTGAGGTAGTCTGACGTCTATTGTCGTATGGTGATCACTGTTATGAGAGCGTTAATCAAATCTGTTTTTTCCGCTGTATCGCTTCTCGCAATATCGAAGAGCCTAGTTTGCCACAAAAGACTTGCTTGATCTTCCACATCGAGGTGCTCTTGTATTTTATTCATTAGCGATTCTGAATAAATTTGCTTTGAGTGTATTAAAGCAAGTAAAGTTGCTTGGTCCTTGACGGTCTCAACAAGCGCCTCTTGCATTTTCATGAATGGAATAGCGACTGTGAGGTGGTTGCAGTAAGCACGTTTTGGAGGTCAAGCATCAAGGTTGGTATCAAGGCCATTTCTTGGTGTAAAGCAGGCTCGCATTTGCATTTGTTTTGTGAACAGTCGTCAGCTTATGCACCAGGACCTGCGTCATTAAATCGGATCGCTTGCATGCAGTGCTCCTTATTAGGGATACTTGTATAGTTATGTTTAGGTGTGTGTTGTGTGCTCTCACGCTCACCGGAGGTCGAGCGTTTACTATAGGCAGATCAGAGGGACGTGCACATTTGATGTGTTGGATCTTTCCAAACACTACTACTCCTTTTTTCATGATCTTGCATTAGGTTCTCAATTTCCTCAATGTCAAGCGATAAGCGAGCTGCTCTTGGATTTTGCTGGGGATTATTCCTTTGGATTGGAGATTGAGAATATCTTCGACTCTCATAAAGTGATTGCTAACGTCGTTTAGCCCACTTGGCTTTATCATTTTGGGATAGGTCTGATGTAGACACTCCCAAAGTGGGTCATTGTTCCTGTTGTATGTTTGTGTCATTCCCACCTGATTTGGCATCGGCATGTCCAGCAATCTGATGTTGTACAGGGAGCAGGGCTATCGAGGCTAGCGCAGCCTGGTGCTCTGTGCTTGAATCAGGAAGTCTGGGGCATTGTAGCTGTTTAGGCATTGATGGTTCATTCGGATGTGATACAAACAAAGGTATCTCATCTGGAGCCTGCTCTTTATTTTGTTTTAATAGTACCATTGCTTCCGGGAAGCAAGTAGTTCCTGTAGATTGATGTATTACATTTCACAGTGCTCTGTAGTGATAGATCTGTGAGGAGGCTCTATTTTTTAAGTCATGTGGAGTGCTTGCGTTTCTTTTAATGGTGGGGGTTTGATCGTTAGCTGCAATTTGGATCGACGCTCGCAGCACACTGAGCTGTTTGGAGTTGGATTGTATCTCATTGTCTATATCGTCGCAACATTTTTCCAATAGACTATTCTGGGCAGTGTCTTGTTTAGCTTGTTTGTGCAGATTTAGTAAAGAAGAGTCTGACGTTGACAGAGTCTTTGTGCGCAGTCTTGTTCGGGCGGAGCCATATTTCCCCAAGAGTAGACACCCGATGATCCGATAGATATTGTGAGGATTTTATTTTCCAATTTTATAGGACCAATAGAACCTAATCAGTGGAGCTGATTACAGATTTTGTTCCTTGTACTTCTCAATTGCTGACACTGCTGGAAACCATAAAGCGTTTGATTCCGTGCTAAAAGTTCCTACCACGATGTGCCTTTGGATAGAACGTTATGATCTTTTACTTTCGTGTTTACAGGCTCTATTTGGAACTGTTGCGATGTTAGCAGCGGAGGATGTATTGGAGGAACCGGATGTTGGGCTCTGTTCAATCCGCTGTACTGAACAGGTGAATCATTCACATGTGTCAGGGGATGAGTTGCCTGTAGCTTGCACCAGCGGCCGCGCGTGGTACTGAGCTCACGGTTCCTGCCGTCACTCAGCGGAAAGTACTCCATAGAACAGACAGCCCCGCAAAAGGTAAGAGATCCCAGTGTGTGCAAGTTGAGGAGTATGGTCAGGAGAATGATCCGAAGAAAGGAGAGGCTTGCATGTGTTGAACGGGACTGAATAATCAGCCGGCAACTAATTTGTATCTATTCGGTAATGTTTGATCAACGTGCACACTTGTAAACACAGGGCGTGGGGTGGATCAAAGACTTGATAAGCCCGCAGTATCCACCAGCACTTATTGCTTAAGTTCGATACGGGGCTGCATCACAGTTTCTTATCATGCGACGTGGTGCGACTTAATGAAATATGAAGTGAGAGGCAAGGAGGGATGTTGGTGACCCCCCCGGGCAGTGGTACCTGTTTTCCAGTTATCGCTTACCTCACTTTCTGATTTCAAAAAGTTCTGCTAGTCCTCTGCATCAGTGTGCCTGGGCAGGAAGGGCAAAAGGGGCGATGGGGAGCCCGGCCGTGTACGGACTGCACAGACTGCCATACTCATGACCACACTACGCGGCCCGCTCCGCTGACTGATTCAGTTTATAAATATGCAAAACTCCAACTCCAGGCAGCGTAGAAAGAGCAGAAAGACTGTAGAATAAGAGAGTGGCCTGCACAGACTGCCACACTCACAACCACACTCCGCAATCAGAATAGTGAACCTCATTGGAAGTCAATGTTCTAGAATAATAGGCAACAGGGTTTTCCTGACCATCTACTATTTGTTTTAGAACTGCTACTAAAGCACTGTGCGAAGCATCTGTCTCTAGAATAAACCAAAGAGATTGGTTAGGTTGAATGAGTACAGGAGCAGAGCAAAAACTTGACTTGAGACCTTGGAAGGCCTGTTTGGCTTCTCTTCCCCTTGTAAAGCAGACATTCTTCTTGATTAAGTAGGTTATAGGCAGCACAACCTTGGCAACATTTTTAATGAACCACCAATAAAAATTGGCTAGTTCTAAAAACCACTGGATATCTTTGATGTATGATGGGGATGGCCATTGAAGGATAGCAGTGGTTTTACGAGGATCCATCTCAATGCCATTATTGGACAGGATGAACCCAAGGTGAGAGACAGAGTGGACTTTGCAGGAGCATTTTTCTGGTTTGACTAGAAGCTTGTTTTGCCTCAACCAATGAAAGACCTCCTTGAGGTGTTGTTGGTGCTGTTCCACAAGGATATTGTCAAGATATACTATAACCGTATGAAAAAGTAGGTCAGAGAAGATTCCGTAGATAAATCTTTGAAAGATAGCATGGGCGTTTATGAGACAGAAGGGCATTACGTGATATAATGCACAAAAGGGGTCCTAAAGGCAGTCTTCCATTTGTTGCCTCTTCGGACTCAGAGATGGTATGCCTCATGTAAATCTAATTATGAGAATACTCCGCCCCCCTGAATGGCATCAAGGATATCCTGGATCAAAGGCATGGGATACCTGTCCCTGACTGTTATCCGATTGAGATCACGGAAATAGATGCAAGGTTGGAGTTCTTTAGTGTCCTTCTTTGGGATGAAAAACAAGGAAGCTCCGGCTGGTGGCACAAGTCCATTATTCAAATTGTTACCAAGACAGGTCCCTAATGCTTGCTTCTCAGGGATCGATAAGGTATACATTCGGCCAAAAGGAACAACCGAATCTGGTATAAGGTCTATGGCGGAAGTTCTCTAGGAATGGTGTCCTCAAAGACATCCATGAATGCCTGGTATGCTGGTGGAAAGCATAGTATTCCAACGATGGAGCATGGATCCTGCATCAAGGCAATACTGATTTGTTCCTTGGAAAGATCTTCAAAACGAAGAGTGGCACAATTACTAGAAGTAAATTGAGTGGTATTGGCAGTCCAGTGTATAAGGGGGCTGTGCTTTCTGAGCCATGGGATCCCCAAAATTATGGGAAAATGAGCAGCTTGTGTGAAATCAAAGGATAGTAATTCCTGGTGTTTGTCAATACCAATGGTCATAGGAATAGAACATTGGTTGATGGGCCCTGAGCTCAAAGGCCTACCATCTACACCCTCCACAGTTTGGGATTCTTCCTTAATATAGAAGGTTATCTGTTTCTGATCTGCCCATAGATTAAGCAAGGACTTTGATAGATGTTCTGTTCTGGATCTTAAGGAGAACTTGCAAAACCATGAGTCTGTAATCCAACACCTCACTAAGTGTTATGAATACAACAGTGGGACTATGGATAAAACCCTGAATCTTTGTCTCATCTAAAATCAGGTTCTGTCGTTTCCCTCTCTTCTAGGGGGTACATCAGGGCAGTCTCTAAGCATGTGTCCTTTGTATCCACAGTACAGACATACACCCTTATCTCTTCTCCTTTCTTTCAGCAGCAGACAAGGGACCACAAGCAATTCCTATTTGCATGGTTTCTTTGGAAGTCCGGGTATCTGTCAAAGGAGAAGATGGTAAGGTCCGATAACTCGAGGAGGCTCCTCTAGTCCGCCACTTCTCATCCTTACGTTCTGCCATGAAGAATTCAATCTGAAGAACCATGGAAACTAAATTGGAAAGTGAATTGGGATGCGGAACTCTAGCCAGTTCGCCCTTTATGTCATTGTTAAGGCCCCTTCTGAATATGGCATGCTGGGCCATCTCAGGCCAGCCTTCTTCATGTGAGACCTTCTCAAAGGATGTTATAAATGCCAGGATGTCAGAAGAACCTTGACGGATGTACAGAAGTACCTCATATGCTGAATATGCCAACTCCGATCCCTCAAACATCTCCTTTAATGCTTGAACAAAGGCTATATAATTTGTCAAAAGTGGACTGGATGAAGTCGCTATAGCCCATGCCAGGACGTTTCCTCTCATGTTTGAAATCACAAAGCCGATATTAGCTCTATCTGATGTGTAGGCAGTAGTATGGAAGGTAAAGTAGATTGTGCATGCATCAATGAATTCCTTCACCTTATAAGACCTATCAAACTTCCCTGAAACCAGTCCTAAAGACGGTAAGTCTAGAGTGTGGGTGCCCCTGGCAGTCATCAGCTGCTTAAGAGTGGCATTCTGCGGGGCGTGGACTGCTAGTGAGCGATGAAGACGTGAGCCTTGGGAGCTCCTGCAGGCGCCGAACATATCCTGAATAATATCCTGGTTTATTTGTGTGGAAAGAGTCAAAGGTGGTCCAATTCGATTTCAGACCGCATGGTGCCTCCGCAAGCCGAGTTTGCTGTAGCCACTCGGCGGAATCCCTGAGAAAACAGACGCAGCTGTACAGAGCCGGCGGCGGCTGCCTGCGGGAAGTTCCAAAATGGCCAGCGGTAACCAAAGGCTGCGACCGAGCGGCGCCCTGCTCTGCTCTCACTAGCCCGCACTCTGAAGCCCGGCTGTTGTGGTGGGGGTGAACACGGGAACACACAAGCGGACCGTAGGGAACGGCCCTCTGATCCGAGCTGGGGCAGGAGCACACAGCGACATGTCTTATGGTGCCCGGAGGCGCTGAACTCCTGAAACGCTGTGGTACGACTCACGGCCCCGGTGTCCTCGGTGGCGGTGACGGGTGGCGGTCCTGCGGCGCTCCCGCATGGCACCAGAGGTGCGTTGCACCCTCCACTGTGCGCGGTGCCTGAGCTCTGTAGCATGGAGCTCTATCCGGGGAACTTCAAACATCAGACTGAAGGAGGGCTGAGGAGGCGACTCATGAGTGGGATCTTGCACGGCTGACAGATGCAGGGCTAGGAGCAACGAGAAGACCTGCGCTCCTGCCCAGGAGTTCGGCGTGAAGAATCTTGTGCCCGGATTCGATCCACAACCCCGGTGGGGGGCCTCCCGGGGGGAGCACCCCTGGGAACCATCCACCCACGCGGCAGGGCGAGGTGGATGGAACCGCCAACACACAAGTAAGTCCGCCCCCAATAAAGCCTACCAGACAATTTTGGCAGCATTGCAGGAACACCACCCCTCCAGCGGGACGCTGGCCCGGGGCCCTGCGGTACCGACACTAAGGAGAAAGTCGGGGAGGGGTGATTTTTCCCTTCCCTTTTCTTGCTGGGGACGTGAGAGCAGTGGCCCCTAGCCTCCGGCTGCACTGGGTGGGGGAACAGAGGAGCAATGGGCGGCAAATGAGGACGGCTACCAGGCTGATAGAACCTCCTGATACCAGTAAACAGTGAGCCCTGGACCGGGGGCAGTGGCGTAACACAAAATGTGGGGGCCCCCATGCGAGCCATGCTGAGGGGGCCCCCCATCTCGGCAACAAATCACGGTTGTGCCACACCCTGGGCCGGCCTAGATTTTCACGCTTGCACAATACGCATGAACGTGCTGCTGAAGGGTATGCCGCACCCTGTACTAGGAGAAAGATATAAATATGTGTTTTAATGCAATATAAAGCACACTTGCTGAGAGTGTTTGCAATTGTTTTGTAGGGTAACACCAATCCAATAGATGCAAGTCACCAACGGTGCACAGGAACATTAATGCTTTGCTATTAAAAATGCCATGCCACATTGAACACATATCCCACTGGCTGCACAATGTAGACCAGTGTAGACGCGTTATGAAATTACAGTAAAGCATGCCAGGCCACATTTATACAGACCTAGACTGGATGCACAAAAATGCCAGTCGAAGCAATAACACTCATCAAGAAGAGAGCACACATTGAAGCCCGGGTCTCTGCTGCCTCGAACAACACGGCCAAACTCTTTAAAATCTTCATGGAACTGGTCAATCCTGTTGCGGTCTCCACCTCTCCGGTTCCCTCCCAGGCCGTCTTTATGCCTCTGGCCTCTCACTTCTCAGCTAAAACTCAGGACATCTTGTCCAATATCTCCTCTTCCTCTCCCTCTTCCTCTCTCGGCCCCCCCTTTGGCCATCTCTCCCTCTCCTCCTCCTTTCTCCTCTTTCTCTCTGACAACATCTGACAAGGTTTCTAGACAAGTCCGATCCCTGAAAGTGTCATCCAAACAGGTGCTCCCCTGCTCCTCCAGAACCATCAAGGGCCATATTGACACCTCGCAGCACCTAGGCCAATTTCTGTAATCACTCTTTCACCACTGTAACGTTCCCCTGTCCCCTTAAGCACTCCCTTGTGCACCCACTCCTCAAGAAGCAGTCTGCCGATCCTACCTGTCCGGCAAACTATCGCCCAATCTCCATCACACCTTTCCTGGGAAAACTCTTGGAAAAAAGCTGGTCATCTCCCAGCTTACTCTCCACGTTGAATCTGTTGGTTGTCTCTATGACCATAAGTCTAGCTCCAGAGCTGCCAGAGGCACGGAAACATCTCTCCTGAATACCTGTGATGATCTGCTCTCTAACCTTGATTCCAGCATTCCTTCTGTCCTAATCCTCCGTGATCTTTCCTCGACTTTCGACACAGTCAACCACGCCATCCTGATCAATCGACTACGTGAGAACCTGGGCATCACGGATCAGGGCCTGGAGTGGCTGACCTCCTTCCTCTTGGACTGCCCCTCCCAGGTCCAACTTGGTCCCTTTTTTTCCATCACCCCTCTCTCTCTTCCTGTGGCATTCCCCAGGGCTCTATCCTTTCACCCTGGTTTTTCAACTTCTACTTGCCCCCTTTGGCCCACCTGATCTCTACCTTCTCCTCTAACTTTCATTGTTATGCGAATGGCACTCAGCTTTCCTTCAGGCTCTTCTCATCTCTTGCTCATTCCCGACTGTCTATCCGTGTTTCAGGATTGGTGGACCTCCAACGACATCGACGTTAGTGCCATTAAGATGGAGATCCTTCTCATTGGGACCCCTGCCCCTGCTTTCCCTCTCTCACCCTGGCCACCCACATTGGGCCCTCTTCCTTCACCTTCCTGCGAGGCAAAACACCTTTTGTGTCATCTTCAACGCTACTCTCTCTTTCTCTCCTCGCATCTCGGACATCGCCAAGAGGTCCCACTACCTACCAGCTGCTCCTCCTCAAAGGGACTCTTCCCTTTCTCACTTTGCCCCAGAAGCTCACTGTCTCCAGAGCCCTGTTTCTCTCTAGGCTGGACTACTGCAACAGCCTCTTTCTCAAGCTACCTTCCTCTACTCTCCGCCCTCTGCAACTTATCCAGAACAGGACAGCAAGACATGTCCTTGGCCACAAGCCCAGGGATCATATCTCTACAGCCCTGAAATCTCTCCACTGGCTCTCGGTGGTTGCAAGAATAAAGTTCAAGGCCCTTTGCATTGTCCACAAGGCTTTCTGGGGTCGGGACCAGACTACAACCAACTTTCTCTTCCAAAATACCTTTTTTCTCTAGCCCTTCCACCAGCTACCTCCAACTCTCTAAGGGCTAGATGCTTCTTCAGGCAGAGAGTGGGGGTGGTAGATCTCTCTCCTCTGCAGATGCCTCCCTCTGGAATGGCCTCCCTGCCCCTCTCAAACTTTAGCGGACCACCTGATGTCCGGAAGCAGCTCAAAACTTTCCTCTTCTCCTCTGCTTTTGCTCTCTCCCTCCCCTGCTGACCTACCTGACCTACCTGTCTGATGTACCGACTGGTTGCTTGGCTACCCTCAGAGTCTCACTGAGTCCAGGCTCTTTCTTGATCAGTCAACCTTACACTGCCGATGGCCTACCACGCACTTAGGGACTGTAACTGTAACCCTACAGTCCCTTGTTCTCCTTGCACTACCCAGAGCTGCACTGTCTTGGCTGCACTTACTCAGAGCATTATAGCCCTGTTTTCCCTGCCCTTCTTCCTTGCACTCCCCCTCCCTTTCCCCTTGCATTTCTCATTCTTGCACTTGCACGATTTGAATGACACAAGGCCTAGTAAGATCATTTGTCTTGTCACTCCCTCTATCTTTACTCCGTTGCTTGTCGCGCAAAGAATCACTTGTGTACAGGCGTGTTATAATAGACTTCTATCATATCATTTTATCACAGATGCTCAAAAAAATATACAATGCTGCAGTAAGAAATGGCTAGACTGGCAGCACGTAAATGCCAATCTAGCCAGGTAATTACACTTAGCAGGACTGCTTTATCAGAAATGCGCAGTTAAAAAAAAGTCATACCAAATTGAGGAATAACTAGACTGGCTGCACCAAAATGCCCCTCTAGCCACTAATACCACATATCATTCCTGCTTAGCCTGGACATGGACAACCATTATGATTTATCGCACAATCCCACCTCCCACACATGCCTTCTCCCGCCCATGCCCTACCCCAACCTCCAAAATCAGCTCCTTGGCCCAGAATTACCTTCACGTCCCTCCTCCTTGTCCTAGAGCTTACGTTTGAGGCTCCTGGCCCCATAAGTAAGTACTGGGATGAAAAAGAGTGGGATTAGGAGTAATGAAGATACAGGTAGCTAAATCAGGCATTACCTCCATGTACCTCTACCTCATCCCAGTGCTTGTGTATGAGGCAAGCACTGCCTCATAAATAATTACAGGGACAAGGAAGAATAGGGTTAGGAGTAATGACGATTACCAATAAGTAATTAAGGCATTAAACACAAGTAGGGTCTTAACAATATTCAGTTGACTGGGCTGCAGCACCTGGGTTAACAAGGGCCAGTTACTAACGTAAAGCATTTCACTGTTAGTACCTGCATTCAAATGCCAAATCTTTTAGGCAATTGAAATTGTGATGTGTGCTTAGCACTTTCATGGCAGGGAAGTGATTGGAAGTGTAGAAAGGGAACAGGAGAACGTTCATTCTCACAATAGTTCATAAGTGGGTGCTTTCACACTTAAAGGAGAGAGGTAACTGCTTGTAACATTGAAGCTGCACTAGAATAGTCTCATTAAAATGCGTAAAGAAGTTAGATGCCCCCACAAAAAAAAGTTTGCCTCCCCCACCACCCGTGAAGTTAGCGCCTCCCCCAACATTTGAAGCATTTGAAGCATCAGCCCCCTGAAATGTAGATTTTGTGGCGCCCCTAAGCACAAGCACAAACACCATTCACAAAATACAAGCATGCACACCAGCCGTCCTTACATTTAAGTGTGCACTTTTTCACCATGCAGGCACACCCAGGCAGCCACCCATACATTTAAGTGTGCACCCTTTCACCGTACACGCACACATGCACACCCAGTCACCCATACATTTGTGTGCACCCTTTCACCATACACTCACACACACACGTCATATGGTTAAGGGGAGCCCTATTACTTCAAAAAGAAATTGGGCCTCAGTATAAGTTTGCCGGTCCGGTAACAACGGTACCGGTAAGCTTGCCGGTACTGTTGTTACCAGACCAGCAAACTATGAGTTCTGCTCGAGGGTGCCTTCCCGCCCGCCAGGTCTGACCTGGCGGGCGTACCGGCAGCCGTGAGCAGAGCATGTCGGGTGCACCGGCACCATAATGAATGGTGCCGGTGCATCCAATCTCCTCATTCCCATTGAACCCTATGGTTCGCCGCCCGCAAATGGGCAATTACCAGGTCCGGCGGGGCTGCAATGATCCGGTGATTGCCCATTCGCGGATGCTGGAAAAATGCGCAAGTTTGGCGGCAGCCTGGCGGTTTTACCGGCAAGGCTACAGCCAAACTTGTAATGAGGCTGATTGTTTCTTTTTGAAGTCACTCTGACTTCATAAAGACATTATTTCTGTTACAGAAATAATTTCTTTATGAAGGCAAAGTGATTTAAAAAAGAAATTTAAAAAAAAAAGATTTTGAAAAAAAAAAAGTTCTCATTTTTTTTCAAGTGGGGCCCCCTCCCAGGACATGTGCTAGCGGGCCCTCTGGCACCGCAGGGGCTGCGGGGGCCCCTGTTACGCCAGTGACCGGGGGCCTACCCTCACACACTCAAGGGCGAATTCACTGGGTACAGAAGTGGACACACCGGCCTGATAAAAGGGAGGGGCTATCCCCGAAAACGGCGCAGTAAATAACTTGAGAGGCCCCTTGGGACCTGCTGCTCTCAACCAGTGACACTTGCTGCTGGCAGAGGGTCTACCTTACGCCTGTGGAACCGTCCCACTGACCCTTAGAGCCCTAACTGAAGGAAGGGGACGACCAAGACAGAAATAATTGGTGCTGAAGACCAGAACAAGATTAAGGGGTGAGAGGGAGCATCGGTGCCCGAAACCACCGTTGCTATTGCATTAACCAGACAGACTCAGGATTAGTTGACTAACGGCTAGCCACCCCGAACCAACGCACCACTGGACAAGTATCCAGCCACAGTAAAGACTACTCCTACAACAGCGGGACACGGTGTCATGATGCCCGCTCCCGGGGAGCCGGTTCAAGCCCGGCGTCCCCGAAAGCGGACATCCAGTCCCCAAGGAAGGACCCAGCAACCCCATATAGGGGCCCTTTGGACAGTGTCCTGGCGCCTATGGCGCCAAGCTCATAAAAGACATCAGTCCTGGCGCCATAGGCACCAGGCTCATTATGGGAATGCTTGGGTGCACTTACCTGATGCAGACCATGCTGCAGGATCCCGGCCTCCTTGAGGCCTGAAAGGAACTACTTTACCTGTGGGACTAATTTACCATTCGGGCGTGGTCGGGAAAGCATACACACTGATTGGAGGAAGGATACATACCTGGAACTTCTTCCAAGGCTATTTAAACCCCACACGAACAGCCACACGTGCTTCGCGTTGTTCTGCATCTAGCAGCTGGACGCTCACCGTGTATGCTCCAGCATCCTGACTTCTGCCATGCCTGCCAGCATCCTGGATCACCTGCAAAGGAAGAGAAGAAGAGAACAGAAGAAGGAAAAGTCCTTACCTGCTAAAATCCGCATTCCAGAGAGATCTCGCCGACAATCCTGAAAAGGAAGACTTTAATTTAAAAGCTCATCGCTTCGATCGCTGCAGCGCCGCATTCCACCCACCTTTACAGGGCGCCTCCATGTTCAGCAGCGATCATCCGGATTCGCAGTCACGCCCCAGCGCCTAGGGAGAAAAAGACCAGAACAAAAGGTGAGAGAGAGAAGGGAATAAGGAAAGCTAAATCTCCATGTTAAGACTTACCTGTTGAATCATTCCCTCTTCATTTCGGGTCCGCGCCGCATCCTGGCATTTCCGGACCCCGGCCCCTAAGGGGAAAAGAGACATCAGCGTTAATGAGCGAATGAAAAGACATTACCAAAAAACGCTCATTAAAGACTTACCTGATTTCTACAAGGATTTCACCTCTCATCTCGGGTCGGTGCCTGTTCCCCGGCAATCCGTACCCTGGCCCCTATGGGGAAAAAGACACTAGCATTAGTACATTAATGCATGGACACAAGGGGAACCTCTTATCAAAAAACTTACCTGGAAGCCAAGCAAGTTTGGTTCTCACCAATCCAAAAATCCAGTGAAGTAACTGGATACCAACGCGCCCCTGCATCAGAAGCAGGATGGAGAGCTCGTCCTTCCAGACCCTAAGGTGAGACGCTACGAGAAATCACAGAAGGGTTTCAAGGAGGGTGAGAGGGGAAAGTGGGAGGCCGATTGCATTACCCCGCAGACAGTTAATCCCCTATTTTCGCCTACAGAAGGATACTTCTGCGAGCCAGACAAGCCAGATTTGGGGGCCCCGGTCCAGTCCGTCTTCCGAACCCTGCGCATCACCTTAGAAGAGGTCACAGCAGCGCGAACCAGGCCAGCGCCTCCGTGGGAGTCAGGTGAGCGTAACAGAACGCGAAGCCTTCCTACAAATTCCCACCCAGGCGCTATGGAAAGTTCTAAGACTGATGAGTTGGCCCAATTACTGGGGGAATTACGGGCCGAAGTACATGCCGTTCGTCAAGAGACTAATGCCCTCAGGAGGGAATTAATAATATCAAAGGAAAGAACTGATGACCTGGCCAGACAGCTTTTGCAAGGTCAAGCTGGGCAAACTCCTCTACCCGGTTCCGGAGGGAACCCCGCTGCTGTGGTTTCCAGTAACCCTGTGCAGATTAATCTACCTGGAAACATGCCGCTGGCCCCACCAGAACTCTTTGCTGGGGACCCCAAACGATTCACCGTATTCATGAATCAGTGTCGTTTGCACTTCCTATGCAGACCTGGGGCCTTCCCTAATGATCAGACCAAGGTAGCCTTTGTATTGTCATATCTCAGCGGCTGCGCTGCCGATTGGTCAGTTCCACTGGTTACTCAAGATGACCCGATTCTCCGTGATTTTCAAAGGTTTCAAGCAAGCATGGAAAGGTTATTAGCTCGACACTCTCAAGGGCAGGCTCTGGATGACGAACTTCTATCCCTGCAACAGGGCAATCAGGACCTCATATCCTATATTGCAACCTTTAATAGACTAATTGTGGAAACGGGATGGCCAGAGGATAAAAGAGTCACGTTGTTTTATCAAGGCCTTCGCGGAGAACTTAAAGATGTCTTGGCCCAAGTTGTAAATCCGCCCCAAGAATGCACACAGTATATAGACTTAGTGGTCCAATTGGATCACAGACTTCAAAACAGAAAAGCAGATCGGTCCAGGTTTGAGACCCGGGTGTTGGACAAGACCCATGCTAATCCCAAGGGAGTTGATGTCTCTGAGCCTATGCAAATTGGAGGGGTTAAAGGACCCTTAACCCAAAAGGAACGTGAAAGGAGGCGGCAGTTAAAATTATGTCTTTATTGTGGGAATTCTGGACACTTTCTACGAGATTGCCCGGCAAAACCGCCCCGAAAGGCGGTAGGAGCCGCTGATAAAAACCATGAAGACTCTGTTTCGGGAAACGACTCCGCCCGACAAGTGTAGGGGTCTGCTTGCCGAGCTTGAAAACTAACTCTCAGACCTCGCATTTCATTGTGCCAATGGTTCTCGTAGATCCAGAACAGCCTAAGCGGTTGCATGCAATAAAGGCATACATCGATAGTGGGGCTATTGGAAACTATGTGGATCGTGAATTGGTCTCTAGGATTAACCTCCCTCTCCGTCCTAAAACCAGCAAAGATGTCATCACCACAGTCGATGGAACTGAAATTGCCTCTGGACCGGTAACACATTCCACTACTAAGGTGACTATTATTGGTCCCGACGGCCATCGGGTGGGTGTTGTGTTTGATGTAATCAAGGCTCCACAGTTTCAGGTTATTCTTGGAATACCTTGGTTAGAGACACATAATCCTCGAATTGATTGGCGAGCTAAGAGAATAACCTTCCCGGATTGTACACAAACCTGCTACCCCGAAAACCTGAAGATTAATCTAGCATCTGTAACCTCTGCCTCCATGCAACTACCTCCGGAATACCAAGACTTTCAGGACGTCTTCCAAAAGGAACAGGCCAACACGTTACCTCCTCACAGATCGTACGATTGCCAAATCGATCTGGTGCCCGGTGCACAACCCCCTTGTAGCAGGATTTATGCCCTTACCGAACCTGAGAATCTGCATTTGAGACAATATTTGGATCAATACCTAGCTAATGGTTTTATTCGCCCGTCAAAGTCCCCGGCATCCTCGGCTTTGTTCTTCTTGCCCAAAAAAGAAGGCGACCTTAGAACTTGTATCGATTACCGCACATTGAACCAGATAACGGTTAAAAACCGTTATCCTCTGCCTCTGATCCCTGAACTCCTTGACCAGGTGAAGGACGCTTGCATATACACCAAGTTAGATCTCCGGGGGGCTTATCATCTTGTACGAGTTAAAGAAGGCGACGAATGGAAAACTGCCTTCCGTACTAAATACGGATTATTCGAGTACCAGGTGATGCCTTTCGGATTGTGTAACGCGCTGGCTGCCTTCCAATACTTCATGAATGATATCCTTCGGGAACTCATCGATGTTTGTGTTGTCGTATATATCGATGACATTCTGGTGTACTCCTCTTTGGAATCTGATCACAGAAAACACGTCAGGGCAGTACTTGAAAAACTGTGCCAACACAAACTATTTGCTAAATTGGAGAAATGTGTTTTCCATACCACAGAAGTCGAGTTTCTAGATTTCATCCTGACACCCAAAGGAGTCCGAATGGACTCAAGAAAAGTGGATGCCATCCTCAAATGGCCATCACCTAGCTCTGTAAAAGGGGTTCAAAGCATGCTCGGCTTTGCCAATTTCTATCGCAGGTTTATCCCGGAATTTTCATGCGTGGTACAACCCATTGCTGCACTCTTGAGGAAAAAAAAACGTTTTGAATGGTCTGAAGAAGCCGAGCAGGCCTTTCAGGATTTAAAAGCTAAGTTGAGCTCCGCACCTATTTTGAAACACCCGCGTCCAGATCTCCCTTATGTCATCGAGACTGACGCATCCAGCCTAGCCATGGGAGCTGTCCTGTCCCAAAGAGATCCCGAAACCAACCAACTGCATCCCGTAGCATTTTGGTCCATAAAATTCTCAGCACCCGAGGTTATGCAATCACGGACAAAGAACTGTTAGCCATTAAGTCCGCTTTTAAAGAGCCGGCGGCATTATCTGCTTGGCGCTCGATATACCATCACAGTGATCACTGATCACCGGAATTTACAGTATTTGAAAACCGCCAAGGCTCAGTCATCACGGCAGCTGCGATGGGCTTTGTTTTTCGCTGAATTTGATTTCGTGATTACCTATCGACCTGGCTGCAAGAATGGCAAAACAGACGCCTTATCCCGAATTGGAATGGGAGAATCTGATACAAACTCAGAACCAGTACCAATAATTCCCAAACAGAGGATTCTAGGCATGACTTCGTTACAGACGCTTGAAGACATTCAAGCCAGAGTGAAACAACTCCTGGACCCTATAACCTTAGAGGAATGGATACAAAAGGGATCAGACTTTACCATAGATAATGGTTTACCTTATTTCCAAGGACGCTTATTCCTGCCACATAAGGAATTACACGAACTAGTTATTTCCGGTTATCATGATACATTAATAGAGGGACACCCCGGTATTGCCAAGACAGAGGAAAAGGTGAAACGACAATTTTGGTGGCCCTCTTGGCGAAAAGATGTTAAATCTTTTGTGATGTCCTGTGGTGTTTGCGCCCAAAAGAAAAGTCAAAAGAAAAGACCAGCCGGTCTCCTTCAACCTCTAGACATACCACCAGCACCCTGGCACACCCTATCAATGGATTTTATTACGGACCTGCCTCCTTGTTCGGGGTACAATACTATTCTGGTAATTGTGGATTTGTTTTCCAAAATGGCCCACTTTATTCCTTTGAAAGGTTTACCTTCAGCTTCTGTCCTAGCCAAAGAATTCCTCAAAAATATTGTTCGGCTACATGGATTCCCATCTATACTAATCTCTGACCGGGGAAGCCAATTCATTTCCCACTTCTGGCGCAAATTATGTCAAATGGCGCAGATCGACGTAAGATTATCGACCAGTCACCACCCTCAGACCGATGGTCAGACCGAGAGGACAAATCAGACCCTTGAACAGTACTTACGGTGTATGTTACAGCAATCTGAAAGCAACTGGAAAGACATTCTTTGGATAGCCGAATATGCATATAATTATTCGGTACAATCTGGAACTGGCCACAGTCCTTTTTATACTTTGTTTGGGCATCACCCTCGAACCTCAAACCTTGACTCACCTCAGAACCTCGGAATGCCTGCAGTAGAACATCTGCATTCTACAATTAACCAAGCCTTCAAAGAGGCAACTATGCATTTACAACAAGCCAAGAGAAAATACAAGGAGAATGCTGATCTACATGGGAGTGAAGCACCTCCGTATCAGATTGGGGATCAAGTGTGGTTAGCTACCAGACATTTACCACTCAAAGGGCCTCGAACTTTTAACCCAAAATATCTGGGACCTTATTCTATTACGGCAATAATTAACCCAGTGGCTGTTAAACTTGATTTACCAGCTAGTATGCGAATTCACCCTGTTTTTCATGTGTCACTTCTGAAACCAGTGGTACCCGAAACCCGACTACTCAAACCTCCAGAACCTATTCTAATAGATGGGGAGCCCGAATTCGAAGTGAAGAACATTTTAGACTCAAAAATGTTTAGGTCAAAACTGTTCTACCTAATTGATTGGAAGGGGTACGGACCTCAGGAGAGGTCGTGGGAACCCAGCGACCATGTGCATGCACCTCGATTAGTCAGGAAATTCCACCGACTCTTCCCAGACAAAGCAAAACCCCCGGAGGGAACAACCTTGGGAGGGGCCTTGGGAGGGAGTGCTGTCATGATGCCCGCTCCCGGGGAGCCGGTTCAAGCCCGGCGTCCCCGAAAGCGGACATCCAGTCCCCAAGGAAGGACCCAACAACCCCATATAGGGGCCCTTTGGACAGTGTCCTGGCGCCTAGGGCGCCAGGCTCATAAAAGACATCAGTCCTGGCGCCATAGGCGCCAGGCTCATTATGGGAATGCTTGGGTGCACTTACCTGATGCAGACCATGCTGCAGGATCCCGGCCTCCTTGAGGCCTGAAAGGAACTACTTTACCTGTCGGACTAATTTACCATCCGGGCGTGGTCGGGGAAGGATACATACCTGATTGGAGGAAGGATACATACCTGGAACTTCTTCCAAGGCTATTTAAACCCCACCCGAACAGCCACACGTGCTTTGCGTTGTTCTGCATCTAGCAGCTGGACGCTCACCGTGTCTGCTCCTGCATCCTGACTTCTGCCACGCCTGCCAGCATCCTGGATCACCTGCAAAGGAAGAGAAGAAGAGAACAGAAGAAGGAAAAGTCCTTACCTGCTAAATCCGCATCCCGGAGACATCTCGCCGACAATCCTGAAAAGGAAGACTTTAATTTAAAAGCTCATCGCGTCGATCGCTGCAGCGCCGCATTCCACTCACCTTTACAGGGCGCCTCCATGTTCAGCAGCGATCATCCGGATTCGCAGTCACGCCCCAGCGCCTAGGGAGAAAAAGACCAGAACAAAAGGTGAGAGAGAGAAGGGAATAAGGAAAGCTAAATCTCCATGTTAAGACTTACCTGTTGATTCATTCCCTCTTCATTTCGGGTCCGCGCCGCATCCTGGCATTTCCAGACCCCGGACCCTAAGGGGAAAAGAGACATCAGCGTTAATGAGCGAATGAAAAGACATTACCAAAAAACGCTCATTAAAGACTTACCTGATTTCTACAAGGATTTCACCTCTCATCTCGGGTCGGTGCCTGTTCCCCGGCATTCCGTACCCCGGCCCCTATGGGGAAAAAGACACTAGCATTAGTACATTAATGCATGGACACAAGGGGAACCTCTTATCAAAAAACGTACTTGGAAGCCAAGCAAGTTTGGTTCTCACCAATCCAAAAATCCAGTGAAGTAACTGGATACCAACGCGCCCCTGCATCAGAAGCAGGATGGAGAGCTCGTCCTTCCAGACCCTAAGGTGAGACGCTACGAGAAATCACAGAAGGGTTTCAAGGAGGGTGAGAGGGGAAAGTGGGAGGCCGATTGCATTACCGCGCAGACAGTTAATCCCCTATTTTCGCCTACAGAAGGATACTTCTGCGAGCCAGACAAGCCAGATTTGGGGGCCCCGGTCCAGTCCGTCTTCCGAACCCTGCGCATCACCTTAGAAGAGGTCACAGCAGCGCGAATCAGGCCAGCGCCTCCGTGGGAGTCAGGTGAGCGTAACACACGGGACCCACACAAATTGTAAAATGGGCAAAGATAGGAAAACATCCACGCAGAATAGCATGGATCAATATGCGGTCGCCACCACTCCGGCACCGTTGGGCCAAACAACACTGCCAACCTCCCCCACAGGCGAAGATAATCTCTCACTATGGGATGTGATGGCCGCCATTGCCAGCTCGCGCTCCTCCATGGAGATCAAAATGGACAGCATTGCGGCAGATGTCTCCTTTTTACGCCATGATCTTCAAAAACTTACTTCTCGAACAGGAGAGGCGTAACACCGTATCTCAGAAGCAGAAGATAGCATCGGAGGTGTCACCCAGCAGTTATCACAGGCCCTGACCGGCCCCTGAAAACCCTGGAATCCAGAGTGGATGAGGGAGAGGGAAGATCTTGCCGTAACAACGTGCGCATTCTTGGACTTTTGGAAGGAGAGGAGGGGCACAGCATGGAGCTATTTTTAGTATAGTGGCTTGTAGATATCTTTGCACCCCATTCCTTTTCTAAATTCTTTTCAGTGGAAAGAGCCCACAGGATGCCCACGGGTAGACCAATCCCAGGTGCGCCTCCTCGTACAGTGATCGCTAAACTTCTCAATTACCGGGACAGAGGCGCCCTCCTCCAGATGTCGCGCTCAAAAGGGACAATAACCCACAACGGATCCCGAATCGCATTCTTTCCTGATTACACCCGGGAGGTGCAGCGTGTGCGGCAGTCCTTCGAACCACTCAAAAGACAGCTGGCCCTCTTGAACATAAAATACGGGCTGCTCTTCCCGGCACAGCTTAAAATTTACCATAAGGGAACCCCAGTACATTTCACCGATCCGCAAGAGGCCTGGAAATGGGCCGAAGCTCACATCAAAGGTGACTGGAATGCGAGACCAACGAGACAAAGAGGGAGACCCCGGCCTAGACGAGGTTGCGCCTCCCCCGTGAGAGATCCTGAAAGGTTGGAACCGGAAGCCCCGAAGCAGGCAGCGAACCAAAATGAACGATGAGCATGCAGGGGTCCCACACTAAAGAAACATCATAGATCACCACGGCGCAATGACGCACTACCCCTCGAATTCCGTTCTTGGCTGTATAACTTAATTCAACAAGAAGAATCCAAATAAACTGTTCAGGAAATGGAGCTCTAGGAGAGGCGCCTCTCCTCTTGATAGTGTTTTATAGTGTTAAAGTGTTAAGCTGACGCCTTAAGGTTTGGAGGATCAGCAATGTTTGGGCGACAGGTACTTCGTGTTGGGGTGGAGTATAGGGACAGGGGAAAGTTGGCACATTTTTTTTTGTTTGTTGTTTGGGGACTACCACATATTCACACGACGATCCAGTCACAACCCTTTGCACAAGCTACCTCACATCATCTCACATCGAGATCCCACCCCCGCAGCACACACCGGCGAGAAAGTGATCCTCCCCTCTAGCCGGGATATCCTTAAAATCCTCCAAGACATGTTATACATGGCGTCCGCACAAACCCAATCGTCATCTGCTGACCATCCAAAATCTCTTAAACTGCTCAACTGGAACGTTAATGGAATGGGTTCTGGGATCAAAAGACGCCTGATCACGCAGCTTTTGAATAGACACTCCCCGGATATGGCCCTGATAACCGAGACACACCTAGCAGGGTCAAACTGTACCTTCTTCCGGTGAACCAATTATCATTCCGCATTCCATGCGGGATACACAATGGAATCCAGAGGCACTCTTATCCTGATACAAAAACGTATCCCGTTCGCCCCACTGGTAGTAGAACAAGACCCTAGGGGTCGCTATGTCTTAATTCTAGGAACGCTCTGGGGTGAGAAACTGGCTATTGCCTCTGTGTATTCTCCACCGGGCCTGGGACAGGAACTGTTAGACGAACTGACCACTCTTATGGGAAGACACCAACCCGGCACGTGGAAACTGGGGGGAGACTTCAACGAAGTCACGTGTAATACCATGGACCGCACCCACCTTAGAGATCACAACCCGGACACCCCCACGAGACTGGTAAACTTTGTATCCGCCTTGGGCCTCCGTGATGTGTGGCAGGAACTACATCCGGAATCCAGGGAATACTCGTTCCATTCGGGAGCCCACGGCTCCCTATCAAGGCTGGATTACCTTTTCCTCCCAAACACAGACCTGCACAGGGCATTGTCCGCAGAACTACTTCCCCGTGGCATCTCGGACCATTCACCGTGAAAGATGGTACTGCGGATGCATGGTACGACCCCCCGGAACATGGAGGTTGAACAATTACTACCTTGGGTTCCCCGAACTGGTTGATCGCCTCACAGAAGTAACCAATGAGTACTTTGAGATCAATGAGGCGGCGGTGGACAACCCTGTGACAATATGGGAGGTCTACAAAACGGTGCTGATGGGAGAGATAATCTCCTGGACAGCGAACAAGAGGAAAGAGCGACTCCAAAAGACAGTGGAAGCGGAAGGGGAGATGAATAACTGTGAAACTAAATATATTCTTGATCCAATCCCGGAGAACCACGGGTCCCTTAAGCGCGCCAAAGAACGCCTTAGGAATACCGTGTTAGACAATGCCAAGCAGGCCCATTGGGACTCCAGAGCGAGGATATATGAATTTAGGGACAAAGCGGGCAAAATGTTGGCCTGGCTGGAAAAAAGGGACGAGCAACAGCGACATGTCCGGGAGATTGTTACTCCATACAATGAAAGGTACCAGTCGGATGCCGAGATAGCGGAAGCTTTTGCTGAATTCTACGCTGAATTATATCGGGATCCAGCTTCTTCACTGGACCCCTCCCTCCTAGACGAAATTACCCCACCCGAACAGCCACACGTGCTTCGCGTTGTTCTGCATCTAGCAGCTGGACGCTCACCGTGTCTGCTCCTGCATCCTGACTTCTGCCACGCCTGCCAGCATCCTGGATCACCTGCAAAGGAAGAGAAGAAGAGAACGGAAGAAAGAAAAGTCCTTACCTGCTAAATCCGCATCCCGGAGACATCTCGCCGACAATCCTGAAAAGGAAGACTTTAATTTAAAAGCTCATCGCGTCGATCGCTGCAGCGCCGCATTCCACTAACCTTTACAGGGCGCCTCCATGTTCAGCAGCGATCATCCGGATTCGCAGTCACGCCCCAGCGCCTAGGGAGAAAAAGACCAGAACAAAAGGTGAGAGAGAGAAGGGAATAAGGAAAGCTAAATCTCCATGTTAAGACTTACCTGTTGATTCATTCCCTCTTCATTTCGGGTCCGCGCCGCATCCTGGCATTTCCAGACCCCGGCCCCTAAGGGGAAAAGAGACATCAGCGTTAATGAGCGAATGAAAAGACATTACCAAAAAACGCTCATTAAAGACTTACCTGATTTCTACAAGGATTTCACCTCTCATCTCGGGTCGGTGCCTGTTCCCCGGCATTCCGTACCCCGGCCCCTATGGGGAAAAAGACACTAGCATTAGTACATTAATGCATGGACACAAGGGGAACCTCTTATCAAAAAACTTACCTGGAAGCCAAGCAAGTTTGGTTCTCACCAATCCAAAAATCCAGTGAAGTAACTGGATACCAACGCGCCCCTGCATCAGAAGCAGGATGGAGAGCTCGTCCTTCCAGACCCTAAGGTGAGACGCTACGAGAAATCACAGAAGGGTTTCAAGGAGGGTGAGAGGGGAAAGTGGGAGGCCGATTGCATTACCCCGCAGACAGTTAATCCCCTATTTTCGCCTACAGAAGGATACTTCTGCGAGCCAGACAAGCCAGATTTGGGGGCCCCGGTCCAGTCCGTCTTCCGAACCCTGCGCATCACCTTAGAAGAGGTCACAGCAGCGCGAACCAGGCCAGCACCTCTGTGGGAGTCAGGTGAGCGTAACACACGGGACCCACACAAATTGTAAAATGGGCAAAGATAGGAAAACGTCCACGCAGAATAGCATGGATCAATATGCGGTCGCCACCACTCCGGCACCGTTGGGCCAAACAACACTGCCAACCTCCCCCACAGGCGAAGATAATCTCTCACTATGGGATGTGATGGCCGCCATTGCCAGCTCGCGCTCCTCCATGGAGATCAAAATGGACAGCATTGCGGCAGATGTCTCCTTTTTACGCCATGATCTTCAAAAACTTACTTCTCGAACAGGAGAGGCGGAACACCGTATCTCAGAAGCAGAAGATAGCATCGGAGGTGTCACCCAGCAGTTATCACAGGCCCTGACCGGCCCCTGAAAACCCTGGAATCCAGAGTGGATGAGGCAGAGGGAAGATCTTGCCGTAACAACGTGCGCATTCTTGGACTTTTGGAAGGAGAGGAGGGGCACAGCATGGAGCTATTTTTAGTATAGTGGCTTGTAGATATCTTTGCACCCCATTCCTTTTCTAAATTCTTTTCAGTGGAAAGAGCCCACAGGATGCCCACGGGTAGACCAATCCCAGGTGCGCCTCCTCGTACAGTGATCGGTAAACTTCTCAATTACCGGGACAGAGGCGCCCTCCTCCAGATGTCGCTCTCAAAAGGGACAATAACCCACAACGGATCCCGAATCGCATTCTTTCCTGATTACACCCGGGAGGTGCAGCGTGTGCGGCAGTCCTTCGAACCACTCAAAAGACAGCTGGCCCTCTTGAACATAAAATACGGGCTGCTCTTCCCGGCACACCTTAAAATTTACCATAAGGGAACCCCAGTACATTTCACCGATCCGCAAGAGGCCTGGAAATGGGCCGAAGCTCACATCAAAGGTGACTGGAATGCCAGACCAACGAGACAAAGAGGGAGACCCCGGCCTAGACGAGGTTGCGCCTCCCCCGTGAGAGATCCTGAAAGGTTGGAACCGGAAGCCCCGGAGCAGGCAGCAAACCAAAATGAACGATGAGCATGCAGGGGTCCCACACTAAAGAAACATCATAGATCACCACGGCGCAATGACGCACTACCCCTCGAATTCCGTTCTTGGCTGTATAACTTAATTCAACAAGAAGAATCCAAATAAACTGTTCAGGAAATGGAGCTCCAGTTGAGGCGCCTCTCCTCTTGATAGTGTTTTATAGTGTTAAAGTGTTAAGCTGACGTCTTAAGGTTTGGAGGATCAGCAATGTTTGGCCGACAGGTACTTCGTGTTGGGGTGGAGTATAGGGACAGGGGAAAGTTGGCACATTTTTTTTTGTTTGTTGTTTGGGGACTACCACATATTCACACGATGATCCAGTCACAACCCTTTGCACAAGCTACCTCACATCATCTCACATCCAGATCCTACCCCCGCAGCACACACCGGCGAGAAAGTGATCCTCCCCTCTAGCCGGGATATCCTTAAAATCCTCCAAGACATGTTATACATGGCGTCCGCACAAACCCAATTGTCATCTGCTGACCATCCAAAATCTCTTAAACTGCTCAACTGGAACGTTAATGGAATGGGTTCTGGGATCAAAAGACGCCTGATCACGCAGCTTTTGAATAGACACTCCCCGGATATGGCCCTGATAACCGAGACACACCTAGCAGGGTCAAACTGTACCTTCTTCCGGAGAACCAATTATCATTCCGCATTCCATGCGGGATACACAATGGAATCCAGAGGCACTCTTATCCTGATACATAAACGTATCCCGTTCGCCCCACTGGTAGTAGAACAAGACCCTAGGGGTAGCTATGTCTTAATTCTAGGAACGCTCTGGGGTGAGAAACTGGCTATTGCCTCGGTTATTCTCCACCGGTGTCAGACAAAGGACCAACCTCCCCAACCTCCTCCTCACCAATACTTTCAGAAGAGTTGTCCTTGGAACGGGCGGGGGTCTTCCTGCGCCACTGCCGGTCTTCTGAGGACTGTTCCTTCCTTGACTTCTTCTTCTTGTCATGTAAATAGGGCCTAGCTCCCTCAGAGGCCACCCTGACAGGAAGTGTAACCTATCAAAGGTGAACCCCGAGGAGCTAGACCCCCAAAGTACCAGGGAAAAAGCCTCTCGGGCACCAAAAAACCCTGGGTAAATTGTTAAGATGAATAAGTGGCTGACTTCACAAGCCTTGTCCTTTAGTCTTGAGGCAATTCCGGAAAACAAGATAAATGCAAGCAGAGGTCCAAAAATCAACAGGATACAGGGAATGGCCCCAAAGAGTAAAAACTAAGCGTGGGTGTAATGACAGGAACGGGGTAGAATTTGAGACAAGGGAGAGAAAGACAGAAACTGAAGATAGGGTGAACAAACCCGGAAATAGTGTCACGGAAGAAAGGTAAGTAATGGATGTTAGAGGAGAAAGGAAACACCCCAAATCCAACAGGGAACAACGGAAACACCTACCGTGAGATGAGACCAAGAAGAAGAAAAATAGTAGTTACCGGAGACGCTAACAAGCGGAACCGGAAACTAAACAGGAGCGTTAGTCAGGCTCCGGACGATAAAAGAAAAGAAACTAAGAAACAAGGAAGAGGAGTACGCGGAGAGCGTCTAAGAAAAGAAACTAGGTAAGGGGAAGCAAGTGGACGGCAAGGGTGGTTCGGAGCGGGATCCAGACACACCGGCAGCAGAACACAGCGTTGCTGGCGTACACAAACATCGACAGATACAACGCGCCGAAGAGGGGGCGTGGTCTCATCTTATAGTTGCGGTCGCCATCTTGGGTGAGGACTAGACCGGGGGCCATAACTTCCAGGTCCTCCACAAGCTCCACGGGCGAAGTCTGACAACCGGGCCTGGGACAAGAACTGTTAGACGAACTGACCACTCTTATGGGAAGACACCAACCCGGCATGTGGATACTGGGGGGAGACTTCAACGAAGTCACGTGCAATACCATGGACCGCACCCACCTTAGAGATCACAACCCGGACACCCCCACGAGACGGGTAAACTTTGTATCCGCCTTGGGCCTCCGTGATGTGTGGCAGGAACTACATCCGGAATCCAGGGAATACTCGTTCCACTCGGGAGCCCACGGCTCCCTATCTAGGCTGGATTACCTTTTCCTCCCAAACACAGACCTGCACAGGGCATTGTCCGCAGAACTACTTCCCCGTGGCATCTCGGACCATTCACCGTGAAAGATGGTACTGCGGATGCATGGTACGACCCCCCGGAACATGGAGGTTGAACAATTACTACCTTGGGTTCCCCGAACTGGTTGATCGCCTCACAGAAGTAACCAATGAGTACTTTGAGATCAATGAGGCGGCGGTGGACAACCCTGTGACAATATGGGAGGTCTACAAAACGGTGCTGAGGGGAGAGATAATCTCCTGGACAGCGAACAAGAGGAAAGAGCGACTCCAAAAGACAGTGGAAGCGGAAGGGGAGATGAATAACTGTGAAACTAAATATATTCTTGATCCAACCCCGGAGAATCACGGGTCCCTTAAGCGCGCCAAAGAACGCCTTAGGAATACCGTGTTAGACAATGCCAAGCAGGCCCATATGGACTCCAGAGCGAGGATATATGAATTTGGGGACAAAGCGGGCAAAATGTTGGCCTGGCTGGAAAAAAGGGACGAGCAACAGCGACATGTCCGGGAGATTGTTACTCCATACAATGAAAGGTACCAGTCGGATGCCGAGATAGCGGAAGCTTTTGCTGAATTCTACGCTGAATTATATCGGGATCCAGCTTCTTCACTGGACCCCTCCCTCCTAGACGAAATTACACTTCCATCTCTCTCAGATCAACAGAAGGAGCAATTGGACTCTGACCTCTCTCAAACAGAAATTGCTGAGGCGCTGGCACAATTGCAAGCGGGAAAGACACTGAGTCCTAGTGGATTCCCGGTAGACACCTGGCAAAAGCTGGGTGGAGACAAAATGGCGTCCCTCCTCTATAAAATGTTTCTTCATGCCCGTGAACAGGGCACCCTCTCACCAGACCTGTACAAGGCCACTACTGTGGTCATCCCCAAACCGGACAAACCCCCTGAAAGATGTGCCTCCTATAGGCCCATATCGCTAATTAATAGTAAAGCTAAAGTTCTCGCTAAACTCCTGGCTAACCGATTACAATCGGTCGCTCTCACCCTGGTCCACCCGGACCAATGTGGATTTATGCCACATAAATCAACCCGAATGAATCTGCGATGCTCTATCTGTCCCTGGAACGCGCTCCCATTATTGACACACCACTTGCCCTATTGCCAATTGATTTCAAAAAGGCATTCGACTCGATCCGTTGGGACAGCTTGTGGGAAATCATGCGACGCATGGGGTTTGGAGACAATTTCCTGGGGTGGGTACAGCTACTCTATACAAATACCCAGGCAGAGGTCAGGGTGAACAGGTGGCCCTCTCGACCCTTTCCTCTGGGTAGAGGTACGCGACAGAGATGCCCCCTCTCTCCCCTCCTCTTCGCCCTTGCGTTTGAGCCGCTTTCTTTGTGGCTTCGCCAGAGCTCAGCCAGGACGGGATTTAGATGGCCAGAGGGACACAAAGACAGGACTTCTTTCTATGCAGACGATCTCCTAATATATATGGGGGACCCAGCCCGGAGCTGCCCCATAGTGACGCAGATGCTCATCCGATTTGGTGAGTTTAGCGGACTGAAAATTAACTGGGGGAAATCTGTCTTTTTTCCGGTAAAGGGTGGAGTGCAAACAGCACCCCAGGATTGCCTGTTCCAAGTTGAGTGACAGGGCTTTTGATATCTGGGGATTTGGGTATCCGAAGACCTGACTAGTTATGCCACACACAACTTCCAACCGATCGTTGATCGATTCTTTAACAATGTTCACCACTGGAAACTTCTCCCCTTGACACTTATGGGCAGAGGCGCACTCTTTAAAATGATGACCCCCCCAAGGTTTCTATACGTCTTACAGAATGCTCTGCTCAAGATCCCAGACTCTGAATTTGACAGGGTAGAGGCTCTTCTTAGAGAACTCATATGGGGTGGAAGTCAACCCCTCATTGCGTTAACCACGCTCCAAAGAACGATCTGGGAGGATGGGATAGGGGTGCCCCGCCTCCAAACATATTACTGGGCTTCACAGCTAGCAGTGGTTAATGACTTACTCCATGGTGACCCAGAACTAGCCCATATAAGGGCCAAAATCGCTGCTATGCATGACACTCACCCTCTTCACCTGATATACCAACCCCCCCGAGACCCCTTCCGCCCACAACCGCAGCACACATCACCACTGTTTGGAGGCAAGCCCATAATTTTGTAGGGTGGAAAAACAAGGGTGAAACATGTTTGGGGATGCTTGTGGTCTCGTGTAGAAGGGATGTGACCTAGCAGTTCGGGCTGGACTTCCCCTTTTGGGGTGGGGCCAAGCCTGATTTGCATATGGTCTTTCCCCTTCTGTAATGGCTTGGCAGGCGAAGAACGATGGTCTGGAGGGTTGCCCCGAGCAATGCCAGTGGTTAAGATTCAGTCTAAACCTTCCAGCCATCACCTCTTTGTTTTTGCTTCGCCAGAGCTCAGCCAGGACGGGATTTAGATGGCCAGAGGGACACAAAGACAGGACTTCTTTCTATGCAGACGATCTCCTAATATATATGGGGGACCCAGCCCGGAGCTGCCCCATAGTGACGCAGATGCTCATCCGATTTGGTGAGTTTAGCGGACTGAAAATTAACTGGGGGAAATCTGTCTTTTTTCCGGTAAAGGGTGGAGTGCAAACAGCCCCCCAGGATTGCCTGTTCCAAGTTGAGTGACAGGGCTTTCGATATCTGGGGATTTGGGTATCCGAAGACCTGACTAGTTATGCCACACACAACTTCCAACCGATCGTTGATCGATTCTTTAACAATGTTCACCACTGGAAACTTCTCCCCTTGACACTTATGGGCAGAGGCGCACTCTTTAAAATGATGACCCCCCCAAGGTTTCTATACGTCTTACAGAATGCTCTGCTCAAGATCCCAGACTCTGAATTTGACAGGGTAGAGGCTCTTCTTAGAGAACTCATATGGGGTGGAAGTCAACCCCTCATTGCGTTAACCACGCTCCAAAGAACGATCTGGGAGGAGGGGATAGGGGTGCCCCGCCTCCAAACATATTACTGGGCTTCACAGCTAGCAGTGGTTAATGACTTACTCCATGGTGACCCAGAACTAGCCCATATAAGGGCCAAAATCGCTGCTATGCATGACACTCACCCTCTTCACCTGATATACCAACCCCCCCGAGACCCCTTCCGCCCACAACCGCAGCACACATCACCACTGTTTGGAGGCAAGCCCATAATTTTGTAGGGTGGAAAAACAAAATAATTGCTGCACTACCTTTATGGCAAAATAGCAACTTGGCCGAGTTAGGGAAAATCGAGCCATGGCCCAGATGGATAGGGGCGGGGATTCTGAGAGTGGGGGATATGTTTGAGGATGGGAAACTGGCCTCGTTTGATGCTTTACAACTAAAATTCCAAATCCCGAGCACCGAGCGATACCACTACATACAGCTGGTCCATGTGCTGAAAACCCACGTACCAGCAGATGCCACCGTCCCTGACCACACACCTATAGAACGCAATATGATACTAGCCCACATTCCCACTAAATGCACATCCATTCTGTATGCTGCTATATCGTCCTTTGCCACTCCTTAGCTGATTAGTTTGAAGGCTAAGTGGGAAAAAGATGTAGGAGGGATTGACCCAGAAGACTGGATCCAGGCGTTGATGCATCCTCGGGAGGTTGCTATCTCCTCCAGACTCCGTCTGGTACAGTTAAAAATCTTACATCGGGTATATTATCCCAGGACGACCTTATATGGTTGGAGGCGGGCCCCGAATCCGAACTGTCTCAGATGTGGAGAGGAGGAGGGGACTTTCATACACATCCTGTGGGCATGCCCCCCGATCCAAATCTTTTGGAATGCCTGTTGTAATGAACTTGCTAGAGTCCTAGCCCGAGCCATCCCACTGGATCCAAAGGTCCTACTCCTAGGCATACCCAACGAGAGTGATACTAATAAATGGGAAAGACTGTTTCTAACCACGGCAGTGGGGCTTATGAAAAGAAACATTGCGCAGAAATGGGGAGCCCCAGAGTCCCCGACACTGGGCCAATGGGTAATAGATATGGACACGTGTGCTATGGTGGAACACAGGGTCTACAATGCGAGGGGCCGCCTACCAAAGCTGCCAAAATATGGGGAGGCATGAGGAGGGGGTATCATAAAACCCGCTGGTATAGCTTGTGAGACTGTGAACAACATGGAAATATGTTTATGTGAAGGGCCTTTGGTGATTGGTTCTACATTTACTGTTACTTGATTATGAACTGACATGCTAGTCCTCAGTTTGGTTTTGTCTCTGTTTTTGTGATTGTTGCTTAAAATAATAAAATATCTTAAAGAAAAGAGTGGCATTCTTGGCCTTTAAGTGTTGAACCTCCAATGTCAAGCCCTGGACAGCTTGCACAAGTTCCTGTATTTGTTCCATATTTGTGTCCTTTATGTGGCCTTGCAAACTCTCACGTTCAATACAAAGGTATAAGGCCTCACCTTCATCTTCTTCTTGCTTGGATAACGAATCCTTGTCTCCTATGTCCTGCCTTTTTCTGTTTGGATAAGGCGCGCTCCTTGTAGAGGAACAGATGGTCCCTAGCTGTCACCGCAGTATCTGCCTAATGTCACAGGCTAGACAAAGGGGCTACAGGGTCAATCCTCTTTTGGGAAAAGCAAAGGCTCAAAAATCGCAACATCAATGTAGCAATATACTGGCAGCCAGGACAAAAAGGTAGATAGGTCTTCAATAAGAAATGGAGATCCATCGAAACCACTGGAAGGTCAGGAAGTGGTGCGGACAATACAGGTGAAAGAAAAGGAACCATGAGGGAAGGAGCGAGGTCAAGGCAACAGGCAGGCGAGAAAGTAAGGGCAAAGAAAGCAGGAAGGGACAGCCAAAAGTAGAAATAACGAAGAACAGTGGAAGGAAAAGGAAACTCAAGCATCTTACCCAGGAAGGAAGAGGGTTGCAATGGATCGGCATGCTGCAGTTTCCGAATGTAAATGGAAAGCGTGGGCACCATCTTGAATAGAACTAGGCCGGTAAGTAGACGTTCCAGAGCGAATGTGATGGAACACGGAATGGATCCATTTTCATGCGCTGTGACAATGGGACTCTGACAATGGGACTATCTAATATCCAAAGTAGAGGCAAGTCCTGAGACTTGCTGAAGAGACAGCTATTTTATGAATTCACCATGAAGAAAACGAAAATGACTCTTTAAATAAACAGGGACGTGGTGATTGAAGAAAGAGTGCAAGCTGAACGAAGCTGAGAGGGAGAAATGCATACACAGACATGGCAGGCTTCCTGTGAGCGTAAGAGCGGGAGGCGGCGAACTGTAGAAAGCAGCGGAGCACGCAATGTTCAGAAGTGCTCTGAACACAGTAAACAAATGCCTAATGGTCGAGAGCGCACCCTTCAGGGCAGTATATAGTGCCCTATGATGGTGGCCTTGCCTTCAGGGCAACAGGTCCTGTCCACTGGTCAAACGTGCTGATTCTAGGGCTGCCCAATGGAAGTGGTGCTGCCTCCAGAGCAGCATACAGTGCCATGTGGCAGTGGTGTTGCCTCCAGGTCACCAGATTCTGCCTATTGGTCAATAGTGCTGCCTCCAGGGCTTCATACAGTGCCCCATGGCACTGGTGCTTCTTCCAAGACAACATATATTGCCCTGCAGCAGTGGTGCTGCCTCCAGGCCAGCAGGTGCTGCCCACTGGTCAGAACCTTCCAGGGCCTCATATAAGACCCTATGGCAGCCCTCCAATGAGGTTGGGGAAAATTAAACTGATGATTTATATATTTGTCCGGTTGGTTCCTTTCATGATTTGTTCATTTTAAGTCCTCTTTATAAAGCATGGTAAAAATGTAGCCCTTGGAAACAACATATATTTACCAACTAGAGCTGCATAGATGCTTTTTTGTTTAGTGTGAGGGCCAGTTGTGTAGATGCTAGGAGTAATCCCCTTAGACCTTGGACTAGAAAGGAAATCCCCTGAAAGAATAGGTTTAGTGAGGATTAATTTGCATTTTTTATCTTTAAATAAACTGTTTAGCTTGGATAAAAACACAAGCAGTTGTCCACCTTGCATTGCTAACCCCTCACTAAAGCCACCATCCAGGTGATGAATGATGCCCTTCAAACAATGGATATGTTCGACTCATGCCTCCTCGACATCTTGGCTGCATTCACCACCACTGCATCTTCCTCCCCATCCTCTCAGACAGTATGGGATTCTCTGGTACTGTCCTGAATTGGTTTGCCTCCTACATCTCGGGCAAACACCAGGTCGTCCACATGAACACATTGCCTTCTAACTGACTCCCAGTCTCCTGTGGAGTCCCCCTAGGCTATGTTCTCTTATAGATCCTTTTTAACTTGTACATGGATCAACTGTGCACACTGCACTGCCCGGATATAGCCATCCCCATCCACCAATACACGGATGATACTCAGTTGTACAGGAGAGAAAAAAGCCCACAGGACATAAGTCATCTCCGTGATTACCTCACTATCCTCCAGCCTTAGATGTCGACTGCCATCCTCATGCCATCCAAGACTGAATTAATCCTCATCAGTAGCTTGGCAAAACAACACCTTGTCCAACAAGGGCTCAATGATATGCGCCTGGAAGGATTTGATCTGCAGCTATCAGATTTCAGCAAAATCCTTAGGTTTCACCTATGACAGCAGCCTGTCCTTCCAGAAACACATAGCTAAGAAGGCCGAATGCTTCGGCTCCAAATCTGCACCTGTCGAAAAATCAAACCCTTCATCCTCCTGCAGGACTTCTGGACTGTAGTGCAGGCACTTGTGGTCTTGAAAACATACAAAAAGGATTCAGTTTGCCCAAAGTGACAGGTAGCAGACTGGGGCAATCATAAAGACAATCAAAAAAGGGGAGTACTGCTACAGAGGGGTCTTCCCCATGTTGGTCATATTAATCAGGACCTAATTGGAGATCCCCAATATTACTGATCGGATAAATCATAAAATCCAAAAGCTGTCTGAAAGGAAACACATAGTAAGCTCAAATAGTTATATTGAAAATTTGAGTTGGTTTTCACAATGAACAATGCACGATTAAGAAAGTATAATGGCACCCCTAAAGGTGAAATTGCTTCTGAAGCAAATACAGTATACCAGAGAAGTCATAATGAAAAAGAACTATTGTGAAAAGTACTCATATAAAATGTAAACAAGAGAACCTGTGTCCAATTGGACACGGTTACCAAAACATGACAGTTAAGATTCACAAACAATGATTCACAAAGCACATGAGTTTTTTCCCATAGGTATTAACTAGAGAGAGGTTCGCTTTTACAAAAATCACAGAGAACGCACATAGGTTATAGAGTACAGACACTATTCACTTCTATCAACTAAATGGGAGTTCTGCATATGTTATGCCACCAGGTAATCCAACTGACAATGATTCTACCTAAAGGTTCACATAAACATTCTAATTTCCATTCTCTAGAACAAACAATGGTCTCTGTTGATTTTTTTCACACAAAGACACACTTTGCTGACGCCGCAGGGGGTAAACTGGGTAGATCCAGTAGATATGTGCTGGCAGTGTCTCCTGAGAGTCTAAAGGTTGTCAGCCTAAAAACTATTTTATGGATTTCCCCCTTGCTCAGTGAGCGTTTGGGCGGCAAATAAACAACAGTCAAGGGTAAATTAATGCAGTTTGTGGATACTCGTAATGGCCGCCTTCTTCAGGACGAGGTAGACGACCCCTGTAAGATAAAGAAAGGTCCCTTTTAGTTCTGTGTGTTTTCTTCACGGGCACTTAAAGGCATCAAGTAATAGTCTTTTTAGAAGAATTAAAATCATATACACATAATGGTATGGGCAAAGAGAGGTTAAGGATACTTTATATCTCTAACAGGCTGTGGTGAAAAGCAAGAATTCTAAACCAACTCACCACGGGGGTCCTCAAAGTGTTCTCACAAGAAAACACCCCCTTGGGATACTGCTCTCATCTCGGGCTGCCCCTGTAGTACTTTCTCGCGGGAAGCTATATAATGGTAGTGCTGAGTAGCACAAACCAGTCAGGTTGGACATGCAGGAAGTCAAATTGTCCCGATTCCCTAAAGTGAGGAAATAGGCATGGTGGGTCGTTAACCATACCGGCCTGCATTGGTGTAAGTACATCATGCAGGTACTACAAATTATCTCACATATTTGTAACTTCATATGTTACCTGTGCGTTCCCTTTGTTGTGCCCCATCCAATGCTCCAGCCGACGTCTCTGAGTGAGCTGTAAGAGTAGGCAAACGGACTGATGGATTGAGTAATCAGGCGTGTTCCTCTTTATCCTGGGGTCTGTGTACGCAGGAAATATTTTTAGAGGGTACCCCAGTGTGCTTTCCAGGATGCTGGGAGAAGATAGCGAAAAGAAAGAAAAAATGGTGTATAATATAATAATACCCAAGAGGCCACGGTCAGGCCTTTCGTTAGCCATATCTAATTCGCCTATCTTGTTGACAAGGAGAGGTCAGAATCCAAAGTGTGTTTTAAATTTTTACCTGTGACCGGAAACGGCCAGGGGAGAAAAGGGTTAAATCTGGCTCGATAACGTGGAACAGCTCGTGGTCCGAGCTGTATCCCAAATCTTCAGTGGGCTGAAATGCAAGGCAGCGTTATTGGGGAGTGGCTAAGGCAAGCTCGTGTGGGTGCGTCAGGCGCATATCCAATGGGGCGCCGGCTGGGTCCCCACGTCACTGTGGGTGTGTGTGTAGCATCCAATCAAGTGATCGAACAAGTTCGAGCATGTCGAACTTGATTGGATGCCGCGTCTGAATGCGGAAACTGACAAAGGCATGTTCGGTAGAAGCCGATCAAGCACCTTTTGAAAGAAGTGTCCCTCATTGGAACGGGCAGAGAGCATGTGAAGATATTGCTCCCTATGGGAGTCCTAAGTAAGCGGGGAGGAAAAATAAAATTAATTGATGTGAATGATTAGAATAAGCGGGGAAAAAATGTTAATTAAAATACAGCCCCCATTGTCTCATAACAATTGTAAAGAGTGGGGGCAAACGTTGCACGTGGTGCGGCGCGCTAAGTAAATGCTGGTCCCATGCCATCTGGAGGGCGCGCATGTCAGCAGATGGGGTCCTTTATGTAAAAGTGGCAGACCATGATCTGTGCCCATCCGTAAGCCCACAGTCCCGAAGGATCAGAGAAGATAATAATAATAATGGCCCGGAGTTTGCCTTATGTCTCGGGCATGTAAGTCGTCCGAGGTCATTCTCAATATCTTACACAGGGAGAGTCACATCAAAGTTGTGGAGAGGTGATCAGATGAGCTAATTCAACTGATATCGATCTCATAAGTGGTGAAAGATACCGAAATAGTGAAAGGGCCTTACATGGCGAAGTGATGTGGTTAAGGAGTTCTCAGATTCAAAGTAAGAGTGGCCCGTGAGCCAATGATATGGGTGGCTTATTTCTAAACATCGTCACTCTGTGTGACACGTGATTGTCTTAATGGTAGTGCAAAATAATAGATACATTGTGCTGGACTGGGTGATCAGGTAAGAAGTGTGGAGTGGCTCTAATCTTGAGCCGTTGTTAGTGATACGGAAGGAATTGGTCATTGAGTCCATGTGCAACCGAGTCCATCCTGTATATCCACCTGCATTCCAAATCCAGCAGTCGGCTTTGGACATTGGGGTCAGTCCAGACCTGTTCGAGGACCCACCACTTCAGATCATTAGAGCTGTGTCGATTCACAATGTAATGTTGCACTAATGGTGAGGTTAGGTTTTTACACCGGATCCTTGAACGGTGCTCCGATATCCAGATTCCTACATTTTGCATCGTTTGGCCCACATATCTTAGCCTGCAGGAACACTCGACACAATACACAACTTGGTTGGTTTTACAATTGGACAGGTCTTTAAGAGTCCATGTCCGTTCACCCCAAGTGTTGTATTTTGCTTGTGAACTGACATACTGAACAGGTTCCACAAGGGTAATGCCCTGTCAGGGTGCAGAGGTTCCAAAGACTTCCCTGGGTCGTTCTTTTAGTATACATGGAGTGGACCAGATATTCCTTCAGGTTGCAAGATCTTTTTAATGCAAACCTTGGTTTCTGTTGGTCCAGTATGCAAAGTCTGACGATTGGCAGTACTTGTAAATTATCTTTTTGATATTGAATACTTGTTGGCCATGGGTAACTACATATGTAATTTGGTCTTCTCCTTCTTTAGGTGAAGATGTTTTTGGGGTCAGAAGTGAGTCCCGACATGTGAAACGGGCTCGTTTCTTGGACCGAGAGACCAATTTTATGGGGTACCCCCTCTGGCGTAGTCTTGTGCTCAGGAATGTAGCATTGTAATAAAAATCATCCAACGAGGTACAATTCCTACAGATCCTCAGAAACTGTCCATACGGCAGGTTCTCCTTAATGTGTTGCGGATGGTCACTAACAAAATGTAGTAAAGTGTTTCAATCTGTAGGTTTGCGGAAAGTGCTGCACATGAGCTTCCCTTCATCATAACTAATTACGAGATCTAGAAAATGGATTGAGGAGTTACTGTGTTCCATTGTGAACTGAATATCGTTGCTACATGTATTCAGCCAGACAAAGAAGGCCTTTAGTGACTCCCCCGATCCTTCCAATAGACAGATGACATTGTCTATGCAGCAACGCCATTGTTTGATATTGTTTGGCCAGGGGTTAATGTGATTAAAAATATATTTCCTCTCAAAGGTTGCCCCCATGGCCGTCCCCTTTGTTTGTAAGTAGAACTGATTATTGAACACAAATAAGTTTTTACATAAAGCCAGTGTCATAATTTCGATAATAAATGATGGTGGGACACGTGTTTGCAAGTTGGATGTTATCAGATGTTCATATATACAATCTATAGCCGCCAGTTGCGGAATGCTTGCATATAGGGACTTGATGTCCAGAGTCACCAAAATTTGTTTTTGTGGGTCAAAGTAGGTGGGGAAAATGCCCTGCTGTTAGGGCTCCCTGCAGCTCACTTGGCTCCCCTAAAAGCAGTCCACCATGCTGCAGCACCTCTATTATGGGTGCGTGGAAATTTGACCAAATCACTAGCATCCTATGTGAACTACATCGTTTTCTTCTCCAAGTCAGGATAATGTTCAAGACCGTATGTATCATCTATGAAGCAGTCACGAGTGGGACACCAGCGTGCTTGGTGGCTAAGCCCCATTTATCTGGTGGTGCACGCTCCTCATGCAGCAAATTGACCAACTGTCTCGAATCACAAATCGTCCGCAATGAGAGAACCTGCAAACAATCCTCCTTTTGTCATGCATCCATCCTCGGGATCTTGATCCCGGTATCAGCCCGGAAAGCCCCCACAATACTCCACTTTTGCAAATCTCTCATAATGTGGCTTTTCCAACATCACCTGACAAAGGACTAATCCCAATGGACACAGAGACCGAAAATCAAAGTACTGTGCTACTGTTTAAACATGCCAATGGAAATGCTGGCTACTAACACCCTGTACAGCGCTCTGCTGCTCTCAAGCCAGGATAGCACTTTAAACAATAAAAATAAATAAATCGGTAGCTGCGATTCAATCAGCGAAACATGGAAAAAGACTGAAATGTCTTGCACTAACCCTTTAGAGGGCGTTGATTGTGTGGCTTGATGTTCATGCATTATCATGGACTCTTCTATTGATAGTGCCAGGCGAGGAGAACATGGTGCAGTGTAGCAATGTTCATTCATTATTTTTTCACGGTTCTGAAGTGCAAATTCCAGCCAGTGCAAATGGGATGGGTATCCATTAGGAAAATATCATGTTGAGGTTCAGAAATCTGCAACAACATTTCTTCCTACGTCACTATTGTTTGACTTCCAGCATCTTTTGTTTGTGGTGTGGTCTGTGTTTTCCTGTTCTTCTTCTTCACGGTCCGTCCTTTATTGTAAGGGATACACAAATATGTTCAGCATGGTGGGTCATTGCTAACTGTAAACATCCAAAAGGTAGCAATGCAAGGTCACATCTCAGAAGCCATTATACAAAAGAAACTGTGAATTACCATTGTATATTTACATTGAATCCTATATACACTCCCTTGTTTTTTTGATGCGCTGAGTAACATTAACTGATCCTTTGCCTATGGCAGTCTCATACTACAATAGGACAATGACAATAATACAAAGATTTATTTTTGCATTATTCAACAATGACAAACAACCCAACATGGAGTCTGATTTCCTCCCCCTCCCACTCCACTGTGTACACAATTCAAAGCAGTGCATGGGTATCGCAGTCTCAATCATATAGAGCAGAATATGACTTTCAACTCTGCCTTTTTTTCAGTCTGCGATTGTAATCAAATATTGAATATAAGGACCCCACACGTCTGAGGGAAGCGCATGCAGAGGAAGAGTCCTGATGAACGCAGTTTCAGTGTCATGACAGTAGGTGACATCTTGAGCCACAGTTGGACGTTGGGGGCAACCTTTCCCCCAGGCCATGGCCACTCTCCTACGCGTGAATACTAAGAGCAGTCCTGCTAGTCGCCTTATACTGCGCATTTTAGGGACCTTGTGCACCCCAGTAGTGCTGCAAGTGGGTTCATATCTAGCGGTTCCCCAACAATCAATAAAGGCTTGCTCAACACCTCCGACTAGAACTGATGGACCCCCGGGCCCTCCCATGGCCACATTTAACAGATGTGTTGGGGAAATGTTTATGTAGCCTGGCTGGGGTATAGTACACCTAGTGTACAAAGTTAAAATGAATGAGTTTATACCTGGAGTTGAGGGAGACCTTCTGGGTCTTACTCAGTATATAGGCCTAGTCTTCTTCAATCGAGTATCCCAGGGTTATTTACCACCTCCTCTTCAGTGTTTCTATCCTCCCAGCCCCACTTGTCATCAGATCACTATAGATCTGTGAAATCAACCGACCCTCCCCTTGTGTTTGGATCACCCCGTGTAGAAGGAGCCACACTGGTGGTTGTGCTGGGAATGAGAGAAAGAAAGCCTTAAGGGTGTGACGTAGCCGAAAATACAAGAAGATATTGAGCGCAGAGTCACCTCCCTGCACTTTTACTTACTGAACAGTGAGGAACACCCCATCTACAAACAGGTCAACTAGGGTCTTTTTTTTTTATTGTATATGGTTACAAAAGAAACCTTTACAAAAAAAACATACATTACAACTGAATTTCATTTATACATACATTTTTAGAATAATACATTAGGGAAAAAAAAACAGAGATCCCATTTCCAAGATTTAGACTCACAGCAGAAAAAACACATTTGAAAAGATTCAGTGCAATTAAAATTCAACAAAATAATTTAAAATTAAGAGAACATCTTCAAGTTACTTATATACAACTTTTAGCAGAGATATCACAGAAATTTAAAATGTTATATATACCTACAGGAAAAAATGACAAGAGATAGAATTCATCATACAATTTGATCAGGGAAGAGGGGCATACAAATCTAGAGCTTTGATAAAACCCGCCACAGCAAGCCCATCCTTGGTATTAGTTATGGCAAGACACTGTGACCAAATAAGATTATCTGCCCCCAATTGACCTAATGTGTTAAATCTAGCTAAGTATTTGTCCCTTGGACCTTTCAAAGCAACACATTCTAGAAAGAGATCACAAGTAGACTCAATCACCCCAGGAGTGTTGCAAAAGCGGCATGTAGGGTCCAAATCAGTAAACTCCTTCCTTCTATGTAGAACTTCCCTGGTGGGAAGGAGATTCCATCTAAGTTTGAGGAGAAGTGAACGGTAATAACGATTTGGGAATTGAGTCAAAATAAAAGACAGTGAGCCTCTCTTCTTATGGTCAAATTGTAAGTCAATGCGAGAAGGATAAGTATGCAGTTTTTCCAGCGTATTACTCCAATCATGACTAAATAGACACTCTTTAACTTTATTGGGATTCGTTAACAAAGTATCCCTATCAGTAGAAAGATCAGATAGGGTCTTATCACAGAGGTCACTGAATCTAGTGAGATATAGGTTTCGATCCATATGTCCCTGTGAGAAGATTGTTTGTCCCACATCAACATAGAGGATTTTAGATTTGGGGGAGAGCAAGGCAGAGAAAAGTGTAAGAACTCTCCAGAGAATCCTAGCTCGCAATGAAACTAACCCGAGTTTGTATCTTATGGCCACTATTGGAACACAATTCGGCAGTTTCAAGATTTTTCTCCGATAGATACCCTCAAGAGAATCCCAGAATGTCAAGAGTGCCAAATAGTGGAGTTCCATTCCATATGGTAACTTTGGGGTAACCTTTCCCTTGAAAAAATCTACAACAGGTTTAAGGGAAAACATGCAATATTTATTGTCTAACCTTATGGATTGGGAAATGAGCAGGAGCAGTTTATGTCTAAGAAATCATCTTAATTCAATCGCCGATGGTTGGGCCAGAATAAGAAATCCCAGATAGACAATTTTGTGTGCTCTGATGATATTTTCACCAGCTATTTTCCACACCTTGTTATTCCCTTTTCTGCCCCTAGAGAAGACCATTGTTCGGGTTTTACTCGGGTTGATCTTCAACCCATTAAGAATGGCATGTTCTTCAAATTTGCAGATGAGCCTCTGCAGAACGACTTTGGTATGATCGAAGAGAAGGAAGTCATCGGCATATGCCAACCATGAGAGCCTGAGATCCCCCAATTTTGCCCTCACCATGCGTGTATTTCCCAGAAATTCACCTACATCTGCCATATAAAGAATAAAAAGGCAGGGAGCTAAAGAGCACCCCTGTCTAACCCCAATGCAGGTCCTTATCCTTCTAGATAATGTTCCTGCCAGATCGATCCTAATATGGACCCCCGAGTTCTCATACATTGCCATGATGAGAGTAAGAAGACCAGCCGGGATCCCCCATTTAGTTAACTTTTCCCAGAGTCTTGACGTGATTACCAAATCGAAAGCATTTGACAAATCGATTGAAGCAACATAAAGAGAACCATCATATTTACCCAAACAGTGCTTTGTAGGGCAGTTAAAATAATTCTGTTAAGATTAGTTGAGTGGCCAGCCCTGAAACCTGTTTGTTGCTTCGGGAGAATATGATTTTCCTTAATCCAAACGTTAAGGTGGGAAAAAAGCATAGATGCAAAAAGCTTGCAGTCCGCATCAATAAGAGAGATTGGTCTATAATTTTTGACCAAAGTTCGTAAACCTCTCTTAAAAATAGGAACAATATGTGCGGTCTGCCAGCTGGTTGGTACGTTACCAGAGTTAACATCTTGAAATAACAGGGAGAGGAGCTTGGCCCAAAGTTCTGGTTCAGCTTTTAATGTGTTTTTAGTTAAGCCATTAGGCCCTGGTGCCCTTGATTTCTTAACCTTAGAAATAAAACCAAATATTGTCTCATAATCAGTTACAGGCTTCCAGGAGTCGTTTGACACATTCTTCCCAAGGTTACATAATTCTAACCCTTCTCCCCCTATATCAAACAATTCAGTGTAGTGCTCTACCCATTGAACCTCTGGGATAGCATTCAGCTGATTGGCCTCAGTCACATCATCTTGGCTAGAGAGAGTAACCCAAAATGCCCTCAGATCTCTTTTCATTAATACTTCAAGCATGTGATCCGCGACATTTTGTAGCATAATAGATTTTCTTGATTTGTAGTAATTTTTATATTTTTGACGAATAGCTATAATTTTTATTTTTTTATAATCCCACTCAATATCTAGAGCTTGTGCCTCTCTAATAGGTTTCCGAGTGTGGGCCTTTTCATTAGCCAGCTCTAAATCAAACCTATGTGGATGAGATTTTTTAGAGATACCCTTCCTAAGCAGACCATAGATACTGCATGGAGAGCATTAAGAAAACTGTCAAAAATGTCAAAATGGACAGTATTAAAAACTGCTAATTTCCAAGAAAAGGAGGTGTGATTAAAGGAATAGATCAATTTACAGTTAAGTAGGTTAATATTTGTAGGTGACCAACGTACCCCTGTCCCTTGTCCCACGGTTTTAAGGTGGCATGGCCCCCCAGCGGGCAGAAACTTCATGGGAAAGGGGCAGAGAAATGAAACCAGCAATATTCCATGGTCACTCCATGGGTTAAAGAAAATCTCAACTTCAGACGAAAGAGAAGACAGAGAGTGATCTACATAGACATAGTCTATAGTGGATGTTGACATAGTTCTACGCTATGTAGGACAAGGTGGGGAAGTAGCATCATAATAACCATTAAGACATATTAGACCAACTGAATCCAAAGCAAGATTCCAAAGTCTACCCCATGCATATTTCTGACCTTGGCGAGTGTCGTCCTCCATAGCCAAACCCAAATCGTCATAATTGGATTCAGAGGAAATAGGGCAGTCAGAGTTAAGATCACCAGCCAGAATCACTTTCCCCTTAGGATGTAGAGATCTCCAGAGAAGTAGCATATCCGTTAGCCTTTCCAGAAACGGCTCAAGTGCAGCAACACCCTTGTGCCAATATACATTAATCAAAAGGAGATTAACCATTTGATCATGAGAAATAACCTCCAAAGCCAAGATACCAAAGGGCATATCTGGAAGAACCTTATTCCTAAAACCGAAAAAGGTTCTAATTCCTATAAGAAGGCTCCCAGAGGCCCTCCCTCCCAGGCTAGGTTTAGCATTTTGAGAGTAGATATATAATCCGTCTAAGATGGGAATTGAGAGCATCCAGGTTTCCTGTAGAAAAAAACAGCGTGAGGCCCTAATCATACTTACAGTATCCGTATTCGTAAAAAGATGAGAATTTCCCCTGGAATTCCAGGAGAGAAAGGCAAATCTGTTCGAAGGGAGAACCTTAGTAGGCACTTCAGAATGATTAGAAGAGAACTCATTTCCACAGACCTAAGGTAACCTGGGCCCAGTTTCTTGCATTTCCATTGAATCTGGGCGTGAATTGCCTCTGTTGGTACTGGGGAGCTCTTTCCAGATGATATACCATGGTAAGGTTTCCCCCTATATTCTTCACACCCTCCATTATTACCGGAGAACTGATTAGATTCTAATAGGTTTACTTCAAAACCAAGCTGCTTTCTACCTTCCCTTTGCCCCTCTAATACCACTCTTGATTTGAGAGAAATATTACTCACATCTACCCGACCCTGAATGGGAAAGAAGACACTTTCCATATCATAGCTAGAGATGAGGGAAAGCGAGGGTAGTTGATGGAACATTTTTAAAATATTACCACGATTAAGACAAATTGGCATATCTTGACCCCAGAGGCTAGTAAGCTGTAAAATATCAAGAAGATATTTAGACTCTGCTGGATGAGGTAGTGAATCAGTAATCTTTTGGTAAACTGACTTAAAGAGTTAGCCTCCAAATCAGTACCCCTTGCGCCCCTTAGTATAGTCCTATTTTGGTTTGCCCTTGGACCCACAGGGTATCTTTCACACAGTTTGGAAGAATTCCTGTTTTGGGCAGATTCAGGCCCTGAAGGAGCACCTTCATGGCCATTAAAAGGTCCAGTATTTGACATAAGTGGATGAGCTAAATTAAGGGAGTTAGGGGCATAAAGACCCCCCACTGGTCTAAATCCCGTACCACCCTCCCCCATTGTTGGCTCAATATTGGTATAATAACCAGCAGGAGGGGAAGAAATATGGGGATCCATAGAAGAAAAAGAAAAAATGGGAGCCTTGTCCTGAGATGGGCTTTTGTTAAGATTAGACACCACCCCATAAACAGATTTAGGACCGAGAAACTCCTGGAATAGATGTTTTACCATATCAAGATTGACCAAATTCGCCAAAATCGGAGTAATAGTGATCTCTGGATGGGAAGGATCTACCCCAGATATAGAATTACATGGTATAATTAAGGATTCTGCGGCCAAAGAGGATTTCGGCGGCTTAATAACAGTATCAATATTCGGTTCAGCTGAAGCGTTGATATTAATCGGCTCTAGTAGAGTTGAGGTTATTATCGGAGGGCAAGAGACAGAGGTGTCCTCAACCCCCACAGGATTGCCCGCCGGTACAAGAGGGTCAGTATTATTGGCCCTAGAACTGTCTACCAGAGCATCAGGTGGACCGGGTACAGCTGGAATAATAGGTAGTGAAATAGGTACGCCCGGAATGGCTGCCATATTATCACAGAAACCACTGATTCCACAGGGTTCTCAGTCCCCTTAGAAGCGAGAGAAGGAGTTACAGAGGCCGAAGCATTTGCAGAGAATACATTTTTTAAAAATTGATTAGTATAAGAAGTAATTTTTTTCATATTCTTCTGATTTTTAGTTTTATTTATTTGCTGATTAAGTTTTTTTTTCCCTATACAGACAAAACCTTTTTGGTGTGTCATTTCTTTGGTAAGGTCAGTGAGATCAGATGACTTCTCCGAATTGGAATCAGATTTAGAATCCACAGACGAGGCAACATAATCTGCCTTGAGTGACTCAGCCATTTCTGATGTGATAACTTCAGAGGATAGTCCCTGAGGAATAGGATTAAGAGGATAGCCAGTAGACCCCTCTTGGACTTTATCCTCTAATGATTCAATAGTAATGTTTATATGAGGAATAGGGAGTTTTACCTCCATTGCAAGGACCTCTTGAGAACCCTCAGAGGTCATAAGAGGAGTCATGGACGGATGATCACAAATATCCTTATCTGAGCAACAAGGCACATTGGTACCTAGGCCCATATCTGAAGCTTCCCCTTGTAGAGTAGGCATTTCCACATCAAGGACTTTTTTAGCCAGATGGGCTTCCACATGCGGTTGATTAGAAAAAATAGGATCAGAGCACTGTGTTGCCATTATGTGATTGTCTTCCTTAATAATTTTAACTCGCTCTTCAAATCTATCTAGTCCCTCTAACCTAGAATAGATTTCAGAAAGTAGAAGAGAGTGTGATCTAACCTCTGACCATATATTATCATACAGGCTCACAAAAGAACTCAAAACCATATTCAGTGCATAAAGTGTCGGTTGAGTACGTTTTATTCTGTCATCCGCCTCTTTGAGAGTATGATGCAGAATAGACTCATTTACATGATCCTTTTTTAAATCTGTGAGTAAACCCCTTTCTCTCAACCAATTTTTTTTTCTGTGTACTCATCAATAGAATTTGTGAGTTCAGAGGGAGAACCCACATAGGAATCATCACAGATTTGTTGGGTAACATTATTTGTATTGGTAGATTTGAGATCTAAGTGGCTGTCAGTTATTGCCTTATCTACACATTCTATGATACTAATATTGTCAATATCATTATCTGGGGGATCTTCAATCTCTAGTTTCTTTACTACATCTACCAGATGTGTGTGATCCAAAATAGCCACTGTAGGAAGTGATTGTGGAGGTTTAACAAGGGTACTGGTGGCAGTCCTCTTTCCAAAAAAATTAGAGATTTCTTTCCCTTGGATTGGTTTACCTTGGATACCCATATTGGATTTTATTTTTGGAGTAGGATTAAAAGGTTTATTAAGTGGAGTTTTAAACACTATAGATTTCACTGTAGGAGTATTGGGAATACCAACAGGGTTAACAGAAAGATTATCATGAATAGAGGAAGTATGGTTTGGCCCCCTATTAGAGGAGAAAACCTCCGGTGAAGATTTGATAGGGGGAGTACCATAGTTCCTATTGCCCTCTGAAGGGGAAAGTTGTTGAGCAGTAGCCTCTTTTAAGATAACAGGAGGTTCTGTAACATAGGCTGTAGAATCATCCATCGTTAAGGCCGGTAAGGGCAACTTGGCTTGTGATTGAACAGGGGTTGGGAACACAGTGTTCACCATACTATTGTTAAGGTGATCCATGTGTACCTCTGCCCTTGGTAAACTACCGCCTTCCTCCAGATTGAAGGCTATAGTGGCTGCTGGACACTCTTCCTGTGCATCTATGGAAATAACTTGTTTTTCATTGAAGATGCAGCTGTTATTAGCTAGGATGCGAGGAGTGATGCCCATGATATTAAGTACCTCAGACCTATCTCTTGAATGAATTTGGGCCTGGGCCAAAGGTTTTAGGAGAGAGGAATCCTGGGAACCATCCATTGATGTAAATTGTGGGTTGCCCAGGGAGGCAATGATGGAATTAACTGGTTGGATACAAACTGTCGAAGCAGAGGAAAAAGCCCCTTCAGCAGAAGGAGTAGAATCAAGAGAAGCCTCCATAGCTGCCTGGCTCCGGAGTCCCTTACATGTCATTCAAGCCTGACAGGAACCCGTAAGAAAGAGAGTAGGGGAACCGGAGAAATGACACCAAAATAAAACTTAAAGTGAAAATAGTGCCGAAAACTCATCAACTGAATTTTAATATGTAAAAATTACAGAAAAGAAAAAGTAACATATGATGCAATCTATAAAACAGCAAGCACAAATATTTAAAAATGCACTGAATACAAGGAGCAGTTTAAAGCACATCAAACACTGCCCCAAAAGAACTCTTGAGTAAAATACAGATAGATATGGATCTCTGTCCAACAATTAAAAAATTGTAAGTACATGTATTATATAAAAAATAAAAATAAATGTCCTTTATTCCATCAATAAACAATTCTTGAAATTAATAGTAGTTCCATTAATCAGTGTAAACCGGAAGGAGCACTCAGTCTCAGGGTAGGGAACGCCCGACAGCTTGAGGAGCTGCCAGAGTCCGACTCTCCATCCCTTACCCTCAAGACTGGTAGTAGTAAGGCAGATGAAGTGACAACTTAAGACCCCGGTCTAGGTTACTCACAGAGCCACTGCACGAGCACAGGTCACAGCCAAACAGCAAAACAGAGGCTCCAGCCCTTACTGCCTCCAGGGCTTAACGCCGCAAGGGTGGTTGGGCCGGCAATTTTGCTTGGAGGCAAGTCACGTGAGCCTTCACGTGTCCACAAAGGGGCCCGCCCCCTTCAGGAAGCAAATAGCACAGCAAGAGCTCCGCTCGCAGTGCTGTGCCAAAGGAAGTCAATGAAGGCAAATTGGAGCGTTTAAAGTTCACAACACGCTCCTTCAAACACACGAAATACAACCCGCTCGGGCGGTTGGGCCGGCAATTTCACTTGGAGGCAAGTCACGTGAGCCTTCACGTGTCCACGAAGGGACCCGCCCCCTTCAGGAAGCTAATAGCACAGAAAGAGCTCCGCTCGCAGTGCTGTGCCAGGCAAATTGGAGTGTTTAAAGTTCACAACACGCTCCTTCAAACACACGAAATACAACCCGCTCGGGCGGTTGGGCTGGCAATTTCACTTGGAGGCAAGTCACGTGAGCCTTCACGTGTCCACGAAGGGGCCCGCCCCGTTCAGGAAGCAAATAGCACAGCAAGAGCGCTGCTCGCAGTGCTGTGCCAAAGGAAGTCAATGCAGGCAAATTGGAGCGTTTAAAGTTCACAACACGCTCCTTCAAACACACGAAATACCTAGGGTCTCTATTCCCAGCTTGCCTGCCCATTTCAAATATATCCGTTCACTCATTATGGGCAACCCCGGAACATGCTTTGCTGGTAGGAGAGGCGAGTACAAACTAAGGATGTCGCTCTTCCAGGCCATCTTCTTCCATAGTGATCAGAACCACATTTAGCTTATTCGGTGGGACCTGAAGCTCCACAATGATCACTCCCCGCAGTAGACTGGGGGCCATCAATGCCCATTCAACCAGGACATGTGGCCGTACGAAGTCGTACGAAGTGTGTGGCGTACCAGTGTCCCAAGAATGGTGGCTGTGCTGCCCAGTAGTAACGTTTGAAGTCGGGTAGAAATAAACATCTTCTTATCATTGGCTGAACAAGCATTGCATAAGCTACTCTTGCTGGTTTCCCGGCCCACAGCAGATATAGGATCAATCCTCTCAAGTGCCGAAAGAAGCCACCTGACAACAGCAAGGGGACATTAACAAACAGGTACAATAGTTTGGGAAGTATAATCATTTTGACAATGGATATGCGCCCTGGTAGCGTGAGTGGAAGGTATTGCCACCTCGCTATCTTTTTGCAAAGCCATTGAAGGGCTTTGCCGTAATTATTGCGAACCAATTCTTTGCGATTGCGGGTTAACATCACCACTAGGCATCGAACGCCGGAGGACTCCCACTTATGGTCAAATTCATCTTGGTATGCCCTGGTTTCCGCTGTGAGGGGGAACACCACAGACTAACTGTGATTAAGCTTAAGACCAGAGAAAACCCCAAATCTGAGAACTTCTCGCATCACAGGGTTTAAATTGGTCTCTGGGTCGCTAATGAAGAGTGCCACGTCGTCAGCGTACAATGATATAATCAGTTTGTGTAGTCCCAAGCTAAGACCCCTCTCGATTTGTCGTTTCCTTAAGCCTGCTGCCAGCGGCTCCATGGCAAGGGCAAACAATAGCGCTGACAGAGGACACACTTGCCTGGTCCCTCTTTTCGTGGCAAACTATGCTGATCTTACTCGCCCAATTACGATTTTTGCGGAAGGGTTTGTATATAATAGAGAGACCAATTTGATGAAGTGAGACACCAGACCAAGTTTTTGTAGTACTGCAAAAAGATAGGGCCATTCAACAGAGTCTAAGGCCTTGTCGGCGTCCAAGAGGACCGCGACTGCCTGGGGCGAAGGGGCCAGCACCTCAATGATCCCAAAAAAAACTGGCAGAGTCCAAACGTTTCACCTGTGAACGAAGCCTGCCTGATCTCCTAGTACCAGACCTGGCATCAATGGAAGTAGCCTTCTGGCCAAGATTTTAGCAAAGACTTTATTACCAACATTTATTAAGGAGATTGGCCTATATGAGGCGCAGTCTTCGGGAGGCTTCCCAGGTTTATAGAGCAACACCACGTTTGCCTCATGCATCTTGGGAGGGAAAGTCCCATTTGTAGTCACCTCTTCATAAACTCTCAGAAGGAGTGGTGCCAGGGTAGGGGCAAAGGACTTGTAGAACTCCCCTGTTAACCCATCTGGTCCTGGTGATTTAGACCCGGGAGCTCTTTAATCACTGTTAGAATTTTGTCTAATGTAATTGATTTATCGAGGGCTTCCTGCATGTGTGTACCCACCCAATATAGCGTAGTCTCCTCGAAGGTAGCCACATAGGCCTTCCAGATCCCTCGGGCCTTTGGAACTATACAGATCCTGATAAAAGGCTCAAAATACCTCTGCGATGTCTTCCTTGGAGTGAACCGATTCCCCTTGGGGATTCTTCACACATTCCACGAGGGGCGGGCGTCTATCTGAGGTTATCATACGTGCCGGAAGCGCTCCCAGCTTCTGACCCTCGCCAAGTTGTCGCACCTGATGCCCCCGGTCCAGAAACCGGATTTCCCTGTCTGCGTTCACCCTAAACCTATCGATTTCCTCACAGAGTTGGGCCAGGATCTGGGTTGCCAGTTTTTCTGTATATTCTTCCTCTAATTCTTTAATCCGATTTTCCCCATCAGCCAGTTCCCTTCTGATGACCCGTAAAATTCAATTTGTTTGGACATGCAGACCCTTCTAATGTAACATTTGAGGGTTTCCTATTAAACCCCTTCAGAAGAGACTGATCCCTTGTTATCTTGGAGGAAGGACTGGATTTCTCCCTGCAGCTCCTGGGCGAATACTGGGCCCTGGATTGCCCCTGATTTGAACCGCCATGAGTAACCTCCTCTCCGGCATGTCTCTGGTGGTCACTCAAGTAATACAGGGGAGTGATCGGAGAATGTTCTAGGGAGAATGTGACTGCTCCCCCAATGGAATCCTCCCTCCCGGGATACTAACCAATAATCTAATCTGGAGCTGGAGCCGTGAACCAATGAGTGGTATGTGTATTCCCGGACCTTTAAGTGTTGTTGCCTCCATGTGTTGACGAGATTATATGTTGTGCAGATTTCGCGCACCTGTAGACTTGCCCTGGTCGTCCAACTCTGATCCGCTCCCGATCTATCCCACAGAGGGTCAAGTGTGGTATTCAAGCCCACTCACCACACAATCGTGGCTGTTCGGTACCCAGCTAATTGAGTCATATCCCAGTCAAATGCATTTGGGCTATCTACATTTGAGCCATATGAGTTCACTGGAGCTACCTCCAGCACCCCATGTACCAGTAGTGTCCTCCCAATGTCATCTCTAGCAAACCGATATCAACATGAACTTTACCCCCTTGTTTATCAAAATTGCTACCCCTCTGGCATAGGAGGTACCTGTGGCATCCCCAGCCAGCGCCCCATTTACTTTCGGAGGAAGGAGTAAGGTGGTTTTCCTGGAGGAGAGCCACATTGATACGATATCTTTTAAGCTATTGTTTGATCTTCCATATCTTTGCAGGGTTGTCCCCCCCTCTTGTATTCCATGTTGCCACATTAAACCCCATCAGCCCTCAGAATACCAAAACAGTGAGGCCCTGATCTTCTCATCCATTTTGGTCTGTATATAGGTAGGTGCTGCCTGTCGCGTAGAATGCAACGGCGAGTGTGAACTGACGAGAACCGGACTCCCAACAACCACAACTGCCCCTAATCCTCTCCCCCACCACCCTCTGATCCCTGCCTCCCCTCCCTGTTCCTGTGTTCCACCCAGTCTCCCACCCCCACAGGCAACCCCCAAACCGCCTGTTAACACTCTCCCCCCACCCCCTTAACCCATATCCCTTGTACAGTGCAGAGCTTGGGGCGCTAGTGCCCGGCTGGGTCTGCGGGCTCCCTTTTCAACTAAAATACATGCGTGTTTGAGGCGGGTAGATCAAAGAATTGAGGTGTGGACGGTCCACTTAGTCTTTGTGACATTGCTTTCCCCCGTTGAACAGGTCATCCAAAATCAGCCCGGGTCTCTTCGGTCTTGATCGTCCCCCCGGGGTCTCAGGTTATTCCGGGGGGGATGCCCACCAATCTCGTCAAGGAAGGAACTCGCCGCCTCTGGCGAGGTAAAGAATTGTGTCCTCCCTGCATGTTGAATCCAGAGCTTTGCCGGAAATGGCATGTAGTACGGGATGTTGAAGTCCCTCAGGCGCCTCTTCACCCCTACAAATGATCTCTGTGACACTTGCACTGCCGCTGAGAAGTCTGGGAATATTTGGATTTTATCTCTGTCGTAATGGTGTTCTCTCTGGCCAGTTGGAGGACTGTGTCCTTGTCTCTATAATTTAGGAGGCGTGCAATGATGGGTCGAGGGGCTGCTCCTGGTATCGGACTAGCTGCAGGTATGCTCTCTCCACCACAAATAACAGAGACAGTGCGGGCACTCCAAACAATTCTGGCGATAAGTGAAGTATTTCCATCCTCCAGCCCCGACACCCTTCACTCCCCCTCATCAAGGTGATCGCCAGGCTTGTCCAGTCGATGCTGTACTAGATCAACCTTGGAGGACGTGTATAGCTTGGAATTAAGACCTCTAATGCCTGCTTTTAGATCTAGCAACATTTCTCTAATGTCCACCTCCGGTGCTTGGGCGGCACCCTCTATCGCCTCCCCTGTTGGTTCGGATGTTTCCGCCTGGGAATGGGGCCTGAATGTTCTGGAGGAGGGTCCACTTTCGAAATTCAGTTTCCTTTGCATTTTGTCGGATTTCCCCATTTTCGGTGACTGTCCCCTTTGGCGCTGATACAGTCTGTCCAGGAGTCCTTGTGGGAAACAGGGGTGTCAATCTCCCTCTGCAGTGTAGATACAGTGTTTCGGGTGAGCGTGGTCCCAGAGTTAGGCAGGTGCATGCATCCTGTGTCAGGACCAGCGGTCACAATGTGTCTTCCCCCGTCAGGGCCGATCAGCCACAGTATTCCACCCCGCTCCAGTGAAATTGGGGCCTCGGGAGACCTTTGGCAGGTTAATGTGCCTGGGGGGTCGGCTCAGGCCTGCATTGATTGGCGTAGCGTGTCCCAGACTAGGATCTCTCTCTCTGCCTCTCCACAAGGGCCACACAGGATTCTCCCCTTCTCCAGGTCGCACAGGCAATTGCGGCGCTTAACAGGCAGTGTCCCGTTGTGTTGTTACGCTCTTCTCTAGGAGAGGGAGGGAGCCGGGAGCACCTCTGTTGGGACAGAGTGTCGGGAGGTCTCCACTGCCTCCAGCTGGTCTTCACAGTGCACACTGATTTTGATTCCCCCCCTCAGCCTGCCTTTGTAAAACTCACAATGGTCTCTCCCCCTCTGGGCTTTACTGATGTCAGGGATGGTCCCAGGATAGTATCTATTATTGCCTCCTCACCTCCATGTTAGCTCCCTTCTCTCTTTCAAATCTGTTGGTGCCGCAATGCCTTTCTGCCAGCTCGGCCCTCCCTTGTGGCCCCTCACTGGCAATAGCGTTGATTATGAGGCTGCTCTCACTTTCTGGGGGTACAGGCTCCAAACTGCCTCCGTCCCTCCAACTTTGTGAGTGATTTCTCCAGTTTATTTAGCGCTAGCGGCCCGGCCTCCTCTGGGTTAATTCGCGGGCCACAGCGCGTCTGTTCTCTTCGCCGGTTTAAGCCAGCGGGTGGGGAGACGGGAGTGGGCTCCTCACTGCCTCCGCTCACAGTTCCGGTTGTGCCTCCCCCAATCACTCACCCACTGTTTCCACATGGGGTCCCTCTGCATCATGCAGGGACAGCAGGACACCAAGGGCTCCTTCACGGCCGCGCTCCGTGGCGGGTCTTCTTCCGGTCTGGTCAGCCGAAGACACCTGGGCTCCTCACCCGCTCTCCCTCTGGTCTGACCACACAAGGGATGCAGCCGGGGATTTGTAAGTTCCCGGCCGCGATACAGGAGCCCCACGTCTCCTGCTCAGCCCGCTATGGTGTACACGTCCCCACCCACACGTCACCGGCCAACAGGTCGGGTCGCCCCGTGGAGCGACTGTGCAGCTTGGCTCCCACTGGAGGACTTCCAGCACGGCTTTGCTGCCATCTCCTCCGCTGTTGCTTTGTCTGCTTGTGGCGGCCGTTGGCTCTGCCACCCTCGTCGTACACCGGCTACCCCGGCCTCAGAATGCCGCGGGGGTCGTACCTCCACCCATAGGCACCCCAGCTGGTTGCCCAGCCTGTTTTCATTAAAGCTTGCCCTGGCACAGCCTTCCTACACTGTCGTTAACCGGCCTTCTTCAGCGCCGCATTGATCCTTACGATGCGGGGGGGGAATCAGAGGAGATCTTACTTGTGTGATATTGCAGGGACTGCTAAGGGCTCTCCGACACAGTTGGAGTGTAGTTGAGATCGCCTCTACCGTGGCTATTTCAGGATTATTAGGAGCTCTACGTGGAGCTCAAGGAAGAGTTGCCATCACTGTCAGGCTCTCTAGCGCCACCCCCGACAATAATACAAAGTTAGACAAGCAGTGTACTTTGTTGCCGCATAAATAACACTCAATTTTATATTTCAATCTGTGTGACATGTTTTCAAAATAAACTGCAAATTATCAATTCATACACAGTTAAAATTCTTGTGCACAGAAACGTTTTAAAAGAATAACAAATATAACCAGCATGCCACAATGTCACACTTGTGCTCCTTGTGTGGTGCCATGTGGTCCTGAATCAATACTCGCCATCATGTTTTTATCCGGCTATACAAAGGAATAAAACTTCCACTTGAACGTAAAGGAAGAATAACAACACTGATACTAGGCGTGACTCTATACATTACAATTGACATACAAAGACCACTATGATGTCAAACTACAAACCTGTATAAAGGTCCACCTGAAAAACACAATCAATACATCTGGTATACCTGTTCTCCTTTGGTTGTGTGTTGTATGATGCTGTCATTAGAGTTGATATAAAGTTAGACTCCTTGGAACAAGAAAAGATAAAGAGAAGTGAAAAAAGACACACTATTGAAACAGTTAAAAGGCAAGTTAATATAATATGCATATTAACAGGCTCTTGTGGTATGGTTGGTTTCAACAAACTTATAAACCTTAACCATGGATATGCATAAAGCAAACACTGCCAGGATACATGTAGTGAGCGCTACTCTGCCAGTATACCTGTTCCCCTTGGGTGCAGCGATACATTCCGTAAAGGAGACTGCCCATCTCAGTATCGATAGAGGAGAAGAAGGGAATCGATAAGGGAACAAAAGGGAAAATAATTATTAGTTACAACCTCTTAATACTATATATTCAAGTCGAGCTATGGTGAAACATAAGGCAATTGTTGCTCTTTAATTACCACACTGGTATATTTCTCTTAACATGTGTTCCCTAATGTTTTGCCATATACAACTATGGAAAATGTACTCACAGTAGTTATTATTATTTTTCTTTCCCCCCCTTTTTTCCCCCTCCCCTCCTTTTCTGTTGATTACCTTAATTGTGTCATAGTGCTATTAGGCTCAAGAAGAAGAAGAGGGAATTACCTCGAAATGCGTCAGCCAAGCACAAGTTGAACTTATGGATATTTTTCTTTGCTATTCTTTGCATTTGATGCCAATTGACCCACAGCCAACTATAATTATTGCAATGTATTTCCTTTGTTCTTTTGAATTAAATGCTTCTACCTTTTCTTAATTGAGATTATCTTTGACCATAATTGAACGTATTGTACATGTGAAATTGAACGCAATTTATTGAATGTCTTTATTGACAACATTATACAGTGTGCAGGGGACGGGAGGGCTCCAAATTTGGATCCTCTTACTTCTTCTACTTTCAGCAATATTGGTCTTGTGCCAAGACCATCTTTTCTCCTCCGCACCTTAAGATTCTAAGAAAACTCTAATAACTAACAATTGATTAAGGACCTTGAGCCATTAGTGTGCACCGACAACCACAAACATTTTTTGAAACATAAGGCAAAACAGAACAGCATCAAACATAGCATAGGACATTCAATTATTTGTGATAAAAGAATAGTACTGATCTAGTATCAATACAGAGTGCTGAAAAATAACTAACCTATCATTGTGACATAGCATCCCTGACCGCCAAGCAACGTTTCTGTGGATTCAGGTAAACTATTAGACGTTGTTATTTGGCCTTATTGAAAATATATTAATTGTTTCAAGAGTAGGGCTGGGCGAAATTGTGACATTCCATTCCGCCAGCCGCAGGAGCAAAATATGTCTGATTGCGATCCGTTCCATCCCAATCTCTTGTACCTCCACCCCAGCGTATAGAAGAGTGGCACGAATGTTCTCATGGCGTTGCGCAAACCCAGTGTGAATCGAAATGAGCCGAGCAAATGTTCTCATGCGGATGCGTGAACCTAGTATGAATCAAACAAAAACCGGGCAAAGTTTATCATGATTCTGGGCGAACCTAGCGTGGTTTGAAAAAAACTTGCAAAGTTTCTTGTGCTGCAACGCAAAACTATTATGCATCAAAACAGAGCCTGTGCAAATATTCTCTTGTTGCTGTGCAAAACTAACACTGATCATGGAAAACCTTGCAATGTTTCTTGTGCCACTGCATTCAACTACCACGGATTGAAAAAATACTGCATAATGTTTTTGAAGAGGCTAGAGTCAATAACACCTCACCAGCAACGGCACAGCCAACACATTCCAAATCACATCTTTGCTGCCAATAGAAAGACCTTTCTGAAAGCAACACCTTGCACAATGCAAGACATAGGCTTACCTGAGGATCAAGCAAAGTGTCTGTCGTTTCACATACAGTACTTGAGAGGCCTTCCATTTGCTCTGTCTGTGGTAGGAAAGAGGCCAAGAGTAACATGTAAATGTTATGATCCGTCCCAGTTAGATGGGTTCAATATGCATCTCTAGTAAAGATACTGCCGTTGGAAATCTGTAATTAGTACTCAGTAATGACCATGCAAAGACTCAATCCGTTTAAATGAAGATTGGAAGCTAACTCGTGGATGGACCACAAGCAATCTTCAAGAAAATAAGAGGGCAGTACATCAAGTACAAGGTGTAAAATGTTGAATAATATTATAGAAATAGAGGAAGCATAATACATTCAAAACATCTTTCTACTTACTTCTCCATTTGTTTGCTGAAAGATATGGTACAATATGGCACAGTCTCTCAAGGGTGGTACAAGGGTTTTTAAGAAGACTTTTGTAGGATCTTGGGCCATCCCTCTTTTTCATGTATCCCTTGAGTGCCCTCCCTAACCCAGCTGTCCATAAACTAACCCAGCTGTCCATAAATGCAGGTTAGTGCTACTGATCGGTAACCCCTACTGTGTAAGGGCTGGTTCTTGTACTAACAGTGTTTTCCCTGAATCTAGATTGACTACCTCTATCCAGGACTTTCTAGCTTTCCCTGCTCTGTCAATATATCAGTGTTCTAAGGGGTTCAGTGTTGTGCCTTGCATTGGCTCTGTTTGACTTAGTTGAGGTGACTCACACTTATATCGCTCCCTCACTATTCGTAATCCACGTTCCTTCTATCACCTCCTCTGCCCATCCACTGTTCCTCTGATGTTTCACTCCTCCTAGTCCTCATCTCCACTGTGTCACTACTCCTCCCACTCTCCCTCTATTCCCCTCCTTCCACCCCCTCCACTCTCCTCCTACACTACTACACTCTTATTCTACCACTACCACTCCTCCCACTACTACTACTCCCACTGCTCGCACTGCTACCACTCCTCCCACTATCACTCTGTTCCAGTCTTCTCCCATTCAATATCTTTTGTCTTTTCTTCATATTCATATCACACGTAAGCACATTCATACAGAAGAAAGTGATTCACCCCTCTTATCTGCAATCTGTCTCCACTGCTCTCCTCCGTCTGGTCTTTTGGTCCTTCTCCACCTGCCCAACTGACGTCACCCATACAACCCATACTTACTTCTTTCTATGGGGCTTTTTTCCTTGCTGGTCTTGGTCAGCTTCACATGGCCAGTCTCCCACCTGGGCAGCTGTGTATGGATAAGACTCTATAAGAAGGGGCTAAGCCCCACCCCCTTCTTCCACCCAGTATTGTAGAGTCTTTCTACAGTGGCCGTGGTATATTTTCAGGAACAGCAATGAATCGGGTGTTGATCCGGTACTGCTGGCATGCGTGTCTCTCTACCCTCTATATCCACCTTCACTCGGGTATCTCCATGCTGCACTTGAAGTTGGGATGGTGGTGCTTCCTCTCTGCGGCAGGTCCATTGTTATGACAGCATCTCGTCTATCCCATTGCAAAGCCCGGGTGGTAAAATGAGCCCTTGAGGTCTGCACACAAGCATACCGGCACTCCTGGGTGGGCTACTCACTTTATTACAAGCTACCGATAGTGAAAAGGAACTCTGGTCTCTGACAAGGCCAACCTATCGCCCTTGTCACAGACAGCATTTGCCAGAAACACGAGTCTGTCACTAACTACCCTTTTTTTAATGAAAGACTTGTACATCTCTGAGGAAAAATGCTTGCTTTACACAGGGGCATGATTGTCTCTTAGATCTGCTAAGACATCATTGGCACATCTGTCATCTTTGGAATGTGGAAATCCACATACAGCAACCATTGTATCAACAGAACATCCTTTGGGAAAATGTAGGACACCGTACATGGGTAAAGTTGCAACATCCCTTCACAATGAGGGCTCTCTTCTTGGTGCGGACAGAGAGCCGGTATTGCCTTTGGAGCAGGCAGCAGGCCAGTTTGTCAGAGGATGTAGAGGAAGCATGCCATTTCCTTTCAGCCACTCTGCACTTGCTTTTAAGGGTGAGGAGGTCAGAGTCGTACCAGGAGTTACACTTAGCTTTGGGCTTCAAGCGGATCCTCATGACAGGGGCAAGAACATCAAGAGTATCAGATATAGCAGAGTGGAGCATAGAAAGGGCTGTGTCAGGGTATGAGTCAGCCGAAAGTGGAGGGTAGGTGACGGCGAAAGCCTCAACTGACACACGCTTCATGGGTCAGATAACTAAGAAGGTAGGTGGCAGTGCTGGAGTTGGCTTGCCCTGGGGGGTGGAGAGAGTGAGCTGGGAGGAAAGGAGAAAGTGATCACTCCAGGAGAGATGATTGGTGAGAGGGATAGAAAGGGGAAGGTCTGTAGAGATCAGAACATCCAGAGTTTGCCCTGCAAAGTGAGTCGGGCCAGAGGAGAGGATAGTGAGTGAGAGAGAGTCGCAGAGGTCAGGAAAGAGTCCAGAGGAAGGACAGGAAGCATCCAGGTGGATGTTAAAGTCTCCAAGAAGGAGGGGTTGAGTGGTTGATACCAGGAGGGAAAAGGAGAGGCCAGCCCACTCAGAGAGGAAGGAGGGGATCTGACCAGGTGGCTGATAGATGGTATCCACGGTAATGGAGTGATTAGGAGAGAGAGAGCCTGAAGATCAGGGCTACACCCCACCCAGAACGATTGGACCTGGGCGCGTAGAGGATCTTGTAGCCATCAGGAAGGAGAGTGTCAAAGCTTGTGACCGAGCTGGCCGTGAACCATGTCTCGGTGAGACCGAGGATATCGAGGTCAAGTTCTTTGCGGAGGCGGCAGATGTCAGAGGAGTGTTTGACAGCTGATCGAGAGTTGAGAGTGGCAATATGGAGAAGGTTGCCGTCTTTGAAAGACTTCCGGTAGGGGTACAAATCAGAGGCACGCCCTGCAGAGGTGTAGAAGAAGCCTGAGAGGGGGCAGAGGAGGAAGGAGGAGAGGGCAAGATAGTCAAGAAGGAAACAGCAGGGGGAGGCAAGGCAGCCGTGGAGGGAAGAGAGGGGACAGCAGGAGAGGAAAGGAAATTGATGAGGTGCGGGAAGTGTCTATCAAAGAGGAGAAGGTTGGCCTGAGGGCCTTGGACCAAGACGGTACCATTCAGGTAAACATTAATGAAGACTTTAGAGGAGTGGAAGGAGGCGAGGAGGGTGCCACCATTAATGGGAGAAGAAGAGAAAAGAGAAAGCACAGAGACCATATGGAGAGTCCATAGATCTGGCGAGGGACTGACAAAGAGGATGTCAGTGAGGGTTTGCCTGGAGGAGGCACTGGTATAGGTATCAGCGATAGGGAGGCCTGGGTTGGAGACCAGGATGTCCTTTTAAACTTCTTCCTACCAGAATTAGAGAGGAGTGCAGGATAGTCGATAGAGAAGCAGTTAGAAAAGATAGGAGAGACAGAGAGTGTCATAGAGTGGATAGAGAGAGGAGAGAGGAGGAAGGGGCTTTGAGGGGGGTGGGGCAGTGCGAACACTATGGAAGGACACAGGGAGGGGTGCAAGCTGACAAGACAGAGAGAGACGAGACAGTAGTAGACAATTCAACAAGACGATAGGAGCTCAGACAATAGTAGAACAGTTTGCTAGAAGAATGCTTTGCTAAGAAGGCAAAACCGAAGAACAACACTACTTTCACAATGTGGTTTAAACGCTGGAGAAAAACACACCTAAGTCTGAGAGCCCTGTAAAGTGGGGGGGGAAAGGCCTAGGTTTCAATGCAATTTAAATACTTTCACACATGTTGCAGCACTATTCAAGCATGGCACAGGCTACAAATCAGAGTATTAATCTAGTGTAGGTAAGATTGCTATATGGCAGGGTAATAAGGGTAGAGTGAGACTCTAATTCCTTCCCTGGGCCACTCCTACCTTAATAGTCACTGATGGTTGACGGCTGGCCACTGACTTCCTTCTGCTGACACCTGCAGACACGATATGGAGCTGCCACTGTTGTCTAGGGGCCCTTAGCCACAGGGGCTGCACGGGCAGAGGGCTGCCCTGGGAAGGCCAGTTAAGACCAGAGATGTAGACTATCAGGGGACTATCAGGGGAGGTGGGCAGGCTGGGAGGAGGGAAGGTTTGGGAACAAGGAAATGGAGGCATGGGAGGGTGGGAGAGAAGGGAGAAACCACGGCGCTGAAGTGCTAATTCAATAACAATTTAAAAAACACACACAAGGCCCGGAGGACCGAAGCTGCTCTCACCTGCTCTGCCAAACAAAATTACATCCACCTTACTTTTCAGCGGTCGCATGCATAGCAGTCTGGAGTTTGGGGCTCTGAGAAACTCACGGCCTCTTTGATGTGGCTGGGTTGCACAGCAAACCTCTGCGCAAACTGCTACTTCTTCTGGCTTCAGGCTTCCCACTGGGGCTTCAGTCTGCACCTTTTCACACTTCAATTCTTCTGCTGCATGACCTCTGCCACACAGATTGCGAGCTTCTTGGCCAATCGGGGTAGGATTCACACATCCAAGAATCCTCATTCCCGGTGCGATATGCTTCCAATTTCTTACTCGGTCTGCCACAGCCCTCGCGGCTACCACACCTCCTCTGCTTCAGATTGTTCACACCTGCTGTTGAAAGTAACGGCCTTCGCTCAGCCCTCACACAGGCCTCCCGGTTGCTGCTGTGTTGCTCTTTTGTTCTCCTTTTGTACAGCAACCATTTAACAGTTGCAGGTGGAAGCTCCCAATTGAATTTGCCTGGCCATAGTTAAAAGGACATGCCTGACCACCACAGTACTTTGCAGGCATCTTCCTCTTCCCAGTACTAGAGTGGTGAAAGGACCCAGTGCTCATTATTCCTAGTCGTCTCTTGTACATCCTAGTATTGTCATAGGTAAAGTGTGGAAAAGGGAGGGGAGATGTTGTACAATAGCTGGGTGAAGATTAGGTTGGTCTTCAATAGGAAAAGGGGGTGCGTGCCTTGCCTGTGAGTGCCCCACTCAAATCCCCAAGGACCCTCCACCGAGGTGATCCTCCCTCGCTACTCTTCCCCCAGGATCAGGATCCAAGAGCTGGTCTTTCCATTGCCACCTGAGAAGAGGATCCTGGGGAACAGGAGTGAGGATACCCTGACGTTTCTCACAGGAGATATTTCTTTAGTCGCCAGCAGGGCTGATAACATATGTTTCTTCGGTTGGACACTCTACAATGGAATAGCTCAAGACACCATATCTGCGGTGGCCATTACGGCAATGGTATATAAACCGTAATTTGTTTGCATTGTTCATTGACTGTGAAAGGAAGACTGTGTTGCTTTCTCCATGGCTAGTGGTGCACTCACCTTGTCAGATCCTTGCTAAACTGACCCTACACTTTGAATTTGGAGATGTCAAAATGATGTGAGGAGACAGTTTGCTTGTGGCCAGCAGGATTGATGATTCAGACCGTTTTCAAAGGACTAGCTCGAGGCACCATATCTGTGGTGGCCAGTAAGACAATGGCATATAAACCTTTGTTCCTTTATGTGGTCAATTGGCTGAATGGAGTGCTGTTGTCACTTACTCAAGGACTAGTGGTGCACCCACCTTGCTAGATAGTTTGGTCTACAATTAGCACTCTCTAAAGTATGAAGCAGTAGGTGATCTCATAAGGATGTCACGCAAACATATTCCCACAGTGGACAGACTTGTTGACCTATGTTCGACGCATACTTCATTTAAAGTGATTGTATTTATATCATTTGATGACCCAAAGCTTTGCAGTCTATCAGTTGCTGGGAAGTTGATGTCATTTTGACAAGTTTATAGACCAAACCCATAGAAAGCAGAGTGGAATTCAGGAACTGGATACTTACAAACTGCACCCATCCACACCACAGGTTTCGCGCCTGCATCTCCAACAAACCCACTAATGTCATTTGCATCACATTTCAAAGGTGATTTGAAGCTAATTAGAGCCAGAGGTCCATTGGTAGCTTCAAAAATATTTTTGGATGTACAACGACCGTTCCTAACAATTTAGAGAAAACATGAAAGCAGTGACATCTCTTTTGCATGCACAGTGTAGAATGTTCCTAATTTTAAAATATCTATGTTTTGAATCGCAGTTGGTTCCCTTATGGTATGGACGAAATAATATTTCTGTCATGGCATTTATGTACATGCCGCATCCATGTAGCATCTTTGTAAAATGATATAATATCGGAACATCTACTACTGGCTTTTTTGTGGCGTCCTTTAGGTGCATGCAACTCAATATTTCAAGATATTTCAATATATGTTATCATCTTGTCCACTAATAAACATTTTCATTTAAACCGTGTATATTATTGACAAGTATGAGACAACGTGTTTATGGCGGTCCCTTTCTGACAGATACGTTTTTTGATGAAATGTGGACCGTTGGCAAATAATCCCAAAAAGTTCTTCAGAGCAGTATAGCACGAACTCACTGTAGCATAAGAAATTGGATCTCAAATAACATTGTTATGGCCATGCTTTGTAATGTGACATGCCAATGAAGATAATGTTGTAGCATTGCAAGTGAAAATGGTTGTAGAACGGTGTACCAAGCACCATGATGAGTTTTTATCACAAAAGTATTGGTTCTTTGACTTTTTTAAAAGCTTGAGTGCACAGCAGAATGACAGTGCACGCATCACTTGTGTAAAATGTGGTGCAGTATAGATATGCTGGGACCAGAAATTATGTAAAGACAGTAACATGCAGTGCATTGAAGCAAAACAAACAAGCCATTCACTTCATAAATATATTTTTTAAATGATTATTTGGCATGTGTACAGCGACAGAAAAAGAATATTAAAAATAAAATTCTGGCTTTTTAATAACATCAAACAAAAAAACCTGTTATATGCTGCTTGATTGGCCTGTATGTCAACAAACCCTCTGCATTGACCAGTCACACTTAGAAAAGCCTCACTGATAACTCATACAGCACATGCTGGTATAACTCTATGGACTGTGACTATCTTCCACCAAGTATAGGCCCAGTACTCCACGAGCCTGTACCATCGGTCACACAATGGAAATGGTTCACTTGACAGGAGGGATCTATGTAAAGTTTAGATTTGGAGGATTTTTTTTTAAATGGGATACTATGCGTGAACTGCGCAAGGCAAAACTAATGAACATCAGGCGTCGACAACAAATAGATATACTATGCAATATACAATTTTTAAATATGAGGCCACATAAATCAGCTGCAGGAAGAATAGCAAGGGATATATTTTTGTGAAAAAGTATTTACATTGGGATTTTTTGTGGACAGAATTTTTGTAAATTTATTGTCAAAAAAGGTAAATGCCAACAATGATTGATTGTAATAAACAAATAAAAAATATTAGATACACAGATAGAAAACACTAGAGATTCTTGGACGTGTAGAGTGCAAAGTTATTTTAAATAAACTGCAAATCAGTTAATCTGTGAAATAAATGGAGACATATTCGTTACTGGTAATACGTGGACGAACAGTACCACAAAGTTCATGCATAAGGGCCATCAGCATGCGAAGAACTGAGCGTGTAGGGCCCACTGCCATGATGTCACCTTGCTTTATTATGCAAAGGATCATCCTCAGCTAGATAGGCCCTGCAGGCGGAGGTTTCTCTGCCACATGTATTTTATTCCAATGTTGCCGTTGGTTGACAGTGATGCAAGCAACACCAAGTGGAAACGTCTCCCATTCATCTAGGTTTTGGATCCGGCAACTTGTCCTCTGTATCAAGGACCTCCTCCATTTCTTCCCTGCTTTGCCTTGATTCCATTTCTTTGTCCAGGAATTGAATACCAGACATGCTTGTTGTTGACTGGCACAAGAAAACACATAACTGTTCAAAAAGAAAGAAAGAATGGGGTGTTCATTTTAAATTCAACAATAAATTCACAATCTATTTAAAATTAAATGCAGTAAAACTAATCGTGTGTTTTAACAAAAGCTTGGGTTAGAAAGGGGCATGTGAGAAAAATAGATTTTACCAATAAACTTTGAATTCGTCAATGGGTTCATGGTGCCAAAAAGACTTCAATACAGCCATATTGCTATAAATCACTCCTTTACCATGTTTAATTGCACTATTCTATGCTCATGGAGGTGTGCAGATTGCGGTAGCAGAAACACATAGATAACCATACTTGTTCCATTGTAGCCGTTGGCAGTATTACGAGTTTACCACAAATTTCGATTGTGGTAGTTGAGCAATAAATATAACGAGCACTGAGGGATGCAAGACAATATTACCGGCGTCAGAGAGAGGCTTTGCTGATATTTATTGAACTCTTAAAGCGTTTTGCGCATTTCCATGGTAAAACGTGAATGCATTGCATAGGCAGTACGTTCATTTTTGTTGTCCGCTTACGTCACGATCATGGGCGTGGTTTTGCAGCTGTGGAAGCTGACATCAAAAGCAGTGCTGTGCTCTATAATTTGTTGCTGCCAGGGCACTTGACCTTGGAGATTACATTATCACAAGATGGAGGATAGGAACAAGTGTGGTTCAAAGATATGAATTTTTCAAAAATGATGCTATGCTCCACAGAAAAAGTTTAATACATCTATATATGGTGGGATGGTGATGTCATTGCAATTGGTTGAATTGAACACTTGGGTGAACCAATCCTTTAAGACAATGGCAAATCAGGGCTTCATCGACCACAGGCCCAATGTTTTCCCCATCCATGGTTTCTTTTGCATACCATATCTGCCATTTCAGTTGGTCCTCATGACCGAAAGTTGTGAATTTACTAATTGGAAATTATAGCAGTCGTCAGTCAAAAACACTTTATTTTGGCAAAAAGCTGTAAATGTTCATAGAAAATACACAAATTCAAAGTGCACTTTCCCCATAGCGGATTGCCATGAAATGATCGAAAATAAAATACCTATTGCGAAATAAGCAAATTTTCTTCGGTCTAATTTTGTTTAATAATGCCGGGGGAGTCTCCCGTCACCTCCACACTTCCCCCTACCTTCAACTATACCCTTCCCACATCTATATATTAACAGAAATGTACAAAAATCCCTAACAAATTTGACCAAATAAATTCAGTCATTTCTCATCCACATCTAGAACAACAATCTAGTCAATTTCAATAGGGCCACCGCGATTATAAACAATCAATAGTACGGTTGTACGATAATCAACACGAACTCCAGAATAAAGTGCAAATAACAAAGTTAGCGACCATACTTACATTGTTTAAAAATGGAATATAAGTAAATGGCTCATAATCAATAATTCAAACACACATCATTTCTTAATTCCATGTGTTGGCTTGAGATCACGTTAGTTGAACACAAATAGAACCATATAGGGTTAAAACCATAAAAATAGTAAAAACTGCTCATAATTGAACAAGAATGTTGAACTTATTGTAGAGGAACATGTACATCACATTGTAACCATACCACTATAATTTTGTGACCTTGGCTCTGCATACCTAAGCTTGATGGATGTATTTACTCACACAATACACCACGTAAGCATCTGTTTGTTTGATAAACAAAATAGCCTGAATGGCACTGCAGATGTTGGCAGCATGTAACAAGGGCTTCGAATTTTGTGATCTCAAGCTGCTGTATCCATTACAATACAGGAGAAAGTGTAGCACTGTTTCTGCACACAAACCACAGACCAGGCATGCGCTATCAGCTTGTGGCGCCCATCGGTATGCGCTATCAGCTTGTGGCGCCCATCGGCTATTAAAGCTAGCTTTGTTAATGATGCTAAACCTCATCTTTAGTGAGCGTGTCACGGGTGGTTGGATCACATCCAAACATCTCTCATAATCAGGTTCTCCTTTGCCCCGTAGGTACTCCTGGCCTGAACGTAGCAATTTACAGGCATCCACTAGCTAACTTGTCGAAAGTTCAAGCGCTGCTCTTTTGACCACAGAGACACAAGGGGGGTAAATTCATAGAATCCGGCGGACAAGTGGCACATGCGGCTGGCGCACAGTGTGCACGTGTGGCAGTCTGCGCCAGCCGCGTGCGCCAAAATCCATTTCCACGCACAGCGTATTCATGGATTTTAACATCCCAAACCAGCCGTGGCGCCGTGTGGCGCAGCGAACCTGCAGCAGCGCCAGTTACGCCACCAACCCCTCCCCGTGCGCCATGAACAGCGCACAAATCCCATACATGGCGCACAGGCCAGTGGACCAGCATACAGCCCCCCAACCATGAAAGCGTCTGTAAAACTCCCTGCGCACCCCTCCAAATACACATACCCCGCTCGCAGCGGGGTGCGTGGAAAATCACATGCAATAGGCCCTGTGCGAGCGGGGTACGTGTATTTCGGGGGTGCGTGTGGAGAATTACACACGATAGGCCCTGTGCGAGCGGGGTACGTGTATTTCGGGGGTGCGCGGGGAGAATCACACACGATAGGCCCTGTGCGAGCGGAGTACGTGTATTCTGAGGGGTGCGCGTGGAGAATCACACACGATAGGCCCTGTGCGTGCGGGTTACGTGTATTTCGGGGGTGCGCATGGAGAATCACACGCGATAGGCCCTGTGCGAGTGGGGTATGTGTATTTCGGGGGTGCGTGGGGAGAATCACACGCGATAGGCCCTGTGCGAGCGGGGTCTGTGTATTTTCGCGGGTGCGTGTGGAGAATCACACGCGATAGGCCCTGTGCGAGTGGGGTATGTGTATTTCGGGGGTGCGCGGGGAGAATCACACACGATAGGCTTTGTGCGAGCGGGGTACGTGTATTCTGAGGGGTGCACATGGAGAATCACACGCAATAGGCCCTGTGCGAGCATGGTACGTGTATTTCGGGGGTGTGTGGGGATAATCACACGTGATAGGCCTTGTGCGCGGGGTACGTGTATTCTGAGGGGTGCGCGTGGAGAATCACACGCGATAGGCCCTGTGCAAGCAGGGTACGTGTATTTTGGGGGTGCGCATGGAGAATCACACGCGATAGGCCCTGTGCGAGTGGGGAACGTGTAGTCTGAGGGGTGCGTGGCAGGCCCCGACTCATGTCCCCCTGCACCCCCACCCATCCAGCATCGACAGGCACCTGCCAGCAGGCCCCGACTCATGTCCCCCTGCACCCCCACCCATCCAGCATCGACAGGCACCTGCCAGCAGGCCCAGACTCATGTCCCCCTACACCCCCACCGCCCAGCATTGACAGGCACCTGCCAGCAGGCCCCGACACATGTTCCCCTGCACCCCCACCCATCCAGTATTGACGGGCACCTGCCAGCAGGCCCCGACTCATGTCCCCACCCAACATGTCACAAAGATGCACATTCATGGTCCTCATGTCCACCAAAATCCCACTGCATGCCACCCCAGTCTTGAGACACAATCAAGTTTCCCATCCACCCCACACTGAAAGGCCTATTTCTTGTCACAAACCAAAAGTCAACTATGCACATCAACACATGTCCATCACACACACACACTGGGTGCCAGTGATTGTGTAAACCCACATTGTGACATGCAGTAAACCAATGAGCGAATAACACACATGGAAGTAACAAATCAAAATGTATTGTGCACAAAATGAAGCAAATGGAATCAAAGCATGAAAATAATTTTAAACAAGAAAAAAAACATGCCAAACATGAAAAGAAAATATAAGTCACAATCCAAAGTGATCCAAAATACGGTTAGTCAAAACTCCTTGCCCACCAAAGCAAATCCAAAGGAAAGCTAAATTCAAAAATCTATTGATCCATGGTGATGTAAAATAAAAATTTCTCAGAAATCCACAGTCCAACTATGTACAAAGATTGAAACCAGGGTCCATGAGCCCAACAAATTAAATGAAACCTATAAAAAAAAAACCTACCTAATTAAGAACTATATACAAAAATGTGGGGCATTGTCCAAGGGTCGCAAAAGAAAAAAAAAAGAGAAAGGAAACCTAACACTAACTAACTATATACAAAGGCGGTGGGCAAGTCCTACAGCTCACTCTGTGATGTTGTGGGCCAGGGCATCATCCAACTCCATGTCAATCTCCTGGAGGCGGGCCTCTGCGCTGGCCCGAGGTCTCGCAGAGATACATCCATGGCCTGTTCCAACTCCCTGCGAGTTGCCTCAATGCCCGGCGCATGGAGAACTCCGCCCTGACCATGGTGAGCCTGCCGCCGCTCCGCATCTATCCGCTGGCCCAACCGCAGCCACATGGAAGACACTCTCATTCCAGGGTCCTCCTGCCCTCTGTCCGATGCCTGCCTCTCTGATGTTGATGGCCCCGAGCCATCATCGCTCCCACCTAGAGCCTGCTGCTGTCCATGTGCCCTGTCCGATGATGCCTGCACATCCTCCATCTGCTGGTCTCCAGTTGTTGGGGTGTCCACCCCTGCTGGACTGCCGACTCCCGACTGTGGCAGGGATGGCATCTCCACCAAGCTGGCTGTGTTGGTCAGGCCAGGTCCACAGGGGGCCCTGGTGGAATATGGGCCGGAAGACGGCAGGGAGAACAACTGGCGCATAGTCTCCACAGAGGAGGAGAGGTCCGCCAGAGTGCGCGACACATGTAGGAACCCACCGACCATGGCCCCTCCCAACTATGCCACGTTGTCACACGCACATCATCACGAATGACACACGTGCGCAACGCGACACCAATCAGAACGAAGCCCATACGGTCATGGGACTCCTCGTCCGCAGGTAGTGGAGCGCCAGATGACGTCGGCCTCCCCCCTACCTGCGGATGGGCCTCGGACGGGCATCCCTGCTGGTGCATGGTGGTGCAGTCACAGGGTCAGGGACAGCGACATGCACAGGCCTCTCCGCGGCAACCTGTGCTGCCTCCTGACCCTCGCCCTGCACTGCACCACTTGCACCAGTGGTACTACCCCCACCAGGCTCCATGTGCGGCTCAGTAGCGGGCTCCTCCTCCTCTGTGGAGATCACCAACCAGGATGTCTCTGCACCGTCTTCCGCCATTGCAAGCCCCTGTGGGGGCTCACCTGGCCCTTCGGCTACAGCCGTAGTGGCAGACGCGGCACCAGTCCCCTCGCTCCCGGATGATGGCAATTCCTGGGAGGGTGACTGGGCCTTGCGTCGCCGCCCGGTGGAGGCATCCCGGCCGCTTAGCTCCACAGCGCCGTCTCTGCCCTCTTCTTCACTCGACGCTGCATAGAGGGAGACATAGAACACAAGCATCAGGGTACTGTACAATAGTCCCCTAGACAGGACGCAATAACACATGAGTGGCACTGTCAAACATCACTTCCATCCTGTCCCTCCACAACACATGGGTCAATTCAGACAACACACATGCAGAAACAGGCACGGCGCATGCAGTCAACATCAGCATCCATGTACAAGGGCCTCTATTGACATAAATGTTGCCTTCAAACTCACATGCATCATGGCTCATACTGATCCCATGCACACACATCACCGGAGGGTGATGCATCATGGCTTGTACACCACAGACACAGACACCGTGGATACAAGGGTGACTAGACTGCATAAGTGAATCTACATATCGTCACAGACATGTGTCATGCATCCATGGCGTTTCAAAGGTGTTTTCCCCGACATGGCGACCCCCGAGGCAGGTGTGGGTGGGCAACTGGGTCCTGGGGCTGGGCTGTGGAGCAATGGTATCCCGGTCGGGAGTCTTCTGTTCTAGCAGGGGTGGAGACAGCAACTGGACCCCTGCAGATGGCTGACATGCAGGCACCGAATAGCAGGGCACGTGGGCAGCAGGCAGGCAGGCATCAGCAGATGGCAGGTGGGAGCGTGCTCGGGGCTCCTGGGGGCAGGAAAATGGCCTTTTGGGCAAGAGCGTGGTCTTCCACTTGTTGTCGCGTGGCCAGCTTGATACGGAGTGATTTCGCACGTGAAAAAACTGCACGTCAGTGTGTAATACCAGGAAAGGCCCTTAGCGTGTAAGCGCGTCTGTGACGTAACGCTGTGACGTAATGCGCACGGGCGTTTCCCTCAACACGGGTGCTTAGTGGATCAGCACATGAAAAAACCACACGTCCGTGTGTGAATGCGTGTAATTCGAGGAAAGGGCCTAAGCACGTAAGTGACGTGATGCGTGCGGGCGTTTCCCTCAGCACGGGTTAAAGGTGAGCGGGGCCAGCAGTTCGCTGTACGTGCCTTTTGTGGAGACCGACGTGTGTGTTGCTACTTCGTGTTGTATCGTGCGCCATCACAACTTCACAGCGGATCAAGGAGGGATCTCTTCTTTTGGCGGGGTATTGGCTACATGTGTTTTTCATCATCACGCTAGTCTGACGGTGAGTCGCGCACGCTATTTTTCCCACTGTGGGTGCCCCTATGTATCGCGTACCCGTTTTCAAGGTCATCGTAGCCTGCGTGTCCCACGCGTATGTGTTTTTCGTGTTCCTGGGTGCCACCGCATACTGCGGGAGGTTAATTCCACGGACATAGGCTGCAGGGGTTGCGTGCAAGGTTTTACTGCAGTTTTGGGGTGCCTGAGCGTTGCGTGACCCGTCACTTAATCACCGGGGTCACATACAGCCTTGAAGGTGCAGGGATGCTGTTAACATCTTGCATCCCACCCCCTTCACCCTAATTGCCCAGGACAATTGTGTACACCTCCCATTGGCACTTCTCCATCTGTGCCAACACTACTTCATCTGTGCCATGGTTGGGAGGCCACCAAAGGTGAGGGGTGCCTCAGCTGGGCGTACTCCTCATGGTGGGCGTGGTCAGGGATGTGGCCGGGGTGACCAGGGAGTAGGGGGACTCCAGGGTGGCCGCAGAGGGGGAAGAGGCAGGGATGCGCCACTTTGGCACGATGTTGTGCCATGTGTTGGTGCAGTCATGCCACCACCCCTTGTGGTTCCGGGAGATGCAACTTCTGCGTCTGGCACTGGCGCCCATGTGACCCGGCAGTCCGTTTCATCGACTGCCACGGGCCCGAGGGTAGTGGTAGCTGCAGGTGTAGCTGTGGACACCACCACCCAGGCTCAAGGTCTGACAGCGCAGGCTGCGTTGGCACTTGAAGAGTCCCTGGAAGATTTCCAGGAGGTCAGGAGGCACACCATACAGGACAGTCGCGGTCATTGACCCTGCCATAGCGGATGTTGCTGCGCAGGGTCCATTCAAGGGCACCCAGCAGCCACTGATGCAAGTCAGGCCTTTGGTTGTACTTCCACCTGCCACTCCCTTGGCTCAATCCTCCGCTGCCACTGCCCATACTGATCAGGGCGGCATTTGCCAGCCAGGGTCCGCACCACTATCCAAGAGGAGGAAGGTTGCATCTACAGCACAGGCTGGGACCCAACACACAGCCACGACCTCCTGCACGTCGAGGAAGAAGCCTTTCTGTGTGCAGAAACTGGACTTCCTCGTGGACTACGTGTGTGACCACAACCGTGACATGCTAGTGGGGCCTAATTGTCAAACTACGGCTGCCCACCGTGATACCCACTGGAAGCAAGTTGCGGAACATGTGAGTGCATTCGGCCATGAGGTGCGCACAGCGCAAGAGTGCAAAAAGCTTTGGAATGACCTCAAACGCAGCGCTAAGGCTAAGCATGCCTCAAATTACAACATGACTCTGGTGACTGGCATTGGGCCGGCACCTGAGGAGGAAGACCTCACTCCGCACGAGTCACTCGTTGCAGAGTTCAAACCAGCTGAATCATTCGAAGGAGTGGGAGAGATGCCGGACTTTGATGCCCAGTCCAGTGAGTGTTGCTGCGTGTTTGTTGAGGACATGTGTGTTTTAGTTGTGTGATGTGTTGTGCATGACTGCCAATACATGCCATGTGTACATGGTTCAGATGTGTGAGTAATGCAATGCTTCACTGATGCATGGCTGGTGGACAGGTGGAGCAGACGGGGACCGTGCGCATCACCACACTTGCACCCTACACACATGCTGGTCACCTGGCTGCCCCTCCGGTCCATGTTCCAGCTCACTGGTCCTTCTGCATGTAGCCTGAGGTGTCCCTCCTCTCAGCACTGGGACTATGTCATTGCATGACTGATGTGCATGTGTCCTCTGCCTGCATGTGGGTACTCCACGTAGGCATGCTCCCTTGCCCATCAACCCCCCCTGCACCCCAATATCACCTTTGCACTGGTCTGCATCATTTTGCCGTTATGGAATGGCCTGCTCATGCGTCCTGTGTACATGCTAACTTCCACCAGTCAACCTGCCAGACACATGCAGTGGGGTACATCCTTTGTACTTGATGCAGGGTGTCTCACTTGGACTGTGCAGATGTCAGATGCTCCGCAGGGACATGAGTGCCCATTCATGGTCCATGTGCATTCCATGCATGCCCCTATGTGTCCTTGAATGGATGATCATTGTAGTAGGTGTCCAGGGTGACCTTCATTTCATGGCATTTCATCAGCCTTCCCATGGCCACTGTGGCTCAGTCCTGCGTCCCACACGTTTATGGTGTGACAGTCTGCGTGGGTCACAGGTCTCACCCTATTTCAGGCCCACTGACTCAGTCCAATTGCTGTAGTGTCATCTGCACACGTGGGTGTACTACTGAGGGTTCATCATGTGTCCTGCTTACTGTCCCATCAGCATCTGCTGTGTTGTCAGTTGACTCAGATGATGCAATTGATGCTAGTCAACACTGTCTGCCGATACACAGGTCTCTGTTCATCCTTTTGATACCATGCAAGGCATCCCTGCATTCCCACTTAGAGGGAGGGGTGCTTTGCTTGTAGCCATGCAACCCATTGCATGCACATTGCATGTGATGCCTGAACTTGACCTTGCACAAGCCTTCACATTTTCTGATACACATCATGAAGTACTTGTACTTGTTGATAGTGAGTAACGTACAAATGTTCTGCACTGCATCGAGCCACTTCTGAGTGGCATAACACCCTTCTACATGCCTAAGCACAGTAGCAATGTGAAGTTGACCCGGCATTAATGGAAGGTTCTCTTTTGTGTGTGACATGTCTGCTTCATGTGTTGTCTGTCTTTGTGATGTCTATGTGTGTGTGTGTGTGTGTTGTGTTCTTCTAACATGTGCATTGATCTTTTTTTCTCTACTTTTCAAATGATGATGCAATGGAGCCAGAGGATGGTGTTGTCATGCCAGGCACAGGGTTGTTATCAATACAGAAACCCGGCACAAGTGGGGGTCGTGGGGTGGTAGACCACGAAAACACACATGTGCTACAGTCCATCTTGTCTTTGGCTGGCAATGAGTCCAGCTCAGATGACCACTCTGACGTCCATGTCGAGTTGGATGTGCATCAGGTCCATACGTCAGGGGTGAGTGATTCTGATGTGGACACTCCTCTGTCCGCGACACCTGCACTGAGGGGTCAGACAGTGGTGGGACCTCTGCCTGTGGTGGATCGGGACACAGGGTCACCCTCCACACCAGTCGCTGATGGGCCTGGGCCATCACGTCGACGGGGCATGTAGTCGTGCAGCCGCGGGCGGTGCCAACCCAATGAGGACAGCCAGTCCTTGGGTCCCGCAGGTGTCAAGCCCAGTAGCGCGGTGGCCGCACGCCACCGAGGTATACTAAGTGGGAGCAAGACATGACTGCCAATTCAGAATGCCAGGTGGCAGCAATGGAAAACATCGCTGTGAGCATGGAGCGTGTGGCCCAATCCATGCTCCCCCCTGCCAGGCAGGTGCTCCTCCAGCAGCGGACAGCACAGTCCACAGCCCACTCTCTCAGGCTGGGCATGGTGGGCTCAGACAGAGCACGTCAGGATCAAATGTTGTGTTTGCGTCAAGCAATTGCTACTCACGCGGAGGCACACATGGAGGCCCTGAGGGCTGAGTATGAGTCCCACAGATCAACTCTGGGTGTCCTCTTGATGTCCCAGAGAGTGCGGACAGAGGAGAGGTTTGCGCAGCTTGAGCGTACCATCTCGGCTGAGCTACATGCTTGCCGGGAGGTACATCAGTTGTCCAGCCAGGTCTTGTAGGAAGAACTCCGTGTTACACGTGTTACCTTGCAAGAGGAAGCACACGTATCACCGGAGGTTCTGCAAGCAGACCTACGTGTCATCGCCGCACAGAACCAGGCTCACCCATCTGGCAGACTTGCTGCTGACGAGGGGCAAGCTGCGGATAGGCGTGGTCAGGCTCCTGTGCCACATCCTCCTTTTCAGGAAGAGCCAGACTCGGATGATGAGGTATCTCCCACACAGGTCGGGCTGTGCAGGCATTGAGCCCATGGAGGTTTTTATTTTTACTCAACATCATCGCATGTGGGTGTTGAGCTGCACCCTGTCAAAGTCACACTAATGGTGGGATGGAATCTGATGTACCTCTCTGACATGGTCCAGTCACAACCAGCATGAAGAGACACACACAGGTGACTTTCCTGCATTAATTATGTGTTTTGTGCCCTTTCTGCAGGAGAATGAGCCTCCAGACCACCTTTGACGGCAGACATGGGCCAGTGATCGTCTGGCAGCTGGTCACGTTTGGTGGTGCAGGCATGCGCATGTGAGCGCTAGCAGTGTCACAGAGGTTGTGCTCATACATCAAACAGAAGCAGACATGTTTTCAGGAACTCCATGCAAGGTGAGCAGCACAAGGGGCACACACCACAGCCAACCTTCCACTAGGCCTGTTGCACATGCATGCTATGTAGCGCCACTGAGGGTGAGCTTGGACAGTTATTGGTGTTGAAGCACACGGTACAGCTAAGATAAGTTGGTGGACACATGGCAAGTTGCTTTCCAAGTTGTCAGGGGACATGTAGGGGCTGTCAGACACATCCTCCAGTCCAGCATGCTCCATTGAAGCAGATGTATAAGCCCATTAGCCTTCAAAGCATGGAAAAACAGAGCTGCGCACAGGGACACCCAGCGAGGGACAGACTGGTGTGCAGTGCATATCATTTGCATGTTCAAATTGACACATGCACTACCTCTTTTATTTGGGGGATGCCAGGAAACTACTTGTACTGAAGTGGTACCTCGCTATATGCGTGTAGCTGCTTACCCAGAGACCATTGCATGATGTGTGAATCTTGGCACATTGCTCTTCCATTTGCCACGCGCCCACGTGCGCCTGACTTACTGCCTTGACAGTGTATGAACCATCATGGGGGGAGTCTTGCGTATGGGTACGAGGCAGCAGACAAGAGTGTTTGTTTGTGGAGGAGTCACTTACTTTGGGGCATGGATGGTGTTGTATGGTGTGTTGTTAACACACTTTCAGATAGGTAACTCACGCTCTCTTTGCAGCATTGAACTGCTCCTGTTACCTGACCTGAGAGTGCGCAGGTAGGAGGCCAGCACTCACCCCAGAGATAAGTCTCTCTTTGACTTCCATTTGAGTGATTTGGTACAATGTGCATGATGTACATGGTTTTTCTGATTGAGTATGTGCTATTGTGGATAGTAGATTTTGGTCTTTTCCCTACTTTCCCTTGGCAATCCAACTCCCCTCTCCTGCCCCTCTGTCCGGTTATCCAGAATACCAATGCCTTTCCAGTCAACATATCCCTGACCCTCCTTCCCCACTGTGGTCTCAGAGGCCTGTGTAAGTTTGACCTTGCAGGCGCCCAGACCACGGTGGGGGTGGTTGGTTCGTACCACTCCTGCGCGTGGACACCGGAGCAGTGACACTACCCATCAGTTGGTGCTGCATCATTGTGTATTAGGTAGCAAACATGGTACATATCCTGTTGTAGCATTGTTTAAGTGTGCTAACTTGGTTGTTCCATCATTGTGCTTGTACATGTGCTTTGAAATTTACTGCTACTTCAAGTCATGTACTGGAGACTCTTCAAGTGTTTTTTGCTGCATACAGGCTTTTTGGCTGGCTTGTGTGTTTGGCTCCTTTGAGTTCTCTTCAATTTGGTATTTTTGCCAGTCAGGGTGGCCTCTGAAGGTGCTGCACACTATTTACACGCAAGGTGGTAGATGGAGACAAAGGGGTAGGGTGATCCTGTGGCCAGGTAGACTTCAAGGAAGAAGGCTACATACCCCAGACACGGTTGTTCACTAGGTCATGGTGAGATGTGAATGAGGGAGGGTGTTTGGTTGTTGGAGAATTGTCGTGGCCTGCAGTGTGATGGGCACCCTGACATTGTTATTGTGGTGTCATATGCACATGATGTGTTCCTCTGGTGAATGCCTGTTCCTGTGTTGTGTTTACCTTTCAGGTGTGAGGGGATTGGTGTGTTTTGCCATGCTGGGGTGTGCACATGGGCAATGTTCACATGTGATGTGTAGAGGACACTGATGGTCATTTGATTGGACATGCATGTATTGAGTGCATGTCCCTACTGCCATACACAGTCACACTATGCTCCACCACATGTACATCCACCCTTCTATGTCCAAATGTGCACACAGTTTGCCTTCTGGGACCACTGTGTCCCTGCAGCACATGACCTATGAGCATTTGTGGATCCTGTACATGCATCAATTGTTTGTTTATTTGGTTATTTTGTCCTTTTCATGTGATGCTCAAGGTGTGTCTCTGTCACAATGGCTGGTCACTATGCTGTGTGCTGAGCAGTGTGTTGGAGGAGATGCACACAGCACACGTATTCAGGAGTGGGGATTTTGCCTTGGCCAATTTTCATGTGAACGGCTTTGATTGATATGTTCATGCTACTACTGTTGGAATGCATTTGGATATGACTTGTTTTGTGTGGGTGGTTGTTGGTCAGTCATTGCATCAGATTCCATGACAGGCGGCATTGTGTGAAGGCAATTTCCATTTATCATATGTCACTTTGTGTATTATTGGTAATGTGTTGGCCTTTTCCTATTGCTTGCCATGTGATGGTGTGTCAAACAAGGGTGATGTGGTTTAGGAGGGTTTGGATGACATTCCAGGGATTGTGATGGCCTGTTTTCCAGGGGTGTGTGATGCATCCCTTGCATGTGTTCCTTTTGGTCACACAAGATTGTTCGTGTTTTAGTAGCTAGGGATGCACACAATGTAGCACTTCCATGGCGACATTCTCAGGGTGATAAGGTTGTGACAGTTGACTGTCTCTTTGTCATCATCGGTTGTCACCTGGTATGTGCCAGGCCTGTGTGCACTCCGCAGGGGTGGGAGTTTAGGTGAAAAATGTAGCCACAAGCTGGGTCCGGGCTGCCTCGCCACGTGCCCTATCCCCTCCCACGGGCAGCGCCTGTGCCTGTGGTTGGGGATGTGGGGGCACCACCATGTCCACCGGTACGCCCTGCTGTGTTGCAACATTGTGCAGGACACATGCTGCCACAATTATCCTGCACACTACTGGGAGTGCATAGAGTAGCTGCCCACCAGAGCGGTCAAGGGAGCGGAAGCGTGACTTTAGCACTCCGAATGTGTGCTCCACTATGCCCCTGGTTGCAATAAGGGCAGCGTTGTATCTTACCTGGGGTGGTGTGGTGGGGTTCCGGATTGGCATCATCATTTGGTTGCTCAAAGGGTAGGCACTGTCCCCTGGAGAGGTGATAATGGTTGTGATTATTGGGGTTTGTGTATTTGTCTGTGTGTGACATGCATGCATGTGCAGGGGCATTTGCACTCACCTAGGAGCCATGTGTCGCCATGCTGCCCAGCTTCCAGGGCCCGGCTCAGGGCGGGCATTCTGTATGAGAAACTGTCATGGGTGGAGCCTGGGTAGTTTTCATAGACAGAGGTGATGATTCCCTTTGCATCGCATACCACCTGCACGTTGATGGAATGCCAGTGCTTGCGGTTTCGATAGATGTGCTCAGTGGCCCTAGGTGGACGTAGGGCCACATGGGTGCAATCTATGGCACCGAGCACTTTGGGGAAGTGTGCCACCCTGTAAAAGTCCTGGACTACGGCCTGCCTTTCTGTGGGTGTTCTGGGCATTTATATGTGCCTGCGGAGTGAGGGTGGCGCAGTCATGATTGCCAACACCTGGTGTAGGCAGCGTGACTGCGTGGCCTGTGAGACCCCCCTACTATGGCAGTAGTCCACTGGAATGACCCAGTGGCCAAGAAATGCAGGACATTGAGCACCTTCTCCAAGGGGCTCAATGCTTAGGAGCAGAGGGTGGGGATGTTAGGTCATCTTCCCACTCCCTGACCAGGTCTAGGATGATACGAGGTGGAAACCTATACCTGCCATAGACCTCGTCGTCAGGCATCTCAAAAAGGCTAGTCTGGGGTGAAAAAATGCGGGCCCTGGCTATTCTCCTCCTCTTGTGGTGTCCCACGATCAGTGCTGCGACAAATGGGGCATTCATCGTAGCTGTATATGCGTGTTTGTTGTTTGTGCGCACTTTTATACCGTGCGCAGGGACGCTTATGCCTGCCTTCCTGTGGCGGACGTGTTGATGCCTGTGCGCGTCTTTTAGCGTGCGCTTGTTTCCTGTATTCGAATCCATGAATACGAGTTGTTCGCGTGCATGTGGGCGTTCTGTGTATTTCCCTGCAGTACTTCCTCAGTTACGCCTTCTTTTTCACGCGTTGTTCCCCATTCCGCGTGTTACGCCCTGTGACCTGCCCCCTTTTTGTTGTGTGCGCCGACCTTGTGCGCTTTCCCTGTGCGGGTCGCGCACGGCATTCAGGTTGTTGTAATGACGTGTGCACCCGTGTGCGCCATGCACGCATTTGGCGCGCAACCAGTGGAAAACACGCACAGGCCCTTCCTTCAATCGCACGCGTGCGCGTGCGCTTGCTTTTTCACGCTTGCACCACCTTGCGCCAGCTTGTGCTGAGATTTTCTGCGCACGTTTGTTCCATGAATCGGCCCCAAGATGTATTGCTAGATGTCGGGTTAACCCATAATGTTACTAGGTTCAGGCCATGAAGAGTTTTCTTCACATGCCCCAATATCCCAATTCGAATTTGCCATAGTCACCCAGGACCAAGTATCCAATACGATAGCTTCACTCAAACCCTCATTTTGTAAAGGTGATAGCTTTCCTGCCAAATTAGTTAAAGTGTGTGCCCCGACATTAGTCCCCATTGTCACCAGCTTCATGAATGCCTCTTTCAGCACCAACTTAGTCCCTTCTGACGTTAAAGAAGACTGGGTAACGCCACTACTAAAGAAATAACTCCCTAGACCCCACCACCGCCACCAATTACAGACCTATCACAACAGTTCCCTTTCTCCTCAAAATAATTGATAAAATAGCTTACACCCAAGTACAATCTCACCTCGAAATTAACCAATTAGTAGGCAACTGACAATCCAGATTTCTGCCTAAAAATAGCACTGAGACAGCTCTGCTTGATCTAAAAAATCAGATGGATGCTCTCAGAGACACAGATAAACTCTGCAACCTTCTATTACTTGTCCTGTCCGCAGCATTTGACTTGGTGGACCATGATAGACTATGCTTAGCCCTATCTAAAATCGTTTACTTTTCACAAAATTCAACCGCCTGGATCAAATCGTTCTTATCAGAACGTACTTCCAGAGTAGCTATAGATGATGCGTCTGCTGATCCTATACATGTCCCTCTGGGCATACCACAAGGATCCTGCCTCTCCCCTGCATTATACAATTCTTATACCAAGCTTCTCTTTGCAGCAGTGGACGCCATGGAAGTAATATACACCAACTTTGCTGATGATACGTAGATAAGAAAGATCATACCACCACTATCAAAAACGAAATCTATTCCCTCATCCAGAACTGGATGGCTACTAATAGTCTTTGCCTGAATGGCGAAAAGATGGAGATCCTTATTGTTGGATCACCAGCTCAACTAAAAGAACTGCCCCAAGATTACACCTCTATTGACATAGATGGCACCCCATCCCTAACCAACTAAAAGTCCTAGGAGTATATCTTGATTCTAGCTCACCATAAGCAAACGCAGCAATTCGCTTGCTTCCTCCACAGCCGACACAGCCAAACTTATCTCTCTGTCGTCAATTCCTCTCTACACAAAACTGTATTACACTCACTAGAGCACTCATCTTGACTAAGTTAGACTATTGTAATATACTCTTGCTAGGTACTACCAAAAAAACAAAACCTATCCAAATTACAATTACTTCCAAACAAAACACTGAGAGCAGCCCTAAGCATAATTAAAAGAGATCATATCTCTCAAGGTAGGAAAGAAGTTAATTGGCTTCCAATTCAAGCAAGAATCCTGCACAAAGCTCTCACTACCACTCATAAATGCATTTCCCAAAATGCCCCCACCTACCTCTATGAATGCTTCACTCTAAAACCCCTACCAGGCTCCTCAGATCTAACACTAGCACTCATCTACTTATCCCCCGTTTTAATGACGAGAGAACCGGCGATGCCAACTTCACGATCGCTGCCCCCAGACTATGGAATTTTCCCACACCTAATTCAAGAAATTGCTAAAAACTTGGCTATTTAACAAATTCTAATTCCAATGCTGGGCCAATGCATACCTTCAGGACTATTGTATCTTCCGTTGTATATATACCTATCTCTTCAACTGTAATCATGACTTTCTCTACTTTTTCTGCCTATTTATGCTTCCACAAACTGTACCCACACATGTTCTGCCAAGTTGACTTGTCTTCCCATACCTTGTCTTCTATTTGTTCTAAATATGCTTTTATCTCTATGTAACCAGCAAGCAACCTGTAACTTACGCCGTGATACCTCTGGGTTTGGGCGTATTAACAAATGCAATAAATAAATAAATAAAATGCACCAGCCATGGCAATGATCTTCCCCCCTCCAAACTCAAAACTCAAAATGTGGGCAAGTGATTCCCTGTATTTTAAAAGTTATTTTTCCAGTGGGACACAACTGTTGTTCTGAGTCCACTCACTGGGATGTGCCCATTGGCATTTCAAAGCCCCTCACACTGTGCTTACTCCAGACTTCCAATTTAACAATACTGACTGGTCTGTGAAGGGTCCACTTCATTGACATGAAAACAGTGTGTTCAGAAAGTATGTGGCCTTGCATATTGTACAAAATGCATGCTTCTGTTTAACAATGAATAAACAACTTTTGTGGTGTGTTTTTACATTTTGAAAGTAGCGAATAGGCCAATATACAGACCTCTCAAGTTGTCTCACTTGAAGTATCCGGCAGTGCATTACGATACTTGTAGTCCTGCATTTAAAATGTCATTTTTCAATTGCCAGATAAATCACAGAAAGGGTGTATGCATCCCTAATCCAAACTTTAGAGCTGAAAGAAGAAGTCGGAATCTTGCAGGGATAGTGGTGGCGATCTGCATTTTCAAGCATAAGGGTGGAGTAATGTATTTCGGGTATAAATGGGGCCGGGGAAAGAAATGCCAGAAATGAGGTAACTGTGCTTTCAAAAATCACAAGAATGGGTGCCACTGTAGAATGAGAATGCCAGGGTCAAGGCAAAGAGATGTGTGATCCTCATCCACATTATTACAGCCATTACCTTAGTTACCACTTAATGATTGTTTGGTTGCACTTCTTTTGCCAGGCATTCGGACTCCCCACGTTTTGTTAATCCCACCTGGTGCATTCATTCATCGTGCCGTTGCCTCTGCCACAAGGTATGATCAAATCGTATTAGTTCCACTAGATGGCAGTGTTTGATAAAGATAGAACACACCCGATCAGACAAGATGAATTCGCCTCTCTTCTTGCAGCTGAAAAGATTTCTGTCATAAAGAAAATGAAGCTAATGTGATGCATGCTAGTATCTGCCGTCCGAGTTCCCTTTAGGTCAGTAGCTGAAGGTAGACAACGGGCAATATGGGGAAGCCTGCGCAGCCACTTCCTGCTCTCTCTGTTTTCTGTGGATGTGGACATGCATGTGCACACATATGTAATCAAAACCGGACAGAGGATCTCAGACGAGGCAGCTCTGACCTGGCGCTTCTCCATGGCCAGTGAAATCCACATAGGATAATTGCAAGGCCCGTGCACCACTAGAAACCACAACATTGTTACACTGGAATCCAAGAAATAGAAGAAGGGAAAAACAGGAGGCAGGCTCTTTCCTGCTAATCTATCTCTGGAACATTTTACCAGCACAGATAGATCGCCCCTGCCCCTTCTATATTTCAGGGAGGACCTTAAGGCACTACTCTTTAAAGAACATCTCACCAATTGCTGCGCGCTCTGCTCAACCCCAATTTCCCCCTGGAGTCTCCCCTGCTCTTCCTACCCATCCCAACTCCTCTCCTACCAGCCCTCCTGCCCTCCCGCCCCAACACTCCAGCCCTCCCGCACACCACATGCAACCTTCTGGGTGTGTTCCTCATGTACAGTGCTCTTTTGGATCCCAGCTGGGTTGAAGCAGTCCGGACCCAACCCAAAGTGCCGGCCCAGCCCTGAGTAAAATGCCATTGACTACAGTTCTCCCAGTACATGGTCACAGCCACTGCAGACACACCAAGGTATTGTGGCCAAGGCTCAGTGCACTTCAGTTTATTATTGCACAGTTGTTTTTATTTTGAGATAAAAGACGTTTCCTCCTTCTGTAATGGCATCGTAGGCTTAAAGCAAAGCAATGCAAGTCGTTATGATTTATTATAAACCCTTCAATCCATCACTCTTCAGTTTTGCTTAAGTTCGCCTACATAAAACAGCTTTGTCCAGACTTACTTTGGTCCTGAGCTCGCTGTTCCTAGAGAACCAAGCTGTTCAGTGAGGCTGAACAATGGCTTGGCTTGTGTGTGTTCTCCTAGAGCAATGGTATTCAAATTGTGGGCCTGTCTGGGGGGACGAGGGGGGGGGGGGGGCGGCAGAGAATGCCGGGAGATGCGGGGGAGTCCTTAATAGACAAAATCTTTTTTTATTTTATTTGTGGGGGCTCGCCAGCAGTTTGTCATACTCGAAAGTCATTTCAGGCGTAACTGTTCTTTTTGGGGTGGAGACAGGCCTGATTTGTCCAAGGTTTTTTCCTTCGGAATTCTTGTATTTAAATGTTATTGTTTGGAGGTTTGCCTATTCCAATGCCAAAGGTTATGATTTATTGAAACCTTCCACCGATTACTGTTCAGGCTGTCAGTTCAAGGTAGACCAGGTGGCACCTGCGCTTGTGTCAGAGTGCTTTCCTTGTTTCATGTTCTAAAATCATGAACATCGTCGGGGTAGGTCAAACAGCATGGCGTCTCCCCTGCTCAGATAGGCCAATGATGCTGAGGCTAAAGGCCAGGGCCCAGTTAATGAAAGCAGGGTGTTGGCAAATTCTCATGAACGTGTCCACCATTCACAGTCTGAGGGAGTAAACATGGACCTGCACACGTCTCTTGTCAGGTTGTGTTCTGATCCTCTGGTACCCTGCTGATAGCTCGTCAAGTGTGCCCTCGTGATGTTGGCTTGTGGGACATCGAGGTTACTTTGTGGGACGTTCAGATGGCCTCCAGTGGTCATTTGGCCTCTCGTATCCTTAGACATCTGGAATCGGCAGGTGCGCAGTGCAGTTTACCCCTCCTGCCTAGGGGTGCGCTGGGCTTAGTTTTCCCAACCGGGACAACTCAGTTTGGTATTTAGTATTTAGGTATTTGGTGTTTGGTAACCCACTTGGGTTGCTAAGGACAGCATCCTCTCCCCTCTAACCGAGTACTAACTCTAGGGTCCTGGGGTAGTGCTGACAGCCTGCTTACTGCCATCATATCCTTATCATTATAGCCTTATCCTGTCATTTCTTCTATTGTTAACCCCAAATGTAGCACCCCGTGCACTCTGCCAATTGTAGTTGATAAACCGACCCTCCCTACTAAACAATCTGGGGATGATATAACGCCCTTGATGCACTTTAGCCACTTTTCTAGCACTCTGTCTGGCCCTTGCTGCTGCAGTCCCAGGCCCTCAACAGTCCTTCTGCTGTACCCTGGATTCTGTGTTGTCCACTGATGCTGACCCCCAGTGAACCTTTCTGTTTTTGCACTCTCACCATTGCCATCCTCCTCCTGTTCTTCTGCTCCTCCTCCTAGTCCTCCTTCTCTTGCTCTCCCTTCCCTTCCTCTAAACTCTACCTCACTCTCCTCCTTGCTCTCTCCTCGTCCACCCACCTCTCTATCCCTCTCTCTTTCTCCCTCTCTCTCTTTCTAGCTTGCTGATTGCAAGGTCTAGAACGACCTTGCGGCCTAGTGCATTGTCCATATCCTTGTCTACAAATGAAATGCTATTCCAGGCCCGAAACCTCCAGTTGGCTGTTTTTCCAGTCACTCAGTGAAAGGGCGATTAAAGTTCCTGAGCATGATTTCTTGGATGCTCCCAGGGTTGTCCAACTCCAGGCCTCAAGGGCTGGATCCACGTCGGGTTTTCAGGATAACCCTCATTAATATTCATGAGCACATTTGCATACAACGATTCTAAATGTATGCACATGTCTCCTCATGAATATCTATTTATTTATTTAATGGGTTTTTTATAACTCGTCTAAGGCCATCCCTGAGTTCAGTTTCTAAGCGTGGATCTGGGATTCAAACCACTGCTGCTCGGGATGGTCTTTCTTCGAAGACCAGCACGTTGCCCCTGTGGCTATCCAGTGAAAACCCATCGGATTCCAGCCCTAGAGGCCTAGAGTTGGACAACCCTGGTTGATGCACTTCTTGATGTTTTCTGTACTCTGAAAGTGTAGACCAGCCAAAATGCCTTACAGGCAAGACCATGTGATTCTCACTTGCCCTAGTGGTTACCCAAGCCTTTACTTGCAGGAATGTACACCCACTCCAATCAGGACCTTTCTCAGATTCAAGTTGTTATATCCCATGAGAAAAGGGTTGCCCTTGTCAGGGATCGCGTCTCAAAGCCACGGGTGCCGCAGATAGTAGCACAATATAGTCCATTTGTAATGTACTGGAAGCCTGGACTAACTGTAAAGATAATGTGTTTAACATCTTAATAGCTCAAATTCCCAAATGAGCCAAACGGATGCCATCTTCTTAAGTCATGATGGGGTCTGATCCTCTTAGACCCTAGTCATAGATCGTCACCTGTGCCTTGGCGATGTTGCTGGGTGGGATGTTGAGATCATTCCAGCCGGTCGTGTACAAGGTGCTAATGCAGCCATTTTGTAAGGCGGTGATGGTCCCCACAGCCTCCATGGGCTTCTTGCCACCAGTATGCATGGACAAAGGGGGTCCATTGAAGAGATGGGACTGGTCAGCCCAGAGGAGGGAGATGTGGGTACCAGCACAAACTGGTTTGCCTTATCGTTTGTGAACCACAGTGTTTGGAGAACAGGGAGTGCTATTGGCCACTTGCCAAACTCTTATCTTAAAGAAGCTCCTTCTGTCCCTGTTTGACAATACCCCAATACCTCGGGGTCAATGGGATATGGGGAGCAATATCCCGTAATCACCTTTGGTACATGGGTTCCTTCCTGAAAGGAAAAAGAAAGAATGTCGCATCTCATCTAGGTGCATCCCACTTCTAATCCCGGTGATTCTCCCTTACTTCTCCACCCTCAGGGCCGGGAACCAAGAGCGAAGACCCATCCCATGCCAGTTTAGCAGAGGACCCAAGGGGAGGAAATGTGAGGACGGCCTCAGGGTTCTCACCCATGGCACTCCGCAGCTCCCCTCCACCCCCCCCGAGCAAGACCCTTGCTTCTCCTGTGATGCAAGGTTTTCTTTGTGGTAATGGGCAGTTGGCATGTGAACAACAAGGCTTCCTATTTCCTTATTATTTGTGGTGGGTGTTGAAAACCAAATGTGAGCGTGTTCGTGGGTCGCTCCTTTTCAGGTTGTGCTCTGCAGTAGCCCATTAATGAGCCAGTCTGCAAGATGCTCGAGAGCCACAGGGCTTTATTCAGTCTTCATCCCTTCTCTGCTACTGGAGTCTATGTACGGCTCACTGTTGTCTTGGATGCCCTTACTCGGTCTCCCTATTGGGTCCAATGGCCAACATTGTGATCCATTCAAACAAGATGATGGGGAAAGATCCTAGGTGTTCCTTCATGAATCAGCTCCAAGATTTGCCTCATGGTGTAGGTGGCCCCTATTGGCACTCAGGTTCTACGGATCTTCGCCGACTGATGCTCTCAATGGAACTCCATCACAGCACTCATCCTGAGTCTGGAACCAGGCTAAACATGGAGCGTTTTTTGTTAAGCAGCTGGTTAATGAGCTGTTCAGGGAAACAGAGCTGTCTCTTATTTTTGTGGTGGAAAGGGCACAAGTATCCCACAATGCCCAGGACACTTTGAGACGACTCACTGTTTTTGTGGATCTATCCCTCCTGGGTGGGGTGCTTCAGTGTAGAGGTTGGCGGTTCAAGGGGGATAGTTTTGACTGGCCTCACCATGCTAATTCCAGGATGACCTTCTCACACAATAATAGACAGTCTCCTCAATTATATGAATAGGGATAACATGCTTAGACTGTCAATCAAGAAAGGCATCTACGCTTTGGGACAACAGCATCACAGTATTCTCTGACTTTACTATTGGTTTGCAGTCAGTGCAAACATCCTTCTTAGAAGTCAAGTTTAGACTGGGGGGAGGAGACAAATCCATTATGCACTGATTGAGATGAGAGTAAAGTAAATGTCGTCTCCATGCCAGTGGCGGACAGGTAATTCCTGGATCATCTTCCCAGCGGATCCGTGGTCCCAGCCCATGCACCCTCGGGAAGGTACCGGGTGGTCAACCTAAGGATTAAACTTTGAGGACAGCATTTTGTCACTCCTGGGTCTGTGCTAAAAAATGATCCAGCACATGACTCAGACTCGCATATGATTGATAATTAGGCAGCTGTATGTGCACTTGCTCCTTTTTTGATTAGGGTTGACCCGTGCGCCGCTGGGCTCTGTGGTATCCAGTTTCCCCCTAATGCGTTGCCCAGATTATACAGAAGTTGTTGAGAGTATTTTCTAATTGGATCGGGAAGCGCTGGCACAAATACTTGGTAAGTGGGGATGGAAAAGAGTTCTTGTGACGAAATGACTTTCACACTACAGGAGTACAAGAATGCATATAGGTTAAACCACCAGCTCAGCCATCACACCTCTACAAACCAAGAGTGATTCCAATGATCTGATTAGATTGAGAGAAAGCCTAGTGGACATTAAAGCTTGGATCTCTAGGTATTTGTAATATGTCTAAAACAGAGATTCTCCCTCTTCCCATACTTGAACTGTACCCAATTGGTTTAGAAGCATTTCAACACTGTACAGCCTTGCCTTTCTTCGTTTGGAGGTTCATCAGTTTAGCCATGTGTACACGTTGAAAATATCTTTCTCTGGTGCTGCTGTTAGTCACTGGAACTTGATGCCGGTACCTATTCAGAAAATATCTGAGTACCTGAGATTTATAAAAGTATTTACAGCATGACTTTGGAATGCAGTTTGTTGATCTGCTTTATCTTTGTCCTGTTTTAGAACGTTTTATTAATTAATGTATTACTTTCATTGTTGATTACATTGTATGTGGTTTTGTTATATATGTATGATATACAGTGCTTAAATGTTCTGGCCTTGTTTGCACTATCAGAACATTGTAAATAAATAAAGGTAAAACAGGCACAGTTAAGAGATATACCCCCTTTGCCTTTTGTGGTAACATGGGCCGAGGGAAGGCCATACTGTCAAGAGGTGTGTGAATGTGATTCAGTATCAACCCAAACAGCAAAGTATAACAGTCCAAAATAAGAGTAATGTCCAATTAATGGTCTATAGATGTATATATATTTTAAACACACCATCTGCAATAAAACTTAATAGAAAAACACTGTACAAAACCCAGACTTTAAAAAGAATAGCAAAGGTGCAAAGACAGAAGATGCAGCACTCTGAGTAGTAAAGCATGGGGTAAAAGGCAATTATTAACCACAGTGGTTGTAAAAAGCATATGTGCTTGAGCAGAAAAGGGAAGAATGGTGACCAAGCCAGGCTCTAGGGCCCAAAAATGGACCAAGGGGACAATTATCAGTCATTTATACCGTTTGCTGCTCTTGGCGGTTCAGCAACAGCTAATTGGGTTTCTAAGTGCTGTTACAGTGGTTCGAAGTGGCTTGAGTGATGCGGTTGTGTTGCTCTAGATGGGCAGCAATTTCGAGCAGGGGTCAAACTGAAGCTTGTTGCTGTGTGAAGCGATGCTTGAAGAAAGGTAGATCGTGAGGACCAACAGGGTCAGTTCGATGTAGAAGATGCTTGTGACTGAATGCGCTGTTCTATGTGGTTGGTTCCATGAGGTGATCAAGGAAGTGCAGATTGTGCGGTGCCCGAGGGTTGGGTCGACGATTGGTTGGACACGAAGATGCTGGAGACTGAAAACCCAGTTCGACTTGGGCCATTTGATGCAGCGTTCGATGGTTGCTGTTCAATGGGCCATCAGGATTGATTTGACTGTCGATGACTATCGGCAGCTAAGATGCTGGTGTGTCAAACATCATTTTGAAGGTGGAAAATGCAACATGGAGCTTTGAGGTCGAGCCACGGCAGCAACGCGCTCAGCTAGCATGGTGCAGGGGGAAAACTCGGTCAAATGTGTAGTTCAGCAGTTCAAAGATGGGATGATTGCCAAAGGTAGTTAAGGAGGGTATGCATGTTTCGATGCAGTCGAGCGGACTAGAATCATGGATTACAGAGATTTGATGGTGAAAAATGCAGGAATCCTGGCTGTCTTGGCTCTCAGGTGCTGTGAGTCCCTCTCAGAGGTTTCTGGCGAAGTGCAGTCCTTGTTCTCAGGCTTCCAATGCAAGGGAAGCTAATGCACCCTTCCCAGGGTCCTTCACCACGATGAGGTCCAGGGTGTGATGAATCCAATGGAATCATCACAGATTTCCTGGCGTCGACCACCTCCTATGTGGCCAGGGGACGGCAGCCGCTACTTGATCCTGACCCTGGGGCAGCTATATGAGGGAGGATCACATGGCAGGGTTCGAAATTGAGGGGAGCTTGGAGGTATTTATCTCCTGCTTGTAGCCTAGAAAAGCTTAGGTAGCTTGGCATCAACCACTACCAGGAGCTTCTTTGGGCTCCCCATGGCAACTGATGCGAAACAAACACACTTATGTGAATTTAACACTGTGCATTTAGGGCCATCTATAAATGAGCATTATGACAAATCTATATGGCATTTAAAGCACAAAGGGTGATCAGAAATAAGCAAAATGTTAAGTTAGCATCTTATGTGGAAGTAAGACTTGCTGGACGATATGTACTATCTCCTGGTTCCCCAGTGGTAGATCCTGCGAACTGGTTTGAGCCAGATACACAGGAGCTGCTTTTAGCACCTGCTTGTCTAATCTTAATTTCGATCCCTGACATGGGAGGAGACAGCTACTGGGGATATGTCATGAGTTCATTGGATCAGACATGGTATCCCACATTTGCCCAGAAGAAATACCCTCTGATATACAATACCCTAATGGCACATTGCCATGCATCTGATCTCCCATTTAGGGAAAGTAGAGAAACCCTTTCCCAACACCCTTCAGACCAACCTCCCATTCCTGGTCTAAAAAGTAAAAGCTCCAAGTATACCTTTTTCAGTTCTAATTCCACTTCATATAGAACACATTTTTCATATTGCACCATTCAGAGACATTTTCCAAATACTATGCATCAGTTGACATCAGTGGACTCCAATTCCCACAATCATGCAAGTACTGGGATGAGAAGTATGAAGGAAATGATGCAGCGGGAACCTCAAGCTCAATGAGCGTGCTAGTTGCTTCCCCTGTGTGCATGACATTTGAAGATAGAAACCAAACTATGTGCGGCTGTTCAGGAGAAGATGTTGCATCTCCCTCAGAGGCGTGTGGAAGCTGGAGGGCACAAGCCAATGTGGCGGAGACAATGGGCTCGCCAGCAGAGTAGGAAAGTAACGTTGCATGAGCAGGACATGCCGTGGAGATGCCAGGAACCACGAGAGGATTCCTGGGCATTCGGCAGTTGGAAGAAGCAGCGTTACCCTCACTGGGACCTCAAGGAAAGCAGGTGTGCAGGAGCAGAGCTGTGAGAGAAGTCAGAGAGACGTCCAAGCAGCCCAGAGTGGAAGAAAGTGGCAAAGACATATGCAATGTTGGTTGTAAAGAGAAACTGTTATATGTGTATGGAATTAAGCCGCCCTGGCAGGGGAGTATACTAGGCAGTTGAAAGTGCATAAGAAGTCGTTGCAGCGGAGTATATCAGACGAAAACCTACAAGAAATCCACAGAAAGGACTGTGTGTTGAATAAAGATTGTGGAAGTAAAAAATGAACTGTTTATGAACATATGAAATCCTGGCAGGAAGATATACCAGGCAGTTATAAGAAGCATAAAAAGTCCAGGTTAGAAAGTATACCACGCACTCCCAAGTGCATAAAGAGTCCTGGCAGGGGAGTATACCAGGCGGTGGCAAAATCTATAGGAAGTCCTGAGAAAGGACTATGTTTGTTGAGTAAAGAGCTGTCAGACCAAGAGTCATTTACATTTGAGAAGAATCCAAGGTAAGGGAGTAAACCTCTGGAACCAAGGCGTGTTACGCTTGATGAAGTTTTGTTAAGAAGTAACTTTTGTTTGAAGAAGAAATTACAAGGCAAAGCAGCTTTGCACCTAACAGGATTGTCGTGGGCCAAGAAAGACACAAAGATGTGTTAGACCAAGAAACCTTGCCAAGAAACCTTGCCATACCATTGAAGAATCCAGGGGAAGTGAAGTGAAGTGAAGTGAACCACCTTCTGGAACCAAGTTTCTGTTACCTTGGAGAATGTTTAAGTTAGAGCGTTCTATTTTTATGTATGAACACTTTTTGCAAGTATCAGATTAAAGTAATTTCCCTTCTCACTTTAATATTTAGTTCGTAGTGTGCGGGTCAGCATAGAACGTTTGGACACAAGGGCGGTTTTAATTTATGATATCCTGACACAGATCGATCGTTTTTGGTTTTAGGTGGGGAAATTCCTCTTGGAGCAGGGTCAGAGAGGCATTTGCCTAACACGATTACGTTAATAAAAGTCTTTAACCAGAAATATGACACCTTTGTGTCTGGCTTTCATTTCTGATCCCTCACAAGTGTGAGTGGCAGGGATGCAGGTCTTGTACTCTTATCATATCACCCTCGGCTGTCCCTTCGGGTCGGTGGGGAACAGAGATTACCTCTGCCTTGGATACTCAGTGTTCACCTGACAGTGGAAGGCTTTGGAAATGTAAACGCTCCCAACAGAGTACCAACAAATCCTTTCTTAGGAGTTTGTCCCAAAGTGAGACCGTGAAGGGCTGGTAGACCCCTTCTTTTAAAGGTAAAATTCTACAGGTGATTGGACTAATTAATCCCTGTCCTTGGAACAAGTGTATCTAATCACTATTTGTTTTTCTTTTTTCAGATTTCTCCATTTACAAAATATAACAACACACAAAGATAGTAAAATCTTTACAATTACACCCATAAAACACAGAAATGTTAAAACTACTTTTCCTTAATAAAATACATGAGGAACCAGGAATTAGATGCTTACACAGAGGACTCATGGTATTGGTTAAAGACTTTTATTAAACAATAAAGATGTTGGAATATGTCATTCTCTCCCCCTATCTAGGAGGTATTTCCCTACCTCAACCAAAACTAAGGGTCTGTCCTCTGTCAAGATATCCAAAGCAAAAATGTCCTGTGTCTGAAATCCATTTTAGCCCTCGCATTCTAAAACTAACTCTAAGGTGCTATGGGTATTGTCTCTGGCTTGAAAAGTGCACAAATGTTCAAGTTCAATGAAAAGATATAATCCAACATAAGTTCCAAATGGATAATGTTCACAGTTCCTGGGAATGGCACTCTTCCCCATAGTTCTCTCCACCAAAACATAAGTTCCAACGAACCACGTTTTTTAGAGCCCAAGAGGATGTCTCTCTCCTCTTAGTGTTACATTCCACTTCAGGGCAAATTGCTCTGTTCCCCAAGTCTTTTCCACAAAAACTGTAATTCAAAACCCAAGGGCATGCCTCTTCCTTGAGATTCTCTTTTCAAACTAACTAACGTGGTGGGCGGGTCCCAGACTCGCAACACTCCTGGTATACTCTCCGACTAGGCTCTCTTGTGTAGCTTCTTTTCACAATGTGGATACGGGTCCCAGACTTGCCAGACAACTGGTATACCCTCCAGCAGGCTCTCTCATGCAATTCCTTATACAATTTACGTGCGAGTCCCAGACTCGCACACACCTGGTATACTCCCCTGCCAGGTTCTCTCTTTATTCTTGCTTTTCTCGTATTCACACAGTTCAATATTCCTGTATTATCTTTGTCAAAGTGTTGGGTCTCAAACCCTATTTTTATTTGCTTTATTTGTTATATGTTCCAGTGACCCAACCTCCTTGATCGGGTTCACCCGACTCCTGTACATGCCATTTTTTGGTACATGGTGTAGCTGCCGAAGTGCCCTAGGTGGGTGCCGTTCCCTTCCCAGGGCTCACTGGCTTTCTCTGGCATTCTTCTGACCTCTCACAGCAAACACACGGAGGTGCCTCAGTATTCTGCCTCCTCTTCACAGGCTTAACTGCTTCATTTGGCGGCTTCCACGCCCTTCCACCTCACTCCTGAGCCCTTCCCCAGGTTCGGGTGGCGTAGGCACTGCTTCTTGGTTCCCGCAGTTGCCAGGCAGGGTCCTCTTCTCCTCCTGTTGCAATCCCGGCATGGCGAACAAGTTCCTGAGGTCCTTCTTCTCTCAGAGTCTTCCGGCTCACCTGTGGGCTTCTCACCTTGGCTTCCCTGGCAATAACCAGCTGGTTGCCCCTCCCTGTCACCTTCAGCTGTTTGCTCTTTAAACTCCCACTTCCAGGAAGGGAGTTGCTTGGAGTCAATCGGCTTCCACCAAACACTAGACTGCTCTTTCTGATTCTGCTGAGTATTCGGCATTACTTGGTCCCTCTTCCTCATCTCAGTCTTTTTTATTCTGTTGGTTGCAGTATATTGTGAGATACTTTCAGCTGGCTTTAAGGATTATTGAATGGGTGATCACAATATGCCATTAAGGCATGAGGAATGGAAGGGGTATCCCTAAAAGGATAAGGGGGATACCATTTCTTATCTGATAATGTCGGGGTCCCTCCCTGAGGGTCACCTCCCCTCATGTGATCCTCACTCAAATAGCCAGCTCCATGGTCATGATCAGGTAGCGGCTGCTCTCCCCTGGCCACATGAGGTGAGGTCACCTCATGTAGTCATCACAATACAATGAAATATAAACATAATTAAAGACATGAGTAAAGACAATAAAACCATGCAATCCTAATCATTTACTAAATTGTGCTCAAAGTATCAGTGCAGCTTTGACATACTCAGATAAGTTATAAATAAATGTTGAGTCATCCTGGTTAATTAAAAAATGCATGGCTTCTTTATACGTTGTTCGATTCTTATACTGAAAAAAGGTCTCAACCACTACTTTTGTGCAACTAAATAGCATGGGCATAACAACATGAAATGTACCTTGTCTTCATTATGATCCATACCACAGGTGCACTTGGGTGATCCAGTTGTTCATGTTAGTCGTTTGTTGAGAGGTAGTTGGTGCAGACGCACAAATAAACAATCTCCTTCTACTAAATGAAATTTAATCTGACAGAACTTTCCGGCTTGAGAAGAATGGTCCTGCAGCTCTGTACATGTAGATAAATAACAGAATGTACCTATGTAATACTGGTGCACACACATTTTTTGATGGGTTTGGGGGTCTCAATGTTAGTATAGATTCTAGAACGTTCATAGAATGGTTTGAGGTGCGTGGGAGAAAAATGCAGCTCTGACACAGTAAGTTGCTATTATGTACTAAGAAAAGAGTAGTGTCCTAATTTGGAGGACACCCCCGTCCCTTGCACACTCTTTACACTGAGAAGACTCAGTCAATACTTGTAGTTGGACGCAAACAATTTTCATATGATTAAGAACTGTTCAACCAATTTATATAGTGTTGACAACTGTCAGTCTAGTTTTAATACAAGATTAATAAACACAATTTAAACGAAACACATATCTAGTGACTAGCTCTACGTGTTTCAGGAGTAAGTTCCCTTCGTCAGGAGCGGCAAATCTTTTTACAAAAGTGGTCTCATCTCCATGTGTCTGCAAGGTAAGTAGAGAAAGATTTCCAGTAAGTAAAGAGGATGGTGTATATGCACTCATGTATTGATCTCAACATTCCTCAAATAAAAACGTGTAACAATTTAGTTTGGAATTCACCTTAATGAATGCTTGAAGACACTTGTCTGGGTGGTTCTTCGTGGGATGATTCTGTCAGAAAGCTGTCCTAATGTGTTATATTTCATGGTTAGTACCAATCTGATGTCTTACTAAAGGAATCGGTTAAGATACAAATCTTATTTTGTTCTTAGGTGCGCCTACCTTCCTGAAGGTTGTCAATGGGGTCCAGCAAAGGGTCTCCATTCCAGCATCTTCTGTTGAACTACAGGTATATCTATACAACTGCAATATAAAGTGAACAAAATCAGTATAATTCCTTATCTGCAGAATCGAATTATTAAGGGATGAATCTTACTCACCTACTCACGGGATTGAAGTTGGTGAGTCTTAAAGTAGCTAGCCATAGGTAGTGTGCCCAACTAGTGGTTGGTCAGTCCTTACATCTAATGATGTGGTGTTAATGATGGTGTACAGCAGATAGTCAGCAATGAAATAGAAAGTGAATAAGATAAGTGAATAAGATCCAAGATGGCTGCTAATTATATGCGTGAGTGCGCACCGCGGTAATACGAGATGGCATCATCACGATGGTGTGCGCGTTCCTTGAATGGTGTGTCTGTCAATGTTATTGAACCTAAGAGTTCTAGCAAAACTTGTACATTTATGTTTATGCAAGTAATTGACTAAGATGATACATGTGTCAACATGTTGCCAATATAAAGTTGCATTACTTATGTTCAATGATACATGCCGCACAGGCGCAGAAGTATCAATAGGTGTGAAGTATTAATCCATTTTCAGATTAATGAAGTCACATATCTTGATCCCTATTTTTTTTTAATTAAAATGTTTTGCTTGAATTAACAAACTTTTCATTTGTCTGCACGTAATCAATAAAACAGAAAGGAACCTTCAACTTAATCAACTATATTTCCATTAGTAATGTCTGACCAAAATTTGGTGACGGTAAATATCAATCGTTGATTGCTTCCTTCGAGGAGTTCCGTCCAACTTTCCTCTGTAGTTGCTTGTTTGCCAGAAATTTTGAAAAAGTCTTTATATAAGTCTCTTTTCTCCTTCAAGGCCGGACATACCATAATCACATGGAACAGGGTTTCTGGTCTGATTAACTTGCAAAAGCGACAGGCGTCCGATTTGTTGTTTGTTTTGCCTATCACTGCTTGATATTGACAGGTCGACTGAATATTCAATCGAAAACGCAAAAACAGGTCACGAATACTGCCACTGGGGAATTGTACTAAGTATTTAGGTAATTGGTTAAGTGCCCTCACCTCTGTTTCTGAGTGTAGGTGTCGTTTGAAAGTTTTCTGTGCTTCAATTGTTCTAAGCCAATCATTCATTTGTAATTTGCGTTTTGCATATTGTGGTCTATTAAGTAACAATTCGTCTGTGATATCTTCCGCTGTCATTTTCACTTTCATTTCATTCGACCATTTCGATAGAGCTGCTATTTGGACAGCTTCCTTTTTTTCTTTTAGAATCTCTAAAGCTGGTATTTCTTCTTCAGACATGATTTTAGCAAGTCCATTTGCTTCCACAATACTATCGATTGAACTGATTGTAGTGCTAATTCAAATCTTAGTCTGGTCATTGGAAATGATTGCAGCAGGGCGAGGGTTTTCCTCCAAAACAGAGCTTCATGGTACGACCATCTCATTATGTTTTGATTGACAATTGTCTCACTTGCATATGTAAGGATCGGGATTAATTTCTGTCTATACAGCAAGATTGAGGCCTTCATAGAAAATGTCCTGTATTTTGCATGAAAGAAACGTCCTTGTTTCGCCAGCGCTCTTGCTTTTCCTTCAATGTGCTGTTGCCATTCTGCTTCATTTGATGATGGATTAATTATTGCACCTAGATATTTGATTGTTTTACTTGTCAGGAGCACTTGATTTCCTATCTGAATCTTCATTTTAGGTTGTTTCTTTGTTTTTGGAGTAATCAGTGTCATTATTCTTGTCTTGTCAATATTAATTTGTAACTTATTAACCATCATGTACTATTCTGCTTTGTTTACTGTATGTTGCAATCCTTTTAATGTTTTATCCAGAATAATAATGTCATCTGCGTAGATTAACGTTTGGATTGATTCATTATTAATTTTTGGTGGATTTTTTCTTCAAAGTCATACGTGAAGAGATTACAAAGACATGCAGCCAATGGGCAGCCTTGCTTCAATCCATTTTCCGATGGGATAAATTCTGTTACTCTTCCCCCTTTCATCAATCGAACACCTATCGACATATTAGAGTATAATTCTATTACAGGATTCAGAATGTTTGGCGGACAACCCCATTGTCTTAGCTTAGCCCATAACAATTGTCTATTTACTGAATCGAAGGCAGTTTTTAAATCTACGAAGATGGAATATAGTTGTTGTGATTTAACCATTGCTTCATATTTCAACATGTTCAGCAATAGGAGATTGACATTGGTGCCTATTTGTTTTACAAATCCCGTTTGTCTTATAGCTTTTTTGTTGTTATCTCTTGCCCATTGAGTCAGCTTTGTTTGAAGGAAAGCAGCAAATAGTTTTCCCAAAGGGTCCAGTAAAGCTATCGGTCTGTAATTAGCAGGATCTTTTCTATCTCCAGTTTTGAAGATTGGTATCAAAACCGCTGTCGTCCAGGTGTAAGGTATCTTTTTCGTTTTAGCAATTAATCTTAATAAGTGGCTCATGAACTTGGCCCACTGGAATGGGGATTTTTTTAGATCGCTATTTGCTAATCCATCAGGTCCTGGAGTTCTAGAGGATTTGAGACAGTTGATGGTATTAATAATGTCTTCATTCTCCCAGTTAAGGTCCCAAGGCTCGTCATCAGATGTTAAACACTTCATACTTGTCTGTTCCGTATTATGATATAATGTTGAGTAGTGCTTCACCCATCTGCTTGCATCAACTTCTTGGATCATGTTTTGATTAGCGGATGACATGTTTAACATTGACAATAAATTTCGCGTATTCTTTTCTTTAAGAGCTCTCAAGATTGCTTCTGCATCATTCTGTTTTAATGAAGCTTTGATCACTTTAATATTTCGTTAGAGTACTTGTTCTTTGCTTTTTTATTTCGATTTCAAAATTAGGTCCCCTGCTTTTCCGCAGTTTTCGTAGGACTTTGTAGTGTTGCTTCTTTTTTGTTTGAATTTCAATATTGAAGTAGTGGGAGTGTATTTGTTTTTGTATCTTCTTTTCACCCTTCTGTTGATATTTTTCTAGTATCCAACCGTATTCCATTTTTATGTTATCTTGTATTGGTGCATCTTCAAAGGTTGCGATTATTTCCTCCATATGGGTTGGTTTTATTCTGAGTCTATTCATCCCATTTGTTAGCTCCAGGTCTGGGAGGATTAGGCATTGGTCGGTTCTTATTTGAGTGGTCCATTCTATCTGTATTAAATGGTGATCGCTATCCTGCTGAGACAAGTTGGTTGTTGAAAAAATGTATCTATTGATTCTTTCCGAAGTAAATATGAAATCAATGATTGAGTTGGAAGTTTCACTTACCCAAGTTGGTAAAGGTGTACCTTCAATATCTGTTGGTTGGGTACTTAAGAAGAGGTTCCCCTGGTTCGCTTCTCTCATCCATTTTGCTGCTCTAGTTGAGAGTATGGTGGACTCTAGCTTTCCTCCTTTTTTATCGAATAAATGAAAGTTAAGGTCTCCTGCTATAACGAAGTCCATTTCACTTTTAGTAATGGCCAGATTGTCAATTTCATCAAATATCGAATCAATGAATCTCGTCTCTGACATTGCCTTTGGGTTCCAGTATATATTAAATATGGATATCGCATAGTTGTCCTTGACAGCAGGTGAAACGTCCTTGTTGTCTGACGAAATTTCAATAGTTACATATTGGGCCCACGGATGAATATTTTTGCTTGTTAAAATTGTCCATGTGGGAACTATTTTTGTTAGAATCAACATACCTGATGCTGGTCTACCCAAATGGGCTACAATCGCCCTATTGATTAGGGTACTAAATCCATCGCAAATTACCTCATCCTTTATCCATGTTTCTTGCAAACATATGATATCTAAATTCAGCAGGACTTTTGAGTGTTTTTCTAAGAGGTGTTTATTTCCTCTTGTATTCCACGATCCCAGTGCTATTGAATGCTTTTGGGCTACATTCCTATTTGATTGTTATAAATAGGTTTTGTTACCAGTTCGTTGGGACGTTGAATTTGGTTTCATGTGTGGGGACTCTTGATAGTCACGCCATATGGGGTGCTGCAACAAATCATCCTTCGCGTGCCTCCTTGATCTTGCATATTATAATTTTGAGAAGCCTTTGTCCCTGTGGTCCGTTCCTCCTTGTCGGTTGTTTTATAGTATTTAAAGGGAGCCATGTCTTTTGCCTTTTTTTCTGCTGCCGCCCTTGTGACAAAGATTTCCTCTACGCCGAAACCAAGTTTCTCAAACTGATAGTGCGTAGCTAGAACTTTTTGGAATATATCCTGCTTGAAAAAATCAATTTGGACCTCTTCCATGTCTTGCTTATTTGGAAAAAGTACTAGCTTTAAACAGGCGTAAAATGTTTGCTCTATTCATTATTACCGGATCTTCTGTATTCTCTGTCATTGGATATAAAGCTATTCTATAGGCAGCTGTGGTGTCGTTTGGATTTTGAAATTTAGGTCTAATTAAAATTGGACTGGGTTGGGGAACCAAACTTTTAAGGATACTAGCTTCAGGAAGCATCGCACTTTCTAAGCACGTTTCATCACTTGAAATTAATGAATATTCCAAATCGAGGTCCACTGCCTCTTCTTCGTGAGATTCCATTAACATTTGTTCGGTTGCCGTGTCATGATATTCATCAACCAATATCAAGGTGTTATCTTGAGAGTTGATTGATATAAAATTATAATCACTCATATCGTCAGCTGTTGCTAGATCAATTATAGGAGTGAGATTTTCCAGTTGGACAGGAGTATCTTTATTAATTATCTCCAGAAGTGCATCCAATGGATCGATTATTACATTGTCATTAACATTGGTATTCTCTGTGTGTGTTATCATCTTTTTAGCTTCTTTAGTTTTTTTGTTGAATATCTTTTTGATTAAGTGTCGGCTGCTTGTTATTTTTCTTAGCGTCCTCTGGTAGTACTTTGTGTATTAAATGTATTTTCCTCAAAAATGCACAGGATCCATTTTGATTTCTTTTAGTTGTGTTTTTGCCTTTACGTCTAGTTGTCGGCTCTTGTTCTACAATTCCACGTTTTGTAAGATCAAATATAACAAACGGGGTACACACCAACGGTTCGGTATTGACTGGGTGTGTCGATATAATCAAGTTCGTTGGGACCATCGGGATCAATTGGGTCTCATGTTGAGCATTTTGATCTGCTTTATTTACTATTTTATCTCTTGTTTCCGTTTGTGTATGGCATGTTGCGTATTGTTTGTGTTCCAACAAATACGGCTGTTTTTTCCTTTTCTCTTCCATCAATTTTTGGTCAGGGTTGATACAGTCTCCAAGAGGTTCTGTTTATCTACCCGGTCGACTCTTGCGAGTTCTTGCGATCTGCCAAACGAGATTGCCGTAGTCTGGATATTTCGGCTTCTTGATTTAGACGATCTTGAATGGTATTTATAAATGTTTCCACATATGTTTGTTTCGTCGTTATCATAGCCAACAGCGTTGCCTGGTCTTTAGTAGCGTCAACCATATATTCTTGAATCTTCAAAAACGGTATCAGTGCAGTTGACAGGACTGCAACCAACGTATTTTGCAAATCTAGCATTGTTGTTGGGATTCTTTGTTGGGTTTCGGATACATGTTCTTGCTGTTCCAGTTGAACCTTTTCCGGGGAGGCATACGGTTCTTCCATCCTGGGCTTATCTACCACTTTAGTCAAGTGAAATGTCTTTTTGTCACCAAGTGAGCTCGATCTTGGGTGCATAATTGGTGTTGAAGTTTTTTAGATGTTTCGGGGTATTTACCCCAGCAAAAGGTTCATTTCGTTTTTCTTGAGACTCCATTATGGCCTCAATTTCAGTGATATCGAGTGAAAGTCGAGCAGTTCTGCGTGATGCTGTTTTGCTTTGATCACTCTTATGGTTTTGTACTGATGAGTAAGTAGATTGCCAATGTAATTTTGCCGCTTTAGCTCGTTCTTGCCGCGACGGTGTAACAAAGGGTTCTTGTTCACCTTGTTTCGTTCTCTTTATATCTCCTGGTTGATCTGGTTGAGCTCTCACATTGCTCTGCACCACTCGTAAGACTCTTTGGCTACCATTTGTTTTTGGGACATCAAGATCTAGAATCTCAGAGTCATAGTTTGGTGGCATTGAATGGTTAATTTCCACCTGGTGCAAGGGAGACTCTTTTTGGTCCTTACGTTTATAAGGACGACTAGAATCCATTTGGTGTTTTGCAATTAATTTATCTATACTCGGAAAGTGCTCTTTCGGAGAATGGGGAGCATGTTCCTCTAGCAGTGTTGCATTTGAATTTTTATTTGTGATTAGGTCATTATTATGTGTGGCTAAATCTTCAGTTTTATTATCCTCATTAAGAGTAAGTGCCTCAGATGTCGTCTGAGGGACAATGATTTTGGATATATATGCAGGGGATTCTTCTAACTTCCCTTGTAGCCTGGTTCTTGGTTTTTGGCTTTCCATTGTTTGTATCATGCCCCAATGTGATTCGAATCAAGTGGAAGAGTTCTTGATCTTCAGAGAGTACTTACCACCGCTACCAGCCGCAAACAGCTGACAACAGCGCGCCCTTGACTCCTCGCGGGCTTCACGCCGCAAGGGGCGCGCTGCACTGTATTTGTGTGTCACTTCCTGGGGGGTGTGTCTCAAAAGTCACGTGACCGATGTCACGTGGTCAGGCAGTCACAGGGCCAGCTCGCGTCAAACTGCTAGCAGCTCCAGGTGTTATGCTGCTAGACTTACGCGAATGGAGCGGGTCGAAGGATTTAGAGATGATTTTCACAGGTGCACCAATTTCACAGGTAACAAAAGCACCAGCAGGTCACCAGATTGAGCCTCCAGCCGAACAGCCGACAACAGCGCGCCCTTGACTCCTCGCGGGCTTCACCTATGGAATCTCAGTTGTAAGGGACTGGAGGAGCCAGTGCCATGCCCTGGTGTACTGGTAAGCCACATCGGTCCTCCTGTACTTTATAGTGTCAACAGGCATTCCATTGTGTGGCTAAGGTGTGAGACAGTAAATTATATGAATTATCAGACAAATGAAGACATGGCATTGTTAAGTGCGTATCCTCCATAAATTGCATCTCTGTATTGGACTGATGCATTTCTCATGAAGTTCGATCAAACAGGATATAGTTCAAAACAGTATAGTTGCATAGTAGATCTGTCATCACAGTATAGAAAGGTTAGTATTTAATGATCTCATCATTGCTCAAATGGTGCTGTGCAAAGAAAACGCCATTCACTGGTTGGTGTTCTTGCCAATGTCCATCTTTCTAATGGACTAGATCATTTAATGCTATGGTACCGACATACATTTTGGGTTGTATCCTTTTTTGACAAAGGCTGCTGTACAGTATATCCCCTCTACGAGTATGTTTACATTGATCAACTGTATATATTGTTTCGGTCTCATTTGTGTCTGATGATCTACTTGATAGATACAATGTGCATTTTTCCATTTTGTGTACATTGACTTAACAATTTTGTTTCGACATAGATTGAAAACATTCAGAGTACAAAATATACATTAGTTGAACATTGTAATACATCTGTTAGACAAGTACATTCCATAAATTAAAGAAATGCAGACAGTGAAAACTCTTCATTCATTCCTGTTGGTTCTAAGGGTCCAATTTATGTGTCAAAAACATTTCTGTACGCCTAGGTAGGTCATGTATGTTGCCTCCTCTTGATGGTATTTTCACTATTTCCAAAGTTACATATTTGAGTTGGGCAATAGTGTGTCTGTTTTCTTCAAAATGCCTAGCTACGGGCGATTTATGGTTTTTAGTCCTGATATTCGAATTGTGCTCAGTTAATCTGTCCTTCATTTTTCGAGTTGTTTGTCCTACATAGAATTGTCTGGCACTACTCTTTTCGTAGTACACAGTAGCAGCTTACTGTGCCAGAGCTGCATTTTTCTCCCCTGCACCTCAAACCATTCTATAAACGTGCTAGTATCTATACTAAAATTGAGGCCCCAAACCTCATCAAAAAAGATGTGCGCACCAGTATTAGATAGGTGCATTCTGTTCTTTCCCAATTGTTGGAATGGCACAATAGCCTGACGCACACCCACCACACCCTAGAAATCACTATAATATTATCTCTGACTCTAAAATGAACCTTTTATCAACCAAACATGCCACAATGCTAGCTTTAGCGAAAAAAAACCATCCCATATATTAAGACTGATAAAAGACACAGAAAGAACCACTACCTATATTGAAAGTCCAGACAAATTAGTTAACAATCTTGAAAGACTAATCATAAAACAGATTTCTTAAAAATGGCCTGCCTCAACCTTAGCGCAGTACTACAATGCTCAACAAATCCCCTGTGTACTGAGAGTCTATCGAAGACCAACATTCTGCACCGAGAATAGTGACTCCATCAAAAAATTGGAACAAATACTAAATAAATGCTTGTTAGATCTAATACTACTGACCATAAAGAAACTAGCAAAATCATGATCCAAGATAGACTCAGACATGTCTGAACTCAAAGACCAATTGAGTACCCTATTAGCTCAAGAAGAACGAGCAAAAACTCTTGAAGATACCAACAGGAAATTATACGCTTACCAAAGAGAGATCAAATTAGGAAATGTAGACGAGACACAATCGACTATTCAAGAGATATAGTATACTCCTGTCAGGAATCATACCAACAGAATCAGCAATTTAAGACAAACCAACAAAATAGACATCCTAGACAAAACAGTAGAAGTACTGACCCAACGAGCAACACCTCAAGTAGTGGCCAGGTACAAACCACCACCACAGCTAGCACAAGTATAATCTCAGTAGTAACCCTAAGCATAACAACACTAGCACAAGGAGGATCTAGTGCAAAAAATACACATCCTCTTTTAGAAGGAGATACACAAGGAGAAGAAACAAGAAAGTTAAGGGGCAAGAAAAAAACAGTGACCTAGTAATCAACCTCTCCAGTCAAACTTTCTCTAAACAACAAAAGGACTTAATACGTTTAGGACTCTCCTTTGTTCCCACGAATAACGTAAATGTATTTCATGAACAAATCAATATAGCAAAACTCACGAAAAAAATTTGACTAAAACTATTCTTCGACTCGATACCCCTTATGGAAGAAGGATCTCAGGCATTCAATTATCTAAAAATGGAGTACAAGAGCACCTTTTATCCCACGATACACAACTCAGCCCGTGACCTATTTCAAACCAAAATGATGATAAAAGATCTTAAAACCATTAAGTATTTTGATGTAAGGGAACAGAATATGTGCAAACATCAACTCAAACTCCTCAAACAAATGTCTGATTATAGCACCATAGAAATTAAACCGGAAGATAAAGTCGGAGGCAGCATTATAATAGACTCAGACTTTTATATCACAGTTGCCTTACACTACTAGGAGACACAGATACATACCTATTACTTGATAATTGCCCCACTCATTCCATCAAACCAATCATTGAGAATGGCTTATCAAAATGCCTTACACAAGAACTGATCACAGACAAAACCAAAGATTTTCTGACCAATAACCATCCGATAATGCCTGTATTTTATAGACTGCCGAAAAATTCACAGAAATCAACAACAGCCCCCTTTCACACCCAACGTGGCAGCCACAGACAGTATCTTTGACCAGACTGCCAAGTTTCTCGATAAACTTCTTCAACCGCTCGTTCAGAAAACCTCAACGTACCTCAGAGACACTACTCACTTCCTGACCACTTTAGAAGACCTGTCTAGCTTTGACCCTGATTGAACACTCTTCATGTTATACGTACAGAACCTCTATACCTACATCCCGCATAGTGAGGGACTTGACACACTAGAATGGCTAGTCCTTCAAAAAGAATATTTCCAATCTCATAAGATCTTCACACTATACCTCACCAGTTTGATTTTGTATAACAACTATTTCAGGTTCAACAAACAATACTACCTGCAAATATCTGGCACTTCAGTGGGCTCAGCCATGGCCCCAACCTACGCGAACATATTCATGTTCGTTTTTGAAATACAACACATTCTTGAACATCAAATTTGGGCGAATAAGCTTGCTACTTGGAAGAGATGTATCGACAAAATCTTTGGGATCTGGAAGGTTCCCAAGGACGAACTTGACTCCTTCCTTCAATATCTTCATGAGTGTCACCCCAGAATGAAATGTACACTTGAAAGTTTGATCCCCGAGTGTACACTTACTTGACGTTAAAGCCACTCCAACAGGCAACACACTATCTCATTCTTGACCTGGACAGCCTGAAAGATCTAGAGAGTGGTGATTAATAAATTCCAATAAGGCTTTGCGTATCATTTTAGTCCCATGACATGCCCGACAACTCCATCCAGCACTGATTTTTTAGCCTAAAGCAGTTTGTGTTCTGGGATTTGTAGTTTTACTTTCCTAGACGTTGTGTGCCGTAAAATCCCCAAATAGAAAAGGTTAGTGTCTAACAACAAAGACTGGCCTCTTGCCTACCACAACCTACTTACTCTGCATGGTTGTTGTGACATAGATATATAATCCCACACATCATCTCACTTGTGAGTGGTACATCCTTCCTTGTTTGTTGCTTTGAATTATTGTATCCGTATTTGGTGCCCATGTCATTGCAAATACAGAAGCAAAGACAATCTAGATTGGACTGGCTGCTTCTGCATGACATCGGATACATTAAACTGCCTCTAGTATTTGTAGATCATGGGGTGCAGGGCACAACTTGTGACTTCTGAAACTCTCCTCTTGGTTGTATCATCAAGGAAAACCACCCACGTGTGCCATTGTCAGAAACTGGCATGCTGCTTGTTGTTATACAGCATTTTAATAAAATGTGTGCTGCCACAAAAAGTATGCTTTTCTAGCTTGTTAAAAAAGGAAACAGTTTTGTATTTGTGTAAGTGTTTATTTGACTTTTTCTTTCACAAATTCATCATCAGCTGAGGGCTTTGTGTTTGTGGTTGGCTTAAAATGCAGATCGCCATTCGTAGACGTAATAGAACAAACTTCAGCACTTTTGACAAGGGGATGGAACTCTTCACAAAAAGGTCCCTGGAGATGAGGTTGCTCTTATGAGCCCTATCCTGTTAGATACGGCCTGCTGGGCAGCCGTTGGCTGGCACAGAAGCTGTATATTGTGGCGCTTAGCAAAACAGGCAGAACTAAAAGGTCAGTGAGAGGACAGCAGAAAGCTATGAGGAAGATACCTCAGCCATGACCGCCCTGGACCTGGCTCGCGCAATCTGACTTGACAGGACCAGACGCCAGGATAAACACATATTGAGTGTGCATATTTTCAGTCCAGCACTGCCCTAAATACAAAAGACGTGTTCAAAATTGAATTGCGGGGGCAGAGCAACGTGATTTTGAGGTGCCAAGATTCTTATATAATTGGGAGGGGCTGAAAGGTTGCGGGGAGGGGCGGAAAGGTTGGGGAGAGGGATAAAGGGACACTCCAAAATGTAAGCGTGACACTTATTAACCCTCCTTAGGGGCTGTGCCTATCATTCCAGCAGGGACTACCGCGCAGTTTTAAAGGATGCTTTTGCGGCAGGCTGTATCGTGCAAACGTGAATCGCAGCCCAGTTGGCAACTCTTGTCACTAGAGATCCGAAAGTGTCAAGGCTTCTTTTAGCCAAACCGAAAAACATATAATATAATATATATATAAGTGAAGAATGATCAGAAAGGAATTGAAAATTCATCTGCAATACATGCATATAGGCTTAGGTTTAGCACATATTGTGAACAACTCTGCGAAGCAACCATACAACCTGCACTTAGCCTCCACGCCAAGGACGATCAGAATGGCCCAACTTGAGAATTTACCACTTTGCTAATTCTCTTAAGCTTTTTTAATTTAGAAGTTCCATTACCTGAAGTGGAGCGAGTCTCGAGACGCAGCTTTCTATGGCTTCCCAGAGAGTAAATTAGGACGCACTTGAACTGAGGGCACAGTGTAATGACTTATTTTCAGAACAGCAATTAAATGACCTAAAAATGTGTGCTTTCCTGCGCTATTTATTGCACAGGCTGCTGGGGCTTGTGATTGGACGATTGGACCTGCTCGTGGACCTGAGGTTCTTCTCAACATAAGAACATTCTCTCAGAAACGGGGCCTGGTTGTTCATTAGAATTTATTAGAGACCCTTCTCCTGAAAGACGCCATTACTCACGCGTTCCAACTTGAGCAGTGCGGTCATGGATTCACAGCACCACGTGGCTTGCCCAGAAGCCAGTGTGTGACTGACGTTGGGCTCCTCCTTACCACCAGGCCTTTCATAAGGAGGCATAGCCAGCCGGACCCAAGAATATCCAAAAGGCGGATAAAGACTTTCTGCATTGTTCTGTGAGGGCTCACATCTAGAAAAAGCATCTTGAATACAACATGTGTGCATGGTTGCCACCATGCCACGCCCCGTCGCTTAGAACTGATAAAGCTTGCAATGGGAAGACCAGTAAAACTCTCAATGGGCTGTGCCACTGGTCCACCATGATTTGCTGACCTGATCCTTTGTCTCAGAGAGACCCACACAATGGTGAAGGTGTCTGACAAAGACCACCCCCTCCTTGGGATGTGTCTTCACCTGCTCATACTAACATTACAGCACATGAGCAATAAGGCCATGTCTCAATCACTATTGTAGCCCATCGACTCATGAGGTCTGTGTGATTCATTAGCACCCTTGGCAGGTGCGGCAGCCTGTCAGGTTGCTCCAAACCCGGGATAAATCTAACGATGCAAGCCCGAGGTTCGGAGCAGCCTGAGTGCTCTGCACACTCGTCCTCCACCCAGGGGTGGACTGGCCTATAGGGAACACTGGAGATTTCCTGGTTGGCCTCTGCACCCTGGGCCTCTTTTGTGTGGTATTTCCACATTTTCTCATAGGAAAAGCATTGGGCTTGCTGAAAATGTGTCATATGGGGCCACTTTGAAAATTGTTTCCAGGGCCTGTTTTGGTCCCCAGTAATTATTTCCAGGGCCTCTTTTAGTTCTTAGTCCACCCCAGCCTCCACCCAGTGCTGCTGTTTTCCCTCCTCTCCTTCCTCCTGCTCCCTAATCCATTCTATGTGTTGAGCTAGAGGCGCTCCCAACACAGGTCCAAAAACCAGCAAAAAAGCAATCTACAGAACTCAAAAAGGAGTGTCCAAATTGCAGGAAGAAACACAAAATGTATTCAACATCACGTCTGGAAAGATGAACAGAACACAGCCAACTTCAACACGCCCATTGCGGGCAATACATTTTATAGCCATAGACAAAACATTAACATATTGCAAGAGAAATGTAACAAAAACGGCATCCTAACATTATCATTGGCTGGTCGTCACCAGTCCCCTAAACAAACCCTACACATTGTTAAAACACTATTGGCAGTTACCATCTCATCACATAAAAGAACATCACCCACCCAACATGATCTCACCCTCTTGGTCAGCAAAAAATACACCAATCCCACCTCTGGGAAACAGTTCTATAAAGAGCTTAATTCTAATTGGACCATGCTTCCTCAGACAACTGGGGTTCCAGCGTCCCATCGAGATGGACCAATGAGCAGAGCAACATGGCACACACCTCCTCTATTCATTGCTTGTTCCCACTGTCACCGGCTCATTATGTAGTTCCCTATCTCGATACATGTTGCCAATCCTGATACACAGTCTTCCAGTACCCTCCCTGCAATGAATGGCCTTCTAGAAAAAACATGACAGGTCCACTGCCCAGCACTGCTCCTGGACCATCATTTCTGCTACTTTCTCCATATTATTCAGCCAATTTCGCATTGTGGCTGCCTGGGAACTAATCCCACCCCCACTGTGGACTTCCCAAACATATCTTCTTTCGCTATCTGATAATGCAGCATTTGCTGTCTGGGACTGAGCATTTGTCCCTTGAGAAATGCTTGCCTTGCAATAACAAGCTGACAACTATCTCATATCCTTCCCCAACTGCCCTTGAGCAAGCGCTCAGCCTCTTTGCAGGACGTGATGAAATTCAACCAATTGCTTCCAACTAACAACTATGGCCTAATACATTATAATAGCAGCTCAATACCTCTAACTGAGGCCTACTCAAAAAATGGACAAGCTCTCGCTCATAGTACCTAGTATCCCTACCGACACAGGACACAATAATGCAGTGCAGTGTGTTCCACACTAGGTGTTCTAAAAAAATGTAAAACAAAAGGTGCACATATGTCATGAAAGAAAATATAAAGCGATGGGCTGTGTGTGTCTGCCAGATGGTGAAAGTATGATTGTATGCGCTATGCACCTTCTATCTTGCTATCATGTAACCCAAAAATGTAGTGCCATGGGCTTGGTTGTGGGCAGGTATGTTACACAACTTCACTCCAGGTTGTAGAATGCAGTTGTCTACCGTTTTAGATGTTATCTTACATTGTACATTAATGAACACCACCAATGTTATGGTGAGTTTTGAACCCCTTTAGCTGAAATGTGGGAGTAGAATAGTCCATTTCAACTAAACCAAAAATGCCATAGTGGCGCCGAGTAGCCGTCCTTGAAAGTTCACTGCCAGTTCAGAACCATTGAGCAGTGCATTATGGGTATGCAAATTAGCTCAAAAGCATGTCATATGTGGAAGCACTATTTCATACATAGTTTTATCGACTCAATACCAACAGCTCTCAAGGCTCCAGGCAATCATATAGGAGTGTTACTCTCATTGGGGATCATTAGTGCAGTATATTTCACATCCTTGTGGTTGAAGCATTGGGTTATGTTTAGTAAGTAGCACTAATGTTAGGGTGGGTTTAAAAAAGCATGCAATATAAGTTCCTTTTCTGCATCATATGAAGTTCACTCCAAGTTCCAAAATATGGGGACACTTGTTCTCTTTTCTGCCAATGTTCATTTATCTTCTGCCTATGACCCTCAATCCCGGTTCCATCATATTGAGTTGCTTGTTCTCTTTTTTGATAGTGTCCTGTTATTGTTGTACACTTGTAAGCCATCCACCCAGGTTGCAAAATGTAGCACAGGTGTCTTGCATTAGAAGACTTTTTACTATTTGTCATATACAGCGCAATTAGTCTCTCACAGTTCTCAGTGGTAGGAAGTTGATATGCTCTTGGGAACATTGACCACAGGTTCCAGTAAGCAGTTTAATGCATCTACACATTATCTACAACTGGCTCTCACTAAATACTCTCCAGATCTTTACGTTCCTTGGGCACCAACTCTCTGTGTGTGAAGCGCTTCACTAAACAAAGAGCTGGTGGCCGATCTCTTTCCTCTGCAGGCTCCCTCCTATGGAACAGCCTCCCCCTTCCTCTGTCTTGAGCAGGATCTGCTCAAATTCTGGAAGTTCCTCAAGACCTTCCTTTTCACCTCCTCCTTCCTTTTCTCCCTCCTCTGCTAAACCCCAAAGGTGCTGGGATTGGTGACCAGGGCCCTTATGTGTCCTCCTGGGTCCTGGCCTCCACACCCAATCTTCTTCAGCCTCCGCCTCCTTCCAGCACTTGCCTTGGCACCCACTGGCCTATGCCACCACAGGCCTGCACTTATTTATTGGCAGCTGACCACTCTCACCAAATTACTTAACACCCGCTTACTCCCTAGCACATCCCTCTGTGGTACTCATAGCACTTACTCCCCCATCCCCTCTCTCTGCAATTGCATGTTCTGAATGCTCACAAGGCTTAGTAGATCTACCTCTATCTTTCATTATTATATTTGATTTTCATTCCCATGTTCCCACTCTGTTGCCCTGTGGGTGCTTTGAAGCACAATTCACTTGATGTAGTATAAGTGCCTTACGAAAATGTGGCTTAACTGTTATTCTAATAATTCGTGGAGTGTTGGGATCATGATTAGAAAGGGGTTGGGCGCAAGAGTGGATAAAATAGTTATGGATAATGCAGGTCGAGTCATTTTAGTTGATCTGATATTCGAGGATAAAATATTTACTGTCGGCTCTGTTTATGGCCCATGTGCAGCAGGGAGTCTTTTCTTTGACTCTGTAACTAATCTCTTGTCTGATATGCGGGGGAAATGGTCATTTTAGGTGGGGATTTCAATTGTGTTATGGATTTCAAGTTGGATCGGTCTTCAACGTACTCTTTTACTGGTCAAAAATCTAGTCGAGAATTTCAGGATTTTGAAGAAAGATTTGATTTAATAGACTCTTGTTGGTTTTTACATCTATATGTGAAGAATTTTCATTTTATTCCCCAGTCCATGATTCCTTTTCGAGGATTGACTACTTATTCTTATCGGATCGATTGGTTGAGATAATAATTGAAGCTAGAATGTGTGAGCGGCGTATTTTGGATCATTCTCTGACTTTGGTAAAATTGCTTCTTACTTCATGCTCTCCGGATTCTGCTAGATGGAGATTAAAACCATTTATTGTGAAAGAAGAAAAAGCATTAAAGTCACTTTCCGGCTTTGTGTCTACCTATTTTGATGTTAATAGGGATTCGGCTGATAGTCTAGTGGTATGGGATGCATTTAAGTCCTCTGCTTGGGGTGAATTGATGAATTGGACAGCTAGAGTGAGGAGAGAAGAAGAAACAAAAATGAGAGATGTTGAGCTGGAATTGGGGAAGTCCCAGTCAGTCTATGCACATGTTGGATCTGTGAAAGATTGTTTGAAAATGAATGGATTGTATGAGCGGTTACGTCTAGAGTCCGAGATTCAAAATGACCGTGGAACATTTTATTCTAAGCAACGCTTTTGGGAGAAAGGGGATTGTGGGGGTAAATTGCTTGCAAGTGGATTAAAGGATTTGTGTGAGAGGTCCTTTGTTCAAAAAATAAAAAGTGAGTCTGGTAGTATTGTAAAATGGAAAGAAATTAGTGAGTGTTTTTGTACTTATTATGAATCTATATGTACTGGATAACATGTTCTATTGGAAAGTGACCTGGTAGAGTTCTTTGACAAGATTGAGGTTCCTTGTATGTCTAGTGAAGCCAGAGAATTTGTAGATGCTCCTCTATTGGTAGATGAGGTGACGCAGGCTATTAAAAAATTGAAAGCTGGAATGTCGCCTGGCCCAGATGGATTACCGACTGAGTTTTATCAAACTTTTGCTGAACAGTTGGCTCCGGAGTTATGTGAACCCTATAAATGGTTTCTTATGGAGGGAACTTTATGTCCCTCTATGAGGGAAGCAGTGATTTCATTGATCCCCAAGGATGGGAAAGATGCATCGAAATGCTGTAACTATCGCCCCATATCGCTTCTGAATGTGGATGCAAAGGTGTTTACAAAAATGTTTACTTCTAGACTGGATACACATATAGGTGCTTTAATTGATGAGACTCAGGTGGGTTTTATGAAGCAACGTTATGGATATGATAATATCAGGATCCTCTTAGATATTTTAAATTTGTCATCTACAGGATCGGATGATTTACTTTTTGTTTTTTAGACGCCAAAAGGCATTTGATAGTGTGACTTGGGTTTTTTTAAATTTTACTTTGATAAAAATGGGTTTTGGGCCCTTATTCATAAATGCTGTTGGGGCCTTACAATCGGGTATTAGTGCCAGGGTCTGGGTGAATGGGGTTCTTTCAACTTATTTTAGATTATTTAAAGGTACAACTCAGGGATGTCCCTTATCACCTTATTTGTTTAATTTGGTTCTTTGATTAAAAAATCTATCTCCTATTTCTCGATAGATGAATCAGAGATTCCAATATGGGCTTGGATAAAAGAGTTTAAAATGAGACCTTTCCGAATTGAATCTTTGTACTCTCTTGGTAAATTGCCTAAATTGGTCAGTAGTTTGCAGACTGTGCTTGCTACCAAAGATTCGGTCACATCAATGATAGTAGGTGGGGGACAGAGGCTTTATATGAGGAGGCCTCCATTTGGCAGAATCCGGTGCTGCAGATTGACAATAGGATGTTATGTTGGAGAAGCTGGATGAATAAAGGTATAGAGCTTTTACGAAATGTCTGGGGTGAGGAGGGTATGTTTTCATTTGAGTCTCTAAAGGTGAAGTTTGCACTCCATCATAGGGAAATGAGGAGATATACCTTGTTGAAAGGTTTGATTACTGAGAGATTATTGATGCTTGATGATTCTTTACTACGAAGACCGCAAAGGTGTAGTTTTATTGTAGTTGCTCCCCGTGAAGTGTCTATTTACTTAAAGCTGTTCTTGGAAGAAGAAAAGGACAGATTTTCATGGAATGCTTTGCGCCTTGCGTGGGGTGATGAATTGGGTGGGCGAAGGATTGGGAATGTTTATGGAAAGTCCCGGTTAGAATGAAGGTTGATCTAAATGTACAGTATATTCAACAGAGGATTTTGGGACGTCTTTTTTGGACCCCGGTTAAAATGCATAGACTTGGTTTAAGTGAGGATAATAAATGCTGAAGTTGTTCTAAAGAAGAAGTTACTATGTTACACATGTTATGGGATTGTTCAAGGGTTAGGGATGTTTGGAATAGTGTTTTAGATAGAGTTGACCTGGTTTGGAACATTTCTTTTCCTAGGACACCATTGTCGGTACTTTTGAAATCACCAATTGGTACGCGTCATTTGAATTTTGCGAATCTGTGTTGGGTTACTAAAGTGTTCCTGGTGGCGACGTGGCAAATTTTGCACCCTTGGAAGACAAGAAAAAAACCATGTATTGATGAATGGCTATTACAGGTGCAGTTGCTCTCATGATTTGAAAAGATTAAATATTGTGCTTTAGGTAGAGAAGAATTTTTAAGGAGCAATGGAATGCTTTTAATGAGCTCTATGCTTGAAATGAGTGTTAATAGGTCCTGGTTTGTTTTTCAATGAACTTTACAGTGGTTGTTTTGATGAGATGTTTTTATGTTTGTCTTGTTGTGGGTGGTATTGTGTTTTTTATATATATATGATATTCTTTCTTATTTTTTGACTTTGTCATTTCATGGTGTGATTGTTATATATTAATGGGGATGTTTGGATTATTTTACTTTTGATTCGGTTCTATTTATATCAATTATTGGAGTTTATCCTGTTACATTTAAATTTATAATGTTTTTCATATATGTTGTTTCGAAATGATATAATTCTTTTGTAAATTTTAAATAAAGTTGTCAAAAAAACAAAGGCACAATAAATGAATAAAATCTTTCACAATCAATCATCACTAGTATTTGGTATGCGGTTGGCAGTATTCACTGCAGGCCCCAGGATGCAGCAAAATGAGCCCCTTCCTAGTCTCTGTGCTCACTGCTTTGTTGTTATGCACTGGAGAGAATTCACCAGAGATTCAAGGATGCGGCGCATTTGGTTTATTAGTAGTTACTATGCACTTGGGAACATTTGATAAAAGTTTTATGATGCAGCGCACTGGGTCACTCTCAATTCTCAATGGCAGTTGGTATTTGCTTTGGAGCAGTTATTACCAGTTCAAAGATGTAGTGCAATGAGTCTCTCACATTTCTCACTGATAGTTTGTGTGCATTTGGAAACTTTCATTGTATGTTCCAGAATGAAGAACAGTGGCTCTCAGTGTTCCAGGGTATCTCATTGTGCCCGAATGTCAGAGCTTCCATCCGCTTGGTATGCCCATTTTCGTTCGATCTTCGGGGTTTCTAGTCCTCATTTTTGGCCCACAACTCTCTTCCTCAATAATCACTCACGTTCTTGCCCTTTGGCTGTTTGGTAAGATATGGCCGGACTCTGTGTTATGAGATTTGAACTGTTTGCCTCATTGCCTCTTCCAGGGTTGTTTGTAGGGGCGGGCAAACCAGGCAACGTCCCAGGTCACACTTTGGAGTAAGGGGCGCATCAGGGACAGCCTGTTAAATCGGGAGTGAGGCTGCAGCCTTTGCATGTTAACCTAATTAACACTGTAATTGAACAGGCAGCAGCACAACACTCAGGCAGGGGACAAAAGCTTGCCACGCCTCCATGTACCACTATTTGAGGGTGTCAATGGCTTAATTCTCTGCTCAGAGTTTTTTTAAAGACGGCTCCCACCTCCCGAGTTAGCATCTTTTTGGTCTGTTACATGAAAACCCAGAACTGGGGAACACATGCTCGGGTGACATGGAGTCACTTTGCCCAACTAAAAACGTGTCAGTAAGTAGGACAAAAAGTATTTTCTTTACACATTGTGTGTTGCAGTGTTTAAGTTTTAGGAAAAGGGCCATGATTTGGAAAAACGGAAGGTTTGAGGAATGAGTGGATTGCGCTGCAGGGGATTACTTCCTTTGTTTGGTGTTGTAAGTTATGTGAGGGGCCAGTAACGAGAGGCGGACCAATGCTTGTGTTTTTCTCAGTATTAGACATTTTATTAACAATAATGTTTTTCTCAGTATTAGACATTTTAGTAACAAAAAGTGCATATAAATCCTCGCTAAACCTATTCTATCAGGCAGTACTACCCATTTTGACTTATAAAAATCGGTCTAATGGTACAATTTGACCGATTTCGGCCAGTACCATTTGATCGATTTAAAAAAAAATACCGAACATGTGGAGTGGGGATTGCGGGGTTGTCCCCCGCTCCCCATGCTCAGTATTTCTGAGCTTGATGGCTGCAGGTTGTCCCTTGCCTCCTCAACATTGGAGGCGGGGGAAAAAATAAAAATAAAAAGGGACCCTATGGCGTCGGATCTGACCTGCGCTAGAGGGATGGATCTGAATCCGCAGGGGAAGCAGCAGCGAGCGAGCAGGTAAGTAGGGGAGGTGGGGGGGGGGGGTGAAAGGTACATTTTGGGTTGTTTGGCAGAAGTGCAAATCGATTTGCATTGAAATTGACTACGATCAATTCCGCCGCAAATAATTACACTTCGGTCAAACAACCCAGATCCTATCAGGTAGTTCCATACCTAGTCTAGGCATAAACAAAACTGGCCCTCACACTAAAAAACAAAACATTCAAAGCAAATTATAAACAACATAAATGAGTAAATAACCAACAAGTATTGATTTGGATGACCTTCACCTGTCCTGAGTATATCCCTTCCCAGGATTGCTCAAAGTCAATTTTTCCAAATGTTCAAAGCAAAAAGTGGTCTTGAACCAGTTCTTGTAAGTTCCAAAGGAAACATAAGTTCACCAGACAAAAATCCACTGGAAACAGCTCTTCAGCTTTCTGTTGAAAAGTTCCCCTTCTAATTCTAGCCAAGAAAACAGCACCAATGGTAATCATAGATATCTTCTTTGCAAGATTGTTTTGCCACAGTTCAAAGGATAAAGAAACCTCCTCTACTTCAACAACTCCCCATGTATTTTTGACCTCTGCAGTGCCTTTGGATTAATTGTCAGGATGCCTCTTCTTAGGGTGATGCTTCTGATTGAGGTAAGGGGGGCAGAGTTTGAGGCGCTTGTGGGGGATTAATAGCATTTTGAATGTAATGTGCTCTCGTATCGGGAGCAAGTGAGCAGCTCTTCTAACGGCAGAGATATGATTGTTTTGTCTCTATTGATTTTTTGGTATACAATAAGGCAATCAATTAGAGCACATACTACTTGAAATATTGAAATAAAGTACAGAAAAAAAGACTTTCAAGAAGTATTCCCTTGGGTGAAATAACCTAATTTAGTCTACCTGCGGCTGCTTTTCTCACCTGAACTTATCAGTTTCTGCTCTGAGGAGACCATGGTATTAGCCTATAATAGATTGAAGAGAGACCCGAGGATCAACAACAAAATATGATTAACGAAAGCAACAACACAGAAGTGGTGAATACTACCATTCATACTGGCGGACGGAACTACAAATCTGAAATAGAAGCACGGACATACAAAGACCACTAACTACGGACTGCAGTGCCTGACATAGCTCCCTTGAGGCTTTCAATACGCAAACAGGCATACACTCTAAAGTAGAACATACCAGCTTTTTAACACAGGAATTTTTTTAACTCAAATGACAACCAACATTTATATAGATCTAAAATCTTGTCATTTTTTCATATGATAACTGCATTTGCTAAAATCACAAGACTCAGAATTTGTTGAACCTGAAGCCTCAGTCTACTGTGGCGGATCAGAAGAAGGACACAGACTCTCGGAGGACATTTGCAAGGTGTATTTATCAATAATAATATGAAGGCCCAACTATTCTTATAGCTATGGGGTATTGCCTACTTGCGTGAATAACTAAGGTGCTCGTCAGTCGTCTGTGAATGTCCAAAAGGAATATGTTTACTGTCCAAAAGCTAATGCTAACTGACCCTACCACTAACTTAACAAACTAAGGTCAGGAGAATGACTCCCTTCTCCTGATGGGTTCTTCACGCACTTCTCTTCTTAGTTTGTAGGCTTCTTGTTAATAAGCAATTTTAAATAGTCTTTCGGGACTTTTCTTATCAGGTTGTGCAGCTCACTCATGAGATTCTTGACTTTACTTTCCTCGTTAGAAATGGCTTTCCTTGACTCTTGTTGAATCCTTGGATCAATCTTAATGGGCTCTGCATGAGCTGGTGAAGTAATGTTTCCTGTATGGTTCTTGTTTCCATGACATTTATAGTTCACCTTTTCATGGCCTGGTCTCTTGTGTGGTTTGTTGATCCTAGAGGCTTCATTGGCCTTCAGTTAACCATATTATTTCATTATTATATTCCAGTCTCTGACCCAGGGTTAACTTTCCCCTCCACTCAGGGTTGTGGTATCCCTGTTTAATTGATCTCCCCCTCAGGGGTGTCTGTTATTCTCTTTCTTTTATTAAGACAGTTCTTAAATTTGGTTCCCAGCTTTTCTCATTTCTTCTGGGACGAGTTTCTTGGAGCATATGAGTCCTTTTTGGTGTCCCTTTCCTTCTGGGTTCCCCTGCTAACTTCAGTACTGTTTGGGAATGTCTGCAGGATTCTTAAAGGCCTGGGATCCTCTCCAGTTCTCTGTCCTCTGTCTCGCATTCGGTTTGTTCTCGCTGGTGTCCTCGCTGTACGACTTTTGCTTTTTCTTCCGTCTTCTTGGTATCTTGACAGGAAACTGTGCTATTTGCTGTGGCTTCTGGTGTGGTGTTGGCGTCATTGCACGAGCAGCCCTCCCATCTCGATGATCTCGTGGTCATGCCACAACCCAATCTCTGACACCATCCTCTCTTCTTTCCGTCTTTCTCGAATGCCGGCCTTCCAGCATTTGCTTTGCTGGTCCCAGACAACTCTGAATTTCACGGGCTATGAGTTCTCATGCGGCTCTGACTACCTACTGCTAGTCAGTTTGCGTTCCTCTCTCATCTCTCTCTTGCTGACGAGTACTCCTTCTTTAACCTATTTGTTGCAGTAGATTGGTGATTTCCATTTAAAGAGACAACTTTTCTTTCTTCCTGATGATAGAACATTTTAACTTTCTCTTCAGTCAAACCTCTGTACTTGGAAGTATTTGAGATGTTAGATTGTCCCTTGTATGCCATCATGTGCATTGGCTTAGGGAGTTCCTCACAGGAACGGGAGTACTTGTCTCCTAAAGGCGAGTCTCTCCCAGTGAAGTCCCACTTACCTGGACCCCTAGGTAGGGTGTTGCGGAGTGGGCTCAATTTACTTTACTTCACTTTACAAATTTATAAGGCGCTCCTCAGAACTCAGAGGCATATGGGCACGACAAGGACTAACAATCAAACATAGAAACATGGAGATCAGCTTATGGGAAACTGGGGACATGGTTATCATAGAGGCTAGCAGGTTGGTTGAAATGATATGCTTTTCATTTCTTTTTAAAGTTTTCATCCAAGTTTATCTTTCTAATTTCTTCTGGCAGAGAGTTCCAGGCCTTCAGGGCTGCTGCGTAAAAAGCGCTCTGTTTAAGCTATGAGAGTGTGCATCTCGGCTCTTTGATCTGTAGTGTGTCATTTGATCTGAGCGTTTTTGTATTCGACTCCACACGCAGATCCCTTAAAAGATATACAGGTCACATGGGTGTGATGCACTTGTGTGTCATAATAAGTACCCGAAATTGTACCCTATTTTCAATCTCTTCTTGCTTTGGTTACATGGTCAGATCTCCTTAGTCCAGTGATGGTTCTGACTGCGCTGTTCTGTATGACATGTAGTTTTACAAACTCTGTCTTGTTGATTCCCAAAAGAAGACTGCCACACTAATCCATCTTAGATCCAATAATCGCTCTAGTTATGATTTTTCAGTTGCCTTTTGAAATAAAGGGACGAATCGTTGTAAGTAATTTTAGATGGTGTGCAGATGAGGCTACCATGTGGCTCACTTGCGCTCTCATGTTAAGATGCTGATCCAATACAATGCCTAATGTTTTCACTTTTTTTTTAGTTTCTATATGGTGTCCTGCCAAGGTGAATTTTGTAATTTTCCCCTAACTTTTCTATTCTCTTAGGGGTTCCAACAACCATAAATTCAGTCTTTTTTTTTGTTCAATGCAAGTCCATTTTCAACCATCCATGTTTGGATGATGTCATAAACTTCGTTCAATCTCACAGAGTCCTGCTCATTATTTCCTGACAGCGGAGGACACATTGGGTGTCTTGCACATAGTTAGTGAATTCTAACTGATTTTTGTTTAACATCTCAAAAGCGGGGCAGTACATATATTATAGAGAGAAGGTGATAAGCACCCTGGGGGACTCCAAAAAGCAAGGCACTCGGGGGTTGAGGGGGGAGGGAGAGGGAAGGAGGGGAGGAGGCTTCCGCAATGTCGCTGCACACCCTGGGTGTTCTATTACTCAGAAAGGATTGAATCTAAGCTGATGCAATATCCGAAAATGTGGCTACCTCCCTCAACCTGGCGACTAATAGCTGATGCTCGATCAGGTCGAAGATGGCCAATAGATCTAATAACATCAGAAGCGATGTCTCACCATTGTCCATAGTATGCAGCAAATTGGATTTAAGGTCTAGTAGCTGTCTCCATACATGGCCCTGTCTAACATCAGATTGTCAGATTGTCTGCCATGTAGTACCTTATGATTATTCAGGACCTCTGAGATCTGGATATTTGCAACCCGATCTAGGATCTTCAATAAGAACAGGGTGTTGGTTATGGGCCTGTAATTAAGTGCATCAGAAGGACATAACCTAGGCCTTTTTATAAGTGGATATGTCCATGCTGTTTTCAGGTGGTCTGGGACATGACTTGCAGAGAATGAGGTGTTAATGAACTTGGTCAAGACTTCAACCATAGATGCAGAGCAGGTTTTAAATAACTGAGCTGGACAAGAATCCCCCTTACAATTTGTCGGTCTAAGTTTGTCAATGATTGCGATAAGTTCTGTCTGTGTTACAGGGTGAAAATTAAAAAAAGGTGTCATAGTATTATCAGAAGTTTGCTCACTGTCTACTTGGACTGCAACTACTTCCCTTCTCTTACGCACACCATTCTGCATCTTTAATTGGCAGATTCTCCGGTGGCAGACAAGGTGTTTCCAATTCTTTTAGGATTTTAAACATATTTCTTTTTGCTTCTTTTGTGGCCATTTGAAAGCTCTGGAGGCCTCATTAAAGGTTTGTCTGTCACTTTCTGACATAGAATGTTTCCACCTCCCTAGCCTTACAGGGCCGGGGGCTCCCCTTTGGGGAGAAGGGCCAAATTCCCTCAATTAATCACATGTCCATCCCCTTATGGTCATAGCTTCCACTTCTTGAGGTATAGGAAAGCTGCTTAAGAAATCAACACTCCCTTGTTCTTGTCCCTTTCTATGTGCAACAGTAGAACAAAAAGATTGTAAGTCCAAGAACCACCTCATTACTCTGGCATTGGTGTCCTTTCGTAAACTCATCCAAGTCAAAGAGAGTGGTCCGTAATAAGTCTGAATTTTAAGTCAGCCAGATAGTATCCTAGTTGTGTGACGGCCCATTTTATAGCCAAGATCTCCAGTTCAAACGTAGCATAAGATTGTTCCCTGTGGAAAAGCTTCTACTGGTATATAATACTGGATGTTCCACGCCTTCATATTCTTGGGAGAGTATAGTGTCTAATCCCACCTAAGAAGCATCGGTTTGTAACAAAACCTCTCTATTGAAGTCTGGGATCTTCAAGACGGTCTTGTTACTGTCATAAATCCCCAAGGTATCTTATGAAAAGGATACAGTAACCAAAAAGGATACAATTGATAGGGGTCTTCCGGATCCTTGAATTCACACGATTTGATAGAAGTGATGTCGTCAATTTAGACCTTCCAAATGATACAGCTCTCTGACTGGTAAAACAGACAGAGAGAAGGATCACTGGAAAGGGCGTGGGAGAGTAATAGGAAGGCAGCCTAGGAAAAATAAAGCATAATGAGAAACTATCTCAACTAACCTCTCTGATAGAATGGCAATAATGCAAATTCCAACACTAACCTGTAGGCTTAGAACTGGAGTATCCACCAAAGTCAATGAAGAAATCCAGGAAGAAAACCAACGACAACGGAGGGTAGGTTAGTAAGGGAGACTTATCCCGAACGGCACGAGGCTCTCGCTAGATACCGGGTTGGTACACCACAGGATAGCGTCCATAGTTCTGTGCACAGACACCTTCAAATAAAAGTTGTAGATACACCTTCCTTTCCAACCAGGAACAAAACAAATTGGAATGAGTCCACCTGTTATTTCCTCACAGGTTCAAATCAACCGCGTGCTGGATACACGCAGACCAAGTACACGCAGCCAGGACAGCCACGCTTGGAGAGTTCCAGTGTCTGTGTGTGATTTTACACACAAACCAAGTACACGCAGACAGGACAGCCGCGCTTGAAGAGTTCCAGCGTCCGCGTGTGATTTTATATGCGAACCAAGTACACGCAGCCAGGACAGCCGCGCTTGAAGAATTCCAGCGTCCGCGTGTGATTTTATATACAAACCAAGTACATGCAGCCAGGAGTGCCGCGCTTGAAGAGTTCCAGCGTCCACGTGGGATTTTACACACAAATCAAGTACACGCAGCCAGGACAGCCACGCTTGAAGAGTTCCAGCGTCCGCGTGTGATTTTACACGTGAACCGAAAACACGCAGCCAGGACAGCCGCGCTTGAAGAGTTCCAGCGTCCGCATGGGATTTTACATGCGAATCAAGTACACGCAGCCAGGACAGCTGCGCTTGAAGAGTTCCAGCGTCTGCGTGGGATTGAAAGCGGAAACTTACACGCTGACAGGAAAACAGCATACAAATGAAACAGGAAACCCGCGTGTGAGAAGACACGCTCACAAAATCTGCTGAAGGCAGATACAGGAGATCGTGTGTGAAGAAACACGTCGATGAAGGCCAAAGAAGCAACTGACGGGATGCGAGGACGCAGATGAAAAGTTCAGCTACCAAGACGCCAAAATGTTCAATCAGAAGCAGCGAGCCACATATCCACGCTGCTTATAAATATTCTGCCGTAAAACACGTGACAATCCTGAATCACGTGAATTCAACGACGTGAATAATGCAGATGTCGTTTTGCTGGTAATACATCAAACAACCTCCATCTCGAGTAAAACGGTCTAGCAGTTCTATGAGCATAACCCTTTCTGCGTACAGACGGAGTTCCAGATCTAGAGGTAAAATGTCCAGCATGCATGACAGTTACATACAAAGTAACATTTTCAATCCCTCAAAACTCGCTTGATCGTTTTTGTCCCATAGGAGTTTCTGAGGTTGAGAATTCTTTAATTTGTTGGTTAGGTTAGTGGCTATGCTGGAATAATTAGTGATGAAGCGTCTATAATAGCCGGTTAACCCTAGGAAGGCATACAGAACTCTGTTGGTCTTGGGGATGGGCGATAACTGGAGGGCCTTCCCTTTTTTGGTTTGGGTTTGAATTAGGCCATTCACTATGAACATTTTGAGGAGACATATTCCTGGGTTGGCCATTAGACAAAATGTTCTTAGAGCACTGTTGATTTCATACAGATGGTACATGTGCTCGGACTAAGAATCACTGTGAACCACAATGTTGTCTAGGTACGCCCCACAAAATGCTGAGTATGGTTTCAGCATTCAATCCATTAGTCACTGAAAAGTGGCTGGTGCCCCATGAAGACTGAAAGTTAGAACTTTAAATTGGAACAGACATTGCAGTGTTGAAAAGGCTGTCTTTTCTTTTTTGTATGGATTTAAGGGGACTTGCCGCATGTTAGATCTAGGGTGGATATATATTTAGCTGTCCCAGCTTTTCAATCAGACCATCTCAAGTAAAACGGTCTATCAGTTCTATTAGCATAACCCGTTCTGCATACAGACGGAGTTCCAGATCCAGAGGTAAAATGTCCAGCATGCATGACAGTGCCACCCCCAAAAGGAGCAGCATCTCCCCTCTTCAAGTGGAATTTTCTCAATAAAGTGGGAGCATGGATATTGGAAAGAGGTTCCCACAATCTGTCTTCTGGGCCATAACCTTTCCAGTCCACCAGATAATAAGGCCTGCCCGAACGTAATCTCATATCCAGTATTTCTTGTACCTCAAATTCGTCTGATCCTTTCACAGAAACAGCAACAGGCCATATAGGCAATCTAGTGGCATCAGAGCATGGTTTAATGAGTGAGACGTGAAATACTGGATGCACTCGCCATCGTTGTGGCAATGCCAGGCAGACAGCAGCCGGGTTAATCACCTTGAGGACTTCCTATGGCCCTATGTACTTGGGTAACAGTTTCCTTTTTCCCGGTATTTTCAAGTTCTTAGTAGACAGCCATACTCTCATGCCTGCTTTGTAGACAGGTGCGGGTTCTCTGTGAGTATTAGCATAGTACTTATCTCGTTTTTTAGCCCGCTCTAACTGCTGTATTACCTTCGCCTGTATATTATTTAGATCACTGAGATTATGAACGGCTGCAGGAGTGTCCAAAGACAAACCAGAATCCAACGGAATGGATTTGGGTTGTTGCCCATATAGAGCATAGAAAGGTGAAGTGCCTATGGCACTATGATATGAATTATTGTAGGCAAATTCTGCTGCTGGCAGGACCGTGATCCAGTCTGACTGAAACTGAAGACACAAACACTGCAGGTATTGTTCCATAGTGCTATTGGTCCTCTCAGTCTGTCAGTCTGTTTGGGGATGATAAGCACTAGACATCCTGTCATCAATAAGTAATGCCGAGGTTAGTGCTTTCCAAAAACGGGAGGCAAACTGTGAGCCCCTGTCAGTAATTATCACTGAAGGTAGACCAAAAAACCAGAAGAGATGCCTGATAAATAAATCAGCCAGCTCTGCAGCTGTTGGTAACCCAATACAGGGAACAAAAAGAGCCAATTTAGTAAAGTAGTCTATCACAACCCATATGGTATTGTAACCATTATTACTTGGGAGTTCCACCACAAAATCCATTGATATCATGTACCAAGGTTTGTGAGGCACAGGTAAAGATTGTAGTAAACCCACTGGTTTTCCGGGAGTGTTCTTGCATTGGATGCATACTGAACATGTAGAAACATAATCAATTACATCTCGTGTAATAGAAGGCCACCAACACCATCTCTTGAGCAGCTCAAGGGTTTTCTTTTGTCCAGGATGGGCTGCCACAATTGAATTGTATCCCCAAGTGAGAGCCCGGTTCCGAGTGGTTTCTGTTGGTAGATAAAACACCCCTTGTGTGAAAGGTAAATCGTTGTGGATATCTAGATTCAACTCCTGAAACAATCTTGGATTTAGTTTCACCCATTCCTGTAATTCAGATTTGAGGGAAGACTGCGCAGAACAACTACATATCACATGATCTGCCAACAACGTATTTTGAACTGGAAGATCTTCCTTGACCTCCTCACTGATGCGGGACAGAGCATCCGATTTGACATATTGTCTGGCAGGGCGATATGTGATTTGGAAATCAAATTGAGAAAAAACCATATGCCATCTAGCCTGGCGAGCAGTAAGACATTTCATAGTTTTGAATGCCTGAAGATTCCGATGATCTGAATACACCAACACCTGATGTTTGGCACCAAGAAGATGATGTCGCCATTCTCGAAAAGCATCCTTGATCGCAAGCAATTCCCGTTCATTAACGGTATAGTTCTGTTCATAAGATGTTAGTTTACGAGAAAAGAAATCAACTGGATGCTCCTCTTTGGTTTCTGCACAGATTTGGGAAAGAACTGCTCCCATAGCGACACTGGAAGCATCCGCTTCCAAAATAAACTGACAATCAGGGTCGGGATGCTGGAGTACAGGTGCAGTGGTAAATGTTTCCTTTAATGTCTCAAATGATTTTTGGGCGTTTGGATTCCAACAGAATGGTAGTTTGGAACTAGTCAAGCCTGTCAATGGGGCCACTATTTTGCAGAAGGAACGGATAAATCTGCGATAGAAATTCTCAAAAACCTGGGAATGACTGTAGAGCCTTGACATTATGTGGAATAGGCCAATTCAATATAGCTTTCACTTTGGAACGGCTCATTCGGACACCATGGTTGGTGATATCGTAACCCAGAAATTCAACTTCCTGTGTATGAAAGAAACATTTCTCTGCTTTAACAAAGAGTTTGTTCTCTCTGAGCCTTTGTAAAACAGCGGACACATGTTTTACATGTTCTGAAAAAGATGATGAATATATCAATATATCATCCAAATATATCACCACGTACTGGTCCATCATGTCTCTGAAGATGTCGTTCATGAAGAACTGAAACGTGGCTGGAGCGTTACAGAGACCATAAGGCATCACCAGATGTTCGTATAGGCCGTACCGCGTCTTGAAAGCGGTCTTCCACTCATCGCCTTCACGGATGCGAACCAAATTGTATGCTCCCCGTAAATCTAATTTAGAAAAATACACAGAAGTGCCAAGTTGATCTAACAAAACATTTATCAAGGGTAATGGATATTGGTTCTTTATGGTGATGTCGTTAAGAGCCCTGTAATCTATGCATGGCCTTAAGTCTCCTTCTTTTTTAGGAACAAAGAATAATGGAGAGGCAGCAGGCGATTGGGATGGCCGTATGAACCCCATATCAAGAGCCTTATCAATGTAGTCTTTTAAGACAGCATCTTCTTTGGGAGTTAAAGATACACTCAACCAGTAGGTATTTTAGCCCAAGGAATTAGATCAATCGGACAGTCATACTGTGTATGAGGAGGCAGCTGTTCTGCTTGGCCCTTGTCAAAGACATCTGCATATTCATTATATTCACATGGTATATGTGTACTGCTCTGATGTACGACACTGATAGAAAACCCTCCCTCCATAGAGGCCAGAATATGTGATTTGGATGACACCCCTTGACTGGTAAAGCAATGTTCGTTGCAATAGGCAGAAGGATATTGAATCAATCCGGTAATCCAGTCAATGGTTGGATTATGAAGAGTCAGCCAGGCAAGACCAAGCAATAATTTATAATGAGGAGCCGCGATGACATCAAAAACCATTTCCTCTGAGTGCCCATTTGATAAAGTCATTCGAATAGGTACAGTCTCCTGAGTGACCATACCTGAAGTCAAGACTGACCCATCCACAGTGCTCACTGTTTCAGGTTTGTTTTTGGTTATCAAGGGTATAGAGCATTTTTTTGCATATGTAATGTCGATGTAATTATTTGTGGCTCCAGAATCAACCATGGCCCTGGAAACTAACTCTTGATCAACAAAATGTAATGTCACCTCTACAGCTATAGGTGTATAAACTGGAATGGTATGGGAGTCCGATGTAACACTCGACACAGGGACTCCTTCTAGTGTCGAGTTTTGGCGTTTCCGGAACGCTTAACTGTTTTTTTGGGACATGCCACCAGTAAATGCTCAGATGAACCACAGTACATGCAAAGATTGTTTTTTCTATGGTTTTCCTTTTCTGCATTAGATAATCGGCCTCTCACAGCACCGATTTGCATTGGTTCAGGATCATTAGATGAGGCTGCTGGTACCTCAGAACGAACTGATGCTTGCAAGAATGGTTTTCTCTCTCCTTTGCGAGCATTTCTTCGAGCATCGATTTGTAGAATCAGATCGAGCAATTCTGTGAACCCCGTAGGGACCACAGGAACCGTAGACAATGCGTCTTTTAGTTCTTCTGAGAGACCCTCGTAAAAAAACGCGGTTTTCTTATCTTCAGGCCATTGGGTCTCGGCGGTTAATTGATTAAATCTGGCTATGTAGGCTAATAGTGTTTGATTACCTTGTTGTAGGTTAAGTAATTCCAGATCTGTGGCTTGAGTGGAATAACGCATATCAAAGACCTTGCTCATGGCAGATAGAAGCTTGTCACAATCGTACAACAAAGGACTGTTAGTCTCCAATAAAGGATTAGCCCAAGCAGCAGCTGTGCCCCCCAAATGGGAAAGCATGAAGGCCGCCTTTGTAGTTAAATCAGGAAATGAGTTAGGCCGGCACAGGAAACGGCGTCGGCACTGATTGACAAAGGTTCTATAGGTTTTGGGATCTCCTGTGAACCTTTCTGGAGCAGCCAAAGGAAACTGCGTTGGCATAATCACTTGAAGGTTTTCCTGTTGTGTTACCGGGGTACCGGATCCGGATGCAATGGCAGCTGGAGCCAGTGTTCCCTGAGGAGCAGTCCGAATAGCATCTTGCATAACATCCATGCGATGACGCAGTGTGTCCTGTGCCGTGATCATTTCATTTCTCAAATCTGTGATTAATTGAGTCAGAACCGTTAAAGGATCCGTACCCTGCATGGCTTCTGATTCTGTCATAAATCCCCAAGGTATCTTATTAAAAGGATACAGTAACCAAAAGGGATACAATTGATAGGGGTCTTCCGGATCCTTGAATTCACACGATTTGATAGAAGTGATGTCAATTTAGACCTTCCAAATGATACAGCTCTCTGACTGGTAAAACAGGCAGAGAGAAGGATCACTGAAAGGGCGTGGGAGAGTAATAGGAAGGCAGCCTAGGAAAAATAAAGCATAATGAGAAACTATCTCAACTAACCTCTCTGATGGAATGGCAATAATGCAAATTCCAACACTAACCTGTAGGCTTAGAACTGGAGTATCCACCAAAGTCAATGAAGAAATCCAGGAAGAAAACCAACGACAACGGAGGGTAGGTTAGTAAGGGAGACTTATCCCGAACGTCACAAGGCTCTCGCTAGATACCGGGTTGGTACACCACAGGATAGCGTCCATAGTTCTGTGCACAGACACCTTCAAATAAAAGTTGTAGATACACCTTCCTTTCCGACCAGGAACAAAACAAATTGGAATGAGTCCACCTGTTATTTCCTCACAGGTTCAAATCAACCGCGTGCTGGATACACGCAGACCAAGTACACGCAGCCAGGACAGCCACGCTTGGAGAGTTCCAGCGTCTGTGTGTGATTTTACACACAAACCAAGTACACGCAGCCAGGACAGCCGCGCTTGAAGAGTTCCAGCGTCCGCGTGTGATTTTATATGCGAACCAAGTACACGCAGCCAGGACAGCCGCGCTTGAAGAATTCCAGCGTCCGCGTGTGATTTTATATGCAAACCAAGTACATGCAGCCAGGAGTGCCGCGCTTGAAGAGTTCCAGCGTCCATGTGGGATTTTACACACAAATCAAGTACACGCAGCCAGGACAGCCACGCTTGAAGAGTTCCAGCGTTTGTGTGTGATTTTACACGTGAACCAAGTACACGCAGCCAGTACAGCCGCGCTTGAAGAGTTCCAGCGTCCGCATGGGATTTTACACACGAATCAAGTACACGCAGCCAGGACAGCCGTGCTTGAAGAGTTCCAGCGTCTGCGTGGGATTGAAAGCGGAAACTTACACACGGACAGGAAAACAGCATACAAATGAAACAGGAAACCCGTGTGTGAGAAGACACGCTCACAAAATCTGCTGAAGGCAGATACAGGAGATCGCGTGTGAAGAAACACGTCGATGAAGGCCAAAGAAGCAACTGACGGGATGCGAGGACACAGATGAAAAGTTCAGCTGCCAAGACGCCAAAATGTTCAATCAGAAGCAGCGAGCCACGTATCCACGCTGCTTATAAACGTCCTACTGTAAAACACGTGACAATCCTGAATCACGTGAATTCAACGACGTGAATAATGCAGATGTAGTTTTCCTGTTAATACATCAAACAACCTCCATCTCGAGTAAAACGGTCTAGCAGTTCTATGAGCATAACCCGTTCTGCGTACAGACGGAGTTCCAGATCCAGAGGTAAAATGTCCAGCATACATGACAGTTACATACAAAGTAACATTTTCAATCCCTCAAAACTCGCTTGATCGTTTTTGTCCCATAGGAGTTTCTGAGATTGAGAATTCTTTAATTTGTTGGTTAGGTTAGTGGCTATGCTGGAATAATTAGTGATGAAGCGTCTATAATAGCCGTTTAACCCTAGGAAGGCATACAGAACTCTGTTGGTCTTGGGGATGGGCGATAACTGGACGGCCTTCCCTTTTTTGGTTTGGGTTTGAATTAGGCCATTCACTATGAACATTTTGAGAAGACATATTCCTGGGTTGGCCATTAGACAAAATGTTCTTAGAGCACTGTTGATTTCATACAGATGGTACATGTGGTCGGACTACGAATCACTGTGAACCACAATGTTGTCTAGGTACGCCCCACAAAATGCTGAGTATGGTTTCAGCATTCGATCCATTAGTCACTGAAAAGTGGCTGGTGCCCCATGAAGACTGAAAGTTAGAACTTTAAATTGGAACAGACATTGCAGTGTTGAAAAGGCTGTCTTTTCTTTTTTGTATGGATTTAAGGGGACTTGCCGCATGTTAGATCTAGGGTGGATATATATTTAGCTGTCCCAGCTTTTCAATCAGATCATCAAATCTCAGCACTGATTAGTCTATGGAGAACAGCCAAGACTGATCTGGTTTGGCGACTAACACAATACAGGAGGACCAAAGAGACTCAGGGGGGCTTGATAATATCCTCCTTGAGCATCTCTTCTTTTTCTTTTTCAATTATTTTCTTCCGGGTTTCATGAATTCTGTAGGGTTTTAGATTAACAGTTCTCCCTGCCAGTGTTCTATTGTAATGAAAACAATTAGTAACCCTGCTGGGTTGTTCTGAGAAGAAGTCGGGATACTTTGCTTGAAAGTCATCCATGTTGGTCTGTTTAGAGTGTGATAGATCAAAGGCACCTTCCCTATCAGAGTCAGTCAGGTGAGCAGCCATGGTTACACTGGTATTCTCACTATAGTCTGTTCTCCACTCCTTAAGCAAGTTGTCATTATAGATTTGTGCTTTTTGTCTTCTATCTGGATGTGAGGTGAGATAGTTTAGAGGGCCTTTATTTCCAAGACTTTATATGGTCCGTACCACTTGGAAACCGTCTTGTTTTCCGAGGTTGGTAGGAGATCCAAGACAGATTGTTCAACTGAGAAAGCTCAGGGTCTGGCAGGTTTGTTGTAAGTAGTCTGTTGTTGTTCTTGTGCTTGTCCTAGACATTCTTTTTACAATTTCTCTTACCACGGTCATATGGGCTAGTCATGTTTTTGTGGTTTCAGAAATTGGTAAAAGGGGCTCTGCCCTTCCCTCCCACATCTCCTTTAGCAGGCCTAATAATTCTCTGCATTCCCTCCAATAGAGAAATATCCCATGAATGCTTGTGGCATTTTCCTGATGGCAAACAACGCCCATGGTAGCATTATATCCCAGTTTTCCCTTCTGGTTGCCACCAACTTGCGGAGTATTTTTTTAATGTTTGATTGAAACATTCAATTAACCCATCGATTTGTGGATGGTATACCAACATTTTCAGAGTTTTAATATTAAGCATCTCTTTTACCTCCTGCATGAATGAAGACATTAAGATGGTTCCTTGGTCCGTAATGGTCTCCTTTGGAAATCCTACTCTCGAAAGAAAAGGTAGTAGATGTTTTAATATTTTTTGCATTGTATTGTCACGCAGGGTAAAGGCTACAGGGTAACAAGTGGCATAGACCACGTTTACCAGGATAAAGCGATTTCCTAGACTAGATGTCTCCAGAGGGCCCGCTATATCCATTGTAATCCTTGAAAAGGGGACATCGAAGATGGGTAGTGATTGCAATGGGGCTGTTGGAACTGGAGTGGTTGCTGTTTTCTGACTTTTGTTTGTTTGTTTATTGTTTATTAAAAACAAATTCAACCTTAACAAAATATTGAATAGTTAAAAAAAGGAAAATGAATAAGGTAAAGTACAAGAATAAAAAAAGGCATAAACACAGTTAAATAAAACAACATTTCATAATGTGTTTAGTCCTCAATTGATTGTGTCAGAAAAAAAACAGTGTACTCAATCCATGAAATAAATTCATTTGTGAATAAAAAGATGCAATTCAAAATGCGATCATAATACCAAATTATGTATTCTGCACAGTGTCCTCCAGAGTAAGGGAAAAAGTAATGGCCTATTCATGCTAGTTCAAATTAATTCAAGTCATCTAACTTCAGGTTGTTAATAAAAGTAACCAATGAGATCACCATTGACACTTGATCCAAACAAACAACTGTGTCAAAATATTTTTGAAAACAACAGTACTTCCTACTTCTCAATGAAAAACATTCTGTGAACAGGTGCTTCAAGGTTTCGGTGTTGCCTGCCTGTTTGCAAAATCTACATCCAGCTTCTGTCACCAAGAGCCTTTTCCATCTAAGCAGAACCTCCTTAGTAGGAAGGAGGTTCCAACGGGACTGCAAGTAAGTGTCCCTAATCTTGGCACTTGGGAACCGCAGTCCCTTTCATTCTGTGTTCGCGTTGCAAATGGGACAGGCTGGTGTATTGATGCAGGCTTTCTGTACTTGCACACCAGTCATGCGCAAATGTTTTTTTTAACCCTTTCTGGATTGTTTATTAGCTCTTCCTTTCCAATTTCCAACCTGCACAGTATGATTTCAGAGCGGTTGATGAGGTTTGCCAGCGTGGGTACCTGGCCGGAATTCATGACCTCAGCAATGGGCAGGTATAAGGTGCTATCACAGGGTTGTAAAACTTTAGCATATAATAGCAAGAGACGCCAATGGCCTTTCAGGGAGGTCAGCCCAAATTCATGTCTGATGGCACTCACAGGTACTGAGTTTGAAACCCCTACGACCTTGTGCCAAATCACACTCTCAAGCCGGGTGAGATAGACCAGAGCCCAGTCTTGCAGTCTCTTTATTATGTTTCTGTTTATGTGCTTATATCGCGCCGAAAGCCTGCAGGCATCAGGGTGCGCGAAACACAAAACAGAGGCAGCCTATAAGACAAACATTCAACAATGTCTTTCTGATGGGAATAATTTAGGCCATGCGCTAGGATGACAGTGAACTTATTTAAACTGGTGGGTTTTAAGCGGACTCTTGAAAGTCTGGTGGTTGTTTTCCAATTGAAGGATCAGGGGTAGCTTGTTCCAGCATTGCACTGCCTGTAACGGGAAGGATTTCCCCGTGTCTGTTACTCGACTAAATCGTGGTAGATTTAACTAGCCCTGATCTTCTGATCTTAGAGACCGCAACGGAGTGTATTTAGAGAAATGTTTCTTGAAATACATAGGGGCTCCACCATGTAGACACCCATGGACAATTGTCATAGATCTGAAAGTGATTCTTTCCTCTATTCTTAGCCAGTGTAGTGATTTCCTTCCTTCCATTATGGGCTCTCTATTCTTTATCCTTTTGATGTTACGAACGCCATTATTTTCACTTGACATTTCTCAATTTCTTTCTTTGGGGCTCCTAGCAGCAATGCATTGCCATAATGCAGTCACGATAGAATAATGGCCCTGGCAATCGTTGCCGTATTTTCCTTGTTTAAGAAAGGACGGGTGGCTCTCAGAAGGCGCAGGTAATAAGCATTATTCTTATAAAGGTATTTAACCTGCACATCAGACCCCACTGGTGGCTCCACCATCATCCCGAGCATTTTGACCGGTGTCATTACTGGGATGACTGCCTCCTTACTCACAAAGGCTTTGTATTCTGCACCTAATTTAGCTCTGGCCTGATGTGTTCCAAAGATCAGTAATTCTGTCTTGGTATTATTTGGACACATCCAATTATGTTTCATCCATTTATCTATGAGTTCATAGATTTCAGTTGTTTTGGCACCTTCCCTAAGATTATCACCTTCCAGTTCAAAGATGAACTGGGTATCGTCGGCGCAGTTCGTGAAGAACACGCCGACGCTTTTCAAAAGATCGCAAAGGCATCACATGTACAGGTTAAATAGCAAGGGAGATAGACTTGCCCCTTGGGGGACTCCGAATTCGATGTGGGTGGCCTCAGAAAACCTTTCCCCTTAATGCACTCTAGCTTTCTGGTCAGCTAGGAAGGATATCAGCCACGCTAAGGCAGCCGGAGAGCATGCCGCTATTTTCTCCAATGCTTTTTGCAGCAGTTGGAGAGCCACTAAATCAAATGCTTCACTACAGCATCAGTATTCCCGCCTTTCTCTTGTCCAAGATAGCAAACATACGTGTCTGCAGGTTTAACATTGCAGTTTCCTTGCTGTGAGCATCTCAAAAACCAGATTGTTGCTCATGTAGAATCCCATGGGTTTCTATGTGTTTTTGGAATTGGTTTGTTGCTACCTTGTCCAAGATTTTCAAGATAAAAATTGAATTATGTAATAGGGCGTAAATTGGTGGGATCTTTAGGTTCTAAGCCTGCCTTCTTGATTAAAGGTGTGATAGTTACCTCTTTTATACACTTTGGTACTATCCCCTCCTGGAAAGATGCATTCACAATTCGAGTGAGGATTGGCGTGACTAGATTTTTATTGTCCAGGATGATTTTAGCTGGCAGAACATTTTCCCCGCATGTCGTGGGTCTCATCTTGGCCAGTACTGAAGACAGCTCTTCCTCTGAAACAGGGAGGAAACTAAAATTGGACGATTTACACTGTCCAGATTTTAGTATGGGTTGAGGTACTGCAGCTCCAGGTTCTTTTCTAGGTAAGATAATGTTATCTCTGGCCTTCTGAATTTTTGCAGAGAAGGCTTTATGCACTATTTGGCAGTCCTCCTCTGTTGGAATAAATGGAGGAGTAATAACCTTTGGTTTGTCCATACTCTTGAGGATTTCGAAGATGTTCCTAGTAGCATTTGGGGCTGCTGATATCTCTTTCTTAAAACAGTTCCTCTTTGCTTCCCTAATCTCTTTTCTATATTCTGAGTTTATTTGTTTCCATCCCTCTTTATTATCTGGTGTGGGATTTTGCATCAATTTCCTTTCTGTGTTTTGTTTTTCAAGTTTAAGCTTATTCAGTTCTCCATGAAACCATTTATGATTGTTATCGGTTTTCCTAACTAATCTGTGTTTTAGCGGGGTGAACTTTTCCACCATTTTACAAATGTGTAAAGTGAACTGCTTAAGTATTTTTTTGCATGAATACTTGTCTTGGATCCTTTTCAGACAGGGTTGCAATTGCTCTGGACCTAGGTTTTTAAAATGACACACCTTCACATGTGGATTACATACGGCTATGGATGGATTTTTTAACAGAACTTCAAAGCAGACCGCGTGGTGGTCCAACCAGATACAGGGTTCTGTGATAACATTCTGGGTGTCCAAATTGTGGGTTATCACCCAATCCAATTGGTTGCCATTAAATGTAGTAGATTCCTTATTTATCACTACGTGATCTAGGTTGTTCAGGCTGTTGTCCTGTTGGATCGCTTCTTTATCTTAATTATTCCCTTTCCATCTATTAAAGTCTCTCACCAGTAATGTTGCCATGTTTGAGGACCTTATGTTATTCAATTGAGAAGTTAACTCATTACAGAAGTCCGACACAAGTGCTGGTGGTCTGTAAAGTACTATAATGTTGGTGCAGTCATTTGGGGTGTGCGTATGTTTAAGATGTAATACTTCGTAGCCACTACATGATAAGTTTGCTTTAAATAGATTAATGGATTCTTTTGCAATGGCGGCCACACCTCCACCAACTCCACAGAATCTGGTCTGATTGTAGATTATATAACCTTCTGGCACTGCTATGTCACATACTGGGCCCACTGGGTCCTTTAGCCAGGTTTCCATAATACACATGATGTCCAGCTTTTTCTCCTGCATAAAGTCATGTATACTAAGTGCCTGCTTGTTCAGGGATCGAGTATTGACTAAGCAGACTTTCAAGGTTTTGGGTGATTGAGTTGGTAGATTACACCCTTCTCTTCCCGAGTCCTGTACTATATCAGTAGCTCAATGGCATGTAACACGTTTGGGCTGGTTTTACACTATAAACATCTAATTAAAGCGACCAGAGGAAACTTATTGTATCGAAACTTAATTCTTTTCATTTGGGGAATATAGTAGTCTGCTTTTTTCCTCAGGAGGTGCCTGAGGAAGTCTTTGTTTGAAGAACTTGTAATTGGATAGCCAAGATAGATAGTTGTATTAGTCCTCTCTAGGGCAACCCCATTAACAGAGCAACTTAATGTCATTTTACGTGTTTGCCTTGCAAATGACATTAGGTGGGTTTCCTTGGAATTTATTTTAAGGTTATTTTCACTTGCAAAGCCTTCAAAAGCCGCCAACAGGCGGCATAACCCCGTTTGGGTATAATCCAGTAGCACAAAGTCATCGGCATAAGCCATCCAATTTATTGACACATTTCCAATTATAGGCGGGGCAAGGGAGGCTGCCTCCAATGAGGAGCCTGCATCTGCAATTGTAGAGGAGGTCCCAGACATGACCTGCACTCCTGCCCCTCATTTCCAGGTACCAGGAGAGTACTCACCAAGGTATGTGACGTATGAGGAGCAGATGAACCAGCAAATAGCTGCACTGGGACTCTGCCCAGTGTACATCAGAAGATCCATACCTGTTGAAACGCCCATAACCAGACAGCCTTGGGCAGCACGATACCCTATTGGACAGCCGTACCAGCCACTGAGACGAAATGAAGAGTACCTACAGACGGTCCATGAAGAGAACCAATGAGCCTTAATGGAAGGCCAGTGGAAATGACACAAGGGCCTGGACAGACTCGCGCATGAACAAAAACAGCTATTGAAGATAGCACGCCAGTGCGAGTAGCTATGGAAATAGACACAGGAAAGAGACGATGTTGAAACGTAAGGGAACGTTGTTATGAGACAAGATGGAAGCAACCAACCAGTTAAACGCGTGTAAATAGGCTTGGAATGTAAGAAGCTAAGAAAACGATACTACTTGCAATGCTTAGTAGAAGAATAGAGCGGCAAGCGCCAACTATATCTACCTCAATAAGGCACACTATACAAGTGCGACTCCATTTTGTAAAGCAGAAATGTACCTAACACGTGATCTTCCAGGCGCAAAGAGGTACCACTGCCTGATGTCACCCAGAACCCGAGCATGCCATACATTTTCCTTATAAGAGGCTACAGTTTCGAAGCCATACCCAGCCAACTATTTGACACATAGCCCAAGATACTGATTGATGGAAGGGAGGCAGGGTGAAACTTGGGACACCAGGCACCTGGGTGTCCATTCTGCATTCTGCTAATAAAAAGTAGAGATTTATGTCTAGGGGTGTAACCTGCCCAATCACAATGGACCAAGTTACCTAGAGTCCTATATATCGTAGAACCAATGAGACGTCGTACTTGTAGTGACGTCTATCACGTGTGATGTAGAGGGAGGGGCGTAGACGCCCACCTGCTAAGAATTATCCAATCCGCATGCTCTATTATCATATACAGATATAGCACCTATACTTAAGTTACCTTTCCTAACCAATTATATTGCATGTCGAGTTTTTTGTTGAATTAGACGTCAATGATGATGTGTTTTATGCATAAAGGTTGCTGTTCAACTGAAGTTCGAGGATGTCGGAGAGAGACAGGTGATCGCAACGATGCTGATTTCCATTTGTTTCCCTGTTTTATGTACATGTCATTAAACAGACTTCCCTTTGCCAAATGATTGCGTCCTCATTATCGAGTTGTGTTGGGAGTAAGTGAATCCTGCACCCCATTCCTCACGTGGTGCAGCTATCTTTTCTTACAAGTACTAGAGGGTGAGCACTGACCTATGGGCCCGTTAGTGGATATCTTGTCCTCTTTTACACTTGGTAGCGTGAGGATGGTTTCGGCCATCGAATTATGGATTACTGATTAATATAGTTGTAAGACACCTATAGACCGACGGCACGAAGTAACTCTAGGCCTTCGGCAATATCACAAGTCCTTTCACCATTCCGGATGAGTAGGCTTAGAAGCTTCCCGTGGACAATGATAGTATAATTTCATAAAAATGTGCAGTGGGTCTGAAGGAACCCGCTTTCCAAGCATAACCGTTCTCATTCCCACAGGCAGCCAATCGGATGAAAAGACTGCAAGAGGCTGAAAAGGAAGGGGCGGTGATCCCGAATCTCCCGAGAGGAAAAAGATGCGATCGGTGAGTGAAACAACAAACTCGTTACTTTGACAAATGTTTTGTAGGCATTAGAAAAAGCAAGGGAAAGGTAACGGAGGGTGGCGGAGAAAAAATAAAATAGTCAGAAGTAGAGAATAGTGTATATATATATATATATATATGGGGTTAATAACTCGAGTTTAAAAGAGAAAAGCGTAAAGGTTATCGGGGGGGTGACACCCGAGAGAAAAACGTAAGGTTATCGGGGGAGCACCCGAGAGAAAAAAGTAAGGTTACCGGGGGGTGCACCCGAGAGAAAAACGTAAGGATTTGCCTTGTTCCTGCGCTTTAATACAGCGGTCAGAAGAAACGTGAACTCAGAGCCCATATAATAAGGGACAATTAGACTACGATGATGTTTAAAGACGCATTAAAGGAGTTTCTTTAAACTCCATGACGGGGTATTGATTAGAAGGCAGGTATATGTATGACCAGCTGGTGTCCGTCTAGTCTGTCAAGTGTCTTTCCTATGTGTTCTGTTGTATGCTGAATGTAAGAGAACTGTATTGTTGATTGTGTGAGATGAAATTTTATTTTACGCGACTCTGTGAAGAAGACGGAATCGCCAATGAATTGATGGTTTTGAGTTAATTGATAGTATACATTTTGGCGGGAAAAGATTGGATTGGAGCTTGCGTATCTGGTGCTCGCTCATACTAGTAGAAGGATAACAAACTGTATAAATATTGTTGGTAACGGAATTGAAATGGAGGAGGTCACCCCACTTGCGCATCTATGCAAGCAACTACCTAAGCATGCACCTATATTAAAAAAATGTAGGTGCATGCGACCACTTTTTAAGGAAGATCTTTAACCATAAAGAACCGTAAGTAATTGTGTTCCCACTTAATAACACAGATATTTTCTGACTCCTGTCGGGAAATACAATTGTTCACACACAATCTCTCTTTGATGCAATAAGTTCTTGTACCAATTTGTGAAAGTCAGCCTTAGAGCTTCCGAGTGATTTGAAAAGCGTTCCTCCATTTAATTGGAGGCACACGGCCACTCCGGTAACATTAAACAGTTTAACAATGGGAAATTAAAAACCTTTCTTTATACGCGAGCACTCCACCTTTTACTAGAATTGCGTGCGATATAGTTCCATTGGCAGCAGGACTCTTCACATTGATGAACAGTTTCTACTCATTCCCACTCTTACGTGAGTTCATTTAGAGATGGTAACAGTTACCGGTAAGGTTTTCAGAGTGAACCTGAACACGGAGCTTCACTCACTGGCTTCAGGAACACTACGGTTGCGGGCTGCTTCCACATCCCAACTTCTTCTTCTACCACTTTAGGCACACTTGGGACCCACACCTCTCTGCAGCATGGGTCTTCTGGTCCGGCCTTACCAACGGGGAGTCTCCTTCACTCCTCTGTCCTTATACATGGGCCACGGGTTGCAGCACGATCACTGCTCTGCCATTACAGTCACTAGGCGCACATGGGAAGACCTTCAATCTCAGCACGTCTCTGTGTAGCCACAGCAAGATAGGGTTTGTGAACACAGGAACCTCTTAGAACTTGCAAGAGAAATCTGCTTTCCTCATGTCCCGGTGTCCCTTAAGCGATCGCACTTCCTTATGAACTGTCAGCCTCATGCTCTTCTGCTTCTGCTACTAGTGCCAGCTCTTGCTCCAGTTTTTCCCCAGCTCCTCATTTCTCCCTCCTCCGGCTGCAGCCCTGTATGCCTCTTGGGAGGGCCAATTGAGTTCAGATGCAGGCCCTTACTGTTAATTGCCTGACCCTGGCAAAGGCTGTTAGGCCTGCTTGCTGCCCTTCACTTCTACATTCCTCTTCAGTCTTCCTCTTTGTCTCAGTACCTATGGATAGATTTAATTCCCTTAGTCATTTTAACAGAGGGGCTGTTTGCTTTAACATTATTAGAGGAAGACGGTAGGAGGCATTTGTTTTTTTGGGATAAACATGATTTGTTCTTCTGGTATATTATATTGTGAGGTTACAACCTTAGGATTTACCATCTCAGTTTTACCAGGAGGTTTAGAGATATTAAAATGACAATAAGCCATAACCTCTTCTGGCATAGTGGTAAGAGTATCCCTTTCAGAGGAAAAATACTGTGTCTCATCCCACAGAATCTCCTCACTACCCTGGGCCTTGTTCCACCCAGGTGATCCTCCTCCAGTACAACGCCCCCAGGGTTGGGATCAGCAAGCGCCTGCCCTCTCCTGGCCCCATGGGAGGAGACTTTAGGCAGGGTTTTAGTGAGGGGTCCGTAGAATTCTTCACATACCCTTCCCCTTAAAACCTGACCTCCTGTTCCAGATTCCATCTTCCCTCCTACTTCTTCCACCCGGTCTTTCTAGAAGGGTCACCAGTTCTCCAGTCCCAGACTGAAGTACTGTCAGTAAAATGTCCACATGCCCATTAATCAGAAGGGGAATATGCTGGCTTTTTCCCTTTTCCCAGTTTAAAATGTTTTTAGTTTCTTTTGAGCGATATTAAAAAACCACTCATCACAACATGGAATTTCAGTACTCAAAACCATAAAAATATGAAGGTCCGATATTACAGTCACATATATTGAATAACTCTTCCCTCGAATGGTTACATCAAGGCCAGTTAAGGGATATTTTTCCAATTGTCCATGTACGCAATTAACTTCTTAATATCCCATGTTTCTCCAACCAACTGAAAGTATAATAGTTTGTATGGAAAATATTTTACTTCCAGTATCTAACTGGGCCCAACTAGTCTTATCTTGAAACATCATAGGTATTCTATAAGTGGTTTTATTCCCAGTATATAACATGGCATTTGTCTGATCGCTTTGTTTAGAGGTAAACAAAGTTACAGAAGACATGCTGTCTTTAGAAATAGCCTGATTTTCCTGTTCCCACTCATCTTGCAAGAACCGATATGAACGTTGTGCTCTACATCCATATTCATAATGGTCAAACCCCCCACATCGTAAACCTCTTGACTCAGGAGATATAGCTCTTCAAACAAAACAAAATACAATCTCTAAAAGAAGACGTGCTTTCCTGTGAACTTCCAGAGTTAGAATGTTGAGATGCCTCAAAGCCTAGAGGTAAAGCTTTATCTCCCACCATAGAAGTGTACAAATGTACAGTCCGAGACAGAGAAGAACATCTATATGATCGTATATCACTACATTTGATATTTCCTTCAAAAGGATGAGGGTTTTGTCCTTCCTCTATGCTCCAGGTGTAACTTGCTGACTTTTCGAATAGAGGTTCAAGTTCTGTGTAACTATTGCCTTTCTCAAAACAATATAACATGGTAGTCTGAGAATTCTCCCTTTTTGGTTTATGTAAGGGCTCAATGTTAGGGTAGAAGCTTTCTTTTCCTCTAGCACATAGCATGGTATTCTGCTGATCTTCCGTTTTAGTCTTGCTAGAAATAGTGTCACAAAGTTCACAAGTCAAAAAGGAATTCTGGGGACACTACTGCATTGGCAGGTGTATTTCTCTCCCGATGCTATGATTCCCAAGCTAAATCATACATTAATCTGCCCAGTCTATCTCCTCGATGGATTTTATGGGTAGTGTTTGAAAAATTGAGAACCTTAGGTTTCAATTCGTTTCCAGTAGAGATAAGGGGATAGATCTTAAATCTGGGTCCTCGTTATGGTATAATATATGCAGAGATATAAATGGGAAATTCTACCTCTAGCAACAAAGACACTATCAATTTGTCCTTTCCGGGTATAATATGATTGTGAGGGAAATACAGATGATACACATTCCCTTCAGCAAATTGTCTTTTTGGTAAAATAGCCTTGCCTGAGAGTTTGAAAATTGTTATTCCTCTGTTCATTCTAAGAGGCGACTGATTGCAGGGAACTTCTCTAATGTTCTCTGCTCCTTTAATGGAAAAGGGTTCAGAACTCCTTTTGTCTCCCTAGTAAGGGAGGGGTTAGAACCAGGGTTTGCATGGGAAGTACAAGGGGCACGAGAAGGAGGAATAGGCTCAGACCAACTTGTCTCTGAATCTGCCTCAGTTTGATCTGAATCTACTAAATACATTGTGAATTCCCAGTTTGTATCAGCTGATTCTGATCCCACTAATGACACCATATGCGAGGGGTCAGTAATGCAAGGCAGACAACTGCTTGTATTTTCCTCAGATTTTTTATTTATTTTAATTTTAATTTTTTTAAAATTAAAGATAAAGTACAAATAAATCATTGCTAAACCTACTCTGTCAGGGAGTTCCCTTCCTAGTCTAAGAGCTAAGGGGGTCACTCCCAACATAAACAAAACTGGCCCTTACATAAACAACATAAATGAGTGAATAACCAACAACCTGTAATTCGGAGGACCTTCACCTGTCCTGGGTAAACCCCTTCACCGGGATAAATGAACAACTTCTTCTTCGACAACTTTCCAAATATTTATAACCTCTGCAGTTTCTTTGGAATAATTGTCAGGATGCTTCTTGGGTGTTGCTTTCCTCTTGACAACCACCCTTCTACTACTGTTACTGTGGTAACTGTGAGAAACCTGAGGACATCCTCACATCTACTCCCCTTGGGTCCTTGTTAGGAAAGATTTCATTTATGTGCAATTTTCCGTCCATTTATGGACCCCCCACCCCAAACTTTTTGCTTTCATATCCTGACTTTTTCCAGCAGAGCCAAGCCTTCAGCTGAACTCCTCTGGGCTTTTGCTCACTTGTTATGGGGAAACTGACATGTCCTTCAGACTGTCAGTACTGGGAAACTATGTTTCTCTTAGACTTTGAATATGTTGCCATTTCTTGGTAACTTTTTAACAGTGCACAATGTACATTCCAGTACTGAGCGCTGGTGTCCCTTTTTGTTTTCTGGCCCTAGACACACTTAAAGGATTTTTTGGTGATTGTACGAGAGTGCCTGGGACGACATGGTGGCAGCAGTTACTTTCTATAGTCTTTTACTTCTTTTATCTGAATCATATTGTGTTTACCGCATTTGGTTGAAAACTGTGGCCAGGTTCGAAAATGGCTGAGCCACGAAGTCTTTTGTCCTGTCACATGGCCATTTTTGACTCCTGCCTTCACCTAGGTTGAGTAACTCGGGTTTTCCTTATTTGGGCATGCAGCCGCGCCCGAAAACCGAGCTCTTTCGCAGGCTTCTGCCTGTCATGTGTGTGTGCCCAGGAAGCAGGTTGGAACTGTCTGGTCTCAATCCACACTGCTGAAAGCATCTCTATGCATCCATTCCAGGTCGATCACCTGAGTTCTCACCGAACACAGAAGGAACCAAACCTCCTGCACGAAGAAATGGTCTTGTGAAAATGCCGGAGACGCTTTGGAAGGTTTTGGCACCCTTTTTCCTCTGCTGTCCCATCAGACCCCTGCTTTCTTCTTCAATCATGAAGGCCTGGCAAGGGGCTTCACCCCTTTGGAGTAGTGGGAACAACTACTCTCGGCTCCCCCTGCTTAACCACTTAACGAGACCCTTTGGAAGTGTTCCTGGGCCATCCAGAGAACTATCCAGCTCTACCTCAGGGTATTCTGTAGAACGGCCGTTCTTTGGAATGCAAACCCAAGATTTGGGACATTGCTAGCTTGTGGTCCCATGCATTCTCCCGCTAAATTTTGCCGGCCTAGCTCCTCTGGGTTCCAAATTAGGAGCGTGCGTAACGCTGTCTGCATCCGTGATTCCTGCGTCACTTCCTCGTGGTGATGGTCACTGTAGATCCCTTGCTATTCTGCTCTCCTGTACCCTGAAGCCTGCTGCAATGGAATTTTCTTCATACCTGCTTCGGAAGCTGAGAAAAGGCAACTGTCCCATCACGGACGACTGTTCTTCACCTCACCCCCTGAAAGCTAGAACGCTGCAAAACTGCAGGACTTGAACCTACTAGCGACCTCGACTAAACTGGCAAAGTTTGGTCCAGACTGTGCTAAGGGTTGGTGAGTACTTGCATCACTTACCGGTTGCCCCCTGGCACAACCAATCTCTTTTACACACAGGTGTCCCTCAAAAGGTATTCAAACTTGGCTGGGTTGGCCTGCGCTCACTAGCTATTCTCGCCATTTGAACACTGCTTTGCCGCCAAGGGCAGGGCCAACTCGAATAGCGGGAACTAATTCTTCATCGCCTCAAGCAGCTTCGTGACTTGCTACAGCCCTCCCAAGAAGACCTGCTTTATTTTTCACCTGCGCAATTGTGTGTTTCAATGTACAACTGTACTGCTGAGTACAAGGCTCCACTCTTCTTAGGGTTGAACTCGAAAGTTAGGGAATGAACTATGAAGAATTGCCTATTGCTATGACTGTGTTGCATTGCTAAAGTTACTTGTGTCCACTGGTCCGGCCAACAATAAATGTATAGATATTTTTCATATACACTTGTCTAAGAGTAATTTGTGATTCATTGCTGTGTGTGCTCATTGCGGGCTTCCGATCACTCTCACCCCTCCTGAGACTTGGTCTTAACCGCTAGGTTAGAGTTTAGAGATCCATCTTAACAAATTGGTGTACAGCGGTGGAATAAGATCGGAGGTTCCCAGTGTTGCGCACTGGTAAGGTACCCAGGTTACACTTACACGAGAGACATAGGGCCTCATTCCGAGTCCGGCGGTAACCCTGCCGGTGATACCGGCGGGTTGCCGCCGGACTCGAAATGAATTACTGGTGGCTGACTTACGGGTAACACCGGAGATTACAATCCCGGCAGTCCAGGAAGTCAGGCACCATGGGCCTGTATGGGAATGTGGACCACGGAAGCACCGTCACTGTTAACGGTGCCGGTGTTTCTGTGACGGCTTGCCTACCGTGGCCATTGGCAGGGTCAGCCCTGTCAGCACAGTGGATCCAGCAGGCAAACCCGTAGTGTGCCGGCGCGGAAACAATGGTGCCAGTAGGCTTACCGGCACCATTGTTTCTGGACCGTCACACTTGTAATGAGGCCAAGAGTGTTCTTAGGTTGACGTCAACTGTAAGCCATCTGCCTTTACTTATAATATGAAAGCAATTGCGGACATTGCTTTGAGTGCCTCTAGATCTGAGACACTAAGAAAGATTTGTACCGAAAGGGGCCTGTGGGCCACTGATACTAAATTCGAAATGATCCAAAGGATCACAGATTGGCAAGAAATGCAGATTCTGGCTTTGCCCTCCTATGATAGTGCAGAAGGTACTGGGGCTATCTCAAGTAACAGTAATGTATTGAATAGGGCTACTTTAGAGAGAAACAATGATGATGAAGATGTGTCCTCCGTTGCCCTGACTGGCTCTGGGCTGAGACCATGCTGGAATTCAAGAAGCAAGAGCTGCTGTTTTAGCAGAAGGAGTTTGCATTTCGCATGGCTAAATTGGATTTGGAGAGATCAGAGAAGCAGAGGGACCACCAGTTGAAGCTTGCTAGATTGCAGGGCCCCAATGGTTCCACTAGAGGGTCTGGTAATGGGTCTGGCCTCTCCTCTCATCTAAGATTTCCGAAAGATCTGCTTAGTGTATATGATGACAAGAATGACATTATGTACTGGTTGACTGCATTTGAGTATGCATGCGAGGTACAAGAAGTAGTGGATGCTGATAAGATTGTATGGTTGCTCAGCCGACTACCCCATTCTGGCTGCAGTGCTATTATGGCCATGTCAAAGGCTGACAGAAAACACTTTGCAAAATTGAAGCAAACGCTGAAGTTTGGGAAGGCTCCTGCCCAATACTTGAAAAGATTTAGAGAATACAAAAAGAAAGAAGGTAATACTTGGGTTTCTTGTGTTGCTGATTCTTTAAAAAACTTGACTGGTTGGGTGGAAGAATACAAGGACACCACCTTTGGGGGTATGATGTATTTGGTCATGCTTGAACGTATTTTTGCTTCTTCTCCTGAGCTTTAGCCGCATTTGGGTGACTCTAAGGAGATATAGCCTAAGAAATTAGCCATTGCAGCAGGTTTATGGGACTCACACAGAGTGTCCCATAAGGACAAGCCTGCTACTGGTAAGCAGGAGATGATGGAAAAGCACAAAGATAAGGAGGGTGGGGGATCTGAAAAATCTTTCTCTCAGAAGGACCACAAACGGTTTAAAAAGGGTAAGTCACCAGAGTAGTGGGAGTAACCCTCCCACGCATAGTTCAGGTTACAGTAAGCCTCCCTATGTACACAGACCCAGTGGATCCTGTGTGGCTTTTGGAGCAAGTGACCATGTGAAGGGGGACTCCAAATGTAAGGTCAAAACCTTGGGGGTCCACTCTGTGAGTCCAGCCTTTGCCTCCTATGAGGAGGAAGAAATTATAACAGGGGCACCCTTCTCCTCAGATTGCTTATCCCAGTGGGACCGAGTCTTAGTTTGCCTGGGTTCCTGGGAGTCAAGAGTTTCATAAGCTTATGCTAGGATACCTGACAACACCACTTACTGTAAAGACATTGTGCTGATCAATGGAGTGGACACTCCTGCCCTTAGTGATAGTGGAGCCAGCAGAACTCTTGTAGAGGCGACACTGGTGAACCAGGAGGAGCTTGCCAGAGTGCCCCTGATGTCCACCAAGTTAGCTGATGGGCCCTATCAACTTGCCTGCTATACCTGTAAATCTAACTGTCAATGGTACAGCAGTGAGGATTCCTGTGAGCATACAGAGGAAAGTCCCATGCAAGGTCCTGCTGGGTAATGACCTCAGAGGCTTTGGTCTTGTGGTGGATACAGCAGAGAAACCCTGCACAATGTCACAAACAAGAGCTGCCCTGGCCAAGTCCAAGGCTGAGCCAATGCCAAAGGGGAAACCCAAGGCTAAGGGAGTCAGAAAATCGAAAAGAGGGAAAGAGAATATTCCCCCAAACTCATCTACCACTGAGGTGGAGGTAGTTGGCCAAGCACCTGAACTTGACAAGGGAGAGGTGCTGCCTGAAATACTCAGCCCCCATGACCATCCTAAGCTCCAAAGTGTATTGGTCGAAGGTGGCCCTGACAGGGAAGAGTTTAGTAAGGGCCAAAGTGAGTGCCCATCTTTGGAATCTCCTAAGGAGACAGGCCTGCTCCCAGCTTGAGGGTGAACCTCCTGGGAAACATAGAATTTATTGGGAAGGTTGGCTCCTGTAGAGTGGGCCCATTGAGGCTATTGAAGGAAACCATAGGAGGATGGTGGTCCCCCTTCAAGTAAGGCCCTTCCTCCTGCAATTGGCGCATGAAGTCCCCCTTGCTGCTCACCTTGGTATCAAGAGAACCAAGCAAGGGTTATCCATGCACTTTTACTGGCGCAAGAGGGGGGTGCAAGTAGACAGCCATTGCATGGGTTGTGCTCCTTGCCAGATCTCTGGACAAAGTGGTGCACCAATCCAGGCTCCATTGATGCCACTCCCTGTTATGGGAGTGCCATTTGAGATGGTAGGGATTGAGATGGTTAGTCCCCTTGACCCTCAGACATCCTCTGGCAATAGGTTTATCTTGGTGCTGGTCGACCATGCCACCAGATAACCTGAAGCCATCCCATTGAAGACAGTGACTGCCAAATAAGTTGCTAAAACTTTGCTTGGCATATTTACTAGGATTGGCTTCCCTAAAGAAGTTGTGTCTGATAGAGGCAGCAACTTTATTTCCAAGTATATGCAGGCCATGTGGAAGGAGTATGGGGTCACTTATATGTTTTCATCAGCTTATCATCCACAAACAAATGGCTTTGTTGAGAGGTTTTAATGAAGTCTCAAAAGAAAAGCATGATTGGGGCTCTGGAAGAACCCCAAAGGAGAAAATGAGGTCTCCTGTTACCATGCTTACTCTTTACTTACAGAAAGGTGCCTCAAGAGGGGGTTGGCTTCAGCCCCTTCAAGCTTCTGTTTGGTCACCCTGTAAGGGGACCACTGGCCATAGTCAATGTAGGGTAGGAGCGCCCCACTCCTCCTGTTACTACTTATGTAGTAGACTATGTGCTGGGGTTAAGTAAGAGGATGGTCCTCCTGATGGCTCAGGCCAGTGACAAAATGAAGGCTGGTCAGGAATTGGTCAAACATTGGTATGACCAGAAAGCTTTACTTGTGCACTTTACCCCAGGTCAAGAAGCCCTGATCATGAACCCTATAAGGCCTTGAGCCCTACAGGATAAATGGTCAGGCCCTTGCACAGTTGTGGAGCAGCTGGGTGCGGTTAACTATTTGGCGGACCTTAAAAGGCATGGACAGGCCACAAACGTGTTTCTCATAAATAGGCTGAAGGCTTTCATCCCTAGGGTTGAAATAGCTGCACTACTATTGTCATCAGAGATGGAAGAGGAGGAATCAGAACCTTCTCAGGGCTTCTTCCAGAGTGGTCCTTCAGGTGGCTCAATTGAGGATGTCCAAGTGTCCCCTCGCCTGACTTCTGACCAACACGGGGAAGTAAGAACTTTGCTGAGGCAGTTCTCCTCCTTGTTCTGACTGACTCCAGGTTTGACACCTTGGTGCAAACATGAGATTGACACTGGAGATAGTCTACCTACCAAATGTAGAGGATACAGAATCTCAGATAAGGTGAGATCCCACATCAAGGCGGAGGTCAACAAGATGTTGGATCTGGGAGTGATTTAGCCTTCCAGTAGTCCCTGGTCCAGCCCAGTGGTCTTAGTGCCAAACGCTGGTACCTCTGAACTTCGGTTCTGTGTGGATTACAGGGGCCTGAATGCTGTCACCAGGACATTTGCTCACTCCCTATCTAGAACTGATGAGCAGGTGGATACCTTGGGTGCCTCCAAGTACCTCAGCACATTTGACCTCACTGCAGGCTATTGGCAAATAGCCCAAGCAGAGCATGCCAAGGAGAAGATGGCATTCTCAACTCCAGAAGACCTTTACCAGTTCAGGGTAATGCTCTTTGGGTTGAAAAATGTGGATGGATGAATTCTGCTTAGCATATCTGGATGATATAGCAGTGTTTAGTGCCACCTTGGAGGAACATGTCGAGCACCTTAGAATTGTGTTACAGGCCCTTCAGAAGGCCCACTTGACCATAAAGGCCAACAGTCCTCTTCTCAGGTGGCCAGGAAAAAATGATCGCTTTTGGATCCTGACACTGGGGGTGGAGTAGCGAGGGAGGATCACCTCGGTGGAGGGTCCTTAGGGATCAGGAATGAGGCGAGACGCAGTATTTTGCATTTCCCTTTCAGGAAGAACCCTCTATCCCAGAGGCATTTTTGTCCTACTGACCAGGAAAACACCCAGTGATATTCCCACTCTAGAAGCCTCAGAAAGAGGGTGAAGGAGAGAGGGGTCGAGGGTGAGACATGGTATCCCCTTTCCCTATTGAAAACCAACCTAAACCTCTGTTGGCTATTGTAAAAGGTCTCCCCTCCTTGCCCCACACTTTTCCTATGACAGTATTGAGATGAGGAAGAGGCGACTAGGAGTAGTGAACACCAGTTACTCCTTTCACCACTCTAGTACTGGGATGAGGAAGATGCCTGCAGAGAACTGTGAAGGTCAGGCATGTCCCTCTAACTATAGTCAGGCAAGTCCAATTGAAGCTCACATCTGCAACCTGTCAAGGGGTTGCAGGTGTATAAGAGGAGACCAAGAGGCCAACACAGAGACCAACAGGGAGGCATGTGTGGGAGAGACCAGCAGGGGACCCTGCTCATGAGGAGGCAGCCGTGGTGGGTCCTGCAGGGACACCAGGATGCCGACAGACAACCCTGGAGACCTGTGGGCCCAGGAGAAGGTGGGCTGCTGGAGGTCCTGAGGTGTGGGAGCCTCTGTGGTCCAGGAAAAGCAGCTGGAGCTGCGAGCAAGGAAAAGGAAGCAAACCACTGACAGCGTCCGCAGTTAGAGCAGAGCTGCCGGTGATCCAAGAGAGGTATTGAAAGTGTGAGTGGGGCTCACAATCAAAGGCAATAAGGCAGGCGGAGCAGAAGGAGCTCAGCGCACCTACTCGACATGACCTCCGGAGACCGGTGAGTGAAAGGGAGATTCACTCGAGACCGGGGCGCTCCAAGGGGGCTGATGTAAGCCAAATGAGTGCCAAGTGAGCCAAAAAGCATGCACAGAGTGGGAACAAACCGAAACTAAGCGGCAAAATAAATAATGATGGAAAAACATGAATATAGAATCCCAAACTGAATGAAAACTTTGAGAGGAAAGCTACTAGTTAAGGAAAGTTAAATGGGGAAGCAACCATTTCAAAGTAACAGATGCAATACAAACGCAAGGGTGAAAGAGCATGACAGAAAGGTGGGGAATAAAATAAGACCAACTCAAAGTGAACTTTGTGAATAAATACAATGCAGCAAAGCCCAACACTGGCATAGGATGTGTGACACATTGAAGCAAAGCCCAGAGGCTAATTGGAAGAAGCCAAGAGAGTGTGAAACTGCACATAAAGCCAATAAGAAGAAGCTAAGTGAATGTTAATCTGTAAACAGGGCAGATACAGAAGAACCTGTGTAGGCTGAAGAGCCTAAGGTTCCTGGTTGCGCGAACTGTGATGGATTGGCTCTGTGGTCTGACAACTGCGCCTAGACCAGAGAACCCTCCATTGTGAAAGCCAAAGACATTGTGAAACAAACTAAGAAGGAGCACTGTGAATGAACTGTTAATGCAATCCAGAAGGAGTGTCAAGTTGACCTGGAGTTGTGTTAAACATTGAAAGACTGAGACCAGTATAAGTTGCTATGTTGAAATCTTGTGGAAGGGAACCCTGAGACTTGACGCTGTCTGAGGTTGGAGCCTCAATGCACCTTTTCCTATAAACTGTTGACTTAAGTTGGGGAAGGGAACCATGAGTATTGTGTGGAACTGTATTTCTTTGAATGTGGCGAAGGGAAGCTCAAGGATTTGTGGAACTTTTGTTTACTTGTGGAAGGGGAGCTGACGAGGAAGCTAGGAGCTGGAGAAAGCTCAGAACTTTGTGTTAATAACCATTTCTTTTATTATTGACATCCCTACACATTGTTTAGCTTTAGTTTTGAGGGCAAGGGTATGTTTTGGACATAGACAGACTTTAGATTAGTTCAGGTAGAGAAATCCCACCTTAGCATAGATGCAAGTTAGGCCTTCAACCATCCTGACATTTGATTTAATAAACCATCTTATTTTGAACTTTAAGTCTATTTCTGTGTCTTGCTTCATGATGCCTTCACAGAAAATACTTTGTTCCACAGTATGCCACTTCTTCACCCACCTCTAATGTAACTTCCACTGACAATATTATACGCAACCACCATTCTGGTATTTCTGCTTCAACTTTGTACTTTGCATTTTAAAGATAAGACTCTTAGAGCTCCACAGGTAGGCAAGGCGCTCTTCTTTCCTATGCTAAGAAAACGGCAGCCTCTATGTCTCTTCTGTCTGTCTTACTGCCACCAGTATAAACTGCCTCTTCTCCCAGACTGCCTTTCTCTCAACTCTCAGCTCCCTTGCCCAGCTTAATTCACATCTTTTTTGGTTACAGTAGCTATCCTGAAGCTGTATTGCTGTATTTGAGGTTGTTATCCAGCTTGGGATAACAACCTCAAAAATCAGGTGGATAGATTTCATCAAGGCTAGTTTCACTATAGAAAGGCTTCGCCACTTGGCTTGGGTAATGCATGGTTTTCTCGTCAGTTCAATAACTTCTACATTTACAGAATACTTGATGTTACAAGGCTCAATCTACAAAATCAGAAACTGATTTAGGTACACGCGACCACTCTTTAAGGAAGATCTTTAACCTGAAAGAACCGTAATTAATTGTGTTCCCACTTAATAACACAGAGAGATTTTCTGACTCATGTCAGGAACTACAATTGTTCACATGCAACCTTTCTTTGATGCAATACGTTCTTATAACAATTTGTGAAAGTCAGCAGTAAGGTTTCCGTGTGATTTGAAAAGTGCTCCCCCTTTTAACTGGAGACATGCAACCACTCTGGTAACATTAAACAGTTAACAATGGGAAAGGAAAAGCTTTTCTTGATAACCAAGCACTGACTTTTACTATAGTGCACGTGATACATTTCCATTGGCAGCAGGGCTCTCCACAACGAGGAACAGTTTCGACTCGCTCCCACTCTTAAGCAAGTTAATTTAGATCTGGCAACAGTTACTGGCAAGGTTTTCAGAGTGAACCTGAACACGGAGCTTCACTCACCGGCTCCAAGAACACAGCGGTTGCGGGCTGCTTCCACTTCCTGGCTTCCTCTTCTTCCACTACTACTACCACTTTAGGCACACTTGGGACCCAGAGCCCTCTGCATCATGGGTGTCTCTGGTCCAGCTTTACCGACTGGAAGTCTCTTTCCCTCCTCTGTCCCTCGGCTTGCTTCTGTATACAGGTCTTGGGTTGCAGCCTGTTCACAGTTCTGTAGTTACAGCCACTAGACACACCTGGGAAGATCTTCAATCTCAGCAGGTCTCTCTTAGTGCAACAGCTGGTTTAGAGATATTAAAATGACTATAAGCCACAACCTCTTCTGGCATAGTGGTAAGAGTATCCCTTTCAGAGTAAAAATACTGTGTCTCATCCCACCGAATCTCCTTATTACCCTGGGCCCTGTCTCCACCCAGGTGATCCTCACCCTGTACACCAACCCTACAGGATTGGGATCAGGAAGCATCTGCCCTCCCCTGGCCTTCTGGGAGGAGACTCTAGGCAGGGTTTTAGTGAGGGGTCTGCAAGATTCTTCACAATACATAGCCTACATTTTCTATAACAGTGCATTCAATAGCATTAAAAGAATTAAACTAGGAAATAACCTCAGTAGCTGGAATATCCCTTTGAGGCTGCTGAATATACTTTGCCAATTTTACTCCAATACGGCAGCCAAGTTGAAATTGGATTTTAGCAGTAACTTAATCAGCACATATCAAGGATTGAAGCAAGGATGCGTTGGTGCACAAATGCTATTCATCCTCTATATTGTTGACCTCCCTCTCATTTTTGAGGAAGTACGTGCTCTTCCCCCTAAATGGGGAAGCATTCACTTCAGTGTGCCTGCATATGTGGATGACATATTACTAGATCACGCTCTGGTGAGGCTGCAAAGATGTTTGACCTCATTATCAAAATACTCTACCATGAATGATATATCGATGAACTTGAAGAATACAAACATAATGCGGTTTGGTCCGGGATAAAAACGAGCACCAGGAAAGTGGGTGATTTATGCCACTAATACAGAAGTAATCTAGCAATATGTTTATGCACAATAAGACTGAGACAGATCAGTATGCATATGTAGCGATGAAAGCCATGCAGGAAATTGGTGCCATAAAGAGCTTTGTAATTGGGCACAATGGGTATGTTAATGTTAATGTTAAAGGACATTTGTACCATGCACTATCACCACCAGAGTTGTCCCCTGGCACTCTGGCGGCTCTGAAAGAGGGAGGGAGGGTGAGTTAGTGGGAGGAAGCTGGAAAAGTGCAAGAGAGCAGTGATGTGCTGTTGGTGGCCTGAGCCCGTTGAGTCCGTTGGCTGGGCCTGGGGTGTTTGGGCCCGGTAGTCGTTGTGTACTGTTGTGCTAGTCTATGTGTGTTTTTGTTTTGTTGTTGCAGTGGGGTGAGGTTTGTGAGGTTTATTGTGCTGTAGGTTTGTGATTGTGTTTGGTCATGAGTTTGATAGGTGTATGCAGAGGTGGAAATTGTTAGTGGAATTGGTTAGTTGGCATCTCTATCCTGAATTGGCCTGTTGGGCTAGCGTAGTCTCTCCAGATGGTACGGGGGCACCTTGCACCTTTGTCGTGATCTGGGCCTGTCCGGCATTCAGTGTCCCTTTCCCATATCTTTCCCTCCTCCACCAGCCTCCCTCGCAACCCCACCCGTCCTCCCTACCCACTCGAATGGCCAATGCACCTGCCAGTGTCCACAACTCAGAATGGTGATTGGCAATATCCCAGCAATTCCACAACATTGTGGTACCTAGTAGCAACTAAGGGGCGAGTGAAGATGTTGGATGGGATTGGCTGGGGTTGTTAACTCCGTCTCTATGGGTGTCGCCTGTGTTTCATTCTGCTCTACGTCACCCGTCCAGGTGCCCTGGGTGCTTCTTAGTCGGTTCTGGGGGGGGGGTTGTCAGTGTCCTTTCCGGTTTAGTCATTCTTTCCTTTCTGTTGTTTCAGTTTTCAGTTTTAGTCGGTGGTGTTGAAGAGCCAGGTTTTTAGCAATTTTCTAAATTTTTGGTGATCTTTGGTGTTTCTTATTTCTTTTGGGATGTTGTTGTTCCAGGTTTTTGCGGCTAAGTGGTAGAAGGAGGTGCCTCCAAGTTTTTTCTTAAGGTACGGTTTTAGTTCCAGGCGGATTTCATTGATTGACCTGAGGAGTCTCGTTGGCTTGTAGATTGTTATTTTCTTTTGTAGGAATTCTGCTCCTTGTCCAGAGATTGCCCTGTGCATTATGCACATTGTTTTGAAGGTGATGGGACCCAATGTAGGGTTTTTAGGGCAGGAGTGATGTGGTCTCTTCTGGATAGCTTGAGTAGTAGTTTGGCTGCTGCATTTTGGAAGCATTGTAGTTTCTTCAGGAGGTATTCTGGTATTCCGAGGTAGAGGCTGTTTGCATAGTCGATTCTTGACATGATGAGGGCAACGATAGTGAGTGTTTTGTGCGTGAAGGAGAGGAAAGGTAGGATTCTTCTTGCTGTGTGGAGGAGGAAGAAACATTTCTTGACTGTTGCATTTATTTGTGGTTCCAAGGTTAGGTTGTTGTCCATCAGGACACCCAGGTTTTTTACTACCTTAGATGGTGATAGTGCGGTTCCCATTTCCGTTGGCCATGGGATGGCGGTTTCCTTCTCTTGCTCTTGGTCATTGGATATGATCATGATTTCTGTTTTTCCTGGGTTGATTTTCAGGTTGTAGGCATTCATCCAGTTGAAGACTTCTTTTAGGCAGTCGATTAGGGTTGAATGATCGGGTTGGGTTTCTTTGATTTTGTAGGTGATTTGAGTATCATCAGCGTAGTTGTAGCATGTAATGTTGTATTTTTTGAAGATTCTGGTAACTGGGGTCTGGTAGATGTTGAAGTACAGTGTTGTAACGCTCACCTGATTCCCGTAGAGGCGCCGGTCTTGACTGGGCTTATACCGTATCTTCAAAGGTGATGTGTAACACACGGCTGGCTCTTTGGGCTGGACCTCTGTGCACTGTATGTCTGACTCGAAGGGTAAGATGTCTGCAGATAGAAAATATGGGATTAAGGAACTGGGTTATTGAATGTCTCTCTCTTCTTCCCTTTCTCTTCTCCTGTAGAACCCCAAAGGTTAACGCTCTCACCTTAGGTAAGTGAACGCCGTGCTCTCCATCTGCCTCGGGGCAGGGTGCTGTAACCAGTTTCTTCACTGGATAAGGGGAGCAGGCCTCTTGACTTCAGAGGACTGCTGTCCGTCGTTTACTGCACGAACGGTAAGTTTCAAGTAATTCTAATGTCTTTAAAGTCTTTAGTAATGATGTTTCTTGTTTTGCAGGGTTCCGGCAATGGCGGATGACGGGCTGAAGTGAGTTGAAGATGGAGCCCGTGTGATGAATAGAAGCGCCTGGAAGCACGTAAGTAAGCGCTTGTTGCCTGCTTCACGATGCGCTCTAACTGTCTTTTTATTTTGCAGGTACAAGTTCGGAGCGGCTGCAGGGTGCCGGAATACCCACTGGGTTAGATGTGGAAAGGAGTAATGGCACGTGAGTATTAAAGTTCCCCAATGTCTTTAAACGCACCTTGTTTTGTCTTTCAGATGCGGGATGCAGCGCCGAAGGCCTCCGGAGCGTGCGAAGAGTTGGTAAGCTTTTGTCTTTCAGATGCCGGAATGCAGTGTGAAGACCTCCGGAGCGCACGAAGAGTAGGTAAGCCTTTGTCTTTCAGATGCCGGAATGCAGCGCGAGGCGTTGGTGACAGCCGATGGACCAGGTAAGTGAAGAGCTGTCACTGAAGACCGTAATGCTAACCTGTTCTTTCTTGTCTTTATAGGTGTTGCTGAAGACTGGATTCAGGATGGTAAGCCTTTTTCCCAGATGCAGAAGACACGATGAGCGTTCTGCTGCAGAGGATGCAGAATAACGCAAAGCAAGATTCATCCATCGGGTGTGGTTTAAATAGCCTCCTGTAGTGCTTAGGTGTCTCCTTCCACAGCCACGCCTAGGTAAGAAAAGAGTTCCTGCTTTCCAGAAGAGTTCCAGTGTTCTGAATCTAGGGAGTGGCTCCTGCCCCACCCAACAGGAAAAGTAGTTCCAAACAGAAGAGGATCAGAGGCTCAACTGGCAGGCAAGTAAGCAGCATGGTCTGCTGCAGGTAAGTCCACCCAAGCATTATGAGCCCGGCGCTTCCAGCGCTGGGACTGGGCATATTTATGAGCCTGGTGCCACTGGCGCCAGGACTGGGTCCAAAAGGTCCCAATTGGGACTGGTTGGCACTCGGAACCTGGGTTATGGATCTGCTTCCAAGGGAGTTGGGAAAACCCTGACCTTTTGGAAGCAGAGATCATGACAGTAGCCCCCCTCAAGGCCCCTCCCAAACCGGGCTTCTCCGGGGGTTTTGGCTTGTCAGGAAATGTTCAGTGAAATCTTTTGATTAGGCGAGGAGCGTGGACATATTCAGCAGGTTCCCAGGATCTCTCTTGGGGGCCGTAGCCTTTCCAGTCAATTAGGTAAAATAGTTTAGATTTGGAGATCTTGGAGTCCAGAATGCTTTTGACTTCAAACTCGAGTTCTCCATCAACTAGGATAGGTTTTGGAGATTTAGTTAGTCGGGTTTGAGGTTGCACAGGTTTTAATAGAGAGACGTGGAAGACCGGATGTATCTTCATGTGCGGGGGCAAATCCAACTTGACCGCTACTGGGTTTACTATGGTAGTGATGGAATAGGGACCAAGGTATCTTGGGTTGAATGTGCGTGGCCCTTTTAGAGGTAGATATTTGGTGGATAACCAGACTTGATCCCCTACTTGATATTGAGGGGCTTCCTTCCGATGTTGATCTGCTCCTTTCTTGTATTGTTCTTTAGCCCTTTGAAGGTGAGAAACAGCTTCCTTAAAGGCTTGGGTGATTGTAGAATGCAGGTAGTCTACTGCTGGTGTTTCAAGATCTTGGAGGGGATCCAACTCCGAGGTTCGAGGGTGACTGCCGTACAAAAGAAAAAACGGGGTTTTCCCAGTTCCCGAATGGACAGAGTTATTGTAGGCATATTCGGCTATCCAAAGGATGTCTTTCCAAGTTTTTTCAGTTTGTTGCAGCATGCAGCGTAAATACTGTTCCAGAGTTTGATTGGTCCTCTCGGTTTGTCCGTCGGTCTGAGGGTGGTGACTGGTCGATAGTCTCACATCAATTTGAGCCGACCGACAGCAACTTCGCCAAAAATGAGAAATAAATTGACTACCTCGATCCGAAATTAGAACCGAAGGAAAACCGTGCGGTCGGACGATGTTTTCGAGAAATTCTCGGGCCAGAGTTGCTGCTGTTGGCAAGCCTTTGAGCGGAATGAAATGCGCCATCTTGGAGAATAAGTCCACGATTACTAGAATCGTATTGTATCCGGAGCATGGAGGTAGATCGGTGATGAAGTCCATAGAAAGCGTATGCCAAGGGCGAGGTGGGATGTCAATAGGGCGTAAGAGGCCTGCTGGTCTTTCCTTTTGACTCTTGTTTTGGGCGCATACTCCACAGGACATTATAAAGTCTCTGATATCTTTTTTCCAAGACGGCCACCAGAAGTAGCGCTTGATCTTTTCTGAGGTCTTGGCCATACCGGGATGTCCTTCCATTAAAGAATCGTGATAACAAGAGATTACTTTTTTCTGTAAATCTGTGCTGGGTAGGTATAATCGTTCTTGGAAATACAATAAGTTGTCCTTTACTGCAAAGTCCTTTCCCTGCAGATGCCAATTCTGTATGTCTGCTGGAGTTACAAGTTGCCTGGCTTTATCCATAACTTCCTCTATGGATTCTGTGGCGATTACACCCAGAATTCTTTGTTCGGGAATGATTGGTACAGGTTTAGGGTTGATCAAGTGTTCTTCCACTCCCATCCGAGAAAGGGCATCAGCTTTACCGTTCTTTGTACCAGGTCGATAGGTAATTATGAAGTCAAACTCGGCAAAGAATAATGCCCAACGGAGTTGTCTAGAGGATTGGGCTTTTGCGGTTTTCAAATATTGCAGGTTTCGGTGATCCGTAATCACAGTAACGGTGTGTCGGGCCCCCAGCAGATAATGCCGCCAAACCTTAAAGGCAGACTTGATATCCAGAAGTTCCTTGTCAGTAATCGTGTAATTGATTTCAGGAGGCGAGAATTTGCGGGACCAAAATGCCACGGGATGCAACTGATTGGTTACCGGGTCCTTTTGTGATAGAACTGCCCCCATGGCAAGGCTTGAAGCATCAGTTTCCACGATGTAGGGGAGTTCGGGGCGAGGGTGTTTTAAGATTGGTGCAGAGATAAATTTAGTCTTCAAATCCTGGAAAGCTTGTTCCGCCTCGGTAGACCATTCAAAATGTTTGTTTTTCTTTAACAAGGCAGTGATGGGCTGGACTATTCGAGAGAATTCGGGGATAAACCTGCGGTAAAAGTTAGCGAAGCCTAACATGCTTTGCACACCTTTTACGGAGGATGGTGATGGCCATTTGAGAACTGCATCGACCTTCTTTGAATCCATACGCACTCCGCCAGGTGATAATATGAATCCCAAGAATTCAACTTCAGTCACGTTGAAAACACATTTTTCCAATTTAGCGAAAAGTTTGTGTTGACGCAATCTTTCGAGGACCATTTTCACGTGTTTCCGATGTTCAGATTCCGATGAAGAATAAACGAGGATGTCGTCAATGTAAACAACAACACACACATCTATGAGCTCTCTGAGGACATCGTTCATAAAATATTGAAAGGCGGCCGGGGCATTGCAAAGTCCGAAGGGCATGACCTGATATTCAAATAGCCCATACTTGGTGCGGAAGGCCGTCTTCCATTCATCGCCCTCTTTTACTCGTACCAAGTGGTAAGCTCCTCTAAGATCCAGCTTTGTATATATGCATGCTTTTCTGACTTGGTCCAGGAGTTCAGGGATCAAAGGTAACGGATATCTATTCTTAACGGTGATCTGGTTCAGGGAGCGATAATCTATACAAGTTCTAAGGTCTCCTTCCTTTTTTGGAACGAAGAACAAAGCTGAAGAAGCAGGGGACTTGGAAGGACGAATAAACCCATTTGCCAGGTATTGATCCAGGTATTGTCGAAGGTGAAGGTTCTCAGGGTCGGTGAGGGCATAAATTCTACTACAAGGAGGAGTAGATCCAGGTATCAGGTCTATCTGGTAGTCATAAGACCTATGAGGAGGTAGAGAGTTAGCCTGATCCTTCCGGGAAACATCTTGGTATTCTAGGTATTCGGGAGGTAACTGGGGAGTCTCTGAAGAAATTGCTGCCAGTGCAACACCAGGTGGAGGGTGACAAGTAGAGACACATTCTGGAAACTGGACCATTCTTGCTCGCCAATCGATCAGAGGATTGTGTTTCTCTAACCAAGGTATTCCTAGAATAGTCTGAAACTGAGGGGCCTTGATCACATCGAACACGATCTTCTCATGGTGTCCATCTTGACTTACTAGCATCACCTCTTGAGTGGTATGCGTTACTGGCCCGGAGGCTATCTCCGTACCATCCACCGTAGTAATGACGTCCTTTACAGCCTTGGGACAAAGAGTTAGATTCATCCTCAAAACCATTTCATGATCCACATAATTGCCGATGGCACCGCTGTCGACGTAAGCTTCAATTGCATATAATCGATCCGGATTATCAGGGCTAATGAGGACCATAGGTATCACGAAATGCGAGGTCACGGAACTGGTTTTCACGCTCGGCAAGAGGACCTCTATTCTTGTCGGGCGAGGTCATTTCCCTGCTCAGAGTTTGTAACTTTGGTAACTGCAGCTCCTACTGCCTTCTTGGCAGGTTTCACCGGACAGTCTCGAAGAAAGTGCCCTGAGTTTCCGCAATAGAGGCATAATTGCAACTGTTTTCTCCTTTCCCGCTCCTTTTGTGTTAGAGGACCTTTCAGACCCCCTATTTGCATGGGTTCCCCGGAGTCTACTCCTTTGGAAGGAGTTGGCGGTTTGGAAAATACTCGAGCATCAAACTTGGAACGATCGGCCTTCCTGTTCTGCAGTCTGTGATCTATTTGAACGACTAAGTCTATATAGTCCGAACAATCTTGTGGGGGATTCACTACTTGGGCTAACACATCTTTGAGCTCTCCACGTAGACCTCTATAAAACAGCGTAATCCTTTTTCCCTCAGGCCATTGAGTTTCCACTATCAGTCTGTTGAAAGACGCAATATAAGCCAAAAGGTCTTGATTACCTTGTCGCAACGAAAGAAGCTCATTGTCCAAGGCCTGCCCCTGTGAATGTCTTGCGAACAGTTTTTCCATACTGAGCTGAAAAGCTTGAAAATCATGGAGGACCGGATCATCTTGATTTACTAGAGGGATCGACCAGTCTGTCGCATTGCCACTAAGGTACGAAAGCACGAAAGCTACTTTAGCTTGATCAGTTGGAAAGGCTGCTGGCCGGCATAAGAAATGCAACCGGCACTGATTGATAAATACTGCAAACCTCTTTGGGTCACCAGAAAATCGTTCGGGCGGAGCCAGAGGTACATTCCCAGGTAGGTTGATCTGCACTGGATTCATAGAGGATGTAGAAGGAAGATTTCCCCCAGATGCGGGTAACGGGGTCTGTCCGGCTTGTGACTGTAGCAATTGTCTAGCGAGATCATCTGTTCGCTCCTTGGAAATAATCAGTTCCCTTCTTAGAGCGTTCGTTTCATGACGGGCTGCATGCACTTCTGCCCTTAGTTCCCCAAGTAACTGGGCTAGCTGGTCGGTATCCGAGGTTTCCATAGCGCCTGGACGGGAGTTTTGTGGTAGGCTTTGCGTTCTGTAACGCTCACCTGATTCCCGTAGAGGCGCCGGTCTTGACTGGGCGTATACCGTATCTTCAAAGGTGATGTGTAACACACGCCTGTCTCTTTGGGCTGGACCTCTGTGCACTGTATGTCTGACTCGAAGGGTAAGATGTCTGCAGATAGAAAATATGGGATTAAGGAACTGGGTTATTGAATGTCTCTCTCTTCTTCCCTTTCTCTTCTCCTGTAGAACCCCAAAGGTTAACGCTCTCACCTTAGGTAAGTGAACGCCGTGCTCTCCATCTGTCTCGGGGCAGGGTGCTGTAACCAGTTTCTTCACTGGATAAGGGGAGCAGGCCTCTTGACTTCAGAGGACTGCTGTCCATCGTTTACTGCACGAACGGTAAGTTTCAAGTAATTCTAATGTCTTTAAAGTCTTTAGTAATGATGTTTCTTGTTTTGCAGGGTTCCGGCGATGGCGGATGACGGGCTGAAGTGAGTTGAAGATGGAGCCCGTGTGATGAATAGAAGCGCCTGGAAGCACGTAAGTAAGCGCTTGTTGCCTGCTTCACGATGCGCTCTAACTGTCTTTTTATTTTGCAGGTACAAGTTCGGAGCGGCTGCAGGGTGCCGGAATACCCACTGGGTTAGATGTGGAAAGGAGTAATGGCACGTGAGTATTAAAGTTCCCCAATGTCTTTAAACGCACCTTGTTTTGTCTTTCAGATGCGGGATGCAGCGCCGAAGGCCTCCGGAGCGTGCGAAGAGTTGGTAAGCTTTTGTCTTTCAGATGCCGGAATGCAGTGTGAAGACCTCCGGAGCGCACGAAGAGTAGGTAAGCCTTTGTCTTTCAGATGCCGGAATGCAGCGCGAGGCGTTGGTGACAGCCGATGGACCAGGTAAGTGAAGAGCTGTCACTGAAGACCGTAATGCTAACCTGTTCTTTCTTGTCTTTATAGGTGTTGCTGAAGACTGGATTCAGGATGGTAAGCCTTTTTCCTTAGGCCCAGGATCAGATGCAGAAGACACGATGAGCGTTCTGCTGCAGAGGATGCAGAATAACGCAAAGCAAGATTCATCCATCGGGTGTGGTTTAAATAGCCTCCTGTAGTGCTTAGGTGTCTCCTTCCACAGCCACGCCTAGGTAAGAAAAGAGTTCCTGCTTTCCAGAAGAGTTCCAGTGTTCTGAATCTAGGGAGTGGCTCCTGCCCCACCCAACAGGAAAAGTAGTTCCAAACAGAAGAGGATCAGAGGCTCAACTGGCAGGCAAGTAAGCAGCATGGTCTGCTGCAGGTAAGTCCACCCAAGCATTATGAGCCCGGCGCTTCCAGCGCTGGGACTGGGCATATTTATGAGCCTGGTGCCACTGGCGCCAGGACTGGGTCCAAAAGGTCCCAATTGGGACTGGTTGGCACTCGGAACCTGGGTTATGGATCTGCTTCCAAGGGAGTTGGGAAAACCCTGACCTTTTGGAAGCAGAGATCATGACAAGTGTTGATAGTTAGGATCCTTGTGGTACACCACAGTCGTTAACTCGTGGGCTGGATTTGAAGGGTTTAATCCATACGGTTTCTGTTCAGTCTGCTAGGAATGATTTAGTCCAACATAGTGCTGTGTCTGTTATGCCTATGTCTTCTAGTCTTTTGGTTAAGGTGTCATGGCTAACTGTGTCGAAGGCTGCGCAGAGGTCGAGCAGAATCAGGGCTGAGTAGAGAAGAGAAGTTTTAAGATTGATTTACAATCATTGCTCCTAGCATTCTGCAGAGCTTACAACACACTGGCAGTTTTAGTGATGCTGGATTTGACAAATTGGAAGAGAAAGTTGTAAGATGTTCGTTGGTTGTGCCTAACTGCACACAGATATGTGCAATGATATTAGAACTAGTATTGTCATCCCTTTAATCAGTGTTAAAACTAAGGAGCTCTTAATGAAAATATGCATATTGAACAAGGTCCCAAATGTACACCTTAAGTTGAAATGAGATGAAAAAGCAAGAATTCGGAAAAATCTGCACCTTATTCCTAAAAGCCATTGAATGGAAAATAGATTGGGCCCAGGATTACATGGTGTTAAAAAAGGAGCTCTATAATCAAATCATGCTCTGGGACATTAACGTTAACATAGAGAAACAATCTCAATATACTGCTGTGCATAGCTTTATCAAGCTTACATACAGGATGAATCACACTCAATCATATTGTATTCAATTCCCCAATTCTTGGGTAAGAAAACAATATACAAGACTAAGATTTAGCCAATTACCTTGTTTAGCTACCATGGCTCTCACCTGAATATTCCCTGTGAGGATCATATTTGCTGTCTATGTAAGGTAAAAAACGTTCTAGAAACTTGTAGATATCTGCTCGTTCAATGTCCTGCTTTAATAGACAAACGTAAGATGTACTTAAACCGATTCGTCTATGACAAAGACCCCTTTAAGAGCAATGCATTTGGGATTTTAACAGCATTCCCTCAAAATTGCATTAAAACAATTTGGGGACAAGATAATAAATTACTGTCAATTGATCATAAATCTGTAGTGTGGATAGTCCCTATTTACTTCAGTGTTGTACTTTTTGATGTGTTTGCCATCCATGAGTTCTCAGTTGGCCTTTAAACCTACGTTATTCTCATCCAGACATGGAAAGCACCCTGCCCTTTTAAAATCCGGCAAATTAACAAGGGGGGTCCTGGGAGTCCCTCTGCCAGACATTAGTCCTGGTTACGAGAGACTTACCCAGAGTGTTTAGCTAATGTCTGGCAGAGGGACTCCCAGGACCCCCCTTGTTAATCTGCATATTTAAGTAACTTTGGGTCTCACCCTAAGTTACTAGGGAAATCCAGACGTGGACCCCTTGCTCACTATTCTTAGAGAGGCACAGATCCACCCTACTGATGAGGTCCAACCAGACCAAAACACATGTCTGGGGTTTCTGTTGGTACTCTTGTTCAGAGGAGAATTGCCTAGCATTTCGGTGCTGGACTGCCCCAGGGCAAAACAAAGACTGATATGTTTGGGATATTTCTTCTCTGTGAAAGATAGTGAGCTAAAGACTCTGGGTATGTCTCTCTTAACCAGGACTAATGTCTGGCAGAGGGACTCCCAGGACCCCCCTTGTTAATCTGCATATTTAAGTAACTTTGGGTCTCACCCTAAGTTACTAGGGAAATCCAGACGTGGACCCCTTGCTCACTATTCTTAGAGAGGCACAGATCCACCCTACTGATGAGGTCCAACCAGACCGAAACACGTGTCTGGGGTTTCTGTTGGTACGGTACTCTTGTTCAGAGGAGAATTGCCTAGCATTTCGGTGCTGGACTGCCCCAGGGCAAAACAAAGACTGATATGTTTGGGATATTTGTTCTCTGTGAAAGTTAGTGAGCTAAAGACTCTGGGTAAGTCTCTCGTAACCAGGACTAATGTCTGGCAGAGGGACTCCCAGGACCCCCCTTGTTAATCTGCATATTTAAGTAACTTTGGGTCTCACCCTAAGTTACTAGGGAAATCCAGACGTGGACCCCTTGCTCACTATTCTTAGAGAGGCACAGATCCACCCTACTGATGAGGTCCAACCAGACCGAAACACGTGTCTGGGGTTTCTGTTGGTACTCTTGTTCAGAGGAGAATTGCCTAGCATTTCGGTGCTGGACTGCCCCAGGGCAAAACAAAGACTGATATGTTTGGGATATTTCTTCTCTGTGAAAGATAGTGAGCTAAAGACTCTGGGTAAGTCTCTCGTAACCAGGACTAATGTCTGGCAGAGGGACTCCCAGGACCCCCCTTGTTAATCTGCATATTTAAGTAACTTTGGGTCTCACCCTAAGTTACTAGGGAAATCCAGACGTGGACCCCTTGCTCACTATTCTTAGAGAGGCACAGATCCACCCTACTGATAAGGTCCAACCAGACCGAAACACGTGTCTGGGGTTTCTGTTGGTACTCTTGTTCAGAGGAGAATTGCCTAGCATTTCGGTGCCGGACTGCCCCAGGGCAAAACAAAGACTGATATGTTTGGGATATTTCTTCTCTGTGAAAGTTAGTGAGCTAAAGACTCTGGGTAAGTCTCTCGTAACCAGGACTAATGTCTGGCAGAGGGACTCCCAGGACCCCCCTTGTTAATCCTTTTAAAATCCCGGACAGATCAGCGATGAATGGTTATCATTACAGTCTTGTCATGCAAATGTTTCCCCTTTTGTTTTCTTTCAAGAATCCCCATCCTGTATCCTGCCCTTGCTTCACCTCACTCCTCCCTACACCCATTCATATGTTGGGTGCCACAAAGGCTAAAATATGCAAGATAAAAGGGCAAAGGTTGCACTGGATAAACTTACTTCAGGTAAAGATGATGGAGGGTGTTGTGTTGTCATGTGGGGTCAACATTGAAGCTGATGCAATTATGAGATTAAAAGATTTTATTTCACACAGAAAGGTCCTCTCCTGGGTCAAAAGGGTGAGGTGCCAGGGACGTCTTTTCAATAGTTGCAACAGTGCCAAGCTATCCTTAAAAGGTTCTCAACATTTGGGATGTCTCCCCATCAATCACAGTCCCAAGGGTGCTCTCTTTGGATTTTCAGCCAAGCCGCTTGCTTGCTCCTCCTTCCACCGTGGCCATGATTGTTTTTGATCTGGGGATCACCCCAAAACCCTGCCTTCTGTCAAGTGTGCCCTTTTGTGCCTTCCTGATTTTGCAAGCTGGGACCTCTTTTGTGTCCTTTACTTCCTCCTGATATTCTCTAACCGCCTCCTGTTATCTTAAACCAACCTCTTCCTGATAGGTCCAGCCTCTCGCCCACAACCTCCTGTTCTCTCCACCCATTCCATACTGCTCCCTCGCTCTCTAACCTGCTCAGAACTCCAGTTGCCAGCTATTCCAAACACCAACCTGGGATGATGCTTAACTGATGTAGCCCTGTGACACGTCCTCTGGGGCTGGGTTTCCTGTGAAGGTCTGCACCTACAGATGTGAATGAGTAAGGGCAGTGATTGGCTGTTCCCAATTGCTTCATCTGTGTATACCCTGATGCAGGGCCACACCTTTAAAAGGCTGACCCATTATCTTTAATTCCACTTCTCTCCCCTGTACAGCCACTGGGTTCTTACGGCATCCTTTTTGTTTAGGAAATGTGGGGAGTAGACACTTACACTCCACACATGTTCCACAGGAGGGTAAGCAGAATAAAGACATCCTTGACATTTTGCACAGATTTGCAGCTTTTACTTTTTGACTTTGTGTTATGGGAAAATGAATGCAGCATCAATTTGTAGGCGGACCTGCTGCATGATCTGGTGTGCCTCCATGAGGGTCTATCTTGCAACCCCATGGAAAAATCTGGTGCTCCCTGTGTGAGCACTGTAACAAAATACAATATTCCTCTGTTTGAGAAAACTAGCAGAGGGAGTACTTTAGGAAAAGGTAATATCTCTGATGTTTGAGCAGGCATTCAGTACTGACGCCAAAGGAATTTAGTTCCTCCAGTACATAGAGTTCATTTATCTGAAAGGGGCAGTGTTTCCAAAGTCTTCTGCCCCAGGAATACATAAACTACCTTTCTTTAGAAAAGGGCAGACCATTACTGATGTCATTTTTCAGGAGGCCGGGTTGTAGGAGCTGTCTCCCTTAAAAGGATAGTGATTTTAAAGGACCTTGTGTGACGGTCCCCTGCCTTATAGCATGGACTAGCTGTGGGTGACTAGGGAAACCTTTGTATAACACTCCTGCACCCATCATCAACTAGTTTGGGGAGATGCTCTTCTCTCCTGGTCGCCCCACCAAATGTGCCTAGAGTCAGGGAGAGGATTTCATCAGAAGACTTAAATCTTGCATGTTTCAGAATATGTTTTTTGGCTTTCGTGGTAAGTCTGATTTAGGAGGTTGACAACAGTTCATTTCATGCATCACGCTTTATTCAACAAAGAAAGTAAGGCCTTAATCTATGCCTATCTCTAAGGAGGTTTTTACCTTACTCCATGAAGAAAATAATAAAGGGTGCATGTCAGGATGTCTGATCAATGCAAAACGGCCCTGTGTCCAAAACCTAATCTATACCGAATCCGGTCCCTAACCCCTAATAAAAACGATAACACAAAGTCCACCAAACTAAGTCTGGCCAGAGTGTTCTACTGAACGTAGAATTAGTGGCTGGCTTCTTACCACACCCAAGTCTCTCTGTAGTTTCTGCCAGGCCACTTGGCCAGGGAGATGGTTCAAAGTTCAGTTTTGCCCAATAAGTCTTTATTCTTCTTCTTGTCCAGGTTAATGGTCTCTGACCTTTTGGGTCAGCTCTTAATTGCTCCTATCTCCTCACCTCTGAGTTACCCTCTTAGCCTACCTCTCATCTGTTTTTTAGCTTACATTTTTCCCTCGCCTCTATCCTGCCACTGTCCCTCACATTTTCTGCCTCCACTCCATCATGACCAGATCCTTAAAAGAACTGGCTGCACACCCTACCTGCACTTACACATGTCTAATGTTGGTTGTCCTTAATCTATGTATTTTTCCCCTCATCTGCCAACTCGCAGATGCTTGTTTTGTGGCACATGGGGTGCAATGTATCGATGAGCGAGAGAGATTGATTGATAGGAGCAGTGACAGCTAGTGAAATGGGGCCAGTATGCAAGAGGCTATTGATGGCAGTGAAGGTTTGCAGGTTGTTTTGCCTTGTAAGGCCTACTCCCCCATTCTCTTAATTAACCGCCTTGCCTCCAGGATCTCCTACCACCTTACTCTACACAGACAAACCCTCACAGGTGGCCACCACAGGCCCAGCCATGAGCATAGTAATACTAACTGAGCCACAACTAAGCTTTCCTCTTTAGCCCTGTCACACTCTCCCACATCAGTGGCTAACCAGACCTAGTGTGCAGATCTTGGGCTCAATGGATAATATACTCCAAGTGTATCTACCAAACCCAGAGAAAGGCGATTGGCACTCTGGAGCAGGGTACATCTGACGTGCACCCATTAACTCTACAGGTTTCTCATCTGCCTTTCAGACTGTCCCACTAATGAGCCTCTCCCCTATTCTTTCTTACAGAGTCAAGCATAGTGAGGCCACCAATAGTGGCAGATGGGTGCTATACAAGACCATTTACATTACACAAAAGTGCTGTCTCTGATTAAAGTGTGAAATTATGTTTTGGAGTGAAAGCCTGCTGAGTCGTGGAGCCGGAGATTTGGAGAGGTGTTGCTGGAAGAGTAGAGAAGAGGAGCGACCTTGCTGGAGGTGGTGAGGAGGAGGTGACACAGATGAGCTTAGTGCAAGTTCTGCAAGAGCTCTGTAGGACCTGGAGAGGAGTAGGAAGACTGTAAGACCTGAAGAGTTGAGAAGCAGGTAGCCTATATGGCCGGAGAAGGGGGACAGGTTTCTGGAGTAAAGGGGGTGACACCCAGAGGACTGGCAGCCTGTAAGACCGAGAAAAGGTGGTACCCAGAGGAGTGGGGGGGAAACCGACAGTAAGACCTGGAGTCAGAGGCAAGGGCTCTGGTTTGGAGATGTTACCAATGAGACTCAAGTGGAGAAAGTGCCAAATCCTAAGACCCCCAAAAAGTGCAGTCTGGGGCAGATTGTTAGATTCATAAAGAAGAGAAAGAGGCTGGGTGGAGGAGAGGAAATATGATACAGGTTGAAAGGAAAACAGGAAAGTTAGTGGCAGTAAGGCAAGAAGGAAAATATAATGGCAGAGGTTATCTTCATGTATCTCCTTTTTTAGGGTAAAGAAAGAGGAGGCATGTGGAGAACTTGCAAGAGGAATGCAAGGGGGCATACTGGTGAGATTTCTCCAGGAGGAGGAGAAGCTGAGAAAAGGAGAAGCAGACCAGCTGGTATGTTTACAGCCAATACCGGACAAGGTGAGCGTGGCACCTAGTCGCTAGGAAAGACAGAGTGATGTCAGAGGAGAAAAGGATCAGCTGGCAAGATTAAGCCCAGAACAGAAAAGGTAACCAGAGAACCTTATCTCTATGAAGCAGAGCCTATGCACAGGCTGATGGAGTGAACCTTGGAAAGGCTTAGGAAGAAAAGATGGAGACCCTACACAAGGAGAAAGAGAGAGCACGTCCGAAGAGGGCAGAGAAAGAAAGGGGCAGAGAACCTAAAAAAGAACAAATGGAACATTTTTCAGGAGCAAGCAGACAAAGAACAGGTAGAGACCCAATACAAGGAGAATAAGGAAACGTCCCAGACAAAGGGATAAAAAGAAAGAACGGGGACCCTAAACAAAGAGTAAGAAAAAGTACCCCAGGATTGGTCAGATAACTAAAGAATGAGGCCCTTAACAAGGAGCAATAGTAAACACTGCATGTGGTGTCATTTGTAACTATTTGTTAGAACTCTTGATGTTTGAAGACACCCTATTAGTGCTGTGACAAAGTCACATTAGCTACCCCTTTTTTTGGCCACAGTGGGGCATTGAGGACCAAGGATGCCCACCTACTGCATAATGAGCTACCTGGAGGTAGTACATGGGGGATTCCCCAAAGCCTCTCCACCCGTCTTTGCCTATCAAACGATACATCACCAGGTATAGATGCTGTGTAGTTCCACCATTACAAGCATATGTTGCGTGGGGGTTGTATACCCTTCCTTCCATTGTGTATGCTGACCTGCCCTTCAGTAATGTACCACTCAACTCCCCAGCCCCTCTGAGGGCATGCTTCTAAAAGTAACTAATACTAAAAGTATCCCAAGATGTTATCTACTAGATAGAGAGAGCACTGGTAGAATCAAGGGCACTGCAATAGAAATCTGTTCATGCGAGCAAGAGTGCAGCACATCTTCCTGCACTGGCCTGAGAGGGAAAGGAAAATGCACTCACCCTATTTAGGAGCTGCTGTCAATCTTCTGGGTGTCCTATGCCTGTCAGGAGGATGGGGCATTGGCCAAAAGGACTATCTAGACCTGAGGCTTTTAATTAAGAAGCATTACCGGTCAGTCTGGAGTACTTTAAAAGTACCCAGGGCTCAGCAATCAGAGGCACAAAACGAGTATGAAACTGGGAGGCAAAGAATTAGCTTCTGCTAAAGCTTGAGGAAATAGGGAGACATTGGAAAAAAAGACTGTCTAGACCAGGCCCTTTAGCCACCAATTTCTGTGGATGCAAAAGGAATTATCCTGCCCTCAGGAAACCTTATCAAAGGAGAAGGAAATACTTGCCGGGACAACGGCCAGCTGGGAGAGTATTTAGAACGTTTACTGAGCTATATCGCAGGTACTGGCTGAGAATAGACCAATCTTGCAAAAAAACGGGGTGCACCTGGATATTTCCTGATCGCTCCTGGCACTTCAGACTTTATAAAACAAATGATCAGGGCAAAACCAATAACGCCACAAGGACCCAAGAACAGTTTAATAAAGATTCTGACAAAGACAACACATGTTATATTTTGTGCACATAAGTGATTACCACAGGTAAGTGAGCTTAAACTGTGGGATATATTGACCCACTCAACAGCATTTCCCACATCACCAAGCTGCATTTGTGCAAGAAACAGCAATATGGTTGCGCTGGCTCCTGTGCGCACCAGGACCTCAAAACTGTGTTTTTGCAGCAAAGCACACTTCAGACAGGATAAAAAAAATCATCGAAAGCAGTTTACCTGAAACCTTTCTACAGAACCAAAATCAAGATGTGGACACGCTACATAGATGATATTTTTTGTATCATTGATAGAAGCCCAGATGATTTTCAGAATTTTGTGATAGACCTTAACCTAAATGGTTTTGATATACAATTCACAGGGTCTTCTGATCGGAAATCAATTAACTTTTTAGATTTAACAATACATCCCGATGGTGACAAACTACAAACATGGACCTATAGAAAACCAACCGAAGTTAACTCAACATTGCATGCCAGTAGCTGACATTCAAACTCAACCATCTCTAACATACCATCAGGGGAATATACCAGAGCACGACGCAATTGCCAATGTGAAGATAAATTTGAAGATGAATGTACACTTCTGCAGCAACGCTTCAGAAATAGGGGTTACCCGAACAAATCCATAACCAGGGCATATAAGAAATCCAAAGCAATGAAACAACAAGATACCCTAGGGCACCAACCCAAGCGTATCTCAGAGTTAGACACGGCAATAAGCTTTATTACTCGGTACGGTTCTGACCACCACAGAATTCAAAAAGTACTCAGGAAACACTGGCACCTCCTGAAAATGGACGATCACATCTGTAACTTTGTGGGTGAACATCCACGTATGATCTACACAAGAGCAAGCACACTTAAATCCATCCTTAGCCCCTCCTTGCTACCAGACATCAATAAAGCCAACCAAGGCACGTGGCTTGATATCAAGGTCCTGGGTTTTCGAAAATGTGGCACATGTCCTCAGTGCCAATATGCCCATGCCCCTGCAACAGAGTTTCGAGATATCAATGGAAAACAATGGACTATTAAACAGGGCATGAACTGCAAAACAAAATTTGTCGTGTATTGCACCATTTGTGCCTGCAGCAAAATATACATTGGCAGCACAAAAAGAGCTTTAAGAATTCGAATACGTGAACATTTGTCTAAGATTGACAGCCAGGACCCATCCATACCACTAGCAGCACATTGGCAATCTGTGCACCAACTACACAATAAATCAGAGATCCGATTTATTGGTTTACAGCAGGTCTCTTTGAACAAAAGAGGCGGAGACAGGTTGAACGCTTTGAGAAGAGCTGAGGCCAGAACAATATGCTTTTTCAATTCTACAGTTACAGGCCTTAACAGTGATAATGAAATGGCCGCTTTTTTGTAATGTTGGTCAACTGACACATAGCTACTATTCCTGAACACAATTTGTTAACGTTTTTTGCTTTTTGTTTTGTGATCTTCACCAGTAACTATTGTATCACATAGAGAAATTCCACTCCCCTCTGGAGCTAGGCTTTCGGTCAGCAAGTTGACACCCTTATTGTTTCAGTAACGCTCACCTGATTCCCACGGAGGCGCGGGTCTTGGCAGGAAGGTGTCTGTAACACGAAACGTGATGTGCAGGATTCGGTTGGCTTCTGGGGTCGAACCTCTCCGCACTGTGTGTCGGACTCGAAGGGTGAGGTTTCTGCAGGTGAAATAATATGGGGGTTAAAGGTCTGGGTTGTGAATGTCCCTATCTCTCTCCTCTCAGCCTGACTGTTGAGCCCCCCTCCCAGGTCAACGTGCTCACCTTAGATAGGTGAATGCTGGGCTCTCCATCTGCGTCTAGTGCAGGGTGCCGTTGCCAGTTCCTTCACTGGTGAAACGTTGGCCTCTTGACTTCAGAGGATGGGTACCGTCGTTGTCTGCACGACCGGTAAGTTTCTGGGCACCTTTACTCTTTATAGTCTTTTTATGCGTGGCGGAGAAGCGCCTGGAATTGCGTAAGTATGGCAAGCGCTCTTACTGTCTCTTTCTTTGTCTTTGCAGGCGACGATGCAGAATGAAGAAATCCGGAATTCGCCGCGTGCCGGTAAGTGTAACACTGCTGTTTATCTTTGCAGGTGAAGATGCAGCGTGAAGAATCCGGAATGCACTGCGTGCCGGTAAGTAGAATAATGATGTTTATCTTTGCAGGTGAAGATGCAGCGTGAAGAAGCCGGAATGCACAGCGTGCCAGTAAGTATGATAATGCTGTTTATCTTTGCAGGTGAAGATGCAGCGTGAAGAATCCGGAATGCACTGCGTGCCGGTAAGTAGAATAATGATGTTTATCTTTGCAGGTGAAGATGCAGCGTGAAGAAGCCGGAATGCACAGCGTGCCAGTAAGTATGATAATGCTGTTTATCTTTGCAGGCGAAGGTGCAGCGTGAGACACGCCGCTGCCGATGGATCAGGTAAGTAAACACTGCGTGTTAAAGTTCGTTCTGCTAACCTGTTGTTTCTGGTCTTTTGCAGGTGCTGATGTTGATCGGGTACAGGAATGGTAAGTATAATTCTTGCAGGTTCAGGATCCAAAGAAGAAAGGCTGGAACAGACTCGGTGAGCGTTCTGCTGCAGATGCAGAATAACGCGAAGCACATTTCATCAATCGGGTGTGGTTTAAATAGCCTAGGAGTGATGAGGCGTCTCCTTCCACGGCCCCGCCTAGGTAAGAAAAGAGTTCCTGCTTCCAGAAGAGTTCCAGTGCTGTATCCAGGGAGTGGAGCTGCCCCACCCAGGTAAGAAAGTAGTCCCAGTTCACCAAGGACTTCTAAGAGTCTGGTAAGTAAGCAGCATGGTCTGCCACAGGTAAGTCCACCCAAGCACCTTCACACCAATGATGAGCCCGGCGCTTCCAGTGCCGGGACCGATGCTTCTGATGAGCCTGGTGCCACCGGTGCCAGGACAAGGTCCAAAAGGTCCGTGTGGGGACCGGTTGGTGCCTAGGATCAGGGTTAGGGGCCTGCTTCCAAGGACGTTGGGCTGGTCCTGACTCCTTGGAAGCAGTGATCATGACAGTTTCCTTATGCATACCTGTATGACCTCATGTAATTATTCTGCTGTTTATATTTACATTTCTTCACACTTGAACGACTCCATGCAATCAGGTTCTTTATTATGTTCACATTACGCGGATTCTCTATTTAACCAAGACTGACAGAGTATACACAAGATTGTTAATGATATTTAATGTGCGCCGAGGACAATGTACTTTCCGTGTTTTTGGACCGCTTTTACAAATGGCGACCGTCATCTCCAAGTTGGAGGAAACTCATTACGGCGGACATTTTTGAACGCCTTAAGTTACCTAGTTTCCCGTGGCAACGCTGGATGCGTTGCCATGGATAGCGTCCATGTTAGAGTTGTCATAACGGCGTACATGGGCCGTATTCCTTTTCCTGCTCTCCGCTGATCTAAGGTAAGCCACGAGCAGCCTAGGTTCTGTAATGTGGTGTTAGCGAATGCGCTATGGAGAGAAGGTAATAGGAGGAAACTCATTACGGTGCACCTATTCGAACGCTCTAGGACACGCACGTTCCTGTGGCAACGCTGGACGCGTTGCCATGGACGGCGCCTCTCTTGGATCTGTTAAAATGGCGTACACGGGCCACTTTTCCCTTTCTTGCCAACGCGTGTGATTTTTTCTCCACTGATCTAAGGTAAGCCATGAGCAGCCTCATCTCTGTTATGTTATGTTAGCGAATGTGCTATTCATTTGCTTCAGTTGCCTGATCCGGTCTAAAGGGACCTTTGCTTCTATTTATTTTTTTGATTAACATTGTATTTACACGCGTAACATTAAGCACGCTTTTTTTTTCCGTTACCCTTATAACACATTCCCTACCAATCCCTGTGATTTTAACCACAGCGCACAAACACTTTTGAACCCTCGGAGATCTAACTTTGAACTAAGACGGTGCGGAATGATATTAATAAGGCATTCATACGTAATTGAGGTTCATTAGCTGTAATGTCTTTTTGATGAATGACAAGCGCTTTCTGTTTATAATGATACCTGAAACCAAGTTTACCTGATTGCAGATTGAGTTTTTGGGGATTCAACCCCGTTATCACTCCATTGACATACAGTCTTATGGATTGGTTCCTCGAAATTCGGGTAAGCGCATTTATGGCGTTAACCTCACAATTATCATTTTGACTAATTGGTCACACTTATGCACGTATTACTTACTTAATAATCAGTACATTTTTCTGTTCTCTCTTTTTTTCTTTTTGCATTTTCCCTACATTGTTTCATGTTATGTTATTTTGTTGGTTTTTGTATTTTGCTATAACTATGTCCATTATGATTATATATATTTTTTGCAATGCTTCTTTATACCCTTGCATCCGTCCCCTCACAAACCCCTGTTTCTCTGTCTATCTATCAAATCTGCTATCTGTTAATGCGTATTATGACATTTTGTCTTGATGCTTTAATTTTTGTGATACACAATGTTTACATCGATGTTGCTGTCACACAACCTCTGATATGTCTCTTTGGGCCTCATTACGACCCTGGTGGTAAGCAAAAAACGATGCCGGTAAATGATTACCGGCATCGTTTTCCGCTAGGTCCGATCATGACCCGTGACCGTTAACTACGATGCCATTAGCGGCATCGTAGTTAACGCTCCCGCTAACTGCATTAAGGTCGCGCGCACGCGACCTGCCACGCCATAAATAGCGGCATGGCGCAAAGCTAAGCGGATCACGACCCAAGCGGACATGCACCTAACGCCATCACAAAGCCTTTTAAGTACCTTACCGCCATGGTGCTAATTACGCATTGCAAACCAACCGTAAATGGCCCTGTAAAGTGAACCCAGCTGCCACAGGTGCACAGAACCAGCACAGGTGGAGGCAATACAGACTCAGGAAGTACAAAAAGAGCACACCCCACCCCTTCCCACACCCAGTCACACTCCACAATGATACCAATAGGACTAGCAATGTTGGGGCTGGAGGACCTGATAGCAATGCAAGTGCTACAACAACAACAACAACAACAACAACAACAACAACAACAACAGGCAGCACAGAGGAGACGCAGGAGGAGAAGGAGGGCAAGGCAGGGCCAGCAAGCCCCACCAGCACAGCCAGTGCCATCACGCAGGCAGCCCCCAATCCCACGCATCAGAGCCAGTCCATCAACCTCACTGCTGAGCAGATCCACACCCTGTACCGTTTGGACCGGGACACCATCACCGCCATCGTAGACATGACACACAACGACATCGTCAGCATGATAGAAACACCAACCGCCATCCCACCCCTACTGAAGGTAGTGTCTGTACTCCACTTCCTGGCCACAGGCACCTACCAGTACACAGTGGGGCACTTGCATGGCATTTCACAACCATTATTTTCACGTACACTGATCCAAGTGCTCGATGCCCTCCTCAAGCACACAGACGACCACATCTCATTACCACGGACTGCCCAGGAGATTGCAAACACCAAAGTGGGTTTCCATGCACTAGCCGGCATACCTGGTTGCATTGGTGCCATCGACTGCACCCATGTGGAATTGGTGGTTCCACATGCCATGGAGGTACCGTACCGCAACCGTAAACTATTTCACTCAATCAACGTGCAAATGGTCTGTGACTCCAACAGGATCATCACACATTGTTGTGCCCGATTCCCCGGAGCAACCCATGATTCAATGGTCCTGAGGAACTCCACAATACCACGCTACATGGAGCGACATGCAGGCCCAAGATCCTGGCTACTCGGTGAGTCTAATGTCATGACCATGGAAATGTGAAGTGGGTAGGTGAACGATGTACCAATGCATACTCCACCTGGCTGAAAGGGGGGGGGAATGATGCATACTCCACCTGGCTGAAAGGGGGGGGAATGATGCATACTCCTCCTGGCTGAAAGGGGGGGATGATGCATACTCCACCTGGCTGAAAGGGGGGGGGGATGATGCATACTCCACCTGGCTGAAAGGGGGGGGAATTATGCACACTCCACCTCCTGGCTATGAGTAGCAGAGACAACGGAGCCAGATCATACCCTAAAGCAAAACAAACTTCACCCAACACCAGTAAACCCAATGCCTTATGTATGCAGCCCTACCATGTGAATGAGGTTGTGTCCCAACCATAACACAACCATCGGCAAGTGCATTGTACCAATTCTGACCACATTCACTACAACGAAATGCACCTACATGCACGTCACCAAACACCATCAACCGAAAGGCCTGTCCCCCATAACTGCGCACGAAGGAGGCACATGACAGACAGAAACATCAACACACCATCACACAAACAGCAGGGCCCCCAAAATGTCCCTATAAACATCAGTAATGCTCACTGTGGTCATGATGAGGCCGACAGCAATGTTGCAGTGATGTGAGCATTGACATCACAGGACACGTGCCAGGCCACCAAAACAAACGGCATGAACGAACACAGTGGATGGGCACTCACAAGGCACTTGACCCCCCTGCATACATTGGTTGATGGCATGCAAAACAGGCCATGAGAGCCATGAGCGTATACCGGTCGCATAGTGTGAATCAATTAGTGCATTTAGAAGTGGTCCAAAGTAACAGTTGGATGCAAGCCATGGTGGCACATCAAGTTTCGAATTAGACGTCATGACTGACACATACATTCTCGCCCACATACAGGTGATGCAGGCTATCCCCTGAAGAGGTGGCTCCTTAAACCAATCCGAAACCTACAGAACCAGCACGAGGAGGACTTCAACCGTGCACATACATGTACCCGTGTGGTCATTGAGCAGGCATTCGGCCTATTGAAGGCACGGTTTCGCTGCCTCAGCAGGTCTGGTGGGGCACTCCTGTACCACCATGAGAAGGTGGCAAAGATCGTCATGGCATGTGTCATGCTGCACAATATGTGCGTCAGACGAAATGTGCCCCTGCCGCCTGACGCAGAACTGCAACCACCTGACGATGAGGATGAGGAGGGTGCAGATGGGGCCGCACCTCATGGAGGAGGTGATGCACAGGAGGGGCATGAAATGCGTCAAGATATCATCAACCAATGCTTCTAGCACACACGGCTGGTGTGTATGACATGGAGACGGCACTTGGGGCACTGTGTGTGTCGGGGACATGCACACTGTGGACTGTACACCAATGAAGCACACATACGCAATGAACAATGTCCACACATTTGATTTGTGCAAAAGGATAATGTGTATTTTAAATGTGAATTGTTGTGACACACCCACTCTCCTCTCCCCCCTCCCCCCTCCCCCCTGAACACCCCAACACACCCACTCCCCCCTCCCCCTGAACACCCCAACACACCCACTCCCCCCTCCCCCCTCCCCCCTGAACACCCCAACACACCCACTCCCCCCTCCCCCCTCCCTCCTGAACACCCCAACACACCCTGTGACTAAGTGGCTAATGTTGCATGATAACGGTGGGCAGCCGCGATTGTAAGCCCCCTCTCCCGGCCCCCAGGGCACCCCTGCCTGTGCTGCGCAGGTTCCTCCCCGATCGGCGGATGGGGCTGCTTTGGGTGGAACTGGCAGCGGAGGAGGTCCCTGCCTGCTCATGTGCACACATGTCCCGAATGGAGTTGGCTAGCTCTGAGAGCACGCGCCGCACGGCGGCAAGTTCCACACACATGTCCTTTGAGGAGGACTGCATTTGAGCCCTCAGGGTCTCAGTGCTCCGCTCCATTTCAGCCCTCAGGGTCTCAGTGCTCCGCTCCATTTCAGCCCTCAGGGTCTCTGTACATTGTTCCATAGCTGCCCTTGCCCCCCCACATTCTGCAGCATGCTCATTCATAAGCGAAGAGAGTTGTTGCTGGCACGTGATTATCTCCTCCAGGGAATGTTGGCTCTGCTGGCCCATGCCTATTGCAGATGGTGTTACGAAGGGGCTGCTCCCCTCCTGCTGATTTTCGACAGGGCATGGGGTGGATGGCCAGTCCTCATCTTCTGAATGCCCCTGTGTGGGATCCTCATGGGGGCTGCTCTGGGACAGACAGGGGGAATGATGGTGGTCAGTGGGGGGTCCGACATCGGGCTCCTCTGTGTCACTTTCAGAGCATGCTGCAATGGCAGCAGTTTCGCCTATGGTACTGCTTCCTGCAGAACCTGTGTCTTCTGTGGCGAACATTGTGGGGATGTGTGGTGCTGCTGCTGCTGCCATGCTGCCTGCTGTGGTGCCTGTCAGTGGCCTGGCCTGTGTACTGGCAACGGATTTCGGCTGCTGCGGTGTCTTGATCACTACAGCTGAGGTGGAGGGTGTTGGCACAGTGGTCTTGGCCCTCTTGGCTGGTGTTGTGGCAGGGGTGTCCTCATCCTCGGGGTTGGAATTTGAGCCTGTGGTGGAGCAAAGGAGGGAGAGTGTTATTGATGGGTCTGCGGACATTGGAATCGCGATGACTTACATCATTTTGGTTACTAGATGCAGCACATTTGAGGCAGGGGCATGCAGGTTGTCTCCTATTTGTGTGGCTTTAGCATGGAGGTATGTGGGTGCCTGCAGTTATGGTGTGCATACTACATGTGTACAGGGTGGAGGTCAGATGTGGCTGTGGGCAGTCTCCTGCTGATGTGTTGCATTTACACTCTAGGGCAACATTGTGCTACACATGAATGGACTTCAGTGACTATTGCATGGCTTGATTTGAGGCACCTACCTTCATCGCCTGATGTCGGTGCTCCTCTCTCCATCCCTCCTACCCCTTCTATGCTCTCCATGCCGATTGTGGAGGCACAGATTTCCTCCCATGGCTGGGGTTTGATTGGGGAGTCCGATCCTCCCCCGGTTGCCAGGCCCAGGTTGCGGTTTGCGGAGAGGATGCTCCCGACGCGGAGCCTCAGGTCATCCCACCGCTTTCGACACTGCTGTGCGTTGCGGGGTACGGTTCCCACCGCACTGACCCGCTGTGCCACCAGCGCCCATATGGCCTTCTTCTTGGCAATTGCCAGCCTGGTCATTTGTGTGGAGAAGACCACCGCCGCATTCTCCTGGAGGGTCTCCGCCAGCATAGTGAGTTCCTCCCGAGTGAAGCGGTCTTGCCGCTGCCGATCGCAGGCTTTTTTGACAGCTTTTGGCATTTCGTAGTGGGAAAATGGGTGGGTAATGGGTTTTGACAGGTCTCAGGTCTCAGGCTCGGATGTAGAGTGGTTTGAACTGTATGCTTTTTGTAATCCATTCGTTGTGATTGTTAGTTTATTTGCATTGTTGCTTTAGTGAGGAATTAGATTTGCTTCAAGGTTTTTAACACACGTTCATTATTTATTTGTCCATTTCCGAGTGTCATTTCGTAATATTGCAAGGGTTTAGAATCTGTTTTTCTCTCTTATTTGGGGAGGGAAGGTCAGATTTGGATTCTGTTTCCTGTTCCTTATTCCTGATTACCTGCTGCTTCTGTTTATCCACTCAGAATTTATTATTTGTGGCATGAGGGAACATTGCAGGGGGAAATTCTAACTTGGGTGCTATCTTTCCTAAAACCCAAAAGTGCTCCTATTCCACTGTGCTCTGTATATGTTTCACTAGAAAGTTAAACCCAGTGCATTGCTCACATTCTCATTGTAATCATTACCCCATTGGTGATTGCTGCCCCATATTAAAAAGTGCATGATTTCTTTTGAATTTTAAAATAAATAAATATTGTATTTTACAAACCCGCCTGGGTCATGGTCCATTGTGACCCAGGGTATTTGAAAAGAGGGGGTACTATGAGTGGTGTACCATCTCTATATTGAATCAGTATAACAAGATAAGCATTTTGGTTGTGCGCCGCATACTAGGCCGAGACCAAGTTGTGTCTCGCCTGATTGAAATCCTTAACAAATTTGGGGGCTTGAGTCTGGAACTGAGTTTGGTTACCACCTGTGACAGTCCAACACATCAGACTAACCTGCAAGGTAGTGATACTATGTGTGGTGGGAATACTGGGTTACACTGTACAAGCGCCTCCCAAAACAAATGCTCTAAGTACCAGGCCTGTGTCTAAAAACTAAAACTCAAATCCACCCCAAAATAGACAGAATACATGTTACCCTTACATAAATAAATAAATTAATAAAATTAATAAAGAAAGAACATGTCCAAAATGGCCGTAGTAGAAATCAACATGGCTAGGGAGCCCCTTCTGCACAAGCTATTTGCCAGAGGTGAGTGGCCAGAACAGGATGAAAAAGTCTGGCTACAAGAAATAACACAACAGGTCACTGCCATGAACCTGGATATGTGGCAGGACGGGGGCCAATTACACCAAGCTTTGAGTGAGCTATGTATGACCCCAAAAATTAAAGAGGAGCAAATCAAAATTGCCAGAATCACGGCCTACATGTATCTCCATATGGGAGTGATGCGGGAAAGGCATGAGAAAAACACGACTCTGGCATAGATTCAAGTTGAACTATTAAATAAAATCCAGAATGATCTAGATTTAGCAGAGCTAAAATTACAGAAGAGCCAAAAGATGGAGGTAGAATCTGGAAATTACATTAAAAAATTAAAAGCGGACTTGGCCCTCCAACAGCAGAATAATGTAGACATAGAGGCCCAACTAGAAACAGCAAAAATAGAGTGTTAGGAAAAGGTTGACTAGAGTCAACAGAAGCTGACTCAACAATTAACCTATAACAGGGTCCGCTCAGGACAAATAACCATGTTACAAGACCAGGTCGAAAAATTGAAAGAGGAAATTAATAAATTAATTATGAGAGACCTCCACTCTCAAGCAGAATTTGATGAAAAGTGCCAGAAATCCAATACCACCAAGAAACAAAGGGATAAACTGGCTGAACAGTTGGACACCCTAAATCAGGAGAAAGACGCCCTAGGCTAGGAAATAAGCAAGTTAAAAACAGAGTTACAGGGAAGTGAATTAGCCCTCCAGAAACTAAATGAACTCAAAACAGCATGCAAGATGGGTAGAAGGTGCTCTGGAAGAGAACACCCAGACCAAAGATGCAAAAACTCAGGAAGTGAGTCTCCTGCAACAGAAATTGTCTCATTATTCCCAAACCATACAGGAAGCGCAGAGAGACAATGAGGCCCTCTGTGAAAAGAATGATGGGCTCCACAAACAAGTGGCAGCAGAAGAGCGGGTCATAGAGGCCAGTAAAGCCTTGATAGATGAGCAAAAGGCTAAGATCTTTGCTTACTTTCAGGAAGTAGGGGCTGAGAAGGAGAAACAAGCAAGGTTGGAGAAAGAGGGTGCTAGATTTAATCCTAACTGGAGTGACCCTGAACGGGTAGAGGGGGACAGGGCAACCCCTGATCATAGCATTAGGACCTCTGTACTAAGGGACTCAAACCCATTTAACACTTGTGCACTGCTGACTTCATGGCTGCCGGTTCGCATGAGCCGGAGACCATGAGGCCATCAGAATTTAATAGACTTAGAATGATGGAACTGAAAGATCAGCGCCCCCCAGAAAATTGATGGATGGGCATTGCTGTATACATACCCAAACATTAAGGTTGATGTCTCTGACAAGGAAGACTCTTATGAGGGGAGGGTCAGGGAATTTGATCCGCTGAAATATTACTTTCCAAGGGACCAGTTGGTCCAATTTGATGAAAACCCAATGAAATGAAGCCCAAAAAGAGCATCCTTAAGACCTCTACCCAATTAGGGCAGTGGGGGGGATACTCTGCCAACCCTGGGAGCAGGGAAGAGTCAGAAGACTACTCTCCAGAGCACCAAAGGGATAGAGAAACTAGGCCCCTCCATTCTGCGAGCCCCTCTCAAACTCGCAGAATCAGGGAGTGCCTAGATGATCATGAGGGGACCTCAAGTAGTAGCACCTCTGAGTCTGAGGGTGAGTGGACTCGGGTGACTAAGCCAAAGAAGGCAAACAAACTCAAGAGAGTTATGACAAAAGACCCCATTAGGCAGATTAAGGCCCTCAGGAGTGTCATAACCCCATACCATAAAAATGCAAAATATTCTGTTTGGGAACACTTGGAACTCTTTGAGCAGATGATGGACACTTTTCATATGAAAGACAACGAGAATTGCATAGAGAATGTTAAATGGACCTTCTCCCCTGAGTACTCCAGTTTCTTTGCTGGAATGGAGGACGAGAACCATTCAAGATGGTCCACATATAGGGCGGCCATCTTGAAACATTTGTCGCCCACAGAAACCCCCAGGAGGCTCGCAAAGTGGCCTACAATCTGCAGTGCGGGGAAGATCAGGCCCCACGAGAATTTGTGCAAGAGCTCAAACACGCCTTTGCAAAAACCACTAGGAGGGTGCGCACGGATAGCAGGGAATTTGTAACCACCTTCTTTCATGCACTCCTCAAGTATATCATGAACCAGCAGATATATGAGGGATTTCCATGACAAAAGATCTCTGGACTGGGTCATAGAGCAGGTGACCCGCATTTTTGAGGTCCAAAAACCTGCAGAAAATAGAAATCTGGCCAAGAACCCCAAACCAGCCAACAACCCTGCTGCTGCTAAGGTGGCGGAGGTGAGGGTTGCCCCCATTTTAGATCTAGAGATGGGGGGGCTTAAAATATAACGGCACAAAATCAGCAAAATCAAAGACCCAAAAGGCCTTCAGGCCAATCACAAAAAGGTGGCAGTCAGGGAGGTAATCCCACAAATGGGACCCCTAACCTCCCTGATTATATCAGCTCTGATACAAGGACAACTGTAACAATCCTGGGGTATGTATGGACTCCCACAGCCCAAGGGGGGGTCCAATCAGGTAAGTACTTCCCTGGGAAACTTCCCTCCAAACTTCCCCCAAGAGGGCAGTAATTCCTCAAATGCTGAGTTAAGTTTCTTCCCCCGATACTCACAAAACCCCAACCTGTAGGACAGCCCTCCTTTCATTCCCTGATTTCAGAAACCCAGACAACCCAATCCGGGAGAGGTGAGGCCAAGGGTGGAGGGTTACCAAAATTCACAATATCCAGGGTACTACGGGAGAAGGGATAGTTACCCTTCCCGTGATTCACCTAGGGTTGACCAGAGACCCCCGTACCAGCCAGAACAGGTGTCCCAACTGGAACGCCAGGTCCAAAACCCTAGCCAGGATCTGGGCCGCATGTTGAGGGCTCAACAGAACCCTCAGATAAACATGGTGGCTCAGAACCCCACAAACCAAGGATCTGGTACCCCAGAACAATGACGGGGCGAGAACCCTGATAACTCACTGGTTCCAGAGGAGGAGACACAGGGGAAGGGAGGTGTACAGCCCTAGAGTAAGCTTCCTTCCTCACTCATGAAAAGCCCCTGGACACCCAGGAACCGGAACCAAAATCTCTGCAACCCAAGGAACAGAGGGTGGGTAGGAGAAATAAAGAACTCAAAAAGACCCATTTTGTGGAGGAAGTTTGTGTCCTCCAATTTGAAGGGGAAGAATCCTTACAGGATTCTGCTAAAAAGATCTTCTCCTTCAGGATGGGGGAACTCCTCCCAAAGAAAAATGGGTTCCGAGAAATTTAAATGAAGACTGGGTGGATGTGGGGACTGAGTCAGAATCGGCCATCCTTGAACCCCAGAATGAGCATCCAGGAAACCCAATAGTAACAGAGGGATCCCAAACCTTAACAAACCAATTCTAGTGACTGCCTCCAAAAAGGGGTGGGGGTCAGCCCTGAATCAGAAAAAGGGGAGCCCAAAACTCCCCAAATATCCAAATGTCACATTTTTCTTTCAGATCTCCAAACTCCCACACAGAATTATGCCCAAACTACCCCTGTGTCGGAGTCAAAAATAAGGAAATTGACCACCCAGCTTGCCCAAAATGCACATTACCTTTGCCCATTGGAGGAGAACGAGGGTAGATTTTAGACCCCGGTTCAAGTGCAAGGTCAATGTACATTTTCGGCGCTGGTGGACACTGGATCCCAAGCTACTCTTCAGTCAAAAAGGGCCTTTCAACAGCTACATTCAGTAAGGGGGGAGAGATACCAGATCCCTCTCACCCCTCTTCCTGGATAACTCCATAACTTTGATGGGGATGAAATTCCTGTCGAGGGGACTGCAGAGCTGGAAATTAAAATAGGGCGACACAAGATGAAGCATCCGGTCATAGTCGTGGCTACAGAGGGAACCCCCTGTGTATTAGGCAATGACATCCTTCGTAGGTTGTCTCCCCTAATGGACTGTGTGAACAAGGTACTCTTGACCCAGACTCACAGGCCAATACAATTTAAAACTGAGTGTCAACCATGTTAATCTAAATGGCACATGCCACATGGTTGAACAAAAACCAGATCAAATTAAGTTTCATCTTCAAAAAAATGAAATACCCGACGTTACAATAATTGCTGTGGGACAACAAACTGATGATTGGAACTCCTCTCCATTCCTGAAAATCAACCTTCCTTCCAGCCTCAAGTGGTATTCCACACTGGAAGGAAATACTTTGAAATTCTATACTAATTCACAATCTGAAATCCCCAATTCTATAGCCAAAATTGATAGCAAACCTGCACAAAGTGTCGCTGGCATTCAGAAGAAGGGCGAACAACTCTTCTTCCCGATTCAGTTAAATGACGGGAAGGACTCTGTTCTCGCCTGAGTTAACTTAAATAGCGAAGAAAGCTTCATCAGCGAAGTATTATTTAGGAAACTCCCAAAAGACCAGACCCTGCCCGCTGTTGAGTCAATTTATCAATGGTATGGGGCCTGGAAATTCCCCATTCCAAACATCTTCTGCTTAGCAGTTGTATGATAGAAATTTCTATAGGTGACAAAAGCATAGAACACAATTGTTGGGTCATGCAAGGTGTTCCTTCCACCTTTTACATGGGCAGTCACATCCTCAACCGACTCGAGATTAATTTGGATCCCAGTTATTGCCAAGCCCGGTCCCAACTGGAGATTAAATCTCAGGGTCCTGGGAGTCCTAAAGAGAGCCTTCCGGTCGGCCCAGTGCTACCGTCGGAATTTGAAGTAAAAAATGGAGAAGAGGTCACCAACTCAGGCCTAGCCTACAGAATCTGCATCCCCAAAGGCGAATTGACAGAAGAGAAATGGGTCCATATTAATCAGCTAAAGAGTTGTCACCCTAGGCACACTTTGCAATAAATTGAGGATCCCAGAGAGAATCAAATAGAGGAAACATCTGAAACCTGAGAATAAGAAAAAGAAGAACCAGAAGGGAACAGATAGAGTTTTTGGTATAATTATGTAACACTGAGTATTTTCTTCATTTTTGAATGCCTGCGCATTCCACTGCTGTCAACCCGATTGGAGGGCAGTTAGTGGGAAATGGTAGTAACCGGTTTGTGTTCTCTTTCATAGATTTGTACTGGTTTCACCATCACTACCAAGGAGGACCTCCTCAGGGACCTGGAAAGAAGAAACCTAAGGAAATCCAGGGTTGTTGCTCAACAGTATAAAGGAAGATGCAAGAGAAAGCTGGGGGTGTCGTTTCACGTTCCAACCAGAGGCAGTGAGAGGAGCATGATGCACCGCCCTCTGATGGAAGAAGGACTCAAATCTGACCGATCCTGCTTTGCCACATTGAGAAATCCCACTTGCCCAACTCTCCCTCGACTTGGAAGCTCAGAAGAAGTCGGGGGGGGGGGATATGTGGGATATATTGACCCACTCAACAGCATTTCCCCACGTGACCAAGCTGCATTTGCGCAATAAACAACAATATGGCTGCACTGGCTCCTGTGCGCATCAGGACCTCAAAACTGCGTTTTTGCATCAACAAAAAGAGGGCTGAACCGTCCTGCCAAGCACACTTCCGGCAGGATGGAACAAGGGGCACCCTGAAGGAGCATGCCAGTGTGTTTTGAAACATATAAATGGAATAAAGTGAAAAGGCAGCACTGCTTTGCTGAAAACCCAAAATTCCCCTTCAAAATGAAACTTTTTCACCTTTTAAAAATGGTGCTTTGACGTTAATTCCATCTGTTCTTTCTTAAGCTACTGTGATTAAAAAGGCCCTGTCATGCCCAGGATATTTCATTGTGCCTCAGTAAAACCAGGCGCAATTCCTGAATGATGGGTCCTGTCAAACCAACTCTGATAAAAATCAACAAGGAATTCCACTATTACTCACACAGGAACACATGTTTATTTCTTTCCAAAAGTATCCAAAGCTCAGCAGTTCAAAGAGACTCTAACTCTCTGAGCCAGGTCAGTTTCAATATATCTGTGCTTCAGACAAAACTCCTGCTTTCAAGAAAATGACTTTGGCTGCAAAGACAGTGTGGGAATCTGATGGAGCTGCCAAACAGAAATTAAAGAAAGAAATGCTAGCTTTTAACCACACATGTAAAAATGGGCCTTTGCAAACTGAAGAAAAGAAATGGCCTGTTTAAAAAGTAAATTTTTGAATGAAAGCTTGCACTACCTAGCAATGTGAAGGGGTTGTTGTTGGTGAGAACATACACATGGGTTATTTTATTCTACGGGTTTGTTTTAATTCAGGACCAAAAATAAGAAAATAAAGATTTTAAAACACATGGGCTGAATTTGCAAGCTCTCAAAAACCAGTTATTCCAGACGGCAGAGCTAAAAGCTTCCCCCTAAGGAAGGGAGCCACACCATAAACTCCCAGCAGATACTAAATGATAATTACTAGGTTGGAAAGAATCTAGGCTAGGCTAACCCACTGACAATGGAACTCCGAGGGCAAGGACGTTTGAACTGTGAAGGGGCAACGAACCTTCAATCAAGCTGAGAAACCCCCACCTTGCTTTGAAGGAAATGACAGTTGGTAGCAGTTGAAGGAAGGAAAAAAAATGATCCAGTGACAAAGAACTGCCATTTGTTTCCAAAGACTATTTCATAAATAAAGTTTAACGACTTTTACCTCTGCAGCAAGAGTTTGTAAAAATGTAGAATTTTAGCGGTGTAAGAGCGAATTTTTGGGCTTTCTTTTAAGACATGGTAGAATTCACTGACACCTTGGGGACAGAAATGGCCAAGTATGGCGAATTACAAGAAAAGCATACATGTTGTAAATGCAAATTTGTGTACATACATCCCATATGATAATCCACACCCAGGTATAAAGTTAGACAATTTTGAGTAATATAAATCTCATTGAAAAGCGCAAAAAACTGGTAGAAGGGTGAAACAAAGTCTCACGGACTGGAGGATTGGACTGCTATGTGCTGCACAAAATATGTAACATGGGTATATAATTTGCTAAGAGATTGCAATTGTATAAATGTATGTCTGTGGCAAAATCAGATTTTAGTTAAAGTAACTGTGGGAGGTTTTTGGACATTGTAAAACTTGCCTCATAAATCTGACATCATTTTCCTGAAATCCAACCAGCTTAGAGCCAGGCGGGGACTAGTACCTCTGTCCAATTCCGTTGTTAGAGGCGTGTATAGTTAAGCCTGCCCCAGCCATATACTTTGATGATGTCACTTTGCATTATAAATAAGAGTCCCTGACAAGACTCTAGAGACACACTCTTCCTGATGTTGCTGCGCTGCGTTCCTGTTCTATCCATCCAGATTCCAGGTCCCAACTACAAGGCCAAAGCATTGCTGACCATACTCCAGGGCCCACTGCAAAACCCAAGCAGTGCTGATCCTATTTCCAGCAAGGCCTCAATTCTGAAAACTCACTAAAATCCCCAAATAACCAAAGGGGAAAGATGTGGTGTTTTTGGGAAGCATCCTGAGATCACTAACTGCATCCTGCCGTCCTGCCATCCAGCTGATCTTTAGTATCCAGTGACCAGAATTGCCAGTCCAGTGCCATCCGTTGACCAGAACTGCCCAGCTGTTTGCCAGGTGCCTTGCCGTGTAGTGACCAGAACCATTCACTGTCCAAAATCCAGAACTAAAAGTGGACTGTGAGTATTTCACCCCCTGTAGAAACCCATAGTATATCTTGTCTTGCCTTTGTCTTTATCCCACTGTAACGCTCACCTGATTTCCACGGAGGCGCTGGGCTGGACTGAGCTGTCGCCGTGTCTTCTAGTGTGACTCATAGATCTCGGCCTTCTGCTAGGGCTGGTCCCCTTCTTACGATGTACCGGACGTGTAGAGTGAGGTGTCTGCAGACGGAAGAACAAGGATTTAGGAACTGGATTGACTGAACTTCTCCTTCCTCAGTCCTCTTATTCGAACCAAGGGCGTGGCTTGCTCACCTTAGATATATTAAGGCCGGGCTCTCCATCCTGCGTCTTTGCAGGGGCGCAAGTACCAGTTACTTCACTGGTTCACTGACAATCCTCTTGATTGCAGAGGTTGATGTTGGAAGATACCGCCGTTTACCGCACGAGCGGTTTCTTGATAGTTATTGGAGCACCCTTAATTTAGTCCCTTGCTCAGTCTCAGGGTGTCAAGATTGAAATTGTAGAGGAATGATGCGGCGAGCAGGTGAGTAGGAAAGATGACCGGTTGCTGTCACCCTTTCTAATGTCTCTCTTTGTCCTGCAGGTTTAGGTGCAATGGACGCTGATGAATAAGTGCCCAGGATCATGCAAGCGCGTATGTACGAAGAAGATGAAGCGCGGTGCACGTAAGTAAAATGACTGCTGTTTGTTTCAAAAGCACGCCTTAATGTCTCTTTTGTCCTTGCAGATCGTGGATGCAGAGAGCGTTGCTAGATGGATGCCGGCGAACGTGCGAGCGCGTAAGTAGAAAGTTTATGGTTGGTTTAGAATGCGCCTCAAAATGTCTCCCTTTGTTTTGCAGATGCCGGCATGCAGCGCTTCTTGAAGTTCAGAACGTGCGGAGCGCAGGTAAGCAATTCAAGAATGCAATGCTTAATCAAGTCCTTTTCTTTGCAGATGTCGATGGGGAGCCGAAGAAAGCGGCGGAAGGCTTTGGAAGATGCCGCCGTATTTGGTAAGTAAGAGCGCTGCTCTCGAATTGAATTCTGCTAACCTGCTGTTTTGTCTTGGCAGGTGCAGCTGAGGATCGGATCTCTAGCAGGTAAGGAATTCGTTTTCACAGGAACTGGAGCTGAAGAATCTCAGGAAGACTGGAGCTGACACGGTGAGCGTCCTGCTGCAGATGCAGAATAACCTGAAGCACGTTTCATCAATCGGGTGTGATTTAAATAGCCTTCTGTAGTGCTTAGGCGTCTTCTTCCACAGCCTCGCCCAGGTAAGAAAAGAGTCCCTGTGTTCTGATTCCAGGGAGTGGCTCCTGCCCCACCCAGACAGGAAAAGTAGTTCCAGGCAGAGAAGGATCAGAAGACCATCGAGCTGGTAAGTAAGCAGCATGGTCTGCTGCAGGTAGGTCCACCCAAGCACTCTTAAGCATTATGAGCCCGGCGCTTCCAGCGCCGGGACCGGTCATCTTTATGAGCCTGGTGCCACTGGCGCCAGGACAAGGTCCAAAAGGTCCCGATAGGGACTGGCCGGTACCCAGGGTCAAGGTTATGGGCCTGCTTCCAAGGATGTGAGGCAAGTCCTGACCCCTTGGAAGCAGGGATCATGACAGCACCCCCCCTCAAGGCCCCTCCCAAGCTTGACTTCTCCGGGGGTCTTGGTTTGTTAGGAAATGTTCGATGAAATTTCTTGACTAAACGAGGTGCGTGGACATCTTCTGCAGGTTCCCAAGACCTTTCCTGGGGGCCATAACCTTTCCAGTCAATCAGGTAGTATAGCCTTGATTTGGAGATTTTGGAATCTAAGATGTTTTTGATTTCAAACTCGAGTTCTACATCAACTAGGATAGGTTCTGGAGATTTAGTCAATCGGGTCTCTGGCTGCACAGGTTTTAGTAGCGAGACATGGAAGACTGGGTGCATTTTCATATGAGGGGGCAAGTCCAACTTGACTGCCACTGGGTTTATTATGGTAGTGATTGAGTAGGGTCCCAGGTATCTTGGGTTGAAGGTGCGCGGTCCTTTTAGGGGTAAATGTTTGGTGGATAACCAGACTTGATCTCCTACTTGATATTGAGGGGCCTCCTTCCGATGTTGGTCTGCTCCTTTCTTGTATTGTTCCTTAGCCCTTTGCAGATGAGAAGTGGCTTCCTTAAAGGCTTGGGTGATTGCAGAATGCAGGTGGTCTACTGCTGGTGTCCCTAGATCCTGAGGTGGATCCAGATTAAAGGTTCGAGGATGGCTACCATATAAAAGAAAAAACAGGGTTTTTCCGGTTCCAGAGTGGACTGAATTATTGTAAGCGTACTCGGCTATCCAAAGGATGTCCTTCCAAGTTCTTTCTGTTTGTTGCAGCATGCAGCGTAAGTACTGTTCCAAAGTTTGATTGGTCCTCTCGGTCTGTCCGTCGGTTTGGGGGTGGTGACTGGTTGAAAGCCTTACATCAATTTGAGCCAACCGACAGCAACTCTGCCAAAAGTGGGAGACAAATTGACTTCCTCTATCCGAGATTAAAACTGAAGGAAAGCCATGCAACCGAACGATGTTTTCGAGAAACTCCCGGGCCAGGATTGCTGCTGACAGTAGACCTTTAAGTGGGATGAAGTGCGCCATCTTGGAGAATAGGTCCACGATTACTAAGATTGCATTATATCCGGAACATGAAGGTAAGTCGGTGATGAAATCCATGGAGAGAGTATGCCAGGGACGAGGTGGGATGTCAAGTGGGTGTAAGAGGCCTGCTGGTTTCTCCTTTTGACTTTTATTTTGAGCGCACACTCCACAGGACATTACAAAGTCTCTGATATCCTTTCTCCAAGACGGCCACCAGAAGTGATGCTTGATCTTTTCCGAGGTCTTGGCCATACCGGGGTGTCCCTCCATTAGGGAGTCATGATAACAAGAGATGACTTGATTCTGTAAACTAGCACAGGGTAGATATAACCGTTCTTGGAAGTACAATAGGTCGTTCTTCACCGTGAAGTCTTTTCCCTGAAGATGCCAATTCTGTATGCCTGCTGGAGTTACAAGTTGTTTAACTTTGGCTTCAACTTATTCGATGGATTGTGTGCCGATTAGACCTAGGATTCTTTGTTCGGGAATGATAGGTACGGGTTCATGATTGACCATGTGCTCTTCCACTCCCATCCGGGAAAGGTCATCAGCTTTTCTGTTCTTGTTGCCTGGTCGGTAGGTAAGGACGAAGTCAAACTCGGCAAAAAATAGTGCCCAGCGGAGTTGTCTGGAGGATTGAGCTTTAGCTGTCTTTAGGTATTGTAAATTGCGGTGGTCTGTAATCACTGTGACTGTGTGTCTGGCACCCAGAAGATAGTGTCGCCAGGCCTTGAAGGCGGACTTAATAGCCAGAAGTTCCTTATCGGTAATGGTGTAGTTGATTTCAGGAGCCGAGAATTTGCGGGACCAAAATGCCACGGGGTGTAACTGGTTTGTTTCTGGATCTCTTTGCGATAGGACTGCACCCATCGCAAGACTGGAGGCGTCGGTTTCTATGATGTAAGGAAGCTCTGGGCGGGGATGTCTCAAAACAGGAGCGGAGATAAACTTGGCTTTCAACTCTTGGAAGGCTTGCTCCGCCTCGGTAGACCACACAAAGCGTTTGTTTTTCCTTAGAAGGGCAGTAATGGGCTGGACTATTCGGGAGAATTCTGGAATGAATCTACGGTAGAAATTGGCAAAACCCAACATGCTTTGGACTCCTCTCACCGACGTTGGTGATGGCCACTTAATGATAGCGTCTACCTTTCTTAAATCCATGTGGACTCCATTTGGTGACAGAATGAATCCCAGAAATTCGACCTCGGTGACATGGAAAACGCACTTCTCAAGCTTGGCAAAGAGTTTATGTTGGCGAAGCCTCTCAAGAACTGCCCTGACGTGTTTCCGGTGATCGGCCTCAGAGGACGAATATATAAGGATATTGTCGATGTAGACAACTGTACAAACGTCAATTAGTTCTCTGAGGACGTCATTCATGAAGTACTGGAAGGCGGCCGGGGCGTTACATAGTCCAAAGGGCATTACTTGATACTCAAATAATCCATACTTGGTGCGGAAGGCCGTCTTCCATTCGTCGCTCTCTTTTATTCGGACCAAGTGGTAAGCTCCTCTGATATCCAACTTCGTATAAATGCGAGCATTCTTGACTTGGTCTAGAAGTTCAGGGATCAATGGCAAAGGATATCTGTTTTTGACTGTAATCCTTGGTGGATTCTCCCAACCCAGTACACCCTACAGAACCCATTGAGCCTTCTTTGCACACACAATTGATAAGTGCTATGACACTGTTTTGTCTCTTGCTTTCTCTGCACAGAATGATGTTCCCTGCAGTATCCATTTTTGTGGACTGAATTCAGCCACTTCCTCTTCAATCAAGCAACCTACAGTGCGGCTTGACTGGTCCGGCCCACAAGGAGTGCCTGCCTCACAGTGAGATTCACCTCAAGGTTTCTGTGGTGAGTTAGGCATGCCTTCCAACCACCACAGACAGATTACAGTTGCAATTTCTTGCACTCACGTAATTTATTCTCAGGCTTGCCCACCTACTAAACTTAGGTTTCTTATGAATTCGAACACTCGGTTCATTGCACAATTTAATTGTTGTTACTAATTTAACCCAGTTATGTCCAGAAAGAATTAGGGTCCCGATACATAAGGACTTGACATTGATTTTCTCCTTTTGTTTTTTCTTTATTTTTATCTTCTTGCTACAGGGGCCACCCACTCGCCCTGATGAAGGCGGTTCACGTAGAACAAAATGTATCCCTCAGAAGCATTTCCAAATGGGATAATTTTTCCGCCGAAACATCTACTATGTGCAAGGGGGCTGTATTGATCCATATGTCCGATTAGTACTTATTTAACAAACATCCTCAGGCCAGCAATTGTATTCCACAAGCTGACCCAGTTCCCCCTGTCACGTTGGCACCTGCAAGATGAGTTGCTTCCTTGTATAGAAGCAACTCCAGGACCTAGAGGGCTACAGGTCTAATAAACCTTTTCGACTCCTACATGTATTATACATGGAGCATGTTCTAAACCCAGAACCATTTGTGAATATTTTCCCCTTTGGGTCACGCTTAAATACTCTCCATTCAGCAAGCACTAAAAGGCCTGAATGGGCATTTCTTTCATGTACCTCATCAAGTTATTGTTGTCTAGATTATTGAAATTTGTCTCATACATATTGCTTTCAAATGCTTTTTTTTTGTTGATGTTCTTATGTACCCCACCAAGTTATTCGTTGTCTAGATTATTGAAATTTGTCTCATACATATTGTTTTCAAATGTGTTTTTTTGATGTTTTTTTGTTTTAATACAAACCTTTTATGTTCACAACCTTTGACACGTGTGAGTTTCCTTATTTGATCTTTCTTCTTTCTGGACAAACCTTTTGGGTTACTAACTTAGGGATTTAATCCATTAGTACAACTATACCAGGCTCCCCGATTTCCATTTGTTCCATTTATTGACTAAAATTGGGTATGAACCTGGAAGGTAGCAGTTCTACTTCCTTTTGTTTTTGTATCTTTGATGCCTGAGTCTGCTACTTGTCACCCTGGGCACACCGAAGCCCTCAGAATATGTAATCTGATTCAGGGCGCGATAATCGATACATGTTCTGAGATCCCCTTCCTTTTTCGGAACGAAGAACAGAGCTGAAGAGGCTGGAGACTTAGAAGGACGAATAAATCCATTGGCCAGGTATTGGTCCAAATACTGCCTAAGGTGGAGATTTTCTGGTTCGGTGAGAGCAAAGATCCTACTACATGGAGGAGTGGACCCAGGTACCAGGTCTATCTGACAGTCGTATGACCTGTGCGGGGGTAGGGAGTTGGCTTGTTCTTTCTGGAAGACATCTTGGAACTCTAGATATTCAGGAGGCAGTTGGGGACCCTCGGATGTAATTGCTGCCAGCTTAATGTCGGACTTCAGATAACAAGTGGAGGCACATTCCGGAAACTGAATCGTCTTTGCTCGCCAATCAATTTGAGGATTGTGTTTTTCTAACCAAGGGATCCCCAGGATAATTTGAAACTGAGGGGCCTTGATCACATCAAACACGATCTCCTCACAATGTCCATTTTGGCTTACTAACGTCACTCCCTCGGTGGTATGGGTAACTGGTCCGGAAGCTATTTCCGTACCATCCACTGTGGTAATAACGTCTTTAACCATTTTAGGACAGAGAGGTAGATTCATCCTGGATGCCATCTCGTGATCCACATAATTGACGATTGCTCCACTGTCAATGTATGCCTTGATGGCATGCAAACGATCTGGCTTCTCGGGGCTTATTAGGACCATGGGCACGATGAAATGCGATGGTTTTAACGCTCGGCAAGCGGACCTCTACACTTGTCGGGCGAGGTTGTTTCCCGAATCTGGCTTTTCGATGCTTTTGTCGGAAGCTCCCACGGTTTTCTTAGCAGGTTTCACTGGGCATTCACGAAGAAAATGTCCTGAATTCCCACAATAGAGGCACAATTGCAGCTGTCTTCTTCTTTCTCGTTCCTTTTGTGTTAATGGCCCTTTCACGACTCCTATTTGCATGGGTTCTACGGTATCGACTCCTTTGGCGGAACTCTGTGGTCTTGAAAAAACCCGAGCTTCGAATCTGGAGCGATCAGCCTTCCTATTCTGTAACCTGTAATCCAGTTGAACCACCAGGTCAATATATTCAGAACAATCTTGCGGAGGATTTACTACTTGGGCCAGGACATCTTTGAGTTCTCCATGCAACCCCCTATAAAACAGCGTAATCCTTTTATCCTCGGGCCATCTGGCTTCAACTACCAGTCTGTTAAATGATGCAATATATGCCAGAAGATCCTGATTACCTTGTCGTAAAGAGAGGAGTTCGTTATCTAAGGCCTGTCCCTGAGAGTGTCTGGCAAATAGTCTTTCCATACTGGACTGGAAGGCCTGAAAATTACGAAGAATCGGGTCATCCTGGGTTACCAGGGGAATTGACCAGTCTGCAGCACTGCCACTTAGATATGAAAGTACGAAGGCCACTTTGGCCTGATCAGTGGGAAATGCAGCTGGCCTACACAGGAAGTGCAGACGACATTGATTGATGAACACTGCAAACCTTTTGGGATCGCCTGAGAAGCGTTCGGGTGGAGCCAAATGCACATTTCCAGGTAGATTAATTTGTACAGGATTAGTGGAGGTCGCTGGGATATTACCCCCCCCCCCTGGGGTCGGCAGCGGTGTTTGCCCCGCCTGCGTTTGTAACAACTGTCTAGCAAGATCATCTGTGCGCTCTTTGGACACAATTAGCTCCCTCCTTAGGGCGTTCGTTTCCTGGCGCGCTGCTAGTACTTCTGCTCTTAATTCCCCTAGCAACTGGGCTAGTTGGTCAGTATCTGAGGTTTCCATTGCGCCTGGGTGGAGGATTTGTGGTGGGCTTCGCGTTCTGTAACGCTCACCTGATTTCCACGGAGGCGCTGGGCTGGACTGAGCTGTCGCCGTGTCTTCTAGTGTGACTCGTAGATCTCGGCCTTCTCCTAGGGCTGGTCCCCTTCTCACGATGTACCGGAGGTGTAGAGTGAGGTGTCTGCAGACGGAAGAACAAGGATTTAGGAACTGGATTGACTGAACTTCTCCTTCCTCAGTCCTCTTATTCGAACCAAGGGCGTGGCTTGCTCACCTTAGATATATTAAGGCCGGGCTCTCCATCCTGCATCTTTGCAGGGGCGCAAGTACCAGTTACTTCACTGGTTCACTGACAATCCTCTTGATTGCAGAGGTTGATGTTGTAAGATACCGCCGTTTACCGCACGAGCGGTTTCTTGATAGTTATTGGAGCACCCTTAATTTAGTCCCTTGCTCAGTCTCAGGGTGTCAAGATTGAAATTGTAGAGGAATGATGCGACGAGCAGGTGAGTAGGAAAGATGACTGGTTGCTGTCACCCTTTCTAATGTCTCTCTTTGTCCTGCAGGTTTAGGTGCAATGGACGCTGATGAATAAGTGCCCAGGATCGTGCAAGCGCGTATGTACGAAGAAGATGAAGCGTGGTGCACGTAAGTAAAATGACTGCTGTTTGTTTCAAAAGCACGCCTTAATGTCTCTTTTGTCCTTGCAGATCGTGGATGCAGAGAGCGTTGCTAGATGGATGCCGGCGAACGTGCGAGCGCGTAAGTAGAAAGTTTATGGTTGGTTTAGAATGCGCCTTAAAATGTCTCCCTTTGTTTTGCAGATGCCGGCATGCAGAGCTTCTTGAAGTTCAGAACGTGCGGAGCGCAGGTAAGCAATTCAAGAATGCAATGCTTAATCAAGTCCTTTTCTTTGCAGATGTCGATGGGGAGCCGAAGAAAGCGGCGGAAGGCTTTGGAAGATGCCGCCATATTTGGTAAGTAAGAGCGCTGCTCTCGAATTGAATTCTGCTAACCTGTTGTTTTGTCTTGGCAGGTGCAGCTGAGGATCGGATCTCTAGCAGGTAAGGAATTCGTTTTCACAGGAACTGGAGCTGAAGAATCTCAGGAAGACTGGAGCTGACACGGTGAGCGTCCTGCTGCAGATGCAGAATAACGCAAAGCACGTTTCATCAATCGGGTGTGGTTTAAATAGCCTTCTGTAGTGCTTAGGCGTCTTCTTCCACAGCCTCGCCCAGGTAAGAAAAGAGTTCCTGTGTTCTGATTCCAGGGAGTGGCTCCTGCCCCACCCAGACAGGAAAAGTAGTTCCAGGCAGAGAAGGATCAGAAGACCATCGAGCTGGTAAGTAAGCAGCATGGTCTGCTGCAGGTAGGTCCACCCAAGCACTCTTAAGCATTATGAGCCCGGCGCTTCCAGCGCCGGGACCGGTCATCTTTATGAGCCTGGTGCCACTGGCGCCAGGACAAGGTCCAAAAGGTCCCGATAGGGACTGGCTGGTACCCAGGGTCAAGGTTATGGGCCTGCTTCCAAGGATGTGAGGCAAGTCCTGACCCCTTGGAAGCAGGGATCATGACACCCACTCCCCTAGTCATCCTATCCTTACCCTGCTAACTTGTTCAAACTGTCAGAATAATTCTTGCAAACCTGCCCTTGATTTCTGGTGCTAGCGCCATCTCTTTGGTAATTTGGTCTTTCGTAAACCATTAGTCCTATTTCGAGTGATCGGACTGGTTCCACCAGGGTTGGGCGCTGGGGTGAGAGGGTTGAACTTGTGAATCAACCCTGGAGCTTACTGTGTCCCTCTTTGGTGGCCTAGCCCTAATACTCTAGTGTAAAGTCACAACTGATTTCCTTTCCTATTTCATAGCTCCATTTTACTCAAAGCGCACCTTTTAATATCTTGCATAGCTCACCCAGTTTACCAGCTAGACACCTAATGTCACTTCCACATTGTTCCTGTGATATACCTCTATACCCCAGCAAAAACACTGCACTCCAAATCAGTGTATTGCACCTGTTTTTATTAAAAAACTTTTGGGTAATTTCAGCTGGGAATTGCAAAATTGCATAGTTTCCAACGTGTCATTTTGCTGCAATCTGTTTTAAACTTTCCACTCGTTTTCGAAGTATATGCTTTTTGTAATCCATTCTTTGTGATTGTTAGTGTATTTGTATTGTTGCTTTAGTGAGAAATTATATTTGCTTCAAGGTTTTTAACACACTTTCATTATTTATTTGTCCATTTCCGAGCGCCATTTCATAATATTGCAAGGGGCTTCTCTCTTATTTGGGGAGGGAATGTCAGATTTGGATTCTGTTTCCTGTTCCTTATTCCCGATTACCTGCTGTTTCTGTTTATCCACTCAGAATGTATTATTTGTGGGTTGTGGGAACATTGCAGGGGTAAATTCTAACTTGGGTGCTATCTTTCCTAAAACCCAAAAGTGCTCCTATTACGCTGTGCTGTGTATATGTTTCACTAGAAGGTTAAACCCAGTGCATTGCTCACATTCTCATTGTAATTATCACCCCATTGGTGATTGCTGCCCCATATTAAAAAGTGTATGATTTCTTTTGAATTTTAAAATAAATAAATAAATATTGTATTTTACCAACCAGACTGGTTCATGGTCCATTGTGACCCGGGGTACTTGAAAAGAGGGGGTGATAGGAGTGGTGTACCATCTCAATATTGAATGAATATAAAAAGATAAGCATTTTGGTCGTGCGCTGCATAGTGGGCCGAGACTAAAGTGTGTGTCGCCTGATTGAAATCCTTAACAAAACAAATTCCCAACATTTAACATACACTGTAATTCATAATAATAGTGACACATAGTACATGTTAAAATTATCAAATATCTCTTTGGTGCAATCCCTTATGGTTGAAACGGGGGGAGAATTGTATTGGTATTGGTTTTAACAACAAAATAATGAGTGCCCGGCGTGTGTAACAGTCATTGTGCAGTATAAAAAATCGACACTACTGTGTTTCGGCCTTAACCCTATTCTGTTGGCTGTAAGTTAGATGACCTTCATCAGGATGAGGAATTGCAGTCTGGACTCAGACGGACTCTCCTGTGGTAGTATTCTAAAAGACAAATATAATGGGCTCAGCATGGGTCTGTGTTTGGGATATTAATTTTATGCTCAATACGTAGCAAAATAATGTGCCCCCCCACAGGGGGAACGCTTACTGTGCCTAAATTCTTCTAGCACTTTGGTTCAACAATTAAAGCTACACCAATGGCGATAGCACTGACGATCAACCAACGATGGGCGTCAATCAGGGAAATTATCAAGATCTACAATGAGACAAACAAACCATCACTATAAGGCACCCTACAGTACAGCCATCCCTCTTTCGCAAAGTTAAAGGGACATCGTGGAACACTTAACCCACTGGTAGGTGGTCTTCATCAAGGCAAAGCTTGCGCAGGCCCCAAGCAGTGTACCTTGTGGAGCACAGTCCATTTGTGATCCCAGTCTCCCAAACTGGTCAGTGTGCCTAGAAAGGGGAAGGTGAAGAGCAGGAGTGATCCACCAGTTCCAATTTGGTGTTGTCTATCCCATCAGAGGACAGCAAATATCTTTGTTTCTGTGTGCTTGAATTTGGTAAGCCCAATGAATGCTGGCACGGTGCGCATCAAAGAAATGCATTTACACCCATGTAGTGTCCTTGACAATATAGCTCTGATTAGGTTGTTTTATCCAACAGCTGGACAGCACAGGTCTTTATTTCTAGGTTTCCCCTGCATATGGTTACATCTAATAAGCCTGGTGGATGCTAGCACGGTGCGCACCCAAGAAATGCATTTACACACGTGTCATGTCCTTGACCATATAGCTCTGATGGGTTGTTTTATCCAATAGCTGGACAGCACGGGTCTTATTTCTTGGTTTCCCCTGCAGGTGGTCACATCTAATAAGCCCAGTGGATGGTGGCGCGGTGCGCGTCAAGGATATGTAATGTGCCAAGTTAATTCTGTGCTTAGTCTTACATAAGTGTGTGCCTGCTATCCAGTGATCGGAACTGGCCGCAGGGGTCTGGTCATATTGTTAAAATGGTTTGTCACAACCTTTTGATAACCTACCATGCCCCCACACTGAGCTTGGGCCAGTCCCCCTGACACCCAGAGGGGAGCAGTCCAATCCAAGATGGCTGTCACGATTGAGTGTCCGGACTAAGCTAATTTATTAGCGTTTGCCATGACAAACTATTTTAGCAATATGGCGGTGCACACAGTCCAACCACGTATCTCGGACCGACTAGACCAGCGCGGCCCATTCCGATCACTGGATGGCAGGCACGCTGGTTCAACAACTGAAGCTACGTCAATGGCGATAGCACTGACGATCAGGGAAATGATCAAGAACTACAAAGAGACAAACAAACCATCACTATAAGGCCCCCTAGAGTACTGCTATCCCTCTTTTGCAAAGTTATAGAGGGACATGGTGGAGCACTTACCCCACTGGTGAGTTGTCTTGATCAAGGTAAATCTCGCGCAGGCACCAAGCAGTTTATCGTGTGGAGTAGGGTCCTTTCGTGATCTCAGTCTCCCAAACTGGTCAGTATGCCTAAAAAGGGGGAAGGTGAAGAGTGTTAAGATGGATTTCTGAACTCTGACCTGGTGGACAGACGTTCAGAAGACCAGCCTAGTTTCTTGGAACAAGCCCGAACAATCAAGGTAGCATTGGCGGCGGTCAAGACTAGGTCTCAGGAGGGGTGATGGTGATCGAAAGTCCACAATGAGCACACACAGTAAACAACACCACAAATGTCTCTGTCAGGTGTATATACCAAAATACATATACATTTATTAAAGGACTTTTAACTCAAACACAAAATGAAACCACAGCAATATTAACAATACTAACACAGCACTATACTAGGAAACATATATACAGTAACTATTAGTCTAAAGTAATATTCAACAAGTAGAGATCCACAGCCCGAAACAGAAAGGGTTCATACAGTACAAATATACTTTAGGCAGTCCTTCAACAAATCAAACGTAACTAATAGGCAGTACAATCCCTATGACGTGTGAAGCTTTGTGCTCAAAAGTACATGCAGTGCACAAGCATTCGATCATGCATTTAAGAACAAATACGGGTCTCTTCAAGGGGCTGTAGTGGCTCAGGAAGCTGAGTGAGGTGATGAAGAATAAAGTTCCACTATTCAAGGAGGGTCTCCACAAGAGGGCAGAGCGATTTCCAGGAATAGGATGGTAGCACAGGCTACCCTAACAAAGGGGGACACTCGTGCGTGAAAGTCTATGGATGCGCCAGGGGCCACCGGTAAGTGTTACAAGTACTCACCGACCCTTAAAGCAATCCAGATCAAACTTTGCCAGTCAAGTCCAATTCGCTTGCAGGTTCGAGTCCAGCAGTTGCACGTCCACTGCAGCTCATCTTAGGGCACAGGGGGGCACAGCAGCAAGGCACCCACAAAGCTTGTCACCACAGCGGGGCGACACAGGTACCGTGTAGGCTCGGGTTCAGGCGGACTCTCCTAATTCCAGACCTAGGAATGCTAGGTGTACGAAACTTGGCAGGAGAGTACCTTCTACCGAGAGCTTACGGTTCCCAAAGTATCAGGTCGAAACTCGAGGCGGCGGTGTCTCCATGGCAAAAGTCTTATACGAGCTGGTCAGTTCACTTGGCGGTCCATTAATAATTTCGAAGAGGCTGGTTTGCAGGTTAAGCAGGAGGTGCTGAGAGTAGTTAGTCACACTCCTCCAACGGATCGAAGCACCCTTGCAGGCCTTCTGTGATCGATGAGAAACAGGGGCTACAACGGGACAACAGCTGGGTCATGGTGCCAAACCTTCTAACTGGTCGCCAGCAGTTCAATAGATCTGCTTCTTCATTTCAGCATACTTGGCTCCTTTACTAAGTTTGGTGTGAACTCAGAAGATCGATCTGGAATAGCTTTAGGCTGCTTTCTCTTGTCCAGAATCTCCTTCGTGCCAAAACAAAGAGAAACCAATAGGAGATCTGCTCACATTCAACTATTCCAGACATGGACCAGTCATGGACCACGGTGGTCCCAGTCATCCCAGCACACCAGACATCCTGTCACCCAGGATGTCTATTGGAACTAGACAACTCCAGCCCACATCCTGGGCGCATTCACACAAGGCATGCAGAAGCCTGCGAAAGCTTCGGTTTGCGCGGGGGTCTGCATGACCAAGAAAGGAATTGCCCGTGTCTGCTCGACCTAGGGAAGTCAAAGGGACAAAATGGCCAAAGCACAGAACAAAGGACCTCGTGGCATGGCCATTTTAGGTACTGGCCACTCTCCTGGGCAAAACGCGGTAAAGGCGGTTTGGACCGTTGAAAAGAGTCAAATGCTTTAAAAGTATCTGCTGCCACCAGCTCTGTCCTGGACACACTTGTAAATTCACAAAACATCCGTCGACAGTGTTTAGGGCCTTAAAAATGAAAAAGCAACCCCAGCGAACTGTACAGGAAGGTACATTGTGCACTGATAAAATGTTGTCAAGAAAGTCTCCCAGTACTGACAGTTTGAAGTGCATGTCAGTTTCCCCATAACAATATGAGCAAAAGCCCAGCGGAGTACAGCAGAGGGCTGGGCTCCACTGATAAAGGTCAGGCTAGGATGGTCAGACAAAAGCAAAAAGTTGGGGGGTTCACAACTGGATTGAAAATTACCCATAAATGGAAATCTTTCCAAACACTTGCCCCTCCCAGACGAAGGACAGGAGGAACTAATCCCCCCCTGGAAAAGCTTCTTGTTCAGGTTGGTTAAACATTCTGGACAACCCATCAGCATTGCTATGTTGGACAACTGGCCTATGCTCAATGGTGAAGTCAAACCCTTGCAGGCTTATGGACCACCTGAGCAGCTTTGGATTCTCTCCCTTAATGTTCATGAGCCACTTTAAGGGTGTATGGTTAGTTTGCACAGTGAAGTGGGTCCCATAGAGGTAGGGCCTCAGCTTCCTTAGGGCCCACACAACAAAGAAACATTATTTTTCTACTGTGGACCATCTGAGCTCTCTGTCCTTAAGCTGGCGACTGATGAATCCAATTGGGTGTTCCTTGCTTTTCTCATCTACCTGTCATAAGACCACACCTATCCCAATGTCAGAGGCATCATTCTGCACAATACAAGGTTTTTTGTAGTCAGCGGCTATGAGAAGAGGGGCCTGACAAAAGGAGTCTTTTAAGCCATTGAAGGCTTTCCCACGATCCTCAGACCAAGATACCTTCTTGGGTTTCTTTGGAGTTTTGAGAGCAGTCAGAGGTGCAGCTGTGGTGCCATAGTCTGCCATAAAGTCCCTGTAATACCCAGTGAGACCTAAAAAGACTTTCACTTTAGTTTGAGTCCTGGGGGGTAGGCCAGTCTTCTACTTTACTGGGTAGAGGCTGAATCCTCCCTTCACCTACTTCATGCCCAAGGTAGACCACTGAACCTTGACCAATGTGGCACGTGCTGGCTTTTATGGTCAAGTGGGCATTCTGAAGAGCCTGCAACACAATTCTGACGTGTTTCACATGATCCTCCCAGGTGGTACTGAAACCTGCTATATCATCCAGATATGCAAGACAGAATTCATCAAACCCATTAAGGATATGATTCACAAGCCTCTGAAAAGTGGCTGGTGTATTCTTCAATCCAAATGGCATTACCCTGAATTGGTAGAGGGCTTCTGGAGTTGAGAATGCTGTCTTCTCCTTGGCATGTTCTGCTAGGGCTATTTGCCAATACCCTGCAGTGAGGTCAAATGTGCTGAGGTACTTGTTGGCACCCAAGGTATCCAGCAGCTCATTGGTTCTAGGCAATGGGTGTGTATCTGTCTTGGTGACAGCATTCAGAGCCCTGTAGTCCACATAGAACCTCAGCTCAGAGGTACCTGCCTTTGGTACCAGAACCACAGGACTGGACCAAGGACTACTGAAGGGCTCAATCGCCCTAAGATCCAACATCTATTTTTACCTCTGTCTTGACGCAGGATCTCACCTTATCTAACATCCTGTATTCCTTACTTTTAGTAGGTACACTATCTCCTGTATCAATGTCATGTTTGCACCAAGGTGTCAAACCAGGAGCTAGGGAAAACAAGGGGAGAATTGCCTCAGCAAACATCTCACCTCATCTTGTTGAATAGAAGTCAGGTGAGGGGCCACTTTGACACCCTCAATGGAGCGATCTGAAGGACTGCCTTGGAATAAGTCAGGAAGAGGTTCGGATTTCTCTATATCTGAACCAAGAGCAGTGCAGCAATTTCAACCCTAGGGATGAAAGCCTTTCGCCTGTAGAGGAAGAGCCAAAAGCCCCTACCAGAAGCTCAACCCCCCATGTTGCCTATATGTTGGGAACTGGAAATTGCGACGCATGCAGTGCCAGTGAGGATGCCTGTACCGCAAAGAATTCTTGAAACAAGGTATCCATTGAGAAAACCCTATATGCATTCACGAAGAAATGATGGCCTTCTGGACAGAGTCCCGGAAGAAGTGTGAGAATGAATGAAGAAAGAAGACTGAAAACGTCATGCGAAGCAGAGCTGACGAACCCTGAAAAGATCCACAAGTCAGAAGAATATAGACTGTCTATAAGATCTGAGGAGGCGGTGTCGAAAATAAACAACATTTCGGGATCGAAATGAAGATGTTCATGCAAAGAAGCGCTGAAGAAAAATGCATAGTCATTTTACACTTGTACAGATGCAGTAACGCAAGTAGACAAAGGCCCTCATTACGACCCTGGCGGAAATCGTGGTGCAATATGCACCATGGAGCACGGCGGAAAGCTGCCGATAGCGCCATGGGGGTTGGCGGATTTACCGCCCCATTCCGACCTTGGCGGGGCGGTAAATCCCCATTCCCCATTTTACCCTTCCCCATTCCCATTTTTGCCCCATAGGGTATAATGGGAGTGGGGAAGGCGTTAATTACGCCACCGTAAAATACGGTGGCGTAATTAACAACAAGGTCCCGTAGCGCCATGGATTTCTCCGCCCGGAAAAACCAGGCGGAAAACGCTCCATGGCGCTACGGGAACTCGTAGTAGGGCGGACGGGTCCGCCGCGAATACCGCTGGCGTAGACCCACTCCGCCAGGGTCGTAATGAGGGCCAAAGTGTTCTTGTGGCTGGCTACATAGTTAATAGATTGTGGCGATGCGCCAATGTATATACATAGGAATGTGTAGAACGTGGATATTCCATGATGCACTTTAGAAAGACTTTAACCCCATGAACGAAAGGGTTTCTGTGTGGCGCATTTGGAAAATAACTAATGGCGAAGGAGAATTCAAGAAAGGCTTAGCTGGCCCAGCACCAAGAGTCGAGGCCACTGTGACCCTGATTGGCTGTCAAAAAGTTACATGAACATGGGAAAGAAACAAACTTCTGTTTGAGGTACGATGAAAAACACTCTGAGTCAAAAGTTCATCATTTAATAGTATTATGTGCAGCAAAGAGCTCGTTAACGTGGTCTCCAGTCACATGGTCAAATGAAAATAGACTTTGGGTCGAACTACACCAAAACCAAAAGATAAGTCTATGACACACTCCCTTTTATTCTCAGGCACAGAGAGCTTCTGTGATGTTGGAGACCCAATCATAACTCCCATTAGTATTGAGTGTATACTTAGATGTTCCCTGTAAGCCTATCACATCCCGAGTAGGTTTCTGTAGTTTGCCACGTAGTGCGACGTCAATAATGACGAATTTTGATTATAAAAGCTGTGTTTTATTTTATGTAATTTGTCGAGATCGTGCTTTGCGACGTCCATTGATTTCTGTTGTAACTCCATGTTTTAGACAATTGAAAATAAAACAGCACTGAGTTTTGCCAACTTCCTGAGTCAGTTTGGTTATTGATGTTTCAGTAAATTGTGCATCCCGATCCATCTCTTAGTATTGCTACCCCATGTTAAAGGACCCAGGTCTATGGGTTCAAGCCTGTTCACGTGGAACACTTTTGGAGCCTGTCCAGCTCTTCCAAGGTCCACTAAATAGTTTACCTCACCTAGTGGCTCCACTATTAAGTAAGGGCCTGATCATGTATACTGTAAAGCTCTATGCCTTATAGGGGTCATGATCAGGACTTGGTGTAAAGTTGACAAGGGAAGCTTTCTGGTCATACCAAAATTTCACAAGAGCTTGCCCAGACTTAAACCTATCACTGGCCTGAGCCATCAGGAAGACCATTCTCTTCCTCAATCCTAGCACATAGTCCACTACATTGGTAGTGATAGATGGAGTAGGCATTTCCCACCCTTCCTTGACTATAGCCAAGGGTCCCCTAACAGGGGTTGAGGTACCTCTCCGTAGGCAAAAAGTAAGCATGGAAGAAGGAGAACCCATTTTCTCCTCTAGGGCTCTTCCAGAGCCCATATCATGCTTTTCAGGGTGCTTTTGAACCTCTCAACTATGCCATAGGTTTGTAGGCAGTATGCTGTAGAAAGCTTATAAGTGACCCCCCACTCCTTCCAGGTGGCTTGCATGTACCTGGACATAAAGTTTCTGCCCCTATCAGCCAAAAATTCTTTAGGGAAGCCAACCATAGTGCAAATGCCAAGCAAAGCTTTAGCAACTGACTTGGAAGTTACGGTTTTTAATGGGGTGGCCTCAGGATACCTGGTGACATGGTCGACCAGCACCAGGATAAACCTATTGCCTGAGGATGTCTGAGGGTCAAGTACGCTAACAATTTCAATCCCTACCCTCTCAAATGGTACCCCCACAACTGGGAGTGGTACCAATGGAGCATGGATTGTTGTGCCACTTTTTCCAGATAACTGGCAGGTGGCACAACTCCTGCAGTGACTTTCTACCTGGACCAACCTCTTGGGCCTGTAGACATGCATGGCTAACCTTTGCTTGGCTCTCTTGATGCCAAGGTGACCAGCAAGGAGGACTTCAAGCGCCAGTTGAAAAAGGAAGGGACTTACATGAAGGAGAACCACCAACCTCTTATGGTCTCCTTCTGTAGACTCTGTGGGCTCACTGTACAGGAGCCCCCCTTCCCAATAGATCCTATGCTTCCCAGGAGGTTCACCCTCAAGCTGGGAGCAGGCCTGTCTCCTAAGGCCTTCCAACGATGGGCATTCACGTTGGCCCTTACTAATGTAGCCCTATCAGGACCACCTTCAACCAACAAACTTTGGAGTTCAGGATGGTAATGTGGATTGAGAATTTCAGGCATCGCTTCTTCCTCATCAGGTTCAGGTGTTGGGGCAACTACCTCCACCTCAGTGGTAGGTGAGTTAGGGGGAATGTTTTCTTTCCTTCTCTTGTCTTTCTTGACTCCTTTAGCCTTGGGTTTGCTCTTTGGCTTGGGCTTTACTTTGGTCTTGGCTAAGGCAGCCCATGTTTGTGACCTTGTGCATGGTCTCTCTACTGTGTCATCCACCAGGCTTAAGTCTCTGAGATCATTCCCCAGCAGGATCTTACCTGGGACTTGCCTCTGTATACTCACTGGAATCCTGACCACTGTACCATTGATAGTAAGATTTTCAGGCATTACTGGGAACTTGAGAGTGGGACCATCAGCTAACTTGATGGGCATCAGGGGAGCTCTGGCAAGCTCCTCTGGGTATACAAAAGTGGAAACCACCACAGTTCTGCTGGCCCCAGTATCCCTAAGGGCAGGAGTATCTACTCCCTAGATTATCACTGTCATTAGAGTAGTGCTTGGTGTTCTGTGGAATGCTAGCATAAGCCTCTGAGACTTTAGGCTCCCAGGAACCCAGGGAAACTAGGACTACCTCAGATTCTATCCACTGGGGAAGGAGTCTGAGGAGAAGGCTGCCCCTGTGATCTCTTTCTGCTCATAGGAGGGGAAGGTCAGACTCACAGAGTGGACCCTCAAGGTTTTGACCTTACATCTGGGGTCCCCCTTCACATAGTCACTTGCTCCACAAGCCACACATGGTGCACTGGGTCTTTGGACATATGGAGGCTTACTGTAACCAGAGTTCTGTCTGGGAGGATAACTCCCACTACCCTGCACATTTTCTTGGGACTTACTCTTGTTTTTCTTTTTGTGGCATACTAACACAGACATAGTGTCAGGTCAATTCTATGCATAGCCTTACCTAAGTGCTTGCCTGCTATCCAGTGATCTGAACTGGGTGTGCTGGTCTGGTCGGTCCCAGATCTGTGGTCGGACTGTGTGTCCCGCCATATTGCTAAAATAGTTTTTAGATCGGCCAGTTCCCATCACTGGTTAGCATGCACGCACTTAGGTAAGACTAAGCACAGAATTGACTTGACACTAGGTGTTATTACATATCCTTGATGCGCACCATGCCAACATCCACGGGGCTTATTAGATGTTACCACATGCAGGGGAAACCTAGAACTAAGACCTGTGCTGTCCAGCTATTGGATAAAACCACCCATCAGAGCTATATTGTCAAGGACACTACATGTGTGTAAATGCATGCCTTTGATGCTCACCGTCCCAGCATCCATCATAAAACAACCTAATCAGAGCTTTATTGCCAAGGACAATACACGCGTGTAAATGCATTTCTTTCATGCGCACTGTGCCAGTATTCACTGGGCTTACCAGATTTAAGCACACAGAAACAAAGATGCGTGCTGTCCTATGATGGGATAGACAACACCTAATTAGAACTGGTGAATCACTCATGCTCTTCACCTTCCCATTTTTAGGCACACTGACCAGTTTTGGAGACGGGATCATGAAAGGAACCTGCTCCACGTGATACACTGCTTGGGACCTGCGCCAAGATTTACCTTGATCAAGACCACTCACCAGTGGGGTAGGTGTTCCATCATGTCCCTTTATAACTTTTGCAAAAGAGGGATGGCCGTACTGTAGGGGGCCCTATAGTGATGGTTTGTTTGTCGCATTGTAGATCTTGATCATTTCCCTGATCAACAACAACCGTTGGTGGATCATCAGTGCTATCACCATCGGCAGAGCCATTGGCGGTGTTTCAATTGTTGAACTGACATGCTAGCAGAATTTAGGCATGGTAAGCGTTCCCCATGCAGGGGGCATGTTTTTTTTCTATGTATGGAGCATAAAATTAATATCCCGAACACAGACCAATACTGAGCCCATTATGTTTGTCTTTTAGATACTACCACAGGAGAGTCCGTCTGAGTCCAGACTGCAATCCCTCGTCCTGATGAAGGCCATCTAACTTAGAATAGAATAGGTTTAACGCCGAAAAACAGTTGTGTCGACTTTGTATACTACACAGTGCCTGTTACACATGCCTGGCACTCATTATTTTGTTGTTAAAACCAATACCCTTACAATTCCCCCCCACCCCCCTTCAACCATAACAGATTGCACCAAAGAGATACTTGATACTCTGGATATGTACTATGTGTCACTATTATTATGAATTACAGTGTTTGTTAAATGTTGGGAATGTGTTTGAGCTCACTTACCTGTGGTAACCCTTTACATGTACGAAATATAACATGTATTGTCTTTGTCAGAATCTGTATTAAACTGTCCTTGAGTCCTTGTGGCTTTATTGGGTTTGCCTTGATCATTTGTTTTATGAAATGAGAATAGATCAAGAAAGAAACCAAAAGCTTGCTGAGAGCTATTTCTTAGACCCTGGCAGAGACCAGATTAAGAGGTAGTCAAGGCCACAGGAGAGTGATCAGTGGCTGGAGGGTAGGAATGGCACAGCCTGACAAAGACCCTTAGTTAGAGAGGAGAAATACTGTCTGGTAGAAGATAGTCAGGAAGCCGGCAGGTCACTGAATCCTTAGGACAAGGACTATCAAGAAGCCTGCTGAGTGCTAGATCCCTGAGACTGTATCTTAGAGAATTCAATTCTGAGGAAGATCAAAATGTTCATAGATAGATACAATATGAGTTAACCAATGTTTTGCGTAGAACAGCATATTCTTCTCCAAGAATAATCTGTTATGTAAAGCCTGCTTTACCTCTTGGAATTTATCTCAAACCCATTCCAACAATATCAATAAACCTTCTTAAAACTATATTTCTGGCTTGTCTGTGTGATCTGTTGAACCTGCGTCACATTACCCAAGACACAGCAGAGGCCTCCATCAAATTAAATTCTGGAGAATCCAGAACAGCCCAAATTATTTACGAGACGTGACATTCTTATGGATTAACTTGATAAAGGACTACATGTTCAAAGGTTGTTTGTAATAATTAGTCAACGTTCAGATAGATTTAGAGTGCCAGTTAATGCTTTTCAACTTGTCTACCAAGTAATTGCAATTTCTAAGAACACTCTATCCTCCTTAACTCATATTAGCTGCATGCTTTGCTTAGCAACACAGTTAAACACTATGGAAGCCAGAGGAAGCACAGACGCAAAGGTTTATAAACTGCTGCGAGATCGAGCATATTGTGAGACCATTAATTTCAACCGAAGATGGCAAACCAACTCACATGGCGTCACTGTGGAAATACATCATGAGAATGTTTGGATTGCAGTCTTCAGAGTTGAAACCCCATCTTCGGCTTTACAAACACAATGCTTCCTTTTCTTTTATAGGAAATCTCGTTGAGTTGCCTATGTATTGTCAGGGCTCATGAAACTCACACCTCTCAAGATGGTGCTGTCCAGGTTGATTGCTTGATCCAAAACCTTTTACTTTTCTCTCATTGCTACGCAAGGTTTGCATTCCTCTACCTTTGGAAATACAATGCAGTCACAGATCAGTTGGGTGATCTGATTCCCAGCCTGGATAAAAAGCTCCCAGGTAATCGTCATCAATAACTCATGCCACCATATCAGTGAATTGTGTTCATAGCAGTGTGGACTGAGGAGAAATGCAGCCAAAGAATCCTGGCAATATCTGCAGCTGCAAATCAGTTTGAATGATGATTCTCTCCTTGGCATTCATTGGTGCTATATAGGTCTAAGCCAGCTGCCCTACCTGAGCCTCAGGTTGGCACCTAGGATGGTGGCATAAACATTAAAATTGCATTCAGGGTGTGTCATAACAGAAGTCTTGGCCATTTTGATCTTTCATATTTCTCTAGGTGATTCCACTCGTGGCACCATGCAGGAATTTTACTCCTCTGTAGACAAATGGGCAGCGCTCAAAGTATTATTATAAAAGAATAAATGCTTTTATTGTTTCGATTACAAGTTTAGTAAGCTGATCCTTCTCTCACTGCTGTGCTGCTGTGCTGTTCATAGTAAGGTGATTGTTTTCTCACTGCTGTGCTGTTCAGTCGCCCCACATTGCATTGGCCACATGAATTATAAATGTCTCTCGGGAATGTCAGATCTCTCTATGTATTGACAGTCTTGGATCCCCTTTAACAGAAGGAAACGTACATGATTTCCTTCCATTCCCTGCATGTGCTCTCTGGATATGTGCGACAGTGCTGCCTATAAGCGACTTGCTTCGTTCTTCTTTAGTCTTGCAGTTTAATTTTTTTGGTAACATATTGGCGCCTTCCTGTTTTCCCTCCCTTTTTCTCTACTTAAACAGCCCTCGAGCCTCTTTCCTTTGCAGTTGGTGAGCAGGTGCAAGTAGATCAAGGTCACCTGGCCTAAGCCTCGCCCACCTGTCAATCACCTTAAACTGTTGGCTACAGCAACCAACACAGAGTCTTGCCAAACAAGACAGGCAGTGGCCGTGCAGTCGACAAAATGGGCTCCTTCGAAGTCCTCTCCTCCCACTTCTTGCTCTCCCCAACGGACACAGTCACCTTCCATCTCATCTACAGACCACCCAAATCCAACAATGCCTTCATCTCAGACTTCACCGACCTGGTCACAACCATATCCCTGACGCACGCCAATAACATCTTCCTAAGTGACTTCAATCTCCCGGACAACAAGGGCACCACACCGATGAAGGAAGCCCTCCCCAGGCTTCTCTACACCCTTTGCCTCACACAACACACGAAAGATCCAACACACGAATAAGGTAACATCCTTGACCTAATCATCATTGCACTGTCTTCCCTCCACTACAGCTCTCAACTCCCACTTGACTGGTCTGACCACCTAGCCGTGCCTTTCAACATCCTACACACCACCCCAGTCAAGTACTTTCAGCAGAAACCCAGCAGACACACCTTCAGATCCTTCAGGAACTTCCCAGTGGAAGGCTTCACAGAAGACCTGGCCAGCCTCCACCTTACCTGGACCGAACACCCACAACCGAACTACGACTTTTTACCGGAAGCACTCAACGCCACCCTCTCAGCCTCCACCCGCCAACATACACTTCTAAAACAATGCACCTGCAAACCGAAACCATCAGCATCCTGGTACACGCAAGAACACAACCTCAGCAAAAGAGTCATCGGGAAACAAGAGAAAACCTGGTGGCACTCCAGGACTGCATCTGATCTGGTGCTCCTCAAGGAACTCCGAGCAACCCACCAATCACTAACCAACATGTAGTCATAGCAAGACAGGCCATATGAATGGATAAGAGCGGGGAGGGTAGAGGTTAGAGAGAAGAGTTCGAGAGAAGGGTTGATAGAGAGGCACCCTGTGGTACTCCATGGGTAACAGGGCACGGAGTAGAAGAGAAGAGAGGCATGTATGTAATTTGGGATCTGTTGGAGAGGAAGTAGGATATCTACTTCAATGCTACGTTCCTAATGCAGAGTGAGTGGAGTCTGTCCGATAGGGTGTTGTGTTCCATGGTGCCAAGAGGTCGAGAAGGATCAATGCGGCACAACTTTCTGCGTCTGAGGTTGTTTTGAGATCATCCCAGATTGAGACTAAGGATAATTCAGTTTCTCGTAGGGGGCTAAAGATGTACTGAGCAGGGTCGAAGATGAGATTGGATTCAGTGAAAAGGCAAAGCTGGGAATAAGCTGTACGCTTAATTAGTTTGGCTAAGGAACAGCTGTTTGAGATCTGTAGTTGGCCGGTAGAAGGGTGTCAAGGGAGTGTTTTCTGAGCAGGGGTTTGATGTGGGAGGTCTTTAAAATTATTGGGAACATGCTTGGAGTGATAGATGTATTAATGATAGATATAGCGAAGCTGCCTTCAAGGGTTGAGGAGAGGATATCCTTTAGGAGAGGAGGAGGGAAGGGATCTCCAGGAGATCCTGATGGGCAGCTGCTGGCTAGTAGCTAAAGGAATTCAGACTGGGAGATGAGAGAGAAGGTGAAGAAAAGCAGACAGGTAGAAGGTGGGTCTGTGAGCCCGGTTGTGGGTGCCAGTGGGCGGGGCAGGAAGGCTGCTAGTTTAGAGCTCATGGTGTGGTTTCTTTACCACGGCTATGTTGTGGAAGTGGCCAGAGAGAGTGTCACAGTGCTTGGGTGTGCGGTAGGGTGGAGGATGTGCAAAGCAGGACCTTAAATTCTGAGATCTGGTGGATTTCCCCGCTGGTATTAGGGGAATTGGAGATTCTGTTCCAGTAGAAGGATTTTTTGGCCTTCTGAATTTCTGCCCTTTATGCTTTGATCTGTAGGGCGTACACAGTTCTATTCTGAAGTGAAGAGTCAGTCCGCCATCTGCTTTCCAGGATGTGCTTCTCGGTTTTGAGGGATTCAAGGGTTGCAGAGAACCATCTGGTGAAAGGGTCAGGTCTGTTGGAGGAAACTCTGATAGGGGTGAGAGGTTTAAGAGCATTAGCGAGCCTTTGGTCAAAATGGGTGATGGACCGCTGCCCTGCCTGGTGTGGGAGTGAGGGTAGTGAGGCAAGCAGGAAGTCAGCCAAGTCTGGCATTACTTTGACATTGTTCCATAGTGGGCTAATCTTGGGGGAAGGAGGGTCTGCTGTACGATCATGAAGAAGATGGTGGCATGGTCCGTCCCGATTAGTGGTCAGGGGCGGGGAGAGTTTGGGGGGGGAGAACTGAAGATTGCAGACAGAGTTTGATTTGCGGAGTGAGTGGGTCCTTTTGATACCATTTGAGTCAGGTGGAGGGCTTCCAGGTTGTCCAGCAGTGGTCATGTCATGGGGTTATGCAGGATGTCAAGCCATATATTGAGATCCCCTAGCATGGTGAGGGAGGGGTGAGTAACCAGGATGGCTGCTATGGAGTTGCTGAGGGTTTTAGCAAAATGTCTATTGTAGCCTCCAGGTCTGTATATGAGTAAGAAGCTATGAGTAAGAGAGGGGTGATGAGAAATTTCACTAGAAAAGATTTGCAGTCTGCGTGGCAGGCTTGCTCCTCTGAGGGTGAGATGATGAAGTGGGATTTGTAGAGGATGGCAAATTCGCCTGCCCTGCTGTTTCTGTTGTGTACGATAAGGGTGTAGCCTGGGGGAAAGGCCTCCTGTGCAATGCATCGGAAGTCCTGGGATACCCAGCTTTCTGTGATGAAAAGGATGTCAGGGCATTCAGGTGATATTAGGTTTTATATGTTGTGGTGATTTATTGCAACAGATCTGATGTTAATTAGGATGTATGATAGTCCGATGCGATGAAGGGTGTTTGCTGTGGATGCAAGTGGAAGGAGAGAGGGGCAACGGGGATGGAGGTGGCTGCTACCCGGGAGGTGAGTGGCCTTAGAGAGTTGGTGGGTGTGGTGGTGGAGGATGGAGGGCGTGTGGGTCTAGTGGGGGTGGAGTCTCTGTTTTGAGGAGTAGAGAGGGGAGTTGAAGCTGGGAGTGGGAGGGAAGGGGTGCAGGGCGGCAACTGGGATAGTCGTGTGTGATTAATGGTTTAGGGTAGAGATCAGGAAGGATGGCTTTTGGGAGAGGTGCTCTCTCCAAAGGGCCAGGATGAGAAGGGAGTGGAGGTGAGTAGGGGTGGGGTCCGTCTGAGGTGGTGGGCCGGTTTTTGGTGCACTACAGTGCCCTGTTAAGTTTGGAGCTGCTTTGCATGGTGGATGATCAGTTGCCTAGGCCCAGGGATGGGAGGTGCAAGGGAGATGGGTGTGCCCACCTGCCTTAGTCAGGGTCGCCGCCTCTGCTAGCTGTCGGAGAGTGCGGGAGGATCTAATATGTCATATACTCTGTAGGCTTGTGTGGGGAATGTGGAGGATGAGGGTGGGAATGTGAGTTGAGAGGAGCAGCGCCTATCTCCTGTTCTCTCTAGGTGTTTGATTCTTGCCGACATTGGGTTGCTGTGCCAGTTATAATCAACACTAATGGCTAGTGGACTCTGTTAACTACGACTAGATTCTGATGCCTCTGGGTTTTCTGCGCTGAAATAAATGTAAAAATAAAAAAAAATAAGAAATGTACAGGTGAAAGTGCTTTCACCCCCAATGGACTGCTAAGGCTTCACTTTTTTAGAGTAGCATTGTTTTTTTGCGATAGTGCCCAGCTTACAGATGCTTTGGGGACATGATCACCACAGTCATTAATTTGGGATAAGACTGCATGTAGGCCACACAGGCTTGAATGCACCAACCTTTTGGTGTCTTTGGCTGGATTAAAGCGAGACATTGTGGTGTCAGCTCTCACCGTAGATTTCATGCTTTCAAAAGCCGATTGTTCCTTTTCACTCCAACTCTGGCGTAAATCTTATTTTGTGACTCTTCACAGAGGCATTGCGATTGTGCCTACGTCAAATATGAATTGTCCACAAAAACTTACCATTCCGAGAAAACTAATCATTTTGGATGGATTGTAGAGAACTGTTGAATCCTGTATAGCCATTTCCTTCTTGGGGTCAGAAGATATGCTGAGGCCTTGAATATCCAAGGAACACAGTTTGAGATTTCATGAACTTGCCTTTGTCTTTGGTTTAGAGTGTTCTCTTTTTGCTTTTTGAATAGTGCTAACAATCTTGTGAGATGTTCTTTCACAGATGTTGAGTAGATCAGTACATCATCACTAACACTTAGGACTCCAGGTGGTCCCGCCAGTACCCTCTAATCATGTGCTCGAAGACTTCGGCAGCCGAGGATATGTGTAAACGTAGTCGTTTGTAACGGAAGAGCCCGACGTGTAACAAAAAAGCTAGGATGTATCTAGAACTTTCATGTAATGGGGACCTGGTGGTAACCTGCACTTGTCTATCTTTGATAAAAGTGAGTGTTGTAGGCTTCCCCAGGGAGATTCTGGTGAGGAATTGGGGAAAGCAAGGGGCTGCGACGTAGGACAACACCAATCTCTAGGCACACGCCTTCCAGTAGCAACGCCGATGTGGGAGGGAGGCTACCCTTAGTCCTGCTGTATCTGCAGGCGGCCACCATAGTATGAGGAGACGCCTTAGTAGGAGGCTCCTATCAATGGCATTGGATGAGCGGTCATGCGGGTGGCACCAATGCGGCTGCAGAAGGATCCACAAGGAACACATGTGCATAAGATTGAAGTCTCTGTCTCACGGTCCTGCCCAGGATTGTTGCTAGGTCTGGAAAAGATCCGGGCCAAGCTAATGTCGGGACTGTCGGGACTCGGGGTTTTCTAGCCTTTTGGTTGTAGCCCCTGAGCTTCTATCCGGGGCTATAAACAAAAAACCCGGGGCTATTGCCTCCTCAGCTCCCTTCCCTAGCAACGCCTCTGGCCCTGCCTCACAAAGACCTCCGTTTTTTAATTGCATATTTAACATTTGGTCTTGCCACATGCTCCTGACACACACGCAACAAAACTTGGGACCTTGCAGATGTTAGGCAAAGTCATATTTTAGACTACTAGCTTCCAAGATCATGCAGGTACATTGTTTACAGTATGAGTTTGCATAATAAAAGTGTAATCCCCACCAGATTTCATGTTGTTTATTTTAAAAACAGCTGAAATTGTCTGTCAGTCAGTCATATGCCTTTATTCGACTTCGGTCATTCAGCACAAATGCAAAACAACAGAGTAAAAACATTAAAAAAGTAAAAGGTTAAAATCATTCCCTTAATAACATTATTCGAAAGAGCCAGAAGATTTCACAGACATAAATATAAAGTGCATAAAGGGGTACAGTTGGCGCACTTGCTCTATAGAGCCACACGCGCTAAACTTATTTGACAAGAAAGTGCAGCATGCGCACATCAGTTGACTGTCTCATAAGTGCCATTGCCTGTTCAACGATTCCTATGTATCTAAAATAAAAAGTGGCTTCAGATATTTTACTCTTAAAGCTTTATAGACATAACAAAATAGCATGGAGTAAGCCACTGTTTCAGATCTAAAGCCACATACGGGGCAAGTGCAATCACATGGTCCTCCCCTGTGGCTGGTGAAAGTAGCAACATTAAGAGTATTAAATCTTACCTTCAGAAAAAGCATACGCGCCAATGGTGAACTAGCCACGTCCAAATACTTCTCGAAGCCAATGTCAGTATGTCTTAAAAGATATTCCGGACCTGTACGTAATAAGCTACAGGCCTCCACTAATTTTCCCAGTGAGCTTTCCAAAGTGGCTTCTTTTACCCTAGCACCACGTGTTTTATCAATTGAGTGCCCATTGAGCCACAAAGAGCTCAAATTTAAATAACAAAGGACTTTCTTCACATGACCCATCCATGGCAATGACCTTCCCCCTACCAAACTAACATTGTGGAAGAGCCCTTCCCTGTACCTTAGGAGGGCAGGAGAGATCCAGATCCTCACCCAATAAAGTACAGGTCTTAAGCGCACCTCATCCCCTATAGGTCAGCGATCAAACTCCAAGTGAAGTGAAGCATTCAGACAACTATTGGGGAGCATGAGCAGTTTTCTTTAAAAATTGATTTTTGACTACACTTAATTCATCATGATTTACATAGCCCCATATGTCTGCACCATACAAGGCTGCAGATTTGGCTTTTGCCCTGTAAATATCGAGTGCTCGTTGTGAGGGGCCAGAAATGTGAGGCGGACAACTTTGTGAAGGTTTTTCATAAAATGCCATTTTATTAACTCAAAAGGATCTGATAAACGCCTCACTATCCCTACTCTGCCGAGGATTTCCCTGCCTAACAAAATAAACTTAAACAAACACTCTAACTAAAGTATTTTGCCCCTCACACTTGTACAAACAACAAACAGGATTTCAATCAATGGTTCAAAAGTATAAGGAAATCCCATCTTGCAACAAATTTCCACTAAAGTTCCTCTTGCTCCAGTAAGTCTCTCACTTGACTTGACCAACGGTTCAAACTATTCAACAAGCCTTTTATCTCTCGAGTGGGGGCAGAGATTTCCACACAACTGCTATTCAGAAAATAAGTATACTTCCACAGTTCATCAGTATCAACAAAAATGTCAGGATGATTCCACAACAATGCACAATGTACTTTACACTTGTGACTTCTTCTTCAATGTTTTAACCACACCACAGTACTTTAATACGTTCCACCTTGTCCACTCACCTGCCAGGTCTACAACTACAAGGCCCCTTGCCCTGTTATACATGTCTGCCAGGACTAATGAAACTACTAACACTGCTACAGGTACGTCTGTGGCACAGTTTAATTCAAACAACTTATAACGCCTTTTGACTTTCCAAAACATCCGTTTTGACACATTTTTCTGGGAAAACTTGAAACACATTGGTGCTGTTTGCTCCACACTTGTGATTGCCACATGCAATGCAGGTTCTACTCCTCTCCTCCTGAATACCTTCGGTCAGAAGGTCAGCTTTCCTGCTACTCTTGTTTTCCCACTCTTCTATTAACAAAGTGCTGATAATGGCTTTCTCTCACTCTTGGTCTTTTTTGGCTTAGGCGATGCTTGTTTAGGTCAGTTCCCCCTATTGCTTATTTCTCCCTCTGACTGTCTATAAACAACTTGCTTCTTAACTGTCCTCTTTTGGCTTTGGCAATGTTGGTTCTTTTTAACTTCCTTTGCTATTTTCCTCTTTTGGCGTTGACAATAATTGTTTGCATTAGCTTCTAGTAATATTGTCCTCTCTTGTTGTTGGCAATTATTATGACCCCGATAAACACAATGGCCCTCATTAGGACCCTGGCGGAGTGGGTTTCCGCCAGCGCTAATCGCGGCGGACCCGTCCGCCGTACTACGAGTTCCCTTAGCGCCATGGAGGTTTTCTCCGCCTGGTTTTACCGGGCAGAGAAAACCATGGCGCTAAGGGACCTCGTTGTTAATTACGCCGCCGTACTTTACGGCGGCGTAATTAACTCCTTCCCCACTCCCATTATAGCCTATGGGGCAAGAATGGGAATGGGGAAGGGTAAAATGGGGATTGGGGATTTACCGCTCCGCCAAGGTCGGCATGGGGTGGTAAATCCGCCAACCCCCATGGCGCTATCGGCGGCTTTCCGCCATGCTCCGCGGTGCATTTAGCACCGCGGATTCCGCCAGGGTCGTAATGAGGGCCAATGACACCTTTCTGGCCTGTTCGCCAAGTTCTTATTCTGCCACTTTCTCCTCTTCATATCAGCACAGTTTTCAAAATGATTATTATTCTGCTTTACATCAGTTCAGTATTCATATTACCCGGACCTGGTCAGTGAGCGATCACAATGGCGTTCCCGGGATCACAATATGCTAGTGGACTTACCGGGTCTTGCATGTGCGACCGCTTGCTCCATTGCCTCTGGGTCTTCTGCTTCTTCTGCTCCGCTCAGCCCGGCAAACTGCTTCTCTCTGTTTTCTGTGGTCCGCGCCAGTCAGAAAAGGAGTGCTCCTCGCTCCAAAGGTTCTCCAGTGCTCTCCTGCCACCAGAGCCAGAGTTACTACGGGGAAAGCTTCTAAACTTCACACTTACCGCCGCGCGACCTCTGCAGCTATGGTCTTCAGGGGGAAATCTTTTAAAACAACACTTCCCACTGCATAACCTCTGCAATCAAGGTCTCTGAAGGTAGAGACCATCTCAGAACTGGCATCTGCTCGGCAAATGACATTTGCTCCAACATCTCTGTTCTCCGTCAGCTGCAACTACAATGCAGAGTTACTGCAATCACTCCACCACCCACTACTGCTCTCCATGGCCTACACCTGGAGAGGGCGGGGGAGGTTTATGCCTCTCAGTCTCCCTCAGGTGTGGGTCATTAACACTATTATGCTGCAACTTGCAGTCTTGTGCCTCTGCATCCCTCTTCTTCGTGCCAGTACTTTGGGCATTGTGGGACTTGAAGTCCCCAATGTTCCCATTTCTTCTTTTAAAAGAAATATTGTTATCAACTTACTTTTTATCCTTACATCTTCTAAAGCAGTATTATAAGGATTTAATGAGTAGTTTGGCTTTACAAGTGAATTAGCATTTTCAGAATCTGAGATGTTAATGTCTGAAGACTCACATTTAACATTCCCTTGTTGATCACAGGAGCTTTCACCTCCATAAATGTAAATGATTTTATGAGGGGGATTCTTACTCCCAATAAATGATTGGTTATGACAATTTTCTGAACCATCAGGATAGTTAGCTTTGGGAAAGAAAAGCTCCCTCCGACAGCAAGCCATTACATATTCTGGCATCACTGATACTTCCTCCTCTGAGGAAACCAAATACTGCATCTCTCCCAATGGAGTCCTCGGGTTCCCTTGGGGACCTTCTCCTCCCCAGTGATCCTCCTGGCTAATGCCACCCACATGGTCAGGATCAACTAGCGGCTGCCTTCCCTGGCTGGAGACTTTAGGTAGGGTCTTTGTGAGGACCTCACAGGATACATCACATTGTGTAATTGCACCATTTCCATGGGTATAAAATAATATTTGAACTGCCTCACTATATTTATTGAAGTTGGTGCAAGTTTTGGGCATTTGGGCTGTCCAATATCCATTTTCCATTAATCTTACACCCAAGTGATCATCAAATTTAACTTGCTCTAACTCGCAACCATTCACATTAACAATACATTTTTGAGGTTTGCAGAACTTGGGCCTGAACACCAGAGCCTTGGTCTTCCCTGTATTCACTTCTAACTGCATCTCATTTGTTCGGAAAGGCACTCAAGGTCACTCTTAGGCCCATGGGTGATGTAGCCAATATTACTGCATCATCAGCAAAAAATAACGCCGATATTAAATATACCCCTAATTCTGGTTGGTCCATACAATTTGCAAGGAGTGCCTTGCTCACCTAATCTATGTAGATAGAGAACAAGAGGGAGCAAGGACGCATCCTTGTCTCACCCCTTGTTCACAGGGAAGGATTTGGTCGTATCTACCTCCAGCCCCCAATGGACTACAGCCTTATTGTGGCAATGCAGCTGCTAAATTATGGATAACAAATACTCTGTGATTACCTTATTTGACAAGACGATCGAATGTTCTGAGGGACCCAGTCAAAAGCTGTTTCCAGATCAATGAAAACTGTGTATAGTTTGGATTGCCTTAATATTGTATATTTCCGAACAAGCACGAATACGCATAAACTCTGATCAATTGTACTTTTCGCCCTTTGGAAGCCAGCCTGAAGGGGGTCAATGATCTCATTCACATCTGACCAGTCTTGTAGATGTTTAAGGATTGCTTTTGTTAAAGTCTTGCCTCTACTATCCAGTAAGGATATCGGCCTGTAATTCCCAGAAGATCGCTCTCCCTCCCTTTTTCTAGATTGGAACGATTGTGGCATTTCGCCAAGATGAGAGCATTAAACAAAACTCAGGCGGATGAGAGCATTAAACAATTGCCACAAAACTGGGGCCTTGAGGACATTTCGTCTATATAGAGGTCAATTGGGATGTTACCAGGCCCAAGCGCCTTTCCTCCATTTTGAGACTGAATAGCTTCCTGAACATCAATCAGGCTGAGTACAAAAGGTGCCCAGTCAATATTCTGTATAGCCTCAAATGCAGTCAAATGGGTAGAGCCCCCATAAAGTGAAAGCTCGCCCAAGTTATCCCCATATAATTCTATGAAATGGGTTCTCCAGATAGTTGGAGTGATGTTACACGAGACACAATTCTCCCCTCAAATCCCTCTATCACACTAACCAGTCACCAGAATGTCTGCGAATCACCCTGGACAATGGCCTACAGTAAACATCCCATTTTGACTGTGTGAACGCCTCCTTTTTCCTCTTCAATGTGGATCTATAAAGAGCCCGTTTTATTACACAAACTTTCCTTTTCCATATTAGTATTACCAGGCCGATTCATGGAATAAATGTGCGCCGAAAATCCCGGCGCAGAGGGGCCAATACGTGCGCTGCGCCGAAAATTAGCGAAAAGCGCAGGGAAACCAGCGCACGTCGATTCATGGAAGTCCGTGCGCAAGAAAAGCAGAGGACGTGCGCTGAAAAAGCGCGCGGCGCAGGCCGGCGCACAGGTCAACCAACGTCGTGCGCCACGGCCACTGCGCTATCACTCCGAGCGCAGCGCACAGCTCTAAAGTAGGCGGAACACAGGGCGGGACACTCGGAATGGGGAATAAAATGGGGCACAACACTCGGAATGGGGAAGAATGTGGGCGGCACGGGGAAAGTATAGGAGGCAAGTGCGCGGAACGCCCACACGCTCGCATACAACACGTATTCATGGAATAGAATAGGGCAAAAAAGCGCACGCTCAAAGCAGCGCACAGGCACAAACAGGCACAAACACGACCGCCACAAGAAAGCAGGCGGTAGCGTCTCTGCGCCTGCAAGAAATGTGCGCTAAAAGGTGCGCCAACAAATAGCACCTATATACAGACATGATCAATGTCCAATACTGTGGCCCTCCAGGACAAATGACGTACAAAGAGGTACCCACAAACACAGACACGCGCTGAGAGAAAAAATAAACGTGTGCGTGCATACCGGGGTGCGCGGGAAGTTGCACACGCGATATGGCCGGGTACGTGGATTACAGGGGTGCGCGGGAAGTTCCACACGCGATTAGTCAGGGTACGTGGATTGCAGGGGTGCGCGGGAAGTCCCACACGCGATATGGCCGGGTACGTGGATTTCAGGGGTGCGCGGGAAGTTCCACACGCGATATGGCCGGGTACGTGGATTGCAGGGGTGCGCGGGAAGTTCCACACGCGATTAGTCAGGGTACGTGGATTTCAGGGGTGCGCGGGAAGTCCCACACGCGATATGGCCGGGTACGTGGATTTCAGGGGTGCGCGGGAAGTTCCACACGCGATATGGCAGGGTACGTGGATTTCAGGGGTGCGCGGGAAGTTCCACACGCGATATGGCCGGGTACGTGGATTTCAGGGGTGCGCGGGAAGTTCCACACGCGATTAGTCAGGGTACGTGGATTGCAGGGGTGCGCGGGAAGTTCCACACGCGATTAGTCAGGGTACGTGGATTGCAGGGGTGCGCGGGAAGTTGCACACGCGATATGGCCGGGTACGTGGATTTCAGGGGTGCGCGGGAAGTTCCACACGCGATTAGTCAGGGTACGTGGATTGCAGGGGTGCGCGGGAAGTTGCACACGCGATATGGCCGGGTACGTGGATTTCAGGGGTGCGCGGGAAGTTCCACACGCGATTAGTCAGGGTACGTGGATTGCAGGGGTGCGCGGGAAGTTCCACACGCGATATGGCCGGGTACGTGGATTTCAGGGGTGCGCGGGAAGTTCCACACGCGATATGGCCGGGTACGTGGATTTCAGGGGTGCGCTGGAAGTTCCACACGCGATATGGCCGGGTACGTGGATTGCAGGGGTGCGCGGGAAGTTCCACACGCGATATGGCCGGGTACGTGGATTTCAGGGGTGCGCGGGAAGTTCCACACGCGATATGGCAGGGTACGTGGATTGCAGGGGTGCGCGGGAAGTCCCACACGCGATATGGCCGGGTACGTGGATTTCAGGGGTGCGCGGGAAGTTCCACACGCGATATGGCCGGGTACGTGGATTTCAGGGGTGCGCGGGAAGTTCCACACGCGATATGGCCGGGTACGTGGATTGCAGGGGTGCGCGGGAAGTTCCACACGCGATTAGTCAGGGTACGTGGATTTCAGGGGTGCGCGGGAAGTCCCACACGCGATATGGCCGGGTACGTGGATTTCAGGGGTGCGCGGGAAGTTCCACACGCGATATGGCCGGGTACGTGGATTTCAGGGGTGCGCGGGAAGTTCCACACGCGATATGGCCGGGTACGTGGATTGCAGGGGTGCGCGGGAAGTTCCACACGCGATTAGTCAGGGTACGTGGATTTCAGGGGTGCGCGGGAAGTCCCACACGCGATATGGCCGGGTACGTGGATTTCAGGGGTGCGCGGGAAGTTCCACACGCGATATGGCAGGGTACGTGGATTTCAGGGGTGCGCGGGAAGTTCCACACGCGATATGGCCGGGTACGTGGATTTCAGGGGTGCGCGGGAAGTTCCACACGCGATTAGTCAGGGTACGTGGATTGCAGGGGTGCGCGGGAAGTTCCACACGCGATATGGCAGGGTATGTGGATTTCAGGGGTGCGCGGGAAGTTCCACACGCGATATGGCCGGGTACGTGGATTTCAGGGGTGCGCGGGAAGTTCCACACGCGATTAGTCAGGGTACGTGGATTGCAGGGGTGCGCGGGAAGTTCCACACGCGATATGGCAGGGTACGTGGATTTCAGGGGTGCGCGGGAAGTTCCACACGCGATATGGCCGGGTACGTGGATTTCAGGGGTGCGCGGGAAGTTCCACACGCGATTAGTCAGGGTACGTGGATTGCAGGGGTGCGCGGGAAGTTCCACACGCGATATGGCAGGGTACGTGGATTTCAGGGGTGCGCGGGAAGTTCCACACGCGATATGGCCGGGTACGTGGATTTCAGGGGTGCGCGGGAAGTTCCACACGCGATTAGTCAGGGTACGTGGATTGCAGGGGTGCGCGGGAAGTTCCACACGCGATATGGCAGGGTACGTGGATTTCAGGGGTGCGCGGGAAGTTCCACACGCGATATGGCCGGGTACGTGGATTTCAGGGGTGCGCGGGAAGTTCCACACGCGAATTGGCTGTGTGCTCCCAGGCATTACCTGTACACCCTCCACGGCCCCTGCAGGCAGCACACACCACAGGGAACTACCCTGCACACCTGCTCATGTCTCCCACCACCCCAACCCCCCATCCACCAGGGACACCCTCCACCAGGCCCCCACCCATGTCTCCCACCACCCCCACCCCCCATCCACCAGGGACACCCTCCACCAGGCCCCCACCCATGTCTCCCACCACCCCCACCCCCCACCCCCCAGGGGCACCCTCCACCAGGCCCCCACCCATGTCCCCCTGGCCCCAGGTCCTGACGATACACAATCATGGCAGTAATGGCCAGCATACCCAGCACAAACACCCAGGCAAGGATTGCATGCACCCACATAGTGAATGCAATCACATGACACAACCCCAAAGGCAAGTATGCAAAAGAACACATGTCCGTCACACACACATACACAATGGGTGCAAGTGAATGTCAAAACCCATATCATGACATGTAAGAAACCAAAGAGAAAATAACACAAGTGTAAGATAATATAAAAATGTATTAAAAACACAAATCAAGTAAACCAATAAAACATACAACTATGTGGCAAAGTAAATAAAAGGTCCATGTCCGAGAACAAAAATGATAAACCAAAAAACAAAGGATTAAAAAATCAATATAATTTGTCCAAAGCAAAACCATGTAGTAGGAAATCAAAGAAAAACCATTACGTCATGGTGTAAACAATAAAAAAATTAAAAAATGTATCTCCCAAAATATAACAATATATACAGGAATGTTCCAGGGTCCATGAGCCCAACAGCACAAATGAAACCTAATACTAACTAATAAAATAAATATGTACAAAAAAGTGGCCATTGTCCGAGCGGTCCAAAATAATAAAAATAAATAAAGGAAACCTAGCACTAACTAACTAAAAAACTATATACAAAGGCAGCGGGCTAGTCCTGCGGCTCACTTGGTGATGCTGGCCAGGGCATCCTCGAACTCCATGTCAATGTCCTGGAGGCGGGACTCTGTCCTGGCCCCGAGGTCTCGCAGGGACAACCCCATGTGCTCACCAAAATCCCTGCGAGCCTCCTCGAGGCACTCAGCCCGCCTCAATGCCCGACGCATGGAGATCTCCGCCCTGGCCATGGCGAGCCGCTCCTCTTCCGCCCGCTGCCGCTCCGCACCTATCCGCTGGCCAAACTCCTTCCACACGGAACACACCGCCATGCCAGGGTTGCCCTGCCCTCCGGCCGATGCCTGCCCCTCTGATCTTGATGGCCCTGAGCCATGATGCCTCCCACGTCGAGCCCGCTGCTGCCTCCGACGCCACTGCCTCTGCCAGCACGACGGCATCCAGGCTGATGGTAACCACCGACGCCGTCGTGCACGTGCCCTGCCCGATGATGCCGGCACATCTTCCATCTGCTGGGGTCCACTTGCTGTGTCGTCCACCCCTGCTGGACCTCCGACTCCCAACTGTGGCAGGGATGGGATCCCCACCGAGCTGGCTGCATTGGTCGGGGCAGGTCCACAGGGGGCCATGGTGGCATCTGGGCCGGAAGACGGCAAGGAGAACGACCGGTGGATAGCCTGCACAGAGGAGGAGAGGGCCGTCAGATTGGCCAACACATGCAGGAACCCCCCGAACATGGCCGATCCCAATTGGGCCACGTCGGCACGGTGCACTTCGTGATGACGTGCGTGCTCCTCCCGGGAAGCACGCACGTCATCACGAATCACAGCCGTGCGCATCGCGACCCCAATCAGGACCTGCTCCACGCGGCCAGGGGTTCCCACGGCCGCAGGTGGAGGGGAGTCAGTTGACATGGACATCCCCACTACCTGCGGACGGGCCTGGGACGGGGCATCCCTGCTGGTGCATGGTGGTGCACTCACAGGGTCAGGGACAGCGACATGCACAGGCACCTCCACGGTGACCTGTGCTGCCTCCTGCCCCTGGCCCTGGACTGCACCACTTGCACCAGCAGGGATGCTCCCACCAGGCCCCATGTGTGCACCAGTGTCGGCCTCCTCCTCCTCTGTGCAAACCACCAACCTGGATGGCTCCTCACCGTCTCCCGCCGTAGCAGGCCCCTGTGGGGGCTCACCCACCCCTTCCGCTGCAGCCGTGGGGGCATCCCCGCCGCCTTGCTCCACAGCGCCGTCTCCGCCCTCTTCTTCACTAGCCGCTGCGTAGAGGGAGACAAAGGACACAAGCATCAGGCTACTGTAAAATGGTCCCCTAGACAGGAAGCAATAGCAGATGAGCACCCCTGTCAAAGTACACTTCCATCATGTCCCTCCACAACACATGGGTCAGTCCAGGCAAAACACACACAGTAACAGGCATGGTGCATGCCATGCACATTTCCATGCATGTCCAATTGACTCTTGAAACATTCAATGATATGTAACTCACATGCATCATGGCTCATGCATATCACATGCACACACTTCACCTCAGTCACATCCATCTGGCCCCAAACACAACGAACACAGGCGAAACAAGGGTTAGTTGGGTGCGTCACAGAATCTGTGCATTGTCACACACATGTGTCATGCATCCATGGCATGCACAAGTCACAGACACGCAGGTCAGGCACACAGACATGGCTACCATATATGTACCTGGCATCAGCACCCATCCTTCACCCCCATCCATGTCCAGGTACAGAGACTGGCATGCTCTCATGTCCTAAATCTGCATAGGGCTCCCCATGCCACATTTCAACACATGCAACAACCATGTGGGTCACACATCACTGGTCGCACATGCATTACCATGATGTCCCTGCACACATACATGCATACATGGCCCATGGCACACATACAGGCAAGTATCATAGAACCAGCACACCGCAACATGCCCTGTCTCACACAGTAATGCTTGCACACTTACCGCTCAACTCCAGACGGGCCTCCCTCTCAAGGACCTGGGCGTGGAGCGCTGGGCGTACGCGTTCCAGGACCCTCTTCTGGATGGAACTCATGCGGCCCCGGCCCCCCTCCACGAGGCGCCGGGCCTTCACAAGGGTCCTGGACCTCAAGTCCTCCCAGCGCTTCTTGATCTTCTGGACGTTGCGGGTTGCCACCCCCTCCGCGTTGATGGCAACCACACAGTCGGCCCAGATCCTCTCCCGTCCTTCCTTGCTGGCGCGGGACGATCCAAAGAGGGCATCATACTGCCCCAGGACATGCTCCACCAGGACACCAACTTCGGTGGCAGTGAAGCTGGTGCCCCTCTGGCCTGGGGTTGCCACTGGTGCCAGATGTCGAAGTGCCCGACATGGCAACCCCAGAGGCAGGTGTGGGTGGGAAACTGGGTCCTGGGGCTGGGCTGTGGAGCGATGTAATCCCAGTTGGGAGTCTTCAGTTCCAGCAGGGGTGGACACAGCAACTGGACCCCTGCAGATGGCTGATGTGCAGGCACCAAATGGCAGGGCACGGTGGCAGCAGGCAGGCAGGCAGGCAGGCAGCAGCAGATAGCACGTGGGAGGCTGCTCAGGGCACTGGGGGGGCAGTAACTCGGCCTTCTGGGCAGGAGCGTGGTGTTCCGTGTGTTTTCGGGTGGCCAGCTTGATACGGAGTGATTTGGCACGTGAAATTCCTGCACGTCAGCGTGAAATCCGAGGAAAGGGCCTTAGCGCGTAAGTGCGTCAGCACGCATACGCGATTCTATTGGACCAGAGTCCCTCACCGCGTAAGCGCGTCTGACGTGATCCGCACGGGCGTTCCCCACTCAGCACGTGATGACGGAGCACACGTGGAAATACTGCACGTCAGAGTGTCATCGCGTGTAATTGGCCAAAAGTGCGCGTACACGCGATTGGCCAATGTACGTGTATTACATCGCGTGTAATTGGCCAAAAGTGCGCGTACACGCCATTGGCCTATGTACGTGTATTTCAGGGGTGCGCGGGCACTTACACACGCAAGTACGTCAGCGCACCTGTATGCCTGCTGCGTGGGAATTTCCACACGCTATTGGAGTGGGAACTAGATTCCAGGGGTGCGAGGGTCACACGCTCGCCTAGAACACGCGCAAGGCATTAATTTGCGCACTTATCAATAAACAAGCCAGATGCCAGGATGAACATACCGTTCCTAGCAGCAGTGGCAGTGGGCTACCAAAGGAGGAGGAGGAGGAGAGTCAGGGCCAGAATATTCACACCCAGAACCAGCCTATTCGGGATGCCTGATGACCAGGTGTATGGGAGGTACAGGTTTCCAGTAACATCATACTGGACCTGGTCAGTGAGTGGGAGGATGACCTCACATCACCCACCCTGTGCTCCCAAGCACTCAGCCCCCTGCAGAAGGTCCTGAATGTACTGCACTTCTTGGCCACTGGATCCTTTCAGCGGACAAGTGCCATAGTGGGTGGTGTGTCACAGGCCACGCAGTCACGCTGCCTACACCAGGTCTTGAACATCATCACTGCACGGCCATCAGTCCGCAGGCACATATATCTCCCCAGGACTCATGCAGAAAGGCGGACGTGCATCCAGGAATTCTATGGTGTGGCTCAATTCCCCAAAGTGCTTGGTGCAATTGACTGCACACATGTGGCTCTACGTCCACCCAGGGCAACAGAGCACATCTATAGAAACCGCAAGCACTGGCATTCCATCAACGTGCAAGTTGTATGCAATGCCAAGGGAATAATCACATCAGTATATGCCAACTATCCCGGGTCCACCCACGACAGCTTCATCTACAGAATGTCTACACTATGCCGGGACCTAGAGGCTGGCCAGCATGGAGATACATGGCTGCTTGGTGAGCATGAATGCCACTGCACATGCATGCATGTCAGATACTGGGTCATGACACAACACCACTAATGATACCCATCACCACCTCCGCAGGGGACAGTGCCTACCCTATCAGCCCCCACATGATGACCCCAATCCGGAACCCCACCACGCCACCCGAGGTAAGGTACAACACAGCCCACATTGCAACACGGGGCATAGTGGAGCGCACATTCGGAGTGCTGAAGTCATGCTTTCGCTCCCTTGACCGTTCTGGCGGGCAGCTGTTATATGCTCCCCGAATAGTGTGCAGGATCATAGTGGCAGCATGTGTCCTGCACAACGTTGCAACACGCCGGGGCCTGCCCGTGGACATGGTGGTGTCCCCACATCCACAACCACATGCACGCCCGCTGCGCATGGGAGGGGAAAGGGCACGGGGGGTGGCAGCCCGTACGCAACTGGTGGCCAACTTCTTCACCTAGGAATCACAGTGCTGGCTAGTGCACACTGCTCTGGCACATACCATCTGACAATCAATGATGACACTACCTGACAATGTCACAAAATTACTTGACAATAAACTGTCAGATACACATCAGCCTGAGATTGTTAACATGGAAGTGTCACTATGTGTGCACCCCTACCTACACATACACCAGCAATGCATCACAACGAAAAGACACAACTCCATCAATCAAATATGCATTGCCACAGGCGATTCACTACATGACAACATTGCCATGTCACCCATTCCCTTCACAGTCCCGCCACTGAGGACACCATGTCATGGTATGTGAGAGCAAACAAACTGGCCATCACAACATGACACCGGTGTCACAAATAGCAGTGCCCCAAATGGAACAAAGCCGCACTTGAACAGCTAACCGCGCTGGAGCCACTACTACACACCTGTGTAAGAGTAATTTCAATCAAATTACACACCAACCCACCCTGAAGCCCACCCAAACAAGACACAATGCATGTAATCAATGGTAGTCTCATTACCTGATTCTGCTGGTATGTCCTCACCGTCCAGATGTACAGTGATGGCGCCACGCAAAAGTGTCAGTGCACATCTACCGACATGTAGTCTGACTCCAGAGAGTATGCCCGTGTGAAGAACTGTGTGAAATACCTGCAAAACATGAGCAACATATGTAAGTAGAGGCACATATCAAACCATCATGCATAGTTAGGTGCAACAACAATGTACACTATGAATGTCTACACAGTATTGACTATGGACTGGCCAACAGCTCATGGGAGTCCAATGTCACCGTGTAATTTGCTGTCACTTGGGCACACCCTTTGCAAGCCCATGGAAACGGAAGCAGGAGGGGTGTGGATGTCTGCTACCCAAGCATCGAAACCAAACTCAGGACAAGCCTGCATGTGCCCAGCCACAATACAGTGTATGCCCAGGTACCCACACAAGGCAACACTCTTGGAAAAGAAAAAAGAAAATTGAGAAAAAATGGCCATGAAAGGGCCGGCGGGGGGGGGGGGGCCACCTATGAGGTCCGAGGACAGGATGCACGCCACAATCCACCTGTGTGGATCATGGGAAACTAAAACACCCCATAGGCTCGTGGCCCACACGGCTACTCTGTTGTGGGAGATGAGTCGCTATCGCTCTGGCCAGACCCTGCAGCTGACTCAGGAGGTGGGGGAGCTGCCTCAGAAGATGGTGTGACAATGGGAGGCAGCCCACGCAAAGCACGAGTTTGCTCCTCCATGGCTGCAAGCAGGCGGGTCTGGTAGTTCTGGTTCTGGGTTATAATCATGCGGATGTCCCCATGCAGTAACTTCCGGGATGACCTGACCTCCGCACGAGTTGCCTGCATCTCGGCCGAGAGCGTTCGTGTCAGACGCTCCAGCTGCTCCTCTGTCCTTCTATGGGATGAAGCCTCAAGCTCTAACAGGGTCGACCTGAGGTGATGGAATTCTTCCCTCAGGCCTTCCCTGTGGCGCTGGGACTCCATGGAAAGTGATTCCCGCAGAGTCGCCAGTGCCGCCCGCCTGTCCTTGTTGGACGCCAACATATCCTCCCTGTGTGCCTGGCAGATGGACTCTGTAGCCTGCTCCAGTCGCTCCATCAGCCTTTCTGGGGGGACAATGGAAGTGGCCACCCTATCCATGGCCTGTGCAATCATCTCGGATGATGCTGCCTGTTGGTTGGCCATACCGTAGATGGATTGCTCCCAAGCGGTATTGCCAGGTGGCATACGGCCACCACGTTGACGGGCACCACACCTGCCTGGGGCAAGGCGGACTGCGCCTTGCTGTGCCGGCAAGGCCTCAGGCTGCAGGACTGCATTCCCTCTCTGATCTGCAGCCCCAGGAACAGGATCAGAGATTGTGTGGTGTGGCCCTGCATCCGTAACCACCGGAGGCTGAGCTGCCGACACTGACATCCCCATTGAGGGCAATGGCCCGGCTGCAGGTGGGTCGGACAGAGGAGATTCTCTCCCAAGAACACTCACCTGCGACTGCACATAGGTGTCATCCTCCGAGTCTACACCTGAATACTGCTCGGGGGAGGAACCCCCAGAGACACCCCTCGACAGCACGACCTGCAGCACTTGTGGGTTTTCACCCACAAACACACCACGTCCCTCACTTGTGGAAGGTCGGCCCGGGTTGCCCTCCTGGGACGGCTCAACCACCACATCCCCAGCATCAACAAGTGCTTCGTCCCCTGCAAAGACATGAAAGAGAAAAATGGAAACAGGCATTAGCACCATGGCATGCAACAAGGGCTGATGAACAACAGAGGCAGTAGTTCTACGACACATGTCCCACATGACTGGGAGACCTCCTATGCATTCACCATCACTGGGTCTGTAGGGGAGGCTCAGGGCATACAATGTACAGATTGGAGAGCAACGCCTGCTCACCATGCTGCCTAGCACTGCCATCACACATTGGCCGGTGATTGCCATGTCAAAGGCACATGCCATCACACACATGGCATGTGACATAGCCACCAAGTGAAGAGGGAGAGGAGGGCAACTTTTTTGGATTTCTACCACTCTGGTCCTGACATTGCATCATCACATCAATAAGTTAACATGTTCTACATGGATCTGCTAGTCCAAATTGGCCACGATGCACAGTGCCTTGTCTACATCAACAAAATGCAGTAAACAATGAGATTCCACCTCCCCATCACCTGTAAAGGAATCATATAGCATTCGTGAAGCACCGGTCCAGAAATGTATGAAGGTACAGCGGAGCACTGAGGGGTGGTGGGGCAGTAGGGGATGCCAGTCAACAATCCTACTGGTGCTGGTGTCATTCATGTCACGCAAGTGCAGGGGTGGGTGGCACAATGAAGTGCAAGGGGAAGTGGCGGCTGGAAGTGCTGTACAAGGTAAGTAGGACTTAACGTCAAGGGCAGATGGTGTTAGGCGCAGACAAGTGCTGGGGGGGGTGGCCTATAGGGGTACAGAGACAATCATGCAGTGCTGTGGGCTCGGAGGGGACAGGGGAGGTACACACTGCATCTGGCTCGGCAAGGTCCTTGCAGATTTCTATGTGTCCTGCAGAGTTGTCACATGCCGCAGATATGTGCCCTTGGATTGGGGATCTCATCTTGGTGAAAAGGGTGAGGCGCTATTGCCTTTGGAGCATGTGGCAGGCCAGTTTGCCAGAGGATGAGCATGATGCAGGACATTCCCTCTCTGCCACCCGGCACCTGTGGTCTGGGTTCACAAGATCCGAGTCATGCCAGGACTCTGCATTGGCATGGGGCTTCAGACAGGTGGTCATGACCGTGGCAAAGACATCCAGTGTACCTGACATAGAGTGGAGCATGGAGTGGGCCCTGTCAGGATGGGAGTGAGCCTAAGGGGGAGCTGGATGGGGGGGAGATTTTGGCAGCATGAGCCTCGACTGACACACACTTCATGGGTTGGAATACCAAGAAGGTGTGTGACAGTGGTGAGGGTGGCTTTGCCTGTGGGGTGGTGAGGGTGAGCTGGGAGGAGAGGAGAATGTGATCACTCCAGGAGAGAGGAGTGCAGAGATGGACGGAGAGGGGAAAGTCAGATGAGATCAGAGCATCAAGAGTGTGCCCTGCAGAATGAGTAGGGACAGACGGGAGTCTAGAGGGTGAGAGGGAGTTGCTGAGGTCACAGAAAGGTCACGTGGGGGGGTCAACAAGCATGCAGGTGGATGCGTACAGCAACAAGGAAGAGGATTTCTGTGTCTGGGGACATGAGTGAGGAGGAGAGGTGAGGACACTCAGAAAGGAAGTAGTACATTTGACCAGTTTTCCCAGACACAGTACGCACAGTTTGTGAATGTCAAGGTGTGGTAGAGAGAGACGTCACACAAGCCATTCCAGAGTGGAGTAGGTCTAAGTAGGAGTGACAGTGGCAGGAATACCCTCAGGGAAGCCAAGGGCACACCCCCCCTGCACAGTAGTGGCGGGCCAAGGAGAGGGTCTCCTGAACATCAGGTAGGAGTGTGTGAAGGATGCAGACAGAGCTGGCCGTCAGACATGTTTCCATGAGACCAAGGATGTCAAGGTGCATAACCTCATGTAAGTGACAGATATCGGAGGAATGCCTGATGCAGCCGCAGTGAAAGGAGTGTAATTGTGGAGGAGGTTGACAGCCTTGGAGGACTTACGGGGAGTGCTAGAGATCAGAGGTGCAGCATGTGTAGGAGTTGGAGTGGGAGGCGGAGAAGGATCATGGGAGGGTGCAGGGAGGCAGTGCAGGATTGATGAGGAGAGAGGAGGGGGGACAGCAGGAGAGGAAAGGAAGTTGATGAGATGTGGCTAGCATTTCTCAAGGAGAATGAGGTTGGCCTAAGGGCCTTGGACTGAGATGCTCCCATTACCATGCACATCAATTGTGGCCTCTGAGGATTGGAAGGAGGCCAGGAGTACACCCCAACGGGTCCCACCATTGATGGTGGAAGAGGAGCAAGGAGAGAGGACAGGGACCATGTGAAGGGTCTATGGGACAGGCAAAGGCATGTATGAGCAGATGTCAGTGAGAGTTGGCTTTGAGTAGGCTCAGATGCACTTGTCAGCAATAGGGTGGGTCGCATTGGAGGGCAGGGTGCCCTCATTTGACTGTTAGCAAGCAGGTGTCGTGAGTAGGGCACGATGGTCTGAACTGTAGAAGTCAGGGAAGATAGACCATGAAGAGCAGCATGGAGTGTGAGGGAATGGGGCTCGAAACCAGACGGTACCAAAGCACACAGGTAGGAGGTGGATGTCAAGGCAACATCCACAGTATGACAGCATGTTGGTTGGCATTTATATACAGAGGACGCATTAGCATGTGGTATCATTGCATGTCAGGCATGTGAAGATGAAACTTGATTGGCTGGGGGAAAGTATAGGAATGGTATGTAAGACATCAGATGAATAGACAGGGGAGTATGAGCAACAATGTAGTGACAAAATGACAATTCAAGGGCAACTTCCATGGTGTAGGGCCATATGTGCACTGTTGCCAGTTGGGATAGTGCTGTGGGCAGATGGTGTTGCACTGAACATACTGGATGAGGCACATGGGTGCCACTATCAACTCTGCGACACACCCCCTTGACAGGCACCCAACATGAATGCTTCACACACACACCATGCACATGGATAATACACACATGCATGTGCACTCACCGGATGATGCCTCGTAATCAGGGAGATCTCCCACACCTTGGAGTTGTCCCTCGGTGACGTAGGATCCAGCTACGGACTCGTGTGGTGTGAGTTCTATTTCCTGTGCTGGGGACCCACCTCCAGTCACCAAGGTTGCGGCATGACTTGAGGCCAGCTTATCCTTTGCCCTGCGCTTAAGGTCATTCCAGCGCTTCTGGCAATCACTAGCTGTGCGCCTCACCACTCCAAGGGCACTTATTCTGTCAGCAATGGTCTGCCAGTGTGCCTGGCGTCTGGCATGTGTGGTCTTGGACCCTGCAACGATGACCATTTCCCTATCATGATCTGACACATACTGAACAAGTGCATTCAGTTCGGCGTCTGTGAAGCTTGGCTTCCTTGATGGGCCGGACTGTGCAGCCGTGCCTGGGGAATCAGCCTGTGCCGGACGTGCACTCTTCCTCTTGCGCTTGGAAGGGGGTGGGGATCCAGAGTGTCCTACGCCGCTGTGGACACTAGGGGCAGGAGCCGTGGTGGACTCAGTACTGGGTGTGTGGGATTGCACACTCAGCATGGGAGTAGGTGCAGGCATTGGGGGTAGTGGGATGGGGTCAGGCCTGATCTGAGGTGCATGAACTAGGACCGACACAGTCTTGGCAGGGTGTATGAGAGGTGGGGTGGATGGAGCCACACCCTGGCTACGGGGGCCAGCAGATGACCTATCTGGCATAGATGCGCGTGCCCTGATGACACCAATGTGCACCGGTGCACGTGCAGTGGACCTGCTGACCTGGATGTCAGCGATGGGATCACCCTCGGACAGGTCTGCTGCCACAATGGGCTGGTCCGACAAGGGCTGATCAGGGTTGGTATCAGCCACATGACCCTCAACTGGGGGGGGGGGCATGGGTGTCCCTGACTGGTCCTCCAGACTGGGGGGGACAGGGGCACCCTGCAAGTCACAACCACGTCCCCTAGTGGATCCTCCACGGCCACCACGTGTGGCTCGGCCACCTTTGCCACCCTTACGGCTTGCACGCCTCCCAACCATGGCACTGATGTTATTGTGCGTATGGGAGTCGGTGTGCACAATTGTCCTGGGCAATTGGGTGTCAAAGGGGTTGGGTACCAGATGGTATTCGTACCCTAGTGCAGTGGCAAGGCTATATGACACCCCTGGGGAAAGATGACGGGTCACGCAACGCACAGGCACCCCATAAAAGTTAAGGAACGTGCACAATACCCCTCCTAGACCACGTGTGCTGATGGAAAACCCTGCACTACGCTGTGGCATCCAGTAACACAATGAACGTATGCGTGTCACACGCAGCCTAGAATGACCTCTGAAGGGGTAGGCTACACACGGGGCAAGCACAGAAGTTAGATACGTGCGTGACTCACCGTCTGCCAGGTAAAAGAGCGTGAAAAATGAGCGCGTTTGGTTGGCAACACCCCCGCCAAAAGAAGATGTGTACGCTGTCTGAGGAGACAGGACAACAGTAGAAGGGGACACTGTTTGAGGGAACAGGCCCAGGTAAACCAGTACAAGAGGAAAAAGAGAAAAAGCTGTCAGAGGTAACAGGGAGTACGAACTGGAAACGCCGTGAAGTACAGAATTCACCCACTCGCTCTCCACGAAAAGCACGTACAAGGAAATGGTGTTCTACACTACCTTATATACAGGCCCACACGTACAGCGTCACTTACGGCGTGTACGTGCTTGGCCAATGTTCACCAATCACACGCTTTGTCACTTCTGCGTGTGGATCCCTTTTCACCTTTTTCACCAATCACACGCTTTGACACTCCTGCGTGTAGCTCACTTTTCACCAATCACACGCTTTGTCACTCCTGCGTGTAGATCCATTTTCACCAATCACACGCTTTGTCACTCCTGCGTGTAGATCCATTTTCACCAATCACACGCTTTGACACTGCACGTGCAGGTAACTATAGACGCACATATGCTGGTGACGGGTTTTCGCGCGATTCGCTGAGTGTGGGGTTTTCACGTGCAAAATCACTCCCTATCAGGCTGTCCACGCGTTCAAACACGAAAGACCACGCTCCTGGCCAGGAGGCCAAATTACAGTCCCCCAGAGCCCTGAGCACGCTCCCACCTGCCATCTGCTGCTGCCTGACTGCCTGCTGGCCACGTGCCCCACAGTGCTGGTGGGTGGGGGTGGTGGGAGACATGGGTGGGGGCCTGGTGGAGGGTGCCCCTGGTGGATGGGGGGTGGGGGTGGTGGGAGACATGGGTGGGGGCCTGATGGCAGGTGCCCCTGCACTGCTGGGGGGTGGGGGTGGTGGGAGACATGGGTGGGGGCCTGGTGGAGGGTGCCCCTGGTGGATGGGGGTGCAGGGGGACATGATCAGGTGTGCAGGGTAGTCCCCTGTTTTGTGGGCTGCCTGCAGGGGCCGTGGAGGGTGTACAGGGTACACCTGTGAGGGCCCACCCAGCCTATTCGCGTGTGATAATTCCCACGCACCCCTGTAATACACGTACCCTGGCCAATCGCGTGTTGAACTTCCCGCTACCCCTGTAATACACGCACCCTGGCTGTTCGCGTGTGATAATTCCCGCGTACCCCTGTGATACACGTTCCCTGGCCTATCGCGTGTTCTACTTCACGCGTACCCCTGTAATACACGTTCCCTGGCCAATCGCGTGTTGAACTTCCCGCTACCCCTGTAATACACGCACCCTGGCTGTTCGCGTGTGATAATTCCCGCGTACCCCTGTAATACACGTTCCCTGGCCTATCGCGTGTTCTACTTCACGCGTACCCCTGTAATACGCGTACCCTGGCCAATCGCGTGTTGAACTTCCCGCTACCCCTGTAATACACACACCCTGGCTGTTCGCGTGTGATAATTCCCGCGTACCCCTGTAATACACGTTCCCTGCCCTATCGCGTGTTCTACTTCACGCGTACCCCTGTAATACACGTTCCCTGGCCTATCGCGTGTTCTACTTCACGCGTACCCCTGTAATACGCGTTCCCTGGCTGTTCGCGTGTGATAATTCCCGCGTACCCCTGTAATTCACGTTCCCTGCCTAGTCGCGTGTAGAACTTCCCGCGTACTCCTGATTTGAAGATTGCCCGCTTTGCTTTCCTTGTTTGCCTGCCCTGTGAAGTGGTCCAGGGTTAGCGCAGCCCTTAGCGATGATTTGGCGATTTTGATGGCTTTTCCTTGCGCGAGGGCGTTCTTGGGGGTGTTACTGGCGCTGCTGCAGGCTCGCTGCGATTCTCTGCGCCACGGCTGGTTTGGGAGCATGAAATCCATGAATACGCTGTGCGCGGAAATCAGTTTTAGCGCACGTGCCTGGCGCAGACTATCGCAGGCGCACGCTGTGCGCCAGCCGCGTGCGCTACTTGTGCGCTGGATTCTATGAATTACCCTGTTACTGAGCGGTACAAAGTCCTTTCATCGTGGGATGAAAGGACGCTGGGTTTTTCTCTGTTGTTATTTCAATGTGAAAACTCATCGAATTCTGTATAGATGGGGTGTGGGTGTTCGGGAATAGTTAAATAATTAAAGGGGATGGGGGTTGGTGGGGGGACCCCTCCACAATAAATACAAAAAAAAGATGAGTTTTCTCGTTGAAATATCCACAGAGAAAAACCCATCGTTGTTTCATCCCGCGATGAAATGACATGCAACCAACTGAGCTTTAGCCAATTTACATTCTGAATCGAACCTGTAGTTTTTATTTACTGCATGTCTTTTGTCTGCCTAACATCATTTCCCCCTGTTTAAATTCTGATATACTGGTAAAAGCTCATGTTAAGCAAGCCTTTGCAAAGTCAATAAGTCTGGCATTGTAGATGGTAAGACATTTTGCCATGGTGGTGCTTTTTACACAAAATCGTTCCCTGACTATATTTACAAAGCGAGACCTATTGGCTTTTCCAGCGCTTGTGTAAATGGGACACCAGCAGTGGCGTCTCCAGGAACCAAATTTAGAGGGGGCACGGAGGGGGCCACAGACAAAAGTAGGGGGGCTGCGTATAAAAGGGCATGTATGCTTTTCCAAATTGACGTGGGCAAAGTAGTTAAAAGTGGGCCGGGGAGGTAAAAAACCTGCATTTATACAGCAAGGAATTCTGTTGTATATATATCTTGATGTTACCAATATTGTTTCATCCTATGTCGATATTGAAAATATATATCAGTATATTTCCAAAATTTGGTACATTGCCCAGCACCAGTTCACTCCTGGTTTCGGGCCTTCATGGGTTATTTGTTCAGATGTTGCCTGTGGTCTTTGGTTGGTAATGGACACCTGGATTTTATGAACTTTGGAATGATACAGTGTCCATATTGTGTCCCGATCGCATCTGCTGTAGGGGGCCTTTCACAAGTGTGCCATAAATAACCACGGTTCGCAATGCCTTTTTGTGCATCTTGAATCTGGCTGCGGGTGCTTTTCTGGACGGTGTGTGCAGATCACAATTGTGTCTGGGGGTGCCTTTCTCAGCAGTGTCTTTGTGTGGACATTTTATAGTGCAAATGTAGCAAGAGCACAGAGAATATCCACAGCAGGCATGTGAGCTAGAGGAGCAGTGTGTGTCAGTGTGCACGCTATAACAGTGGTCAACCAGCAACAAGATATTGGGCCTCATTCCGAGTATGGCGGTAAGGGATAGCGGCCACCGGTAACGAGACCGGTGGCAGTAATCCCTTACCGCCATACTCCGAGTTCCCTCTGCGCCCTCGCCCTTAACGCCTGCTTTGAGCAGGTGTTAAAGTCGAGGGCGCAAAGGGGCCTCCAAGCCAATAACGGTGACCATAATGAACGGTCACCGTTATTTGCATCTTCCCCATTCCCATTGAGCCCTATGGGGGCTCATTTGGGAATGGGGAAGAGCCTTGGTGAATGGGGAATTACCGCCCCGCCAACCTTGGAATGGGGCGGTGATTCCGCCATCCACCAAGGCGCTGCCGGTCCGGGTACGGCGTCAACTAAGGCGTTAATAGCGCCATTGGTTAGCGCCGTACTCGGAATGAGGCCCATTATCCTTTAAAGCATTGTCTTCTGCCGATATGTAGCCACTCTGATGTCTCCAGGGCAGTGTGTCCCTTTCAGGCCAGAAGAAAAAAAAACAGGCTAAGCAAAGTACTGAAAACGTGCAACTGACAGCTGGGGAAATGTGGACAGTAGATTCGATCCCTGAGACCCCTGCTTCCGTCAGCAAAGCTGTGGGCTTGGCCGGGAAAACCTTGTCAGGGGTCAGTTACCCGCCAAGACCCCAATTTGAATTTCAGCAATTGCCTGCCGGGCCTGCCCGATTGTTGAAATTCAAATTGGGCTCTTTTTTCACTGTGCCCTCACTCCCTAAGGCAGGGCAGGGGGGCAGGGCTTGCCTTTTCACCTAGCTGTGCATGCATGCAGTAGTAGCAAATGCAAGCCCTGGACTCCGACTGCTGACCATCACCCCTATGATGCTGTTCTGCGTGCACCTTTATGGTGCGTTCTTCGATGCAGTTGCCGTGCCCATAGCCAGCCCCGGCGGCAGCATTGAGGCCCTGTGTATTGCGGCCCTGTGTGTGTGCTGTGCGGGCAGGCGCCAGGCAGCGCTGCAGAGAGTGTATCCCAGGTAGGGGGGCAGGGGAGTAGCTAGCATTTCAAGAGTGGGAGGTGGGAGGGGTGAGCCAAGAAAAAAGTCCTGCTACCCCCCCCCCCAAATGCGGTGCTACCAATTCCATACAGTCTCATTCATGCCCCCAAACCGCCCACACCTGCCCCATTCTACTTTTTTGGCAACATTAGTGGCAGATGGCATTTTAACACAACAAAATAAATAAAACTGTAGAATCATTACAGATGCCGGAAACTCATCTATTAGACCTCTGTCCAGGCGCTTTGGGGCAACATACATGCAAACCTCCTAATTTGCAATATGGATTGCACCAACAGAAATGGCTTCACAGAAATGGACATCGTAAGGAGCATCGCCAGTCTTTGATACTTGGAGGCAGCATGGAAGTGACTTTAGCATAAGCTGCCATATGTAAGCCAAGTGGCAAATAACTTTGTGCTGCAAAATACCTAAATTGAACTATTATTATATATGCAGAAACTCTGCAGTCCTTAGGGTTTTTATTTTTAAATAGCATGATATATTAACATAAGCTATGAAGTGAATCACTTACAGCGCTTCAAAAAGACACAGTGTGATTAAATGATTTGACCAGGATCACACTCTTTGGTTAAAAGTGAAACTCGGATGTGGACAATTTAAGCAACTGAGCACATCTTCCAAGGTTTAGTTGATATAGATTTTTATTAAAGGGTTTGCTTTGCATTTCATGTGCTTAAATAATACTTCATTTATAGCAATGCCTTGGAAGCAAACCACACTACATAATAAACTTTCCTTTCATAGTAATCTAACTATACACTATATACATTGTTATAGAACTATGTTGAGCAATAAGAGTATGGCTTTAGGTTTATTCTCCCTGTCTGCATACAAAGTCACAATAGCATCATGGAGATTAATGTAGCCTAACAAGTCCCCCTTGGGTTTTAAAGCCATAGTAATTTCATAAAGCATGCAACATTATGCAACCTTCTCCCTTCTGATCACTCCCTCCCATTCCCATTCTAAAGGTATAAAAGTCCCGGCTGATAGTCCCCTGCTTGCCCTCCCATCAGTGCCTAATGGCTCACATTAAAATGCTCTGAGCACCGTGAGAGCCCTGCTGCTGCCTGGAGCCCTTTGGGACATTGTCCTGGCAGCGGGACACCTCTCCGGCTGGGCACCCTCACTGAGGTGCCTGCCAAACAGTAGAGGTGCCCCACTGACAAATATCGCGGTCTAGCCCTCCCTGCTCCCCCCCATGCCTCCCTGCTCAGTATGCCACTGTAAGGGGGGGTATAAGGTGGGGCCCAGGATTTCAGTGGAGGGGCCCTAGCGACGCCACAGGACACCAGCACTGATAAAGTGGTCCTCGACTGACATGGAACTAACTACCTGGTCACCCTGTCACCTAAAACCTCTGGCATGTATTGATCGCTCGCTCATAAGCAAGTTTTGATACGTGGCGTGCTTTTCTGAAAAGAGAAGAGCTCCAACGTTGCCCAGGGCTAGGCGTTCAGCCAGTCATGTTTTTCCACTGCGTGCAATGACTTGTGGTTTTGCTTTTTTCCCTATTATAAACCTGAAACTACAAGTACCAGAATGCAAGACAAAAAAGGCAGCGGCTGAACCACTCAGTCCAGACTTGTGACATTTAGATATGTATTATATACATTGACCGCACATTAGGGTGACCACTGCATTCTACCAAGGCTGCACATCACTATCAGTTGCTGTACATGGACTACAACTGCTAGGAGACAGTCATATGGTTAATGGCAGCCCGGGACTGGTGCAGTTGAGCCTTGGAGACATGGAGTCCTCTAGTCACCACCGCAAACAACACTACTGAGGGATAGACTCGGTGGGAGGTTGGGAGGGGCTTACTTTGCCTGAACCTCAGAAAATGGGAGCATCACAGCATCCATTGTACAGGGCACCAGAGTGCAGGCTCGCACACAGTACGCTGCCCTGCAACGCCGCAGAGGCTCTATTCCACGTAGCATAGCTTTGTCCGAGCAGGCTTCATGACGTAGTAACAACCCTGCCCTGGCCCCTCTCTAGAGGCACACCTACAGTGGAACCACCACGGGCACTAACAGGGCTGACATGCATTTGTTTCGGAGCTCCTTTCTCTTCAGGCGGTGCAGCACAGCATGCTGAACATGATTTTGTGCTAAATGAACTCGGGCCATTTCACTTCACTGTGTGCACCGCTGTGGCCGAGTGGCACATAATCTTTGTACTCAAAGGCCTCAGGGGCAAGTGCTTACCTCACAAGCACACACTCCGCTAGGCCTTGGGGCAGGGTGGCCGGGCGACCGCCCGGGTCGCAGTGGCAAGCCAGCCTCAACATTTTGGGGGGCCGGATGGCAGTTTTCAAAACTGTTATTGAGACGGGACAAAACACCTATTCGCTACTGATTACCCCCAACCCCCATCCTAACGCCCCCTCCACAAGTCCAGGAGGCTGAGTAGATATTACGCTTTCCTTTGGCCCATTAGATCCATCTTTTACCCCAACTCACCAGAGGGGTAGCCATGATTCTGTAACAAGTGGGGCCCACAGCTAATGTAGTGGGGGCCCACACTAAGAAGAGCCTGCAGAAGGAAGGGCACTTGTTCCGCCCCCAGCCAAATGCACAGGAGTGACAGAGTAGTGAGGGAGGGTGAACCAATCAAGGGGGGGGGGGGCTATCCTCTTGAGAAAAGGTTTTAAAAAATAGGTTAAAATAGTGCATTTTTCAGTACACCTTCTGTGATAAATTAAGGTAAAAAGCCACACCGTTTACAATCGGTTTTGTAAACCATAAAAAGTCTGTTAGACACCAAGCCACCAACATTGCACAGGAGCATTTTCAAACACATTTTCATAATGCCTTTGCCAACTATATGCCAGTACTCTACCAGTGTAAACAAGCATTTTCATATTGATTGTGCTCAGACATGTCCATTCTGGTGCACATGTATATGCCACTATTCCCACATAGGAAAATACTCATGTTTGCTTTGTCCGTAATGCCAGTAACGATACAAAAACAAAGCATGTGTGTGCTGGCTCTGCCAATACCTACTACTTTTGACGTTGCTTTAATGCCAGTGACAAAAAGCCATGGCAAAGTAAGAAAGCATATCCTTGCTGGCTACACGAATTCCCCACCCCCATATAAGAACTATCATCATGTTGAATTTGCTCCCTAACCGCACTAAAAAATTCATGCCACAGTAAAAATAACTTTGCCTTGCAGGCTACACGAATGCCCCCACCCCAATGTAAGAATACGTATGTTGCCTTTGGTCTTAACACCAGTAATAACCTGCAATGCCACAGTAAGAACACATCCTATTGCTCGCTACCCGGTAAGAAATCTCAGTGGGCTGAGCGCATGTTGTAATCCAAATGTGATTCGCAGGTTCAAATCCCGGCAAACCCAACTCATTTCATACTTCAAAGTGACCCCCCTGATCTCTACCCTCCTCTATGGACCTTGTACTATTATGTTGCTTTTGCACCTTGTTAACTCTCTCTTACTCTTTACTGTACTGTGTTTTCCCTGCTCACCAAGTTGTACCAGCGCTGTGATACTTACTGGTTTGGGCACTGCCAATAAATTCAATAAATAAATAAATAAATAAAGCTCATTACATGAGTGCAAACTTCGGTTGGGTGATACATTTTATGTAAATATGACCCATGGCCCACAGAACTAGGAACAGCACCCACACCATTGAAAATAGTCAAAAACCTCGAAGTCCTAATGGACAACGTGCTAACATTAGAACCACAAGTAAAGACAACAATAAAGAAATGCTTCTTTCTCCTATACTTGATAAAAATGGATCCTACCGTACCTGTTCTTCGCTCCTAAAACACTGACCGTCATCACCCTCATCATTTCAAGAATTGACTACGCAAACAGCCTCTATCTCGGAATGCCGGAACACGTGCTGAAGAAACTGCAACGTATCCAAAACGCAGCAGCTAGACTCACCCTTAAACTATCATGAAGGGACCATGTCATCCCAGCGCTAGAAATGCTACACTTGCTGCCAATTAAACAATGAATCATGTTCAAAATGATGTGCATAACACACAAAGCAATCCACGCCCAAGGACCAGAATTCCTACAAAAGAAAATAACCATCTACCAACCGACAAGAACACTCAGATCAAGCAACAGCATCCGCCTGGAACCAAAACCATACACAAGAAAAAAATGTGGGGGTTCCTCATTCTCCCAAATGGCAGCAAAAACTTGGAACACCCCTCCAAAAGAAATATGCAATACAAAGGACCACCTAAAATTCAGGAAAATACTTGGGCCCAGGCTCGTGCATGTTCAGTTGCCCTTGTACTGCCTCCGGGCTCCCTCAGCACACAAGGGTCTGTATCTGTAACCATGCAGTCCCTTCTCTTTGCACTTGAGAGCCATCCTTTGGCAGCACTTATTGAGTCACCTGCACTTCTCCTCACCCCAAACCCTCCCCCAGCCGCCCCTTGGCACTTCTCTCCTCCCCTCTTCCCTGCACTTGCGCAATCTGAATGACACAAGGCCTAGTAAGATTGTTGTTTGTCCTTCTTCTGTTTCCCCCTCCTTGTCTTGTGCCTAGAACACTTGTGTACAGGCATGTTATAAATGACTTACCATATGCTCAAACCCTGGCTCTTCACCTCAGAACCAGAGGGAATCAACTAACAGACACCAATGGGAATAAAACGTGCCACAAAAACAAACGCACGTGGCAAGAGGTAGCTGGGGAGAGAGGAGGCTCAGGACTCACCCTCCCAAGTCAAACTCCTAAGTTAGGCAATGCAATGATTCACACATATACACGCAGTTAGAAGATAAGTCTGCTCTTGTACAGCTATTTATTCATAAGGAGCATACATAAGTGAATAAACTGCAACAGAAATAAATCACAGAAAAAACAGTAATCTAAAGAGAATGCATTGCCGTTGGTGCAACTTCATTCCTCATCTTGCCAGAATTGTCTTGAAAGCCCCAGAACACAGCCAGGCACAGAGCACAGCAACCAACAGGCTCGGAGCGAAGCATCCCCCCTCCGACTGAGGCCTTTGCTTTCTGCCTGAGCTTTCCAGAGTCCTGTATTATAAGCACTCCACAAAGGCAGGGTGGCATTTTTTCGAACTTTCTAGTCTGAGCATCTGCGCATTAGTGAATTAGAGTTACCTGCGGCAACCCTAAGGAGCCGAGCTCTTCCCTTTCTTAAAACAGCAGAGAAAACAACTCTGTAACTCATCCTCAACTTTGACAGTGCCCATGGCAACCATATCAGGTACCAGCCTGCACCAGCGGATCCCAGTCTTTGCAAGCACCGTGCTCTTGGATGAGCCATGCAAACCAACAGAAGCAACGAATAACCATGTTTTTCCAGTAAAATAATGCTAACAATGCTGAAAGTCTGTGTAGGGTCACGGCAAGTGCAGCTTTCACTGAGGCACGGAGCAAATATCCATTATGGCTCAGAGCGCACCAAAATGCAGTGCGGCCGCCATATTTTAGCTCAAGCATTACACAAACCACATGCACTTCACTACAAAGATAAAACCGACAACACAGTCTCACACAACAGCACATGGGAGCCTACCGATCCATAAACTGCACCCAAGCTCAGCGAACAGTGTTAACCGTACTGAAGCTGCCAACAGGACATCACAAATCTCGCTCTACCTTTATCCTTCTACACTGTACTAACCCCCTCCTAGCCTCTTACATTTCAGATCCGCCAGAGTGCCAGGGGACAACTCCGGTGGTGATAGTGAGCGTATAAATGTCCTTCAACATTAAAATCTAATAATATTTATGTTGCCTTTGACCTTAACACCAGTAAAATAAAAAGCCAAGTCAAAATAAGGAAACATACCCTCCCCATGTAAGAACACTCATGTTGGCTTTGTCCATTCCATGCCACAGTATGACCTAGCCAGGCCAGCCCCGCTGTAGTATTCTCTCCCACCCCACTCCAAACCCACCATCACATAAAAACAATATATATATATATATAGTACCAAGTGGCCTAAAGGGTGAGTGCACAGAATGGGTTCACAGCCTAGGAGGAAAGGGAGCAAGCAGTGCAAATAGTCTTTAGGCAGTTCTTCATCAATCAATCCGTAACTAAGAGGCAGTCCAGTCCCTACGAAGAATGGAGCCTAATGCTCAATAGTACTTTCAGGTGCTGGTGCATGCGATGGTGCTGAGGAGCGAAAACGGGGTCTCTTGCAAGCGCTGTAGCAGCTCAGGAAGGTGGGTGAGGTGATGGAGAATAGGTTCCCACTGTTCCAGGAGGGTCTCCACAAAATGGCAGAACAGGTTCCAGGAGTTGCGAATAGGGCGGTAGCTCAGGCTACCTGTGGAAAGGTGAGTGGCCCTCAGGGGACACTTGTGCGTAAAAATGGATGGATGCGCTAGGGGCCACCGGTAAGGGTTGTAAGTACTCACTGACCCCTGGCGCACTCTGGACCAAACTTCGGCAGTCGCGTCCACTTCAGTTGCAGGTTCAAATGCATCAATTGTGCGGCTCTGTGGCTTTCAGCGGCTGAGATACAGTGATGATTCCGTGGCAGGACAGTGGCGATTTCTCTGCTCCTGGTGAAGTGATCAGGCCAGTTTCACTGCAGTAGGATTCAGGGCACAGTGGGGCACAGCAGCAGGTCACCTGCCAGGCCACGGTTGGGCGACACAGTGAACGCGTTCACTTGGGTTCAGGAGCTCTCTCTTTATTCCAGGCCTGAGAATGGCAAGTGTACAAAATTAGGTGTGAGAGTGCCGGGAACTCAGAGCTTACGATCAACCAAGTTTCAAGTGTCCACTCAAAACGGCGGCGGTTTCAGAGCAAATGTCCTGCGCAAGCAGGTCACTTCGCTGGTTGGCCCAGGAACACTTCCGAAAAGAGGCTCGCTTGCAGATGAAGATGAAAGGGCTGTGAATAGTTGGTCCCATTATTCAAATGGGTCGATGCGCCTTTGCAGATTTGAAGACCTTCTGGTTCGATCCAATGCCAGGGGGCCCAGTGGGACAACAGCGGGCTCAGGGTGCCAAACCTTCCAGTGGGTCACCAGCGGTTCCTCGACTCGGCTTCTTACTTTCAGGATACTTGGCCGCACTCGCTGTTGGCCCCAATTAAAGATCTGCACAGCGAGACATCGATCAAAGTAAGATTGAATGCAGCAGGGTTACTAACCAAAACAGTTGCAACAAATAAGGGACTGAAGCAGGGGTGCACCTTGGCCCCGCATCTGTTTAAACTCTTCATCTGGCACGTCAACTCTGCATTTAAGGAAATTATCTGTTTTCCTCCACAAATAGCCAACATGGAAGTGGGGAGACAGTTATATGCTGATGACGTGGTTCTCATTGACCAAACCACGGGTTACAGAAACAATTGGTTGCCCTACAGTCATATCGAGAAAAATGGACTAGTCAGAAACCCAAAAAAATCATTTGTCATTCCATTAGGACGTCGACAAGGGAAATCAAAATACTACGCTTGGAACCTGAATGGAATAAAGATCCCAGTGGTGGCCTCTCTTGCCTATTTGCGAGTCTGCTTAAATACCAGCACCATCGAAGCACCGAGACAGGAGAGCCTTGTAAGGAAAGCACAGACTCTGCCAGGCCAAGCAAAGATCCTACTAAATAAATACGGTGGTTATTCTATGATTCCACTGATCAGATTTTACCGTTCCAAAGTGTCGGCCATTCTAACCTATGGAGCGGAAGGCTACCTTAATTTCAACCCAGGGAATTGGGTGAAAATAGAAGGCGCCTTTTGGAAAAGGGCATTGATCATTCCCGCAAGCACCCCAATACAGGCAGTGAGGATGGAACTCTGTCTCACATCGTTAAGGGCAACAGCAGAATGGAAAACATTGTCATTCTTTAGGAAATGTATTCAAGAGGAGGTAAAAGGGTTTTTTTCATGCCTAATAAAAGCCCTAGCAGAACAAAAGGAGCCTGTGTTGCAAAAATGGGAGGTGGAATGCAAGACGCTCTTAGCCAGCATTGAGGAATCGCTGCAATCCCTTATCGATAATCCAGATAAAACCACGAAGAATCTGTTTATCCAGGATTTGATTCAGACACAGGTCGAAAGACAGAAATATAAACCCTATGGGAGACCATAAAATGAGTGCAGGAAATTAAACACCTTACCAAAATACCTGCAAGTTTTCCCAAACTGGTTTTTCAGAGATCAGTTCTTTCGATTGCGTTTTAACTTGTTTCAGAACAAGGTGACAAAAAACTGGGGCAAATTAGATGAAAATCCACTAATCTGTTGATTGTGCAAGGCTGAAGACTCAAAAGAATCTACCGAACATCTGGTGATGGATTGCAAAGCCCTGGACCAACAAAGAAGGAAATTAATGTTGGGGGTGATCACCAAATATGGCCAGAGAACTAGAGACGTTTGGTGGAAAATTTTGCTTGCACGAGAGACGACATCGATAATTTTGACTTTGGTTACATTTTGAATAGTGATCCCAAAAAAATGGAAGAGTAAAGAAAGAACTAGGAAAGCGGCTTTTCCCTATAGCTTGGGCCTGTACATGGTGTATGAAGTTACATGATTTGCTTCTCTTCTGACATATTCTTTTTTAATTCTTTTTTTTATCTTGACCTGATATATGTTCTTTTTTTCTTTTATCTTGGGGACCATGGTGGTCAAAGGTTGTCAAAAAAATGTATAACCAATATGAACCACTTTAAATAAAATAAAAATGTAGCTTTCTATGTCTGGTACAGCTAGTTCCCCTGCCCCTTTGGACGTCATCAATGTACGTCTAGCTACTCTCTGCCTCTTTCGGGACCATATAAAATATCTGCGATTGCAGTTCCTTCAAGGCCGTTTTCCGTATCAGCCTGGTAGCGCCTGTAAGACATATAGTAAGCGTGGTAGTAGGGTCATCATGACAGCCGTTATCTTTCTAAATCAGGAGATTTTGAACTCCCCCGATCTTACTAAATCCTGTTTGGCCCTAGCGAAAAGTGGGATAATATTGGCCGTGTAAAGATCTGCATACCCTGCTGTCAAGTTCACCCCTAGATATTTTAGAGACTGTGAAGCCCATGAGAAGGGAAGAGCTCTCTTCAAATTTGCAACCGCTCCTGGTGACTCTGTAATATTAAGTACCATTGATTTTGTTAAGTTAAATTTAAAGCCCGAGATCTTGCAGAATCGTTCCAATAATTAAACGATGTGTGCTAGCATAGTTCTGGCATCTTGCATATAAAAGAGGAGGTTGTCTGCATACAATGCCAACTTATGGTGGGGGCACATTATTTCCAACTCCTTAACATGTCCAGATAGGCATACCATACATGCTAAGGGTTCCATAGACAGGGCGAACAATAATGGGGACAGCTGACACCCCTGGCAGGTTCCTCTATATAAACGCAGTGGGTTAGAGAGAATCCCATGTACTTTAATCTTCGTAGATGGTAAAATGAATTTGGCCAGTAGCAACTTGCGGAACCGCAGGCCTAGTCTGAACCCCTCCAGGACCTTAGACGGATAGGACCAATCAATGCAGTCAACTGCTTTATGGCAGGATTATGGCTAGTCTTGTGGCCAACACCTGTGAGTAGATTTGAGAGTCATAGTTGAGGATTGCGATCGGTCAGAAGGATGAGCACAGTGTGAGGTCTTTATCTGGTTTAGTGAGCAGAGTCAGTAGCGATTCCCCCATAGAAGGTGCGATCAAATCCGTCTCTGCAAAGGAGTTAAACAAGTCTGCCATATGGGGGGAAAGGACTGTCAAGAAATATTTATAGAAATCGGTGGTAAAGCCACCGGGGCCTGGTGCTTTGTTGCCAGGAAGCGATCGAATGGTGTATGCTACTTCTTCTGTTGTAATAGGTGCATCAAGGGATTGCCTCTGCTCATCTGTAACTAGGGGGAGCCGACCTTCATGAATGAATGCCTCCTGTTGTGGACTCATGGATGAGTCCCACGCAAATAGCTCGGAGTAGCACTGGGATCGAATTTGTATTTTCTCGGATTCATTAGTATCTAGCAGCCCTCCACTATCTCGCAAGGCCCCTATGATCGTAGAAGTGCTTCGTCTGAAGTCATTTATGTGAGATATCGCTGCCCACAGTGCCTTCATCTCGGCCCTGGCTACTTGGAGATGCCAATATGTTTTCCTAGCCCCATCTCACTTGTATTGGGATTCCTATTTGGTCACCCTCTCCTCAGTTTGGGCTGGGTGGATAGTAGCTTTTTACGGGCCACGGCTTTGCTAATCAGTTCTCCCCTTAAAATGGGCTTAAGAGCCTCCCATACCCCTGAGATGGACACCTCCCTGTGAGGTTCTCCTGAAAGTACTGTGTACTAATTTCTACAATGTCAAAGCATATAACTGGGTCTGTAAGTAGTGAATCATTCAACCTCCATCCCATTGACCTCCTTCCTCCCAGACCATAACCATTTAAGTATACCATGATAGGGGAATGATCTGATACCAGGGCTACTTCTATAGTGGCTGCTGAGATCCCAGGCAATAAGGGATGAGATACCAAGAAGTAGTCTATTTTGTAGTAGGTATTATGCACATGTGAGAAGTGAGAATAGTATTGGTGTTGAGGTTGAAGGTTCCGCTACACATCGATCAGATTCAAGTCGGCCATGGACAGTTTGAGAGGGACTGCTATTACCGTCCCAGCGGAAGACTCTGAGCCAGACCTATTCAAGCTGCCATCCAGCACTGAATTAAAGTCCCCTCCCATTACTAACTCTGTGTTGGAATTGTGCTATTTGAGGAAACAAATGGGTATAGAATTGATTTTCATGTTGATTGGGACCATACAATGACACCACTGTGAGGTCTCTCCCTGCTATTTCCAAAATGACCCCTATATATCTACCCAGGGTGTCTCTTACCACCTTCAATTGTTCAAAATGTAGAGATTTAACTATTAAGATGGCAACCCCCATTTTCTTAGTTGCTGAGGAAGCAAAGTACTGATGCGTGAACCAGCGTGATCTCAATCTCGACTTGTCTCGTTGCAATAGATTAGTCTCTTGAAGCAGGGCAATGTCTGCCTTGAGCTCTGTTAGTTTGGAGAGAAGAGATACCACCCACATCATTCAACTAACTGACAACATACCTTGGAACAAAGACTACTGGCTGATAACCATGGATGTGACATCACTATACACAAGTATTCTGCATGATAAAGGACTTACAACCACAGAATACTTTTTGAAAACCTGTTCCATCTCACTCAATGATCACAATAACATGATCCTAGAAATGTTACAATTCACATTACAGAACAATATTTTTACTTTCAATAAAACTCTTTAGCAGCAAATACAAGGCACAGCCATGGGCGCGAAATATGCCGCTTCATACGCCAATCTCTACATGGGTCATTTTGAAATAGAATTTGCTTGGCAACATCCTTCATTCACCAACCTCAACAACATAATCTTTTGGGCCAGATATATCGACGATATCTTTTTTATTTGGAACGGGCCACTATCAGCATTTAAAGAATATTTCAACTATCTGAAGCACAACACCTACAATTTAAAACTTACCACAGAATACAGTCAGACAAGCATCAATTTTTTGGACATCACCTTCTACATTGAAAACGACACCATTTGTACAACGCTCTATACCAAACCAACAGCCATCAACAGCATACTCCATGCCTCAAGCAGCCACCCAAAACATATTATTCACAATATACCTTATGGTGAGATTCTAAGAGTCAAAAGAAACTGTACCAAAATAGACGATTTCAAACAAAAAGCAACAGTAACAGTGAATACATTTATTTCCAGAGGATACCCAACCAAACTTGTCAAAAACAGTTATTGGAAATCTCTAACCAGGACCAGACAATCATTGCTACAAGTGAAATCTAACACCAATACTACCAAAATCGATTCCAACAGAACAATCAATTTCATCACAAATTACAGTTCGAACAACTCAACCATTCGGAAAACTCTCACCAAATATTGGAATATTCTCAAATCAGACTCTGATCTCACGACCATACTGGAAGCCAAACCAACTATTACCTTCAAGGAAGCTAAAAACCTCAAAAACAAACTAAGTCCATCACATTTTGAGCTCGATACTCCCAACGGAACCTCCGACTCACAGACCATGTGGCTTCAGAAACCAACCAAAGGAAGCTACAAATGTGGCCAATGCTCCATGTGTAAATATGCAGACAATGCAAGAACTACCATTATCAAACCAAATGGCACTAAATTCACTATTCAACAGTTCATCAACTGCAACAGTAAATTTGTCATTTATATCATTAACTGTCTTTGCAACAAACTTAACATTGGGAGTACCATCAGGAAACTCAAAACCAGAATCAGTGAACATATCCGGGCAATCACTAATCAAGATACGAGATCACCAATAGCCAATCACTTCATGGAAGCACATCAACCGACTCAGATCAACCAAATCAGATTTTACGGAATTGTCAAACTTAAACCTGCCCCCAGAGGAGGCAACTTGGAACTCAAACTAAGACAACAAGAAGCACGTTGGATCTGTTTAATGGATACCTGCCACACCGGTCTGAACACAGGCCAAGAGATATGCCATTTCTTTTAAACCATCAAATCTCACTACTATCATATTGGGCATATCGCCACCTCAACAGCCACACCACGCATAACTTCTTTGCTTCCTTACCACAACCTAATGTTGATCCCACCCTCTTTTAAACCATGAAACACTCTATGTACTCCAACTCAATACACTGAGCAAGTCTTATGCGTTCACATCGGTCTCCCCCATATACATACATGATTGGAGACCGATATCGCTAGTGACCAAAATAACCACTCAATTGAAACACATATATCACCTGAGCTCAATAATTATTGTCAACTCCTCAAACCAAGAGGAAGTTTCCCACCACTGAGCAGACACAGTGCCCAAACATCATGTCTTCCCGAGTGACCTCACGGCCAGAGATCTAGACTCTCTGCAAATTTTTCTCCAAACAATCGGGTTCTATACAATTTGTTTTTCAAATAAAACTTTTTTCTCTTATCTTAGAATATCAAATTTCGTTTTGCTCCAATGTATAACAACTGTCCATCCTAGCGGTTGAATCTAAGGCTCCCTAGCCGCCCAGAGAGCGTGTGCGTGATGACGTCACCACGCGACAATGCACGTACGGATGACGTCGTCACGCACACGTCGCCGCGCGAAAACGCATTTCCTATAAACACACATTGTTACACCAACACTTCAGACACCTACGAACGAGAAGTAAAATTGGAAACCTAACGGTAAGCATTATTTATATACTACCCCTTCTATACTCTAGTGCCTCTAAAGAACTAAAACACCAACCACTGTTTAGCACTGCATAGATATTTGATCCATTTACACGTATTTTCTTCTGCTTAATGGCCATACCAGCCCTTACGTAGTTGTGACATCACCTTATGCTCAGTGGGAACTTCAATCACTCTAAATCGGACCTATGCTATTCACCTTCGCTATATTTGCCAAAAGACATTTCCACTTATTTACGAGCACACCTCAAGCATTGCTTGACGCGTCTTGTTGACCAAGCACTAGAATATGTCTAGTTTAAAATGTCAACACACATAACATAGTGTCTCTTACCTCTACAGACTAGAACAAACGGAATCCATTCATTCCAGTACAACCGAAGTGAACTAATTTCAACAATTAATCTGACCTGACCACAACCTTGTAAGTAAACACCATTGGTTACATTTATACCCATATCACTTAGAACTAACAGCATAAGACTCACTGCTCAAACTAATCCCAACCTCCCCTTTTTCTCTTCCTCTCAGACACCCTTTGATTCTCATTCGATATTCCTCCTGAAGAACAGCCGCGACCGTGCGGTGGAGAAACACGTGTTGAGGAACTAACATTTCTTCAAACCTAGGAACGAGGTTTGCATACCACTAGAACCCAAGGGAACATTACAAATTGAAGCATTTACTGCATTGATCTCAACCTCAACAGGATTCTTCTATCTTTAAGGACTTTCTCAACCTATGAGACTTAGTGAACTGAACTAAGAATTCTAAATAAATAAAGATCCCAAATCAACAAGGATATAATCCAATTTACAAACGAAACCTAGTGTATTCAACCAAGGATTTCTCTAAAAGGACAAAAGAATACATCTTAGTGAAAACAACTCAAGATTTCACAGGACTTTGTCAAAGGATATAGGCCCTCATTACAACTGAGGTGCTAAGTGCACCAACTTTACCACCATGGTGTAAACTACGTTTACACCATGGTGGATGGCGGATTTACCGCCCCATTACAAGGTGAGTGGGGCGGTAAATCCCCATTTCCCATTTTCCCTTCCCCATTCCCATTTTTGCCCCATAGGGCATAATGGGAGTGGGGAAGGCGCTAATTACGGCACCGTAAATTACGGTGCCGTAATTAGCACCAAGGTGCCTTAGCACCATGGAACTTAACGCCTGCAAAAAGCAGGCGTTAAGGTGGGAATCAGGCGTTAAGGGTTAACGGTGGCGTTAACCCTTAACGCCTGAGTTGTAATGAGGGCCATAGACTTTAAAAAAATAAATCTTAGTGAAAACAACTCAAGATTTCACAGGACTTTGCCAAAGGATATAGATTAAAATCCAAGGATGACCAATTTATAATCTCATACTGTTGTTACTCTTATAAGAATTTATTTTGCTTTAACAAACATTTACTTTACTTTGGACGCAAATGTGCAAATTTTTGTCTTCATTTGCAATCTAAATAAAACCATAAGGAATCTGAACATTTTTGTTTGAATATTTATTCAACTTCGAGAAGTGCAACAGGAGGGCTTTTTCTCTTCCTAGTTTGGAGAGAACACCTTCCCTTTTCCTTGGATGGTTTAGCCCGAGGGTATTTATGGAGACAATTTTTATATCAGACATTGTGGTGGTTTAGTTGAGTCACTAATATTGCGAGCAGTCTGGCCCACCTCCTGAGTTTATCCTGCTCAGGCAAAAACCGACTTAGCACTTTGATCCCGCAATACCCACCCCCTCATGTGGATATTATATAATGTTCCAACTCTCGGTCAAGTAATACCGGTTCCATGTAATAATGTTCCTGCAAAAATGTCGCCTGGTGAAAAGGTCACCGAAAAATGGCAGTTTTTTGCAAGGATATTATTCAATTGAACAAGTGGGGGCCCCCCTCCAAAACCCCCGAACCCTTTTGTTTTCATGGGGATCATGGGACACCCCTACACCCCCCCCCCCTTGACCCATATATATGGTCACCATATATCATGTCCCCACTACCTTTTCCCGGTGACATTATGTATGCCGACCATATATATGGGGAAAGTATTACCTGATACCGTAATACCTCCTACTACAATTATGGAGGTATAACAAAACATCAAAAGGAGAAAAGAAAACCAAAATTAGAATAACCCCATGTGGGATCAACATCAAGCAATCTGCTTGAGAAAGGGCACGTAATCCTAGTGCCCCAATAAGTATAAATGGTTGCAAAATAAACAGCTTGTTGCAGCCTTTACAAATATTTTCTTTGGTACTTAGCTACTTAGTATCATAGTTCCAGAGTGTTCAAACACTTAAGTTCTCCAATGGCCTACTACAGGAGCTGAATTGACTTAGACCGCCATCCTCGTCGTTCAGTCTGGAGCCTCTGTGTCTCTGCTCCTTTCTCTTTTGTCCAGTGAGGGCCTCCTACGCCTCATCTGGCAGGTGTATGTGCGCCTCAGGGATCTTCAGGGTTTCCACCAACGCCTTGAGAGATGTAAATTGATGCAGGGACCCATTGATTTGGAACATGATTCGGAATAGATAGCCCCATTTCTAGTGAATCCACTTTTCAGAGAGCCAAGTGGTCAGCAGCCTCATTAGCCTGTGTCATTGTATTGTCCCTTGGGAGAGATCTTGAAAAGGCTGAAGAGCTGATCCCTGGAACAGTAGGTCACCCTTCACTCTAGCCTTTTGAAAGATGAGGTCTTTGGTTTTGAAAAAGTTGACCCGTACCAGGACATCAGGGAGGAGATTTTGTCTCATCTGAAAGTTGGAGAACACCCTACGTGTACGGTCTAACGTGAGATCAGCAGTCTCATCTCCGAGTATCTCCTGGAACAGGGCTGGGACATACCTTTCCAGGTCGTGGTCTTGGACATCTCTCGTTACTCGTTACATTATTCCTGTGAGCGCGATTTTCAGCATCTTCTTGTTTTTCTTCCGCTATACGTCAGTAAGATTCCAGTGCTGCCACCCTTTGCTCGAGCTGGTCATGCAAGTGTGTTTGTTCGCAGAATGCTGATTCCAAGTCATCTAATTTAGTCTCATTTTGCTGTGCAGGGTGAGACAGTTCTTAAAAGGAGCTCTTTAGATCTTTTGCCGTCAACGCCATCTCCTTTTGCAGTGATTGAAACAGGCATAGGATGTCACCTTTAGTGACGGGCTGGTCTTCCTCCTCTAGTGCCACTGATAACTCTGGTGGTGGTTTTGGATGTTGGAGCATGTCTCTGATGGAGGCCCCTGTTTTCTCCTTAGCTTTACCTGACTGCATCCTGTCCATAAATGAGTTCCTCAAGCAAGGGGCGTACTGAGCACTATCTGGGTGGGGTGAAGTGGGAGGGCTTCACAATTGTTTTTCTTTCTGGTTATGTGGTTTACGTAGCTTTCCACTGGAGGGAAATGTTCAAAGTAGTTTTGCGTGTACCAGGCACCTTCTGGGAGACCCACAGCGCTGTTTATCCTTGACAGCTGTGCCAGTTCGCACTCTACTCAGTCTCGGGCCCAGGCAAGCTTCCACTGGTCACCAGAAGGCTTGAGCCCCTGGGCTATCTACTCGCAGGGCTATCAGTAGGCGGGTGATCTGTAGCTCCGCTGTCCAGATTGGATAGGCTTGTATGACCCAGGCTACTCACAACTCAGACCAATTAAAGTGTTGCAGCTCCATTAGATCCCTGGGCCAGAGGGGAAAATCCTGCAAGTCAGTGCATAGTACTGGGTTCTCAGTATTCTGAGTGCCTTTGGCTGCTTCCCCTCCTCACACACCTCCCACTTCACCTTAGGTTGGCTGTCTTGAGAACACATATATTTGATGTCCGGGGCTGCTGCCTTTACTTATCCTGCTTGTATCCCAATCAGTCAGATTTAGACTGGGTGCGCGTTACTGCGTCGGGACGCCTGTCGCCCCGAAGTGGGATGAGGGGCAGAAAGCTCTTTCACTTCCCAGTGCAGAGCGTTCCCAGTGTGCCCAGGGTATCTGCTGTGCTGCCGCGGGTCCTGGCTGACATGGTGCGCTCCTGGACTCTCCGATGCACTGTTCTCCAGGGGGGCAGGCACCCCCCCCCCCCCAATTTCTGGGCGCAACTCCGGGTTCGCTATCCTTCCTGGACTGTATAGCTGTGTCCCTCATTCACACGCTGTGAGCGCTCCGTGCCCGGAGCGCGCCGAGTTGCAGCCGCCATTTTATTCTCTGTTGCCGGCTCAACCGTCTAGCCGGTCGGTGTGAAATTCGGGAAGATGTGATGCTCTACGGGTCTTCATGAAGTTTATTTGGAAGAGGAAGTAGAGAGTTGCTGCCAGGCGCCTCAACCTTACATTGAGTCTGGTGCAAGAAAGAGGTAGCAGGTTGCACTAAACCCCTTAACCTGAAAATGTAACCAGAGGAATGGGACAGGGGGATGTAATCATTTTTGGCAGCAAACCTGAACCCACAATGTGCCAAGGAGAGAGGGGAATGTAGTGGTTTGTCTGAGCATCAATTCCTGTGACATTGAAATGTGGCCTGGTTAGAGGCGGGATGTAGTGATTCAACAGGGACCCACACTGTCAATCTCAAAATATGTCCCTGAATATGGTGAGAAGAGGAAATAAGCCTTCTAACCTCAAATTACTGAATGGGGTAAGGAGGAAGTTGCAACTGCTCGGGTTCGAAGGCCAGCAATCACAAAATAAAGGCTCTGTTTTAGAATGTATGACAACAAACCAAAAGACAAAGCAATATACATCAAAGTTCTGCAAATGAAAATGTGGGGATTTGCTATTGATGATAATGCCTCGTGCTGTCACGCGGCCCTTTTTATGGTTTGAGCGTGGGGCGGCAGGGAGTGAGTGGGGAGCCTTCGTGCGGGCTCACTAAAATAAACTTTGTGAACCTACCTCGCTGTCTCGGTCTTGTCTTCCCTACAGAAGACAGTGTCCGGGCCGCTGTACGGTTCTGAGGATATGCAACGCCAAAGGCCAGTTTTGTATGTGGGGTTAAACACAGAGAGTTAGCCTGATTTTGCCATGTAAGAGATTTGAGGTAGTGAAGGATTAAAACGGTTTACAGGTTCACACATGTTAGTACAAATATAGATTTAACTGTATGGTTGATAATAAAAGGAACAATAATGTATACACATTCCTTGCAGGCAGAGAGGTTCGAAGATGCTCACAGCCAAAGAGGCCTGGTAGGAGTTGCTTGGCCTTCCCAGACGAGTCTTCCGCGCTCCTGTCACGTGCACTTCCCAGGGTGGGAGGAACGGGGAGAGGGATCAGCCTGCACACTTTCATCTCCTTCAGAAATTAATTGACTCTTGCTTTCAGTTCCTGTCTGGTTCATTTATCCCGCTTTAAATGTTGTGGTGGTTAACTTAAATGATTCTGATAAGGAGGCTTTGGGAAAGGAAGGCCAAAGGTCACCTTTGCACCAGGGTGTTTTGATGACAAATTGACCCTCTGGGAACTGGCTTGTCTAAAAGGTTTTTCATTTGTGTCCTCCGGGAGCACAGGCTTCTGAAAACCAAGGGATCTCAGTGGTCCTGCCGGCAAGCTTGCTTCAGCAATCCTACATAAGACTGCTCTGTGTGGACATGTCTGAGAATTAGCAATTAATAGCTTGTTAGAGTCAGTCAAAAGAGAGATAGATGGGTAGAGGCCCAATTTATATTCACTGGGACTCAGGGGCGCCGAGCACGGGGGGCTCCGGGGCCCAAGCTCCCCCAGCCCCCCTCCTGGCATAATCAAGTCAGGGCTGATCCCCCTCCACCCCCCCCACCGGAGAGAAGTGATGCAGCATCGATGGCCCTTTCCATCGATACTGCATCACTTCTCTCCGGCCGGGTATAATCGTAAAAATGTCCGCTTAAGCCCTCCGCTCTAGGACTCATATTGGTGTATGGTCCTGGAGGGGAGGGTTTAGGGCAGCGGTATTCAAACTGTGGGGCGCACCCCTCTGATGGGCCGCAGCCGCATGCCTAAGGGGGCGCGCATCCACAGTTTGAAATGAAAAAAAAAGAGGATAAATTACCAAAGGATCGGGCTTTTGCTTCATCAACAAGCAGCAGCCCGATCCATCTACAGGAAGTAAAATAATCCATGAAAGTAACATGAGTATGACGTTCCTGGATCTACATGTGTAGACTAGAAGATCAACAGCCTGGGGGCATCAAGTTTATGTAGGATGGAATGGTGGGAGTCTAAGTCACCTGAGGAGACAGGGGTATCTTACAGGTCTGAAACCTGGTAATCCACTTTACTATAAAAGACAACATGGAAAGGGGTGATGTCTCTATGTGGCCTGTAAATCTGCCGAGATACCACCAAACTGTATTACCATTACTGCCACTTGTTCTGGCGGTATTACTGCTGGATTACAAGTGGTGGTAGGCAGTGTTAGTCCCCATTAATTGGAGTCCATAGGACTCCATGGTGGATTTCAGCGGTATTACTGCTGGTAGTAATTTTGCTGGTGGTAATACCCCAAATTGTTCTATTTTGGGCAGTATGGTGGATGAAATACCTCCAGCTTCTTGCTGGAGGATTTTCCTCCACCTTTGGCCTCAAACTCATAGTTGGGCGGTGCGATAATGTGGCTCTATATGGTATTACCAGTCAGAACTCATTTACCTCAGCAATGTATTCAGTTCTCTGTTTTTTGTCCTGATTCTTACAATGTACGATTTGCATTCCAAGCTGTGTGCCGCAGACTGCTTCCACTCTAAGCAGGGGAGAAGTTAGGACTGTCGGGACTGAGACGGCAGGACTTTTCAAACTTTTTGACACGAGGGGCCTTCACTGAGTCTTGGGGGGGCATCACCTCCCACGGGATATGGTACAGTATAATCACCTCATTGCTTTCTAACACTGGTTCCTCTACATCAGCCTCTTGCTGACATAGAAGGGTTTATAGCTGTTCAGTGGGAATTCAGTGGTTAAGATCTGTGCTGGCCTGCCATCTTGTGATAAACAGCAGCTATTAATATTAAATTTGTCCCATCGCAAGTCTCACTTCTCCCACAGCATGCACAGCTGCATTTTATTTTTACAATGTTATTTTACTCACTGAATGCTGATCAAGTGTTTTAAGTCTGGACTTTATTAACTGGCTGCATACAATTGCAGCACAAGGACTCTTTACAATCTAAACTAGAGGTGTGTTTACAATGTTGATTGTTCCAAAATACATCTCCTAGTGTGCTGCTTTGGGTCATGTGGCCCCCTTTAAACTGTACACAATGATACATTGTCTGGTTGACATACTATGTGGTTTGTGTATTTTATAAAGGAAACTAAGACCACTAGAACCAGGGTAGGTGTCAGGCATGCACGCATGCACTAATGGCTTTAACTGGACAGGTATCTGGGCAGTTAAAGGCACATCTGCAAAGGCACATCTGCAACAAAGCGGATACTTTCCTGGGTATTTGATGGCAATGTGTTGTTACCTGGGCTTTTGATGGCAATCCATGGTAGAGGCACAAGTACCTGGGCAGTTTTTCAGTCCTTATTAATGGAGCATGTAGCTAGGTATTTGATGGCAGTGAGGTAAATACCTGGGCAGTTGATCACAATCCTTAGCAATGGAGTAAATACCTGGGCAGCTGATGGTAATCCTTGATTAGGGTGAAAGCCATGGCAGTTGATGGCAATGGGGCAAGTTCCTGGGTATTTTTTGGCAACCATTGTCCATTGTCCATGGCCCAGGTTCCTGGTCAGTTGCCGTTCCTTCTTGGCAATATTGCAAACATCTAGGTAGTTTACTTGACAATTGTGCAAGCACCTGATGAGTAGCTGGGAATGGAGGATGGTCCTGGCAGTTGATGACCATTTCTGCGATGCAAAGCCGGACCTCTTCAGTGGCCATCCTTCCGCCATGATGGCACTTTCCAGGACCCTCGGTTGGGCAGCCTGTGCTGGCAAAGGAGCTAAACCTGTTGGCTTTGCTAAAGCTAATTTTAAAGCTGTCACTGTTAATTCCAGTAATCACAGTCCTGTGTTTTGATCACAATGGGCAACATCTGGGAAGAGCCACATGGCTATGGCTATGGACCACTTTGTTTCGTGTCGCTACACAGAGTTGTGTTCTTGATAGGGCGGGCTGTCATTTGAGCAATTTGGAATATTTCGGTGAATGCCGTTTTTTATTTTGCACACTTTAATTCTCTCTGCATCCGTCTACAGTAACTTCAAACAAGCATTGGCAATGCCAACCGTTTGGGCTTTTGTGCAGGCAGGGGAAAGGCACTTGCCAGGCACAGCCATAGTGGTATTAACTGGTCATTGATTGTAGCAGGTGCAAAATGGTGCGAGTACCAGGGCCTCTAATAGCAGTCCCTGACAAATGAGGTGTATGCTTGTTTCTTGGAAGGTAAGACATTATTAAGCATAAGTGGGGAGTACTTTTTTTTTACTGACTCCTTCATTTTTTGAATAAGGGGTGTTTCAAATGAATGTTGCAAACCAGGAAAGTGGGAGTTTTTAAAACATGGAGACAACCATGGCTACAACATTTAGACGCGAGTGCTTCCATCAGTCCCAAATAATCATCTGGGTGCAGGGTGAGCCTGGGTAACTGCTTTTTAACATTGTACACTACTTTACCAGAATTTCTGGCAAACTACAATGTTAAAAGCAGTTAACACTCTTCCCCCCCCCAAGTCTGAAACCACACTTGATTGCATTATACTTCAGCCAGGATTGCATTATACTTCAGCCAGGATTGCATTATACTTCAGCAGCACATCTGATATGTCCACTGAAAGGTTTAAGCTACATACCTAACTCTATCTGGTTACCCAGAGGTAACATCTTAGCAAATGTCACTTGTGGCTGGCCAATCTACAGCAGCACTATTGTAAGTTTGAATTGTTGATAATTTACTGAACTATGGCACCACACACGTCTTGCTTGGTAGTTTTTAATTGGGAAACGTCTTTACTTCTCGTTTCCCTTGAATTGGGACCTTTTTTTGGTGGTGGTGGTGGTGGTACTCCACCTTGCAGCTGTACCTTCTGTTTAGCAAGCATTTCATTATCCCATCCTAGTTGTGTTGCTGGATGATTATAGAGCATTGGAGTAGGGGCAGTGATGTCTTACTGGAATGCAACTCGAAGGCTTAAATCTCCTTCTTTCTTGACTTTAGTATATGCAGTGCATGCTAGCCAATGTTTCCACTGTTCTGCGCTGCGCGTGCCAACACCCCCCCTCTCCCGCGCGCCGTTGCACCAAGTTGGCGACTACATGCAAATTTGCGGTCATATAACTGCCAGTGATGTCACTTCCTGTATTAACCCCCCCGGGAAATTCATAAATCGGCTCCCCTGCTGGGACTAGAGGCAAACTGGAGGCTTGTCGTTGATGGAAATCACGGAGAGGCCTCCAGAAAGTCCTGCCTCCCTTTTTCATTTACACATACTTTACATGCAGCCCCCCCATTCCACTCTCTATCTCCAGACTGTTCGGTGGCACAGGGCCTCACGCACATGCGAATATCGCGCTCATCACTGGCACAGCAGCCTCTGTGTTAATGCATCACTCAGCTATTAGAGCCATCATAGGATACCCCTCAAGTCTAGCAGGGCCTTCCCTACCAAAGAAATCGGGATTGAAAGTACATTACTACTGGATTTTTTCAATCATTTACATGGTCTTTCAATGCATATTGTATTCATTGGATTGCATGTGGCTTACTTTTGGCTTAATGCACCTGAAACATGTTAATTAGAATTCCTCATTGCTTTAGGATTTTTTTAAAAATCCAAAAGCAATGTAATCCCCAAGCAATCCATTACAAATCCAAAAGCAGTGCAATCCCCAAATAATCCCTTAAAAATCCAAAAGAAATGCAATTCCAAAATAATCCCTTAAAAATCCTAAATCAACAAATGATATGGTTGAAAATGCATACTATTGAAATGGGCTAGCAAAATGTTTTTGGCCTGTTTGGCAATGCAAGGCTATATAGGTTCAAGATCACAGTGGCCTGCTGCTCAGTTTCAAAGAGTTGCATTTTAAATCGTAATACTGATTTAATATTAATGTTAACTATCAGAACAATAGTGATTACAACTCATTGGTTCTTAGTACGCATGCAGACATTTAGATACAATAGCCCTTATAGTGGAGTAAGGTTAATTGGATATCATATATATTAAGAGAAAAGTAACAAAGTGCATTTTCATAAGCATTTATTGAAAGATGCAGAAGGAGGCTTAACCAGCACAAAAGAATGATTGTGGCAATCCCAGAGTTTTAAAATGTGTTGAAATGTAGGGACAATGGAAAACAAACTGGTGCTAAGAGAAAGTGTGGTAAGTGGGTAGACACCTACAAGAGGAGGACAGAATTCAAATCCCAACCAGGGATGGGAGAGGTTGGGAGGAAGGAACCCCAGAACTCACAAAGGGGTGGGAGGATTGGTAGCCCAGAACTGGCTGAGGATTGGGGAACCAGACCCATCCCAGGCAACAAAGGGAGTAAGGTGGGGATTTCGACCCAGGCCAGTGAGCAAAGGGTTTCAGGTGTGGAACAAGACTCAGCCTAGGGATCAAGGGAGCGAGGGGGGAGGGGGTCGCGCTGCATGCGTAGCCTAAGGAGCGAGGGGATGCAGACCCAGTCCAGTGAGCAAAGGGAGTCAGGTGAGGAACAAGACCCAGTCCAGGGAGAAAGGGATCGGGTGGGGACACAGAACCAGCCCAGGGACCAAGGGAGCGAGGGGGAGACGAAGACGCATACCGAGCCCACGGAGTGTGGGGGACGCAGACCCAGCTCAGGTAGCAAAGGGAGTCAGGTGGGGACCCAGAAGCAGCCCAGGGATCACGGCAGCAAGGAGGGGCCAGTTGGGGGCTCAGACTCCGCCAAGGAGCAAGAGGCCGTGGTTGGTGCAACCCATGGAGCAAGAGAGAGGTGGTGGGCGCAGACCCAGGCCAAGGAGCAAGGGAGAGGTGGAGGTCACAAACTCAGCCCAAGGAGCAAGAGGGTGGCGGGGGTGCAGACCCAGCCCAAGGAGCAAGAGGGTGGCGGGGGTGCAGACCCCGCCCAAGGAGCGTGGGGGAAGTGCAGACCCAGCTCAAAGAGCCAGGGGGAGGCAGGGGACGCAGACACAGCCCAAGGAGCAAAGGGGAGACTTGGGACACAGACCCAGCCCAAGGGGCAATGGGGAGACTGGGGACGCAGACCCAGCCCAAGGGGCAATGGGGAGACCGGGGACGCAGACCCAGCCCAAGGGGCAATGGGGAGACTTGGGATGCAGACCCAGCCCAAGGAGCAATGGGGAGACTGGGGATGCAGACCCAGCCCAAGGGGCAATGGGGAGACTGGGGACGCAGACCCAGCCCAAGGAGCAAAGGGGAGACTTGGGACGCAGACCCAGTCCAAGGAGCAAAGGGGAGACTTGGGACACAGACCCAGTCCAAGGGGCAATAGGGAGACTGGGGATGCAGACCCAGCCCAAGGGGCAATGGGGAGACTGGGGACGCAGACCCAGCCCAAGGAGAAAAGTGGAGGTGGGGGACGCAGCGGAGGTAACAAGGGAGTTCCCCTGAGCCAGTCCAGGGAGCATTCTATAATACATTAACCAAATGTGAAAAATAAGATGCATTTTGCATTCCTTAAATTGCAACTAGATTTGCGAGAAAAAAAACTGAGTCTGATGCCTCCCACTTCATTCAGTCGATCCCGATTTTGTTGGGCAGTGCTTTTTGGTACTCAACTGCTGAGAGATCTACGAAGCCCACTTCCGTTGCTTTAACATGGACACATTCTGTAATGCAAAAAGAATTCTGTAGAAATAGTTTGAAAAAAACGATAAAATCACATTAATCAACAGGCAGTTATTGAAAGGAGGTGAAAACAAGCATAACTTATTTGCTGAAGGTGTGTATTGCACAGAGATGGTTAGGTCAAAGGAAGCACAGTAGATAATTTGCACTGTACAATCTCCAAGTAAATATATAACGTGTGTTCTGAATGGCATTTATGTACCTTTTTATAGCTTCTTGTCGATGTCAATCACACTTAGTTTCACAGGGTTCACCAAGAAATCTGTCGGCATTCAAGAAAAGAAAAATGATTGGGTTTCTCAAAACTGCCGAACTGCATCAAGATATGGAAATGGTTTAGACTTCAGTGTTTAATAAAGCCACGTCCACCAGAATATTCTCGCTCTTTTGTTTGCATCTTTATCCTGTTTTCTTACTTTTTATTTTTCTGCATAATTGGTCATTTATTCACACTATACCAACCTCATGCTGTGGTTGTACAGCCTTTGGAAAAAGGGCTTCATGAGCACAATAAATAAAATATAGCACTGTAGGCTTCGACCTTATGTACTGCAAACTTTACAAGGGTATCCACCCGATGATGGCTTCACAAGAATGTCGGAGGAAGAGGAGAGAGATGAGACAGGAGGAAGGCTGAGGCTGATATCTGACTTGCATATTGACTGAAAAATTAAAGCATTTATTTTAATAAGGGTATAGGCCAACTTTTATTTTACACACAGGGTGCTTAATTCTGATGAGTTGCTGGAGTAGGACTGTGATCAGATAAAAGCACTTAAGTGGTTCTGGTCCTCTTTATGCACTAAGAGCCAGTTCCAGCCACCTTCTGTCCTAGTACACTGATAAATTAGCACAAACGTTAATACACATCATAAAATATAATATAAGGCCTGCTGCATGTTTGTCAGATGCAGTCATACGCAGGAGAGACTGCGCACTTTGCCTGTTGTCACCGCTAGGGGAAGCTGTTTCTTTAGGAAATATATAGTGGTCCTATTGTGTGAATGAAAACCTAATCTATCTTCTCTATTCCACTGATAACGTTCTATGACAATGTATTTATTTCTTTTTGCATTTATTTCAGCGCACAAAGCCCTGAGGCATCTAGGAGCTAGATACAGTAAGGGCTTGTTACAATTCTTAGGTACAAGAACATGCAATAGGATTACAGCGTAATGAGGGTAGGTGAAAGTCGAACATGACATGCCTCACCTCATGTTACAATGAAAATATGACACCACTGTTTATATTTGTAATTCTTTATTTTGAAATAAAAATGTTTTTTCTATTAACATGAATTACTTTCAGATATATCACATAATATATTAACACTCTGAAATGTTCTTTTTTTTTACGCACTTTGGTCCGTGTACACAGGCTTTCACACTAGTTCTAATATATTACGCATTCTAATACCAATTACCACGGTCATAATGTAATTTAATCCTCCAAATCGCATACCTGTTAAGCCTTCCATCGCATTGTCTTCCCTTTCGCTCAGTTGCTGATCAAGCTTTTCTTTGGTTACCGAACCATATTCACCAAATGATCTTTGCAGGTTAAAGGAGGATAAAGATAAGCATGTCTACCATATTAGACTGAGAGTGCTACCAATGACTTGAAGTGACAGTAGCAGGCTCTCCTCGAGCAGAAGCTTTCCTATACTGGTGCCATGGAACTGGGCACTCATCTCTCATTTGTTGGCACAGAGCCCTTACGCTATGTGGGGCCACCTGCACTGTGTATTACACTATCAGGCTCCCCACCTTACCCTTGCTGGCACAATGCCTCATCCCCAGACATTGAAAGAGACAAGGGAAATTGCAGTACCAAGGTAGTAGCATGATTGCAGCTTCTCTGCTGTCTTGATCTGGAGATTAGAGGAAACCTGCCCATCTGCTCCAACCCCACTCTCCACATTTAACAGATGTCCATGCAGAGATACCTGGCCTACCTGCTGCCTTTTATTTATAGATAGGAAAAATAAAACTACAATCATATTCCTTTTTCTCAACATGTTTCTGTAATGGTTTTTATTTTGACAGTTTGGTTTATTATGTGATTTGTGCACTTTAAAATTAATTTCTACGAAGAACAATGTTATTTTAGCTCTGGGGAGCCAAAACATTTAACACTTCAGTACCAACTTGAGCTGATTAGATATGAGATAAAGTGCCTACATTTCAGACTGGAATAAAATCCCAGCTTCCCCACTTGACCGAAGTGTGTGATCCTGGGAAATAATGTAATCTCACTGTGTTTTCTGGCAATATTGGGTGTCAGTGAGTGAGGAAGGGGAGAAAGTATTCTATTTAAGCAATAATACAGCATTCTTAAGTCCATACCAGGTGGTTATGGCCCACAAGAAAAGGTTAATAGGAGGCTGTGACCAGCACAGAGACAGTGGACCCATTTGATTATGAGAAAATGGGGGTGCTCTCTCCTACGTGGAGTGTAGCATACATAATCCCTATACATTAGAAAAATGGGCTGTAGGTCTAATCCTACAAATCATAGACCTATCACCCTATTAGATGCTACCAGCAAAGTTTTTGCTGCCATTGTCCTGAAGGAGTTAGACCTATGGTTGAATAAAGTTGATATTCTGGTTCCCAGCCAAATTGTCTTTCGAAAATAAAGTTGATATTCTGGTTCCCAGCCAAATTGGCTTTCGAAAACAAGTAGAAACCATTCTGAATGGAACTATTCTTTCCCATATTAGGGATTCGGTGACGGGTGAGGGGTCTATTGCTACAGTGTACATGGCCTCATTGGACCTCACCACTGCCTTCGACAGGGTGAACAGGCACAAGCTGATAAATAGGGGGATCTCCACCCAGCCCCCCCCCGGGTTAAAACTGATATTCTGACTTCGCCACAATACACATGTCAAGATCAGCCTATCTAAAGATGGCTCTTTGTCTAGACCAATAAAAACCTCTTTAGGCCTGAAACAGGGGTGTCTTTTAGCCCATATCCTGTTCAACATATATCTATCAGATGTTGAGAACTTGTGGGAACCTATCAATTCCTATCCTATCAGATTTGGTTCAGTGAAGCTAAATGGGTTGGCTTTTGCAGACGACCTATTGTTCTTTGACTTGTCCTCGATCGGGTTACAACAAAGGTTGACAGTTTTTGCATTATATGCAGGAGAGAATAATCGCATAGTCAATGCTAACGAGTCGAGAATAGTTATTTTCTCTAAAAAAACAGAAGCCATAAGTGATTGATGGGTAGTGGCCAACACACGTTTGGCTTGTACCCATTCCATGCAATATTTAGGCTTTCATTTAACATGCAGGGAGTACAGGGGGGCTGTTGAAGAGGTTTTGAGAATGAAGTGCAAATCTTTTATTGAACAGTTTAACAGATTACACCTGTCAGTGTGCAGCTTTTCTCTGCTTCCATTTCGAGAATATTATCTGGCTAAGGTGGTGCCATGTTTGATATACGGTCTAGAATGCTCTCTTTACGATCATGGCACTTATCTGAGCTCTCTTGAGGGCACTATTTGGAAGTTAGGGTTAGATCTTCCCCTCTTTGTTCCAAACTGCGTAATCCACCATGAGTTCGGGCTGGTTTCTCTTGCCGCTAGAGTCACCTGGTCCAAATTGCACATTATAAGTTGCTAGTTCCGCCTCCTCATTCTCTTTTTGAGTCTCTACAAACCTCGCTGAATGAAAAGCGTATTCCGTCATTAGACTGTTTTGAGACAGGCCTGAAATCTATTCTAAAAACTCCAAGTCTGGAAGAAATAAACCTAAGGGAAACTCCAGAATTAGTTAAGAGAAATCTCTTGAATTTGGATTGGTGTTTGGCTGTTGGTGGTTTGGGGTCCTTTGCTTTGTTTAGGGAGTATGGCAGCTTTCTGAGGATAACTCTGTTTCCCTGCTATAAAACGTGAATCCTGTATAAGATTCAAATTGAACCTTCTTCCAACCTTGGAAATCATGGGGCCGAGGTTACCAATTAAAGAACAGAACAGAATGTGCAGATTGTGTAAAAGGTCTGACCATAAGGAGACCCTTCAACATCTACTATTGTTCTGTGAAACCACGACTTCCCTAAAGTACCATCATTTTCCTTTCCTAGGGGACAATTTCCTCTGGGCAGATCTAATGAGGGCCATTAGTATAGCCAAATTAATTTATATTGGATGATTTTAGATGTGTTTAAAATGCTTAATGCCCCACTGTGATGGCATATGTTTTGGTTTTCTTTTGATGTTTGATGTAAGAAAATTATTTTAAGGTTTTCTTTAATAATGCGAGAAGGAAGATGTTTTGCAATAGAAAGTTGGAGCTAGAGCGGTCCCAGGCCCCGTCGTCCACAAGGCTTTCTGGGGCCATCGGACCGCTGTACCTCCAACTTTCTCTTCAAAAACATCTGCTTCTCGAGCTGTCCGCTCATCCACCTCCAACTCTCTGAGGGTCAGACGCTTCTCCAAGCAGAGATTTGGGAGCAGATCTATCTCCTCGGCTGGGGCCTCCCTCTGGAACAGCCTCCCTGCCTCTCTTAAACTTGAGCAGAACCACCTGCAGTTCTTGAAACAACTCAAGACCTTTCTTTTCGCTTCCACTTTCTCGCTTCCTCTCCCATGCTGATGCACCTGACTGCTCTGCGCACTGGTCACCAGGTCACCCTCTGAACTCGGGCCCAGGCTCCTGCATGTCCAGTTGCCCTCGTACTACCTCCCGGCTCCCCAGCACTTAAGGGTCTGTATCTGCAACCCTACAGTCCCTTCTCTCTGCACTTATGAGCCACCCGCTGGCTGCACTTGTGAGTTAACTGAACTTCCCCTTCCCCTCCTCCCCTTCCCTCTTCCCCACACTTTTGTGATCTGAATGACACAAGACCTAGCAAAATCATTATTTTGTCCTCCCTTTGTTTCCCCCTCCTTGTCTTGTCGCGCCTAGAAACACTTGTGTACAGGCGCGTTTTAAATGCCTCATCATATCATCATTGTTTTTCTTTTCTATATTTATGTTATTGCAGATACAACATGCTCTAGTGTTATCTTCTGTATAGTGGAAAGGTTTAAATGTAAACCAAAACACTAATAATGATACCAATATGATTTTAATCCTTTGCTGCAACAGTAATTCACACAAGCCCCCAATCTTCACAAACTGAACCCTGACACCAACATTCTGGAATTCATTTCTCTGGGGTTTATAAATGAAACCCCCCCCCCATTATTTAAATCGCCAATAAGGGCTTGGGGAGAAGTAGCACCAATCTGCTTTCCAGGCAATTTTCAAATTAAAGAACATTTTAAGAGTATAAAAGGTACCACAGAAGTTCATATTTGAAATATGTCTCTGCTAGCCATTGGCTAGCGACATTTTACTCTTGGCAAGTAAGAAATGGTGTGTTGTGTGCATGTATGGAATTGAGATAGCGACTTGTGTGGCTGGCTAGTAGCTTGCAACTTGAATTTGTGCCCCTTGATTCGTGCATGAAAGAACCCCTTCTTAGCATGCAACGCACGTGACCTCTTCTGAGCACTTATCCTAATACCAAGAGATCCCCTTGAATTTCACGGCTTATGAGAAGAGGGCACTGTCTCATAAGGTCTCCACCCTACATGCTGAGGGCAAGGATGTTATTGCGGATGTTCAGCCTGGATGGGTCAGGCCACTCCTTCGTTTCCTTACATAGTCCTGACCTCCTCTCTGCAGCCAATGTGGATTCTCCTTCTGTGAGTACTCGCCTATGCCAGACACCCTGCATATCGAAGCCCAGTACCACCACACCTCTCTCAGTGATCCTACCCAGTGCCAAAAAGTATCCAACAAACACACACACTACCCCTTCCCTCACACACAACATGCCCCCTGCCCCCACACACTATGCCCCCACACGCACTAGCCCCACTTCCGCCACACATACACTAGCCCCCCCACACACACACACACACCCACACATTCATGCATACCAACATACCCCGTGTCATGGTACATACAAACATTGAGTGATGTTTATGACCTTTGGATTTTGTACAGCTTTTCCCATTATAAATCTAGAGCTACAAGTACCAGAATGCTATAGAAATATGGGGCAAATGAGTACCTCTCACACTACATGGAACGTGAATACACATTAGTGGGCAAGACCACGCAGAGCAACAGAGGTTCGGACCGAGCTTAGAAACTGAACTCAGGTATTAAGTGCGCTATAAAAAAAACAATACAATAAATAAATAAAATACACATGGTTTATTATCAAAGTGGGAAATGTCTTATGGCACTCTTGTCCCTTACCATTTTCCCAGAGAAAAATCAACAGGGAAATGGCATTTGCTATAGAGGATTGTTTTACATCCAAATTGAAATGTTTCCTGTAAAAAAATCAAAGAAAATAACTTCATTCCTCACTTCTTGTTGGAGGGGTGTGCTGTCATAACATTAATGCGCGGCACAGCAGAGTGGACGGACTTAAGAGTGGAACATACTTTGGCAGAGGTTAAGTTGATTGGGAAATGGGATATAGCGTTAGCCTTTCTGAAATATCCCTGAACTGGACGACTTTTCAGTGCTACTAGGAGGGACATCCGTTTGGTGGATTGCGGTTTGCATGGGGATGCGGTACTGGTCACCTAATTCATTGGTACACCCCTCCAAAACCCAATGATAGACATGTAAAGATGTTAGTGCATCAATTCACCATAGTTAAGACTTCGGGTAAATAAAACAAAAAAGAAAAGATTATTCAAAAGACTCCCACTTGCAGCACAATTCGGCGTGGTCACCGCCCCAAAGCTGGTGGCTATAAGAGCACACTCCACAAAGGAGAAGTGGACTGGATGGGCCAGAGATAAGCAAAGACACACTGAAAGTCCACTTTGAGTGCCACCTGGCCCTGCGGATGCCCGCTGCACGTTGCATGTCATCCTGCACGCATCTCTCGCGTCTTGCCAATCTGAAGGCGCTGAACGTTGAGAAACACCCTTTGGGTTCAGCATTGCTTGAGGATGTCCAGCTGCGCCATCGCGTGGGAGCGCTCGGCCATTCGCATTACTCATCCTGCCTTCTGACATTTACCGCTAGACAGTAAGAAAGGGAATCCGTTCTAGACTCATTCAAGAGCGTGCTTTTTTATTCCTTTATGGAACACACCTGCAAGATTGATAAACGGGTACCGGAGACTGCTTTTATTTTCCTTTTGTCTTTTTCACATACTGTGGCAATAAGCCACAAGTTGGCGGGCCAATACCGCCCCAGGTAATGCCCCCGAGCTATAGGCCCAAGCGAAGCAAGGGCCTTAATTGGCCCGCCACCGAGTGTCTTATTGCCATTAGTACCCCGGCCCGTTAGACCGGGGCACTAATTGCTTTTTTTTCTGTTCCGAAACACGTTTCGGAACAAAAAAAAAAAAAAAACCAGCAAAAAAAATGCCCGCCGCCATAGAAAGGGAAAACGTAGTCCGTTTTCCCTTTCCATGGCGGCCATCGGGAGCGGACGCGCTGGGGACAGAAGTGTTCACAGCGCGTTCGCTTCCGAGACCAGAAGAAAAAAGAAGGTAAGTGGGGTCGGGAGGGCGGAAGGGAGGGGATGGGGAGGAAGAAAAAAAAAAAACTTACCCCTCGCCGGGAACAGAGTAGCCGGCACGCACGGCGTGTGGTATGGCTCGCCACATCACCACACAGTATTCCTGTTCAGCCGCGCGTGCCGGGTACTAATGCTAAATACAGAGCGAGACCTGCGTAGTGCAATGTGATCTTTTTTTGCTACATGCTTGAATTAAAGCTCAGCCCGGCACATGTTGCCATTCCAGTTTGTCCATGGCGATCTTTTCCTTCGCATTTGCGCTGTGAAAACGCATGTCACAAAAGGAAGCCTGGACAAGGCTTGTAACTGATGCAACACGGGAAAATGACCCTACTTCACTACTCAACTGACATCCCTTGCCCTAAATCTAGCACCTCCCTACATTTTCACTTCGGGGTCCGCACAGATGAGTTTAATAATGTGGTAATAACTGCCGAGCCGGCGGGCCATTACCGCCTATGGGAAACTACACAAACGTTGCAGCCTTGTGGGCAACCTTCGGCGAGTTAGACAAGTTGTACGTTTTTGAGTGCCCGGTAGTAGTAGCTGCGGTCTATGGTGTCAACACTGAGACTGCCCAGTGTTTATAAGTACTTGATCATAGCAATAGAAACACCTTTTAGTACCCCGCGCCCTTGATCTTGAAGAAATGAAAAGGAAAAAAAGTCAAAATGTAGCCACTTGTTGTTTGAAATCTGTATTTGCACAGATTGCACAGCAAAGTAGATAACTCATCAATTCCACAAAATTGAAAAGAAAAATAGATGCCTTGTTAGTTGCACAAGTTTAAAAAGAGCAGATTGTCTGCTTGTCCCCAGATTTCAAAAAGTAGGAAACAGTAGTTTGTCAGTAAGTATTTACTCTGTGGTAAGTTCCCTTATCTAGGCATTGTTGCACCAATTTGTCGTTGGACAAGGTTTATTTGGGTATACCTATAGTATATGTTACTTCACATATATTAATGTTGAAAATAATTTGAATTGTTTACTGAAGTCCTCTTGTTAACCTTTTAAGTGCCAAGGACAAGTATACTTGTCCTTTTTACATAGACTTCAAAAATAGCCTGGCACTTTAAAGCCCTCGACACGTGTTTCTCCAGATTGAGTGGGCTGGTTCCTCAGGAGGGTTTTGTTTAAAATTAAAGTAAAGGAATGGCGATAGTCTTCTGATGTGTTCCTAGGATGGTAGGGTCTATATGGTCAGGGAGACCCTTGATTCATTAGAACAATGGCTGTAGGCCAGATACATGCAATGCTGTAGTATATATGGATTTACTTCATATTGGTAGTCCTAGTAGAGAGATCTGAGATTGTATACAGAGATCTAGTCCATATTCAGTGTTGGTTCAAACCTCTGCTGTAGCCCTTGCTCTACTGCCTATGGTAATGCCCCCGATGGCCTCAAGTTACAGGCCCGAGCGTAGCGAGTCTGCAGGCTCGGGATACTGGTTTTCTCGAGTTTGCAGCCCCAGAACATTAATGGCTTATGAAACCTTTTCAAGTGGCATGTCTTTGCCATTTGAAAAGGTTTTGTTGCAGTACGCGCTGGTTCTAGGAACACTAGACTGCACTTATTGCTTCATTAGTACGGAGCAACAGGGTGCCATTTGGGGCGCAGTTGTGTACCCAGCACGCGAATGATGTTCGTACGTCCATGGGATTACATTGTGGAATGGCTCGGAAACAAGCCAATCCACGTTCAGTGTTTCCCAGGGACGCGGCGTGCTGGGCACTAATGTTTTGTAGAGCATTCTCCTGCCTTGAGCCCAAATGGCTTTGTTGTTGAATTGCCTCGTGCAGCTAATATTTCCGAATGCCATGTTACGCGATTGTGAGAGCTTGCCGAAAGGGTCCCAGTCAGGCGAAGCTAGTTCCCAACTCAAAACCTTTGTGTGCAACCACAAGATGACCAGACTCACCCCACCACTTCAACGATAACCCAGCCTCAGAGCTCAGAACCATCAACCAGAGTCCACCACATCGTGCCTGGACACCTCACTCCCCCATCCAAACTGACTGCACCATTTTACTACACCCAATAAAGCACCCTATCACCCAAGTTCACCATATCACAACGTTGCTCATCCCAGTGCCCAATCCTACCTAACCATAGTACACTGCCAACGGCTTACTCAGCCAAGCTCATGCCAGTGCCTCAGCCACATCACTCAGCCACCCTCACCCCACCATGCTATCATCTCACCCCCTCAAGCACCTTCCACTCACCACCTTACCTCCCCAACCAAAACTCGCCCCAACTCCTTGCCGTGCAGAGGCACCCAACCTCAACCTACCACCTGATCTCACTCCATTCTCTATATCCACGCAGCCAAACTCTCCAGAAACCCCACCTATTCCAGGTCAACCCATGTCTCCTACATCCACCAAATCAGCTTAGTGCATCACAGTATATCACCAACCCAACCATCACTGTGCGTCACCAACCTAAGCTCGCCCAGTATTCCAACCACCTCTCACCCTAGCTCACTCCACCACTGCGCTCCACCACTACACTCACTCATCCCACCTCAACTCCCCCAACCACCCGACCTATCTCAACACAGCACCCACCCACTCACACTCACCAAAGCATGCTCAAATGCCAGACAATTGCCCTAACTTGCGCCAGCTCCATTTACCATCGTACTGACCCCACACTCCAACTTACTCTAGCCCAACCTTACCCAAGAACGTACTACCCACAGGCTCTTTCTCAACCCAGAAAAACACATCCATCCTGGCTCACCCCAGCAAACCCCGCCAACTCACCCTAACATGGAGCCTAAGTTAACCACAGTTAAAAAAAATGACCATACTTTTTTGACAGCTTTTTCCCCAATAGCTTCTTTTTTTTTTTTTTACAATATAAACAAGAAGGGCTCCTGGTTGTGACCCTCTTCTGCCCAGGAGGGCTCTACAGTCATAAGACACAGGTGAACAGGGTCAACCCCCCACCATTCAGACCTAAAGGTCTCTATTGGTAAATTATAGAGAGTACACAGCCATTGTTTTTAGTTCGAGGTAGAGAAATCATTTATCAAATTTTTACACACAAAAAGCAGGACCTTCATATTCGGAACAGGGGTACAGGAAGTACATAATTGTGTAACATTCAGAAGCATCAAGACAAATGTGGCATGTGTATCATTACAGAAAGATTAAAAAAAAGTCTTTCCTGCTGCCGCGTCAGAGCGCAGACATCTATTTAGTTGAACTTTTTATTTGCCAATACAATCTTAAATCCAATAAAAACTGTTCAGTTTCAATGCTTTACTAACCTTCAAATCGCACAAAACCCAGTAAAAATGTGTGGTTGGCAATAGTGGAACAGGAATAATTTGAATGAGCAAAAAGTTATTAAATATTTGAGTAAAAAGAACTGGAGGCATCTGGACGAAAAGATACATTTAATTGCATTAATTAATTAATTGAAACGATCAATTGAGAATTATTTTTTTATGTTATGTGTTGATGCAGGTGCCATTGAATATGGGGGGAGGGATAATTTGAAAAATGTTAATGTTCATTAATGTTTTTTAAATATGGAAATTTGATTGATATTTTCAAGTATTTTTCTGTATGCTACACACTGAATAAAGTAGTTGCTAAATAAATCTTCCCATCCAAGACAAAAACATCCTTTCTTGTAAATAATCCAAAATAAATCCAAAATAAAGGCCAAAAGAATACAACTTGAAAACAAGACAGAAGTAAACCAAAAACAATCCAATAAGTGGATTTCGTTTTTTGCTAGGTTTGCGCTGCATGGCACATCTTTTTGATAAGATGTCTTTGTCCTTAATGGTGTACGAGGACTAGAGAGGAAAGAGCAATGATTGTATAATGGATTATTTGTACGAGGACTAGAGAGGAAATAGCAATGATTGGATAGTGGATTATTTGTACGAGGACTAGAGAGGAAAGAGCAATGATTATATAATGGATTATTTGTACGAGGACTAGAGAGGAAATAGCAATGTTTGGATAGTGGATTATTTTTACGAGGACTAGAGAAGAAATAGGAATGTTTGGATAGTGGAATATTTGTACGAGGACTAGAGAGGAAATAGCAATGATTGTATAATGGATTATTTGTACGAGGACTAGAGAGGAAAGAGCAATGTTTGGATAATGGATTATTTGTACGAGGACTAAACGGGAAGTAGCAAAGATTGTATAATGGATTATTTGTATGAGAACTAGAGAGGAAATATCAAAGATTGGATAATGGATTGTTTGCACAAGGACTAGAGAGGAAAGAGCAATGATTGATTAGTGGTTTATTTGTACGAGGACTAGAGAGGAAAGAGCAATGATTGTATAATGGATTATTTATACGAGGACTAGAGAGGAAAGAGCAATGATTGTATAATGGATTATTTGTACGAGGACTAGAGAAGAAAGAGCAATGATTGGATAGTGGATTATTTGTACGAGGACTAGAGAGGAAAGAGCAATCATTGGATAGTGGATTATTTGTACGAGGACTAGAGAGGAAATAGCAATGATTGTATAATGGATTATTTGTACGAGGACTAGAGAGGAAAGATCAATGATTGGATAGTGGATTATTTGTACGAGGACTAGAGAGGAAAGAGCAATGATTGTATAATGGATTATTTGTACGAGGACTAGAGAGGAAAGAGCAATCATTGGATAGTGGATTATTTGTGCGAGGGCTAGAGAGGAAAGAGCAATGATTGTATAATGGATTATTTGTACGAGGACTAGAGAGGAAATAGCAATGTTTGGATAGTGGATTATTTGTACGAGGACTAGAGAGGAAAGAGCAATGATTGTATAATGGATTATTTGTACGAGGACTAGAGACGAAAGAGCAATGATTGTATAATGGATTATTTGGACGAGGACTAGAGAGGAAAGAGCAATGATTGGATAGTGGATTATTTGTACGAGGACTAGAGAGGAAAGAGCAATGATTGTATAGCGGATTATTTCTACGAGGACTAGAGAGGAAATAGCAATGTTTGGATAGTGGATTATTTGTACGAGGACTAGAGAGGAAAGAGCAATGTTTGGATAGTGGATTATTTGTACAAGGACTAGAGAGGAAATAGCAATGATTGTATAATGGATTATTTGGTAAATTATAGAGAGTACACAGCCATTGTTTCAATGAATGTTTTTAGTTCGAGGTAGAGAAATCATTTATCTAATACACAATCTACACAAAAAGCAGGACCTTCATATTCGGTACAGGAAGTACATAATTGTGTAACATTCAGAAGCATCAAGACAAATGTGGCATGTGTATCATTACAGACAGATCAAAACAAAAATCTTTCCTGCTGCCGCGTCAGAGCGCAGATATCTATTTAGTTGGAACAATTTATTTGCCAATACAATCTTAAATCCAATAAAAACTGTTCAGTTTGAATGCTTTACTAACCTTCAAATCGCAAAAAAACCAGTAAAAATGTGTGGTTGGCAATAGTGGAACAGGATTACTTTGAATGAGCAAAAAGTTATTAAATATTTGAGTAAAAAGAACTGGAGGGATCTGGACGAAAAGATAAGTTTAATTGCATCATTAATTAATTGAAACAATCAATTGAGAATTATTTTTTTTATGTTATGTGTTGATGCAGGTGCCATTGAATATGGGGGGAGGGATAATTTGAAAAATGTCAATGTTCATTAATGTTTTTTAAATATGGAAATTTGATTGATATTTTTAAATATTTTTCTGTATGCTACACACTGAATAAAGTAGTTGCAAAATAAATCTTCCCATCCAAGACAAAAACATCCTTTCTTGTAAATAATCCAAAATAAATCCAAAATAAAGGCCAAAAGACTACAACTTGAAAACAAGACAGAAGTAAACTAAAAACAATCCAACAAGTGGATTTCGTTTTTTGCTAGGTTTGCGCTGCATGGCACATCTTTTTGATAAGATGTCTTTGTCCTTAATGGTGTACGAGGACTAGAGAGGAAAGAACAATGATTGGATAGTGGATTATTTTTACGAGGACTAGAGAGGAAAGAGCAATGATTGGATAGTGGATTATTTGTACGAGGACTAGAGAGGAAAGAGCAATGATTGTATAATGGATTATTTGTACAAGGACTAGAGAGGAAAGAGCAATGATTGGATAGTGGATTATTTGTACGAGGACTAGAGAGGAAATAGCAATGATTGTATAATGGATTATTTGTACGAGGACTAAACGGGAAATAGCAAAGATTGGATAATGGTTTATTTGTATGAGGACTAGAGAGGAAAGAGCAATGAATGTATAGTGGATTATTTGTGCGAGGACTAGAGAGGAAAGAGCAATGATTGTATAATGGATTCTTTGTACGAGGACTAGAGAGGAAATAGCAATGTTTGGATAGTGGATCATTTGTACGAGGTCTAGAGAGGAAAGAGCAATGATTGGATAGTGGATTATTTGTACGAGGACTAGAGAGGAAAGAGCAATGATTGTATAATGGATTATTTGTACGAGGACTAGAGAGGAAATAGCAATGTTTGGATAGTGGATTATTTGTACGAGGACTAGAGAGGAAATAGCAAAGATTGGATAATGGATTATTTGTATGAGGACTAGAGAGGAAATAGCAAAGATTGCATAATGGATTATTTCCACGAGGACTAGAGAGGAAAGAGCAATGATTGGATAGTGGATTATTTGTATGAGGACTAGAGAGGAAAGAGCAATGATTGTCTAATGGATTATTTGTACAAGGACTAGAGAGGAAATAGCAATGTTTGGATAGTGGATTATTTGTACGAGGACTAGAGAGGAAAGAGCATTGATTGTATAATGGATTATTTCTACGAGGACTAGGGAGGAAAGAGCAATGATTGGATAGTGGATTATGTGTACAAGGACTAGAGAGGAAAGAGCAATGATTGGATAGTGGATTATTTGTACGAGGACTAGAGAGGAAAGAGCAATGATTGTATAGTGGATTATTTGTACGAGGACTAGAGAGGAAAGAGCAATGTTTGGATAGTGGATGATTTGTACAAGGACTAGAAAGGAAATAGCAATGATTGTATGATGGATTATTTGGTAAATTATAGAGAGTACACAGCCATTGTTTCAATGAATGTTTTTAGTTTGAGGTAGAGAAATAATTTATCTAATTTTTTACACACAAAAAGCAGGACCGTCATATTCGGTACAGGGGTACAGGAAGTACATAATTGTGTAACATTCAGAAGCATCAAGACAAATGTGGCATGTGTATCATTACAGACAGATCAAAACAAAAATCTTTCCTGCTGCCGCATCAGAGCGCAGATATCTATTTAGTTGGAACAATTTATTTGCCAATACAATCTTAAATCCAATAAAAACTGTTCAGTTTGAATGCTTTACTAACCTTCAAATCGCAAAAAACCCAGTAAAAATGTGTGGTTGGCAATAGTGGAACAGGATTACTTTGAATGAGCAAAAAGTTATTAAATATTTGAGTAAAAAGAACTGGAGGGATCTGGACGAAAAGATAAGTTTAATTGCATCATTAATTAATTGAAACAATCAATTGAGAATTATTTTTTTTATGTTATGTGTTGATGCAGGTGCCATTGAATATGGGGGGAGGGATAATTTGAAAAATGTCAATGTTCATTAATGTTTTTTAAATATGGAAATTTGAATGATATTTTTAAATATTTTTCTGTATGCTACACACTGAATAAAGTAGTTGCAAAATAAATCTTCCCATCCAAGACAAAAACATCCTTTCTTGTAAATAATCCAAAATAAATCCAAAATAAAGGCCAAAAGAATACAACTTGAAAACAAGACAGAAGTAAACTAAAAACAATCCAACAAGTGGATTTCGTTTTTTGCTAGGTTTGCGCTGCATGGCACATCTTTTTGATAAGATGTCTTTGTCCTTAATGGTGTACGAGGACTAGAGAGGAAAGAACAATGATTGGATAGTGGATTATTTTTACGAGGACTAGAGAGGAAAGAGCAATGATTGGATAGTGGATTATTTGTACGAGGACTAGAGAGGAAAGAGCAATGATTGTATAATGGATTATTTGTACAAGGACTAGAGAGGAAAGAGCAATGATTGGATAGTGGATTATTTGTACGAGGACTAGAGAGGAAATAGCAATGATTGTATAATGAATTATTTGTACGAGGACTAAACGGGAAATAGCAAAGATTGGATAATGGTTTATTTGTATGAGGACTAGAGAGGAAAGAGCAATGAATGTATAGTGGATTATTTGTGCGAGGACTAGAGAGGAAAGAGCAATGATTGTATAATGGATTCTTTGTACGAGGACTAGAGAGGAAATAGCAATGTTTGGATAGTGGATCATTTGTACGAGGTCTAGAGAGGAAAGAGCAATGATTGTATAATGGATTATTTGTACGAGGACTAGAGAGGAAATAGCAATGATTGGATAGTGGATTATTTGTACGAGGACTAGAGAGGAAAGAGCAATGATTGTATAATGGATTATTTGTACGAGGACTAGAGAGGAAATAGCAATGTTTGGATAGTGGATTATTTGTACGAGGACTAGAGAGGAAATAGCAAAGATTGGATAATGGATTATTTGTATGAGGACTAGAGAGGAAAGAGCAATGATTGTATAATGGATTATTTGTACGAGGACTAGAGAGGAAATAGCAATGATTGGATAGTGGATTATTTGTACGAGGACTAGAGAGGAAAGAGCAATGATTGTATAATGGATTATTTGTACGAGGACTAGAGAGGAAATAGCAATGTTTGGATAGTGGATTATTTGTACGAGGACTAGAGAGGAAATAGCAATGATTGTATAATGGATTATTTGTACGAGGACTAAATGGGAAATAGCAAAGATTGGATAATGGATTATTTGTATGAGGACTAGATAGGAAATAGCAAAGATTGGATAATGGATTATTTGTATGAGGACTAGAGAGGAAATAGCAAAGATTGGATATTGGATTATTTGTACGAGGACTAGAGAGGAAAGAGCAATGATTGTATAATGGATTATTTGTATGAGGACTAGAGAGGAAATAGCAATGTTTGGATAGTGGATTATTTGTACGAGGACTAGACAGGAAAGAGCAATGATTGTATAATGGATTATTTGTATGAGGACTAGAGAAGAAATAGCAATGTTTGGATAGTGGATTATTTGTACGAGGACTAGAGAGGAAAGAGCAATGATTGGATAGTGGATTATTTGTACGAGGACTAGAGAGGAAAGAGCAATGATTGTATAATGGATTATTTGCAAGAGGACTAGAGAGGAAAGAGCAATGATTGGATAGTGGATTATTTGTACGAGGACTAGAGAGGAAAGAGCAATGATTGTATAGTGGATTATTTGTACGAGGACTAGAGAGGAAATAGCAATGTTTGGATAGTGGATTATTTGTATGAGGACTAGAGAGGAAAGAGCAATGTTTGGATAGTGGATTATTTGTACGAGGACTAAACGGGAAATAGCAAAGATTGAATAATGGATTATTTGTACGAGGACTAGAGAGGAAATAGCAAAGATTGGATAATGGATTATTGAGGAGACTGTTGGCAGTGGCAAGCCCCACCTATAAATGCTAACCTTTGAGTCATGCAGCCTTCACTGGGGGCATCTGCAGCCCGACCTTCCCACACAGCCCCATTTAGCTGTCCAACCTGCTGTCTAGTTTAGCTCCATTCTGACTGCTCTCAGAAGGACGCTAGTAGTGAACCCCATAATAGGTTTATTTAGGTTCACATCACTTTCTGTTGTGGTACATTTCCTATTCCATTCATGGTGGGGACAAGAAAGCTACCCTTGCTGTACCGCACCACACATGACCCCAGTCAAATGATATGAATTGCAGAACATTGCCAGGATGCCAAGTTTCTGCATATTTTTGAGAAACACTATCATAAAAGTTATGATTGGTTATTTATAATGTGCTTAATACCCAGAGGTTTCCAAGCGCGGACTCAGGGATCAAACCTGTTTTGCTTCGTGTTGTCTTGCTTCCAAGGCGAACACGTTGCCGCTGAGCTATCCTCCTGTGACAAAAGAGCGATGTTAGGGGAGAAAGGTGAGTATAGTTTTGTTAGCATAACAAGGTTTTATGGGTCTCCGAATGTTGTTATTTAGCAGTGACTTTGCATGCAGATACTAATAAATAAGTGGGATCATCACGTGTCAAGGGGCGCCCAAAAAGAAGAATCTGCATGACATGCTCTTATTTCGGCATGGCCGATTCAGACTTTCATCCTTCTGGCATAAATACAATAAGTGCCATTAAGTTTGGTAATAGTGACCACTGTTATGTACGCCACTAGGTAGAGCAGAGTGCTATGTAAAGAGCAAGTCAATTGTTAAAAGAGCCGTGGGGGTTATCACGGGACGGAGTTATGGAGAAGAGGTTTGAGTGGTGGGTGGGAGTGGTTGGGGTGAAGTGACAGAGACGAGGTGGTAGGAGAGAGTGATCAATATTTCTCAATAAAAAAGTGACCGAAGTAGAGGCCCACCCAATGTCGTTCTCCACAAAAGTGGGGCACCGCCCTGTCCAATTGGGGTATGAGTATTTGTTTAGCATGCTTCGAGTGCTTTTTCTTCTTGCCACCCCTCTGGCTATCAGTCTCTCAGTACTGTCTCTGGATTTTCCTCAGACTCTCTTAGGGGTCTGCAACCTTTGGCTCTCCAGGTGTTTTGGATTACAACTCCCATGATACTCCACCATTCTCTATTTTGGCTTGGATTACTGGGAGTTGTCCAAAACATCTGGCGATCCAAGGGCTGCAGACCACTAACTAGTGCCTTGATCAATTTAAGGTAGTCCATGACAGAGGTTACCAGTCTTTGTATTCAACACGCTTTAGTACACTTTCTCCTACTCTTTTGCATTCTGACTAATGAATGACGTTCTTGTTAAGCCCCTGGTTCTTGGGTATAAAACCATTGGAGTACTAAGTCTTCTTGTCACTTCTACAACCCTCCAGTGCTTGGCAGAGGTTAGAGTGGATTGAGTTGAAGCCCTCTTGGACTGAACTCCTTTTTACAAAGTTCCTAGCTGCACATCAACTTTATCTTATACTCTTTATGATACGACTTTATATTCCTCAGCACACATATGGTGGGTACATATCACACTCGGGCCCTTGAGTCTTTGTTTTGCAATGAAAATGTTATTACATTTTCAAGAGTACAACAGAGATATCCAGTAGCATATCACTATCAACCAGAACAAGTAGCTTAATCTTTCAATTACCTTATTTCAATCGTAGATGTGCATAGTTAAAGCCGAACAAAACACTTCTCCTTTTAATACCCCTCTCTCTGCTTAGAACATCTAAGTCAACACCGGCCGCCATGCAGGCGTCCTACCCATGATATGTAAGACAAAGTGTGAATATTAACAAAAACTGCTTAAACCCACACACATACATTTTAGTAATTTTCTCATTCTTGTGGACGATTCTTCAACAGCTCCATATTTGTCTAAAAGGGTTTTCCTTGTCAACCCCAAATTGACTGAAGTTTCATTCATTACATTCGTCAACCTCTCCATCCCATACATTTCCCAAACCTTCATTAGCCATTATTTTTTGGTTGGCAGCTATGTCTCTATTTTCACGATTGTGGGACAGGTAGGCACAGCTAAGAACATAGTACATGCCATGTGTGGAAGAGCATATGCCTTCTCTTCAACCCCAGAGATGCCAAAGAGTACTTACAATGGCTCCATGGGTCTGGTAACAATCTCAACATTATCAATCCAACACTTGTTTAAATGTAGTTAAGCTCGTCACCATTCCACCTCCCCAGCATAGATTGGTTCATGCACCTTTCAATTGAATATATAGGAACACAGATAGTTGCTATCTCCTAATAAACTTTCCGATTGCTGTAGATTAAAGAAGTCGTTGTTTAATGAGCGCTGTTCAACCCTTTGAACCCCCACATCCTACCATCCCTGGAACCTCACTGGGTCACGACCATAATCCCTAATTGATAATGCCCAGATAAAATTTAACGGATATGCTAAAAAGATAATCCAATAGTATCCTTCCTTTTCTTCCAGAGAGCCCGGAGGGCTCCAAATACAGGGTGGGAAGTAAAATTTTGTGGTATCCTTTTGACTGTTACCCAAGGCCAATCCCCTCCAGAGACTAGTTAGAGAGCCTCATTCTGCAGGCCCAGCTATTGTTTTCTATGGTGTTTCCTGGATGCTCCACTGTTACCCTATATTAGTCTTTATTACAACTCTCTTCTTTCAGCAGTATTAGGGAATTATACACAATTCGGAGCTTCTTCTCCTCTGATAAAAATTCCAATACTTTTCTCTTGGTATTGGTGGAGAAGGATTCCAGGAACAATGCAGAAAGTATTTGGAATAAAAAGGGGAACCAAAGTAAACCGTTAATTCTGATAGTGGTTAAGCTCTACCTATCTTTGAAAGTCAGAGTTTGGCCCACGTATGAATTTTCTGTTCAATAGTAGCCTGTAAAGGGTGAAAATGAGTTGTGAACAGGTCTTATAACTCCCTTGTCTACATGATGCCCACATATCATATAGATTTCTTGCTAATATGAAGGAGTAAGAGCTGCAATCCCTTCCTTGTCTCCTCTTTAAGGTTATCTGTAGGCATCACAATAGAATTTCCAAATTGACCTTGCGCCCAGACAATCTGCCATTGGTCTGGATTTTCTGCAATAAAGCCCTTATCAAGGGAGATAGTTGTGTTATAACAACAAAAATGTTGTCTGCAAATAACCCAAATTTGTATTCTCAACCGCTACAAAAAATCCTCTAATTTTGCCTGAATTATGAATCACAGCCACCAATGGCTCTATCACCAGGAAGAACAAGAGGGGAGACAGTGGATACCTCATTCCACTTTGCGTAGGTAATTGTTTGGCTTGGTTTCTGTTGACAGTCACCTTCCTCATAGTGTTCAGTCCTTGTCTCCCATGAGCAAACCCACCTGGCCATTGTGCCGAGTAAGGTAGGTATACCTTCAACCTCAAAGCCAATATTCATGCTACTATTTTCCTATCTCCCTTTCAATAAAGAGATGGGCTTGTAGGAGGTACATTCAGACTTCTACCTTGCACTTTTCAGGATAACTGAACTAAGGGCCTCTATGAACGATGAGGAAGTCAGCTCGCCCTCCACCACCCCATTAAATAGACTTGCTCGAATGGAGCAAATGCACATTTCATATAGTGAAAAGAGGTAAACCAGTCACTTTCTGGTGCCTTTACCCTCCCCAGTCTCTTGATAGCTTGTTTATCCTCTAAACAGCTAATATGGGTGTCCAGAAGGTTGGCCTCATCCATAGTTGATTTCGGCAAGCCCAAGTTCCCCAAGTAATGCTCAGTATCCCTCCTTAACCCCACATCTTCATTTCTTTACAGTGTGGTGGGTCACAACGAGGAGACGTGCACAGTGTCATTTTGGTTAACGTCTTGCATTATTCACTACAAATCAACCTGTCCCTGTCACTCCTTGGCCCGGCCCTAGAGAAAGAATAAAGGAGTCTAAAGGGTGCTCGTCAGGATGTCCTACAACATAATCTCTGTCCGTCTTCCAGAAAGCCTAGGCTTGTCCAGTTCTCTGTCCCAACCACTACAGCAGAATAGAATATAACACAAACAAAGTGAGGGCCTCTTACCCTGGGAGTGAATGGCAGTTGGTCTCTGACCCAGTGATATTTTTCTCAGGAGGGAGTCCCTCACTCCTTTACTCAGTTAACATAACCCGCTACCAGAATGCCGCGTTCACCTTCTGACACTTGAGACTGTGAACTTGCTCTAAGTCAATGCATTTTCTGACCTCTTTGGATTTGGACACACACTTTAACCCATGGGATTTCAGGGGCTTGAAAGTCTTGTTTCAGGTACTCCTCTGGACTCATTTTCCAGCAGTGACAAAACGTATTTTCTCGACTCCTGGTGTCAATTTACCCTCCCTAGGGTCTCGGGATGTCCACTCTAAGCTGGGTAGTTTCTCTCTTTGGCCCAACGTGGGCTTGAAATATTCTTACCCCGCTGTGGGGTCATTCATTTCTTTCCCCACCCTGGGGCCGCTTGGTTCTTACCCCACCCTGGAGTCTTTTGGCTTTCACCCCACCTTGGGGTCGTTTGGCTCTAATCCCACTCTAGGGTCATTTCGCTTTCACCCCACCCTGGAGTCGTTTGGCTCTCATCCCACTCTGGGGTAGTCTGCTCCTTACCAAGCCCTGGGGTCGGTTTGGACCTTGCCGCTCACGTCCCTGTTTCCCTCAGCATCCGCATATCTCTGTTTCTCAGGCAGCGCTCCTCCGGTCGGTTGTCTCGGAAAGTGGCGTAGTCTCGCTTGGTTGGGTTTTTTCGGCGGGCTCCACATCTTGCCGCTATTTGTTGGTCCCTGCTCCCTCAGCTGTACCTCTGGTCTCAAGTCTTCCATTTCGGTGTTACGGCCTCCAGGGCCAGTTTTCTGTGGACTCCACCACGATTCAGTGCACCACCCTGCATACGGTTCGTCTGCCCAGGAGACCCTTCCCAGAAGGATGGTTCTCCTATGTGGCTGCACGGGTCTATCTCTCTGCTTCCGCTTATGCGGGTGAGCTCACCTCTTTCTTGACAGTGAGGGTGTGTGTTTTTGTCTTGTTCTCTGGGCGGTGCCTGAGCAGGATCAGAAACCACACCAGCCATTGATACATGCAGCGGTAACTCAATACATATTTCAATCCCAATGTAAACAAAACACTTCTTATATATTTGACACATGGGATGGTAACGCATGTCAGCATGTAGCGATTGCCTGCCCTCCTAGTGGGCCCATTCCAGTGGGATCCCACTTGCCCTGTCCCCTGCAGGGTGTGAAGCTCAAGCAACACGGCCAAACTTTTCAGTCTGTAAGGAGCTAGTCAATCCTGCTATAGTCAGAAAAGACACCTGTAAAATGAATAGATGCAATGCAAAATAGCTTAGGGGATGTGAACGTAAACCCATAGGAATATTTAACTACAGAGTTTCCCTTTTCATGTTGTTTCCTAATTCTTCTTCCAAGGAACTGTCAGCCCTTCCCCCTTTCCTGTAGACGCTCTGCTTAGTAAACCTAAACTTCTGAAATGCCTCTCAATCCCTCCCTCAGCATTCAGAGGTCCAAAAGAAGAGTCTTAATGTCATCTCTACCCCTTTCCCATTTGACGATGCAGTTCCAGAATAGCCTTTTTCAAATGAATTTCTTCCAATCCTCTCTCCCCTTTCTTCTGTTATTAACAATCCCTGAAAAGTAGCCTTGGCATCCTTCCACACCATATTCAAGGGAACCACCCTGTACACTTCCTTGCTTCAAACCCTTCCATCTCTGAAAAACTGGGATCCCTCGGAAGCTTATCATTGCATCGCGAGGACCCAACTTAACTGTTAGAATACTCCTATTATGACCAGATCAGCCTCTGACCCGAAGTGAGCAAGACAAGATAATATGCTCTCTGCCCATTTCCATCAATATGTACTTCATTCTCATGAAGGTAAGTTATGATTGTTTAAGAAAGGTAAATCCTTGCACATTCAGATATCATTTCCTCTATACATAGGTCCAGAACTAATGCAGAAGGATTTCTCCAAATCTATGTCCCTCAATCCTTGACTGTCAGGCGTCGTGGTTACTCTATGGTAATGGGACACCATAGGTAGGGCTACGTACCACGTTTGGTTTACAGGAGTGGAGAGTGCTCCCACCACGCAGGAGTCTACTTCCCTCGTGGTTCTGATGCGTGTATACGTTGCACATGCTGTTTACGGTCCTTTACTTTAAACTTCTGTGCTCCTTAACGGACGCTGAAGGTTGGAGACTGCCAGCTGTCTTCTGGTGTGTTATGGGCAAGTGCTGCCTGGTGCAGCTGCCAAAGATCTTCCCTTTTGGACTTCTTCGTTATCAAAGATCTTCCTTTTTGGCCTTCTTCTTTATTCTTTGTTGCTTGTGTGGACTATCTGGGCCAGATTCTCAAAAAATAGCGCAAATGAAAGGAGCACAGAGAATGCTCTTCTTTCATTTGTGCTTTTTTCCTAAATGCTCAGATCACCTAATTCACATTTCTGGCGTGTCTGGACAGTGGCACAAAGATGTGAGCTCCTGACTCTAATGTATGACGGGCTCCCAGCAACCCGTTACAGGGTCAGTCTCGATGAAATGACTAAAAAAAGACAAAAGCATTTAGGTCCCCGTTTGGGGGATGGAAATGCTAGTGTGGCAGCGCTGTTTTAACCCGCGGCTGTCACACTACAAAAGACAAATCGTGACATGGTGAGAAATAGCATTGCCATGATTTGCACCTCCCCCTGTGCCTGTTTCAAAAGGCGCAGTGTGATGCCACTCTTTTGTGGCCATTTTAAAGTGCATTATGTGAATTCAGGATGCGCTCTGAAATGCCCAGAAATGCCCCCTTATTTGCGCAAATGCACAAAGGGGGGGAAAAAGGGCATCTGAATGAGCGGTTCTAGGATGCGCTCCTTCCGATGTCTTCAGTGAACTGGGCTCACACTTCTTTTGGTGCAAGCGATGAGATGCAGTTCATGTACCTTATCAGTGTGAATGTTCTGGAGAGGCGGCAGAGGGGGTCCCTTTTCTTCTAATCCTGTGGCTCTTCTTTTTTACAGCCTCGGGGAATGGGCGAGGATCACTCTTGCGGTCAGAGGTGCCATCTTCTTTCCCACCTTCTGCGCCACTCTCACTCAGGGCCATTGCTCAGCTCCTGGTGTGCAGGTGCTGAGTAAGGTTTGTGTGGGGGCTCTCTACTGGGCAACCCCTGCCTAACATTGATGGTCTCTTAGCCCCCTTGCTCAAAGATGCCAAATCCTTCCCTACTTCAACCCATATAATGAAAACACCACCCTTAACCCAACCCTACAGATTATTAAAGATATCTGAGAAAAACTCTAGTTGCCCTTTTACTACTAGTATCATACACGAGTCCTTTTATGATCTTTTTTCATAACTTACACTGAACATTAGGGATTTGCGCATCAGAAAGCCAACACCACCTTCCTTCCAATCTCCAGAAGCCCAAAACGTTTGTCCTATCTATAACCCGTATAGTTTTCATTTCTGCCCTTTCCTGAATTTGATCACCTGTAGCAATAGAACACTTGAAGTCCCGTGACACAAGCAATCTTTTCCAAGGGGAATCCAACCCTTTCACATTTACTTGTCCTATTCCATGTTATCCACCAAATCGAACCTCCATTGAAATACATGAAAACCTTCATAACAATAGTAACAACATGAACCCTCCTATGCTCTATTTTCATCAGTCGAAGATCCTTAAACTTAACACCTGGCCTTCCCTCTCCCAAATCCTCCGAAACTCACAACCCCGTTCATCACCCAACCTCAAATGATATACCACAGAGTATCAAGTCAAACGTCTTAAATATATATCCTATTCTGCTCCCTCCCCAACAGAGACACCCAGCTTAGAATAAAACCAGACCACCCTTGAGACAGCACCTTCAGGACAAGCATAGCTCCCACGTCAACATGCCCATATTTTCTAGTTAGTAAAAACATAACATGGGTATAGTGTTCAGCAAATAATTAGTCAACTTGGGTCCTAGCCCCAAACCACGGATTACTGTTTGTTTGAATCTGAAACCGGAGCAGAAACCGAAAGTTATTTGTTCGCAAACAACTTTCGGTTTTCCCTCCCACGGCCATTTCGGATAACCCGCTCCGTCTCCCACCCCATACTTACCGTGCAGCGGCACTCTGCGCTGTGTGCCGCCGACTCGCTGTATCCCTGTGAAGCCGGTTCCCTTTTACTTCCATGATCAGGAACCAGCGCCGCAGGGCCATTTCCAATTTTATTTAAACAAATCTGTAAGCGGTTGGGTGCAAGGGACACTTCCGCAACCCCGCTCACGTTATTGTGAACAAGGGTACAGAGGACACCGCTGCAGCCCCCGCTCCCCTTGTTCGACATAATGCTGTTCGAATGGGAGATTTGATCGGAATGTTCGTATTCAAACAAATCTTTGATCAAATCTCCCATTCGAACATTATTTTTCAGTCAAATTGGGTAAACCGCCAAACCACATTTTATAATCTAGTCTGCTTCACTATATGTCCCTTTACTCATTCCACACCCCCAGGAGAAGGTTTCTTGATAATGAAACAGGCATTCACCACCCTCATAAGAGTTTAGTCGGAGAAAGCGTATTCAGCCTTCTATATTTTCCGAGTTCAGACATTTTCTGCCACACTCTCCCTCTTCCTGTAAGCGTGTGTGCGGTGTCCCGGCTTTCCTGGCTCTTTCCCTCTGCATCTGTACTGTTCATTTCTTGCAAATGTCTCAGAGCTTGATTCACTTCTTCTCCATTTGTTACTCTATTTTCTTCCCCACTAAATTCAAACAAGAGAGAGAACGGGTAGCTCCATCTGTATCCTATACAATGCTCGGTTAGCCATTTAGTGAATTAATTACATTATCTTCTCTTTGCAAGGGTCATTACAAGTCTTGATACATCCAAACCTTAGATCCTTTATACTGGACACTCTCAAGCCTCCTCATTTCACCCCAGATTCCTAACTATCTTGAAAATAGTGACACTTTGAAAGTATTGATCTGGGCCCATTACCTGACCACCACATCTATGTACCCTGTCAAGTAGAGCTTCCTTCCCAGTCTCACCTCAAACCTAATTTCTTAGAGGTCTCTGGATAATTGGCTGCTTTCAAGAGCTTCCGGTTTATATTCAGCCCATTCGTATGTTTAACTCTTTGACTGAGGCCTGACTATCTGATCAAAGTGTCTTTTTTGTATTTTTGTATTTGTATTTTTATTGAATTTATAAAGCGATTTTCACCAAAAGCACTAATACAAAGAATCAACAACAGTACACTGAAAGTGGGCAATGAGGCTCAAATAATTCAAAACAGAAGTTGTGGAGAAAATATATATATGTATTTTTTAAAGTGCCTTTATTTTATTAAGTGTGTCCTTAATGTTCTCCTTTGTCGCCATGACTTCTGCCTTTTCCTTCATTTTGCAGCCCATAGGGGCAGACATTGCTCCCTGCGCTTGATCCTGAACTCCCTTTCTAAATCTTGCTGGAAGGTAAACCAAGCCGTGGCCAGCTTCTTCCAGCTGACAGGCATCACCAGAGTAGACATCCCAGCATATCCTTCTCTCCAGGTCCAAGAATGTTATCAGAATACGGCTCAAAGAGATGTATTCCTTGCTTCTGTTCGGATGTAACTGGTGTATGTCTGGTATACCTGATAATAACCATTCTGCAAGATCAAACTGAGCGCTTCCAAGATCATAGAAATAGTTGGTCAGCAGTGCCGCTCTTCCTCCCATCTCGCGCTACTTCGTGTTTTACACAGAACATCCCCCTTCAGGCACAGGTACCTTCCTCCTCAGGTAGCTTAATAACTGCTGTCTGTGCAATCAACTCTTCAAATGTAGACCCTTAGCAGCAAAGGAGCCCACATTTAAATCATCCCATGATCACTCTGAATGTTGTCCTTCCGTCTATCAAAAGATCCCAGTCTGCCAATACAGAGTTAAGCCATATGGAGCGAGTCAGAGCCATGGCTCAGCTATCAGGGACACCGCTTCCTCAGCTACAAACCTTGTCTTGGGATCTCTGGTGATTTATACCTGCTGCTTCTCTTCCAATCCAATGAGGGGTAAATATTCCCATATTTCAACACAGTAGTGTGATATGGTGATTATCAGTAATGCGCCTGATACCAAGCACGAAAGCAGGACATCTGTTCTATCGCTTCATCCGTTCCATCCGCTTCATCCATGCTACCCGCTTCATCCGTTCCATCCGCTTCATCTGTTCCATCCACTGCATTCACTCCATTCATTGCATCCACTCCTTCTACTCTATTTGCTCTGTCCGTTCTATGTACTCTGTTCGTTCTATCCACTCCGTCCATTCTTTCCACTCTAGCTGTTCTATCTACTCCATCCGCTCCATCTGCTCCATCCGCTTCATCCACCCCATCCGTTCCATCCACTCCATCCGTTCCATCCACTCCATCCACTCCATCCGCTCATGTCTATCCACTCATCTACTCCATCCACTCCATCTATCCATTTAATTCGTCCTTTTGTCTTTCCATCCATGTCACCTTCCTTTCCCCCTCACCCTCTGGCCGGCCTCCCTTGGCCCTCCTCCTATCCCCACCTGCGAGGCCAAGAACCTTGGTGTCACCTTTGATTCCACACTCTCTTTCTCCGCCCACATTGCCGATGTATCAAAAAAGTCAAACAACCTACTGCACCTCCTCAGAGGTATTCTTCCTTTCCTCTCATTCCCCCAGAAGCTCACTGTCTCCCAAGCTCTGGTTCTCTCTAAGTTAGACTATTGCAACAGCCTCTTTCTTAATCTACCTGCCTCTACTCTCCGCCCTTTACAACTTATCCAGAACAGGACTGCAAGACTTGTCCTTGGCCTCAAGCCCTGGGATCATATCTCTCCAGCTCTGAAATCTCTCCACTGGCGTCCAGTGGATGCAAGGATTAAATTCAAAACCCTCTGCATTGTCCACAAGGCTTTCTGGGGCCTAGGTCCAACATACCTTCAGCTATCCCTCTGCAAATACCTCCCATCTCAAGCACTCTGCTCCTCTACCTCTAACTCCCTCAGGGTCAGTCGTTTCTCAAAGAAACAAGCTGCGGGTAGATCTCTGTCTTCGGCTGGGGCCTCCCTGTGGAACAGCCTCCCTGCCACTCTAAAACTTGAGGAGAACCATCTCCGGTTCCGGAAGCACCTCGAAACCTTCCTCTTTGCTTCTGCCTTCTCCTCTCCTCTCCCCTGTTGATTCTACTCTCCCTCGGCACCATGCACCTGGCCACCCTCTATCCTCTGGGTCCAGGTACCTGCTCATCTTGTCTTGCTACCCTCACGCACTGCCTCCGGGCCACTCCTTGCACTGGGGTCTGTATCTGTACCCATACAGCCCTCCCCTTTTTTCCTGCACTTTCAGACCTACATGGCCTGCTGCCATAAACCCAGCACGTGCCACTTGCTGGCTGCACTCCCATTGTTTGTTGCCTTTTTATTTATTATTTTATTATTATTTTTGTTTTTTCCTTCTCGCTCCGCACTCTCCTTTTGTTCCCCCTTCCACGCACTTCTCCCCATTCCCCCTCTACCCTGCACTTGCACATTCTCAATGTCACTGGGCCTAGTAAGATCGTTGTTTTTGTTCTCCCATGTTCCCCTTCCCTTGCCTTGTCGCCCTCTGAAACACTTGTGTATGAGTACGATAGAAATAAAATATCAATATCAATATCAGTATCTGTTCCATCCACTTTATCCGTTCCATCCGCTTCATCCGTTCCATCAACTTCATCCGTTCCAACTACTTCATCCGTTCCTTCCACTTCATCCGTTTCATACACATCCTCCGGTCCAACTACTTCAACCATTCTATCCACTTCAACCGTTCCAACTACTTCATCCATTCCATGCACTTCATCTGTTTCATCCACTTCGTCCGTTCCAACTACTTCTTCCGTTCCGTCCACTCCATTCTTTCCATGCACTCCAAATGGTCTATTTATTCATCGGTTCCATCTATTCCATCCGTTCTATGCATTCCATCCGTTCCATGCATTCCATCAGTTCAATCCATTCCATCCAGTTCAATCCATTCCATCCAGTTCATCTGTTCCATTCTTTCCATCCTTTCTGTCCTTCCCATTCATTATTTATTTCCGTCTTTTCCATCTACTCCATCCACTCGGTCTTTGTCTATTCTATCTTTCCCATCCACTTCATTGAGTCTAATCCGTACAATTTATTTGTTCAATGTACTTCATCTGTTCCATCCGCTTCATACGTTCCATCCGCTTCATTCGTTCCATCCGCTTCATCCGTTCAGTGCGTTTCATCCGTTCCGTACAGTTCGTCCGTTCTGTCCGTTTCGTCTGTGCCATTTGCTTCGTCTGTGCCATTTGCTTCGTCTGGGCCAACCATTACGTCTGTTCTTCCACTACATCAGTTCCTTCCACTAGATACGTTCCACCCACTTCATCCGTTCTATCCACTTCATGCGTTCCATTCATTCCATCCGTTCCATCAACTCAGTTTGTTCCGTCTATTCCATCTGTTCCGTCCACTCCATCTGTTTCGTCCGGTCCATCCGTTCCGTCCGCTCCGTCTGTTCCATCCACTCTTGCCATTCCATTGCCATTCCATCCACTCTTGCCATTCCATCCACTCTTGCCATCCCAACCACCCTTTCCAGTGCCATCCACTCTTGCCATTCCATCCACTCTTGCCATTCCATCCACTCTTGCCATTCCATCCACTCTTGCCAGTCCGTCCACCCTTTCCAGTCCGTCCACTCTTGCCATTCCGTCCACTCTATCCGATCTATCCACTCGTCCGTTTCATCTATTCTATCTGTTTCATCTACTCTATCCGTTTCCTTTTTCTATCTGTTTCATCTACTCTATCTGTTTCACTGGTTCTCTTTGCTCTTTATTTTCTTGTTCAAGCGATCTTGGATTTCTGTTTGTAGTGGCTATTCATTCCATTTGTTCTACGCATTTATCTCCTTTCTTAAGTGATCTTGGATTTCTGTTTGTTGTGGTTACTCATTCCATTTGCTCTATCCGTTGATTCTTTAAGGAAAGAGCCATGTTTTCAGTAATTTGCGAATGACAGGTAGTCTTCGGTGTGTCGAATGTGGGGTGGAAGCGAGTTCCATAGGGAGGGGGAGAGGAAAGAGCCATGTTTTCAGTAATTTGCGAATGACAGGTAGTCTTCGGTGTGTCGAATGTGGGGTGGAAGCGAGTTCCATAGGGAGGGGGAGAGGAATGACGATCCTCCTAACTTGACTGAGTTGGTGTTTGGTATCACTAGAAGGAGGGCGGAGCTTGATGTTAGGGTGCGCGGTGGGGTTTTAGCTTGTCCTGTAGTTATAGTGTGTCGAATTTTATTCACTGCTCGGTGTGAGATGCAAAGGGTTTTGAAAGTCACCCTTCGTCCAACCGGGAGCCAGTGGAGAGTTCTGAGAGCTGGGGGGATGTGGTCTCTTGGGCCAAGTGCTAGAAGCAGTTTGGCTGCAGTGTTTTGTGCTCTTTGTAGTTTAATGAGATGGTATGCTTGGACCCAGAGGTAGAGGCAGTTGGTGTAGTCCAGTCTCGACATTACAATAGATTGGACAGCGGCGAGTCTGTTGGGAACGAAGAGTTATGGAAAAAATGTGTCTGAGAATTTTGAGATGGTAATGGCAGGATTTAGAGTTGTTGATTTGGCGAGAGAGGGTTAGGTCAGAGTCGAGAGTGCATCTGTTTTCTTTTTACTGTGGTAGAGGGGGAGAGTGGGTTGCCCAAGGATGATGGCCATGGTAGAGGATGTGGGAGCTCAGTGTTGCCGCACACCATGATTTCGGTTTTAGTGGGGTTTAAGAGGAGGTGGTTTATGGTCATCCAGCGATCAATGTCAAGGAGGCAGGCTGCGAGGTAGGGCTGACCGTTGGGGTTTGAGGTGGGGAATTTTAGGATTAATTGGGTATCATCGGCGTAGTTATAGCACAGGATATTGTGCTGGCGGATTATTCCTGGGAGGGTGGACATATAGAGGTTGAACATATAGAGGTTGAACAGGAGGGCTGATAGGCATGCTCCTGGTGGGACTCCAGTATTGACTGGTCGGGCGGCGGAAGCAAAGGTGGAGAGGAGGGTTATTTGTTTCCTATTGTTGAGGAAGGATGCTATCCACTTGAGAGCGTTTCCACGGATTGCTAGGGAATGGAGTCAGTCAAGGAGGATTGAATGGTTGATTGTGTCAAAGGCGGCAGAGAGGTCTAGGAGGATTAGGGCAGCGCATCCCGCAGAGTCTAGATTGATCTTAAGGTCGTCCCAGATTGAGGTCAGAGTAGTTTCGGTTCCATGTCGAGCTCTGAAACCAGATTGTGCAGGGTCTAGGAGATTGTTGGATTCGACAAAGGCATTTAGTTGGGAGTATGCGGTTCGATGGATGAGTTTAGCAAGGAACCTGGTGTTTGAGATGGGGCAGTAGTTTTTGGGGTTGAGAGGGTTGAGGGATGTTTTTTTTTTAAAAGAGGTTTGACATGTGCAGTTTTGAAGGTGTCAGGAAAGATTCCTGAGGAGAGGGAGTCATTTATTATGGTTCTTGCGTACTCTCCTGTACAGGTGGATGAGAATATTTCTTTGAGGATTCAGGCGGGGCAGGGGTCTAGGGGGGAGCCAGATAGTTTCCAGGCAGAGAGAAGTTTGAGAAACTGGTCTTTGGATATTGGCATGAACGAGGCAAAGGTGGGTTGGGATGTAGTTGGTGAGGCAGGCGTGGGGGTGACTGGTAGGGCGGGTGAATTACCTGGCAGGGACGTGGCGGCTAGTTTGTTGTTTAGTGAATTTGTTCTGTTGAGAGCAGTGGTGTAGAAGTGGAGAGAGAGTGAGTCGCAGAGTGACTGAGATGGGGTCGATTGGGCGGAGGTACAGGTTGGGCTGGTGAATTCAGAAATGCTTTTGTGGAGTTCCTTGCTGGGGTTTTCACAGTTTAGAATTCGGGAGTTGTAGTGGACTTCTTTTGCTTTTCGGATTTCGGCTTTGTAGTGGTGATGGTGCCGGGCCAGATTGGATCTATATCTTTCTGCCATTTGTGTTCGAGGGATTTATAGAGTTATTTAGCAGTTTTCAGTTCTGGTCTAAGCCATTTGGGATAAGGGCCGTGGCAAGTGGAGGATTGGCAAGTTGGGGTGAGCAGGATTAATGAGATATTGAGCCATGAGGCAAAGGAGTCGGTGGTTAAGGGTTCATTATGTGGGGTGGTTGAGGGAGAAGTTTGGAGTAGTGCATCAGCTAGGTCAGGGACGATTTTTAGTTTCTTCCAGCATTTGCGTAGATTTGGGGGTTCTGGTCCAGGAATGGGGGGTTGTCGGCAAGCGAATGGTGAAAGGCACAATGAAGTGATCCGACCAGATGATAGGCGTAGGGGGGAGCTAAAGATTGCATCAAGGGTGTGTCCTTTGGAGTGAATTGAGCAGTTCATGTGAAGCCAGAGGTTTAGTGCATCTAGGGAGTCAACCAGTGAGTGAGTCATGGGGTTGGTGGGAATGTAAAGCGAGATATTGAAATCCCCTAGTAGAGTGAGGGTGTGATGGTTTATTTGGATGGTGGCTATCGAATCACAGAGGTTGCTTGAGAATTGTCTGTCATAGCCAGGGTTAAGAAGCTTTGGGAGAACGATGAGGGTAGGGATAGTTTGACGAGAAGCGATTCGCAGGAAGGGATGATTGTCTGAGAGTCAATGATTGAGGCAGAGAAGTGTGACTTGAAAACGATTGCTAGTACTCCTCCACTAGAGGGACGGTTGAGTGGGATGAAGGAGTATTCCGGGGGAAGGCTTCACGGGCGTTGGGGGAAAAGTCGTCGGAGAACCAGGTTTCCGTGATAAAGACTAGGTCGGGTTTGTCTGAGGCGAGGAGGTTGAAGATGCTGTGTCTGTTTTTTGTTACAGATCGGGCATTGAAGAGGATGCATCTTACTTCAGTAAGGGGGATGTTGTGGAGGTTGGAGGGGTGTTGGCAGGAGGGAGTGGGTGGGAGGCTGCGAGGTGTGGAATGAGGGGAGTGAGCAGAATCTGGGAGGTGAGAGAGGCGGGTTGGTCGATGGTGGTTGAGAAGAGTAGGTGGGTGGGGGAGGGGGGTTAGGGGAGGATGGGGTTCGATAGGAGGGTGAGGTAGGGTGGGTGGGAAGACGGATTTGAGACTGGTGATTCGAGGCTGAGGCGTAGGGGGTTAGGGGTTCTAGGTGTGGTTGGTGAAAATTCAAGGGAGAGGGGTTTGAAACAGGGTGCATCAGGGGCGGAGGGTGGTGATGGTGGAGATTGAGAGATTGAGGTGGTGGGTCGGATAGGAGGGGCGAGGAGTAGTGTGAGATTGAAGGAGACTAGGATCGTTTCCTTTTTTTGGGGGTTTGTACTGTGGTTGGTGTGAGAGGGTGGGGGGTCATAGGGCGCTTGGGATACGGCCACTGTTCTTGCCACAGCGAGACGTGCAGTTTTTAGGAAGGGGAAGGGATGAGGTCGGCGGAGGACGTTAGAGGGAGTTGGCAGGGCGAAAGGGGTGGTGGTAGGGTGAGGCGTGTCTCGGGGGGTCAGCGGGCGGTTCATCGATGGGACGGGGTAGCGGGCGTGCTGGGGGGTGGGCGGGTGTACAGGGACTGGAGGGGTCTTTGGATGTTCGGTGCGCCATCGGGCTCCTCTGGCTTGATGGTTGGGTCGGCGGTGGGGTGAGGGCCTGGTGGAGGGTTGGGTGGATTAGGATGGGAGGCTTCTACTGGCTTGAGAGTTGGATATGGGGTGGGCTGGGAGTGTGGTGGAGGGTTGGATGGTTTGAAATGGGAGGGGGAGGTAATTAGGTGGAATGGGGAGGGAGGCGCCCCAGAGTAAGGTTCTTTCTCTGGACCTAGCTGGGCGGGATGGATTCATGGCGTGGCAAAGGGCAGAGAGTTGGTTATAATATCAAGATTCAACTATACCACAGTGACGCTAGTTGTGCACACTTTCTAAATCAACTATACTACAGTGACGCTATTAGGCATATTTTCCAGGTTCAGCTTTTTCACAGTGATGATATTAAGCAAACTTTATAGATTAAACATTTTAGCACAATGATGATATTGGGCACTTTTTCTTAATTCAACAATACCACAGTGATGCTATTAGGAACACTTTTCTATATTCAGCTATTGCACAGTGACGCTAATTAGGCAGAGTTTCTAAATTCTTCTAGATCACAGTTACACTATTAGGCACACTTTCTAAGTTTAACAATTGGCATAGTCACACTATTGGCTAACTATACCACAGTGAGGCTGTTAGGCACACTTTTTAAATTCAACTGTACCACTGTTACGCTAGTTAGGCACACTTTCTAAGTGCAAACTTTGGCGCAGTTACACTATTGGGCACACTTTCAAGATTCAGCTTTAGCACGGTGAACGATATTAGGCGCACTGTCTAGATTCAACTTTGCACAGTGAAGATATTGGATTCTAAAATCAACTATACTACAGTGACACTATTAGGTTTATATAATAGATTTAACTTTTGCAATAGTGATGATATTAAGCACACTTTATAGATTCAACTTTGCACAGTGATGAAATTGGGGACACTTTCTAAGTCTGACAACACCACATTGACGGTATTAGGCCCACTTTCTAAATTCATCTATACCACAGTGAGGCTATTAGGCACCCATTCTAGTGTAAACTTTGCACAGTGAAGACATTGGGCACAGTTTCTAAATTCAACTTTGTACAGTGAAGATGTTGACACTTACTAAATTTGATCATACCAGAGTGATGCTATTAGGCATACTTTCTAGATTCAGCTTTGCACAGTGAAGAAATTCGGTAGACTTTCTAAGTTTAACACAACAGTGATGCTATTAGGCACACTTTCTAGATTCTATTTTGCACAGTGAAGCTATTGGGCGCAGTTTCTAAATTCAACAATACCATAGTGATGCTGTTAGGCACACTTTCTAAATTCAACAGTACCAAGGAGATGCTGTTAGGGACACTTTCTAGATTCAGCTTTGCACAGAGAAGGAATTGGGCAGGCTTTCTAAGTTTAACACTACTACAGTGATGCCATTAGGCACACTTTCTAGATTCTACTTTGCACAGTGAAGCTATTGGGCACAATTTCTAAATTCAACAATACCATGGAGATGCTGTTAGGCACACTTTCTAAATTCAACAGTACCACAGAGATGCTGTTAAGCACACTTTCTAAATTCAACAATACCACAATGATGCTGTTAGGCGATCTTTCTAAATTCAACAATACCACAGTGATGCTGTTAGGCGCACTTTCAAAATTCGACAATACCACAGTGATGCTGTTAGGCGCACTTTCTAAATTCAACAATGCCACAGAGATGCTGTTAGGTTCACTTTCTAAATTCAACAATAGCACAGTGATGCTGTTAGGCGCACTTTCTAAATTTAACAATATCACAGTGATGCTGCTAGGCACACTTTCTAAATTCAACTTTGCACAGTGAAGATATTGGCCACAGTTTCTAAATTCAACAATACCACAGTGACGTTATTGGGCACACTTTCTAAATTCAACTTTGTACAGTGACGATATTGGGGACACTGACTAAATTTGACAATACCACAGAGATGCTGTTAGGCACACTTTCTAAATTCAACTTTGCACAGTGAAGATATTGGGGACACTTACTAAATTTGGCAATACCAGAGTGACGCTATTAGGCACACTTTCTAAATTCAACAATACTACAGTGATGCTGTCAGGCGCACTTTCTAAATTCAACAATACTACAGTGACGCTATTAAGCACACTTTCTAAATTCAACAATACTACAGTGATGCTGTCAGGCGCACTTTCTAAATTCAACAATACTACAGTGACGCTATTAGGTACACTTTCTAAATTCAACTTTGTACAGTGAAGACATTGGGGGCACTTACTAAATTTGATAATACCACAGAGATGCTGTTAGGCACACTTTCTAGAATCGGCTTTACACAATGACGCTAATGAGGTAGAAGAGGTAGGGCTTTCTGGCATGAAGTTAATGTTTCAGTCCCTGCCTTAGTTACACTCACTTTTCTGGTTGTGGCTGGTTGACGGCAGGCTACTGGCTTCTTGCTTCTCCTGCGGATATCTGCAGATACATCTGGAGCAGTCACTGTAGGAACCGTCCTTTGCCACAGTGTCCTTAGCCGTGGGGGCTACTGGGCAGAGGGCTGCCCTGGTAGGGCTAGTCAAGAGCAGTAGGGACAGCCAATCAGGGAGGGGTGGGTGGGTCGGGAGGAGGGTCGGGAGGTGGGAGGGATGGTGAATCCAGAAGAGGGCGCAGGGTGGGATTGGGGAGCCAAGGGGCCTGGCAAGGGTCTTGGGCCCAGCACAATCAGGTCAAATTCAAACGAAAATCTGGCAGCTACTGCCTGCAACACTCACCGTGCTCCAGATGGAAAGAGGACCCGGTTGGGACAAACGAGTCATTAGACTCAAGGCAACAATTTCACAGATCAATGGGCGGAGGGGGGGGTGGGTCGGGAGGAGGGTCGGGAGACGGGAGGGACGGGGAATCCGGAAGAGGGCGCAGGGTTGGATTGGGGAGCCAAGGGGCCTGGCAAGGGTCTCGGGCCCAGCACAATCAGGGCAAATTCAAACGAAAATCAGGCAGCTACTGCCTGCAACACTCACCGTGCTCCAGATGGAAAGAGGATCCGGTTGGGACAAACGAGTCATTAGACTCCAGGCAACAATTTCACAGATCAATGGGAGGAGGGGGGCGGGTTGGGAGGAGGCAGGGCCGGGGTGGGATCGGGGAGCCAAGGGGCCTGGCAAGGGTCTCAGCCCCAACACAATCAGGGCAAATTCAAACGAAAATCAGGCAGCTATTGCCTGCAACACTCACTGTGCTCCAGATGGAAAGAGGACCCGGTTGGGACAAACGAGTCGTTAGACTCAAGGCAACAATTTCACAGACCAATGGGAGGAGGGGAGTGGGTCGTGGAATCCGGAAGAGGGCGCGGGGTGGGATCGGGGAACCAAGGGACCTGGCAAGGGTCTCGGGCCCAACACAATCAGGGTAAATTCAAACGAAAATCAGGCAGCTACTGCCTGCAACACTCACTGTGCTCCAGATGGAAAGAGGAGCCGGTGGGGACAAACGAGTCGCTAGGGCAACAATTGCATGGACCAATGGGAGGAGGGGTGCGGGGCGGGCGGGGCGGGCGGGGCGGGTGGGACGGGGAAACCGGAAGAGGGCGCAGGGTGGAATTGGGGAGCCAAGGGGCCTGGCAAGGGTCTCGGCCCAACACAATCAGGGCAAATTCAAACGAAAATCAGGCAGCTACTGCCTGCAACACTCACTGTGCTGCAGATGGAAAGAGGCTTCTAGACGGATTCACTCTTAGCTACAATAGTTTAAAGGTTCATAAATTCACATAAGACTTTGTCAGCCAGCGTGTCTCTTTCTTAGCTATCCCAGTTAGTTCTGGAGGTTTAATGGGTATACAGTGAACATCTCATCGAGGAAAATGCCAGGGGTCAGGATTTCACCAAATATGCACCCTCAGTAAAATCAAACACCTTCCCCAAATATTCTAGCATTGGAGTTTATAATAGGAAATTATACCCCTCCTAGAATATTTGGGGAAAGTATTTTAGGGGTCAACAAAAAAGATCGCCTCCCTGGCGACATTTTTCGGCCGTTATATTTGCATGGAACCATGTAATGTGATTAGGGTGGAAAAACCAGCATGCATCAAACAGGAATATCCCAATTGCCCTTTTATAATTCATAAGGCTTGATTTCCTAGCATGCATTAGTCAGGAATATTATCACTGGCTCTTGATTTATTTGAACAGATTTGGCCTGAAAATCAATTTCTATTCCCCAGCTCACATCAATAATTCATGCCCCTTTCGATCATGTTTGTGACTGCAGATTCACAAGGGACAATGGACAATATCCCATGGCTTCATATGCTACTTATTGAACCTCAGTTAGAGAGTAGACCCACTAGGACCTTAGGCAAATTCCTCACCTACCAGACCAGACTCCCTAGATCTGCAAGTTCATACCTCAAACTATAATTCCTACTTTAAGACAGAAGCAGTAATGTGGTTCACAAGGTGGGCCGCATGGATGAGTCTCATTTGACAGGAGCAGTCTGCAACAGGAATGAGGCCCAGAGGACTGAACAAAGACCGATAGTCAGAAGATGCTTGTTGTGCTGCAATCAGGAAGTCACCATTGCAGACTCACCTGATCTTAAAATGGTGGAGCCCTATTTGTAACATTGGCCCACAGTCATTCATTACTCCACAAATCACTTCACCGGAGCACTCTGGCAATCCACCAATGCTTTGTCTCTGTTCTCAATACCGCCCAGGTGCCTTTCCCCATTTGCCTCGTAAAGCTATGAATTAGAAAGAGGAGTGACCGCCATGGGGTTCAAAATGAGACATGATTGGTGCCAAACCCCCATCAGCCATCCTAAGGGCACTGGTGTGATGCAGCCTGAGAACTGTGATCCTCTACACTGCCAGTAGTGCCCATTCACACCTCGGCCAAACCCACCTCGTTTAGCCTAAAATGGCCACCAACAGCAAGAAAAAAATAAGTGTTCTGAAGCATGCTAAAGCCCCAGAGACTGCGAGTGACTTTCTGATCTACCCAAGATAAGGCAACTCTGACCAGCAGCTAGCTGAAGAGAATCTCGCAAGCTCAAGAATTCAGTCGGGAAAGCTTAGGAAAAACCATAGCCTCTCATAAGGTTCTGTTATCGTTTGACCTGATCACTATTTGATGAGCTACACTCTCGTTCTGTTTATGCCCAGTAGGAGTCCCCAAGAGCCTTACTCGCACCTCATCTATGTGTAGCCCCTGGCCTGATTAGGGCCCCGCTTGCTGGGTTATATTGCCCACCCTAAAATACAAAAAAGGTAGCAGGCGCCCCTCTCTCGAAAGAACATGGCATGATAACCTGTTCAGTGGTTATTAACCACTTTGAGAGTTCGCAGCCATCTGCTTTTTGCTCACTGTAACTTACACAGATGGGAACTATCCATTTGCATATCGGTTTTTGTCCCAACCACATGGGCAGTCCAGCACGAAATGCAATGACAATTCCTTTCTGAACAAGAGTACCAACAGCAACCCCATAAACGTGTTTCAGCCTTGTTCAGCCTCATCAGTGAGGTGAAGCTGTGCCTCTCTGAGCACAGTGAGCAGGGAGTCCACGTCCGGTTTCCCCCAGGTTACTTAGGGTGACACATTGCCCCCAGGTTACTTAGGGTGCCACATTTTGAGGCATACTCTGCTTTGAACCTGAGGGGAAGGAAAACTGAGGGTGAGTCCGTTCTCTGAGAACCGTAAAGGAGTATCTTGCACGGATGTTAGAACATTTTCAATCCAACACCCTATTTCCAACATAAGGTATGGTGTATATTGAACACAGGTGTTTCGCTATTTAGCAAGGAGATGAGAATTACATATTAAGATTAAAATATGAAGTGGTGTCTAGAGACAACCTCTGACTGTATTACATGGATGGCATGTATTGTAGTGTCAATCCATAATCCAACATGGAATCGAGTAGCCGTCTTGTGACTGTGGTTTACTTTGTTTTGATCCCACAGGCTCCTTCCCAGACTGTTCCAGTCCTATGAAACCAACGGCAAGGTGGTAACGTACTACTCCATCTACCATTTTTTATTTCTCACAAACTGGTCTTCGACTTACGCAATATACCAGCGTTTGAGGAAGCTTAGACTGTCCTGATGAATGTGGCTTTATCAAAGTCAGGCTACTGAAACCGGTCGACGGTGTTTGTTACATCTAAAAAGGCACCAATTTGCCTAATTTTTTTAGCTTGAACAAACCGTTTTATATTGTCCCACTTCCCGTTAGTAAAAACAAGCCCTGCATGGGAAGCGGTGACTGTATTGTCTTTGTGTTGTTGGAATAGGAATTTATCCTCTCCCTGTATCTTTGTGTCATTTTTAACCCTAGCAACCCAGGGTCAGTTGACAATCAATGGGTTATTAAAGGATTGTCTATCCCATTAGATGCCACACAAGTTTTTCTGAAAAGGAAGAAATCTATCCTTTTTTCCCCTCCCTGGTGTGCTTCTTCTCTTACTCGTAGTCTCTTCCGATTTCCATTAATCTGGAGGAGAGTGGTACTGGACATACAAGGCTGAATGTATTACACACCATAGAAGTTGGTAATTTCACTCTTATTCTGTCACTATTAGACAGGCGTTGTAACACCGCAACCTAGTTGAGAGTGCACAGTAGGCAGGGATAGTACCTCTTTTTTTGCTCTATCCTTCTGTCTTCTGCCACAGCCTTGTTTTTCACTTCATTAATAATCAGAGTCCACACCACAGTTATTCTTGGGTTTGGTTTCACCAACTGGACCTCTCTTGGGTCTTTCTCAGCTGCTTTTAGCCTATAACTCAGATGTGTGTTGCCCTCTCTTTTTGTGTGAACCCTAGGTCTCTCCTGCCCCAGCAATGGATTGGGTGAGGGAGAGAACTTGCAACAGTCAAGAGGAAAGATGGCTAGAAAAAGTGGGGTAGAGAAAAGACAGGAGGCTGAATAGGACGCTCCTGTTATATCCACCTTACGTCCCGCTATGCGGTGACGTAAGGCGTCAGCAATAAAAGCCCCGCCCCTGCTCAGCGAGAGCAGTTCCGGGCAAGACAGCAACACACCAGGTGTCCGTGCCATCATTGCTCCTGCCGGAGCTGCGCAGCTAGGCCCAGTAGCCTGAGCCCCTGCCATCCTGTTTCCCGCCGACGCATCGGCCTGGGAACAGGATCTAACATTGGCGATGAGGCAAGTGAAACGAATGGTGCACGCGACGCCCAGATAATTAAGCCCTAAGCAGGGGCACAATATTTGGAAGCACGGTGGGGGGCCCGTCCCCCACCGAAAAAAAAATTTAAAAAAATGATCTTTTCTTCTTCTCCCTGTCTCCCTCATTCCACTCTCCAAATGGACTGGCGACTAACTGGTACACATCCAGAACTTTGAACACAGTGACCACACATCCAACCCTGAAGGCCCAGAAAAAAAACTGGCAGGCGCTTTTGGGGCCCACCTGGTTGGAAAGGGGAGACAGGCAAGAGTATCGAACCCATACCTCCACCACATGACGTGAGAACCAAGCTGGGCTGCGAACACCAAGGTCAGGGAGCATCGCAACACATGCACACTGGCAAGCACCGGGGCCACGCACCATGACGACAGGAAGCTCGACTCCCAGGCCTAGCACGCCCTCCAGAATGGCTGCAAATCTGTCACCATCCACGCCACACGCACGCCCACAAGGGGGAACGTTGATCGCACTTGGCCCTTTCGATCCATACACCGACCCGTCATCGGTTGGCCCCCGGTGACAGCTGTGGTTGCAAAAATTCAAGATGGCCATGGATTGCAAAGACATTACCACATCAAGGAAATTGAGGTCGCACCTCCTACTGAATGTCGGGGATGAGATCCTACGCATATACAACTCGCTGGTATTAGCAGATGGTCTCGACGTCTACCAACAAACTAAGGACGCGCTCACGCCCCACTTCATGCCGCAGTTCAATCCCGACTATGAGACATTCATATTCTGTACCATGCTTCAGTTAGAGGACGAGACACTGGATGCCTATCACACCGGGGCTACGGAAACTCGCAATCTCATGTGAATTTACCAACGTTGAAAAGGAAATCTGACGACAGATCATTAATGGGATGCACTCAGAAAAGCTGAGGAGGATGGTACTCAGCGAAAAAGGCACATCTCTAACCAAAATCCTGGAACTTGGCCGCCAGAGGGAGTTGGCACATGCCAGAGCAGCGCACATGGGCACGACCCTGCAGAAACTCCAGCCGGCGCTCATGACGGCGACGGTCGCCCAAATCACGAACCGTCAATACACGAGGGAAGAGGCTGGCGGCAACAACGTGCACTCCAGATGGCAACCAAGGACCCCGGGACCCACGGAATGTGGGTGGTGCGGAGGACCTCACCATGGCAGACGCAATTGCCCGGCCCAAGGCACCACATGCGTGGCATCAGCAGAAAAGACCACTACGCCCAGGTCTGCAGATTATCGGGGCTGCCACAACAACTCCAGACACCCCAAGAGAGGAGCTCAACATCGGGAAAGAAGAAGAACAAGCCAGTGCTCGCCGAGTCGAGACGGCAAATTCGTCGACCGAGGAGGAAGGGGACGATGTAACACAATTCCAGCAAGGGGCTGCAAACGAGCAATGGAAAAAAGGAAAAAAAGTGTACCTGGTATCAGGACTGAACTACGGAGACACCACACCCAAACGGAAACTGTGAAGGCGGAAATGCCAAATAGCCATCCAAGAACAAGACATGCAAATGACTATAGACACTGTGGTGTCCGTAAATGTCATGCCGCTGAAAGCATTCAGTAAACTACGGCCCCCACCGGTCCTGAAAACAACGGACACACTGTTGTTTGCGTATGGGTGCAAAACTCCACTGCCCATAGTAGGCCGTTTCCGGACCACACTCAGCTAGGGTGACAAGTCGCTGCAGTCCAAAATCTATGTCGTAAACGCCAGAATCGAGTGTCTACTAAGCGGAGACGCAGCAAAGGACCTCAGTCTCATAAGCTTCATATGCGAGGTGACCGAATCACAAGACGTCGACAGCATTCTCAGGAGATACCCGAACCTCCTCAAGGGGATTGGATGCCTAAAAGGGAAGTCCATCAAACTGCACATCGATGAGCCGTCCAACCACGAGCAGTACGACACCGAAGAATGCCATTTCAAATACGAGGGCAGGTGGAGAAAAAGCTCTGGGCACTCGAGAAAGCGGGCATCATTGACAGGACCCACACCATGGGTGTACCCCATGGTCGTCACCAAGAAACGCAAACAACCCGGGAAAGTGAGAATATGCATTGATATGCGCCTCCCCAACGCAGCGATAAAACGAGAGCATCACATCACCCCGACCCTTGATGAGATAGTAACAGACCTCACAGGCTCCAAGGTATTCTCGAAGGTCGACCTCATTGCCGGGTATCACCAACTGAAACTTCACCGTGATTACAGGTACATCACAACATTTGCCACTCACATTGGCTTACGCAGATACAAGTGGCTCAGCTTCGGGATCTCCTCTGCAGCCGAAGTATTTCAGCAAACGATCCAGGAGGTAAAATGCAGCATCCCGGGGGTATTAAACGTCAGTGACGACATTCTCATACACGCAGAGAACAAGGAAGAACACATACGACGGCACCACATGCTACTTACCAGGCAAGAGGGCGCAGGCTTAACAATCCACAAGGACAAGTGCGAGTTCCTAAAGGAGGAGATCTCTTTCTTTGGGTACACTTTCAACAGTGCAGGCATCTCGGCGGATCCCCAAAAAGTAGCAGACATCCAAGCAGCCTCACCCCCCATGACACCAACGGAGGTACGCAGTTTCCTAGGAATGGCAACCTACTGCGGGAGGTTCATCCCCAATCTGGCGACGCTATCAGAACCATTAAGAGAACTCACAAAGGCCAGCACGAAATGGGTGTGGGGCCCTGCCTGCCAAGAAGTGTTCGAGCACATCAAGGCATCACTCTCGGCAGACACCACCATGGCATATTATGATCCCACATTGTCGACCGAGCTGTACGTGGATGCCAGCCCAGTGGGCCTAGGAGCCATCCTCATTCAAGTGGCCAACACAGGATAGTCAATGCCGATCGCATACGCCTTCCGCGCCCTGACGCCAACGGAGCAACGGTACTCCCATATTGAAAAAGAAGCCATCGTAGTGTTGTGGGGCTGCCGCCATTTTCATCTCTATGTATACGGCCGAATATTTAAAGGCCTACAAAGAGCACAAACCGCTACTCCCCATCTTCACTGGCTCATCCTCACACCCTCCAGCCAGGATAGGGAAGTGGTTACTGCACCTACAACAATATGACTTTGAGTTAGCATATCAGCCAGGCAGTGGAAACCAAGCCGACTTCCTGTCGAGACACCCGCGAGCAGCCACACCGGGGGAGATACACGCAGCGGAAAGAATCGGAGGAACACATTTGCCAGGTGATCCACAAAATGAAACTGAAACTGAAGAAATGTCCAGAGAGCAAGACTGTGTTGCTTACAAAAGTATCAAAATGTTTTTATTTACCATGATACAAAAAATTCGAAAAAGTCAATTAATGACATATTACTTTGATGAACATCAATTAATCACATAACACGACAACATGGGTAAACAAAATACTTGGCTAAAATAAATCCATCTTAACAGACATTCATAGTGCAGCATCCAAACCATACATCATACATAGTGACATTCAACCAACCAACAATGGCTAAAAATGACTGAATTGATTAACATTGATTGCCAATTGGGAGTGGGACAAACATTCATCACATCCCGTTTAATTATTTTAATGTTTAAAATGTATTTAACATACAGCAATAGAACTCATTAAAAACAATCTATCACAAGGGTGGATCTAAGAAAAAGAATGTTATGTAGATCACATCCCTAAAGAGTAAGCTCAACCGGTTTCGACGTAGAGTGTATAATGGACAACGTCTTCATCAGGAGATACAAGGCGAGAGGCTGCAAGAGAAGAGCATTACTGCATAAATATGCAGCAGTGTCCCATCTCATAAACTGAACTCAACAATAGATTGTGTACAACCACCATGTGCCACCTGTTACAGACCAATAAAACTAAATATTTGTGCTGGGAAGTATACCTAAATAAGAACGACCCCAGTGGCAGAGTTTTATTTGAAAAGCCAGAGGCGAGGACACCGACCCCGAGAGTGTAAAAAATAATAACAGAAATTGGGAGCACCATGTAGGCCAGAGGGTCAAGATAAAACAGTCATAGACCACCAAAAAAGCCCTGAAACAGCAGAAAAAAATGCCATGACCAAATGAATGACAAGGGAAGAAGCATGCTATAATATGATAAGTTAAACAAACCTTGTATAAGAAGCCATTAGCATGCAGGATGGAAAAGAAGGGTCGTATGCTGGAGTCATACCACCAATGGAACTGTGACTAGTCAAGAGTGGAAAAACAATTAGAACACACATAAGCCCAGAGGGATAACTGCATTAGCCAACAGAACCTCATGAAAGCGGCCAATTGTTACCTGTAATTAGCGTAACGCTGCTCTTGGTGGCCCCCTCCAATAATAAATATGATGGGTAGCCTCCTGGATGGTAATGCAGCGGAGAGAGTCGTGTCAGCGGAAGTACGCCTGATGTACTATCAAGCAAAGAATAATGTTAGCCTAGAACACATTTGTCGAAGTAGGGCTAAGAACATACCAATAAAGCCATGCACAGTTAAAAAGTAAGAACTGCAGGAACACTCCTGCCATGAGAGGCAATAAGCCCTGTTGCAAACTAATTAAAGCGTGATGTGTGCCGGCCTGGTGGGTCGCAGTGCCACATAGGAGCCAGGGCTAACAATCACACTGCTAAAATGCCGTGTGCCTGGAGATGAAACTGGTTAAAAAGTGGAAATTAGCTGGCTGCTGGCGCAAATCAAGCAGGAAAGAAAACGGGCCTAGGTGCATAAACAAGGAGGGCCTATGGTAATGCGGGCTGGGTGGGACAGAAATCTTTGTACAGCTCAGCTGCAGCTAGAACTATGTACACATGCGAACGTAAAGATACGGCCGAGGGCAAAGTGTGTGCACATCGAAAACAGCAGTTGAAATGCACACGTACTTACTTGGGAATTGCATCAGGAGTGGCGTGGGCGGCTGAAGTTGATGGAAACAGCCCAGCCGCAGAACGCAGTGTTCATGCTGCATAGTCCGTATGCCGGCAACCCACTAAATACGTCTCTGCTCTGGACGTGAATCACGTGGGAGGGGACACACCACGTGGCCCCAATGAACACGTAATGACGTGTTACGTGTGCGTGAAAGTCTCAAGGCAAGCCCATGTTAAAAAAGACAAAGTGCCGTACCATGAGTACACAAGCGGGATTAGCATACAGTTACAACCTCCCCAGAAAAAGAGAGGGCATGTACCCAGTGCCGCCATGGTGCAGCAAAACGAGGGTGACCTGATTGCAAAGTCAAGTAATACAAAGGTAAATGGCAAAAAAAACCGCCATATCCCACTGTAAACTGATGGTAAGTACCCTCATTGCAAATGGAGTGTGCAAAAATAAATTAAAGTGACTTCTTGAGCGTAGAGAACGAAGTGTAAGTACAATTCGTCCAAGTACAAGGCTCAAAGATACATGGGAGAGACATAATGCCTAGTATGGCCCAACAATAGAATTGAATGTGGAACTCCTGGACTGGCATAAACTACAGCAGATGGACTAAATTCACTCTAGGCATATAATAATGGAAACTGTATGTCTAATAAAGATGGCATAAAACTAAGGTTGAAGCTTTGTGCAACGTAAGGCACCTACAAAAGGAAACTGTCTATCTGGTATTGAACTCCCATGTTTCAGGCCTTTGTGGAGAGTACCTAAGTTAAAAATCCACATTTGTTCTTTATAGGCCAGTTTGTTGGTAGTTTGCACATGTCCACTTGCTGAGATTTTTTCGATGCAAAACCATCTTAATGAGTCTACATCATGCCCCATCTCAAAAAGGTGAGAGACCAAAGGGGCATTGAGACAACGCATCCTGATCTTGGAGCGGTGTTCATTGATGCGCACATGTATCTCCCTGGAGGTCTTGCCTATATAAAACAAGTTGCACGGGCACTGAATGGCATACACAACATTCTTGCTTTTGCAAGTGGTAAACGTACGCAAATCCCATCTTCTGCCTTCATTCTCAAAGTGTGTAATCTTTTTGGAAAATCTGCAGGCCATACATGTGGTACACGGGTAATGACCTACCACAGGTTGAAGGTTAACATCCCTGACCAAATTGCGTTGTAATGGTAACCTGTTGGCTCTTGTGAGCTTCTGTGCAAGACTCTTACCCTTTTTGAAAGCAAAAAGAGGTTTGTGCAAGTTATTTTCAGCGGAATTCAGAATTCTCCAATTCTTAAGAATAATCCCCTTGATGGACTCACTAAATTTGCAGAATGTAGAGACACAAACAATTTGTTCTCTTTCTGTGTTTTTGGGACGCGCACTGAGTAGGGCATCCCGGTTGGTGTACCGCACTCTTTTTCTGGAGTGTTTGATTAACTTTTTGGGGTACCCCCGAAGTAGCAATCTAGCTTGTAGTACATCTGCATGTTTGTTAAAATGGGAAATGTTGGTACAATTACGCCGTAACCGTAAAAACATACCATACAGCAAATTCCGTAGTAAGCTTTTTGGGTGTTGACTCTGAATTGCAAAGTTGTATTGCGTTCTGTAGATTTTCTATATAATTCTGTTTGTAGAAACCCTTCATCAACAAAGATGGATAAATCAAGAAAGGCAATCCTAGAGGTGGAAAATTCAAAAGTGAATTTGAGGTTGGGATCTACCTGATTGAGCCAAACCATAAATCTGTTCAATGTAGCAGAGTCGCCCTCCCAAAGCAGTAGGATGTCGTCTATGTAACAACGGTACAATTTAATATTTTTGACAAAGGGGTTGGTGACATTGAGCACATGATTTTCTTCAAACAAAAACATAAAAATGATGGCCAGATTCGGGGCAAAAGTGCAGCCCATCGCCGTGCCCTTGGTTTGCAAGAAGTAAGCATTCTTAAACTTGAAAAACTTTTGGACAGGACCAATTCAACACAATTAATAAGGAATTCAGTAGGGACAGCATGAGGGAGAGGCCGTCTGTCTAGCATAATGCGTAGACTAGAAGCAGCTTTATCTTGAGGGATGTTGGTATAAAGCGCCTCAATATCCAAAGAGATCCACAAAAAGAAGGCAAGAGCCATCGGCATTGAAGACATTGTAGAGGCCACGCAAGCCGACCTGTGCTGTGACTTAGTCAAAGACACGATCATCTCGGGGGAATGGAGGTCCTTCTTACGAAACATCCACAATCGAACGACTGAAGCAAAAGAATTCCTAACTGGCATCTTCGCAGTGAGACAAGACCTATCCATCACCGAAGACGGGCTCATTCTAAGAGGGACCCGTATCGTCATCCCCACAAGCATGCAGGACAGAATCGTGGCATTAGCGCACGAGGGTCACCAAGGAATGGTAAGAACCAAGGCCCGGATCAGACACCACGTCTGGTTCCCGCAGATCGATGGGAAAGTGGAGCAAATAACGGGGGTGCCATCCACTCCCGAGCCCATACTATCAGCGCAGCGAGGGTCCTCAAGATGGGACGCCATCAGCATAGACTTCTGTAAGATACAAGAAGGCACACACCTATTGGTGGCAATCGACGACCACTCCAGATACCCAGAAGTCGAAATCGTGACCTCCACGGCGGCGGAGGTGGTCATACCAGCGATGGAGAAAATGTTCGCCACTCATGGCCTCCCAAGGCGGATTCGGAGTGACAATGGTCCACGAGTTCAGGAAATACCTGACCGAACTTGACATTCAGTACCATCACATTATGCCAAGATGGCCGCAGGCCAACGGCGACGTGGAATGCTTCATGCAAACGATAAACAAAGTCCTGCGCCTGTCGCGCGCAAACTCAAGCCCCTGGAGAGTGGACCTCTACAGATTCCTGAGGAATTACAGGGTAACACCACACAGCACCACGGGGATACCGCCGGCGGACATAATGTTCGGAACCATCATTAACTCATCCATTCCACATCACCCAAGCAGAAGCCTGCACATGTACGACAGGGCACGCACCGAACTGAGAAGAACCGTGGCTAACGAGCACATGAGCAACAAGAGGAACGCCAAGAGGTCCCGCCACCGAGTAGGCGACCAGGTGGTGATGGTGAGAAACCCATCCAAGTCCAAACTAGACAGACAATATGACTCCGTCCCATGGACGATAACACAAAGGCACGGGACCATGGTAACAGCCAGGAGGGGACAGAGACAAGTCACAAGAAACGCGTCTTTGTTCAAGACAGTCCCAAAAGATCTATGGATGGATGGTGCACCACAACACAAAGAAGAAGATGACCAGCCAAGGGGAGAGCAGAGTAATCACCAGGAAGGCGAAATGACCATCGAAGACAGAGTGGAAGAGCTGCCGAGTGAGCCAGAGCTGGGTGAGCCGAACGATGAAGGTGAGCAACCTGAGGGGAGTCAGGGGATAGCACCCAGGGGTGGACGATATGAGCTAAGAACTGTGCACCAGCCCCCAGCCAGGCTCAGAGACTATGAGTGGTAGAAGAACAGCCAGAGTGACTACCGAACTCACTGTAAGAAACACTACCCAATGTTGCATGGTTTTGTTAATGTTTTGGTTAAAATAAAGGAGGAATGTTATATCCGCCAAAAAAAGCCCCGCGCCCGCTCAGCGAGAGAAGTTCCGGGCAAGACAGCAAAACACCAGGTGTCTGTGTGTGATGATCGTGAAGACGAATCACCCCGTTTTTACTTTCTCCAAGATGGCCGCGCCGGGGTGTGACAGAAGACCCAGCAACGGTCTAGTTGTTCCTCCTCTTCGAGCAACGCAGGATGCGGAAGTCACTTCCTCTTCGGTATATCGACTGGAAGTTCCTGAGGACCAGCGCGTTGCTACTCTCTTAGGAGTACCCAAACGCTTAGTGAGTTTAGCGATCCTGCTCTACGATCTATCCTTGTTCCCATTCCTTTACAATCACTTATCCATCCTTGCCTCCGTTTTGTTCTTTCTTCTGTCTACTCGCAGCCTTCAGCAAACAATCAGTCCGAGGCTCTCGAAACCGAAACTTCCAAGCCACGCCCCTTGGTTCGCAACTTATCTCGGCTTCGTCTCACGCTCCCTTGGCAGGTAGACTCCCCATTTAGTCCTTTTCTTTGCTACCATCCGTTGTATTTTTGCACGGTTTATGTATTGTGCTTGTTATTACAGTGCAGTCCTTTACACTCGAAAAGGCAGTTCCCGATCGCCCGCCGTTTCTTTGCTTCAGACAGTTGAATGCTGTCACGTAAGGGACATATCTTCTTTTTCTGTTTATCCTCCTTCAAACTGTATCCCTTCTAAATCTTGTGTTTCCTCTACAGTATTGAGAACACATGGACTATTCTTTTCCCTGATACTAGACGTTTCTGTCTAGAAGTTCTTATGGTAATTTCTATCCTCTCATTACATTATTACTCCTGGCTGTGTCCTTTTTCTCTTTTCATCCTGAAACTGAGTCCCGTGTCTCTATTCCTATATCTCTTCAGCATCAAAACAGCAAGTAAAGAAACATCAAGAATTCGAGACGGAGCTCCAGTCCCTTCCTGCCCGTCTCGCTAAGACAACGCTCCCCAGCAGCTCTTCCCAGGGTTTTTCCCCCCGTGAGGGTTTCCCTGTTATCCCTCCAACGGCCAAGTGTTTAAACTGGGCTCCGGAGGCGTTTCCAGGGGGATTCCTATAATCAGTAGGGAAACCGATTTATACTCCACACTTCACCCTTAACCTCCAATACCGAATCAGAAAGGATTCAGCCATTCGTCCAGGTTCAGGTAGGAGATTCTACGTTCCATTTTGTTGCAATATATAAAGGCTGAATCATTACCGAAAACAATTTTGTCTTGATTATAACAGTTAGCAACGCCCGAAAAGTTCAGAAGCTTACTGCATTTAGCTATTGCAGCAAGGAGCCTAGGAATCCCTCAAAATGGATCCTCAACAGCAACAGCAGATCCAACAGTTAATTGCCGCAGTTCAATCCTTAACACTGAAGTTCAGCAACTCCAGCAGGAGAATGCTGCCCAAAGGCAAAATCAACAACAGGCAGCACAACAGGTAGCTCAGCAAGTGGCACAACAAGTAGAACAACATGCTGCTGCCTCTCGTATTCCTCACTGTTCTGAGGTCCCTCCAGGACCCCTTCCCAGAGGACAATTCGATGGGAATCCACACAAGGTAAAGGAATTCTTAGATTCCTGTACCGTACAATTTGCATTCAAAAATGCTTTTTTTCATACTGATAGGGACCGTGTGGGTTACATGGTATCCCAAATGACCGGTCCAGCATTAGCCTAGGTTACACCTCTAATCACCAGCAACAATCCCATATTAGACTCCTATACGGCCTTCTGTAATAGTATACGTACGATGTTTGGCCGACAAGAAATCCGAGTGGCTTCCCAGGAACACTTACTGGACTTGAAGCAGCGGAACTTAGACATACTGGCCTATATAACCAAGTTTAAACAGATGGCCAGCGAAACTACTTGGTCTGATGACGCTCAGGTAACGATCTTTAGGAGAGGGTTGTCAGAAGAATTAAAGGATGACGTATCCAGGGTCCCACGCCCTACATCTCTGACTGAGTTCATCGCTTTGGTCCTTCAAATTAACTATCGGATGAAGGAATGCTTGTGTGAAAAAAGGAAAGGACGATTACCTCGTTTTTCTTCTAGTTCTAGCCTTCCTTCCTCTCCACGAGTTCCCCCAGCTGAGGAACCTATGGAACTGGGTGCTACGGCCAGGGGACCCCTTTCTTCCGAAGAACGGAATCGAAGGAAATCCGTTGGTTTATGCATGTATTGTGGTTCCAATACCCACACCGTACAGGAGTGCCCAATTACACCACCAAGGAGATCGGGAAATGTCAGCACCCGGCCGTAAGGGGAACCACGGTTCGGGATCCTAAGATAGAACAAGGTTCCTCACAAATTATCCACTCATCTACGTGTATTAATCCCTCAGATAATACCATGGTGGTGCTCAAGGTATCCCTAGCCTTTGGGGATCAAATCCTACATGATATTACATTTCTTATTGATAGTGGCGCCGCCGGAAATTTCATTGACAATCACTGGGCTTCTTCTCACGGTATTCCACGGTCTTGCAAGACAGAATCCATTCCCGTGGAAAGTGTAGATGGGAGTCCTTTGACCTCAGGACCCATCACCGACCACACCGGTCCCATACTGATGTCTATCTCTGCCCACCAAGAAATCATAGTGTTAGACATCATCCGGGCAGCCCATCACCCGATTATTTTGGGTCTACCATGGCTCAGGAAACATAACCCCTTCAACTGGACAGCAGGGTCCTTCTTTTTGGGGTCTGAATTTTGTCTGAACCATTGCATAAAGAGTCAACAGAAGTTTCAGTTAGATACTGATTCTGCCTCTCCAAAAGCTCAGAGGGTTACAACACTAAACCTAATCACAGGTCTTCCCAGCATTTACCACCAATACCGAGAAGTATTTTCCTCCTCAGAGTACTCCCTGTTACCACCCCATAGGCGGGATGATGTGCAATCGAGCTGATACCTGACCAGCCGCTACCATTTGGCCGAATGTATATTCTATCTAATAATGAGAAGGATGTGTTGCGTGAATATCTCAGGGTAAACCTTATGAATGGTTTAATCACCGAATCTACGTCCCCTGCAGCCGCTTCCCTATTCTTTGTATCGAAACGAAACTCAACTGATTTTCGCCCCTGCATAGATTTCCGGGGCCTCAATAAGATCACCATACCGGATAAATATCTGATGCCCCTTATACCAGATATTCTGGAGGGAGTTAAGGGGGCTAATATATACACCAAATTGGACCTCAAGGGAGCATATCATCTGATAAGAATAAAAGCAGGAGACGAATGGAAGACGGCATTCCGGATGCCATTTGGTCATTACCAATACCGGGTAATGCCTTTTGGACTCTCAAACGCTCCAGCTATATTTCAGCATTTCATGGACCACCTCTTCGCTGATTTACTCTTACATAACGTAATAGTATACCTAGATGATATTTTGATCTTCTCCTACTCCTTACAGAATCACGTCAGCCATGTGGAAGAGGTTCTCTGTCGTCTTCATCAGAATCACCTTTTCTGTAAATTGGAAAAATGCTCTTTTCACCAACCTCAGGTCACCTACCTAGGTTACGTCCTATCTTCCAAGGGTATAGCTATGGATCCTGAAAAGATTTCTGCTATACAGGATTGGCCCGTTCCTACCTCGGGGAAAGATATCCAGCGGTTTATTGGCTTTGCCAATTTCTACCGGCGGTTTATCCCAGGATTTTCTAGCCTGACCCAACCTTTGACTAACCTTTTAAAAAAAGGTATGTCTTTTTCATGGTCTGAGGAGACTGACCAAGTCTTTAGAAGGCTCAAAGACCTAGTCACATCTGCTCCTATGCCGCAAACACCTGATCAAAATCGTCAATTTGTCGTGGAGACTGATGATCACAATATGCTTTGGGAGCTGTTCTTCTTCAAACTGATGATTACGAGCAAGAACATCCCGTGGCATACTTATCTAAGACATTGGCACCTGCAGAACTAAACTATACTGTGTTAGAGAAGGAATTGTTGGCCATTAAACGGGCTTTTGAAGAGTGGCGTCATCTATTACTTGGAGATAAGTACCCAGTTGAAGTACGAACAGACCATCACAATCTTCGTATTCTACAGTACGCCCAGACTTGTAACAGTTGCCAGGCCTGGTGGGCCCATTTCTTCTCTCCATTCAGAATGACTTTCACTTTCATACCTGGGAAAGATAACCTTATCGCTGATGCTCTATCCCGCAAAGAACAACTCCCCAATGATTCCTTTAGATCAGAACCAATATTTCCCAGAAGGGCTTTAGGTCTACATACTGTTCCCGATTTCCTATCTCGACTGAGGTCTCAATCCAAATCAGTAGGAATATCTGGACTACCACTATTTACACAACCAGCATTGGTCAAGGAAGATGGATGTTATTTTTATGATCATCGAGCATTCATTCCTACGACCTCCCTTCAGAAGGAGGTGTTGGATATGTGTCACAAGTCCAAGGTGGCAGGACATTGTGGAATCACTTCCACACTAGAAATGGTTTCGCGTTGGTTCTGGTGGCCCACACTACGGGAGGACATAACGAAGTACATTGGGTCCTGTCCTGTCTGCCTGCAAAATAAATCACCCTGAAAACCCCCGTTAGGGTTATTGGTCAAGATGCCTCTACCATCCCGTCCTTGGCAGATAATCTCAATAGATTTCATCGTTGATCTACCACCTTCAAAAGGATGTTCAGCTATTATGGTGGTGATAGATTCATTCACAAAAATGGCTCACTTTGTTCCCCTCGCTGGGGTTCCTTCGGCAGCCCTGATGGCGCGAGTCTTTATCAATCACATTTTCTCATTACATGGCTTACCAGAAACAATCATATCTGATCGTGGGACTCAATATACATCTCTTTACTGGAAACACATCTGTCGGCATCTCGGGATTTCCCGAGCTCTCAGTTCTGGTTATCACCCCCAGTCCAATGGGCAGACAGAACGACTCAATCAGACTCTGGAAGGATACCTTAGAAATTACATTGCTGTGGCTCAGGATAATTGGAAAGACCTACTTCCATTGGCAGAATACGCCTATAACAACTCCTACCACTCCGCCATTCACACCTCTCCTTTTTTCTGCTCCTATGGATTCAGTCCTTCATCATTTCCTACATTAAAAAGGTCGGAACACAAATTTCCCGACGTCGATCATTTAATGGATCAAATCCGGCAAGGCCACAAGATGGCAAAAGACACCTTGTTGCAGGCCCAGGAGAAAATGAAGATGTTTGCTGATCGCTCTCGTACCCCAGCACCTAGTATCAAAACAGGGAACTGGGTGTGGTTATCCTCACAGTATCTTCCTAGACATCTTGTTCCATCCAAGCTCTCACCTAGGTATTTCAGTCCATTCCGGGTGGCTACTCCCATTGGCAGTGCGGCCTTCAGACTTATTCACCCTAATACTTGGTCGCGTATTCACCCTGTCTTTCATGTGTCTCAACTGAAACCAGACAATCGAAGCTCATTTCATCCAACTGTAAAAACTCGCCCTCCTCCAATTCTGGTCTCATCAGGACCTGAGTTCGAGGTAAAAGGAATCTGTGACTCTCGCATTCACCAAGGTCATCTACAGTACTTGGTTGATTGGAAGGGATATTCTCCCTCAGATCGAACCTGGGAACCTGAAAACGCGGTACACGCACCTCGCCTCTTAAAGCAATTCCATCACAGACACCCAGACAAGCCGGGAGGGTCTGGACCTAAAAGGGGGCATACTGTGATGATCGTGAAGATGAATCACCCCGTTTTTACTTTCTCCAAGATGGCCGCGCCGGGGTGTGACGGAAGACCCAGCTACGGTCTAGTTGTTCCTCCTCTTCGAGCAACGCAGGATCCGGAAGTCACTTCCTCTTCGGTATATCAACCGGGAGTTCCTGAGGACCAGCGCGTTGCTACTCTCTTAGGAGTACCCAGACGCTTAGTGAGTTTAGCGATCCTGCTCAACGATCTATCCTTGTTCCCATTCCTTTACATTCACTTATCCATCCTTACCTTCGTTTTGTTCTTTCTTCTGTCTACTCGCAGCCTTCAGCAAACAATCAGTCCGAGGCTCTCGAAAACCGAAACTTCCAAGCCACGCCCCCTTGGTTCGCGACTTATCTCGGCTTCGTCTCACGCTCCCTTGGCAGGTAGACTCCCCATCTAGTCCTTTTCTTTGCTACCATCCGTTGTATTTTTGCACGGTTTATGTATTGTGCTTGTTATTACAGTGCAGTCCTTTACACTCGAAAAGGCAGTTCCCGATCGCCCGCCGTTTCTTTGCCTCAGACAGTTGAATGCTGTCACGTAAGGGACATATCTTCTTTTTCTGTTTATCCTCCTTCAACCTGTATCCCTTCTAAATCTTGTGTTTCCTCTACAGTATTGAGAACACATGGACTCTTCTTTTCCCTGATACTAGACGTTTCTGTCTAGAAGTTCTTATGGTAATTTCGATCCTCTCATTACATTATTACTCCTGGCTGTGTCCTTTTTCTCTTTTCATCCTGAAACTGATTCCCGTGTCTCTATTCCTATATCTCTTCAGCATCAAAACAGCAAGTAAAGAAACATCAAGAATTCGAGACGGAGCTCCAGTCCCTTCCTGCCCGTCTCGCTAAAACGACGCTCCCCAGCAGCTCTTCCCAGGGTTTTTTCCCCCTGAGGGTTTCCCTGTTATCCCTCCGGCGGCCAAGTGTTTAACCTGTTCTCCAGAGGGGTTTCCAGGGGGATTCCTATAATCTGCAGGGAAACCGATTTATACTCCACACTTCACCCTTAACCTCCAATACCATATCAGAAAGGATTCAGCCATTCGTCCAGGTTCAGGTAGGAGATTCTACGTTCCATTTTGTTGCAATATATAAAGGCTGAATCATTACCGAAAACAAGTTTGTCTTGATTATAACACTGTGTCATCATTGCTCCCGCCGGAGCTGCGCAGCGAGGCCCAATAGCCTGAGGCCCTGCCATCCTGTTTCCTGCCGACGCATCGGCCTGGGAACAGGATCTAACAGCTCCCTGGGGTGATCTTGAGCAGCCTGCCAGGACTCCAACACACTGAAGAGCCAGGCTGCATATGTCAGGAGTGGCTTGCATGATTCATGGGAAAGCCCGGGCACGGGGGTCGGGGGATCTGAATACGTCAGCCCGCCTGAGGGCCAGGCCGTGTGGGCCCAGAAAGGAAAGCCTCGGGTGAAGAACGGGGCTGTCCAGCCTGGACCGTGTGAGTGGGTCAGCCCAGATTAGGCGGCACAGCCTGAGGGATGTCGGTCTGCCCTGGGGCCAATCGGGGCACGGTGAACAAATCATTGTTCCTGGACCTCATTTGCCAGAGCGACCCAGGAGCCAGGCGTGCTGCCGATAAGTCTGTCCAGTGTCAGGTGGGCAAGGCCTTGAAGACGTAAAGGCCAAGGCCACATCTTCATGGCGGCCCAGGTGAAATAACATCCCTGGCGAGAGAGCTTACAAATGTGCAGGACGGCAAAAAGGACGGGGGCGGGGACAACCATCTGCACCGCACAGGTGTGATGATAATGCAGTCAGGCCCAGCCCCTCAGGCTCGCAATGGAGAATGCATTGTATGGGCGGTGAATCAGCAGTTTCCAAGGGCACGGGGTGCTACTTGAGGAAACAGACTCGAGTCCCACGCGGTGTTGACAGCAGAGGTGCCCCACATGCGCACGGGTTACCACCAGAACCAAGGCAGCACCTGGGAAGGGGCAGCCCTCCGAAACAGCAGGAAGAGGCAGTCTCCAGCCCTACAGGAAACCATCAATCAAAGGTTCTGTGCCCTGCCCTGAAAGACCTGAAGGGACATTGGGCGAGGCTGACTGCAGCCGCCACACCCCTGCATATATAACGCGAATATGTATTTATTGTTGTATGTATGTATATATTTCTGCATGTATGTATGTATGTATGTATTTATCTAGGTCGTTGCTACTGTTTAATAGGTGTGATTAATTCAGGGAAGGGAGTTAGGGACCCTGGCGGGAGAATGATGGAGTAGACGGTGGCCTCTGGCCTGCCTTACTACACCAATGGGGCGGGGCCACCCACCCTGGTCTGCCATATGTGTGGATGGAGACCAGTAGGGAGGAAGGGCCTTTTTTTCAGTTCACACTTAGGGTCCTTCCATGACCCCAGCATGAGGGAATATCTTACTGGGTGCAAAGTTAAGAGGGAGAGTAAACCACAAAGTGGCAGGGTGTGAGAGAGGGACAGCACACAGCTAGAGAGAGAGAAAGAGAGATAGAGAGAGCACAAGTAGAGAGAGTGTAAAGAGAGATAGAGAGAGATCACAAGGAGAGAAAGAGCACAAGGAGAGAGAGCGCAAGGAGGGGGCAGCGCAAAGAGAGAAAGAGAGAGAAAGAGCACAAGGAGATACAGAGTGAGAGAGAGTGCAAGAAGAGACAGAGCGAGAGAGAGCAAGGAAAGAGCAGGTGCAAGGAGAGACAGAGAACACAGGGAGAGGCACAGCAAGAATGTGCAAGGTGAGAGAGAGGTCAAGGAGAGAGCGATAAAGGAGAGTAAGCTCAAGTGCAAGGAGAGAGAGCGCAAGGAGAGAGAGAGCGCAAGGAGAGAGAGCGCAAGGAGAGTGAGCGCAAGGAGAAAGCACAAGAGCGAAAGGAGAGAGGTTGCGAGAGCTAAAGGAGAGAGCGTGAGAGGCAGCGAAGAGAGAGAGCGTGAGAGGCAGCACAAAGAGAGTGTGAGAGGCAGTGCAAGGACAGAACGTTCAACAGTGCAAGAAGAGCGAGACAGTCCAAGGAGACCGAGACAGTGCAAGGAGAACAATAGAATGCAAAAGAGAGAGACAGCACAAAAGAGAGAGTGAGCGCAAAAGAGAGAGACAGGGCAATGAGTGAGAGGCGAATGAAACAGCGTAAAGAGATAGTCCAGAGAAAGAGCACAAAGAGAGAGCGCAACGAGCTAGAGAGTGATTGTTCAATGTGAGAGATAACAAAGGAGAGACAGTATGACAGTGCAAAGAGAGAGACAGAGCGCAAGGAGAGATAGAGAGAAAGAGAGAGGGAGCACACAAAGGGAGAGAGGGAGTAAGGAGAGCAAGAGACAGAGATCACAAATAGAGAGAGGGCAAGGAGAAGGAGAGACAGAGGAAGGGGAGGGAGAGCAATGAGAGAGAACCCAAGGAGAGAGAGAGAGCACAAGGAGAGAGCGAGCAAGAGGAGAGAGCAAGAGAGAGCGCAAAGGGAGAGAACAAGAGAGAGTGCAAGGAGAGAGCAGAAGTGCGAAAGGAGAGAGGTTGCAATGTTATAGACCACACAAATGCATGCCAAAATAATTCAGGTGAGAGAGAGGCATGTCCTCTCTCACATATATATTATGGCATACAATGAAGCACATACATGTAACGTACAGAATGGAATATTTGAACCAAGTGACAATCGAAGAAGTGTAAAAATTAGCTTTTTCCACTTTCAGATTGTATGTGCAGAATGGATTTTGAAAGTTGTTTGCATCATCCCGTCGAATGTTCCAGCACAAAATGGTAGGGGAAGGTGATCCAGTGATTCCTACTTCCATTACCAAAATGGAACTATTCACTGACATTCCGCACATTGTTATTGTGCTGGACGGCAGGACTTGCCGATGAACCTGCATGGATCTGATTACTTATTTCGAAAAATACTTTTAAAAATGGATAGCCGTTATTGGTCTGAGCTTTTTTCATCCGTTTTGCCCAGAGGATAAAGGCAATGCTAACAATGTGTGTAATTTAAATACACATAGCAGGGTTTACAGGCTAATGTTTAATTGAAACGGATGTTGTTAACCCCTCCATGAAAGAAATTGTGCACGGTTGAAGCAGCCACTTGCAGCAAGAGGGCAGGCAAATGGGCATCTGTGCTTTTTCACAAAGGAATTGTAACGTCACAGCACTTCCCTCCAAGCACTCCACATGCAGGCGGTGTTTATTCATAATGCTGAAGACACATCTACCATGTGTTAGGAGCACCTTCGATATTTAAAATACAAGTCGATAAAATGGAAGTGGCCACGGGAGAAAGACAAGGACGCTTCCATCAATGCCTTAGACGAGAGGCAACAGGGAAGCCATTCTGCCACATCTCCCTTAGCGCAGATATATTCCCCAAGTACATTTATCGCAAGTCCTACTACTTCCAATTGGAATCTGGTATATGACTACATGATATCTTGTAACCTATGCATAAAGAAAAATGTATTATTTGTAATGTAACTGCAACATTGTATAATAATGAGTTTAACTCTCCTGTATCTTTCGCCGTGATACCCTAGGGTCTGGGCGAGTAACAAATGTAATAAATAAATAAACATAAGCTGCACGCAAGTGCGTGACTTCTCCCTGGCAATCGTGTCTCTTGCGCATGCTAATACCACCAAAAAATAAAGAGCTTCCGAGATTAGGGAGGAGGGTGCGAGACGGCTGCAGGCGGAGATAGAAGCCCCCACGGCACCCCTGAGACGGCTCCAGCTAGTTATATCCTCTCATCCACACACAAGGTGTGCATCACTGCACACCCGTGCAAAACAGCGGCCCTGCCATGTAGATGTGTGAGTGTGTGGCCCCATACCTCTCTTGCAATGCAGAAATAAAATGGCTACCTCACCAAAAAAAAAATCACATACTGCAGAACCAATCACATCCTACTGACATCACTAACATACAGCATATCCAATCAGGTACTACTTACAGCAGAAAACACTAGACACCCACACCCAAAAGCAAGTGCATGGACGTTTTCAGAGACATGTTCAAACAAAACGTATCAATAACAATAAGCTGTTTATTTTTAATACAAATTAAATACAAATATTTTCCATAACGCAAAAGCACTAGTATATATTTGTTTAATTAAAAAAACAAATTCAATAACTTTTTAGAAACATTAACCTATGGCAGACTCCATTTTGGAAGTTAAAAAGCCTGACAAATTCAGCACACAATACAAATGCAGGTAAAAAGTGCAAAAGAAGCGTGGTTTTGGGTGGATATGGGTGGGAGTGGGCTCAACATCATATAGATTTCACTTAGAGATTGGCATTAAATGGCTGCGACACATAGCTAAACAACACAAATCCATCCTCAAATGTCATCTGCATTGAAAAGCATTGGAGACCCTCAGTCAAAGCCCCTATTTGAAGCTCTTATGTTAAAACTCTTATTTGAATGGCAATAGTTTTGTCTTAAAGGTAGCGCTTTAAGCACCACCTAATAGCCAAAACTTAAAAGCGGTGAGTTGTAGAAGTAACAGTTCAAGTTTATAAGGTTTGCGTTTGGTTATTTAAGAAACAAAAAGGTCCCCATTAGCATTCATAAATCCACCCTGGTGTCTGGTGTCTTAAATAAAGTCATTATAACTGTGTATGGCGTGCAAGAATTCAGGGGGTTGCCCATGTCCTGTTGTGTGGCAAGGGAATAACATAATTTCTAGTTCTAGCGGCCATCTCCTTGCAGCTGGTCTTTGGGGAGGGGTGTGGTAAGTTGGCGCACCCTGGCCTGGGGTAAAGGGTGTGCATAAACCACCAGGGCAAGAAAGACCAGGGCGCCATTCTTCAATGCTCATTGTTACAAAAATGTTTAAGTCATTTTTCTACTTTCTATTAATATGTCCTTTGGGTTTTGTACTACATGTCCCAGTTTTCAGTTTGCTGTCTCAGTTGTACCATTACTCACTGTGTACTTTGTTGGGCATTCAGGAGTTTGCTTCTCTAACTGTTACCCTTGGTTGCTCCTTTTCTTTAGCTTCCTCTGTGAGTTTGCCAGCAATTGTCCAAATCTCCTCAGTCGCCCTCCTCCCAGCATTCCTCTCACACTGACGTGGCACTGATAATGGCGACTCTCCCTTCGCCTTGTCTGCTTTGGATGCACTGTCTGTATCTGAGTTACTTTTCCTCTCTGAGTTTGGGTCAGACATCCTCACACATTGCTTTTTACACAGCAGCACTGGGTTATACCGTTTTGGAGATGCGCGACTACGTACAGTTTCCTCCTTCCTCTCCTGTGCCTTCTTGATGACAGTTCCCTGTAGAACAGTACCAATGTAGTCCACCCAGATCATGTTTGGCACATCTCAGTTGGTATAGTTTGCTCTGCCTTTTAGCCAACCTGCTTCAGCTGCATTCTGTGGATGCTCTTTATTTCCGGTCAACCTTCAGCTACAACGCCTGCACCATGAAATAAAGTAGCTGGTACTCGTGTTTCTGTCTTCCTTCTGAGATTTAAATGGCCCGCAGCAAAGCTCAATGGGGGAGACAACCTTTCTGTCATCCTGTTGCAGTTTCTTGTTGTTCTTTTTGACAGAGGGAGCTCTCATTACCTCCCTGAGGCTTCTCAAAATGGGCTGCCTTACTACAGCGTGTAAACATTTTTTTTATGCATGATTGTGGCAAAATGCCATCTCTGAGAGTGGATTAGCCCGAGCTTTTGAATTTTTAATATAAAACGATGATGGTAATTCTGTGTCTGAAAGTGAAATTTGCTAATCAGATACCACTTACATAATGCTCCATGCTGAAAAGTATAGTGCTACATTTAACTCTGCTGAACCTGTCCGCGGACACCTCACAACATCTGCCCTGTAGTTTGGCACCATGGCAGTGACAGAGTGCCTCACACTTTAATCTGATATAGATGGCAAACAGAGGTGATTTATTTGTTGGCTTGAAAGCCACAAAGCGCAGCATCCCATCCCAAACCAACTCACCTAATTAACCTAGCCCGTCTTCCAGGCCCATTCTTAAGTGTCCAGGTCACCTGATCCGCAAACCTCTGCCTAGGCCTTCCGGGACACTTTTCGCACTCCCACCAAACAATGGAACCATGCATAAACTCAGGCAGTCCTTTTTGTTCATGTGCAGAAGTGATGCTCTGTTACATAGTTCCGAAAGAGCGTAACCTAGCAGGAATAGAGATTACTTCTGGGTGAGTCCTTCCTATCCTGCCTCATCGGCCAAAGGGGGGTATGTCCTCCACCCCCATGGCGACTTCCATCGCCAGAAAAATGTCTGTTGGTAGTACCAGCTCAGGCCGGCTGGATTAGCTGGACACGGGCCACAATCTTGCTGCAGTAACCCCCGGAGGGGAAGGAGCTCACCAGTCTTTCATTACTGTGCATTTGTCTAATATCAGGTTTTGCCTTCAGCCAACAAATTCACAGGAAAACCTAATATAGAGTTGGCACAATGAAAATAAATGAAAGCTAAGGGTGTGAGGGGTACCATATCACAAGGGCAGGGCATATTCTTTGCTGAAGTTCATAAGGGGTAATCTACAATAGAAAACCCCCCATGCCGCATCAATTCCCTCAGTATGTACATTCATACATTTATTTATTTATTCAAAAGACCCCACTCCCACAAGAGTAACATTTACATGCCTACAAACAGCCTTCATCTATGGGCAACCCTGATCCAAATCATAAAGTTATGTACTTCCATGGCCTCTTCACAGATTCAAATCTAAATTTTGGATATACCTAGTTTTTCCTTGCTGATCTCTGGCAATTTACAATTATTCGAGGCAAAATGTTTTTGTGTCATGTTGTTGTCAGCTTTGTAACTAGTGACTAATTCAATGACATGGCCTTATTTGTATCAGCCGTCTATCTGGTACTAGGTTTCACTGAACACAAGCCTTTTCAGCTGAACCAAGGAAACCCCCTTTTTGATCTCTCTGGGAAGGCTCGTCACCTTCCCCAGAGGACAGGAAATCTCCCACGGGTAGCTGGGTTTGAGTGCTTGAAAGGTCAGCCCTGTCGGGACAATAGAGAACTTACTCCAGGGTGGGTACTACTAGTGACTCTTTGATGTATGTCAGACAAAAGAGAGGGCAGAGTTCGAGGCAGGAGTAGAGTACCAGTCCACACAAGAGTCCCACCATCTTGGAATCTCCCAGGGTTCTCAGACTTCCTGTGCTCTCTCCACACTTCCTGCAGACAAAGCACTCTGCGACTGACATGACCATGCAAAAGACTCTGGACACAGCATCCAGGATTGGATATTTACAGGAGGCTGAAAGGAAAAACTATCTGCTGTGGCAGATTGCCTGTTTAAAAGGGTGAGACAACTCTCCTTTGATAAATTGTATTTGTGCTTTGACCGACTCGACCACTTCAAGAAGATGACTCAACCATCTGCTGCCTCTCTGCTGGATTACATTGCTACACTGGACCGTCTCAAAATGACTCGGTTCCATTGAAGCAATCGTCTTGCCTGCCAAGTTGACCCATAGGGAAGCCTGACTTGCTCTTTGTCAACACTGTCTTGAACTGTGGAAAAGTACCTAGAATACGGTCTTAATGTTGAGACCCAAGAACAAGTAGTGGTTCTGTCCACCTAGCCTGCCTTAAAGTGCCCGAGTGACATTTAAGACAAGACCCCATACCTTTTTAAATACATCTTCATGAATATGATCATCACACTTGAAAATATTGCCTGCCTCCCCAGCTTTCAGACCTACTGTCAAGACTTGATGGTCGTGTAGCCGATGAAACCTCTGTCCCCAAGTACCACTCGAGCAAACAAGAAATTACTGCCCGAGCGGTCCTTGAGGCCACAGGTGGTGATCTTCGTCATCCGCAACAAGGAATGCCTGAAGATGCCGGAAGGTGCCCCCTATGACCGCTGTAAGGAAAACACGAGGTTAGGTCAAAAACACGGAACCCCAGACTTGCATATATGACTGTGTAATAAGTCTAGAATAAGGCTTACCCTTAAGAGTTGGTCGGGACTTAATAATGGTGTAAAGAAGTTTGTCAGAGGCAGCCGGCAAGGGTGACGAGATTGATGAAAACACCACCTTACGTAGAAGCCAGAAAACGTAGATCAATCAGTTGAAAAAGTGCGAAATCCAAGAACATAGTTCATAACAAAGGGCAATCCAAATAGCAATCCAGGGACGGAAATGTGGTCGAATCCAGTAGAAGAATAGTTCCAAACAACGGTACCGTGAAGGAAGAAGCCAAAATCAGAGTCCAAAAATCAATCCGAGGTCAGTGGTAGTAAACTTAGTCCGTAGTCCGTAACTCGCCCAACAGTATCAGCTGTGAAGCGTTGAAGGGCAGTCGGCGCGTCCCTTTTGAAACGCTGACTGGTGATCACATGACTTCCATCAACCGTCACGTGATCGAGCGTGCTGAAGGAGGAGCTATCAGGTGCCGGCAACGGAGACGTTGTAGAATGCCCGTGGCGCGTCTCCATGGCAACTGCCACCGCCGGAATGGAAACCAACGCTGAGATGGCAAAAACCGGCGTCGTTGACCTTGTCCCATTCCTTGCCGGCAAGCCTGCAGGGGAGAGTGTGTTTTGTGAGATGTGTTCATGGAACGTAGGGGCGTGACACCTACAGTGCCTCTTTTCATATTAAAGTCTGCATATCCTATGTCTTCTCTCATAGGGGTGTGTTGTAGTTGTTTGTTAGTGTGCTTATGCGTTTATTTAGAAATTAAATGTTGAGCCTTGGTTAGACATTCTTTTATGTTGGCACCTCATTACTATTGCTGTTTCTACGCTTCCTTGGTAGCTCATATCCCTTCTGAAGTGTATATCCTGTCCTCTACCTAAGTTACCACAAGAGGCGAAGGAGGTATATCTGTTGGGCTGTGCCTGGTGCACCTTTATGTTTGGGATTACTTCTAGCTCAGTAGTAGTAGTAGTAGTATGAGGCTGAGTAGGGGTTTCATCCACTACTCATCCTGTGCTCCTGCAGAGCGGTGGTCCTTTTGTCGCAAGTACAATTATGCTTGAGATCTTGGTATTAGATGTCCCATTAATGCCAGGATACTTTTTGATCCCTTTGCAGTTGGGTGGAGCAGCAGGTCTTACCATTGCCTATTGTTATCATACCTGTTTCTAGCTGCACCTAATTTGCACTGTATCTTGCACAGGACCCCAACAGGTGCGTTGTGTGATGGAGGATTTTGCTTCAATAATACTCTTCAAGGCACGGGGGGTTGAATGCCCTCTTCCTGACGGCCATCTTGATCCCTGCTTAAGTTGCACATTTTCCGGCTTCTCATGAAACAGTTATGTAGCATGGTTTCAGAGTATCCCACTAAAATATACACACTGTGGTTTACCTTCCTTATACCACGTGCTGTACTGTGGCGAGCAATGCAGTTTGTTAGAATGATTTGTAATCTTTTACACATATTTATTTATTTATTTATTTGTGTATGGTTTGTTTAAACCTTTACAAAAAGAGATCACATAGAAAACGAAGAAAAACGCAATAAATATTACATAAGCAATCATTTTAAAACTACGGTAATACATTGTCATCTGATTTTCCTAAAAACAAACTTAATATCATAATTTTATGAATTTATGAATTTAAAATTTCATAGTACAACATATCATGAAAGTGCACAAAAATTCTTTAAAAAGGCAATAATTCTTAATTTCAGGACCGTTGAGTTGTTATGTCGAATCTGGAACCATAACAACTCAGTATCTACACAATGTAAGTAATTTATAAATTGCTCAAAATATCGTATTCGTTCTTTCAGGAGTGCTGGACAAAACAAAATAAGGTGCTTCAAAGTTTCTTCCACCCCTTCTTTTTTACAGTATTTACACCAGCGCCATTCATCTTTTAGCATATTCCATCTTTTTAAGACATAGTTAGTTTTAAGCACATCAAAGCGGATTCTCATATAAGTATTTCTAAAATTTCTTGACGGATATTTTTCCAAGTAATACTCCAACCGGGGTTTAAATTTCCAGCATGAATAGGCTTGATTCGCAGTTTTAGATTGCGCTACTGCGTCCATAGTCTGTTGCCAATCATTACATTTCAAGATGTTTTTTACTTTCAGAGGATTATTAGCGAGCAGTTCAAGAGATATACCTGCATCCCCCAGGATTTCTTCAATTTCTTCTTTCAAATTTGTACAAAACACGTTTGTTTTATCTTTCCCTGCTAGGGTGTAGAGTGAATTTATATTGATCAATGAACATTTCCTCCATAATAGTATTTTCTTCCACACAATAATAGATTTCAACGACTGTAAGCCAAATTCGTATCTGATTATTTCAATCGATATACACTTGGCAATAAAGTATAACACACCTTTCCAAATTACACTTTCTAATTTTTTCATCAAGTCAGTTTTTTCCAGGTCATAGAATTCTAGACCATATACTAATTTAGGAATACCAGACATGGTGTAAAACTGTTTTAGTGGTATAGCTGTAAATCTCCCAAATTTTGCGTCAAATTTACTCATCTGTCTTAAATTCATGTCAGCTTTAGTTTTTAGATGTCTTTTCACAATTACCATGGAACCGTTGCCTGTAAAATGGTATCCTAAGTATTTAAAAGACTTTTGACAAGTAATTTTTTTCCCTTGACAATACCAAGATAAACGTGAAAGATTTTTACAACACTTACCTAGACACATAATCATTGTTTTATCCACATTGATTTTTAACCGAATGCTAGCGATAAACTGTACAAAAGCATTTATGAGTCTCTGCAAACCGACCTTAGTGCAATCGAGAAGTAAAAAATCATCAGCATAAACTAGCCATTCTATAGTGATACCACCTAATTTGGGTGCTATCAAACCTTTCCCTTTCATTTCATAACCCGGTCTGCAAACATAAAGGTTAAATAAAGTGGCAGCGAGTTTACATCCCTGTCTCAGCCCATTTGGAATTACCTGTTCAGAAGATAACTTCCCTTCTGAATTTAGTCTGATTTTAATTTTAGTGTTAGAGTATAGCTCTATAATCATTTCAAGGAATCGCTAAATCTCTTAACATTTCCCATAGCGTGTGTCGGTCCACCAGGTCGAACGCTTTAGAGAGGTCCATTGCCGCCACAAAAATTGTGGCACCTTGTGTTTTGAGAGCTTTAGATTGCAGACTTTTCAATACCAAACCACCACAATCTGTGCCCAATTTCTTTCTGAAACCAATTTGTTTAATATCAAGGATTTTACATCTGCTAATCCAATCGTCCAATTCTTTTAATATAATAGACGTAAAAATCTTATAGTCAGGGTCGGATATTGCTATAGGCCTATAACTTTCAGGAGCAGACCTCAGGCCTTTTTTATATATAGGAATCACTATGGGGAGCTGTTAATATGTAAATGACCACGCTTCACGCTGATGCTTGTCTTTATAGAGAGGCTTTATTTCTTTAGTTCATCCAAGAGAAAGGCCCCCAGCTGTGGCTGTCCTCCTGCTCTCAATCCTCTCTCTCTCTGCTCTTAGAATATGGAACCTTTGCTTAATCATAACAACAAAGGTTCCTTGGTAACTAGGTTACATGGCAGCAGCTGAATTGATGTGATTGTAAACTCAATGAAGTAAATGTAACCACCTCCTAACACCTCCCTTCCTTTTACCAAAATATAAGTATTTGCCTAAACTAGATAATAGATTTCATTGAACATAAGTAGTTCATTATTTACATAGTATCTGATACACCGCTATATGAAGAAATAATTAAATTGCTTTAAATACCTTGCAGTGCAGTTACAAGTTGTTGTTTACCTTTTTGCAAATTGCTATCCTCTCCTTGTTCCAGACCCCACCCCCTTTAACAAGCACCGAAGATCCCAAATCTTTAACAACTTGTTTGGGCTGTGAAAATATGGATGCACCTTTGCGCACCTTGGTGGGAAGTTTGATCTTGATCCAATCACCTTCCTCAAGACTGAATTCTCTACAAGCATTCTTCCTGTCATATTGCTCCTTGGATCTGACCCCAGATTCAAATATCTTCTCTCTCACTCCCTCCAGATCTATTCCTACGAATTTTGACCTTCCCATCCAGCCTGGATACATGTGTGAGTTAGGTTTCCTCCCTCTTAATAGTTCAAATGGGGATACACCCGTAACACTGTGTGGTGCTAGTCTATATTGGAATGTTCTCTCCATTATGGTCCTGATCCAGTCACCTCCTGTTGCTACCGCAATTCTAATTGCATCCATGAGAGTGCGGTTGAAGCGTTCTACACACCCATTGGTCTGGGGATGATATAATGAAGTGGTTACTTGTTCTATTCCATGGTTACTCAAGAACTCTCTAAATTCCTTGGAAACCAATTGGGTCCCATTATCTGATAAACACTTTCTGGGGAATCCCTCTCTCCAAAATAATTGCTCCAAACATTTAATGATGCTACTGCTGGATATGTCTCTTAGTGTAAATATTTCGGGCCACTTGGATAATAAATCTATGACAACCAGTACATAGGTGTCTCTCCCACCCTTGATATTGAAAGGCCCTAGTAAGTCTAAAGCAACCTCATCCCATGGAACTGTGGATGGCTTTCTAACAGTCATGGGTACTTTTTGAATCCTGAGACCCTTATTACCTTCAATGCAATCACAACAATTGTTGACCACTTCTTCAGTGTCTTTGTCAAGATTAGGCCACCAAAATTCTGCTCTAACCAAGCCTTTGGTTCTAGGCAGTCCCAAATGCCCAACATGAGCTAGCTCAATTATTAATTTTCTCATTTTAATAGGTACAACCATCTGATGTCCTCTATGTAAGTATCCTTTATCAATCCAGAGTTCTTCCTTAACTTTGGCAAACCCGCCTAAATCACCAATATAGTTTCTTATTCTGTTCTGCGTCACCAATGTTAAAACTCTCTGGTACAATTCATCCTCTGAACATGCATTGTCCCACTCCTCTTTCTTTACTGACTCATGAACCTGAAATATTTCAACACCTTTCTCACGAGTCAGAGGAGACTCCTCAGACACTGTTTCTCTCACTACTGATCTGGATAAGGCATCAGCAACTACGTTGGTTTCACCACTAATGTGAAGCATATCATATTGCAGGCCTTGTAGGGATGTCACCCACTTCATGATGCGTCTGGAGACTCCCTCCAGACCACCTTTGGTAAATATTCCTATTAGGGGTTTATGGTCTGTACATACTGTGAATTCTCTGCCCCACAAATATCTTTTGAACTTTTCCACTCCCCAGACACAAGCCAATGCTTCCTTTTCTACCACTGAATATCTGTTCTCAGGTCCTTTGAGAGATCTAGAGGCAAATGCTATGGTGTGTAAGCCCTCCTGATCTTCCTGCATTAGGACTGCCCCAATACCATAGTCACTTGCATTCACAAATAGTAATGAATGTCTACTTTCTTCAAACGTTTTCAAGATGGGTGCATTGACTATAGCATCTTTAATCTTACCAAACTCTTCCTCACAAGATTCATTCCACTTGAACGTAACACCTTTACGAGTCAACATCCTCATGTTCCTTGACAAATTTGCCAACCCTCTAACAAACTTGCCATAAAATTCAACCAGACCTAGAAAAGATAGTATATCTGCTTTGGATTTTGGTGCTTCCATCTTGCGAATAGCTTCTATGGCCTTTTCTTTGGGTTTGATCCCTTCACCTGTAATTTCATGACCTAGATATTCAACTTTGTCAGTTTTGAATATGCATTTCTCTAACGATACTGTAAGGCCAGCCTCTTTGAATATGTTCAACACTCTCTCTAACCTTTTATCATGTTCTGCTTCATTTTTCCCACATACTAGCACATCATCCTGGTAACACATGACACCTCTCTCTCCTCCCAGTAATCTGTACATGACGTTCTGAAATACACTAGCTGCTGAAATCAATCCAAATGGCATTCTTATACATCTGAAAAGGCCAATAGGGGTAATGAAAGCTGTGAGATCTCTCGAATCAGGGTGTAATTCTACTTGGTGATATGCAGATTTGAGGTCAATAAGAGAAAATACTTTGGAATCAGACACCCCTGCCAATAAATCATCTATTCTGGGTAAAGGAAATTTGTCAGCCACTACATTTTTATTCAGGTGTCTAAGGTCTATGCATATCCGCAGAGATCCACTGTTCTTTCTCACTATTACAATAGGACTAACCCACTCTGAGGAATCAATTCTCTCTATCACCCCTTCACTTTCCATTTTATTCAATTCACTCTCTACATCTTTTCTCAGGGCCAAGGGAATGGTCCGTAATTTGGCAACTTTGGGAATGGCATCCCTTTTCAAACGAAGTTTGTGCACAAATCCCTTCAAGCACCCTAACTTAGTGCCACTCATATGCCCTCTGGCCCCTTCCATAACAATGCTCGAGACCGATTTTCCACCGGATTTTCCACCTTCAACAGTCAAAACCTGTTCTGGGTGGCTTGCTTCAAGTCTTATCTTGAGCTCTGCCTGATCGCTCCAGGACAACAGCTCTCCACCTCTGTTGGCTACATGGATAGTCCCTAACGCCTTCCTGTCTTTGAATTGGAGCTCAGCTTCAAAGCACCCTAAAATTTCTATGGGCACATCTCCATAAGCATTTGCTCTGACTACATTCTCCCACAATGTACAACATCCAAATTTCTCCTTCCACACTTGCACACTTATCAAAGTATAATCTGCTCCACTGTCCATGAGCATTGATACTGGCACCCCTCCAACTAACACAGTTGCATATGGTTTCTTTTTCTTGACCTTCCCATCAATGGCATTGACTGAAAATATAACTTCTCTACCAGCATCATCAATTGATATAAATTCTTGATCTGCATTGACTTCATGTATTTGACTTGGGGCGGTATAAAAATTCCTACAGCATCTAGCCATATGTCCTCTGACCCCACATTCATTACATATAATGTTTGATGCATAACATTCTTTGTCAGATGCTTTGTGATATAGACTCCCACATCTGAAACACCTCCTAATTGATGCACCTCTAGGATAACCAGAGTCCCTGCCACCCCTGAATGTAACATTCTCACTGGGCGACCCTCTGGTAGATGATCCTTGTCCCCATGCTCTGGTAAAGGGACCTTGGCGACCCTCAGGTCTCCTACCCATTTGCCAAGTGCGACGCGCAGTTGCCGCACCTCTCTGCATCACTCTCGAAACCTTATGTATGGCAGCTTCATTGTCATCAGTTTTGGGCTTATCTTGAGATGTATTATCCACTTGAAGCATTTGTATACATTTGTCTGTGTGTTCTATCATTTTCGCTATCTCAATTGCTCTATCAAGAGAAGGATTTCTTTCCTTCCATAACTCCTTCCTGATGTTATCATTAGAACACTTAATCATGAGTTGGTCCCTGACATGCTCATCTCGACAATGGTCAAATCTACATTTGATGGCTAAACCTCTAAGAGCAGTTACAAATTCCTCAATACTCTCTCCAGTTTTTTGAGTTCTCGTGGCAAATTTGTACCTTTCAAGAATTATATTTTCTTCAACACAGTAGTGTTTGTCTAATTTTGCTAATGTTTTCTCATATGGACCCCCATCAGGAATGTCTGGAGGTTCTGGTAGTTTTTTGACCACTTCCTGTCCTGCGGCACCTAAACAGTGAAATAGGAGCGCCTCTTTGCGCTCATTGGAGAAATTGGGTCCAAATGCTGCCAGTGCATATTTTTGAAAACCCTCTTTCCAGTCTATCCAACGCACTCTGGGCTCACCTGGTGTAGGCAGGAAGAAAATTGGGGCTGGGACGTTTGCCATGTTGTGAATTAATTAATGTCACCCCCAGGTAGGAAACCTTACACAGCCACACTGTCACTTACTTGTACTTAAATTTTATAAGGTGTGATTTCAGGTGGAACCTGTGCTGATATTGTCAGCGCTGTCTGTGGTAGTTGCAATTTGTGATCCACAGGTCAGCCTCCTCCGTAATCCACAGGTGATCCAATTTGTGATCCACAGGTCATCCAACCTCCTCAATATTCGTGCTCAGCTCCAGTATGCTTTTATGGTTCTCTCCACTGCCAGGCACTGACTTCTTTCTTGGTGCTCCGCTCCAAAATGCGCTTTGCTGGTTTACTCCGCTCCAGGAGGATGGCCGTGTTTCTCGCCTGCTATTACACAACACATCTAGTGTAACACTCCGTCCATTTGCATACAAACTGTAATCAATATTGCTGCAGTGTTGCTGCTGCTGGGGGCCTTTTCTCCTTGATCCCATCCTCGTCGCCAATGTTAATATGTAAATGACCACGCTTCACGCTGATGCTTGTCTTTATAGAGAGGCTTTATTTCTTTAGTTCATCCAAGAGAAAGGCCCCCAGCTGTGGCTGTCCTCCTGCTCTCAATCCTCTCTCTCTCTGCTCTTAGAATGTGGAACCTTTGCTTAATCATAACAACAAAGGTTCCTTGGTAACTAGGTTACATGGCAGCAGCTGAATTGATGTGATTGTAAACTCAATGAAGTAAATGTAACCACCTCCTAACAGGAGCTTCCATGATTCTGGTATTAATTTGTTGGTAATTATGTCAGAAAACAGTATATATAAAATTTCTCCCCACAGGTGAATATCAGTTTTCATTATCAAACTTGATAAATTATTTGGCCCCAGGGCTCCCGATTTTTTAGCTTTCCCAATCAACTTCGATATATTGTGAGGCGAGATATCCAAATCCCATTTAACCGTTTCCTTTTCTTGTATAGTGTTGGTATTCAGTATATTCTCATCACAGGATACCTCATATAAAGCTACAAAGTGCCTTTTCCACATATCTTCGCTGATTTGCGCAGGATCTCTTTTTGCGTAATCAAAGTGTCATTTAGCAATAACCAGAAATTGGAAGTATTTTTACTTTTACATATCGCCAACATTTTTTCGCCATCCATTTGATCTCTGTACACTTTACGAGCAATTTGCCAGTTTTCGTATGCTTGTTTCAATTTTTTAATTTGAATACTTTTCTTTGCTATTGGGTCGGATCCATTTTTTAGCATATGAATTTCTTGTCTCAACTCTTTTTTTTTAGATAAGGTCTGATTGTCAAACACATGTATGTGTGTCTTTTTCTTAGAGTTGCTTATTTTGTTTATATATGATTTTGTGTAATTGTATTTATATAATGAGTAAACCCATTAGCTGACAGATTTATTATTTTCTCTTCATTCGACATGTATCCCCAGTTTTTATGCAATGCCGAAGTGAATTTTTTTGTTTTATTGTAAGACCATCAAATCCTCGTACCTTTGATATTGGTAAGCATTTCTTCATCATAGACTGAATATTTATTTAAATTTTCAGTGTGTGGAATTTCAATTGCAAGTAAGTTATGGTCACTTGTAGGCATTTCTACCACAGTTAGCTGTGACATAAAGCATTCCAAACCTTGAGTTACAAAAAGATAATCTACTATAGAGCCAAAACCCCTCGCGTGCCATGTCTGTTTGTCGTTGTGTATTGTGGTTAAACCCATAATTTTCAAAAGTTCAACCAAATCGCACCTCTTCGTTTACTGCTAGGTAACATGGATCTTGATTTATTGTCTGCCGCATCTATATCCCATAACAACTCATCAATCTCCACCTTGTTGAGATTGCAATCAGCATTTAGGGCCCCAGCAAGTAACACAAAATTATTCGACATAGATTCCCTCCATACATCAATTTTGTTTGTAAGAGTGTTCATTTCTTTCAACAATTGAATTTCAGTGTATTTAGGAGGGTTCCAGTAAATATTAATAGTACATACATTAATACGAGTATTTCCTAATTTGATGTTACACGTAACAGCAAGGAAGATTTCTAGTTCTGCCCATACATCTACATTCACCGGATCCAAAGTGAATTTACACGCAGTAAGTAGGCCACCCATAGGTCTTCCTTTATCGCCTTTTACCGCGTGTATCTGCCAAGTGTAATAGTTCTCCCAGGGCAGTTGTGTGGTTGCCCAAGTTTCTTGAAAGAACACAACATCAAAGTTACTCAAAAAATCAGTTACTTCTGTGTTATGTAACAGCTGTGAATGACCTCTTGAATTCCAGGATGCTATCGAGGCTTTACCATTATCGCTAAAGTGGCTTCGCCTAAGTCTTTAGGGATTCAATTGCATTTTTTAAAGCAAGGGTCAAGCCTTTCAGTTCCACCTTGTCAGAGCGTACATCAACCATTTCCGATGTTTTATTTATTTCTGAGTTGGAATAAGCGTTTCTCCCCTGAGTCGAATTATTACGACCTTGCTTACGGTCAGGACAATTATATTGATATATGTCAAAGCCTTTGCATTGCAAAGTTTCGGCTTCTTTCAGCAACTGCAGTCTGACTAACGCTGATGGAATTACCAATCGAACGTAGTCAAATCTTTTTCTATGAATGAAGTCTACCAAAACAATTTCAGCAGGGGATATCATCTCCAGTGTCGGGATCATAGCAAATAAGGACATGATATAGGGGTGGTTCAAGGTTAGCATTCTACCCTCTGGAAATAATGTAGTGAGTATTAGACTTGGTAAGTCAGCCTTAGTTGGGTTTTTTAAATCTAGTACTTCATCGTTGTCTTCGTAATTTTCATACCACTTTTGTGTATTTCTCACTTCTAAGTAAGGTTTAATATCTTCAACTGGATTTTTGTTGAAATTTTGTTCTTCAAGAATTTTTCTTACTCTCTTATTACTATCTTGTTGATTAAGAGTCTTTTCAGCCTCATTTTCACCTTTACCATTAGCACATTCGATCTTCGGTTCTAGATTGTCATTGATATCTTCTAATAGTGCGTTCAGGATTTCACTATCAGAAATTCGCGTTTCATTTTGCATCAAGGTATTGTCCTCGCTAGTTCTGTCATTGCTAGTGGTTTGTTTCGGGCTAATATTTTCTTGTATATTTTTTTGCTGTTGCATACATCCAGAATTGGCCGAAATAATTGGACCACACGGTTTAATCTTGAGACTTAGATTCGAGTTTGAGACTTGTTTGACGTTATGGTCTTCTAAAATCGTGATTGGGCCTACAGCAGTGCCTCCCAGAGAATCATCAGTCTCAGTTGTCATGTTTTTAGATTTCGACATTGCTATTGGTTTTGTGGCATTGGCTTTAAACATTTCAAAGATGTCGGTTATGCCAGATTTTAATGAGGACAACTGTGAAGCGATATCTAAGGATTCCTTTTTTCTTTTCATCGTTTCAGAGATGGTTTTTTCAGAGGCGTAGTATTTTTCCTGCTGCCCATACTGGGTAGCATTAAACTCATCACCCCTTACATTTGTGGCCTCTTCCATATCTGTTTGTTTTTTTGTCTGTTCCGTCTTGTCCGGACTGGTTAGATCTTGCCGTTCCGTTTCTATCATATTTTTAAAGTTCACATCTCTTAGGAATTTACGCGATGTCTTAGCAAAATGCTTGTTTTTGTTTTGCATCTGTAGTAGCTTTTTTTTTTCTTTTTTCGATATATTAGGTTTTTCTCCTAGTTTTTCACCGTTTGACGGTAAGCAATGTTCCTGAGTCTGGACCGATGTCTTGGTCCCTGGTAAGTTTATTTCGATTGGATTACCTTGTGTCTGCGAGTCTTCTATGACAATTGCTATGGGAATAGATATTTTTTCTGAATTCCTAGGATTCTCCTCTGTTTTTTTATCATTTGATGTTATCACTGCGGGTTTTACTACAGGTTTGGCTAGGATTTCATTAAGCTTAGCCGGTACCTGCTGTACCGATATGTTAATTTGTAGTAATAGATCCATTTGTCTTTTTAATTCACTCAAGATTAGGCGGTTGAAAATCCCCATCAAAGTACAGATATCTGTATTATCTGTTTTATCCAAAAATAGCTCATTATTAGAGTCTCTTCCATTGGAGATTTCTGAGACAGAGGTATCATTCGGTTGAAAGGTGTCTAATTCAGCTGTTCTGAATACATTAGGGTTGTCGTCATACTGTTGTTCAATTGTATCTACTTCCCTTTGTGTGTTGGCTAACTCGTTCCACAAACCTTTCAAAGCCTCTTTTTGAGGAAGGTCAGTTAGTTCTTCAGCAAATAGGGACTGCAAGTTAACATTCAATTGTAACTTCTCAATTCCCTTATCTTTGCTTGCTTTCAAATTATTTGAACAATTAATCGCACATTCTATTAATGCCTCTTCCTCATCAGATTGTTGCAGAGGGAGCGGTAAGGCAGCAGCTCGCGCTACACTGGCTCTGCGCGTGGATACTGCCGCAAAGAAGTCCGCCCGTGGGTCTTTCATGACAGTTGGGAGTTTAGATCTTTTGTTTTTCATAATTACAATTCCCTTTTTTGTCAAAAGAAGTCAACTTTTAACACCCGTAATCCGTAGTTACCTCTTTATTACCTGTGCTAGCCTCGATCTAAGTTCCTTGAAAAGATGTTCAGCTGAAAAATGGCTATCGTAGTGTAGCTAACTGTTAACAGTGAACATAAACAGTCCTTTGTCGTCCTTCGAGGTGCGCGCGCAGGTGCGCTGCACCTTGGGTAGTTATAGAGTGTGGGTGGGGTTAAAGGGGGGGTGTCACACAACACCAGACCAATGGGAGCTGCCTAGAAAAAAGGAAAAGACCCTTTTGAAGTAGTTATAGAAACACAGGCAGTTTGTAAACAGGCTTGTAAACAGGCAGTCCATTAAATGTCCATTAACTAACACACTCTATGCAGGTAGTCTCTAACCAACTTTCATCTGTCACCTCCAGGCAGCTTCCTGTGTTGCACGATGAGACGTCCTCCTTCTATTATTCGTGGAATCTGCACGCTGAGTTCTAAGCGGCGCTGGCGCATTCACACGAACGGCAATTCACTCCAACGGCAATTCCCCACAGTAAACAGTCCTTTGTCGTCCTTCGAGGTGCGCGCGCAGGTGCGCTGCACCTTGGGTAGTTATAGAGTGTGGGTGGGGTTAAAGGGGGTGTGTCACACAACACCAGACCAATGGGAGCTGCCTCCAGGCAGCTTCCTGTGTTGCACGATGAGACGTCCTCCTTCTATTATTCGTGGAATCTGCACGCTGAGTTCTAAGCGGCGCTGGCGCATTGACACGAACGGCAATTCACTCCAACGGCAATTCCCCACAGTAAACAGTCCTTTGTCGTCCTTCGAGGTGCACATATATATTTTCTTATGTCTTCTTTTCACTTTAGAAAATTAATCAACATTTGCTCAACATGTTTCTTTGAGGAACTATTATGTGTTGTGACCTAGGTTCCTCAAGTGATTTGTGTAATTACAAGCCAGTGTTATGAAACAGATAAGTTGTTTAGCTCTCGAAGGGCAAACAGTGATAAATAATTGGACCTTTCTGTAGGGAGCAAAATGTGCACTCGCCACTAGTCATTGGCTACTGTATATGATTCTTGGAGAGTAAGAAATGGAGTGCTGTGTGTATGTATAGAATTGACATGGCGAGTGAACTCTTTCTGGCAGGCTAGTAGCTTGCAACCTGAATGTTTGCCCCCTGTCTTTCTGTACAAGTAGAGCTGGGAATATATGTGGTCAAGTGCCAAACCAGTCTCAATTCCCAACTTTATCACTCAACAAAAGTGTGTGATTCTGGGCAAATATTTTATTTTCACAGGGGCTCGGTTTGGCTGTAAATATAGCATTCATTCCTCCATACAGAATAACCGTTACTAGCACTGTGTCTGGCGTAATTACCGCCATATTATGAGTACATGTCTGTGTACCAATTCACCTGTCAGTAACAGTAATTCCGCTTGGAGGAGTTCCCACGAAAACCCATTACAGAGTGCTAATTCCGACAATATTTGGTGAAATTGCCATTACTGCAACCAGTAAGTGGAGGAATTACTGAATGTTAATTCTGACAAAAATCTTTACAATTAGTGCCAGACAGAAATAACGTCACTATCAAAATGGAAGCTGCATGGCAGCCATCTTTAAAAATCAATTCCATTGGATATCACCTTTTTTAGCAGCCATCTGAGGCAGAAGGAAAGTGCAACCATGTGAGGAGATAAATCCAAATGAAAAGTGCCAGAAATGTGTCATTGCAAGCCTAAATTCACAGAGGCATAGCTCACCGTACTTGCAAAAGAGGTTGTGGCTCATGCTGACCAGCTTTCTGGGGACGGTAGTCACAAGAGCACACACCAGCCTAAATGCACCATTTTGGCAGAGGTGCACAACAAGGTGGTGGCAGTTGGGACAGTGCCCAGGGACAACGAACATGTCAAAAGCACTAGAACTATCTGAAGGCAAGGGCGCACAGATTCCTGGCACACAGTTATAAAGAGAGAGCAACCACAGAACGAGGCACTGTGGAGCCACCAAACTTGACTCTGGGACTCGTTTCCATGGCATACATCCTGCTGGTTTCTCTCCTGTTCTGATACAGGTGCAAGGTTTCTGAAAAAACTGAGTGAAGACTGGCGAGCAACTTTAAGGGGTATGGCATGAGTTTGCAGTGGTCGGCGTACAAACATTTCAGCACAAGGGAGGAGACAGGAATTGGGGTCCTCTATGCTGCCAGTGTCTGTCATGCCTGTGCCACTGGCGCACACATTGGCAACCATCATGGACTATTTGGAACTCATTTATCTTCATAATACTCTTTGAATAACCCATATTCACATTTTGGTCCGTAATTTCCATTTGCACAACTTTGGTACTTTCTTATTTAATTCAGCTAACTACATGTACCATAATGCACCACCATAATGCACCTTGCTACAGTTGGCTATTCCCATTCATCAGTATTGGAACCACAATCCCCAGAAGCCCGAACGATCAGTGCTGCTTCCACCTTCTCAGGACCAGAGAGGGAGGAGGCAGATTGCCTTCAGGTGTGCTGCTCCAGGTGCTGCCAATTAGCCTGCCTCAGTACAGGGCAGGGCTGTATTTAAGCAGCTGCCTGCAGGGGCTCAGTCTCTTGCATTAAGAGTTCTCTCAGCACCTTTTTTGCCTTGAGCCTCGATTTGAATGCTGTTCCTGTTGCCGTATTATCCTGCTTCTGATACCAGCGCTCCTTGCTGCCCTGCTCCACTGGGCTCCCTGCCCTGCAGCCTGCTACACTCTTCTGCCTGCAGCCCTGGTCCTCTGGGCTCCCTGCCTAGCTGCCCTGCTCCTGTGGGCTCACTCCTTGCTGCCCTGCTCCTCTGGGCTCCCTGTCTCGCTGCCCTGCTCCTGTGGGCTCGCTCCTTGCTGCCCTGCTCCTCTGGGCTCCCTGCCTCGCTGCCCTGCTCCTCTGGGCTTGCAGCCTGCTACACTCCTGTCTGCAGCCCTGGTCCTCTGGGCTCCCTGCCTCACTGCCCTGCTCCTCTGGGCTCACAGTCTGCAGCCTACTACAGCTCTCAGTCCTGCTTCTCTGGACTTCCTGCCTCACTGCCCTGCTCCTCTGGGCCCGCTCCTTGCTGCCCTGCTCCTCTGGGCTCTCTGTCTGCAGCCTACTACAGCTCTCTGTTCTGCTCCTCTGGGCTCCCTGCCTTGCTGCCCTGCTCCTCTGGGATCGCTCCTTTGCTGCCCTGCTCCTCTGGGCTCTCTGTCCGCAGCCTACTACAGCTCTCTGTCCTGTTCCTCTGGACTCCCTGCCTTGCAGCCTACTACAGTTCTCTGCAGTCCTCAACAGTTTGCCTGCACCTTGTGCCATCCGTTACTCCAGCCCTGCTTCCTTTTTTGCAGCCCCCCTGTTTCCTGGCTACTGCTCCTTACTCTCTTCCTTGTTTGCAACCCCCTGTTCTCGATCCCTGTCCTTCTCTTCCTTGAGTCTTTGGTTCTCCCTTAAGTTATCCATTACAGTTATACTGTTTCTGTACAGACACCCACAGCTGTTGTTCCCAGCCATGAGCATACAGAGTGGGCTCCTGTAATAGCAATCTGTGCAGAAGGCTGGAGTTTCCAACGGTCCGTGGAACACTTTCCCATTTTCTGCATACACCCCAAGAGGGAATCCAGTTTGTTTGTACCTTTGTATTCTCTGCCCCTTTTTGTTCACAGCTGCTACCTATTCTTCTTTCTTGTTGAGCTTCCTGCTGTGTGTGATTATCTGTCACATTACATCAGCACAGCCACCCAAAACCTTCCTGGGTGCCCCGTGTCACTCTTGACAGTGTGCCATCCTTGACAGTGTCCACCTCAGGGGTAGGACTGGCTTTGTATACCTCCAGGTAGGCCTCCCGCCCCAGGCCGAGAGGGTTTTCGGCCACCTATTGAGAAGGTCAGATTATTGGTCTTGTCACACGCCTCCACTCTTTCTCCTAAATCGTTGTCTTCTTCCCCAATTCCCTGCACACCATCCGAGCTTGCTTTGTTTCCGGTCACAGTGTACGGAAATGGCAGAAAGCCGACGAACCACATCATGTCTCATCATGTCTCTGGGATGTGCGTCTTTGTTCCTGGCCATGCAGACCAGTGGAGTATGGTCAGTGATCATTTTAAACTTTCATCCAGACAGAAAGCAACGCAGGTTGTCGACGGCCCATATCACAACAAGGGCCCACAGCTATTTTATTGGGTGGGAGTTTCCTGCTGAGGTACATTACTGGTTTTTCTTCTCCCTTTTCGAGCTGTAATAAGAGTGCAATCAAACCAATTGAAGAAGCGCCTGTCTGCAGAACGAAACAATATTTAGCCCTAGAATACACTGTTGAACTGTAATGCATTTTTGCTCCTGTCTCTTACTGTACTCCAAATCTTGTAATGTCACTTCCCGTGATGTCCTCAAGCATGAAAGCATATTCATGGCATTTTCTGTGGCTCATTTGTCTTATGTCTTGTCCATCAATGCCACTTCTGGTGATGTCCCATCATATGGAAATTAGGCGACTTGCCCGTCCTTTGCCGCATGGAGCCCCCTAAATCCTGGGACTGCCCCTTTGTGTAGAAGACCTAATGAATTGCAGTCATGTTTTCCAGCGCCTATCACAACTCATTGTTGTTTAAAGTAAAGCATTCAGAGACATTCCTCTGCTCCCTTGCACACAATCCATACACTCCCCAGCACAGAATGTGCCTTCTTGTTTCGGGAGGATAGCTCAGGGGCGACGTGCTGGCCTTGGAAGCAAGACAACACAGAGCAACACAGGTTCGATCCACGGGTCCGCGCTTAGAAAGCTCTGGGTATTAAGCGCGTTATAAATAACCGATCATAGTACTTCTTTCCTAGAATGCTTGCAGACACTACTTCGCAGAGACCGTGCAAATGCCATTCTTACTCCTTGTGTATCAAATGCGACTCCAGCTGCCTCCTTTGATCTGTTTAGAGTCCTACTTCCCAACAACTTACTAGGCGAGTAAAGATTAAAAATTCCTCTCCTTCTTAGGGGTACACATCTGAAATGCCTTCTCCTCTATAGAAACACAACAGAAACGTCTAACAGCTGACTCTTCTCCTAAATTATGGGTCAACTAAACACCTGGGCAGGAGAGTGCCTGTTTTACACTGCCACCAATGTGGTGATTAAATGCTCATTGGTTTACAGCGGGGGTGGTCACCCATTCTCTGAGCTTGCTTATGGCTTCTGGTCCATCATTACTTCATTTGGGGTTAGGCCACCTGGTATGTTTAATCTTGGCTGCCATGGTCTGCTTGGAATGTTGTGGCTGGGGCTTCAGGTAAGTGCTGCTCTCCCGCTCTCCCTGTCTGGCCCCAGGAAGAGCAGATGCCGCACAGGCCCCTTGGCAGTGCTGGGTGCCACTGGGGTCTTTTTTTCTTCACCGCTCCGCTTGACCACAGGGTAGGCGGGATATTCCCAGCATGGCCATGTTCTTCACCCGGGCCGTACTGCGCATCTGGCCCGGGACTTCACCTATTCTGGGATGCCCGTACTGGGCCCCGGGTGGGCTGTAGCCACCAGGCCATGCTCCGGTTCGAGTCACGGCGACACCTGGCCCAGGTTGGGGTGTTATTTTCAACCAGGCTGCGCCACACACGCGGCCTGGGACATTTTCTTCTTCAGGCCCACGCGGGTTTGCCACAGGGTGGGCAATTGCCTCCCAGTCCACGCTCTCGCTCTGTATCCACCCCGCAGATGCGGCCCCAGGTGCAGGCATTTTCGTTGACCCAGGCCACTACCCGCACGCGGCCTGGGCTGCTTCCTTGCCCCTGCCGGGCTGCAGCTGACAGACGCAGTCCAGCTCGGCAAGTTCAGAGATCCCCCAGTGCCAATTGAGGCAGCGACCCCCTATGCAGCATTAATCTTCTTTTTCCTCTCTTTCTGGGCACTTTCTTGCTTTCTCTGTCTTTCTCTTTTCACTCCCTCCTTCAAGTGTCACTTTTCAACGGTTCCTTTCCTTCTCCCAGGTGAGTTCAGTCCATGCCTGTTGGTTGGCAGGGGAGACCTGCCATTGCCCTTCAATCTCAAAGTTCCATGTGTCTCCCATGGCGGGGAACATGTTACAGTCAAGTGGGTCAGTCTATGTAAAACACATACACATTTAATAAACGCTTTAAACAAACTCCTAATGTATCTTTATTTATTTGTATACTTTCATAACCCCCTATCTTTTAGTGCCCCTTTGGGGGTGGGGGGGTTACACCCCCCCCTTGTGGGAACGTTTCCATCCCAGAAATACACTGGCCAGGCACCCTGAGATCTTAACTTGGAGTGCCTATACTTTGGGCCCGTAGGGGCCCCGGGCCCATCTCAGCAGTGCCTCCAATGTAGCCCCTGTTTTTTTTTCCTGGCCCGGGAAGCCGACTACTAAAAATACTCTGGGCCAGGAAATGGACGAAACCACAAGCACACCACCCCATCATCACAGTCCACCTGCTCTGGTGAGGTGTACTCAATAAGCAACCTGAAATGAAAAGGTTAGTACAGGAGATGGGCCACAATGCTGAGGTCCTTGTTGTTAATAAGGCACAGTACACCACAGGGAAAGTTTAGTTACCCTCATGGGTTTTTATATAAAACATGTTAACTTTTTTAAGCCAGCAAAACATCCTCTTTCTTCATACTAGTCCCATACGACAATTCAGTTTTCCCCTTCATTGTTTAATAATACATTCATCAGAGTAATAGCTACTCATTGCAAAACCTGCTCAAATGAATTAAAGTAAGTTCATATGCACTCTGCCTACGGGCCCCATACTTTCGTTCTCAACCTCCTGCTTCATCACAACCCATTGCCTGCGTTACATCCTCTCAACCCCTTAGCAGTTGCAGTCTGCTGTAACCCAAAACATTTCCCTTTTTCCAGTTATCATAGTCACATACCATGTCACTCAACACACAGTACCTTTTGGTCCTCTGTCATCAGGTCAGTCCTGGATCCTGTCTGTCCTGCTCTGCTGGGGGTGGCACCACGGGTATCTTGTCTGTGGCTATTGCAGCCCTGTTTCTTGTTAGGTGTTTGGGAGCCCCATTCCTCGTGGTATTGGTGATGTTCCCACAGTGCTTTGAGAGCTTTGTGCTTAAAACGGGCTTTGGGAGCCCTTGGGTCCTCTGTGGTGATGCTGTGGTTGCAGGGCTTTAGTAGCCCATTCCATGGCAGTGATGTCATTTAGTTGGGGCTCTGCCAGCTCTAAATGTCTTGTTGGGGTTTACCAGACTATGCTTCCTGCTGACAGCGCAGTAGTTACATTTCCTCTTTTCCTCTGTGGTGGTGTTTTAATTTAAATAGGGTTCTGCCAGTCCTAACTGTTAGTTTGGGCGTATGAGCCCTTGATCTCTCTGCTCGAAGATGCAGGGTTACATTTCCTCCATGGCGGTGTGTGTAAGTGGCAAGAATCTTTGTTGGACTCCACCCAGGCCCACCTACCTGAGTGGAGTCTTATCCCCAGTGGTTCATATCGCATTGTTTCCTCTGAGGCGGTGTGTAAGCGGGAAGAGTTTTTGTTGGAATCTACCCAGGTCCGCCTAACTGGGTGGAGTCTTTTCCACAGCGGTGCATATCGCATTGAGCCCCGGCCACTTAGGACGTTGCAGCTGGGCCACCAGGCAAGTGCTGCTCTCCACCCATCGCCGTCTGGCCTCGGGGAGAGCAGATGCTGCTCGGGCTCCCCGGCGGTAGTGGCGTTCTTGCTGGTGCCACCGGAGTCTTGTGTTCTTCACCGCCCGCCCTGCCTGGCCACTGGGCAGGCTATCCCCGGCATAGCCATGTTCTTCACCCAGGCCTGCACCTCTCACGTGGCCTGAGACTTCACCTACCTCTGGTCCTCCCAGACTGGCCCCCCCACCGTGTCCAGTAGCCACCAGGCCACGCTCCGGTTCGCGGCGACAGCTTCCCGGGCTGGGGTGTTATTTTTACCTGGGTCACACTGCACATGCAGCCCAGGACTTTTTCTTCTCCTGGCCCTCCTAGGTTGGCCACTGGGGCAGACCATTGCCTCCCAGACCACGCTCTTGCTCGGGGTCTGCTCCACACATGCGGCCCCGGGAGTAGGCATTTTCGTTAATCCAGGCTGCTCCCCACACGCATCCTGGGCTGTTTCCTCTTCCCTGCCGGGCTGCAGCTGACAGACGCAGCCTGGCTTGGCAAGTTCAGAAAGCCCTGGGGGACCGCTCGAGGCAGCGAACCCCCCCCCCCCCCCCCGCAGGCACCATTAATCTTCTTTTTCCTCTTTTTCTGGGCTCACTCTTGCTTTCTGTGTCTTTCTCCTTTCACTCCCTCCTTCAACTGTCACTTTTCAATGGTTCCTTTCCTTCTCCCAGGTTGTTGCACTGGATATTAATTATGCCTCCTATTATAACGATTTGTATGTATATTGGCCTACGCCAAGTTGCTTAAGATTGTACGCGAATAACTCTCTACGGCAAGGTCTTGACCTTAGAAATTGATGTAAGCCGCCATTTTGAATCAAGCCTCCATTTTAGGTTAGAACCGCCATTTTGCGGTTTTTCTACAAAGTCACCCTGTAATCTAAAATGGCCGTCTCGTGTGCCCTTGTTCTTGCCTTAACCTCTCCAACCTCTGTAGGAGAGTTAATGTCCAACCTGCCTTCAGGCTACATGTTAGGGTCATTTAGACCTTGTCCTTTGTTGACCGCGGGAGCAGGGGATTACTTGAATTAGCAATGTTAAACTACAAGTATACAAGAACAGTAATGCTATCCGAATATAATATGTGAAACATTTGTTTGGCCTGTTTTGAAACAGTATGTAAAGAATGTAAATGTTAAATTAAAGAATAATGGAGTGTGTTAGTAAATGTATTCAAAAGTAAACCGCATACACGAGATATGTTAATCAGGAAAGTGAACCTGGCGCGACCCTAGCCCAGTGTATGATTAACCTGTAAGAGGGCTGGACATCATTTTACAAATTGTATAAATGTGTCAATGTCCAGCTAGGAAATTCTTTTCACTGCTCACATTGAACCCTGCTGGTGGTCTCTGTGATGTATTGACGCCCAAATAGCTATTTGTGTACTTTGTTGAATACTGTTCAGTTTTGTAATAAAGATTCTGGGAATCTTTACAAGCCTGTGTCGGTGTATTTTCCTTTGCTTGGTGTAACAGCCGTAATATTGTATTTTTTCTGATTCCACAGATGGCGCCCGAGTAGGGACCCTCAAGATTGACTTCGTCTCATTGAAGGTTGGCTCGGCTATTGGAACGGGATCGGACGGTGCCAACAGAAACGGCCACTCTAGACGAGAAGCGAATTCCTCGACGAAACCGCACAATCCGATCCCTGGATGGTGAGCTGTAGCCCGAGACGACGTCTTGACGAGGGTCCATATATTTGAGGTGGGTAAATTTGCCGAAAATCACCAGACACGTGGGTCCTTAGCATTGTCCTTAGTAACCTGATCGGGCCTCCCAGTCCTTTGGTCAGGTGAATCGTGCCCGATTCTTAATCTAACCCTGACAATTTCAATTTGGAGCATTGTATTCGCGAGCACAATTATTTAACCAGGTAACACCAGAACTTTGATATGCCTGGGAAATTGTCTGCCTGCTTTAGGGTATTATTCCGAAGCGACAGACAATCTTTGGAAGATAGCCGTCCGGCACCACAGGAGGGGTCTCCGGCATGTACTATGTACTGTAAGAAAGGCTTTGGTAGTATAGCATTTAATGACTTTTGGCACAGACAAACCAGACATAATTCTAAGCTTCGGTGGCCAACCAATGGTAGTTTTGAAATCCCTCGTATAGAATATTTAGAGTCTGTATTAGTAAAGAAAAAGGCTAGACCTGCAGCATTTGACGGGTTGCACAGTTGGGAAACAGAAGCTTTGCAGCAACAAAAGAGTAGAGCGAAACACATGCGTAGACATATGACAAGTGTCGAAAAGGCACGGTTATATGATCAAAATAAACAATTGGAGTCAGTTAGGAACACGGACAGGGCATTTCAATTAGGCATTCAGAAAATCTACCCTTCAAAGGATTTGCATACGTCAGATGAATTGATTAATAAACTTTTGCATGAACGAAGGTCTGATGCCTCCGCGCCACCTCCATACGTCCCTCCTCCTGGCGCTTTGTCCCTTCCTGTTGTAGTTCCCCCTCCTATAGTTCCTCCGGTCCTCCCTGCTGTTCTTCCTGTTCTTCCAGCTGTCGCCCCTTTGCCTGCCCCCTTACCTTCACCTGTTGTTATTCAGAATGTGCCTACTCTTCCTCTTCCAAGTGATTCTGCATCGTTTGTAGTAGACCAGGGAGCAAGACCAAGGGTTGTGACTCGTAATACTGTGTCCCTAGATAAAAAGAGTGAATTGACTGCTTGGGTTACAAATAGTATGGAGAAGGGTGAACAGGCTGATGTTTTTTCCACACTCGAAAATTTAAAAGATATTCCTGAGAAAAATGTTTTTATCCAAGGATTGGGGACTCATTTGAGTATAATGTGGAATAGACTAAATGATGTAGATTTCCCACAAGGGTTACGGGATTTGAACGCCTTAGCGTTGTCCAGAGATACTGCGAAGAAGGTATATGAGCATGTTGAGAGGATTTTTGAGTATAGGAAGGAGTTGGAGGAGTTATAGAATGAGGAAGTAGATGGTGGTAGTTTAGGTATTATGTACTTACAGAAACGGTTTTCTCCTCATCGAGAATTAAAAGGAGAGGAAGCGCGAATTTGTATAAAGGACGCGATAAGATGGATTTCGGATATGTCGATAACTCCAGATGAAGTATATGACACATATAGTCAGTATATGTTAGAAATGCAAAAGAAAGTGATACAGGTGATGGTAGAGCACCTACAGAATGAGTGTGTAAGAAGAAAGATTTGTTGTCCCGCAGAATTGTTGAGTGTTTATAAGAGAGCTTTTTCGATTGATACTTCTTCGACTGCCTTAGCGCTTGATTTGGTTCTGTTGCTTAGTAAGTGTTCGGAGCTGCCTACTTCTCAGTTGCCTATGAGAGAGGTCCCTCCGATATTTGTCCCGAAAGTTGAGATTGCGACCGATGCTGGACGAGAAATAGTCACCGGAGAAATTCCTGCACATTACGTTTCACAGTTTGTTCACGTCCCGTTTTCAAGACCGGAAGTGAACACCATAAAGCAATCGATTCCCGATATAAGAAAGAATCCGACCGGATTCTATAAAGAAATAGAGTCGGTCTTACAGTCGTCGGTATTCACTTTAAGTGATATTGACCTATTATTTCCCGTACTCCTGCCAGTTGATTTGTGGAAACAGATTAGGACTATAGATGACATACCTGGGTTGGTAGATACATGGGATAACATGATTAGGCTAGACAGAGAAAGACCAGCTGGCAAACAACCATCTCAAGTGATATTAACCTTGCCTGATAGAATTATTGTAAAATTGAAAACTATGGTTCCAGAAAAAAGAATCATTTGGGACAAGCTTACGGCCTGTGTCCAAGGAAAGTCTGAGGGTGCTACCGATTTCTTCAATTGGTTCGAGCAGGTATTCTCAGATTTCAGTGGACAAGACTTAGGCACAGAGTCAGGGAAAAGGTTGTTTGTCGACAAATTTGTACGTGGATTGCTGCCTGACATCCAGTTACAGATTATGTCTTCTGAAAGCGCTTGGCAGGCGAAGTCTCAATCAGAAGTACTGCATATGCCTCAGTACTATGAAAATCGTGTAAATACTGAAAAGGAAAAACTTGAGAAAAAAAAGGGTGACCTGAAAACTAAAGTTTTATTACAGCAGATTGTTAGAAACCCTAGAGGGGGTAATCAATTTAGAGGTCAGTACATTCCACAGGGAAGTGCGCCCTTGGCTTCGGTAACCATTAACCAGTGTGCCTATTGCCGGCAGGAAGGCCACTGGCGCGCACAATGTCCGACCTTACAGCAAAGGTAATTTGGGAACATGGGTAGATGATCCAGAGGTCGTCCAGGTGCAGGGGGCCCTGCCAGAGGTCAGTTTGCACCAGAATCACAGCAACCTCCTTCACAAGATAAGCAAGTTTCGATAATAGAAACATTTTTGATCACCCTTCTGCCGCGTACCTCTCTGAAGAGCTTCCTTTTGATAATATTCTGTTTCGCTCGGATTGCCCGAAGCAGGATTTGGAACCTACGCCTATTCCCGTTCATCAGAAAGGCCCCTACGTTGAGATGGTGGTGGGAAATAGGAAGCATCTATTTTTAGTAGATACGGGAGCACAGAAATGTTCCATTGATCATTCACGGGTTCCAAATATTCCCCTGTCAGGGCAATCCAACGTTTCCGTAGGGTTTTCAGGCACACCTGTAGTTTGTCCGGTCTCTTTGCTGGTACCAATAACACTGGGTCCCTTCACGGAACAGTGTCCATTTCTACTTACCACAAACTGTGGGGAGAACTTGCTGGGGCTAAATTTGTTAAAGGCATTGCATGCAGTAATACATTGTTCTCCGGACGGAATTTGGCTAACAATTTCACCTCAGCAATCACTCGACTCTCAGTTTTTGACTCAACCTTTACCGCCAGAATTTAGTAATGTTCCAGAATGCTTATGGGCAATTGATGATAATGATGTGGGCATTCTTCAAATTGAACCTGTTAAAATGATTTTGAAACATGGAGCAAAATTGCCTCGCATTCCGCAATACAAGATCTCAGCTGAAGGCGAACAAGCTTTGAAATGTATAGTTTCTGATTTTGTACATCGTGGAGTAATTGAGGAGATTATGTAACAGCCCCATTTTGCCAGTATACAAAAAAGGTGATAATACGATTCCCTTTCGTTTTATAATTGACTTACGCGCTATTAACAAAATTGTGGCTCCTCAATTTCCTATCTTACCTGACGTTACAATGATACTAACCATGATTCCAGCTTCTGCCACTCATTTTAGCGTTGTTGATCTTAAAAACGTGTTTTTCAGTATTCCCATACACAAGGATAGCAGGTATTTGTTTGCGTTTACCCTAGGTGGACCCTCCTTTACATTCACTCGTGCACCACAAGGGTACACTGAGAGTCCAAGTATTTATAGTAGGGCATTGAAAGAGCAGCTTGATACCCTCGAGTTGCCTACTACTTGAACGTTACTGCAGTACGTAGATGACCTCCTCTTGGCTCCTGATTCTGAGAGCGCCTGTAAAGAAGGCACCGTGTTGTTGCTTTGACATCAACAAAACATGGCCACAAAGCTTCACTTAAAAAATGCCAATATTGTTGCCAGGAGGTCGCCTATTTAGGCTATCTCCTGTCAAAGGAGGGAAGACCGTTGACACCTGAACAAATAAAGACAATTTCTGGCATGTCTGTCCCAAATACGCAAAAGGAAGTTAGAGCCTTGATAGGTATGGCTTCTTATTGTACATTGTGGATCCCTAACTTTTCATTAACGATTAAACCAATGCTGGCTTTGACAAAGAAGGGCATTTCTTTGCCATTGCCATGGACTTTGGAACACCAGACAGCATTTGATTTGCTCAAATCCGTGCTGTGTTCAGCGCCGGTTTTAGGAACTCGGAATTATGACAAGGCCTTTGTATTGTTTGTGCATGAACGTGATGGATGTGCTTTGGCTGTGTTACCGCAGTAACATGGAGGGGAGAATAGGCCGTGCGGCTACTATTCCTCCTCCTTTGATCCTGTAGCATGTGCTTTGCCAAGATGTTTGCGCGCTGTCGCTGCTGCTGCTGCATCTGTAAAACAGAGTGAGGGAATGGTCATGGGTCATGCGTTAACCCTAATGGTGCCTCACTCTGTAGATATTCTATTGAATAGAACTCAAACGCAACACCTCACTTCTGCACGATTGACAAGATATGAACTAATCTTGTTTACCCCCCACATTCAAATTCAGAGGTGTTATGTATTGAATACGGCTGAACTTTTACCTGTCTCGCAAGATACTGTTGATGGTGACGATACGTCACACGATTGCCTTTATATGACAGAACAAGAGACTAAAGGCAGAATCGATCTGAAAGACACGCCTTTCAATAGCCCACAAGGAGAGCTATTTTGTGATGGCTTTTGTTTTAAACTTCCAGACGGTACATCCACGGCTGCTTATGCTGTTACTACTTTAAGCACGGTTATAGAAACTAAAAGAATTATGCATAACTCTGCGCAGGCCGCAGAAATTATAGCGTTAACTCAAGCTTGTGAACTTTCTGAAGGGCTTACAGTGAATATATATACTGATAGTCAGTATGCCTTTGGGTGGCCCACAATTTCGGTAGATTTTGGAAAGAACGAGGTTTTTTGACCTCACACGGAACGAAAATCCAGCATGGCACTTTAATAGTGCGATTACTTTCAGCACTTGCACTCCCTGTTCAGTTAGCTATCATAAAATGTTCAGCACATCAAAAGGTTACAGATGATGTAGGAAAAGGGAATGCTTTCGCATATCAGATAGCTAAACAGACTGCCACTGATCCCAGTTCAGAAATGTATGCTGTAAAAGAAATTGTAAATGTTTGCACTTTGGGTGAAAGTATCGATGCTGTAGAAGATATTCAAGCAGATGCTACCATAGAGGAAACTAAGAGATGGATTGAGGGTGCAGGGAGATTGGATGACGATGGGTGTTGGGTAGACAATATTGAAGGGAAATGGTTACTCCCTGACGCCTACATTACAATGATGGTTATTATGGCTCATGGACCGACACATGTTTGTGCGCGAAAATTGACAAAAATGCTACACAGCGTATGGGCCAATGATAAGATTTTCAAAACTGCAGAGCGTTTTGTCCAGAACTGCATGGTTTGCTTGCAGCACAATGTAGGAAAAGGTACCTCGACTCCTAGAGGAAGTTTCGCTCCACCTTCTGTCCCGTTTGAGGTTATTCACTTCGATTTTATTGAAATGGAACGGTGTAACAATCTTAAATATGTATTGGTTGTTATTTGTGCCTTTAGTAAGTGGGTTGAGGCCTTCCCGGTTAGAGATGCAACGGCCATAACCACGGCAAAAACTCTGTTGAAAGAGTTTTTTTCCTAGGTTTGGGCTGCCGAGAGTCATCTGGTCAGATAATGGGCCACACTTTATTGCCACTGTAATCCTACAAATTTGCAAAGGATTACAGATTGACAAGCGGTTCCATTCAGCTAGACATGCCCAAAGTGCCGGATTAGTGGAAAGGCACAACGGCATTATAAAGAACAAACTCGCTAAGACGTGTGCTGGCACCAAGCTAAAATGGTCGGACGCCTTACCGATCGTGTTACTGTCTATGAGAACAACCCCTCAAACTAAGACTGGGCTCTCTCCCTTTAAGGTGGTAATGGGGAGACCTGCTAATATTTGGGGTATGCCAAAAAGTCACTCATTACGGGATATAGAAAATGTGCTTCTTTCAGATTACTGTAACCAATTCACTAAAAATCTGTTTTCAATTTATCACCAGGTGCGAGACGCATTACCTGTGCACTACGAGGGTCTTGGTCACAGTCTACGACCGGGGGACTGGATCTTCACAAAGGTTTTTGAGAGGTCATCTTGCCTTGCACCTCGGTGGAGGGGTCCTACCAAGTCCTGCTAGTCACCCAGACTGCCGTGCGGGTAGTGGGTCGTAAACACTGGATCCATGCGGCGCACACCAAACGGATCCCACAGCCCGTGCCATACGATACAGAAGACACAGAATCCCTTCCCACTGCTGTAACTAGCGTGCTTGAAACAGCAACAACCAACAAGGGAGAATTGGAGACCGCTTCAGAATCCACAAGGCCGGACAAAACGGCCATCTTGCACTCCCCAACAGTGGAACTTCCGGATCAATCTTTTTTTGATCCCATTTCCGTCCATTCACCACTTCCAGGAGGAAGTGACGACACTTTGTTCTCACCAGAAACTGCAAAATATAATTTGCGCCCAAGGAAGTAAACGTACAGCATGGTCTGACTGTGCGATTGAGAAAAACATTTGAGGGCTTGCCTTTTTGGCCCGACTGTGCGGGAAGATTCTGTCGGCTAAGGGTTGTGGGAAAGACATTAAGAAGACGTGCGACTGGAGTCGCCAGCAAACAAACAATTGGTGTTTTTTCGGTTGAAGACTACAATGCCTGCACCCGCTATGGCTCGTACCAAACTTTTAGATAAACATGTGACTAGCAGAGACAATGATCAAGCATGTAAGGGGACCCTCAAAGTATATTGTTGCCTTTTTGTGATAATTACTGGATTTTTAGTAACTGTTGGGTTTGGGTTATGGTATCTGGAGGAAGCATATCCGTTAGAGGACTTTTTACCTATTGAAAATGTATCTGTTATTCCCACTCCTTCTGTGCAATTGCATACTTTGTCGCCTAGGGATTCTTTGCATAGACAGAACTATCAGAACAATACCCTTTTGTTAATAATGAATGCCACTCATGCAATTTTTAATAAGACCAATTGCTGGATCTGTACACATCTACCGTAACATGGGGATAAGGGGCTAGGTTGGTATATTTATCCCTTACCTTTGACAACTGCCTGTTACGCTTCTATTAGAGCACTATTTTTTGGTCGATGGAATGACAGCATCTCAGGGAACTTTGATGGTACAAATTTAAATAGTTTTGAAAAGGATGTTTTGATGCCCCTGGGATGCTCGCTTTTTGCAAATAGAAGTAAGCCAAACGTTGCTTCTGTTAGTCCCTCTGATAGATTGTCTCGTCCCTTTCAGTCTTTAATCTCTTTCAAAATGGCTCCTATAGGCAATAAGGATGCCACACCTCCATCTTATTCTGTTAATCATAGCCCCGATTCAGTATCCTTCTGCATACAGAGGAATGGAACACGGTCAATGGGTAATTTTAGAAAGTGCACCAACGTTGCGAATTTGACTAATGAAAACAGACCTCTGTACGTAGGCAAACCTGTCTATTTTGTTTACGGTAATGTGGCATTTCCATGGTTGCCCAGGGATTGGCAAGGAACCTGTTATTTAGGGATTATATTACCTGGGGTATTTATTGCCAATACTATAGAAATTTCGAAGACTCGTCCACGATGAGGTGTAAAAGGGGATACTCCAGCGCAAACTCTAGGAGATATTATGAAATCCTTTGTGCCATTTTTTGGGCAAATTACGAATTCAGAAGATATCAGGGGACTAGCGAGAGTATTGGAGAGAACCATCAACCGGACCACTGACATACTCTATAATATGACGATAGAGCAGAGAGCGATAAGATTAGTGGCTCTTCAGAACCGGATGGCATTAAATGTCATCCTGGCAGAGCGAGGAGGAGTATGTAAATTAGTGGGGTCCGCTTGCTGCGTTTACGTACCAGACTCCTCTCCAACGATCTTTAGGGCTATCCAAAATCTACATGTTCTTAGTTCAGAAGTACATGTTCCTGAGGGAAACTGGGAACTTGGCACGTGGTTTTGGGACCTCCTACGGTCATGGGGATGGAAGTTGCTTTCGGCCCTGCTGATTATCTTGGGAAGTTTTCTGTTTCTTTGTTGTTGTATTCAGTGTCTCCCTGGTATATGCTCCGTGTTAGGGGGATGTTGCGCGCAAGCAACAAGTGTATTAGGACATAAAACATACGCCCCAAAGAAGGTTTCCAAAGAGTATGTGTTGAAAGAAACTCTGGTGTCAGATCTAATGGCAAGAGATATGTCCGACAATGATTCGGGGTGTATGGATGATGACGTATGGAGTTACTTGTAAGCAGATTCGAAGTAGTGTTAGCACTTGGCATATGCCAAAAGGAGGGTTTGTCGAACTGGTTATTAAATTATGCCTCCTATTATAACGATTTGTATGTATATTGGCCTACGCCAAGTTGCTTAAGATTGTACGCGAATAACTCTCTACGGCAAGGTCTTGACCTTAGAAATTGATGTAAGCCGCCATTTTGAATCAAGCCTCCATTTTAGGTTAGAACCGCCATTTTGGGGTTTTTGTACAAAGTCACCCTGTAATCTAAAATGGCCGTCTCGTGTGCCCTTGTTCTTGCCTTAACCTCTCCAACCTCTGTAGGAGAGTTAATGTCCAACCTGCCTTCAGGCTACATGTTAGGGTCATGTAGACCTCGTCCTTTGTTGACCGCGGGAGCAGGGGATTACTTGAATTAGCAATGTTAAACTACAAGTATACAAAAACAGTAATGCTATCCGAATATAATATGTGAAACATTTGTTTGGTCTGTATTAAAACAGTATGTCAAGAATGTAAATGTTAAATTAAAGAATAATGGAGTGTGTTAGTAAATGTATTCAAAAGTAAACCGCATGCACGAGATATGTAAATTAGGAAAGTGAACCAGGCGCGACCCTAGCCCAGTGTATGATTAACCTGTAAGAGGGCTGGACATCATTTTACAAATTGTATAAATGCGTCGATGTCCAGCTAGGAAATTCTGTTCACTGCTCACATTGAACCCTGCTGGTGGTCTCTGTGATGTATTGACGGCCAAATAGCTATTTGTGTACTTTGTTGAACACTGTTCAGATTTGTAATAAAGATTCTGGGAATCTTTACAAGCCCGTGTCGGTGTATTTTCCTATGCTTGGTGTAACAGCCGTAATATTGTATTTTTTCTGATTCCACAAGGTGAGTCCAGTCCATGCCTGTTGGTTGGCAGGGGAGACCTGCCATTGCCTTTCAGCCTCAAGGTTATGTGTGTCCCCCATGGTGGGGAACATGGTACAGTCAGGTAAATCAGTCTATGTAAAACACATACACATTTAATTAAAGGTTTAAACAAACTCCTAATGTGTCTTGTCTTTATTTTTATACTTCCATAACCCCCTATATTTTAGGGCCCCTTTGGGGCCAGTGGTTACATGGTGGTGACAGAGCTCACAGCAGCCGGGAAGTGGAGAAGATGAAAATAGCTGATTATACTAGTGGATTGCGCCTGTCCCAAATAAATTGTTGACATCAAATGTTGGTAAGCACAATAGATACATCTGTACAAATACTAAATTTCCAAATTGTTGGATTTAATGTGGTCCAAATAGCTTCCAGTTACAGCCAACACACATTTCGACACAAGGGGCCTCATTACAACTCAGGCGGTAAGGGGTTTACGGCGCCGTAAACAGCGCCGACCCTTACCACCTGAGTACGAGGTCCCTTAGCGCCATGGCGGATTTAACACCTGCTTTTAGCAGGTGTTAAAATCCATGGCGCTAAGGGACCATGGAGTTAATTACGCCACCGTAATTTACGGTGGCGTAATTAACGCCTTCCCCACTCCCATTATGCCCTATGGGGCAAAAATGGGAATGGGGAAGGGTAAATGGGGATTGGGGACTTACCGCCCCGCCAAACTCGGAATGGGGCGGTAAGTCCGCCAACCACCATGGCGTAAACGTAGTTTACTTACGGCGCCGTAAACCCCTTACCGCCTGAGTTGTAATGAGGCCCAAGGTCTTTTTGAAGACATTTGTGGCAATAGTAATCTCCCCCCATTAGGCGGTGTCTAATGTCTGGTTTAATGTCGATGGTTGTTGGATCTCATGAAATGCGTTCTTCTGTTAGAGCTGTAATGTTCAAAATTTCTGTTACTTTGCCACTATATTAAGCGTTGCAGCTTCTTGTTTCCAAATTATGATCCTTAGTAAGGATGGGGTGTCCTGTTTGGAAAGTGCCCAGGCAGCCTGCTTGTGGAGAAGATGACTTTGCTGTTACTGGTGGCACGGAGGCTTTGAAGGCTGCAAGCTAGGCAAGACATTCCCAAAAGTCTTGAACACAAAAGGCCACTCCTTTCCATCAGAGAGACTCCTCTGTACACTTGTTCTAATTTTGCAATGCCGAGGGCCAGCGGCCAGGATGGTCCACTTGAGGTCATGACTTGGAACGTTGAGCAGTTCCGGGACGAAAGGGCTCTGTCGGGGTGACAGAATGCCACCTGCAAGGGTATAATCCTGAGTTTTTTTTTTTTATAGTTTTGCTATGCAAAGTGAAGGATTATGTGCAGGAAAGTGGGGCTACTAAACAGAGACCCTTTCCACATTTTCTCTGTTGCTAAAAGCTACTACCCGTGATTATTCGTGGGCGGATTTCAGGCCTTGTGAGTGCTTAAGACGATCACTACCAGTCATAAAGTGGACCCATGTATACTTCTGCAGTGTACAGTTTCCAAGCATCTGGAATCTGAATTGGTCTCCTTTCAGAGAAATGTATGATGTATTATAAAAGTGCACGTGCAGGGTGTGAGTGGCAGCCTCTCATCTGAGTTTCCATTGAAAAGCTCACTTGGTGCTAACGAAACATTTTCATGCCATACAGCAATCTACAAACTGGAGGGTGCACATCGGCCGGGTGCCTGCCAAAGGATTTATTGCTGCTATGTCTAGAAATAAAGTTTTGTAGTTATGCAAACTTTCACCCAGGACTAAAACTAGAATCGACTTAAAAGTAAACTAACAGGCTTCAATTGTTAAATGTTATCTTCATGGCTACGGTGGCGGGCAACTGTCTCTTTTAAAACTTAGGGACAGTTCTTAAGTAAAAAGATACAACCATAGCTTATTAATAGATGTATATAGTGATTCATGAAGGGATTACACCATCGGCCAACCCTGAATGTGTTGGCTACCCTTATCTCTTACATGCACTTGCACGTTCTCAATGTCATGGGGCCTAGTAAGATCTTTGTTTTGTTCTCCCCTGTTCCCCTCCCTTGCCTTGTCGCGCTCTGAAACACTTATGTATGAGCGCAATAGAAATTAAATATCAATGTCCCCTACTCTAGCTTATCACTGTAGCCTACTGCGGGCTAAAGCCTTTGAAAATGCCCACACAACACATGGGCCCAGTTACACCCATCAAACATATGTCTCTCTTGGTACGAGAACTGACTGGTTTCCCTAGGGAAGCCCGTCGCCCAGGTGAAGTGATTGGCTTCACCAGGGGGTATGGTTGGCAACAGGCACTTCAAGGGAAGCTGAAATAGTTACCATGGAAACTCTCTGATTTAGGACAGATGGAGGTGGACGGGGTGCAGGGAGTCCAAGAGGTCAGAACCCTAAAAGAAGAAGACTTTGACCATCTTCAATATTACAGTACATTATGTGCTACTTAAGCCCCACTCCCTGACTTCCTGCAAAACAAGGGCTCTGGGTATGGCACAGCAGAGTATTGACAATCTGTAACAGAGACATGGATCAGCCTACAACAGTAGGGTTGAAAAAGGACCAAACACCTGCTAGGGTTTGACTGTATGTGGGTTAAAACCCCTCATTTGGTAAATCATCTTTAAGAGCCATCTTTTAGAATCAACTTTGAAGAAGGGCCAAGACAGACAAAATAACACAAAACACAAGAAAAAAAAACATTCGTTTTCATGAGTTTTCTTTTACTCTTACATCAGCTAACATGGAGAATGAGTCACTTAAATAATTGCTTACACCCACACATGCCTGTTTGTGTTTTGCGTTAGGGGTGAGGGGTAGTGGGCAGTGGGAGGACAGAGGGGCCTGGGGCAGAAATTCCATGGGAGAGGGTGGGGGCTGGGGTTGAAATCCCACGGGAGAGGGTAGAGGGTGGTGGTGGGGGTGAGAGGAACAATGTGGGCAATGTGGGTTTGGTGGGTGAAACCCCCCAAATATCTTTTTTTTTTAAACAGCATTTTAAAGGTCTCCAGAGAAAAAGACCCTTACAATGTTGTCTTTACGATCAAAAATAATTCGGGCATTGTAAAATGCCCTTTTTCTCTTGAGACCTTTAAAATTAGGTCTTTTCAAATAGAACCTTCCTCAGTCCTTCCTCCGCCTGGTCTCTTGGTCCTTCTACTCCCTCGTTTACCTCACTCAATCAAGACACAGCTTCCTGTCCTCCCTTTTATCCTGCCCCTCTCCCTTTTATTATCCCTCCACCTCAGCTGGTTCCCCAGGCCAAACGCTGCCTTTCCTTTCCCCAGGAGAGGTGTTCCAAGCATCATATTATTCAAGAGGGGTCTTAAGCCCACCCCCTTTCAGTACACCGGTCCGCCGGTCTGTGGCAATGGCGGGCAAGAACAGTCAATGTCCCAGTTTGTGTGAGTCCATCCCGGCTGTCAGACAATACCAGTTTGGTGCGGAATAATTTCTTTGGACACAGGACATTTTGTTAAGTCATTACTGGCAGCAAGCATCTCAGCATAATTTTTTAAAAAAATCTGCTGAACAGTTGTAAAGTATTCCCTTCAATGGATTACATTGCCACATCCAAAAGTCACAAAAAGGGAGGATTACATCTCAATATAAATAAAGAAATCCTGCTGAACAATTGTAAAGCACTCCCTCCAGTGGATTACGTGCCACAACCAAAAGACATAAAAAGGAAGATTTAAAGACATAATCCATTCCTGAGGGTGTGTCATTACTGTGCAACTTCACCATGCAGAACATTGTGGCTCAAGTGAAATTCCTGGCCCAACCTGGTAATCCTGTGTGTCCCTGGGAACAATGGCTAGACAACTTTCAGGTTTACTTAAGAGCAATTTGTGGAGCTAAGTACAACGATGACATGAAGGAAGCCACCTTGCTCAATTGCGTGGGTGCAGAAGCTCTGAGAATATTCCGGACTTTACCAGAACCCAGTGATACGGACGAAGGATCTGGGGATTCAGCAGCTAGTGTAAGGAAATATGAGACTGCACTGTTAAAATTGAACAAACATTTTGGCAATAAGCCAAATATTGTGCTGGAACGGTACAGATTCCTCTCTAGAAAACAATACAAGAATGAATCAGTAGATGACTACATTGCTGCCTTAAGAGGCCTCATATCGACGTGTGAATTCACGGGTGTGGCGGATGAGTATTTGAGAGACCAACTGGTTCTACATGTAGCAGATAGTCGAATTCAACGACGACTATGGCAAGCAAAGAATCTGACTTTAGAGCAAGCTATTGAGATAGTGAGATCGTTTGAACTGGGGGATAAGTGCATGAAAGAGCTTCAAAATAAGCCTGAATGTGTTGACATAAAATCAGTACAGGACACAAGTGAAGGAAGCTCCAATAAAGATGAAGAAGCATTGGTTGCCATTGTGAAGAGAATGGTAAAGTCTGACTTTGGTATGAACTCGAGACAAAATAGAGAGGGGCCCCAGAGACCACAAGGCAGGTGCTTTAAATGTGGATGGTATAGGCATGTAAATGCAGAAAAGGATTGTCCGGCCCACTCAGCTGAATGTTATAAATGTGGACAAGTGGGCCATTTTGGGAAAGTCTGTCGCAATGTCAGGGGAAGAGGCAGATTCAATCCACGCTACAATACCACAAGAAATAACAGCCACTTTGGAAGAGGAGCCATGACAAGTGTCAGAGCATTGGAGGAAGTTGTTAGGTCGAATGACTTGGTGGCGATCACTAGTGGTTTCGAGGATGAAGTACATATATTAGCTCTCACCCCAGCTGGAGACACTGTTGGTCTGTGGGTGCCCATGGGCATTAATGGCATAACACTACAGGTAATGGTCGATACAGGGTCACCATATACTATGGTGGACATGGAGACATATCTGAATGTATTGAAAAAGGATATGAACGACTTACAAATGACTAAAGTTAGAGCAACAGGATATGGCAAGACACCTATTGACATCGTAGTATATACCTGGGTGCATTTTGACTTTGAAGGGAGGAAAACATACTGTACATTATATGGGGCAAAGGATGGCTTTTCAATAGTTGGATGGTGGGAACAGGCATCATTGAAGATCAGAATACACCCTGGTGAGAATGTGGCAATTATGAGCATAATGAATAATAGCTGTGATTCTGCTGAGAATTTAGTGATGAGCTTTCCCAAAGTCTTCAATGACAACATTGGTGTTCTTAAGGGATTGAAACATCGCATAATACTTAAGAGGGGTGCAAAACCGATAGTGCATAAAGTAAGAAACATCCCGATTGGTACTCGAAAAGCTTTACAGAGAGAATTGGAGAAGCTATGCTCACAAGACATCATCGAACCAATAGAGAGCTCTGAGTGGCTGCCTCCCATTGTTATAGTGAGAAAAACAGAAGGAGTGATTAGAATGTGCGTGGACTTAAGAGATCTTAACAAGAATATTTGGGTTGATCGCCATCCTCTACCCAATATTGGAGAAATGCTCACCACCATGGAACCAGCAAAGTTTTCTTCACGCTAGATTTATCTTCTGCTTATCATCAGGTTGTATTAGAGGAAGGGTCCAGACATCTTACATCTTTTATAACACCCTTGGGAGCTTTTCGATACAAGAGAATGCCATTCGGCTTGGCATCAGCAGCCGCCGTCTTCCAGAGACTGATGCAACATCTCTTCAGTGTTTAAAAAGATGTACACTGTTTTCAAGATGACATATTAGTGTCTGCTATGTCGGAAGAAGATCATGACGCTAAACTGTTGGGAGTGTTACAAATTATACAATAGAAAGGTCTAACTCTAAAGATTGAGAAATGCAAAATAAAAAAAAGGAAGTGACATATTTGGGTCACTGCATCAATGCAGAAGGAATAAGGTCTAAGGAAGCCCTTGTAAATACCATTCTCGGACTTCCAGATCCTGTCAACAAGGACCAGCTTCGGAGCTTACTGGGTCTCACTGAATATTACTCTAAGTTTGTGGACCATTATGCGGATAGGACATGTCAAATGAGAAGTTTGATGGCTAAAGGCACGAAATTTGAATGGTCTGAAGAATGCAAGAAGGAATTGGACACAATCAAAGTGTTGATCAACAAAGCACCTGCCCTTAAAATGTTCAATTGTGGCGCCAAGACTATGACATCAGTGGATGCGAGCAATGTGGGACTGGGAGGTGTCCTGGAACAAGTACAAAATGGTTTTGTGGTCCCAATCGCTTTTGCCTCTAGGACTTTAAAGGGGGTGGAAAAGAACTATTCAACTATTGAGAAGGAGGCGTTGGCAGTCAAGGGGATTTTAGAACATTTCAAAGGACTGATTTGGGGAATCCCATTTGAACTCAAAACAGATCACAAGCAATTTATACACGTGTTAAATCCAAAGAATCCTCACTTAACGTCTCCACGCATCAGGAGATGGACTTTTATTATGCAATATAATGTGGTTATAAAGTACACTCCGGGGAGAACAAACATAGTTGCTGATTGTTTTTCCCACATGCCATGCATCAGTGAAGGAAAAGACCAATATAGCGGTGAGGATCTGATCGAGGATCAAGGTTTAGATTGCATTATTGCGCAAATACATCCCAGTTTTGGGAGAGATGAATGGATTGCTGCTACAGATCTAGATCCAGAACAAAGCTATTTAAGGAAAGCAGTAGAAAGTGGCTGGAAAGATGTTCAGGCTGACATTAAGTTCTGGGAAAAGATGAAGAATGAAATTTCATGTGATGATGCATGTGTTTATCGAGGAGATCATATTGTTCCTTCTGTGACATTAAAAAAGAGAATCATGGATATTGCCCATGAAGGACATGTAGGTAGGAGTTTGACGAAGAGAAGGGTCAGAGAAACATATTGGTGGCCCAACATGTGGGGTGAATTAGAATCATTGGTCAAAGAATGTTGTGCTTGCGCAGTGAGTGATAAGGGCAAGTTAACCAAAGTTACGCCGCTACAACCAATAACTGTACCAGATTCAGTTTGGACAAAACTGGCCATTGACATAGCTGGTCCCTATGAGGTACTAGAGCCGCTAAAAATATATTTTATTGTATTGGTTGATTACACATCAAAATGGGTGGAGTGTGAATCATTGAAGAGTCTGTTTCTGCCATGAAAGTTACAAAGTTTTTGGAAGAAATATTTAGTAGAGAGGGTGATCCACAGGAGTTGATATCCGGATATCCGACAATGGAGCTCAGTTTATGTCACATGAAGTACAATGCTTTCTGAAAGAACGAGCCATCAAACACAACACAATGGCGTTGTACCATCCCATAAGTAATGGGTTAGTAGAGAGGATGAATCGTTTCATAAAGGGAGCAATCCAATTGGCTGTAGCAAATAGCTTGCCGTGGAAAGAAACACTCAAGGAAGCGCTAAACACATACAAAGTCAATCCACATTCAGTGACAGAGGTGGAACCTTTTACCTTGATGAGAGGGAGTATTGCCAACAACAGGCTTAGACCTGCCTGGATGACTGTGAAGAAGAGCAAGAATATTGACATGGATGAAATTATAAGGAGAGTTAAGACGAGACAAGATCAATACAAGAAATATTATGACAAACAAAAGCATGCAAATGAAAGCAAGATTGAGAGTGGAGACTGGATTAGAGTAAAGGAACCCAAGAGAGTTATGAAAGGAGAATCCAAATTCCGATCTCCTCAGAGAGTGGTCAAATGTTCCAAGAAATCAGTAATTCTGGAAGAGGATAACAAGTGGTCATGTAATGATATCATATTGGTGGGAAAAAATCAGATGAAGAATGGTGTTGATCAGTCTGTCGCACCAGGAATATGGAGAGAGAGATCCAATCAAACAGAAAATATTGATGATAATATTACTTTCGATATATCCAGACAAGCTGGAGATAATGATGATAACATTACTTTTAAAAAGAATGAAGAAACAGTGGAGAAGTTTGTTGATGGGGAGAGCTATAAAAATCCATGGAAACAGTAATTACCCGTCGAGGTCTAGAAGAGTTGTACATAATTTCAAGAAGGATTTTATTTATTACTAAGACTGCAACACCTGCATCTAATCAAACCCTGAACTGCATTCACTCTGGGTACACCATGGATCCACTGTATATATCCTTTTTACTATATTGTAAAGTGGAGCAGAGTGAGATTTAAAAGAATACTGTTTTGCAATTTTGTAAACCTTGTACATAGTTTTCTTTAGATGCTAGCCCTGTTGGAGCTCATATTAATTTTCTCTGTATATAGTTGTGGCAATTATATTTCCATAAATGTGTGGGGAGGGAGATGTCATAATGTAAAATGTTGTTTTTATGATTCCATTGAGAATGTTCTGCTTGTCTGGTTCTGGAACCTGCCCCAGAACCAGACAAGAAGATGCCTGTTGATGGAGGTTGCCTGCTGGGGCCTTCCTTTTAATAAGCCACGTAAATCTAATCTAGATATGTCTGATCATCATTATTTGATCATCAATATACAGCAAAGGGATAGGGACTGTCTGGTTACCCTCCCAATCCCCTCGCTGCCGCCTCTCTGGGGTAGGACTGGCTCTCTGTCCCTTGCACAATTGTGCTTTTTTTTGTTTTTAATAACAGGTCAACTATTGCATGTGCAACTGCTATTTCTAAAGGTGAGCCTGATGAAAATATTTTCGTATTGGTGTACTGCTATGGTGGCTTCTGCCAGTGATCTAAGACATGAGGGTAGTCCTGCTGAACCTGGGTCTAACGCCATGCTGTAGTATGCAATTGGTCCCAGGCAGTGTCTGTGGGCCTGCATGAGGATAGCTGATGCAAACCTGTATCACAAGGGGATAGCGACCCCTAGCAGTCTGGGGAGAGAGGCCTACTAGGATGGAAGCTAGAGCCATTCATAACCCAGAGGGGGAATGTGGCAAGTGGGAGGAGTCTAGTTGCTGTCCCCTCTCTAAGTGCCTACATGTTTATCAACAGTACCACCATGGATTACCCCATACATCCTATAATTATCACTTTCTAGTTTTTCCTTTTCCTTTAAGATCCCCACAATATCTAGCCAAGATCTGGGCAGAATGCCCGCAAGACATCAGCCTACCCGAGCCATTCAGAAACATCTCAAGTCATTCAACTCTTACGGCCAGCGAGAAGCGAGATAGCCACCAAACCAAATGGCAGAGTGCCCATGCAGTCGCCAGGGACGTCGCACACCTCTCGCCAGCTTCAATGTGCACCACGTGCTAACAGCCATAATGGAGTCTTCTACCAGTAGTCACGAACTTCCAAATTAAACAAAAGATATTTACATATTTATATCAGATATTGCTGCAAAGCGAACCGCTAACATGAACTGAGACACTCTCCAACATAGACCACCATTTTTTAAGCACAGTGGCTGTGCACGGGAAAAGGGGCTTGGTTTAGCCCACTATTTGTGAATTTTGACCATTGTAAAATGGGTCAGGACGTCAGGGCGAGGTTGGTTAGGGGAAGAGGCCCAATGGGGGGAAGAAGAGGAATGATAAGAAGGGCAACAGGGTGGTGTGGGTTGTTTGGGTGACATCAGAGTAGGAGAAGGCAGCAGGCCAAGAGACCAAAAGCAGGATGGATGGTGTACTGTTGTGTGGAGGTATTTTGGAGAAAACTGCAGTGTTGGTTGATGAGAGCAAGTGGTAGTATGTTTTGTGTGTGTGTGGGGAGGTAAGTGAAAGTGTTAAAGGAAGTGTAGGGAATGAGTGAAAGGTGACTTTGCATGAGAGGGGAGAGTAGCAAAGTAGAGATGGGTGAAGGGCAGGTGAGAGTAAGGCAGAGTAACATCGGAGGGTGGAGTTAGAGGATAGAGAATAGAGAGAAACTAGAGAGGGTCAGAAGGAGGAAGTACTAGGAGAGGAGGTGGGGTAGCGTTGCAAGGAGGAGAGTAGCAAGAGGAGAGCAGAATAGCAGTGAAAGATGGGGTGAGGAACATCAGGAGACAGAGTGGGGCTTGAGTGTCTGAAAGGCACATCCCTGCAACTCAGTAGAGCTATCATCAAAGATAGAGTAGGTCTAGGAGGTCCCACAGGTTGATTAGGCATTTGCCATTAGGCTCTCATTTATAGAAAAGTGAGAACATAGACTGTAGGGGTTAATATGCTCCTGATACTATCCTGGGGCATAAGGACGCTTGGGTAAGGAAGCAAACTGATTCTTCTACACGAGAGAGTGAGGGAAGGCCCCTAGCGCCCTGCAAAAACCTTTAGTAAAAATCATAGCGCCATCTCTCAAAGTTGGCCTGCTCTTTAGGCCTCCGTTAGATAACCTTAATGCTGGTTTTGGTTTGTTCATTTTAGTGTACTGCTATAAGTGGTTTACTATTTTTGCATAACCTAACCCAATCTCTAACTATAATCTACTTTTCCCAGTAATCCCATCATCTGCGTTATGGTACCTTCATGATAGCTTCTGTACGGGAGCCAGCTATAAATCGGTGGCCTAACATAATGTTGTGTCCCAAATAATGCACTCTTTCCATGCACAATTGTAGCTTCCGTTTAGATGCTTTGTTTCCCTTGTTAGCTAATGCTGTTAATACCTGTGCACATTGTTTGAGGGCGAGGCAAGCAAGAGGTCATCTACATATTAAACTAAAGCTGAATGTCCAGGGAATTTAATATCAATTAGATCCTTCTTAAAGGTAGGCGATTCTGTATACCCCTATTGGAGCCTAGCCGACGTGCACTGAATTCCACGATAGGAAAAAGCAAACAAATACGCACTGCCTGGGTGTTTTGGGGGATTGAGAAGAATGTTGAATACACATCTACAAGTGTGAGGTGAGTGGCAGTTGAAGGAATACAGGTTATTATATAGGCTGGGTTTGGAATTACTGGTAAAGCTGATGTAACTATTGCAATAACAGCTCTAAGATCCTGACCAAACCTGTAGGAATCTCTTCCTGGCTTTTTGACTGGAACTATAGGGGTATTACTAGGGAAGCTTGTACTTATTATTTTTCGTTGCTTCCGCAAAGAGTTGGGCCCTATACTTTCTTCAGCTTCTGAGAATAATGTCTATTTAATTTTCATTTTATTTCATTGTTCATTTATAACGCGCTTAATACCAGCGAGTGGTTTCTAAGCGCGGGATCTAGATTCAAACCTGTGTTGCCCCACATTGCTTGCCCCTGAGCTATTATGGAATTTGGGGTAGTCTCTTGGACTTATACACTTTAGTTTTAACTGGTTCTGGATTTCTGATATATCCTATTGCATTGCAATGAATGGACCAGAGAGTATCAGGGACTGCGTTTAGTACCTCCTCTAGAATTTAGGGACCAAAGTATGCATAGATGTTCTTCAGGTTTCGGCAGTGCAATTTGTAATGAGATCAAGGCTGTTTCTGCATTCCTACTGGGAACATCTAAGAACACTAGAAGATTGACTGGGGCTGAAGAGCTTAGCAAGAAGGCATGTTTATCTGTACTATTTATCTAACACATAGGTCAACACACCCCTCAATCCCCACCCTTCCTGAGACTGAGTGATCTGCTCCCCACCATATGCTCCCCTGGTTGCTTGTAGATCCTTTGCTGCCCAATGTCCCACCCTCTGCCGTTGTTAGCTCCCCTCTCCATTGTATCACTGCTTCCCTCACCATGTCCTTCCCCCTATGATTTGTAAAGTGATGGGTTCTGACTTAGTGACAGGTTGTGGTACTGGGGTATTGAAACGCCCACAGCAATGACAGTCTCAGGAGGCAAGGGGATGTCAGCGAAACAGTTGGAACGAATGGCTGATCTATTGGCTCCTGTGTCAACTAAGCAGAAATGGTCTGTCCACTAACTTCACACTGAACATACAGTCCATCCTGATTTAAGGGCATTAGAGGGCTCATGGCAAGGTCCTCTCTCTGGCTGTCTCAGTATCGTTCTTCATCTGACAGTGTGTGCACCATTCTTTTCAACTTAAATTTGGTGGAGAAAGTACCCTGCTCTGGTGGTGGGGGCAGATATTTTAACAGTATTCTGGGTATTCCTATGGCTGGTCTTCCTGTGGGGCACTCCAGCCCCTTTCCCACACTTTCCCCATTAAGTCCTCCTTGAAAGCCCCTCTTCCTGTCGGGGTCTTGTGAGGGTCTGTAGGTGCCATTTGCCTGCTTCTATGTGTTCTTTCTTTTGATCTTGGTATGCTACACAGTTGCTTGCCACCATCTTGAATTCCACTAGGGGTTTATTGTTCCATCCGATAGTTATTATATTCAACTGGGTTTGAGGTTTTGGCTGGAAGCTGATGACAAATGCATTGACTACCACTTCCTGGGACGTATCTGTGGGTTCCACTACGCATGATGTTAAGTGAATATTATTTGTAAATGATCCAAATAGTCCACTGGTGACTCATCCTTATTTCGATTGCATCCTCTGGGATAGTGGTCAATAGTCTATTACATAATTTCCTGTTCATGGGCCTGTTGCTGGCCACTGACTCCCATAAATTAGTCTTTATATGACCTTTGGGGGCATAATAAGCCTCATGAACTTGTTCATATCAGCCCATGAAAGGTTGTGACACTGGATTACAGTATGGATCTCTTCGACACATTGTTGGGGTTCTTCTTTAATGTTTGGAACTTCTTTCACCAAGTTCCTTAGGTCTCCAGGACTCCAGGGAACAGGAAATGTCACTAGGTTACTTTTCGTCTGCATTTGTGCTTGTTGCTCCCATCTCAGGCACCTGTCTCACCTGTTCCTGAAATATCAGAGGATCCTTTCCATAGTTTGTACCTCCTCTTATTGGAGAGATGAGTTGGGTTTTTGTGAGAACCTGGGGGTGGCCAACTCCCCAGGTGTTGGTGTTTGAAGTCATGGGAACCCACAGGTAACTGCTGAGCGGTTGTTGATCAGACATGGGCTTTTAGACAATCGGGCTGCTCTTGCCCTGCTGTCTGTTGGGGTGTAGCAGTTGTAGTAACAATGAGGGGTGTGGTGGTTGCACCGTGGGAAACAGACGTCTGTACAGGAGAGACAAATCTATTGTGTCCTCTGCAGTTCGCTCATCCTACATTTCTTTTACCATTTGAATGCAAAGCAGAATGGGTGCTCTTTCCTCCCTTTTTTGCCCTTTAGTTCTGATGTTTTTAATTTGGTCTTGTAGTTTTTCATTGGAATTGTTTAATTCCTGACTTTTGGGTGCATTTTGCCTTTCCGGTGCGGCCTCAAACCAGGCGGTGAAGGCCCCCCACTGCCTTGGGCCAACTTTGCAGTGAGGTAAACCCCCTTAAGGAAATGTTCTGCTGGAGCAACTAGCAACCATATAAAAGGTACTGAAGACAGTAAGGTGTATAGTGTGTTCAACTGTCCTCCATGTAAATAATCAACGCCCATGTTAAATAAAGCAATCACTCAAATTCACTTGTGTAATCGTCCTTACCAGGCCACAACATAATTGGTGATGAGGACGGGTTCAGACAAGACTTCACACGGAAAACCACAGAAGAAACATGCAAGGGGCAACACCACCCCCAGCTTTCCTACAGATTCCAGGTAGGCCAGTGATTCCATGTCCCCATTGGGAACCACTGTTCACTACAGATGTGGATGACTTGGGAGGGGCAGATTATGTCCCTGGAAGGAAGAAGGCCATGCTGCTGAACACATTGGGGGTGGAAGGGCAGAGAATATTTGCTGGATTGAAGGCGGACCCAGACGAGGACGAAGAAGATGATGTCTATAAGGAAGTTATCAGGAATATAGTTAAGAGATTCTCCAACTGGGAAAACACTATACTACGCAGAATCCAATTTTACACCAGGAAGCAGGAGAATACGGAGCCAGTAGATGACTATGTCACAAGACTGCATGAAATGGCGACACTATATGAATTTGAGAGCAACACACAAAATATGATATGCAACATGCTGCTAGTGCATACTGTGACGAATACCTAGATGTTGTCACTTCTCCCCAGGGGGGAGCCCCTACCCATTAAGCCAGCGAGGTGAGGCCACTACCCAACAGTCCACATGGGGGTGGTGCACAGCAGGAGGATCTCATCGGGAGAGACTCCGCCTCTGGGGACAGGGACAGACATCTAGGAAGAACGCAGTATGATCACCTCCAATCTACTCCTCGTAACCCTCCCACATAACTCTGTCCAACCCAATACTTCACCACCCCATGTAGCAGACACTGAGATGAAGAAAAGTCCAGATTACTCTAGTGAGACTCCTATGACAGACTGAGACGTGGAGGAGGTGCAGAACTATGAAGATTGCTAACAGGAACGTACTTGAGCATTTTAGTTCTCCACTAGAAATCAATGGACATTATGATATAAAAAGTGAAGAGGGACAACAGCAGTCATTAAGTAATCCCTGGGGGAGTTGTGAGCGAGGAAGCAGTACAGTGCGGAAGACAGAAGAGGCTGCTGACCCAGACACTGGTCAGAAGGCAGACTGTGCGGTCGAAGTCTAATGCGCAGGCTGAGAGGGAGCAGAGACTGCGGAGCCACTGCAGTATGTAGGAGGGTGAGGGAAGTCACAGGAAGATCAGCGCGTGAGAAGGAAGTGCCCAAGACCGATTGGAGCATGCCGGCGGAAACCCTAAAGGTACATGGGTTGCCGGGACAGTTGGTGGGGCCCCAACAGATCTGTGGAAGACTAAAAAGGGGGTTCAAAAGCAAGACCCATCGAACAGGGGTAAGAAAGGAACCCCTGGGTTGAAGAGAAACTTCAAGAAAGCCACACATAGAGAGAGAGATATACGGGTCTGGAACCTGCACCCACAAGAGAAGAGCAATACAAGTCATCTTCTTCGTGGCAGTACCTGCCAGGAGAATACACCAAGTCTGCCAGATCAGAACAGTAGAGAGACACAGGTCCGGGGCCCGCACTTACAAGAAAAGAGAAGTACAAGCCATCTTCCTTGTGGCAGTACTTGGCAGGAAAGTGAACCAAGTCTGCCAAAGCCTAGAGATAGGGAAGTCTGAGTCTGGGACCCTCAAAGTAAAAGACTGACAGCACTGAATTGCGAAACCAAAGTGAAAAAGAGACCAGGGGAAGGAAGTAATTCCCCCTGGTTGTGTGAAACTGGGAAATCAAGATACCTGGAGAAGGGAGTCATTCTCCAGGTAATCAAAGCTGCAAAGGAAAGGTCATGAGACCTGGGGAGGTGACTCATTGCCCCAGAATGACAGAAAAGAGACTTTCTGATGAGAAGTGTTAATGGACAATAAGTGTGCCTGCATAAAAGAAGTGCTAGAACTTTGTCTTCTCGATTAGAGGACAATTGTGACCCCGGGAGTGAGGGGGTGGTACCATTCCCCCAAGAAAAAGTCCAAGCCTGGAAGTAAACATTTATTCCCAGTCCAGAAGAAGGGAGTTATTCTTCTGGACCAGGAAGGCCTACTTTATTTTAGTTATAAGTGTCAGGGACAGAAGCAGGGTTTTTGACACAGGGTGGTGGACTATTGATTTACACTGACATTCTGACAGAGCCCTTAGTGTTTTAGTAGAGGCAGGGAACCCCCTCATAGAAATAGGTATAGATAAGGTTTTCTCTTTCATTTTAAGACACAATAAAAGTCTTTAGCAACCACTATGCCACCTGTGTGTCACTCTCCTCCTTCTGTAACCTTACAATACAAATAGCCGTAAAGTGCAAGACAAGTACATACTAGAAAAAGAACTTCAGATAGATGAAGCCATTCAGAGCGGCAGAAGAGACCACACTCAGATGCAAGGAAACGGCAGGAATTTTGCAGAGTGCAGAGGTGCACACGCTTCAATATAGAGGGAACAGAGAGAGGCCCAGGAATGACGCCAGAGAAGAGAAAGACAAACACAGAGAACCCATGAAATGCCACAGGTGTGCAAGCACTGACATTTTGTGAATGACAAGGTATGCCCGGGCAGAGGCAAAGAATGCACAAACTGAAAGAAAATTGGACATTTTACCATGAAGCATCACTGGCGGACAGTACGAAAGCTAGAAGAGAGAAACCTAACTGCCTGATCAAGGTTGATGAGAATGAAACCAAAGTAATGGCAGATCTAGCGTCTGACTTGACTCTACTGCCCACTGATTCAAGGTATTTGGTGATGTCACAATATAGATTTTAAAAGTAGACAGACGGTAACGAGAGGGTATTGTTCCGAGGAGGGACTGACAGTGCTGGGGTGGGATGACGAAGCAAAGTAGAACATCAAGCTGGATTTCATCACAGAAGACCAGGTCCTCGCCAGAATAGCAGGAGCATTGTTATCCAGAGAGGAGTTCATGAGGTTGTTCTCAGAAGAATTGGGAAGGCTGAAGAACAATGTACACAAGATTCAGCTGAAACACAGTCAAACACAAAGCCAGACCAGTCCACAGCTATGACGAGAGCTGCATTGCAAAATCAGCTCCTGAAAATGGTAAAAGAGGGCCCGATCGAAACGATGGAATTGTCAAAATAGTTAAGCCAGGTCGTTCTCATCAAAAACAGCAATCCACCGTATTAGAATCACCAAGTATCAATGAACTGATTCTGGCGATGAAGGAGGCCAAGTACTTCTTGAAGTTGGACATATGTGACACATATCATCAGATTTGTCTACACAAACAGTCACAGTCTCTGACAGCATTTATCACACGATTCGGCATGTGCCGCTATAACAGAATCCTTTTCGGCCTATCCTCGCCCGCTTCGATATACCGATCGATGATGGCCTTGTTACTGCACAAAACAGAAAATGTGTCGTACTTCAATGGTGATATTCTCATTTATGCTGAAGACGAGGAGACTCATGATGTCGTACTGAGAAGTGTGCTGAATAAATTACAGGATGCTGGAGTTAAGTTGCGATACGAGAAGTGCATGATCAAGGTGAAAAGGTGCAATATCTTGGGAACATTAGCCTGCAGAAAAGTTTCCTTCAGGCGATAGTCAAGGCACCAGCCCAGCCACTAAAGAAGAATTGAGATCGTGTTGGGGTCCTGCAGTTTATTACGTGAAATGTGTGCCACAATTCTCTGAAATGACAGTGCACATGAGAGAACTGCTGAAGAAGGGTGTGAAGTATTCGTGGAAGACAGAACAGAAAGGAACATTTGAGGACGTGAAGAAAATAATAGTGGAAACCCCATGCGTATGACTGTTTAACCCGATGTGGAAGACCTATATCACCACAGATGCTGGTGTCTATGGGTTAGGAGCGACCCTTACACAGAAGAGAGGTGATGTGGAGCATGTAGTGGCGTTTGCGTCCAAGGCACTGTCCGAGACAGAGAAAAACTACTCAACCATAGAGAAAAGGATACTAGCATGCGCATGGGCATTGGAGTACTTCATGATCTATGTCTGGGGAACCAGGTTTCATCTGGTCACAGACCACACGCCCTTGGTGCACATGCTAAGCCAGTTCGACACGATGACATCCACTCTGAGACTGGCAAGCATAGCAGCAAAACCTCAAGTGTACACATGCAAAATAATGCACATTCCGAGATGGAAGAATTTGCGGGCTGATGCATATCATGTCTGCCTGAACAGAAATGCCAAGTTCACACGTTTTTGCACGATGACTGCGTAATAGCATCAGTGGGAGAGTTGAGGGTCAAGGAATTCATGGAAATGAGTAAGAGACACTGGTTACAGGAATCAGCCAAAGATGAATATGTGCTGAAGTTGATGAGCTGGGTTAAGAATGGATGGCCAGATGAAAGGGGGATTCCAGAAGGCCTGCGACCATACTGGAAAGTTGCATAGGAGATGCATGAAGACAACGGCCTATTGTTCAGGATTGGCCGAATAATACCCCCCATGGCAAAGAGGAAAATCATATTGTACAAAGCCCATTCAGTGCACTAAGGAGGCAAAATGACAGAGTCATGTTGATGGCCCTGCATGGACCAGGATACAAGGGACATGATGAAAAGATGCCATGAGGTCCTAAGCAGTGGCAAAAGACTGAATGTGGGGCAGGCCCCTCTTGTTCCGATGGGGATCCCACAGAGAGTATGGCAGAAGGTGGGGTTGGATTTAATAGGTCCCTTAGAAGTCCTAACATCTGAACATAGATTTGTAATCGGAGACAATTAATCGAAGTAGGTAGAGACAGAATTCATGCCTGATATTACCACGACAACAGTGACAGATGTCCTCATGTCACTATTCCAAGGGAAAGGGCTACCAAAAGAAAAAGTGACCGACAACAGAGTCCAGTTGACATCCAATGAGATGGGGACATTTATTAGGGACAGTTACATTAGGCAGATCAAAGCAGCCCTGTATCATGCCCAAGCCAATGTCTGGTGGAAAGACAAATATATCCAGAAAAGGGGCCATTCAGCTGGCAATGGCATCAGGTATGGATCCACACAAGACAGTGAAGGAGGCAGTGGCTGCTCACAGGCTCACTCTCAATGGAACCACCATGGTGTGGCCTTTCCACTGTCATGATTCCTGCCCCTCATATCCCCAGCCCTCCAAGATGTCAGGCTGGAGCCAGGCCACGATCACCTACATGGCCCTCAAGGGCCTCTCCATCCCTCCAAAGACCCACTTGGAGTCAGACTTGGCGCTTGTGGCACCAGACTCACTCACTCCCATAGGATAACATTGGGGATTGGACTTGTAGTGCATTGATGGGGACAAGATGGATGCCCCCACATATTTTGGTTCCCAGAACTGCATGTGCAGTCTAGTCTTTTGGGTGTGGTTCAGCCCAGAGACACCTGGGATATCCAGAGACTATTTAATCCACACCCAGGCTGTGAAACATGCTTTGCGTTTTCTGCACCTGCAGTGTGACACTCACCGTGTTCGGATCGGTCTCCAGTAGGCCAGCATCTTTCTTCTGCGCTCAACTCCTGCAAGAACAAGAACACCGTTAGGAACAGCCTTACCTTGCGGCACTTCTGCCCATCTTTCATCGCTCCTTCTGTTCTGCGGGCATCTTCGGCAGTGTCATTCCCATCCCGGCATGCCGCTTCCTAAGGAAAAGGGAAAAGAACAGAAAAAAGGCATTAGTAAGCATTCAGCAAATCTTCGCTTATTTTTAAATAATATACGAGCTTCAAACGCTTACCTGAATCCCAGCCGCTCTGGGGGAACTCTGTCTCCGGAACTTCTCATCCATCTGCAAGAGGGAAAAGACACTCCAGGTTAGCGTGGAAACATCTAGAGGCGCTGCATACCACGCTTACCCACCGCATTTGTTCTTCATAACCGGCATCCACGCTGAAAACGTCGCAGCACCTAAAAGACACAGAAAAAGAACTCAGTTCAATGCAAATACGAAAGGGGTGCATCGCGCATCGCGCTCTCACTCACCTTAAGCACTACTCATCTCAGCAGCACGCCGCCATCCCCGGACGCCGACCATCATCTAAAGAAGGAAAGGAACGAAGTTAGAGAACTGTTCAAAAGACTCAATACTTACCTGTCGGACATCAATCAATGCGCCCCTGCGCTGAAAGCAGGACGGAGAGCACACTATCCAAGAAAACAAGGTGAGCTGTGGATCAAGGGAAAGGGTTGGACCCCGGGGAAGAAGGGGTTCAAGCACACAGAGATAATTGGGAGTTAAACTCTACCAATCCTGTGGTTCAGGCCCAGTCTCCAGTCGAATAGCCTCCAGGGAAGGGTTCGAGGTCGTAAGAGGTCAGAACAGGCTGAGTGACGTCCCCTGGATACCAGGTGAGCGTTACATCCACATGCTAAAAGGCAGAAGGGCTGCATCCATGTTAGTGCCCCAATGGCTGTCCATAGTGAGGGAAGATGACATGATGAGCATGGAAGAGGTGGTGTGGAGGATCAGGAAAAGTATGGGCTACATGGAAGGGTGGCATGACAATCACAGGGCAGTGCAAAGGACTGAGGTGGAAGAAGGAGATCTAGTGAATATCCGATTACCTAACATGGACCCAGTGGCAGGGTCCCACTACAGTCAACCCATCAAGGTTATGAGCAAAAGCACAAATCATGTGTGTACCCAAGATGGAAAATGGTGAAACTTAGAGAGAGTAGCAGTGTTTGGAAAGGGTACTGTGGTACAATCTGTTCACCGTCTCTCACTCAAGTAGTCAAAGGAAGAAGGTCAACAATGGAAAGAGAAGAGAGTAGTGAAAAGAGTGAACAGGGAACAGCCGGTCAACCAAGGGAACAAGATGTTGAGTCGAGTGGTTTCAGTGCAGTGCAAGTTGAACCAGGCGACATTACACTCACAAGAAAGGGTGATAGAGATGAGAAAGAACAAACACACACTGATGCGAGCTATGCTTGCCGGCCATAGTGCGAAAGAAGAAAACCAGTGAAGTATCATGACTTCGTAATGGAGGAGGACATCATGCTTCTCAAGAAAAGGAGGTATGTGAAGAACTAGTCTCAGAAGCATATATGCCAACCCTCCCGATTTAGATGTGGGACTCCCGATTTTTCGATTACCATTATTGCTATGATATTTTTTACTTACTTTGGCCTTAAATAATTTAATCCCCAATGCAATCCTATGGGGAAATTCCTGTCTCCCGCTTTCTGTCGCAAAATCTCCCTCCCAGGTGCTCGAGAATGTTGGCATGTATGCATGAGAGCGGCTGCGGCCAGGGTCGCTCGAGAATTTGCCCAGGCACAGGCAATTCGCTGGGCAGAGAGAGGAGGATGAGGAGAGCGAGCACAGAGAGAGCAGTCGCACTGCGTTGCTCCTCCTGCAACTGGGGTAAAACCCCATAAAGATACTTTGTGCTGGAGCCCCCGGCAACCACATTAAAGGGACTGAAGACAGTAAGGTGGACTGTAACTAAGAAGAATACAGACGCTTTCCTTTTGACTACATACCTGGGTCGGATGGGGTCCTACTCCTTGTCTATATTTCATGGCCCAGGGTGCTTCATTTGGCGACGAGGATGTCTTTATAGGAGCCCAGAAGAGCAGAAGAGGGGGAGAGTGAAGAAGAGTGAAGGGAGATGAAGTTCAATGAAGCCTGATGCCTGTTCACCCCGTGCAGACCATGAGAGACTGTGGCCCGATCATGATTAATTTTATGATTGGTTATGTATAACGCACTTAATACCCAGAGGTTTCTAAGTGCGGACTCGGGGATCGAACCTGTTTTGCTCCGCATCGTCTTGCTTCCAAGGTGAGCGCGTTGCACCTGAGCTATCCTCCCGAGAGCATCTTTGCTGCTGTTGTGATGCCCTAGAGGAAGAAGGGCAGGAGCATCAGTGGCATTTGAAGTGTTCAGGCAAGGGCCAAATGAAGCACCCTGGGCCAGGTAACAGAGACAAGGAGCAGGAACCAGTCTGATCCAGGTATGTTGTAAAAAGGAAAGCTTCTTTATTCTTCCGAGTTGCAGGTAGAAATACATGAGCACAGGGCATGAGCTTCCTTCTGGTTCCCCTCTCACACTCCAAGACCACAACCGACATCCTTGGAACCTGGAGCACCCCAGGTTCCACACGCATCATCACATTCCACACACCTCATATCACAAGCACTCATCAATCATAGGGCCTCATTACAAATGTGCCGCTCTGGTAACAACGGTGCATGTAAGCCTACCGGCACCATTGTTACCGGACCGGCACACTAGGAGTCTGCCTGCCGGAGTTGCTGTGCCTGGCAGGTCTGACCCTGGCGGACACAACGGCCACGGTAGGCAGACTTACACGGAAGCACCGGCACCGTTAATAACGGTGCCGGTGCTTCCGTGTTCCCCATTCCCATAGAGTCCTATTGGACTCTATGGGAATGAGGAATTCCATTTTTCCGGCACTTGACATTCCGGACCGGCAGGTTAGAATCCCCTGCTGTTACCTGCAAGCCAGATGCCGGAAAAATGTGCAAGTCCGGCGGCAACCTGCCAGTTTTACCTACACGGTTACCGCCGGGCTTGTAATGAGGCCCATAGACAACTAGGCTACAACACAGTCCATTCAACGGTCCTCCATGTAAATAATTAAAATCCATGTAAAATAAAGGAGTCACTCAAATCTACATGTGTAATCATCCTTAACCAGGCCACAACAGGTACGCAGGGGCGGTGGGGAACAGGGTTATCAGTTGGTCTAGCATGCAAATTGGGAAATTGGGTGGAAAGAAAACCGGAATGAGAGAAGGCAGAGGTTTAGAAGAGGTCTGAGAATATTCGCGAAGAGAATCATTTCACAAATATGGAGTGTATGGTGACTAAAAGAAGCCAGGCTTCTATGAACAGGTCGGACGTTTTGTGAATGTGAATGTGGTCACAGTTGAAAGCGGTTGATGTAGTGACGTCTGCAGCCGGTCACTGGTCGCTTAGAGCTTGAAAGCGGGTGATGTAGTGACGTCTGCAGCCGGTCACTGGTCGGTTAGAGCTGTATGTGAGACCCATGTGGGAAGACTCTGGACTTACTTGCGTTCCGTGCGCTCCTTTCTGTCCGCTGTGCAGAGTACAGTAGCTCCTGCGGGAGGCCTCGAACATTTCCCACATGGCCAAGCTGTCAGGAGAGACACTGTGCAGGCAGGAAGCCCGGCCAAAATGTGTATCGGCCTTGCACCAGGAAACCAATGTATTGCACTGTTGCGCGGCTGTTGTCAAAACCATTTTGGACAGTTATTAATAACATAATATTTTACAACCGGAAAGGTTATGTGGTGTGCAGTGAGCAATATCTGGCGGTGAGGAGGGAAATGAAGTTACATGAGACACATGCAGTAATTTCTACCTTTTTGGATTCGTTCAAATAATCTGTGATATTTGAATCATGTTAAATGACAAAGCTCACACATTAGGTATTATTGCCGCAAATTATATTAACATAGCCATATTATTTACTATATATAATACTGTGGAATTTTCAAAGAAATTTGAACTTAAACCCATCTTTGTAGCCATACTGTTACACGTAAATATGGCACTATGAATATATTCCCTCCGTGTGTACGGTGTGCTGACATGATCTTCAGTGTGTGCTGCCCTGCTCACCTCTTATTTTCATCTGCTGTCTAGGTCCTGCTGTTCTGCACTGAAGGACAATCTCGCCAGCGATTGCCATCACCGCAGCCACAGGCTCCACCCCTCTGGATATTATTGTTATTTGGCATTCATATAGCGCTCTCTATATCATCGGTATGATCTCAAAGCGCTTGTGGGTTGAACGCCCTAGTCCAGGTTAGTCGAAAGAGAGCAGGGTAGTATAGGGTGCTTGTGTGCACTCAGTGTGTGTGCAGCTAGTGTGAATTGTCTGATGGTAATTGCAGCCTAACATTAGGTGCAGTGGTAGTGAGAGGTCAGTTGAATGTGTGCAGCCAAGTGGTTGGTTTCCAAGACTGCATTTATTTATTTATGTATAACATTTGTTATAAGCCTAGACCCAAGGGTATCATGGCGTAGGTTACAGGATACTTTGATACTTCTGGTTGCAGTCGAGAAATGGTTGTAGGTTAAGCAGAATTATGGTTTCTTGTACACAATACAGCATTATTTATACAATAGAATCCATGGATACAATGGGAAATCAGAGTTACATTTAGTACAGGTTTATACAGTTAACAGTTCTAGGTACTGTAGAGAAACAGCTATGTCAGAGGGGTAGTGTCACTATAGAGACCGGGCCTACCCAGAGGTTTAACATTTGTTCAATAGCCAAGTTTTTAATGTCTTCTTGAATCTCTGGTGGGATGGCTCATTTCTGGTGTGGGAAGGGAGGGAGTTCCATAGTTTGGGTGCAGCTGCTGGAAACCTGGACCCTCCCGCCCTCATACGTTTAAAACGTGGGATGAAGCGTTGGGTGCTGTTATTGGATCTCAAAGTTCTGATAGCCTTGTTGTGGATAATGGCCTTGTTGAGATAGGAGGGAGGTGTTTTACTGATGCATTTATGGGTAATACAGAGTGTTTTAAAGATAATTCTGGCTTTGATGGGGAGCCAGTGGGCCTCCCTCCTAGTATTGGAGATATGGTCAGATTTGTGTATGCCCAGGGCAGCTCGCAGAGCTTTATTTTGCAGGAGTCAGAGTTTAGCCAAGTTTGTGTTAGAGAAACTTACCAAAAGTACATTACAATAGTCTAATTTGGACAAGATGAGCGCACGGGCGACAGTGATATAATTTTGCGGGGCTGGAATTGGCGGCCTTAATGCAATACGTTTGGACGTGTAAGATGTGGCCGAAGTTAGGGAGTTTACATGTTTGGTCATAGTTGGATTAGAATCTGAAAGGACGCCCAGCGTTTTGACCTGCCTGAGGATCGGGATAGGCGTACCATCGGTAGTGATGGAAGAGTAGTCGGAGTGTAGAGATTTAATCTTGGCGGATGTGCCCACGATGAGTATCTCCGTCTTCTCATCGCTGAGACATAAGCTATTGTTAGCCATCCAGTTTTGGATAATAGCGTAGATTTTGTTTACAGGGACAGTGTCTTGCTCATGGTTACTATCTGGGTGTCATCCGCAAAGTTTGTATAGATGACACCCATAGCATCAAGGGCAGCAAATAGCAATTTAGTGTACGCATTATAGAGGGTGGGTGAGAGGCATGACCCTTGTGGTACGCCTATAGGGACTAGAATGGGGTCCGTCGCTTCCTTGCCTAAGGCAACTCTTGAAGTCCTTTCAGAAAGGAAGGATTTGACCCAGAGGGTGGCTTCATCAGAGAATTTGAAATTGTCACGTAGAGTATTGCATAGTTTGTCATGGTCCATCAGGTCAAAAGCGGCTGATCGATCTAATAAGAATAGGATGCATAAGTTACCAGAGTCTCTTATGGAGTCGATTTGGATTTTAAGGTCCAATAGTGCTGTTTCTGTGCTATGACTGGGCCGGAAGCCGGATTGTCTAGCTCCTAAAAGCTGATTTTTTTCGAGATGGTTTTGTATTTGAGAGTAGGCAATTTTGTCAATTATTTTCAGCAAAAAAGGGACTGTTGTTATTGGGCGGTAGTTTGTGGGTACTGTTGGGTCTAGTGGTTTTCTGAGAAGAGGGGTGACCCAAGCTTCTTTGAAGGTGGCAGGGATGGTGTTAGTGCAAAATGAGGCATTAACAAAGTTGGCAATGATAGGTGCTAATGTCGGTGCACATAATTTAACTAAGTGGGCTGGGAAGCAGTCTCCTTTACAGTTTGATTTTGGTTTTAGTTTGGCTATGGTGTCTAGCACCTGGTCCTGGCTGACCTGTGAGAATTTGAATTTAGTTACTGGATTTTTGTAGTCAGTGTCCACAAGTGGGGGAGGTGGGTTTTTGCCATCTAGTACTTTCCTCTTGGCTAAGATTATGTCTTGGTGGAGCATATTCATTTTTTAAGCTTGTGCATTTTGTATAGTGGAGTACCAAGCTTTACTCGTATTGGTAGGGCTGGTTGACGTGATGGGGTTTTCCAATTCTCCTTGAATGGTAAAGAGTTCTTTGGAATTCGAAGATGCATTATTCATGCAGGCGTTTAAGGCATTGGCTTTGTGTGCTATAATAGTGGATTTATAGCGTTTATTTGCTTCTAGGAATAATTTGGCCGAATCAGTGCTGTGGGATTTTCTGTGAATATGTTCTATGGATCTTTTGTTTCGCCATAGCGCTACAAGTTCCTCATTAAACCAGAAGGGTGAGGTTGTCTATTGTGAGTTTACAGGTGTTTCTGCCCTTTTCATGAGTGGGTGAGGTTACTTACTGCGAGAAGTTCATATCCAAGAGAGCTGTGTAAAGGGAGCTGGCTTTATGGTCATGTGCATCAGTAAAGCCTAGATTGTGGTCTCCTAGAATAATGAATTTGGTGTTGGGTTTGAGGAAAGGTGTGATAAGCAGTGGGATGTCGATTCAGGGTAGTTGCTGTGATTGGGTGCTCTTTTGTAAAAGATGAGGAAGTTAATGGTAGTTTTTGGGTCAGTTGTCAGTTTGATGAGAAGCATTTCGTACCCTTCCATGAAGTCTAGTGGGCATCATCCGAGTTGGAGGTTGGATTTAGCAATAATAGCAACACCACCTCTCACTGCATTCAGGTGGTCAACCCTGTGTATGCTATAGTCAGGGGGAAGTGCTATCGTGAGGAGGGGGCCAGAAGCTTGATGCAACCAGGTTTCGGTGACCACTAGGACGTCTATTTCTTGGTCTATGATAAGATCGTGTATTTCAATGGCATGGGCTCCTAGTGAGCGCATGTGAGGAGGGCACTTTTAAGTGTGGGGATGGACTCTGGCAAGGGGGTAGAGGTCTGGGGTAATGAGGGTCAGCATGGCCACTGCGCGAACATATTGTGTGTTTGCGTATGCACAGTGTTTCTGGTGTGGCAGTGGCAGAAACGAGACGCTAATATAATGCATCTGGCAGTTCCTATGATGGGAGATGTGGTAGTTATAAGGGATAACAGTAATCTTGAGCCGAGTCGTGAGGCGGGGTGTGTTCCAGTGCTGGGCGAGCTTGGGTAGCTTAAGGAATTGGAGCTGGTGCTAATGGCTGTACCATTGGGTATTATTGTCTCAGTGGGCATGGTATGGCTTCTCCACGAGCTGTGAGGAGCCATATGGTGTTGAGTCTGTGAGAAAGGGGGTTTTTGAGAAGAAAAGGGGTAGGGCAGGGTAGTGGGTGGTGGCACAAACATCCATGTTTTGCTAGGCCGTTGCCCATAGGAGTGAAAGCGCCTCCTGTACAGGGTGTGTGGTCGCCTGTCTTGGTGGGTAGGTCGGGGTCCATAGTGGTCAAATATTACCACTGTGGTAATGGGTGCACAATGTAATGGTCTGGTACGCTGGCCGTACTTTGGGATATATGCCAGCATAGTTAAATAGTCATTACGGCTGAGCGTTGGTGATGCGAATTCATAAGATAGTAGGTAACATTTTTGTTTTGGCAGGGCAAAAGGGAGAGGCTGTCTAAAATGTCTGCGCCCAAGGGGGACGTATCGTGCATATTGGTTAGTGCAGTAACATTACCATTCTTAGATGGATCGGTCCAAAATACAGATCAGGTTACGTGGGATATACTTTCAGAACATCGTAGGACAGTGCTCACTTAATGGCCAGCGAACATACACTTACGTAGTTAGGGAGCGCTTGCATAGAATCCATTGATGGATTTTTGCAGAGCACATTCAAAGGACGCTGGAACCAGTGGTCGAAGTGTACGAAAAGAAGTAGTGGAACTATGTTCCGTACTTTTCTGCACCTCTCCCCACAAACCCCATTGCCACGCCCCCTCCCATGCACAATACAAACCCCAAAACATATGTGCCTGCTGATTAAGGGAATGTTCAGTGCAGTGCACTGAAAGTGCAAGTTTCAACTTATTCCTACACTTTTTTTTTTAAACGAAACCGTTCCGGAATGGTTTATTTTTAAAATAACAGTATAGGAACGGTAAACCTTAATTAAAAGAAGTAGAGGAGCACCGCTCCCGACCGCTCCTGCCCACTTCGACCACTGGCTGGAACACATTACTTGGTACGGTAATATTGCATTTTGAGCATAGACCAGTTAAGTGGCACAGCTATAGTACCGGGGGACAACATTTCTCGACCTAGTAGAGCATTATTCACTTAGTGGATTAGGTGGCGAGCATACAATGACATGGGCAGGCAACATTCACAACATTACATTAATAGATTTCAGTAATGCGCTGTGAGCAATCTACTATAAGGGGCAGTGCGGGGTGTGGGGGTGGCTAGTTTGAGGCAGTAATTCACCGGGTGAAATGAAAGAGTGACGTGTAGAATGTAGTCGATCTATGCCTACATATTGCGGCACATAAATGATCTGGCGCATTTAAGGTAATGCTTACGGTGAAACAGATCCTGGTGCTGCTGTGATCTTGCTTTACAGTATTCCACTAGGTAGCCGTTACATGGGCCAATCCATAATCAATGAAATGCGTGGGCTTTACATTCAGGCAGTAACCAAAGTCTATGAACCCATTGAGTAAACTATCGAAAAAAGTGTCCGTTTGATGCGGTCTCGAGTGGGCAGCACGAGCGTCACTCCTGGGGACCACTTATCGAGCATGCATTTCTTGGGCGCTCCTTAGGCAAATAGATAGTGCTAACCAGTTCTTTGAGATGCTGGGTCAGGAGGGCCGGATAAGATGTAGTGTTAGTAAATAGTTGAAGGAAAGCAATACAATAGTTGCTAGCTATCGTTTATGCTTTTGCCAAAATAGCAGACCGCAGCTTGGAATGATGGGGGCGTGTGGGTGCAAATGCTATATGAGGGCGTCTTGGTTATGCTAAAGGCGTGATTATTACCTAGTAGTGGTGCGGCGTTCCAGGTTCCTCCTGCTGCTGCTATGGGGGCGCGGGACAGGAGCCTTAGAAGTTGGCGTTCCAGGTTCCTCCTGCTGCTGCTATGGGGGCTCCGGACAGGAGCCTTAGAAGTTGGCGTTCCAGGTTCCTCTTGCTGCTGCTATGGGGGCTCGGGACAGGAGCCTTAGAAGTTGGGCCTTTGTTGGTGAGCCGGCTTTCGCCTGCCGGCAAATGGCAATCGTTTTAAGTGGATGGCTTCAGCTAATCCACGTGCGGGCTCCGTGAGGCCAGCAAAGATCTGTATGGGTGAAATCCCTCGTGTTTACTTGCAAAATGAATTAAAAATAGGTGCGTGCTGGCTGCTTTGCCTTCAGCAAAACGTGAGACACAATTGTAGTAGTTGCAGCAAGGAAACTGTATGATTCCACACAGACTTCTTCTTGGTATAAAGTCAGCTGTTCGAAAGTGGCCCTTCGTCCTATGGGGAGCCAGTGAAGGGTGTGCTGTGCGGGGGAGATGTAATCCCTGTATCCCAGAACAAGAAGGAGCCTGGCGGCAGCGTTTTGGGCGTTCTGGATTTTTTAAGTTCGTATGCCGGTGCACCCAGGTATAAGGAGTTGGCAAAGTACAGTCTCGACATAACAATAGACATAACAGCGGCGAGTCTGCAGGTATAGGTGAGATAAGGCAAAATGCGTCTTGGAGTCTGAGCTGATAGGTACAAGATTTTGATACATTATTGACCTGGCGGGAGAGAGTTAGGCACAAGTCCATAGTGCAGCCAAGTTGTTTGACTATTTTGAAGGGAAGAGAGTGGTGCCAAGGGACAGGGACCATAGTAGTGGTTGCGGGAGAAGGGCAGTATTGCCGCACACCATGATCTCAGTTTTATCTGGGTTCAGAAGGAGATGGGTTTTTGTCATCCATCAGTTAATATCTCTGAGGCAAGCATCAAGGTCGGGATGTGGGTTGGAGCTTGATTTGGGAATTCTTAGGATAATTAGGGTATCGTCAGCGTAGTTGTAGCAGGCGAGGTTGTGCACGTGGATGATTCCTGGTAGAGAGGTCAGATAGAGGTTTAAAAGGAGAGCAGAGAGGCATGCCCCTTTCGGCACTCCAGTGTTCACGGTGCAAGCGATTGAGACAAAAGGGGAGAGGAGAGTGATTTGTTTCCTGTTGTTGTGGAAGTAGGCAATCCATTTGAGTGCCGAGTCTCGGATTCCGAGGGAGTGGAGATGGTCAATGAGGATGGAATGGTTAACCGTGTCCAAGGCTGCTGGCAGATCAAGGAGAATCAGTGCTGCGCAACCCTCCGAATCTGCCAAAATCTTGAGATCGTCCCAGATTGAGATCAAGGTGGTTTATGTTCCATGGCGTGGTCTGAAGCCTGATTGAGCGGGGTCGAATAGTTTGTTGGTTTCTATGAAGCAGTTGAATTGAGAGTACGCTGCGCGGTCGATGAGATTCGCCAGGAATCGGGTGTTGGAGGCCGGCATGTAATCCTTAGGGTCAAGGGGGTCGAGGGATGCCTTTTTTAGAAGCTGTTTGACATGCGCTATTATAAAGGCCTCAGGAAAGATGCCAGAGGTGAGGGAGTCGTTTAGTATAGACCTTGCTTGTTCTCCTGGACAAGTGGAGGAGAACATTTCTATCAGAAGAGAGGCACGACAGGGATCATGGGGGGATCTGTAGAGTCTGCTGCCGGATACTAGATCTAAGAAGTCGTCTCTTGAGACAGGGTTGAAAGAGTCGAAAGTTGGCATTGCAGTAGTCGGGGGAACGGAATCAGAAGGGGCCGGTGTGGGGTAGTGGGTGAGGGTGGAGAGTTTGGTATTAAGGGTTGTCATCCAGTCTAGTCCTGTGTTGTACAAATGTAGCGAGAGAGAGTCGCAGAGCATGGGCGTGGTCTGGGCTGATGTGCAGGTGGGTTTCACAAATTCAGAGATTATCTTTTGGAGTTCTTTGCTGCTGCTGCAACAGTTCAGGATTTGTTTATTGTAATAGGCTTATTTGGCCTTTCAGATCTCGGATTTGTAATTACAGTGGTGGTGGGTGAACAAAGATCTGCTGTGAGTGGTTTTAGATGTTCGCCATTTGCGCGCCAGAGAGTTATTTTGACTTTTGAAAATCTTCAGGTGGGGCGTGAACCATTTGGGGGTCAGTCATTTGCGAGAGGCTGTGGGGCGTGAGGGGGTGAGAGGCAGTAGTGATTCTTTAAGCCAGAAGTCAAAGGATTCAATGGTTAAGAGTCTATCAGAGGTTGGCGGCGCTGGACGACTGTAGCAGGGCTTCAGCTAGGTCGGTAGTACCTTGACTTTGTTCGAGCATTTCTGATCAGATGTGAGGGTTGGGAAGGCTATGGGCGGAGGGGCTGGTGTGTGGACAGAGAAAGGGATGGCAGAGTGGCCTATCCAGATAAGCGGTTTGGGATTAGATATAGAGACAAGGTCATAGGAGCTGAAGAGCGCATCAAGGGTGTGACCACCAGAGTGGGTTGGACCTGTGGTATGCCAGGAGAGGTTTAGTGCCTCTAGACTGTCAACCAGGGTTTGGGTATTGGGGTTGTTGGGCACACCGAACCAGATGTTGAAATCCCCCATTAATGTGAGTGTGAGGGTGATTTATCTGAATGGTAGCTAGTGAGTCACAGAGATTGTTGTCAAAATGTCTACAATATGCAGGGGGTCTGTATACGAGTAGGAAGCTGTGAGTGAGTGTTGATGATAGCGAGAATTTTACTAGAAGGGATTCACAGTTAGCATTACATGTCTGGGTTTCGGTGAGTGAGATGGAGAAATGAGGTTTGTAGAGGATTGTCCCTCTGCCACCTATGGAAGGTCTGCTGTGGGAGATAAGCGAGTAGCCAGGGGGAAAGGCCTCATGTGCGACTGATGCAAAGTCGTCTGAGAACCAAGTTTCAGTGATATAAATGAGGTCAGGATTGTCAGAGGATAGGAGGTCAAAGATGCTGTGTCTGTTTCTCGCCACGGAGCGGGCATTGAAAAGGAGGCATGTGGCTTCATGAGGCGAGGTGTTTTTTTGATGCTTGTGGCTGGGAGGGCTCGGGTGAATTGAGAGGCAGGGGATAAGGTCTTGGTCGTTGCGATTGAGAGGTGTGGTCAAATCCGTCTGGGTGGCTGAGGCTGACTGGGGGGTGGTAGTGGGGGTTCGGGACACATGTTTTTTTTGAGGTGGGTGAGTGGGTTAGGTCGATGGGGAGCGGGAAGAGTAGGCGGGCGGTGGTAGGTATGTAAGAGATGTGGTGAGGAGGATGAGGGGGAAGAGTAGTGAGTGGTGTACGAGTTGTGAGTAGGGTCAAGCAAGTTGTTTGTGGTTCGAGTTTGGAGGGTGCTAGAGGTTTGGGTGTACTGGGTGAGAGGTCGAGTTCAAGGGGATGGAGGCAGGGAGAGAGAGGGGACATAGGTTAGATGTGAGAGGCTGCAATCTGGCAGACAGAGTAATCTAAATGTTAGAGGCTTATATGTGGCCCATGTGACTGGGGCACAATCTACTGAAAGCAATGTTTGGCTTAGGGCCATCTGAGTACAATATATCGCTGGTTTAGATATTCTCTCATAGAGCAATATATGGCTAAGAGGTACAGGCTATCTAGATGCAGAATATGGCTATTGGGGGTAAACTACCCAAAGGCAGTATTTGGCTAGGGGCCAAATCCAACTGTGATAAGAGCAACAAGCGGGGTTAGAATGAATTTAGATGGGTATGGACAGTTTACAGAAGAGCAGCTGGTGCTGCTCTCCTACCTTGTCGGTCGGTGCTGGTTGACTTCTGCAGGCATCACAGGCTAACATGGGCAAACACGTGAGGGTCACATGACCGCTACTTCCGGACGTGCCCGGGAGCTGTCCTTGTTGCCCCGTTTGTGTGGTGTGCTGACAAGTTCTGCAGTGTGTGCTTCCCTGCTCACCTCCTATTGTCATCTGCTGTTTGGACTTTGCCGTTTTGGACTGAAGGGCTATCTCGCCACGCTTGCCATCACCACTGGTGCACAGTTACCAGCAGTGACCAGCAAGAACAGCCACAGTGGCTAGCAAAATAAGACCGCAGAATAACCAGCAGGTAGCAGCACGTGGAAGGTTGGGTAATTGTGAATGCGTATAGTGAATAAGAGACAGTTTAACGAGTGGGGTGGATGAATTTGTGGTCCATAAGAATGTGAAGTCAGCGATAGGTCTGTAGCCAGGTAGGATGTGCATGGTGTCTGGGAGATTGGGGCAAACAGGCAGCTTGTAGTGTCCACACGATGTATGGGAGAGCTGGCAGTATGTTGCGTTCACACAACATATGTAGAGATGTTAACCCTTCAAAGTTTTAATGTCGGCCCTCTGGCATAAAAATGCTAGCTCATCTTCGACTTTTCGGTGAAAGGCATTGAGCTGGAGGGATATCGCCCATATTTTTAGCTGGACTCGCCAACAACTGGCCATCCAATTCAAGACTACTTTATCGTGGGTCAATGCCACGAATACAGAAATGGGCACACTCTAGCTATCATAATGTCTTTTAACATTCAACGCTTAACTGGCATCCCCTATTCTAGTCTCTTAGTTGAACCACTAGCTCTTAACAAATAACTAGCCCCATCAAAACAAAAAGATCGAAAAAACATCACAGAAGCCACCTGCCAAAAAAGATTTCAGATCCTAACATCATTTAGACCTTTGACACAGACGTCATCAACCCTGACTCTTCCCAGGATCCAAACAGTCTACTGGAAGAGATTAATACAGACCCACGGACACTAACTAAAAGAATAAATGGTTTGATCATGATTTAAACACCCAGAGCAGACTATGCCATCGCACACGTGCCATCAGTCTCGCTCAGCAGCAGATAAATTCTCATTTAAGACACATGCAGGAGGCTACCAGGCCATGATGGAAAGAAAAAGGAGGGCTTTTGCCCAAGATAGTGTCAAAATGGAGGGTCAACATGGCTCAGCCAGACCTCACCTCCTCCCAATATATGGCTCTCACAAGTCTTTTCAGATAAAATTGAAAAAATCAAATCTGACAATAAGGACAAGAGTTCCTAGCAAACACCCTATAGCCCTTCATCAAGTAGCATCCCAATCAAGTAGCATCCCAATGTTGTCTGCCTTCACACCTACTACCCTCTCTTCCAGCACCAACATAGCTAAAGGTTTGAGGGCATCAGATGAACAGAGCTTCCCCTGCCCGGCTTCCCTCATCAATGATCAGGTAAACACACTGGACTCACCCATCTCCCCAATCTGTAATGCTTCATTCGAGTTGGCAAATAATCACAACCTCTTCACGGCTGCAATAGTCAAACCCCCACCTGAAACTAATCTCCTTAGACCTCATCAAAGCAAACAACTACAATGTGTGTGTCACACATCCCCTCATCTGTTCTCACATACTATGTTGTGCTGAAATGCCATACTGTGGCAATACTCACTAACACTCTCCCTTTGTAACCTTTTCCTTTTCCAGCTCATGCCTAATCCTGGAGTGGCACAGGCAGAGTTCTGAATGCTCTATCTTCTGCCCCCTAAAGATGTCTCTAATGCTCCCAATCGCAACCATGGCGTTGTACCACGATTAAGGTGGTGTACCTGGTCCTTGGTGTATGTGGCAGTGCCCAGCTCTACCTCCCTTAACTCTGACACCCATCACATGTAAATGTATTGATCAAAGAAAAAGATAGGGAAAACGGCAAACGCATGTATAATTTAGAGTTTGTACTATAAACTGGATCTCCTCATGAACTGTGTTAGATGCTCACTGGAAGAAAAAGAACCAGCAGAGTGAAACTGGCTTCTATGCTCCCATGACATCTTAAAACAGCTTAAAACAGATGCATAAGACACTGGGGCTGCAGCTACTCCTACAGGCAAAAACTGTGATGTGATGTCTCAGCAGTAGGTAAGGCGGTCGGAGGAGTGGGTGGTTTGAAGTGACTAAAAGAGCTCGTGTGACAGTTTTGTAGTGATGACAGCTGGGGACTTCAGGAAGCAGAGGGGGTTTATCGTTTGAAGTTGGTCAGAATAGATACTTTTTATAGCCGTGTGGAATTGCGTGATGGATTTTCTGGCGAGGCTGGGGAGCTTGGAAGTCAGAGTCTAAAAATAAGTCTATCTTTCCTTACAGCAGGAGGGTAGGATGCTCAGGAGAGAGACTTCAGAAGACACAGAATCTTGGTTGGGTAATAGCGATGCATTTTCGCCGGTACGTTAATCTTTCAATGTCAGCACTTAGAAGTTGATTCTTGCCATCACCCGAAGCCAGTGCAGGTTTTTCATATGGGTGGAGATGAATTTGGTGAGACCCTCAAGGTGCTTTTGAGTTAATTATTGCTCCAAAAATCACTGGGTAGCATGGAGGATGTAGGGGAACGCCATGTCTAAAAACCTCATTTGGAAGAATGGTATCTCCTTGTCTAAGCTAATTTTTGAGTGCAGGTCCCTGACAGCAGCCCACACAATCCTTGCTTTGGTCTAGATGGACACAGAGGGTCTGTTCTTGTCAGCAGGTGCCAGGGCTCCATTAGCAGGATTTCACTCATGGACCTATTTGTCATTAGACTGATGATGTAAAATTAGACATCTGCCCCAGATACGAAAGTAAAGGAAAATTCCCACTGAGTCCCAGTTAGCTTCCAAATCAATTAGCTCCATCAAGACATTTTAAACGTTTAGTTTATTTCCGTGATGTCTGCTTGTAGGACATGCAGAAATAGGGTTTTCTTGTTTGTAGTAAGTTAACTGTTTTTCACATAGTATGTAGCAAACTGCAAATCTGTGCCAATAAAGGACAGCAACTATGTCCCTCCATCACACGGTATCTTTTGTTGGGTGCCTTTACATATTTAAACTGCATTAAACGTGTATTCACTTCTCGCTGGCATCCATGCATCAATCAATCATCATGTATTTATAACGCGCACTATCACCAAAGACATCATGGCGCGATAGGATACCAGAAGAGAGACATCAGGTTACGCACAAACAGATGCGTTTTTCGCCTGCACTTAAAAGGTCCGAACTCCATGGTATTCCGTAGAGCCAGTGGCAAAGCATTCCAAAGCTTTGGGCCAGCAACAGAGAATGCTCTGCCTCCTAGTCGTTCTCTATGATAACTGTGAAGCCTCAATAGCGCTGCATCTGTGCAAACGCCCTGAGCAATAACGTTGCAACTTATCCTGTATGGCTAAACAACCTTTACCGTTGAAAGCTTGATGGATAATACATAACCCCCTGAACATGATTTGGGCTGAAACGGACAACCATTGCAGGGATTGGCGAGCCACGGTGACATGGTGGCCATAAGAGATCCTCTTAATCAGACGGACTGGTGCATCTTGCAGAACCTGTAAGTGATGGATCAAGTAAGCTGGCTGTGTGAGATAGATAGCATTGCAGTAATCAATACTGCCATTAAGGCAAGCTGCAACTACAATGCATATTGGTTCAGTGAGCCTTAGTTTTCTTTATGCCACATTCTGTTCCCAGCTAACAAGGAATATGTATAGATACAAGGCAGGGGTTACTATCTATTGATGGGGTCAAACGAAGAACTATGTTTGGATGGCTGGTGCACGGTCCACCCTCTGCGGATGGTGGCAGAAGACCCATGGGCATCTAGAAGGGGGCACAGTCACAAAGGGCGTGTGTGGGCGGCATGGGCATGTGTAATATGCACAGGGGCCTTTTTGCAGCGAGCACCACAAGCAGAATTGTCACTAAAAGATTGAAAAATATGGGTTTCCAAGCCTACACACTGACATGCAACTCGCCGTCCATGGATCGAGCAAAGGAGCATCTATCCAGCATTCAAAACTCTTACAAGGGACTCTGCTAAGGTCACTGAGCACTTCCCAGTTGAATTTCGAAAAATGCATGCCCTAAGCACACGGCAGTGTTCTTGCAGCACAATGGCCCTATGTAGCAGATTTTAGGGAAGAACACCCACATTGACATGCGATGCATCTGTTGCCAATGTGAGATTTTTAAAGCAATTGCACTCTAATCATGTAATGCATTGTTTTACCAATTGCACCAATGTCCCTTGCTCTGATTACACTTCTTGTAATGCCACTTGCAAGGATGCCCTCCAAGATTAAAGGCAGTAAGGCCACTTCCAAGGATGCCCTCCAAGATCAAAGGCAGTAAGGCCACTTCCAAGGGTGCCCTCCAAGATCAAAGGCAGTAAGGCCACTTCCTGTGATTAGCCAAAACAGGTCTGAGCTGTGTTCTAATGCAGAGGGAGTGCGGACTAGCAGTTTAAGCTGAACTGCGCATATGTCCGGGCCCCTTTTTTAATGGCACAAATGAGATGATAACGATGGCATGTAATGCAGTCTGAGCAATGCCAGCCGCTATGGTTACTTAAGCAATAATCCCTGAGCCGCTGGGGCATTACCGCGTCTGCTAATGCCCCGGGGGCCATAGTTAAATGCCAGAGCGAAGCGAGGGCCTTAATGAAGGCCGTGCGGCATTACCAGACTCGGTAATGCCCCCACGGCAAGGGGCTTATTGCTATTAGTACCCCGGCCTATAAGACCAGGGTACTAAAAGTATTTTTTTTTCGGTTCCGAAACACACCGGCTTTTCGGGACAGAAAAAACAATGTAAAAAAAATGGCCGCTGTGGAAGGGGAAACTGAGTCCATTTTCCCTTTATATACCGGCCATTCAAAATAAATTGCAAAAGGTAAACAAATAAAATGGCCACCATGGAAAGGGAGAAAGGACTACGTGCAGTCGCTTCTTCCTTTCCATGGCGGCTTGTCGCAGATCTGGAGCGGATACGCTGGGGACAGAAGTGTTCCCAGCGTGTCTGCTTCAGAAATGAAGCAAAAAGAAGGTAAGTGGGGTGGCAGCCTCCAGCTGTGTGGTGGCTCGGAGCGGGGATTACCCTGTTTCAACCCTCATTGGCTGAGAGGCTGCCACACCCCTGCTGGGGAAAAGAAGGAACGTAGTGGGTAGTAGGATTCCAGGGATTCTCGTTCGGGTAATGCCCCGGCGAGGGCCAATGAGATTGCTTGTTGCAATCTCATTGTTCCTCACCAGGTACTAATTCAAAGTTTTCCAGCCATCACTTTTTCTTTTTACTAACTAGTTTAGAAAGACTGCCTCCACTGGTGGCAGGATAAACACTAGTTTCTTAGGATTCTATGGAGCACTGTCCGTGTAAATGCTAGTAGTAGGTTACGATCACTTTTGGGTTTGTTTGTAGCCCAATGCGAGATAGGCTATGCCTAGAACAATACTGTTGGTTTTGATTAAATCAAAAACTTACGTGCATCACTTTTTAGTTTGAAGGAAAGCAGAGACATATTTAAGGAAACACGCTTGTCCTGGCCACATCATCTACAGGCGAGACCTGTGATCTCACTTCCCATGATGTCTCCTAGAAGAAAGGATGCTGCATAGGTGTGTCCCTTCCAAACCAGACTCCTCACAAGACAATTTAAAATGGGCCTCATATGGCTCCTGGGACAACCTGTTAGTTTAAGTTAGTAGTGGTCACCACTTAGGTGAAAGGTTAAGTCAGGGGATATGGGTCAATGTTTACCATTAAAAAAGGTTTCTTTATTTTATTTATTTATTTCCACATTTATAGAGCGCACTAAACCCGTGGGCAACAAGGCGCTGGTTAAATATTGAGCACATACATTAGGACCTTAGAGACAGGTGAATAGCGATTAGCTGCCGCTGTATTTATTTTAAAGCACGCCAATATGTATGTGTACAAGTTATTTACAGTCTACACATTCTTGTGACTATGTTTTATGCTGTAAACGAGTGACGGGAGGTGACGCTCCCATTTTGTCGATCTTCCTATCGACAACACAATGATTTCAAGTTCAGTCCACCTGTTTTAGTAGGAACGCATTGTTCTCGATTGACTGGCATCTGGCAGGCGAGTCAGGGTCTGACGAAGCAGGGCTCTAGAAAGCTGACCTGACATAATACCGAGCCTTTCCTGTTTATTCTCAGTTAGAGACCTCGCTGCGGTCTGTATGGAGGCGCCAATGTCTATTTCGCTGCAGGCTTCCCACTCTGCTACAGTGTCGGCCATTGTGCTCCCGCCCCGGCCCGCAGAGCCCATTGTTGAATGGGATTACCAAGGCATCGGCCTCCTACGGAGCAGTTAATCCATCCCCCGGCTGACCTGGTCACGCTGTCTGCGGCCATTGTCCGGTTTACCCACAGAGGGTGAGCAGCACCCCGTCTCTTTCAGACAACACGGGCCATAGCCGAGTACTTTAGTGAGCTTTGGTGCTACTGCAAACTTGGCAAAGAGTTCATGTTTGTTTGCAAATCGCCAGTAGCCTATAACCAAAGGCCGCATTCCATATCTCGACGAGAGAGACGAAATGGGGAGAGAGATGCAGACCTGGGGGATCAGGATCGTTAATTGCCACGCCCGAATGCCACGTTCCGGATCCTGCTGAAAGAATGGGACGAGAAAGGGAGAGAAGAGAGTGCCAAAGGGGGTAGCCTAAGTGAGGGTCAGATGATGGGAGCAAGGGAGAAACACACCACATTCGATGATACTCTTGCGCCATCAAACAGAATACCGGGAGACAGTCATTACCCAATCGGAGTCATTAGCCAACGAACGATCCTTCAGACAGAAGTAAGAGTGCACTTAATGCAGGGACATGCAAGGCTGCCCTAGCCATTCATTGGTTTGCAAGGAGTGAGGGCAGAGCCGGCTTTAGGGCGGGCGAGCCGGAAGTGCGCCCGGGGTGCTACGCCCCCAAAGGCGTCATTAGCCCCCGCCACGCCAGGTCGGGGGAGTCTTTCAAGGGCTCCCCCGAGCTGGCGTTGTGGGAGAAGGCGCGGCAGGCGACCTTTTGCTGTAAAATGCGCCCCCAGCGGTGGGTGCATTTAAATGCGCCCCTCTGCCGCGGGCACTTTTCATAAGAAAAGGAGGCATTAGCCCCACACCACGCCAGCTCGGGGGAGTCTTTCAAGGGCTCCCCCGGACTGGCGTGGTGGCAGAAGGCGTTGCAGGCACCACATTGTCATTGAATGCACCCGCGGCGGCAGACTCATTCAATGACAATGAATGACAATGGGGTGCTGAAGCGCCCTATTCAACCTCCTAGCTGGAGCGAGGAGGTTAAAAAAAAAAAGGAAAAAAAAAGAGTGGCCCATCCTGGCCCGTCCTCTTCCGCTCCGCCCCCTGTTAACCAGGGGCGCGCGGGGGGTGCCAATTCACCCAGGGCACTGCAGCCCTTAAGGCCGGCCGCGAGTGAGGGCATATTAAGTGGTTGTGCACATACCTGCATACATTTGAAAATCAAAAACCCTGAGATGTATGCTACTCCCATAGTCACACAAGACTCTGTCCAATTGCAAAAGGTTCCGCCCACTCAGTTGTTGTAGCTGCCATTAGTATGTCAAAAATCAAAATCTCCCATATTTCACTGTTATATTTGTTGAACTCTATATAGTCAAGTTCTATTCCCCTGAGGTAGCACTTCTCTTACTCACACTTTTACTCATACACAGGAGCACTTATTCGCTCCTCTCCAAATATTTACCTCGATCCATACAGCGCCAACATGTGCCGTTGTCCATTACATAGGATGATCAACCGTCACTCACAGCCTGGCTTGGGGTTCGATGGCTCAGGAGGCTGGGCTGGCAATTGCAAAGTGACAAACTTCGCCAGTGCACCCCGGATGAGCACACACATTCCTATCACCAGTGTACCCCCATCATTAACTCTTTGAAGAGCACGCAGCTATTTTCCCATCCACTGGTGCACCCCCAGCTTTAAAACAATACAAGACTGAAAACAGCGAGTCTAGTTTCAATAGCGATTCCCATTACAAAATTTAAAAGTCGCAGGGTATTACATGATTTGTTTTCGAAACTCGAATAGGGAAGTTGACTGGGTGTGTCAGTAATACCATGCCTAGTGTGACGTCAATTGTACCCATGGTCCTTCACGCGTCGAGGTCTCTCAGATTGTTTTTTTCCACCATCGTGGTTGGTCACTAGTTGCGGAGTTCCTTTCTGGCTGATGCCTTTTATTAGACTACGTTTATTCGCAGACTTTCTCTCTATCCTTCCGTTTAACGCGGCATCATCAACTGCCTCGGGGACCACAACGGACGGCTCCAGCATCGATTACGCTTGACTCTCGATGACCGAAGACTGCAGCCTTCACAGTTGAGAGAATGGGGGGAGGTTCATATAGTTGTACCATTTTAGAGAATGCATCTTCTGACCCCCTAACTCCCTTTTTGTCGCCACGCTGCCCTTTCCATTAGCAATGGAAAATACCCCTTTTAAATGTTGTCCTTCCTGCAATAGGAAGTTCTCTTGGAAAGATACACGTAGGGTGCGCAATCACAGGGCCTCATTACGCGGTCGGCTATAACCCGCCGGTGCTACCTACGTGTTGCTGCCAACCTCGAAAACACTGAATCCACCGGCTGACTTCATGGTGCCACTGGGACATTACAAGTCCCGGCAGAGTGGAAAGTCAGGCGGGGGATTCAGTAAGTCTCCATTCCCATGGAGTTCAATAGGACTCCACGGGAATGGGGACTCATAAGCACCGGCACCGATGCTAAAAGTGCTGGTGCTTCCATGACAACTGTGCCTACTGGGGCTGTTGTGTCGTCCGGAAAGGTCAGACCTGTCGGGCACGTCGGCCCCGGCAGGCAGACTTGCAGTGTGGCGGTCTGAAAACAAGGGTGCTGGTAACCTTTCCGGCACCCTTGTTTCCAGGCCACCACACTCGTAATAAGGCCCACTGTCTTCCCATGACCACAACCAGATAAAAGCTGCAAGCCCTGCAAACGTTTGCACCCTAAAACACTAAAGGACCGCTGAGCTAAACGCTGGTCCACGCCATGCAGGCAGCAGACTCCGTTGATGTGACGGGAGAATCCAGCGAGGGCAGTATCAACGTCCTTAGTGACGCAGAAGGCGACCGGGCTTCGTTGTAATTCCATGTGCAGGCCCCCGACTCCAATAAGCAGACCAGTGGCCCTGTGACGTAGACTACATCCGGTGGCTCAGGTACTCAAACTTCCTGTCACACTAAGCACACAACCCGCAGCCGACCATTGACCAAATCGTCGACTTTCGACAGCCGTGCAGTGTCCATGGAGAGGTCCTCTAAATCATCCCTGTCCTCTGGCCCATCGCTATCACTTTCACTGCGCGACAGGTGTCCAAAATAGGCACGGACACCGCGACTAAAAAGGCCCTCCTTTCACATGCCGAAGGGGATGTGTCAAAAGGCGCATCGGCATCCCTGATACACACACCTAAAATAAAACAACTTATAAAGAAACACGTCCCAGCTACCCTTTTAAAGACAAGCCCTCTGTCTCTCAAAATGCAAGCCTTTCTTCCCCTGCAGAGAGTGGCGTCGCCAGGAATCAAATTTAGGAGGGGCACAGAGGGGGCCAAAGACAAAAGTAGGGGGAGAACATTGTCACTGCTTGTCTTAGGTAGAGGGGCCCAAGGGTGGCACAGGGTCTCAAAGGGGGGACCCGGCCCCCCAGACCTCCCCCCTAGCGACGCCACTGCCTGCAGACACCCTCACAAGGGCTATGCAGCATAAAGACGGAGAATCCTCACTACATACACCTACCCCCTCAGCTCTTCCAACATCCTCTCAGTGGACCCCTGAACAGTTCAACAGAATAATGAGAATGTCCCGCTTTGTCGATTTTGTGGACATGCATCCAGATGAACTTAGGTCTCTTAGGTACTCTTAACAAAACAGAGCTGCTAGTGACCAGTCCCCCACGAAAAGGCCATGTCTGGATGTCTCACAGCCCATCACCTCCACCCAGACCCTGTCTATCCAGCAACACCAGGAACCCTCGCAGGAAGTATATGTCATAGATCCCTATGGATCTCAGCACCCCAGTTCTCCCGGTGATCAGGGGGATCAAAATAATCATGACCAATATTATGACGACGACGATGATATCTATGTAATCCAGTCACCAGACCACCAAGACCAGCCTGTGGCTGATTCCCCAGTGGACAATCAGCTCCAATACATTGAGCTGTTCCTGAAGGTACTCCCAACATTTTAAAATAGACACCCAGGAGGCCCAGGTTGATAAGGACTTTGTGGAGGACATCCGTGGGGCTAAGAAGTCCGCCACTCAGTTTATCCCTCTTTTGCAGTCCATCCAAAGGAATATCCAGCCTTCTCTGCTTACACCGAATCTCACAAGGGTGGTTAACCCTCGTGTTGAAAAATGGTTCAGGCCAGCCCCTGCAGACCTCTTGTACATCAGGGGTCAGCTCAAATCACACTCGCTAGTCATGACCACTACGAGGAAAGGAGCTGGCACACCTCTGGCCTCTGCTGAAGCCCTGCCAGATAAAGAGAGTAAAAAGATTTACACTTTTGGTAGAAAGGTTGCTTCCTCGGCTGCTCATCATGCCAGAATCACCAATAACACCACCCTCCTGGCTAGTTATATCTGTCATAAATGGGATGAGCTAGAACATCAAATTGAGCTAGTCCCAGAACCCCTAAAGTCTCAACTGCTAGGCACTATATCAGAGGGCAAGCAGGTATTGAACTGCATTCTTAATAACCCTGACTTCGCAGACAATGCAGGACGCGTCATTGCGGAGGGTACTTTAATCAAATGCCATGCCTGGCTAAGGCAGTCATGGTTTAAATTAGAAACGCAAGCCACCCTGCTCAACATGCCTGTCGAACCTAATGCCCTTTTCGGTTAAGCGGTGGAAGATGCCTTGAAAAGTGCAAAAGAGGAATACGATACACTTAAGTCTCTTGGACAATTAATGAACAAACCCTTTGTCCAACAGGGTTCCTTCAATACTAGAAGTTTCGGCGGTAAGGCCCAGAATGCTCTTCTGGGTACAATCAAGGGGGCCAATCATCATCATGAGGCTCCTGGAAGGGACGGTCCTCCTATTCCAGCTTTCAAAGAAGCTATACAAGTTCCAGAAGCAGACACAGAGCCTCCCCAGCTAAAAGCTCCACTCCTCCCAAACAATGACGCTCGCTCTAGGTCCCCTCCTATGCTGCTTCAGTAGGAGTTCACATTTCACCCACGCATGGGAAGGTATCACATCAGACAAGTGGGTGTTGTCCACCGTGGTGGGTGGATACTACATATAACTGCTACAGAAACTGCCCAACCAACTGCCAAAGCACAGAAAGAAGGCGCCGGAAGAGAGGCACATATTACTGAATGAAGTGAAAGCCTTGCTGGAAAAAGGCACCATAGAGATTGTCCCAGCAAACCAGGTAAACAAGGGTATTTATTCAACGTACTTCCTTGTGCCAAAGAAAGACCTCAAAATGCATCCAGTACTAGAACTGCACCCAGTGAATACATATGACAAACACCAAAAGTTTCACATGAGTCTGATCCAAGAAGTAAGTCCCTCTTAAAATGGGGGGATTATGTGGCAACATTAGATATGAAAGATGCATACTTTCATATTTCAATGTTCCCAGCGCAAAGAAAATATCTGCGGTTCCAGATGACGGAAGTACACTACCAGTTCAAGGTACGCCCCTTTGGCATCGCCTCAGCACTAAGAGCGTTCACAAAGGTCCTCACAGTAGTAGCGGCACACCTTTGAAGAGAGTCACCCCAGTGTACCCTTATTTAGATAACTGGCCAATAACCAGGGAGTCTCCTCAAATCTGCAGATACAACACCCAAAGAACTATCAACCTTCTGTTCCAAATGGAATTCTCCATCAACAAGAAAAGTCGTCTTGTTCCCAGCCGAATAAAACTATTTCTGGGAGCCATTTTAAAAACAAAGGAGGAGCTAGCTTTCCCCTACAAGGAGACAGTACAAAACATGTTGTTACCAGTACCTCACTACCTAGCTGGTCGCCAGATAACTGTATGCAAAGCAATGCGTTTGCTTGGGATGATGGCCTCATGCGCATGGGCCCAATACAGGAATGGTTAGCAAAACAATGGTATCAAGCAAGCGGTCAGTGGGACGATCTAGTGGTTGTTTCACTAACCCTGGTACAAGCTCTTCGCTGGTGGTCCAGGGACAACCTGCTAAAAGGAAAACCCTTTCACAATCCACCAGTTCAACGATACTATCTACAGACACCTCACTCTCCGGATGGGGAGCCCATTACCTTCACCATACAGCCCACTGCCTATGGATATTCACCACAGCCCTAAACCACATCAACCTCTTAGAACCTCTGGCAGTTCTCAAGGCTCTACAGGCTTTTCAGCAGCATCTAGTAGGTCAGACAGTACAAGTCCTCATAGGCAGCACCACTGACATGTTTTACATAGACAAACAAGGGGGCATACACTTCCCAAGTCTGTCCAGGCTGTCCTAAAATATTTGGAAGTGGGCACTGAAGCAGCACATGTTCCTAATCTCACAACATGTTGCAGGGGAAGTCAATGCTCTAGCAGACTCGCTAAGCAGAAACCCACTGCCAGAGAAACATGAGTGGCAACTCAACAGAGATATTCTAAACAAAATCTTTTCCCAGTGGGGTTATCCTCCCTTAGACTTGTTTGCCACAAGCCAAAATGTACAATGCCCAGACTTCGCGTCCAGGTTTCCCCAACCAGGATCCAGGGGGACGCCCTGTGGATGAATTGGTCAGGGAAATGTACCTACGCTTTTCCACCAACACCACTCCTCAGCAAGATAGTGCACAAGATGCACCAGGAACAAGTCACTATGATCCTGATAGCTCCAATGTGGGCAAGGGAACCTTGGTTTCCACATCTGTGAAAACTGGAGATGTGCAATCCAATCAAGCTTCCGTGCACCTCCAACATGCTATCCCAGCACAAGGGGACGACACTCCATCCACATCCTCAGTCTACGAACTTGGCCGCCTGGCTCCTGAAGTCAAAGAATTTGGTCACTTAAATCTTCCTGAAAGGTGTATGGATTTTCTAAAGGAGGCACGAAAACCCAATGCCAGACACTGTTACTTTAACAAGTGGAGAAGGTTTTGTGGTATGGTGCAGCTCACAGTCCTTAAACCCAAAAGAATGTTCTTGATCCAACATTCTACACTAAGTGCTTTATCTACTAGACTCTAGCATAGTATTTAACTCTATCAAAGTACACCTAGTGGCCTTGTCCGCATACACCACCTCGCAGAACAAGGTTTATTGGTGGAAAGTGCTTGTTATCAAGGCTTTCATGGAGGCAGAGAAGAGATTATATACTCCCATTTCTAACTCTCCAACAGGTTGGGACCATAATGTGGTACTCTCAAAACTCAAGGGTCTGCCCTTTGAGCCTATACACAAAGCCAGCCTAAAACATTTAACATACAAAACCGCCTTCCTAGTAACCATCACCTCTATACGACGAGTCAGTGAGCTACATGCATTATCTGTAAAAGACCCTTTCTTTATAATTCACAAGGACAACATTAGGACACATCCTAGGTTTTCACCTAAATTCATCTCCAAGTTCCAAGTCAACGAATACACTGAACGACCTACTTTTTTCCAAAATCCCTCTAACTCAGCTGGAAGAAGCATCCATACAGTAGGTTTAAGGAGGGTGGGCTGGTACTACGTAATCAAAACAAAGCCTCTAAGGAAAACAGACCAACTCTTTGTTTCCATTGCCCCGGGTAGGGAAGGTGATCACATCTCAAAAAATGCCATCTTCAAATGGATAGTCAAATGCACACAGCTCTGCTGCTCACTATCCAAAAGACCCTTCCTTTCACTCGTAGAGCTCACTCTACCAGAGATACAGGAACTACTCTAGTATTTATTACAAACGTCCCCCTAGATGCGATTTGCAAGTTCGCAGCTCCTTTGGGATTTTTGCATAGGCGCCCCTTATGACGAGCAAAGGGAGCTGGTTTACTCAAACACGCAATATAAAGCTGTGTACCAGTGGATTTGGACACTTAATCAGGTACCGGCGAGTTTGTAGATATATGTGAGAAATGTATAATTACCTATGGATTCCAAGTGGGTGTAGTTATTTATTCAATCACGTTGTTCCATCTTCTGTTTATAAATACATTTTAACACAGTGAAGCTGGTAACACATTTAAAGTCCAGTATCCACTCAATCTGTCGAAAGAACTCTTCATTGAATGTCTAGTAGTCATTTGTTCGTGTTTTGACCGACGGCACAGCCTCGCTGCTACGTCCCAATATACTCAATAAGGGACATTTGGGCTCAGACCTGGATTTAATGTACAATACACCTCTTACGGTCATTGCCTGTGCCTTTAGTAAAGTCAATCCCAGTTCCAACCTCAGATGGGCCATAGATGTGGCAGGAGGCAAAGCTACATTTTGCCTCCAGAGTATACCTTCTAGGACGTCCCACCATGATAGATCTCTCATGGCCAAAGCCTCTAGGCCACAAAAAATCGCAGGGACAAAACTCTGCTTATAGAGTTTACTAATACCTTCCATCGAGAACCCTGCTCTCTGTTTGGCAAATTGGTTTATGACATGGGTTATTTGCTGAGTCTTACCCTTTTTGCATTCGACAATACCCATTCCCGAATAGGTATAGCTTCCCACGTATTCAATTTTTCCAAGTTCTGACTCCAGACTCACACGGTGCAAATTGCCCCTCGATATTACCATCATTTGTGTCTTCTTCATACTGATGGCAAGGTCGTTCTGATGGACATATTCAATTAGGGCTGTACATTGACTTTTTGCACCACTTATTGCATAGTTCATTAAAACGAGATTGTCAGCATATAATATGCTGGATATAAGAGTATCACCCATTTTCACTGGACAGCCCTTTTTTGCTGGACAATACTGAATGTGGGAGGTCAGAGAGACATGAATATAAACAACAGGGTAGCCAGCCCACAGCCTTTTGACACCCCTGTTTATGTCTACCACGGTTGATTGCAAAGCCTGCATCATCGAGCCGTACTTGAACACCTCTGTATGTGGATTTGGTTGAAATGACCGAATCCAATTTACCTACCCCACCAAAAGACCTAAAATGCATACTACCAAAAGTTTGAAGATCAAAAGTTCGAACCTTTTTTGGGTTACACAGTAAACATGCGCAAAATTACCCCCCGTAACTTTAACAGGTTCCATAAAGCTAACGTCAGAGGAGGATAGAACAGGTAATGCCAAGACTCTTTTACATATGGTCAACAGATCTGATCTATTGCTGCATTTGTTTGAAATGGTATGCAGTCCTCGAACGAAACGTAAAGGTTTTTAGGTCGAGTTTGGCATGAGGGTGTAGAGGAGGTCCCAGACGTGGCCTGCACCCCTACCCCTTATTTCGAGGTACCAGGAGAGTACTCACCAAGGTATGTGACATCTGAGGAACAAATGAACCAACAAAGAGCTGCACTGGGGCTCTGCCCAGTGTACATCAGAAGATCCATACCTGTTGAAGCGCCCATAACCAGACAACCCTGGGCAGCAAAGTACCCTATCAGACAGCCGTACCAGCCGCTGATACGAAACGAAGAGTACCTACAGACGGTCCATGAAGAGACACAAAGAGCCCTAATGGAAGGCCAGTGGAAATGACACAAGGGCCTCAACAGACCCGTGAATGAACAAAAGCGGCTATCGAAGACAAGCATGCCAGTGCAAGTAGCTACAAAAATAAATGTAATGGACACAGAGAAGAGACAATGTTAAAATGTAAGGAAACGTTGCTACGAGACAAGATGGAAGCAACCGACCAGTTAAACGTGTGTAAATAGGCTTGGAACGCAAGAGGCTAAAGAAAACGATACTGCTTGCAATGCTTAGTAGAAGATTAGAGTGGCAAGCGCCAACCATATATCTACCTCAATAAGACACATTATACAAGTGCGACTCCATTTTGTAAAAGCAGAAATGTACCCAGGCTGCCAGAGGCCTGACAGGCCAAGTTTCGTAACCCAGCCAGAGGCAAGATAAGGAGCGGAATCGAAACTCAACAAAGAGCGGCTCATGCCCACCCGATAAGAGTTATCCAATCCGCATGTTCCGTTATCATATACAGATATAGCACCTATACTTAAGTTACCTTTCCTAACCAATTATATTGCATGTAGAGTTTTGTAGAATTAGACGTCAATGATGATGAATATTGCCTATAAGAACTGCTGTTCAACTGAAGTTTGTGAAAGTTGGAGCGAGACAGGTGATCGCAACGATGCTGATTCCCATTTGTTTCCCTGTTTGATGTACTTGTCATTAAACAGACTTCGCTTTGCCAAACTACTGAGTCCTCATTATTAAGTCGTGTTATAGTAAGTAAATCCTGCACCCCCATCCCTCACATGGTGCAGCTATCCTGTCTTACAAGCACTGGAGGGTGAGCACTGACCTATGGGCCCGTCGGTGAATTTCCCGCCCTCCTGTACAGCTGTTAGCGTGAGGATGGTTACGGCCATTGATTATCGATTATGGATTAATATAGTTATAAGACACCTATAGACCGACGGCACGAAGTAACTCTAGGCCTTCGGAAATATCACGAGTCCTTTCGCCATTCCGGCTGAGAAGGCTGAGAAGCTTCCCGTGGACAATGATAGTGTAAGTCCATAAAAAATCTACAGTGGGTCTGAAGGAACCCGCCTTTCCAAGCATAACCCTTCTTATTCCCACGGGCAGCCAATCAGATGAAAAAAATGTAAGAGGCTGAAGAGGAAGGGGCAGTGATTCCGAAGCTCCGGAGAGGAAAAGATGCGGTCGGTAAGTGAAACAACAAACTCGTTACTTTGGCAAATGTCTTGTAGGCATTAGAACAAGTAAGGGAAAAGTAAAGGAGGGTGGTGGAGAAAAATTAAAATAGTCAGAAGTAGAGAAGACTGTATATATATATAGGGGGTAATGATTCGAGCATAAGAGATAAAGAGTGGATACCGGGGGGACACCTGAGATAAAAACAAGGGATACCAGGGGGACACCCGAGATAAAAAACGAAGGATTACCAGGGGGGCACCTGAGATAAAAGCGTAAGGATTCGCCTTGTTCCTGCGCTTTAATACAGCGGTCAGAAGAAACGTGAACTCATAGCCCATATAATAAGGGACAATTAGACTACGGTGACGTTTAAAGATGCATCAAAGGAGTTTGTTTGAACTCCATGACGGGGTATTGATTAGAAGGCTGGTATATGTATGACCAGCTGGTGTCTGTCTAGTCTGTCAAGTGTCTGTCATATGTGTTCTGTTGTACGTCAAATGTAATAGAACTGTATCGTTGATTGTCCGAAATGAAATTTGGTCTTACGCGATTCTGTAACTGAGAGGGAATCGCCAATGAATTGATGGTTTTCAGTTAATTGATATGATAAAACATTTTGGCGGGAAAAGATTGGATTGGAGCTTGCGTATCTGGTGCTCGCTCATACTAGTAGAAGGATAACAAACTGTATAAATATTGTTGGTAATGGAATTGAAAATGGAGGAGGTCACCCCACTTGCGCATCTGTGCATGCAACTACCTAAGCATGCTCCTAAACTAAAAAAGTATAGCACAGAGTGTGTTAAGGGTACTGCCCACAAGATGTTTATGCCGTGGCCACAGAATGGGTTCCTATCTCAAGCTGTCTTACAACATATGACGACTTTTCTACATGCCACATATACAGGCAAGAAGCTAGAGAAACTTTTTGGTATTCTCGAATTGTGGAAGAGACGAAGGTGGAAGAACCACCCACAGACTGGATACTAAATGTATGTACGGAAGGGGGTGAGATGCCTACCGCGCCACCAGCCCCGCCTGAGCCAGTCATTAAAGGGAGTAAGACAGAGGGGATTTACCCGCTAAGAGAACTTAAGGCAGCCGCGGGGTATAGCAACCCCGCATATGAGTCGCCTACGTACAGTAGTGACGACAATAAGGGAAAGGAACAGGAAAACAATATTGCCTCCGCAGTCCCGAGGGACAAGGAGAGACACGAAGATGAAGGAAAGGATCAGGCACAGAGTTGTGGATCTCTCGTTAAGGAGAGGGAGGTAAAGAAACGAAAGGGAAATGAAGGTAGAGTTGATGAGATAGTCGCGAAAGATGAATGGATGGGAGGTCAGATATTGCTGAAGTTGGATGGAAAAGGAAGTGATGATATAAGGCCTAGAGAGAGGTCTGATGAGACGCAAAGGAGAGAAAGAGAAAAAGAGATGGAAGTAAGGGACGAAAGGACAAGAAGGAAGGATAGACTAAAGCGAGAACAACTATATCGCGAAGAGCAAGAGAAATAGCTCGATCGCAAACAGAAGGCAGCCTACGACCAGTACAAACAGGTAAGCAAAGGTTGGAAGAAGAGCAAAGGGTACGTGAGAGGAGAGTGAAGAGAAGAGAAGATGAGGAAATTAGAAGGGCAAAGGAACGTAGAAACGAAAGGATGAGGGAAGTAGACAAGGCTAGAGAAGAAGCGAAGAAGCGCAAGGGAATAGATGAGGAAGCAGAACGTAAGCGCAGACAGAGGGCACGAGCTAGAATATTTAGAGCGGGAAGTTAAAAAACCCAATCCTGTTGTAGAATGGGAAGACATAGAAGAATTCTTTCCTGCACACGACTCGGTGCAAGGAATAAGTGGGACAAATATTGAAGATGACTTCGACACCCGAAGTATTGGGGAAACGATCGATAAAATATATGAGGAGATGGGGCTGGAGCAAATATCCCAGGGGGGAAGGGAAGATGAGTGCCTGGAGAGCACTCAGCTATATGACACTGAGGATGTCTCCCGAAGTAGTGGGAGCAGGGGACTGTGCCTAGACAGGCTGGAGATTGGGCAAAATGAAGAAGATCCAAGGAGTTGTGTAAACTGGGAATATTCAAAATCTGACTCCGGTGAGGAAACAGAGTATGAGGCACATGAGGAAGGGAGACAGTGCAAAAAACAGCTCCCAGGGGACCGAGGGATACGATGGTCAGACGCTAGCGAGTCCGCAAGTAGGACACCGAAGTCTGCCACGCAGTCAGGCCGGCATGAAGGAACACACCACGATCAGAGGGGGGCGTCAGCACCTGCCTATGCAGATAGATTAAGGGCATTGCCAGTTAGACGGCAAGGTGGAAATGCCACCCCAGCAGTAGACAGGAGAGCTATGGGGAAAGAAAAGGAAGACTGTGCATTCCAATTGCCGCTGCTAGAAAAAGGGGGAGCAAGACCACAATATATTGCATGGCCACACATGGACTGAGAGAACCTAAAAAATAAGCTTCCAATGCTGACATCGGGAGCCGGGAAGTGGATACATGAGTTAGAGAAAATGACAGGGGGTGTCACCTTAGCTATAGGGGACATTAAGGGCCTCCTAATTGCCATACTTGGTGAAAGAGCAGACAATGTATGGAAACGGGCAGGCTACCCTAGGGTAACCCTAATTAACACCTCCCATGATGGAGCGTCATTTAATAATTGTAGAGCAGCAGTGTGGAAAGCGCTGCAAACGCTATATCCAGACACTTCTGATATGGGGGCTATAATGACTCGGAAAATGAAAGAGTCAGAAGATCCGTTGATTTATATCCAGAATTTTCAAGACGCGCGGGTGCTTGAAACGCATGAGTCTTGGACGAAATCTATCCCTGTATTCTACCATATATTATGCCTGGGGTTGCCCGAGCCAGTGCAAAAACAATTTAAGAAATTGGTAGGAATAGAAGCCAAACCATGGGCTGAAATACAGTTGACAATTGCACACTACTGCAGATTGTTGCAAGAAAAGAACCGGAAGAAGGAGGCAACTCGTAAGGGCGAGGAAGCAAAGCTGGTGCAAAAGAAACTCTCGAAGTATGATCTTGAGGGAGCCATGCTGACAAGCCCAGTTGAACCAAGAGCGCAATCAGTAGCTAACCCATCCCAGAATAACCAGAGTAGCGTGGGATTTTACCCGAGGGGAAGGGGTTTTGGAGGAAGAGGATGGCAGAGTAATCAGGGTGGGTTTCGAGGTAACCAGGGGGGCTTTCAGAATAATCAAAGTGGCTTTCAGAATGCGCAGATGGACAGATGGCCCGACCACTACCAGTGTGTTGGCTGTGTGGAATGACAGGACATGTGGCGCGCGTGTGCAGAAGCCAAGGCATGTGGCAAAATAGCCAAGGGATGGGGGCAGGCATGGTGAATCAGCCAGCCGTCCCGCAACAGGGCGGTGCACAAAATCACACAGTGCAGCAGCAGGTGCCAGGCTTGCAGCAGGGTGCACAGCAAGCGGTTCTACCCCCGCACATGGGGAAAGTACCGCAGGGAGAATCCCAGCAGGCAACATCGCAAATGTCACAGGGCACTAGCTCCGGAGGGGGAGTCAACCCTGGGAATGGGGGAAATCAGCAAGTATACAGCGGGCCAAACTTATATATGAAATAGGACAGCTCACGGGGGACTCTGATGTGTTCTATCCTATCAGTGACACCAGACCCTAATAGGGAACCTAGGGTGAATGTTGTCATAGGGGGTAAAGAATGTTCCTTCTTAGTTGACACGGGTGCGACGCGCTCATGCATACGAGAAGGCAAGTTTTCCTTGTCCGGCGAAGCCATAGATACTCAGCGTTTCACGGGAGCTCACAGTAGAGTTCCCTTTGCAGACACGCTCCCAGTCTCCGTGGGAGAGCGCAAAATGAATGTACCCTTATTATATTCACGTCAGACCCCAGTAAACATCCTGGATCGGGACTTAATGACTAAATTGAATATGACAATCTCGTTTACCGAGAATGGTATAGTATGCTCCACTCCAGGAATGCATTATTCAGACATGTGCGAAATGATCAGAGCGTACTCCGGACATATAGCCATGAGAGCTATACCATTGGAGCCAGAAGTCTTTGCATATGGCGTGCGGGTGCTCATGGCGGGATTGCCAGGCCTCGCAGATAAAGCTATGAGGACACCTGATGAGTTTCTATTCAGACCCAGAATACCTATGGACGAAGAGGAGGGACAAGTATTTCCCTTAATGATACAATCTGCCGCAGTACGAGGGAAAGTGGTATTGGTCGAAGGATATGATGGTGAAGGCAGATAATGGTGTGCGATTATCGCCATCGAAGAAGGGTATCGAGTGACTGACGTCACCGATGACGATCTGTTCGAAGAACACCCTGACCTAGAAGAGACACCGGTAGAAGTGAGTCTCATATTTTGGGTCAAAATGATCAAACGGGAGGTGCCACAGAGAATGATGTTGGCGCTAATACGTCCATAATACTTTGAGGACGACATGGCCCAAGTGCCTGTCGCGGTATGGACTACAGGGCCCAATGGTGTAGGCCTCCTGAAGGGGGCAGGTAAGTGAAAATGAAACTAAAACCAGGAGCAATTTTACCAAGAGCACGACAATATCCTATGTCCAGAGAGGCAGATGAAGGGATTGCGAAGACAATTTCCGCCATGATGGAGCAGGGCATCCTAGTGACGTCAGAATCACCTTGCAACAAGGTTATTTACCCTGTCAAGAAATCGAAAGGAGGGTCTTGGCGTTTAATAGAAGATTTAAGAGCATTAAACGATATAGTTGAAGCTGAGTTCCCTCTAGTCCCGAATCCATCCACAATTCTATGCAACATACCCGCTGAGGCAAAACATTTAACGGTGATCGACTTGAAAAATGCGTTTTTCTCAATCCTGTTGCGCCGTGACTCACAAGACCTGACGTCATTCACTTTCAGGCAAATGCGCCTGAAAAGCACAAGGCTGCCACAGGGATACTGTGAGTCTCCATCCATTTTCAACAGAGTCCTGCAGATGGACCTAAGCAATATTGCAGTAGAAAGTGTTGTTTTGCAGTATGTGGATGACATTCTGATCTTCAGCGTCACTGAGAACAATGCAGGTGCGACTCTGTCCAGCTAGTGACTATCCTGGCTGAGAAAGGATATAAATTTGACAAGGAAAAGCTACAATACTGTCAGCGAGAGGTGCTGTACATAGGACAGCTAATCTCACACAAAGGGAAAAAGGTAACCCCAGAAAGGGCTGAAGCTATCATGAACACGGCTAAACCGCTCATGATAAAACAAATGCAAAGCTTCTTAAGCCTGTGCAATTATGTCAGAGCATGGGTCTTCGACTATAGCTTGTATACCAAGCCCTTGCTTCATGCCCTAAAGAAGGCCCAGGCGACAAGGGGAGAAATCGAATGGACTGAGGCAATGGAAAAGAGGTTTGCAGAACTCAAGGGGGAGATTTGTAAGGCCCCAGTTCTCGGGATTCCTAATTATGCAGAGGAATTCTACCTGTTCTCACACACCAATGGTAATTTTATGACGGCAGTGCTTGCGCAGCGAACCTCACTGGGGTACAAGCCCCTAGCATATTACAGCGGGAGTCTGGACCCAGTCATGAAGGGCCACTTCCCATGCGAACAAAATCTAGCTGCTGCCGCGTTCACCATTGAAAAGGCGACATGCATTGTGATGGGGTGCTCCATGACATTGTATGTCGAGCACGTTCGCCATACTAGAGAAGCCAAATGGCACGCTGACATCTCAGAGAGTATCCCCATATGAAGTGATTATTTTTTAACCCATCAATCAAAATAGTTTGATGTAAAACAGGGACTCCAGCTACGTTCATAGCTGAGCCAGTTACAGAGGGAGAACCCATACATGATTGTGCAAATTATGAGGAATTCTATGATGAAATCGGCAGGGTAAAGGAAAATACCCTGGCAAGTGGTGAGATCGTTTTTATTGACGGCTCATCAAGAATCGACCAAGAAGATGGACAAAGATACACAGGCGTAGCCGTGATAAAACACCTAGCAAATGGAGAGTTCCAGGTACTCGTCAGTGCACGAATACCTTCTCAATATTCTGCGCAAGCTGCAGAACTATTGGCGCTGATACTCGCCATTGAGAATCATGCAGACCAGAAAGTAACAGTGTACAGTGACTCTGCCTATGTGACATCTACCGTGCACGTAGGCTTAGCGCGCTGGAAAAGGAGGGGCTACCTCTGAGCAGACGGCATGCCAGTGCAACATGCAGCCTTATTGGACAGGTTGATAAAAGCACTACAGCTCCCAGTGGGCATAGCGGACGTGAAATGCGCTGCTGATATCAAGGGGACGGATTTCGTCTCACGTGGAAATCATGCAGCGGACACGGAAGCCAAGCGTATGGCATCCAAAAACAAAACAATCATGGACGTGGAGGTGGCACGTACCCATGAGCGTATGATGGTAGGGCGAGCCACACCCCAAGCCTATAGCAACATGGGGCAGACTCAGCTAATGGAAATACAAGGGGAGACACCTCAGGAGAAGAAAAATTTGTGGAAGCGTTGAGGGTGTTCCTTAAACCCCTCTGACGGGTTGTGGAGGCTAGACAGAACTGGTAAACCAGTAATGTCCGTCGCCCTACTGAAAGTAGCATTGGAGCAATTACACTACCCTATACACATGTCAAAAGAAAATCTCGCTGCAACGCTCGCAGATGACTTGTTTACACCTAATTTAGCAGTGCATGTTGCATTTTTCATGGTGAACTGCATTATCTGCCAACAGTTCACCGCTGGGCACACATTAAAAGTAGTGAGAGGAGTTATCCCCAGGCCAAATGGACTATTCCAGCACTTGCATATCGACTATGTCGACATGGGTTTATAGTCATAATATCGAAAAAATAATGTCGAATTACAAAAATGTCGAAAAAAAATGTCGAAAACACATACATATAATAGAAAAAGTCATTATTTCGAAAATAAAATGTCGAAAAAAAAATCGAAAAGCCAATTGTAAAATAACTATGTAAAATGTCACACATACTAACGTTTTTTATTGGGGGGGTCCCCCCCCAGACCTCCCATCCCAAAACCCTACCCCAACCCTCCACTCCTCCCCATCCCCCCCAACACCCCCCATGGATATACCTTTAATTTTTTAAAAAAAGTATTTAATAAAACATTAATTAAATAATTAATTATTAAAAAAACCCATCCCAAACCACTACCCCAACCCCCCCCTCCTCCCCATCCCCCCACCCACCATGGGTATACCTTTAACCATTTTAAAAAAAATTGTTTTATAAACTATAATTAATTAATTATTTATTTAAACACTAATTCGAAAAAAAATCGAAAAAAATTCGACATTTTTGTAATTCGACATTTTTATTTTCGACATTTTTTTTTCGACATTTTGACTTTCGATATTATTGTATTCGACATTATGACTGGCTACCGTCGACATGATTCAAGTGTGCAACGGATACAGTTATTTAATTGTGGTGGTGTGTCCATTCTCTAGATGGATCGAAGCAGGTCCCTGTGCACACCCAGACTTTACCTGTGCTGCCAAATTTCTAGTGAGGGAAGTGTTCCCTAGATAAGGGTGTGCGAGGTAATGAGATCAGACAACGGGTCTCACTTTGTTCATGCAGTTTCCGAACAGATCAGCTTGTTGCTTGGTATAAAGCACAACTTCTCGTTGGCATATCATCCGGAGGGGAATGGTATATGTGAGCGGCTCAATGGCCTGTTAAAGGAGAGGATAGCCAAGTTGAAGCCCACATTAAAAAAGGGATGGTTGCACTGTCTACCACTGGCATTGTATGCACTTCGGAATCAACCAGGCTCCGACCATCATCTCACGCCGCACGAGATAGTCACAGGCAGAAGGATGAGGACCCCTCTTACCCCCCGAGATAGAGCTAGATGGTGTTGCCCAGCCAACCAGTGAGGTCCTGGGGACAGAGATGCAGGAGTACTTGAATTGTATGACATCCAGCATCTCTGTCATTTCAGGCCAGCTGCAGTGACAAAGAAAAGGGTGCAGCGCAGCACAAAACACAACAGGAAGTGCTGGAACAGAATCCGTGCAAGGTCTATGTGCACCACCCGTCTTCCCTGGTGACGCTGTCCTCATAAGGAACTTTACAAGGAAGAAGTGGGATGAGCCACGATTCAATGGCCCTTTCATCGTAGAGGGCTGCACTCCTTCAGCCGTCAAGGTCCAGGGCAGAAGGGCATGGCTCTTCCTGAATGACATTAAACCTTATATAGGAGAGAGCCCTCCAGCTGCATCCAATCATGAAGAAACCACAGACAACGGGGAAGAACCTCAGCACGTGCAGACGAGATCCATGGCGAGGAAGAAGGACGCATGAGCAGCAAAATGAAGGCAAAAAGAACTCTGGTTTAAAGTGTGGCTTTTAAACAATACATTTTCTCAAACCAGTGAGAGATGATAAAGGACATAAAACGAACACTCTGTGCATCCTAGTTGCAGGGTAAAGAGAAGCACATCCAAAGCCACAACAACATTGATAAAACGAACTTTTGAAGGCACGTCAAGCCCAAGTAGTACAAAGAATCAAGACTCTGATAGATTGCAAATAAAATATTTTCTGAGAGCATAACACAGTATCCTGAAGCAACCACTATCAAAACTTTGTTCACAGAACTCATCGTATCTCCTAGCAGAAGCCTCAAGTGGGATGTGCTTACCTACTTTCAATTGGTGGTGCTATCATAGCCGTCACTCATAGGGAGAGAGACTAGTGTCACAGACTTTATTCAAGACCCTGCAAACAAGAAAATAATCTGGCAACTACGGACTGTCATCGCGGAAGCCTTCGCCAAGCTACCCAAGTACAGCGAAGAGGACACAAATGCTTCCACCGCCAGTAGACATTGATGAACTCACATTTACTTTGTACTTTCAAATAATTGAGAAATGCCCAGGACTCATCGGGAGAACAACTGACACACATACTTTCATCAGAGACCTAAGAAACCTAGCTAAGCTGCACCAACTGTGGACTAAGCTTAATCACCTTGTGGTAGTCCACACAACAGGAAGGTGCAGAGACTGTGCAAATTAAAGGAAAAGCTCATGACCAGGACCCGGCCAAACAGGACAAATGTCCCTATCACCTGAAGACACCCGGCTGGCGCACAACGTCCTGCTTAGACTAGTCACAGACTATCCGGAAATGGTGGGGAGGCCTGCAGATGTTGACGTCATCACCTTCCTTAGAGATCCAGCCAACGCCCCACACATGGGTACACTCCTCCACGGCATAATGCTCCAGGTGGAGCTATCTAACTTCCAGCGAGAATACCTTAAGAGGTTCCAGTGAGACTTTCTGCCGTGGGACAGATCGTGGAGACAGAGAGACAGTGCTTTATCCTTCGCCGTGGAACAAACCGAGGACAGAGACACAGTTCTTCAATTTTCCACCACAGGACAGATCGAGGAGAGCAGAGACAAGAACTACACCATCCTCTTATTTCTTTTTACCTTTTCCTCTATTTTTTCTTATTTTTATTTTTATTTTTATTGTTCATGTTCACATTCATTTTTATTTTTATTTTTATTTTTACAACATTTTATTTTTGTGATTTTTAGCTGTTCCATCTTTTCATTCCTTCGCAGTGAACAGGTTTCAGCATGTCCTCGGGACCAAGGCAAAGTCGAGGAATGCACTGGGTTTTCCCTACTGTAAATATGCATTATGAATGTGATATACCAAAGTTGCTAGCCTAACCCTTTTTCCATAGTCTAGCACAGGACTGTACTGCATACCCAGAGATTACCGACAGCACCCGCAAGAGGGGGGACACATGAAAAAAGCACTCGTCACTTTAGTAGTAATGAACTCTTGAACTACGAGATCAGAGCAAGAAGAGTAATAAATAACTGACTATGGACTTGTTTGAAATGGGGACACAGAACAGTAACTTGGTTTTACCACCAGCACTGGGGCGCCCCCGCTTCCCTGGAAGGAAATGCTGCCAGATGTCCTACAATTCTATTATGAGTAGTAATTATCATTGTCTTTCCATCGTTGACTATCAGAACTGCTTTCTTTATTGGTGCACAAAGTGTCCCAATCTCAGTGCACCCACCAGATAATGAACGTCTGGGGCCTACGAAAGCACCCAGACCTTATATAGTCATCCCAGTCCCAAGAAAACCTGATAGTAAAGTGAACAAACTAAAGTTAAATATAATTATCAGTGATTCAGACACACTTGAGGTAACGAATGACGAGAAAAGCTAGAGACAGGGTCAGCACGAAATGAATGAAAACGCAGCACTGACCACTGCACGCACCCACACACAGAATGCACACAGACAAGGCCAAGTGTCTATGGCTACAGGGCCTCCAAATAAGGCAGCAGAGAAGGAGAGACTGTCTGCCGAACAATCAGTTCCAGAAAATAGCGGAAGCGACCGAGGAGAACCAAGTGAGAAACCAATGAAAGAGGGCATAGCAAAATCCTTCAAAAGAACAGAAGTAGCCACAAAGGAACTCACAGAGAAAACACAAACACTGATAGACTAATTGTTCCCATTCATAGTAGAAAGCAAGGAAACTGCACGAGGAGCTGAAAAATAGAACTACAGAGACTAGAACAGTAAGCATGCTAGCTCAGATGCAAGGAGCAAGCACCAGACATACAACACAGCCAAGCATTGGGGAGTTGGTGAGCCAACGGCAGTTAGAGAACATCGACGCAAAATTACAAAAGGAAAGGAAAAGAAATGCAAAACCTTCTCCTACCACAGTGATACAGCTAAAGAAACCCGCTCCGCTAACAAGCATGCCAAAGAATCCTCCAACAAGAAAGAGTCATATAGATGCATTTAGAGACGTGGTTATAGCTAACAACAAAAAGACATTGAGGATTAAGAGAAACCCACATGAAGACAACAAAAAACTCAATGATTACCTGGACAGCACAGCCCACCTCGGAAACAACATATGTTACCAGCACATGAGGGAAGTAGGACGAAGACAGTCAGAAGGAGAATGCTTCGTCTGTGCACTCCTACCATATAGTATGGGAAAATACAAAATCTTTGTGGCTGTAGAAATTGATGTACCCACAGGACAATGTATATCACATGTATCAATGTGCAACACCAGAGGACAATTTATGGGAAGAGACGCCTCGTTGACATGGGCCAACGAAAAGGATTATCCGGATGTTGATGGCTACCTCCAGGACATTAAAAGAAGAAACAGGGCGCACATAAGGAATCACGTGATCAGATACGAGAATCCTGGCGTTAAAGGATCAGGAACACGTTGGGTAATAAATTCAAGATTGAACATTCAAGGAAAAACTGCAGAAGAAGCTCAGACCTGGAAGAACAGAGGCCAAATGCAGATTTGGGGAACAGTGGTCTCCCCAGATGAATGGGAAGAAGGAGTAGCAATCTGCCGAGCTTGGATGGTCTTTGTAGCCTTCCGAGAAGCAATAGAGAATTTGCAGAAATTATGCAAACCTCTATGGCCAAAACTGGTAAAGCTGCTAACATGGGTCGAAGACAGAGGAGGACCCCTGCAGATAGTACCACTGGAAAGCCCAAAACTATGCTTCCGAAATAATGGCACAAGGAAGATAGGAGAGAATGTAAACTGCGGACGAATCTTTGAAGCCCCAGGAATGACACAAGGAACCGCAGTTATTATGGACCATTACTGGGCGTGTGGATCCAAGGAATACATAAGACTACCGAAAAACTGGGGAGGCATATGCACACTGGTGAACGTCCACGTTCCCGCGCTAGTGATCCCTAAGAATGACCTGAAGTTGGACAGTTTCCCAAAAGCAGATGCTCATCTAAGGAGAAGGAGATCCGTGGAATTGGAATCCAGGACAAAGAGAGAAAATTACTTTTCTACCAAATCAGAAGAGGCATTCCATGCAATCTCATACGAACACAGGCTGTTCAGCCTCACCTCAACAGTGTTCACCACAATGTTCTTGCCACACATCCAAATTGGAGTGAATGTTAAATGGTTGCAGATAACCAGATGGGAGTTATTGCAGACCATCAATACCACTATTAAAGGATTTAACGCGATCAAAGAAGAGCTGAGAGCAATCAGACTGATGACCCTCCAGAACAGATATGTGCTTGACATGATCACAGCAATGGATGGAGGTGTCTGCGCAAAAATCAGAGAATCATGTTGCACATTTGTACCATCGCACGATGAAGAAAACGGAACCTTAACAGAAGCCATAAGTATGTTGACAAACTTGAAAAACCAGATGATCGATGAAAGTGATGAAGTGAATGATGACAGCTGGTTTGGAGACCTATTCTCGTGGGTCCCACAATGGATGGCAGATATATTCAAGCTTCTGGGAGCTTTACTGGCAATGGTACTGCTAGGATTCTGTGTTATCAAGATAATCATTACACAGTGCCAGAAAACTGCGAAGAAAGCCATAGGGTTGAAAATAATGGTTGATGTCGAACCAGGATGGAAACCCAGAGACCTGACTGATGAAGAAATAAGACTTTATGAAGGCCAGCAAATTTGCGCCAGAAGGAACAAAGTTCACATATCCTAAGAAACGAAGAAGGTATGAAGGAAAATGGATCTACTGCAGCCCAAATGGACAATGTCAGCTAATGACCTGGAACAAAGATGAGCATGTGAAAACAGCAGGGAGTTTGAAAGGGGTGATAAAAATATGGACCCCGAAGACTCACATTCACACCATCATGTACAAACCCTGAAGACGATGAGCATGACACCGAAGAATTAAAGGAAATAAATGCAAAGAAGATCGCAGAAGTGGTCGATGAACCGACCAGAGGGGGGAGTGTAGAGGAGGTCCCAGACATGGCCTGCACCAATACCCCTCATTTCGAGATACCAGGAGAGTACTCACCAAGGTATTTGACGTATGAGGAACAAATGAACCAACAAAGAGCTGCCCTGGGGTTCTGCCCAGTGTACATCAGAAGATCCATACCTGTTGAATTGCCCATAACCAGACAACCCTGGGCAGCATGGTACCCTATCATACAGCCGTACCAGCCGCTGATACGAAACGAAGAGTACCTACAGACGGTCCATGAAGAGACACAAAGAGCCCAAATGGAAGGCCAGTGGAAATGACACAAAGGCCTGAACAGACTCGTGAATTAACAAAAGCGGCTATTGAAGACAAGCACACCAGTGCGAGTAGCTACGAAAATAAATGTAATGAACACAGAGAAGAGACAATGTTAAAACGTAAGGAAAAGTTGCTACGAGACAAGATGGAAGCAACCGACCAGTTAAACGTGTGTAAATAAGCTTGGAACGCAAGAGGCTAAAGAAAACGATACTGCTTGCAATGCTTAGTAGAAGATTAGAGCGGCAAGCGCCAACCATATATCTACCTCAGTAAGACAGATTATACAAGTGCGACTCGATTTTGTAAAAGCAGAAATGTACCCAGGCTGCCAGAGGCCTGAGAGGCCAAGTTTCGTAACCCAGCCAGAGGCAAGAGAAGGAGCAGAATCGAAACTCAACAAAGAGCGGCTCATGCCTGGGAAATCGAGGTCATCCAGAGAAAGGGAGGAGGGCGTCAGCTAACAAGACTCAAACTTCAGAGCATACCAGCCTGCCCCATGAAGGTCAAGATAAGAGGGGCCCATGCAGGTGGCGAGGCCGAAACAGAATTAAATACACTAAAAGCTGGAAACTGAAGCAGATTCATGGTGAACTAGCAAGTGATCAGCCAGGCGCGAAGAGGTACCACCGCCTGATGTAACCCAGAATCGAGGATGCCATAACTTTTCCTGATACGAGGCTACAGTTTCGAGGACATACCCAGCCAACTAATTGACACATAGCCCAAGATACTGATTGATGGAAGGGAGGCAGGGTGAAACTTGGGACACCAGGCACCTGGGTGTCCATTCTGCATGCTGCTAATTAAACGTGGAAATTTATGTCTAGGGGTGTAACCTGCCCAATCACAATGGAACAAGTTATCTGGGGTCCTATATATAATGTAGAACTAATGAGACGTCGTACTTGCAGTGACGTCTATCACGTGTGATGTAGAGGGAGGGGTGTAGACGCACACCCAATAAGAGTTATCCAATCCGCATGTTCCGTTATCATATACAGATATAGCACCTATACTTAAGTTACCTTTCCTAACCAATTATATTGCATGATGAGTTTTGAGAATTAGACGTCAATGATGACGAATATTGCCTATAAGAACTGCTGTTCAACTGAAGTTCGTGAAAGTTGGAGCGAGACAGGTGATCGCAACGATGCGGGTTCCCATTTGTTTCCCTGTTTGATGTACTTGTCATTAAACAGACTTACCTTTGCCAAACTACTGAGTCCTCATTATTGAGTTGTGTTGGAGTAAGTGAATCCTGCACCCTATCCCTCACATGATGCAGCTATCCTGTCTTACAAGTACTAGAGGGTGAGCACTGACCTATGGGCCCGTCGGTGAATTTCCCGCCCTCCTGTACAAGGGCCTTCAAGATTGTCAACCTGTGCTGGTGCATAGTAGGGAGACGAGTGCCTGGCTTAGTTTGGCCAGGACCGGTCTGATGTAGCAGTGTGTGGCTTGTAGAATTTCCTTAGGTGTTATCATGCTGTTCTCCAGGACCGTTGGTATTGGTGCTACCTCGACTCCTGCGTCTTCGTGGACCGGCCGGGCCACGTCCCCAATTAGCCAGCTGGTAAGTCTACCCTCAGATTTTTGTCTCTTTCTCTTCCATGCAGCTTTCTTTTTATCTTTTTTGTTTGAACGCTGTTCGAGCTAAATGGTTGTGGAGTTTAGTTGTTCAGATGATTACACTTTAGGCGACAATGCTGGCTCCACTATGGGAATAATCTGGTGACAAGACTTGGCGCGCTTGGCCAACTGTCTTTCTTTTCTGGACATATAGATAGAAATATCCTGTTGGTTTGCTTCCAGGAGATTTATGGCCAATTGTGGAGAAGATGATGCTTGTTTTGGACTCCGATGGGTTGGATTTTCTGAATGGTTCCGCTGCACTGTGTAGTTACTAGAAGGTGGCTTAGGGCGGCCCAAAGCTTGCAGTCAGCAATCAAGTGATTCCATGGATCTGCCTTGCTTCTGCACTTCGTCTAGAATAACCTCACACAATTTTAGCAGGATTTTTACTGCGAAGTGCACCATGCCAGTAGAGGTATTATTTACATCGGTTTGTTCTCCGTGACCACTACTTCATGTTGCGTTTTGACTTCTGTCTTCGCTTGTTGTGTTAGGGAACAAGCTGGTGAGGATGAAAGGCGCGGATTCGTTTCATGGAGAGATGGGGGAGGGTGAACTTGAGCGAGTGGTGCTTCATGATCTAGGGATCCATTTTCTGCCGATGGATCAACGTTCATTCTACTAGACCCAATTATACCTTGCAAGTCGTAACAGAGCCCCAGCAACTAATTGTTGTCGATATCACCATAGTCTGAGTTTGAGCCATTTAAAATTTCAACAACCCCTTTGTTACAGGTTTCAAGCGTTTTTGGCGTGGCCCCTTCTTCAGGGTGATAATAGTCTGTGATTTTACCTATGACGGGGGGAGATGTGTGAATAGCAACATACTTCTCATTGTTTCGTTCCGTCGGTGTACCCCCTGTATTCGGTAAAGTTCTCATTCACGAGTCAGCGTGAGTGACCGCTTTTCCGTAGGGATACCAATTTGCAGATTTAGATTTCTAGATATGGTTGCAGCCTTTCCTGGCATTTTTACCAAACAAGTTAAAAAAAAGCGAAAAATGCAGCAATGCAATACGTTTTTTGTTTTTAAAAAGATATCCACGTGGGAAAAAAAAATTGTTGTAAGTTACTAGGCAACGCTGACCAGTAGGCAGAGTACGATAGGCGTTCATCCCAGATTTACCGCTCCACAGTTCAACAATAGCGACGTTATAAGGTCAAAGAAGCGACTCTGTGTTGGATGCTAGGTTTAAGTTACCTTAATTATCGTCCATTTGGGCTCTGTATCTTTCTCCTGGGAATGCCGGAGGTGTCGGTAACACCAATGCCAAAAGCACCAAACACTCAGCTGACACACTCCGTGCCACGCGCTGCCTCCCGAGTTAAATAGTGAACCGCAGAGTTAAAGGGCCCGTTTCTGGTTCCTTGAAAAGCTTCTTACCACCACCTCCTCTCTTCCACTACACCTTTGACTGTTGATGTCGCCAACATTTGCCCTCCCTAGTACATTCTCTTTTGATCATACCACCTCATTCCAGTCTGTTCTCACCTCAAAGCCCTTCTCCCTATCGCCTTTTACTCCTGTTACTACTGCTACCGTGTCACCTCCTGCTCTTATGACCTCCTTACCTACCACCTCCTTCTACTCCACTACGGGTTTGACCTCCTCCCTCCTGTCCTCTGCTCTTCTCGCTTTCTTCCACACCACCTCTGGCTTTTACTTTTACCCTCTTGTGTAACCCACCAACTCATTCTCCCCTGTAGATGTCAGCCCTACTCTCTCCTGCTTCTCCCTCCAGCTCTCTTCTTCCACACTCTCCAGTCTCCAGTCCACTCCAAAGTCTCTCCAGCCTCTCCTCTTGGCTGCAGTCTCCAGTCTTCTCTGAATAAGAGTATATTTCTCCTGTCACCCACACAACTGCAGTGTGCTAGTTACATAGGGAGAACAACCCCTCCCCCTGGTGGAACCTGGACAGACTGTCTGTACCTCTGGTTTCCAACTAGGCAAATGGTTTGATTGGATTTTTTTCTTTTCAGCTCCTTAGTGTCAAACTGAGGCAAAGTAGGCTGACCTAAACCTATTTTAACATGGGTGGCCACCTTGGAATCTGTGTGTGTGTATGTTGTGTCAGGGAGAGCTGCTTGCTTCTGAGATGAGCATTCGTGTTCTTTAAGAGCCACTGTCTACAAGGGGGGTTTATATTTGATTTAAGGCTATTTCTAGGTTTGCTGAGTGGTTTGCAGCATTTCCGAGAATTCACTGACATGTATTCATTGATCTGATCATATTTGGACAGATCCACAGATGCTGTGGGCTGGTCCGCAGACCCAGACAGGTCGGCAACCTTACAGGAGTCACAAACCATGAACCTGCGGCTCCATAGGTTCCTGTGGACCTCTTCATTAGTATGTTGGGGTGCCTTAGGGCCACAGGAGTGTTCTTAGGGTCCACAAGTTCTTTCAAAGTGGTCTTATGTCACCCAAGTTTTGGACCCCTGCCAAGCAACGCAGAGCCTAGGAGAGTGACCCAGGGATCCCCCCAACCTACCACTGGACTCAACATCCTTGGGGTGGCAACCAGTCTCCAGAGTCACCCTCTAAGGGGTCCACAGAGCTAGGCAAGTGGCCTTGACACAACACACAGCTTTGAGGCACGTGCATGTGCAGCCCAGAGACACTTCTGCATGAAAAAAGGACAGCAACACGTAGCACTGACACCCAACTGCTGCTCTGAAACACATAAACGTGCGCAACACTACGACAGGCATTAATAACACTGATACGCATGCCTGTGCATGCATCACTAAAACACGTGTGTTCAGCGCTAAGACACACGTACATGCTGAATTGACATGCGCAGCACTGAGAAACATATGCACATGCATAACATTGAGATGCACATTCACACCAGCAGCAGAGTGACCCAGACCTATATGCAGCACTGACACACACACACACACACACACACACACACACACACACACACACACACACACACACACACACACACACACACACACACACACACACACACACACACACACACACACACACACACACACACACACACACACACACACACACACACACACACACACACACACACACACACACACACACACACACACACACACACACACACACACACACACACACACACACACACACACACACACACACACACACACACACACACACACACACACACACACACACACACACACACACACACACACACACACACACACACACTATGCAATAGTAAGACATACACAACACTGAAACATGCATGCTACATCACTGAGACACAGATGTGTATTGTCAAAAACCAGAGAGTGTTTCACTGTCTAAACCCCGGGGATCCCTTACTCAGGTGGCCAGGGCACGGCCATCCCCTTTGGATCCAAACCCTGGGGGTGGACAAGTGCAGGAAGATCACCTGGGTGAGGCATGCTCAGGGAGTGGGGGAGGAACGCATGATGGTGAGACTTGGTATCCCCCTTTCCAAACACCCCTGTCCCATCCTAGGATATTCCAACTTTCCTAGAGAACCACCCATGCAATACATTGGACATGTCCCACTAATAAGATTAGGCAGGATCAGGCACTTGATCTTAATTACATTCACCTGGTACCTCTTGGCACTCCGCACATATTTAAAAAGTGGAACACTGAGAAACACTCATAGCAAGGCAATGCATGAGAAGGAGCAGTTCTTCCAGAGCGACGGCAAACCAGGCATAGTAGAGTGACAGGCCGATGGATGGTACAGATGTACAGAGAAACCTTGTACACCCCGGCGAGAGATCGTTACCTGTGAAGGGCCTTGAAGGATGCACAAGAAATCCCAGCCAGAGAGAAGAGACAAACCTCTTTTGTGTTTCAAGGATACCAGCCAACCTAACAGGTGAATGGCAGAGTTGGGGAGGTGCAGTGGCAGTTGTGGGATCAGACTTAACTTCAGGATCAAAGCTGCGAAAGATGAAAATTAATTAATACAGCCGGTGAGTTGATGAAAGCAACAGAAGTCCGGTCTGTGTTAAATGAAACTTGATGGAAACTGTATCCAACAAATGTATGTTGTGCGTGTGCCGATAAGACGCGAGAGAAAGCAAAGCATTGTAAAGAATTGTATATTAAAGATACAAAGCAATGGAGTGGTGCGACGAAAGAAGATTGCCCAATCGAAAGTCTCTGTGAAATGTCTGATCGTGTAGAAGCAGAGAGAAGAGAAAGAAACTGAGATGCAAGATTTAAACATTTGTTAGGGTTGATCCCGGCAGAGGGAAACCTGGATATGTGAGATGTCTTTGAACTGTTAGGTTTGATCCTGGCAGATGGAAACCTGCATGTGAGAGATATCTTTGATAAGTTTAACATTGAAATGTGCATTGTGATCAGTAAATCCTTTTTCCAAATATATATAGCTTGCTTTCGCACCTACTTTATCTCACCCTCTTTTTTCCATATGTGTAATTTCAGAATTATTCACACATAAGTTACCAGCTGACCATGTGATGGTATTATCATTAAAATTGTTCTAGTACTTAATATTCTGATCTCCTAGCCTGCCAACTCCTTGTTTTATTACTATAGATGATGAAAAAGATTATGCATTCTGTATGCCTTCTTTCGAATTCAAATTAGTGCAAATAATGGACCAGAGTAAACTCATGTTGCTAACAAATTAAGTGATAGTTTTAAAGATATTTATTAAAAAGGACCTTCAGACCATTACCTCCATGTCTCTTTTCTTCTTCTCAGTACTTTCGATGTCCCAAACTCCCTTGAAAAAATGAATTAAAGAACTTAATAAGATTCATGAAAAGTCTTCTGATCTTGTCTTTTTATGACTTAAATGCACAAGCCCCATTGAAATTATATTTCAACAATACCTTCCTAAATTATTTCTAATTTAGCCCGATAATTTAAAGATGCATAATATAGATGGTTACTGTGGTATGAAGGTCCTAAAGTCAGTTGAACCATCTGCTACATAAATCCTAATGTATGCAAAAGCAATAACTTTGCCTCTTAGATAAGCATGCAAAAAGTTTACTTGACACTAATTGTCATGCCCTTATGGAAACTATGGGGGAAATGGCGGCGCCATTACTAGTTCCATCATGTTCAGACTGTTTCTCCTGTTAATGGTCTAGTTATTTCCATGATGGCCACCGCCACGTACAAACACACACGCCTACAGCAGCAACGCACGTTGCACTTGTTTACCTACTTGCACTCGCTGCTTTGTGCCTCCGCACGGTGTCTTTCTTTTTCGCTCTGTCTATTTTCTACTCTTCCCTCCCTCATTCTTCATCCTCGTTCATTCGAGTACCTTATCCTCCTTAACTTTATTTCTAGCCTTGTTTTTCCTGGATTCATCTCGTTTCCAGTTAGCCATCCCTTGCTGTCCACTTTTGCTCCTTCTTACCGGGATCACTGTTCACGCAGCTCAACTTGCCGTCTTCTGGGAGTCCTGCACATTTCAACCTGGATTCTCTTACGAACTTCCTCCTTGGCTCTGTGAAGAGCTACTCGTCTACAGAGGAAACAACGCTACTTACAAACTCAACATCTTCGATCATACCAATCAGGGTTTTTCTGCCGAAAGGCTTTTCCCTGTAATATTTGGGCTTGCTCCCAGGGAGGCCACTCTGTTGGGATCTACCCAGCCAACAGGGTGGCATCCCGAGGAGAGAGACCTTACTTACTTCAAAAGAAGGAGAAGAAAGGAAGGCAAGAAACCAAGTACATCAGGAAACAGAAGAAGAAGAATCAAGGAGGTGACCTCATGGAAGAAACAGGTGAGGAGGAAGGGTGGGAGGAAACTACAGGATTTGACAGTGTGCTACACCCAACTGAAACAATGGCTTCTCTAGAACAGTATCACGAAATGGTAACTGCAATACAAAGTCTAACTAATGAGATGCAGACACTCCGCACTGAAAATGCTTCTTTGAAACAACAGGTGGCTGAAGTGGCCGCAAGAAATGAAGGAGATCGGGCGGATTTACCTCCTTATCCCTTGTCTTTTGGGAAATACGATGGTAATCCCAAGACCCTAAATGAATTTCTGGATGCCTGCTTCATGTATTTCGCCTTCCGACCTCACACATTTGAGAAGGAAAGAGGGAAGGTGGGATTCTTGGTTTCTAACCTGGTGGGTAATGCCCTGGCTTGAGCTACCCCTTTCATTACCCGATCTGACCCAGTTACCAATAATTATGCCCTGTTCATCCAGCAATTTAAGAACCGTTTTGAAAGACAAGAGGCTCAATACTCCACATACGATGATTTAGTCGACATCCGACAGGGTACCCAAGATTCCAAAATTATGCCTCAGTTTTCCAATGCCTATCAACGAATGCTGGCTGGCCGGATTTGGCCCAACAGACCTTGTTTCGTAGAGGCCTTAATGAAGAGTTAAAAGACGAATTGGCTAGAACAGCTCGCCCCCAAACATTTCAAGAGTTAGTTACTCTTGCCTTACAGATGGAGTTTCGTCTAGGGGAGCGCAAGATTGGAAAGAGAAGTAGCCGTACTTACCAATCATCTCAGATGAATCTCCCAGCCACTAACGAGAACTCTTAGTGTCCTCCGGAGAAGAACCAATGCAGATTGGTACAACTAGAGAACCCTTAACAGCAGAAGAACGCAAGAGAAGAAAGGATCTTGGGTTATGCATGTACTGTGGCTCTCAGAAACACCTTCTAAGAAATTGTCTGGAAGTGCCTTCTCGGCGGTCAGGAAATGGGAATCCCCGAACCTAGGCAGGGATAGGTCAGGGGTGATTGTCATCAGTCCCTGTAGTTCCTCCAGAATGTTTAGAGAAATTGAAGACAGTCGTCTCATGGTAATAAAAGTTAGACTATCATTCGACGATAAGGAACGGGAAGCCTTGGCCATGTTGGATTGTGGGGCCGCTGGCAACTTTCTGGACATCAGCTGGGCCCAGGAAAACGTCCTCTCTATTCAACGCAAAGTAAGATCTGTACCAGTGGAAGCAGTTGATGGTTCTCCTTTATCATCAGGACCGATACAGTGGGAGACATTCCCCCTGAGAGCTACCATTTTTTCTCACCAAGAGGAACTTATCTTCGATCTTATTAAGGCTGCCCATTTCCCCATAATCTTGGGGATGCCTTGGTTGCGTCGTCATAACCCATCTATTGACTGGTCGGGGAATACTGTGTTTTTTGCTTCACCCTATTGTAAGGATCACTGCCTAGGAAGTGCAACCTTTGAACCACTTCAGGGAGTCCAAGCCGCTGTTTTTCCAGTCTCAGTACCCATCCAGTACAGCGACTTCACCGAAGTATTCAAAGACAAGGTTCATCACCTCCTTCCTCCTCATAGAGCTGAAGACTGTGCTATTGAAACCCTTCCTGAAGCCTCCATTCCTTTTAGTAGGATGTATCCCCTTTCCATTCCTGAACAACAAGCCTTGAAAGACTACCTTGAAACTAATCTAGAACATGGACTCATATGGGAATCTTAAACCCCAGCAGGAGCCTCACTCTTTTTCATACCCAAGAAGGGGTCACCTGAGTTACGACCTTGCAAAGACTATCGAGGATTGAATAAACAGACCATCAAGGACCGCTATCCAATGCCTCCAATCGATAATATTCTAGAAGCAGTGCAGAGGGCTACCATGTTCACAAAGTTGGACCTTAGGGGAGCCTACCATTTGTTGCGCATCAGACCTGGCGATGAATGGAAGACAGCCTTCGCACACCCCAAGGCCATTATGAGTACACCATCATGCCCTTCAGCTTAGTTAATGCCCCTGCTGTGTTCCAGAGGTTTATGGAGAAATTATTTTCAGACCTACTGTTTGTTAATGTAGTGATCTATTTAGATGACATTTTGATGTACTCTTCCTCGGCCAGCGAACACTGCAAGCAAGTGCGAGAAGTTCTTTCACGTCTTCAAGCCAATCATCTTTACGCCAAACCTGAAGTGTGTGTGTTTGAAGTCTCTACCTGGGTTTCATTCTTTCTGCAGAAGGGATTCAGATGGATCCTTCCAAGATTCAAGCGATCCTGAAGTGGCCTAGTCCCAAGACGGTTAAAGATGTTCAACGATTCTTGGGACTGGTGAACTTTTACTGAAGATTTATCCCTGATTTTTCAAGAAAGGTATTGGCTATTGCGGCTTTGCTCAAGAAGGGGGTTCTATTCTTGTTGAATGCTGAGGCAGAGAAGGCTTTCAACCACCTAAAACAGGCATTTACTACGGCGCCCATTCTTAGACAGCCAGATCAAAGCAGCCCATTCATTCTTGAATCTGATGCTTCCGATAGGGCCATTGGGCTGTCCTTCTTCAGGAAGGAAAGGACGGGGTGGACCATCCTATTGCCTACCTTTCTAGGACTCTTACCTCCAGCAAACAAAATTATCCATTTATTGAGAAGGAGTTGCTCGCCATTCGCCATGCATGCTCAGAATGGCGACACCTCTTACAGGGAGCTTTACACCCCTTCTCGGTAAGAACTGATCATCGCAATCTTCGCGTCCTTCAGCAGATGGAGTATCGGAATGCCTGCCATGCTCGCTGGGCGTATTTCTTTTTCCCAGTTTGACTTTACCCTCACTTACATACCTGGCAGAGAAAACACTGTAGCAGATGCTTTATCTCGCTGCCATGAAGAAGGAATGGAAGTTCCGTACAAAGGTGAAAGACTACTGGCAGGTCAGGAAGTCATAGCTATCCTCAACACATTTCTTCAAGAAGTTAGAGAAGTCTCTGTTCCAGAGGTGCTTGTCCTGAGACTGAAGCATCCTCTTCAACTAAAGGAAGGCCTGTATAGGAAGGGACAAGCACTGTTTTTGCCAACCAAGTCTCTCCGGGACCAAGCAATATCCTTGTGTCATGATATTCCCTCGGCTGGTCACAAGGGACAAAAGGCCACCATCGACCTTCTAACCCAATACTTCTGGTGGCCTGAATTGCAGAAGGATGTGGCAGTGTACGTCTCCACTTGCCCTACACGTGCCTTAGCTAAACACTCAACCAATAAACCCATAGGATTGCTGCAACAAGAGACTCTTCCTTCTCAACCCTGGATACATATTTCTATAGATTTCATTGTTGATCTTCCCTTATCTGAATGATTCACAGCAATCATGGTGACAGTGGACACCTTCTCCAAGATGGCTCATTTTTCCCCGTTGTCCGGACTCCCTTCAGCCCCCCAGACGGCTACCATCTTTCTTAAGGATGTGGTTCACCTACACAGCCTTCCTCTTACCGTAGTATCTGATCGTGGAACCCAGTTCACCTCCTCTTTTTGGTCCTCTTTATGCCATCAGATGGGTATCCATAGGGCACTTTTTTCGGGGTATCATCCTCAAAGTAATGGTCAGACCGAAAGATTGAACTCCACCATAGAACAATATTTACGCTGTTTCTGTAGCCACAAACAGGACCAGTGAGCAATAACCTTGCTATGGCGGAATTTGCTTACATCAAACCCCTTCATTCTGCCATACGGATGAGTCCTTTTTTTTGCACCTGTAGCTACCATCCTAGGCACCTCCCCTTAGAGTTGTCTACCTCTGCAAAAATCCTGTCCATCGAACACTTATTGAACAATATAAAGGAGACCCATAAGGTGGCTAAAGAATCTCTCTAAGCAAGTAGAAAGAGTTACAAGATCTACGCCGATAAGAAGAGACAGCCTAACCTTTCTTTTAAGAAGGGTACTCGAGTATGGTTGTCCACCAGATTCCTGCCTCTATGGATCAGAAGAGGAAAGTTTTCCCATAGGTATATTGGCCCTTACACAATAACAGACCAGATCAACCCAGTGGCTTTCCGCCTTCAACTACCAGGAAGCTTGAAGAGGATACACTCAGTGTTTCACACTTCTCTATTGAAGGAATGCCGAGAGGACCCTTACAAGCGTAGCGTGCCCAAGGCTGAAGTCTCCACTCTACCGTCAGAGGAAGAATATGAGGTAGCCTATCTGGTAGACTCCAGATACAGGAGGGGAGTCCTTCAGTACCTGGTACATTGGAAGGGCTACTCAGAGGCAGAACGTACCTGGGAAGCTAGGTATCATATTCATGCCCCCGTCTCCTCAGAGACTTCCATAGAATGAATCCGGGCAAGCCTGGGGGAGTACCGAAGAAGAGGGGTTATACTGTCATGCCCTTATGGAAACTATGGGGGAAATGGCGGCGCCATTACTAGTTCCATCACGCTCAGACCGTTTCTCCTGTTAACGGTCTAGTTCTTTCCATGATGGCCGCTGCGGCATACAAACACACACGCCTACAGCAGCAATGCGCATTGCACTTGTTTACCTACGTGCGCTTGCTGCTCTGTGCCTCGGCACAGTGTCTTTTTCTTTTTCACTCTGTCCATTTTGTACTCTTCCCTCCCTCGTTCTTCATCCTCGTTCGTTCGAGTACCTTATCCTCCTTACCTTTATTTCTAGCCTTGTTTTCCCTGGATTCATCTCGTCCTGGTCTACGCTTTTTCATCTTGTTTCCAGTTAGCCATCCCTTGCTGTCTGCTTTTGGTCCTTCTTACTGGGATCACTGTTCACGCAGCTCAACTTGCCTTCTTCCGGGAGTCCTGCACATTTCAACCTGGATTCTCTTACGAACGTCCTCCTTGGGTCTGTGAAGAGCTACTCGGCTACAGAGGAAACAACGCTACTTACAAACTCAACATCTTCGATCATACCAATCAGGGTTTTTCTGCCGAAAGGCTTTTCCCTGTAATATTTGGGCTCGCTCCCGGGGAAGCCACTCTGTTGGGATCTCCCGAGGAGAGAGACCTTACTTACTTCAAAAGAAAGAGAAGAAAGGAAGGCAAGAAACCAAGTACATCAGGAAACAGAAGAAGAATCAAGGAGGAGACCTCGTGGAAGAACCAGGTGAGGAGGAAGGGAGGGAGGAAACTACAGGATTTGACACTAATACAGTGTTGAATTCAAACATGTTGATCACGCCTTAGCGTCCTAAAGTAGGATAATTAAACAGAGATTGTAGTCAGCTAATACGTTATTTGTAAGTTTGCTTGATTTTTATAATGCAGGCGTGTAAGCACGAAGGGGCACTGTGTGACCTGAATGTTGTAAGAGAGGTGAGAGCTCAGTATGAAGCATTGTTTGTGAACATTAGAAGAGTTTGATATTAATATTCCAATGGCACACTTTAAACGTTGAGTGGCAAGTAAGACTACATGTGCTGTTTGACTTTACACAAGTTACCATTGTTTGAATTCCAGCATCCGTTGTTTGTTATTTGATTTGAGTGTTCCTGTTCTTCATTTTCATAGTCTTCTATTTCAAGGGATTAAAAAAATTGAAAGCATGTGTAATACGTGTTTGTATAGACTTTCATTCGAAAATCTACACTTTGATTGTGCACTTTTGGTCAAAGTCGACCAATTACAAGTACATGTATACGTGGACGTGGGTATAGAGCAGTGAGGGACTGGGGAGTGGAAGAGTAAGATGGTGGTTGTGTGGGCTGGGGGAGATGGGGAAGAAACCCCCCCCACTAAAAAATAAAACCGGTTGCATTTAGGTTGACCAAAAGTTCATAACCGAAGTGTAGACTTTACTATGTGAAAACAAATAGGGCCTAATTCACAGACACATTTTCTAATGGCAAAACCCCATTGTAAAACGCTATGTGAATAAGGGCTTAAGAACCATAGGCATGATGTGCGAGTGTTAATTGTAAACATCCAAAAGATAGCAATTCAAGTCTTGATTCAGAGCACATCTTAGAAGCCATTATATAAAAGAGACATTGAATTAGCGTTGTATATTGTCATCAATTCTATATACTGTGAGAAACTTGAAGGTGGCTCCCTGACTTGTCCCGGGGATCTGTCATCCAGGTGGCCAGGACACGGCCATCGCTATTGGAGCCAGTTTCTGGGGGTGGACCATTGAGGGAGGATCACCTGGATGGGAGTCCACGGGTGTGGAAATGGGACACAGACAGGTGTGATGCGATATCCCCCTTCTTCTATACTCAGATGCTCTACCCACCCCCTGTTTTCCGACATGAACACTTTCTTACATCACGAAAGACAATAGACTAACACTAGAACCATTTACCTGACATGTCCCAACACAAGGGTCAGGCAGAGTCAGGCAATTGACCAGAACCACACACACCTGAAAGCCCTTTCCCTTCTCCACCAGGATAAAAGGTGGAGCACGAGAGCACATGACGACTAAGGCAGATCACACGACAAGACAGTTATCCAAGCACAGCAGTTCAAGAGGAGGAGAAAGGTGGCGAGAACCGAAAGGGTGACAAGGAGAGAAGCAACCTTGCCCTTTCTGACCCAGACCTGCAAAGCCTCCCTGAAAGGAATCGTAAGACCGCGAACAATAGCCAGCGTGTATTGCAACAGATGTCAACAGTACACAGAGCACGCCTACAATGATAATCAGAACAGGGAGAGACGCTTGCTACCGTGGTACCAGCCTTGTCTCCAGAGACAAGAAAAGTCAAGCAGTTCATCACAGCCGATGACTCGAGGGGAGAGCCGATAAGAAACTGAACAGTGTTGAATGAAAGTCGCAAAGGGCAAATTAAGGAACGTTCAAAGAACTGGTATAAGGGAAAACCAGCTGCAGAGGGGTCCGGCACCATGTGGGGGCTCATTCAAGAGACTCTGGTTGATCCTGCGTTTGTTGAAACTACCAATACCAGAAGGCCCTAGGAGAGCCGCAAAGGAAAAGGTAAAAGTGGTCATATAGGGGTCTAGCAAAACCCCCTGTACAGTCAAAAGTCTTTAACCTACACGTAATTGAAAAGCTAAGGGAGGTGAATCCCGCATAGTGACGAAAGAGAAAGAACTGTGTGATTGGCAAGAGTTGGCAAGAGTGAAACCGACGGAGAGATGCCGATTGAAAGGGGCGAAGTCTGAGGTCCCAATAAACAGTGTGTTGACAAGAGTGAACCGGACAGAGGGATGTTCACAGCAAACTGTTTATAAAAGACATTAAGGCTTGTGAATGCCACAGGTGAAATTGTTTTGAGAAAAAGCTGTAGTGAACCTGACGGAAGGAGGCTGATATTCGAGAGGGGTCTGAGCCTGGAAGAGGGGGACGCAGGGGTGAAAAGTCATCACCCAACATACATTTGGAAAGGAACCTTTTGTTTCTTATTTTGAACTCATCAGGTCCTCGGAGGCAAGAGACTTTTTGTAGGAAAGAGACTTAACCACCGAAGGTCCTGATAGCTGAAAATGGAACTGTCGTCTCGTGCTGGGAAAGCTCGAGCATGTGCTGTGCTCAGGAGTCCCGCCTAATGCCCTGCTCAAAATGTGGCGAAGGGAGACCCCTGGCTACCACATCCAGACTTATCGTTTGTGAACACTTCTTTCTTTCTTGTGAATCTTATCCCACACTCTTTTGTATTTAGTTGTAAGGATTGCCAATAGTTTTTTTTTTCAGTATAGGCCCTTTTATCTGACACGACGCCACTAGGAATGCCTTATTATTATTTGATGGTCATAGCTTGCTCCCATTTTAGATTAAGGTCTAGATTAGGCGTTTTTCCAACTTGCACATACAGTTTAATAAACACCCTTGAACTGTGATCACTTGTGTCGGTGTTTACTGTCACCACCATGAGTTCCTTACAATACCCACTCTTGTTTTATGATGTACTGGGTAACAGTAACTGATCCTGTGCCCAGGTCAGTCACATGCTAGAATAGGACAATGAAAATAATGCAGAATTAGACAGTGTATATTGTCTCAATTTTTTCATCCTCTTTTTTAATGTTTTTACAATTGACTGCAAATTAATTAAAAGTTCACACACATCTAAAATGATTGTGAACAGAAAAATTGAGAAATACAAATAAATATAACATGCATGGCACACCTGCGCTCCTTTCGTGGTGTTGTGTGTTCCACAAATCATAATACAGAATGATATCACAATCATAATTCCACGAAAACGCATCAATTTTCTTTATGGCACCGAGTCTTTTATATTCGGAAACCTCCTGATTTTATTTCAACTCTGAAAGTGTAACTTCTGTAATTCTTTATGAATCACACCTTTAGATGAAGCACTGCAAAATAATTGCTATAATTCTAAAAATAATATAATTGTGCTGTAGGATTACCAAGAAATGTTACAATATTTACATGTCTTCTTACCAAAGCTGGATAAGACTAATATATATGTAAAAACAGCATACATGAATGTGTGTATTGTTATTACAATGGGTAACATAAAGCGATGAAGTGTGCTTCTCTTTTTGGCTCCGGTACGTCAAAGCATTGTTCCTTTGGCCTATCTAAAAAGAAAGTTCCAGGATAACCGCAAGCCTATTTATTCCTTATCAAATGTTGAACGATATTGGTCCTCAATTTTAAGTGCTTCTGTGTTCTTTATTATCGTTGTCTTTGCTCTTGGTCATCGAATGAGTCTGCATGCACAGAACTTCTCATGCTTCACTGTCGGTAGTTGCAGGGGGTTGAGGTTTCTCCTATATATGGTTTGTCATGCAAATGCAGCCAAGCTTTTCTTCCTTTTAACTTGGCAGCTGTGGGTGTAACTTCTTCCACCATGTAGGGTCCTTCAAAATGGGGCGTACTCCAAGTGCATATAAACCTCTGTACCATGACATGGTCCCCTGGGTATAAACTGGGTTGCTTCAATACAACCTTTGAATCGATAGGTTGATTGTCTTTGTCACTTCTCTTTGACCCCTCCCTTTGGTTCTTGCCCTGTTGAGACATGAAAGAAACACTTCCAGTCATTGTTGTTAGGTGATCATGCATCTCGTGACATAATGTCTTCATTACACTATGGGCATCAGTTTCTAACCTAGTTGGAGGAGCAAAGGGGGTTCTCATGCGGCATCCAGTAACCATTTCATGAGGAGTTAGATGTTGATTTGAGCCATGCTGATTTCTTAGAGCGTACAGGGCAAGGGGTTGGCAATGCAGCCATCCCTTCTTAAAGTCATCTTTATTTTTGCAATCCTTTCTTTTATAGTCCATTTAGTCTCTCACAGATGCCATTTGTCTGTGGATGATGAGCTGATGAAAACGTATGCTTAATGCCTCCTAGAAGAACTATTTTTTTCAAACAATTAATTTACAAAATGCGGTCCATTGTCAGACCACAAGACCTCACACACCCCCATCTTGGGACCACCTCATGCATAAGGAACATGGCGGTACCTGTGGCATCTGGGTGTGTGCATGGACCTGCCTTGATGCATCTAGAAAAAGGACATACCACGAGCAGCATATATCTGCAACCCTTGCATGTCTGCAGCATATCCACATAATCTCTATGTAGATGCTGAAATGGGCCACTGGGTCTAGGGATTGCTCCTCTCACTGTCCGCAAAGTGTGCCCTGCAGCAAATATCTGGGACACAACGCAATTTATAATAAACTATGCCACATGCTGCAACATATTTGGCGAAAACCAATATTCTGCAATTGTAGCAGCAAGACTCTCTCAAGTCGTATGCACGGGATAGTGAAACTAATCCAGCACCACCCTCAATAATGCTAGAGGCATAACTGGCTTTCCAGTGCTATCCTACCTCCAAATTGCCTCTGTGGGAGATAAAGAACACCCCTGTTTCATCCGTAAATCCTGCTCTTCTTGTGGGGCTCGTCCTTATATCGCAATGAACTGGAGAGTAGACAGCAAATTAAAGCCCTCTTTTACCGACATGCATCGTCCTGTCATCTGTTTAACACCTTCTATTAAATTAGTAATGGTTGGGAAATAGACTGGCTTATAAATCTGCGGCTTAGTTTCTGTGGGAAATTACGTCTGCCCTTTTAGTATGCCTTGCACATTTTACAACTGCAAGCATCAATAGGAGTCCTAATGCTTCAATATGTTTATCCAATAGGGCAGCATGATGCACTCGAGTGCTGTCTGCACGGAGGAAGCCCCTGCTTTTCCGGCATGGCAAACCTGCGTGTACAGTTGATGTCACATAGGCAGAGTCAGAGTACACGGTCACTTCCTCATCTTCAAATCTCTGAAGTGCAGCGATAAGTGCCACTAATTCTGCAGCCTGTGCTGAGTACTGCAAAGGCAATCTCGCGCTTGTCACTACCTCAAATTCAGCCTCTCAGTTCAGCTTCACTACAGCTGATCCAGTCTGCCTTTTGCCAGTTGTTTGGTCAATTTTTGAACAACCATCCATAAATACAACTCCCCCCCCCACTCCCCCCTGCCGAGAGCATTTTCTCTAGTTTAGGGAATATCATTATAGTTTTCAGTATACGTTGTGCAATCATTTACATAATCATCCTCCCCTACTGGTTCTGCTATGAACATTGCTGGTTTCACTGTCTTGCATTTGATCATTTTAATCACAGGTTTCAAAATAATTACCTTGTAATCTGATGCTCTTTGTGTTGTTAATGTACTTTTGGGTTTCTCTAAAATCGTGAATAATGCATGCTCTACAAATTCTGTTACTGAACACGCCATTGTTATACTTGAAGCCTTTTCAATAGCAAATGCAGCAGAAGCTAAAGATTGCTCCCATGGATAATGCCCTTTCATAACTGGATCCGAAATCCCTCTATAGTAAGCCAATGGTTTATGTCCATGTCCTAATGTCGCTTTCTGTGTAAGCACTGCTGTCATAACTTCCCCATTTGATATACAAAATAAGTGAAATTCTTCATGATAATCTGGAATTCCTAATACAGGGGCTGTACTGATTGCCTTTTTTAATTCTTCAAATACTTCAGAATCTCATCTGTCCATGTTATCTTACTCTTGTCCACCTGTGCTTCTTTTTGAGTCTTTTTAAAAGTGGTTGAATATATGTACTGTAATTAAAAACCCAGGTCCTACAATAGTTAGATAGGCCTAGAAATTGTTGCATTTATCTCATTGTTTTAGGTTCCAAAGTCTTCATAATTGCTTCTGCTCGCTCAGGTGTCACTTTCCTCCCTTTGTGAGAGATCAACGTGAGAGATCAACCATCATCCTATATACAAAAACCTCTTTCTGACTGTATTGTAACTTTTCTTTGCGCACCGTCCATCCTTTCTCTGAGAGTATGGTTATAAGATTAACTGAATCCTCTCTACATCTTTCCACTGTCTCACTGCACACCAAAATGTCATCCACATATTGGATTATTGCACTTTCGAAGTACTTTGTTAAAGATTGAAGGTGACTCACAGTACCCCTGGGGCAAACAAGTATGTTTCAGGCAAATATTTCTATATGAAAAGGAAGTCAAATCTTGTGAGTCTTCATGGAGGAGAATTGAAAAGAACCCATTCTTTTAATCTATAACGGTAAAATATTTAGCCGTATGTTCTTGTGAAGCACTTAGGTGTTAAGTGCTATTGAAAAGAAATAAAAAAAAAACAATTTCAATACAAAAAACTACTTTTAGATATTCCAAAATCCAGATTTAAACGTAGGGGTGACTCCAAATCTTCTGTGAAATACCTTAGTGAAACTACTTACCCACAGCTGTCCTCAAGATAGGATCTTATATACATTTCCCAAGCACTTTAAGAGTGCACATGTTTTGCTTAACACTTTATTCAATAGCTATTCTTACTCTTTTTCTAGCTGCAACTCCGCCCCCAGATGCAGTTCAGTATTAGGCTGGAAATGAGCTGAGGAGCCCGGGAGACCCACCTCAAGGTCCCACATCACATAGTGGGTGATGGCGCCCGGCCCCCATGGTCACTCCAGCCCCATCACCCAGTCACACGTGACTTCAGCACTGGCACTTCTTGCTCTTGTGCCAGTCTTGCTTACGGCGTGGGCATAGTTGTTGAGGCAGCCTGACCACATGATCCAGCGCAGCCCAACTCATGAGCACCTTGCTGTGTGTCCAATGATGGAGGTGTGGGTGCGTTCTTCTCATTAGGCGCTCTGTCCACAGTCAGGGTAAGGAATATCATGTCGGGTTCAGGGTTGCTGTTCTGCTTCGCTTCCTGGCTTCTTATTGCATGAGGTGTGTATGTCAGCATTGTGTTAAGTGCTTCCTTTTGAAAAGTGGAAAAAGATGCCCGAAATAATCCCCTTTTGTTCTTCATATTTATATATTTTTTTAAGCTGCTTCTTATGTGCTGTATGGGTGTGGGTGTGAGTAGGAGTGGACTGGAAACCAAAAGAGGCCCTACATTTTTGTTCTAAGTGGCTCCATATCACAAGGTGAAAATAAAATAGCATCTTAATTGTGTGCGCTGCATGTACCAATATAACAAATGCTCAGTTCTCCAAGAAAGGAGGCCAATGGTACAGAAGCCCACCGGGACATCTCCAGACTTCCCTGTAGGACAGTGCATCACTGGGTTCCAACCACTAATGTGGCTTCTCTTCCGGGCTAGTTGTTACATCTGTGCGGCAGAATAAATGCTGATGCAAGGAGACTGGGGGCCTGATTCTGAGCTTGTGATAAAAAGTGTGTGGAAAAACACTCTCAACGCTGGTTTCCAGCAGCATCATTCTGCGGTGGGTGGAAATATTGGAGGGGAGAAGTCGTGCTTTCGAGCAGCAAAAGCTGCTAATATCACACGTTGTGGGGGGAAACATGTGCTGCAGTGGCAATGCAAGCATTTCTTAATAGACTGCAGCTTTTCTAGTTTAAGAAAGTTTTCTTAAACTTTCATTAAAGTAGAAAAATGGAGTGCAGTCTAAGAAATGCCATGTCTATAATGGGGGAACGTGTGCAGTGGAGGTTTTAATGACACCTCAGATGTGTCATATTTTAATTCCTTTTATTGACATGCTAAACCAGTGCTGCTGGGAGGAGAATCCCCTCCATGTGGCTGCCCTGCATTTCTGATGGTTGCTATGGCTGCTGTCAAGCCATAAATCAGTCTTATGCAAAAGCCAAGGCTTTCATGACCCTGCACCACATTCTTTCTTCATAAGAACATGGTGGTTGCAAGTAAAGTGTTCATTCTTCATGGAGGAACACTTTCTTACATTTGCACGCTCCTTAGAATCGACCCAGAGTCTTATTAGTATTCCATTCCTCTCTGGACGACCCTCTTAAGTGTGGGGGTGGGGCCATTCTTTCCAGGTTATGACATTATACATCACAACCGGTTCCACTCTGCTTGTGTGCAAGTCTGCAGGAGTCTGCTATAAGACATTCACTATTTCAATATATTTGATGGTTTTCCAAGGGTGTTCACTGTAGGTCAAAACATTGGATGGCAAGGTGAATCAACAGAGTACTCCGCATATGACATGTTTCAAAAGCGCTTTCTTTCTATGTAGATGGGTAATGAGATATATGCCATTTGGTCCCAAACGTCTCATTACAAAGAAAACTGTCTTCCTTCTGGACAACGTAAACAAAAGATGAAGGGAAGGGATCGGGGTGTCCTGTCTGGTAGGGATACTGGTCTCCCTCTGCTTCACTGTCTGGTTTCAGTTCCACAATGATAGGGTATAGTGTCCAGCGTATCTCTTAACTCCTGAACACAGTCTACGGGCTATAGCACCAGCTTGCTTCTTGACAGCTCCAGGGTTATAGCGCCCGGCTCGCTAATTTTGAACTCGCAGGTTTCTAGTAAGCAGCTCGGTGCCAGGGATGTAGTGCCCTGCTCACCTCTTGGAAGATTGAGGGTTATAGAGCCAAGCTCCCAGAGATATAGATCCCACTAGCCTCTGGAAAATATCAGGTATATAGAGCCCTGACCTCCGTGCATCTTGGGGTATAGTGGTCTTCTCGTTCTGCTATAGCAGGCTTTCGGACGCTCAGTCTTGGTCACCCTGGGCCTCAGCTTTCTTGGTCTCTCAGCTGTCCGAGGACGTTCAGTGTTTGCAGGTACATCAACTGCTGTGACCTGCAAAGGTTGTCCTTCAATGCAAAGCGGCTTCACCTCTTCTGCTTTCCTCCTCCTCTCTTAATTCTGCCAAGCTCTCGCTGTCAGCCCCAGGTAACTGCCACACTTGATCCAGTAACTGCCATTGTATTCCAGGTCGTTTTGTCCCACCATTGCCTGGTAATGGGAGGATAGCTCGTGCAACGTGCTTGCCTTGGAAACAAGACGACACTGAGCAACACAGGTTCGATCCCCGTGTCCGCACTTAGAAACCTCTGGGTATTAAGCGTGTTATAAATAACCTATCATATCATATCATATCATATTGCTTGCCCTTCTTCTGAGTCCTTCTGATTGGTTTACTGCTTTATTTTGTTCTGGTTTTATAAAAACTGTACAAAACATACGACCAACAAAAGGTTGCCCTGCATCAACGTACAATTTGCCAGTAGCTTTGCTTATTAGTCTGTAAATGGCACTGTGGCTATTATGGGATCAGATGAAGGTCCCGCCTTCTGTGACCGGCTCCCTGTTTGATCCATACAGGGTTCTGGCAGCCATGATGGCTTGGCGGGTCCACAACCCGCCAACGCAATGTTTCTCATTGTTGCTTCAGACTGACAGTGGCGAGAGGGATCAAGTATGAAAGAGCTGTGCCCTGGGTCTGAAGGCTTTGACAGCTCCATTACTGCTACTTAGAGCCTGGGCTCCATGGTGGTGAATACTTTAAATTATTTCTTCGTCTATTTGTGGGTATTTATTAAGTGCACACCTAGCTTCAGAAAGAAATCAAGTGTTTTACAGAAAAATAAGGGAAACATCATTAAGGGGGGGGGGGGAGTTAGCAACGAGGTGTAAAGCATAGGAGCAGGGACCGAGCAACGAAGTGTGACACTCCAGAGACACAGGCAAGGGGAAGAGGCCGTTAGAAGGGAAGTGGAGCACAGAACGGCCCTAAGGTGGCCACGTGATGATAACACAAAGAAAGTGCTATAAGGTTCTCTTCATGAGGATCAAGGGTTGATGTCACTGGCCTTGTATGTAACTCTGCAATTGGACTAGGGGAGAGAGGGAAATAAACCTCACTTTGTTCGATAAAGGATGTGCCTCTAATGGTTGATCGAGGGGGGGGGGGGTGGACCTGGACAGGGGGTTCTGAAAATCTGATCCCTTTCCACCAACAGATAGCTCATGACACTAGCCCAAGGCCCCAGTAGGCTACTTTCCTGGTCTCCAAAGTTCTCCACGGCTCTCAGGATGTGGTCAGGCATCACTACAATTCACAGGTGGTCATGATCGCCACCAGTTTGCGGAAAATCATCCCCATCTTTTGTTTAATTTGTGATTGATGCCTCCACGCTGGTCTAGTAATTGTGATACCTGCTATGCTGCTGTCAACCAACCTAGCAATGTGGACACATAGTTTGCAGTGAAGAATAGTCTCCAGTTCTTAGCCTCTCTTTAATGAGCTACAGAAAGAACCTTGCAACATTTGAATGCGTCTTTGTAAGTCCAGTATCTTGGGTATCAGGTAGCTGACAGTCTTGTGGAAGGTCTTCTGCTCCACTGCAGAGGGTCACCCCGGTGATCCTCCTGAGAGCTGAACGGCCATTGTGCCCAGTGTCATTCTTGTAACCCATGCTTTTTCATCTTTCCATGGACCTGCATTGTAGAACTGCACACCGCTATGGACAATTCAGGCATTTTCTGTTTTGGCTGTCCATACCTTGAGGAACTACCTACCCCCTGAGGGTCAAGTAGCAGATAGAAGACAATTTCCCGAAGCTGAGCATCTCGAAATCTATTATTAAATGTAAACTTCAGCATTTCAGTCTGTCTCTGAATGATGCATTTTGCCTCCTCTTGAGTCAGATTGCCGATGGCCCCTAAGGGGTTTACGCTCAGTTCCCATCATTCTTTGAAACTGACATTTAAAATCTGGGGAAATCTGCAAATAACTCTCTGCATTCCCAAAGAGCTGTGAAACATTTCAATCCTTTGTCGGATTGCAAACACCTGATCCATACTTGCGTAATTTCTTCTGCTGATCTTGGAAATTCTGTTCATTTGACTGCAGTCCCCTGATGACAGTTCTTAGTGCTGTAGGTAAGTTAGACATCTGTCCCGAAAGTTGAAACTCGTATCACAGAGGTTGAAGCATTTCCACTGACTTCGTTTGAAAGGTGTGTGACAGGGTCAGTGTCTTGACCCTGTTAGGGGGAAATGTGGATTTCTCCACACAGGGGAGAACTATGTCTACCATGATGTAGGCCAGAGCCAGCCTTGTCCCAGAGGTGGAGAGTGGGAGTTGAGGGGGGAGCTCCAGTCATGGACCACCCCCTTGTGCCACTCATGTTCACAATCATACCACACCCTTGCCGCACAATGCCTCCCAGTGCGGTCGCTGGCCAGAGATCTCTCTTTTGTGTTTTAGGACTAGAAGAACATGAATCCTAGTCGCAATGAACAAAGACAATGAGCAGAGATAAAGAGAGAGCGAGGGACTCACTTAACACACACGGTCTGCACCAACATAGTAAGAAGCAATTTCCGAAAAAAACAGCGAAGCAAACACCTCACAATGGCGAACGAAAAACAAAACGCCACAGCCACAACACACCAGAGAAATAGAAGAGACTGCAAAGAAACTTGTGCTGGAAAAGGGGGCAGGGCTTAGAGGTTTTTAAAAAAAACTTTGCACCTTGGTAACCTAACCCCTAGGGAAAGAACAGCTTTAGATTGACTAACAGAGTCAGGTGAGCGCTGGAATCAATGAAATGGGGTGGGCGTGAAGGGAGGGTTCAGAACCGAGAAGATTAAACTATGAAAAGGGTGTGAATGGAAGGCAGAGTGTGGGTTGGATAGGTGAGGTCAGAAGGAGTGAAGGTGGACCAACAGACCAGAGGGAGGACTAACGGTAGAGCGAAGTGCTAAAGAGTTGGTGGCAGAGTTGGAGCAGAGCTCAGGTGCGGTATTGGTTGTGAGAGAGGGTGCACCATCTTGGGAACATTGGAGCATTGAGTGAGAGAGTGTTTGTGAGAGTGAGGATAGTAGTGAGGCCATAGCGTGGGATCGGAGTGGATGAGTGATCACCATAGGTAGAGTGAAAGTATGTGGGTGTTGGGAGTGAGTGAGTTTAGTAGAGAAAGGGCGAGCACAGCACTATATTCCTGAGTGGGGACAGGGGAGTGAGCAGAGGTGAGAGTACTCGGGTCAGAAGGAATTAGAGTAGTAGAGTGAGGAAGTGAGAGAGTGAAAGTGTGAAACACAAAAGGGACAGAAGGGAGGAACGTAAATAGAATTTAGATAGTAGTTGTTACCTATCTATAGTGGATACCCTGGGGTTTAGGGAAGCCTGGGTTAGTGTGGTGGGAGCCCAAAGGAGTCCTTTTGTGTGCAACGTTGCATTGAGCTACAATTTATTGTGTGTTTTGAATTGCACAAAATAAAAACCTTTGAACTTTCCTTGAGTCTTTGTGCATAATTGAAGCCAACGGTGACAGCTGGTATTCACTGCTAAACCGGTCCCCCACCCTCAAAGCTATACAGATTATATCTCTCCTCTACTGAGCAGCAAAGCTTCAGTTTGAGGAACATGAACACAATGTTTGGAGGGTCCCAGGTTTACAAAAAGTTACCATGTTCCTTTTTTTTTTACCACCATCACCCTATGTCTTCTACAGACATGTGAAATTAACGGCTGATGAGCCTAAGGCTCTACATTCTCTCCTCAAACCTCTTCAATACCTATCTAGCAGAGTGAGAAGTTCCTCAAACTCATAAACATAAAGTAATTACCCCAGTATTATAAAAGAAAATGTGCATCTCGGAACTGTAAGAAAGGCATGGTATCAACAGTAAGACAGACACAAGTGACCACAGGTCAAGGGTGTTTATTGAATTTCAAAAAGGGTTTGAAAAACAGCTATCTAATCCTAAAACTACAGATGGGAGCAAGCTGCAACCATCAAATAATAATAATGCAGTCCTAGTGGTGTCTTGTCAAAATTAAACGGTCTATACTAATAAACCTATTGCCAATCCTTACCTCTAAATACAAATAATGTGAGAAATAGTGTTACGAAGAAGTGTTCACAAAATGATATGTCAGGATGTTCAGGCCGTTGGCCTCCCTACCCCACATTTTCAGCACGGGACAAGGCGGTTCACTCGAGCACAGAACAGTCTCTGGCGTCTTTAGCACGAGGATACAGTTCAATCATTAGCATCAGGGCCTTCTACGCGCAAGTCTCTTTGCTTCTCAAAGACTCTTCACTCAGAGGATCTGATGCAACGAAATAAATGACAAGTTATTTTCCTGTTTAGATTTTCACGAGTATTCACTTCAGGTGATTCACTATTCATCCTGCATATATCTCAGCTGGACTCAGATCACTTTAGCACAATGTTAATCACCTTGGATCCCCCTCATCCGGGCTCATTTCCCTTTACGACAATGTTCATAGGATTCATTTTTGGGTGACTCACAGTTCACCCCGGATCCCCTAAGCAGCCAGGCTCAAGATCCCTTTTAAACACAATTAGTCTCCCTCCACCGGGTTCTGACCAATTTCAATTTACTTCAAGTCTCGAAGACTTTTGAATGTGCACAGGGTTTGGTTTGACCCGTTGCAGGACCACTTCGATTTCACAGTACTTTTCCTTTTAACATTTGTCACCTTTCAGTTGGATACCTAACAGAGACTTGCGAGTGAGCACCCACGTGGTGCCGGACCACTCTGTCTATGGTATCGTATCTTAGCTTCAAAATTCAGTCACTCATCTGTTGTTTAATTATATTCATATTGCTTGCCACCTACGCTTCATACACTGTTCTCCTCAATTTTCTTTATACCATGTTGCTGCTTGCAACCTTTATTTCCACACAGACCGGTCTGTTATCAGTCTCCCTTACTCACTGGCTGTGCTGAATTCACCAGTGCTGCTTTGTTATAGAAGCCAAGGACAGTACCACAGCGGCAAACGATTCTCCCCGCCTTGACGATCAACGCAGGAGAGCTCTGGATACCTCCAACACACAATGCAGGATCCTTCAGCTTCCATGCCAGGTCTTATGTTCCCTATTATCAAAGGCTCATGAAAGTTACAGTCTTTCAGTGAAAAGGTCAAGGGCACTTCCCTCCTTGCAATCCTCTTCGGTCTTGCCGTCTTTCGCCTTGTATTAAACTGTCATTTTGGAACTGCTGCTTCCTCGTGTGCTTTGTCTTGCTCAAAGTGTGCTCTGGTGCTTTGCCTTTTATCCCTTTGGAGAGGAGAAAGGGAAATCAGGTGTGTGTAATCAAAGTTGATTGCCTGATCTTGCCTGGCCTCAAAATGGGACAACATGGCAGGCTCTCATAGGGAGTTATAGCCCTTGTATGGGGATTTTTTCTGTCTCCTGGTTCATTTTTCCTCATCCTAGGACGGTAGTGTTTGTGGAATAAATTAGAAAAATCTGTAAAATAATAGTTTTGGAGGTCCGTCGCGGGAATAACCAGGATTATTGTTGGGTAATGGAAATGGAAAGAATGCATTTCTTATTGGTTTCCGGAAAGGTCGAGGGGAGAATTGATATGTTGTTTCTCTGCAAAGAGAAGAATACCCCGCCTGCGTTTTCCATGTATACCTGGGAATAGCTTGGGAGAAATGCCTCAGGTTTCTCACAGAACCTTGGGAAAAAAACGTCAGCTGTATCTCATGCCTACCCTACATTGGATTTGGAAACAGTAGTAACCAGTGAGCTTTCTAGAAACATTTAGCCCAAATAACTTTCACATGATTTTTCACAATTTCCAAATTCTGATCTCATCGGGCATCTAAAATGGCCTGCTTAATGTACATGATGAAAACGCTTTTCCTGGGGTGAAGCAAATACACGTATGCGAATTCTGCTTAGCTTCTCAGCAAGATTTAATACCCTTGACCACACTCTACTGAATGATCACCTTAAACCATCAGTTGACGAATGGTGGGGCATGGCTCACCACCGATCGAGGTGGCTTCCTAGTATGCTGTCTCCTTATTCATGAAGGAAAGAAAGGAGCCAGGAGCGTGAAGAGCTGAACGTGGCGAAGGAAGAAGACACAACACATCACAGCACAGAGTGAGCAGTTTGGAGAATGTGTTGTGGTCAACTGCGGATGCGTGGTGTATGGAACTGTCACAGATTGCAGAGGTCTCTCTGACGAGACCGGGCCTCAAGTAAGGTGACGCACAGTTATAATGCAGATACGTAGATGAACACTGCTGACTTTTAACAGCTTCCTGCTTCTGATAATTTATTTTGATATAACGGTTGAGAAGATATGTTTAAAAGAATCATTAATAAATACTTGTCAATACTATGAGAGTATTATGGATTTAAGGAAGGAAGATGAACCCTTCAAGATTTAATAAATATATATATATATGTCATTGAAAAACCGTTGTTAAAGGGACGTTCTGGTTAAGTTGCGCTACTAAAATGATCAAATTCAGTGAAAAAACATCCTTAAACGCACGTTATGGTTCAGTTGCCCTAAGAAAAACCCAGCATATTCAGTGCAAAAACATTGTTAAAGGAACGTTACAGTTATGCACTAACAACAACCGATCCATATTATGGGTACACGTAAAACCGAAAATCCCCAGAAATTCGCCAGTTATGGCAAGCTTAGCAACCATAACTCATGCCACCACTGTGCACTTCTGACTAACACCCATGACATCAAACATGACATTGATGACATCACATCTCTGGCTACCGCTTTTTTTGTTCACTGACATAGCGAGAGCACGTGGTTTTCTGCACTGCGAGTTAGGAAGTAAAAATTTAAAAGGTACTACATTTGTAGACTTTACCCTTCTCATATTTTCTTACACTACATTCCTTACGGTTCAGTCACATCATATGACACATATACGTAGGGGAAGAAGCAAGAGTGAAACACAGCAGAAGGCATCCAAAGGTGGAGGTGTAGCCCACATCTTCAAGGACACCCTATCCACCAACAGTGGGAAAATAACGCAGACCTTCTCGTTGCTAAACTTGCTATTTCCTCCAACTGTACCATAAATATCTTAATCACCTACAGACTCCCAGGTTCACTACAAGAGTGCCAAAAAATACCACCTCCAAATCATAGCTAATAACCTAAAAAGCACCACTAAAACTATCCTTGTCTGTGACCTTAACCTAGGCCTGCATGACACAAAGGACAAAGCTGCCGCCTCCCTAGCCAAAGAACTCACCAACATTGGGTTCGAACACAAAATCACAGCATCTACCCACTGTAAAGGACAATTCATAGACTGGATTGCAGACCAAAATTGCGCCTCGTCCATCACCAACATCACAGCCCTCCCTTGGACAGATCACCACCTCACCCAATTCGCGATTCCCACCACTCCTACCCGCAAAATACTTTCCCATGCCCCACCCGCCAAAGTTAGAAGCTCTTAAAAACTAACTAAAATCAACCTCGCACAGCTTCTGGATATCCCTGAACTTAAACATCCATTCAACAACGACCCCATCACCTTGGCCAACACCTATGCACGCGTTCTCACTGAAGCTATTGAATCCATAGCTCACCTAGAAGACAAATAAAGAGAAAAAATCTGTGCACTCCAATTCTTGGTTCACGGCAGACCTCTCAGCCTTACGCACCAATAAGCGTTGTGCACTAGTCAAATGGCAATCATCACCCAACCAATCTTCCCTAAATTAATTAAAATCAATTTCATCTGCTTATAGAAAAGCCATATTCTTAGCCAAATCAGAATCATTCAATCAGAGAATCTGTAATGCCAACTCTAAATCCAGGGAAATCTTCACCATCTTTAAAGATCTCACCTCCCCCTCTACCACCCCGTATGAAATCACCAAAGACACAGCCTGGTGTTCCAGCATTCAGGATGCCCTCATCAACAAAGTCAAAATGCCCCAAGGGAAAATAATAGCACAGCGTAAATCACTTCCCAATCTGAACACTCCACATCTTCCCTGCCCCCCTAAACCTCTCCCAGAAATACCCCTCTTCGTCTTCAAAGACGTCACTGAGACAGAAGTACCCAATCTTCTCAAAAATATTAAACCTTCCACATGCAAAGGGAACATCTGTCCCCCTACCATAATCAAAGAATGCGCAGACTCTCTCACACTCATCATCACAGCATTCATTAATGCATCTTTCGCCTCAGGTATCGTATCACAAAGCCTAAAAGAAGCCTGGGTTTGGCCATTCATAAAGAAACCCACCCTAGACCCTGCTTGCCCCAATAACTACCGCCCCATAACAACCATCCCATTCCTCCTCAAAATACTGGACAAAGCCGCTCACCTCCAAATCCAACAATATCTGGAATCCAATGCTATCCTAGGCAGAAGACAATCGGGCTTCCACATAGGCCATGGCACAGAAACTGCCCTCTTAGATATGAGAAACCAAATCACCAAAATAATGGATACTGGTAAACTCGCCTTCCTGCTCCTTTTCGATCTCTCCGCCGCTTTTGATCTTGTCGACCACAATATCCTCACCTCCCATCTATCTAACAATGCCTGGCCTGTGGTACATGACCCTCTCCATTGAGAGTCAGTCAGACCCAAGCAAAAGTATTCACACTCTCAATCAACTTTACTCCACCAATCATTTGACATTTGTGGCTTTTTTATTGCCTTTGTGACAGTGTGTGAGAAACCAGAAGGTGTCTCGCCCGCTAGTCCCCGGGGATCTGTCATCCAGGTGGCCAGGACATGGCCATCGCTTTTAGATCCAGTTCCTGGGGTTGGACCAGTGTGCGAGGATCACCTGGGTGAGGGTTCTTTGGGAGTGGGACACCGGATGGCGAGGCACTGTATCCCTCCCCCTGCAACAGATTTACCCAATCCTACCAGGTAGGATATGTGGGAACCTTACCAACCTTTCCCTTTTCCAACACTTTCACACGGACAGCCCGCTCTGGGAGAAAACAGACTCACACCCGAGAAGTGTATCTGACATGTCCCGCTACTGTGGTCAGGTGAGGTCAGGCAGTTACTGACAATCACTCACACCTGACTTCCATTAAATTTCTCCATATGGGTTTAAAAGGCTGAGCACACAAGCACACTCTGAGCGAGGCAAAACACAGAGGTAGAGCAGGTTTGAAATGGCATCTGAACGAGGGGAGAAAGACGGCAAACCAAGAAGGGTTTGGAAGAAGGAAATTACTCTTGACCATTTCGACAAGACGCTGTTACTTTCAAGAAACCTTTGAGGCAGAAAGCATACGGCCAGGAAACCAGACTGAAGAATCCTGCATTGTGTGTTGGGGGTACCGAAGGCCCTCCTGCGTAACTGACCAAGGTGGGGAGGAGCAGCAGTAGCCACCATGGTATTGTCCTTTGCTCCAAGAACAAAGAAGCGGCAGAAAGATCAACACAGCCGGTGAGTTGGGGAGACCGATGCATGGCTGGTCTGTATTGAAGTCAAGGTTGCAAGCGGCAACATTGTATAATGAGCAGTGGAACAAACATTGTTAAACGCGTGTGATGAAAGACGTGAGTAAAGCTAAACTGCTGATGAATGCTTGAATTTGAGAAGGAAAGATAAGATACCGTTGACAGAGTGGTCCGGCACCATGAATGTGCTCAATCGAAGGTCTCTGTGATGTATCCCACCAAGAGAAATGAAAGTAAAGATTGATGAGAACAATTATGTGGAGGCAATGGGAGGGTTTAAGCATCGCAGATTTGAAAGTCTTCGATTTAGATATCAAGAGTGTAGGATCCCAGCCCGAACGAGGGAGATCCATATTAAGAGGATCCAAGCCTGAATGAGAGAGATCCATATCAAGGGAATCTGAGCCCAAATGAGGAAGATCCATATAAAGAGGATTTGAGCCCGAATGAGGGAGATCCATGGTCTTAGCGTGAACGAGGGAGACCAAGTGTGAACACTGTGATAAAAAGGGGGTCTCAGCCTGAAAGGGGAGACCCGCAATGAATATTGAAAGTGAGAACTTGTGCATGTGAAAATCCTGATAGGAATGGAACTTTGAGACTTTGTTTGTTACAGTACCTCCCCTCTGCAATCATAGAATGTTAATTGGAAAAGAGGCTTTGGCAGAAGGCCCTGATGTCTGTGCTTTGAACTGTATCCTCGTGGCCAAGAAGCCAGAGTGTGTGCGAAGCCGGAACATGCCACCTTGCCCTGTGCTGAAAACGGGGGAAGGGAAGCCAACTGCTCAACCGTATTGACATATCACTTCTTGAACACTTTCTTTTTGCATACACCATTGTAACCATTGTCCCACACCCTTTCGTATTTAGAAGTAAGGATTGGAAATAGGTTTATTAGTATAGGCCCTTTTATTTGACAGAGACCTGACTAGGACTGTGTTATTATTTGATGGTCATAGCTTGCATCCTTAGCTTTAGGATTAGCTAGGCGTTCAACAAACCCATTTGAAGTTCAATAAACACCCTTGATCTGTGATCATATGTGATAATATGTGTCTGTCTTCACTGTTTGATACTGTTTGATACAATGCTTTCCTTACACAGGGTCAGGGTCATGACAGTGTCAAAGGTTTGGGGTTCAGGGGAGATGGAACTTTCCCATTCTGCGGCAGAAGACTCACTAAAAGAAAAGTAAAAATTAGCCCTATCCCAGATATGTGAAGCAGGCTGCGGGTCCCCCGTACTCAAAAAATACCACCATGTGCCACAACTGTTACCAATGGTACCACTCTTTGGGCCTCATTACGAGGTCAGCGGTAAGGGGTTAACGGCGTCGGTAAGGATGCCGGTGCCGTTAACCCCTTACTGCTGCATTACGAGGTCCCTTAGCGGGAGCCGCTAAAGGACCAGGGAGCTAACAACGGGCCCGTTATTAGCCCCGGTAGTTAGCCCCCTCCCCGTTCCCATTGAGCCCTATAAGGGCTCAAATGGGAATGGGGATGGGTTCCAGGAATGGGGAAATACTGGATCCTCCAAGGTTGGAATGACCCGGTAAGTCCCCATTCAGGGAACCTGGACCCAGTATGCGTTATGGGGGTAGCCATGGCGCTAATAGCACCATGGCTACCTCCATACTCGTAATGAGGCCCTTTGTCTCTCGATGCCTCTCCATACAGTTGCCAGCACAGTTCTCTCTTTGTTGTTTCAAAGCCGCAGGGCTATTTGGACATTCTCACCTGCAGCCTGTCAAGGGGCTGAAGGTGTCTAAAAGGAGACCAGCCCAGTGGGGAACAGAGCAACAGGATAAGCAGCAAGGAGGCCGGTGCAAGCAGCAGAGATCCCTACTGGAGAAGGACGCTGAAATGCTGAGGACTACAGAGATAGGTGGCTCATGGGAGTGTGGTGTGGGAGCAGGGTCTCTCTTGAGCTGGCTGAACAAGCTGGCTGGCTGTCCCTTTCCCTTTTTGCTCGATGTGCTCATTTCCCCTGGGTTGGAGGACCAACACAGGAGTGTCTGAGCGGCAGGAGCAGGAGCGCTAATTGCAGAAGGCCATGCGATCCGCCCTGCTGCCAGAACTGTTAAAGCGACTGGTGAGTGTCTGATTAATGAAAAACGCGGTTTGTCAGTGTGCAAACTTTATTATTTGATGAATACTTTGTATCATAGTGGTCGCGTGCCTTGAATGAGCACGTTTTTTAAAGTCTCGGATCCTTTCATGATCAATTACCGAACAGCTCGGAATACCTTGTATCCGAGTGGTCGTGTGTGTCAAGGAACACGTTATAGATGGTGTCTGAACAATGGGCAATTCAATTAAAGCAAAACGAACGAATATTGAACAACAGATAAAGCGAAAAAGAGCCATGAGCAAAACGTATATCTATTGAATACCAAACTGATTCAAAACCTTGTTAACAAACAGAATTAAGACATTTGGACCCCAGAAAAAAGGGAATGGAACTTCAAACCCAAGCAAACCATTATATGTTGAAGCGCTCAAATTAATAAAACGTTAAAAGATAAGAAAACCACAGTATGCTGAGTTCTAAAATGAGTGTGACTTTAAAGAACATGCAAAGAATAGATACTGGAGCTTGATTTACAGTGGAACTTTAAAAGTTAAAGGAGTATTGATATCAACTTGTATGAAGCTACCAACTATAGGAACAAATATTTGAGGACAAAATTAACTAAACTGTGGAACTTAAAATTTAGAAGACAGGGATACTTTGTATTTGAACTGTGGTGCTTAAGACTTGGGGAAAGGAACCCCGAGTTCTGATTAAGACTATTTCATCGTAATTCCAAGGAAGGTAATTTTGAAACATTTTTTTGTAGCACTGTTTTACACTTAGGCAAGGGAGCTGAAAGGAAGCTGTGAGCTGGAAGAAGCTTAGAACTTTGTGTAAAATACTGTTTTCTTTTGGTTGATGACATCCCTAAACATTGTACAGATTTAGTTGTGAGGGCAAGTATAGGTTTTGTACGCAGACAGATTCCTAGATTGAACTCTTTGACTCAGACTTTCCTTAGTTTTATTTAGGTAGGGAAATGCCACCTTAGTATAGGGCAAGTTAGGCCTTTTTCCACCCTGACTTCTGAAACTGTTGTCTGTGTCTTGCTTCATGATGCCTTCACAAATGAGGCTGACAAGGTGTTCTCATTTTGGCTACAGACTATTATCACTAACTCAAAGAAAATAAGCCTGTCTTTCCCTATCTCTAGAGCGGTTGTCCCTACCTCAACAGAAAATACTTGGGTGCTTGTCAGACTCTCTGTCAAAATCAAAAAGATACTGTCCTCTGTCCAAGCCAGCTACCCTATCCCTGCCACTAAGAACTAAACCACTTTCAGGTTCTTCTTGACATAACCAATAGGAGGATGACTCCCTTCTCCTGGTGAAACCATGCAGTCTTGGTTGATTCAACAGCAGTTTCTTGTGAAAGGGTCTGTTTTTAAAAAAAAGCAGTAGGACCAGGAGAATGACTGCCTTATCCTGGCCTATAGTCGTATTAGATCAAAGATAATGGTGATCCTCAAATGCGCCAAACATTTAATGCAATGCAATCATTGTGATGTTCTGCTGAGTCAAGATTCAATTGATATGCTGACACAAAGTTCTGTTTCCAAATTATGGCAATACATTTTATTTAGATTGTGTTACTTCACAACAATTTTCAAGAGGTGGTTTGTACAATAAACAAAATGTGTTGTCTCTGTTTTTCTCATTTGTACAAGTCTCTCAACATGTGTTTCCCCATTTTTATTTTCAATGGTTCATCAGGAGAGAAAAGTTTTCTAAAAAACAAAAACATTAAAACTATAATAAATCTATCTCTGTAAGTCTAGATGATTGCTTGATATAATAACTCAAAAAACTTTGATTGTTCAAGTGACATACATATAAAAGCATATTACATCATTATTTTTCCATGAAAGGTATACATCACATTCTACTCAAAAGATACATAATAAAGCAAGGTGACTCACCAGGGTTTCTCAATGATATATCTAATATCTTGATTCAATGCACTTGCCACCTGCTGGCCGTACTTTTACATATTGTTATATATCCCATGTACTGCACTGTCCCCTCCCCTGCCCTTTCCACCTTCCCCTCCCATGCACTTGAGCAATCTGAATGACACTTGGTCTAGTAGGATCGCTGTCTGTCTTCCCTCTGTTCCCCCTCCCTTGCCTCATCGCGCTTTGAAACACTTGTGCATAGGCGCGTTACAAATTCCACATCATATCATATCATATCAATAGTTGTAAAGAATCCCTGTTGGGCAGGTTCTTAAGGTGTCTGGATACAAGCTGGTGCCCCAGAAGGTTTGGTAGAGAAAAAAGAATAGATTTTTGTTTTGTTTGTGTGATTATTCAAGTTAGAAGGTAAGTGAGGGTAAAGAGTTTCAGCGCTTAGTTGTGGAGCCTAACTTAGGGTTGAAAGTAGAAAAGAGAGGGATAAGCTTACCTTGTTATTCTTAGTGTAGTTGAGCCAAGATAAGGCAGATGTCCCGTAGTTTCTATTGGGAGGCATGGGTTAAAAGTGATCCTTTGCGCTATTTATAGTGTGAAATCTGCGTTATGAGTGATGGCATCATACGCAGCCGCACGTATACGTGCAGCCACGTCATGACATCATCACGTTCATCCCGCGGCCATTTTAGAAAGGGATGCAAAATAATTCTTGTTATGGAACCATGTTGTTTGAAACAAAAATAGAAAGGAAAAGCAAAAAATTATGATAGCGGATAATAATAAGAAACAAGATAAATGTGAGGAGTGATGTTAAGCCTATTTTTGGTGCTTATAATTTATGATGTAATGTGCTCATTGTGTTACGCTCACCTGGACCCCACAGGGGTGTCGATCGGACCCGGACAGCTGCGGTCTCCGTCAACATGATGCGTAGTGCAGAGATGACTGTCTGGACTGGCCCGCCTAGTCTTGTCTGCTGGACCCGAAGAAGTATTTTTCTTATGTTTGTAAATGATGAGCTCTCCATCCTGCGTGTCTTGCAGGGGTGCGTAGATACCAGTTACTTCAATGGTTTGAAGGTGTTGGGAGAGTTCCGGTAAGCATTGACTCTGAAGTCCCAGGCGGGATTGGTAAGTATCAAATTCAAAGAGTTCAATGTGCCCGATGTTCACTCTTGTCCCCTTCCTTCCTTAAGTTGCAACTGAGTTTGTGAGAAGAAGATCTCGTAGCTGCTGCTGGCGTTCAGGTAAGAGTCTGTGTTACCCAACACTGTCCGGTAACTATTGCATGCGTTAACGTGTTGTTTTTCTCCCTCTTTACAGATGCGGCATATGAAGATATGGAGAATAATACCGCCGGTGGTAAATCAGGTAAGTCTATGGTGGTAAGAGGTATTTGTTGATTCCCTTGGCTCACCTTGTTATTCTTGTGCCCCTAGGTGCTGGAGTATGCTGAAGAAATGATGGAGACAGTGCCGGATCGAAAGATGCTCTGAGAATTGGTGAGTATGGCGCCGTGCTGGAACTGGCGAAGCGACGCATGCAGGACTGATGTACTTTCCAGGTCGGGAGATGAAATGGATCCGGAATCAGGTGAGGAATTTGAAATAAGTTTGTTTTCTAACCTTGTCCTTTTCTTCCTCTTTATTCTAGGAGCTCCGGATTCGAGGCGGGCGTGGCAGAAGACTGGATGCTGGCTGCAGGCATGCGGGCGTGGCAGAAGACTGGATGCTGGCTGCAGGCACGGTGAAAGTCACGCTGCTGGATGCAGAATAACACGAAGCATGTGCTGCTGCTCGGGCGTGGTTTAAATAGCCTCCAAAGTAGTCCCAGGAAAGAAGTTCCCCAGGACCACACCCGAGTAAAAAATAGTCCCTGTTGTTAGGGAGAATTCTCTGTTTAGGCTGAATTTCCTAACCTAGTGAGTCCCCCAGCAGCTTTGCTGGATTTCTGGAGTTTGTTTTTTCCATCCTGCCAAGAGTGTGACCCTTTCCCTCTCACTCTTGGACATATATGTGTGTAATTCCTTTGAGATGTCAATGTGTTCGATGGGCTATGGGGTCTTTTACTCCATAGGGTCTCATAAGTTTTTCTATGTGTGTCACTCTGCACCCTACGTGTCGTGACACGGGGGCGCCCTAGCAGGTCCCCCCACCATAGACTCCATACCCGGGGACTGACTACTGTCTCCCCGGGCATGTAAAGTCACCATTGGCTTTACTAGACCTAAATTTGCTAACAGAACTAGTACCAACCATCTTATTGTGGACGTGCTAGTAGGGGTAATACGATTACTCCTGGATCTGTTACTCGAGGGGGCACTGTCCCGTCCCTCCTCGTCGAGTTTTGGCTGGTGGCAGTGGAAACTACTTGTTATGTTCGGCCCCGAGCATAACCCTATGGGATCCGTCCCATTGTTGAAGATTGATACTGTTTTTCGTTAATCTCCAACGTACCACCGATCTACTTATCTTAAATAGGTTTATCGAGTGGTATTTTCTGCCAGAACTCGGGTTGTAAAATGGCGTCTGTGTTTTTCTCTGTGACTCCTAAACCAAAGGTTGAGCCCTTTGTTCCACTTTTGGCGGGCCTCTGGACAGAGACCCTCGAAGGTGGCGCCATTCTGTCTGGGTTACCTCAGGGGTGTGGGAGGGGGTTTAGACACCCTGGACCGAGTTGCCTTGCCAACTCAGGTCGCACTCTGAAGTGATTGGCCCAGGTGGTGAGCCTTCCCGCTCACCACTTAGCATGTGTTGATTGACAAGCTAGGCTGAATGAATGGGGGACGTCTGCATAAAAGCAGGGCTTTTGGGACTGGATCTTCGGAAGTCGCCACTGGACCTAAAGAATCCGACGAGGGTAACGCTGAGTCGACCTGCACGACGACACCTCCGGTGGAGCCCTGCGGAATCGTCTCACAATCTCCCGACGACAGAAGAGATCTCCCTGCCGGAGAGTCTCTTTCCCTGGCTGGTGGGAACAACCAGTCTTCTTCTTTGTGCTTTTTGATCGCCCAGGACGCAGTGGTCGAATTGCCCGTGCAGAGCACCCGGCAACCGGATAGCCACTACTCCTGCACCGTGATCGAAAGGTGGTGCCTTGTGACGGAGCACTCCGCGGCTGGTTTCTTCCCTGGTGGTGCACCGGACATCTTCTCTTCGACGACGAGAGCATCTCTTCTCTTGGCCAAGACCCGTCGTGCATCCACCACCAGGAACAACTGCCCCCGTCGGAGCTGTCTTCCACAACAAGGTACCGTAACCGCCTGGCTTCCCTTTTCGATCGGTTCGTGTGAGGTATCTGATTCCTCTCTGTTCCGTTGGGTTGCCTCCAAGCTTTATTCACTCTTTGTTCTGAACTGGTTCAACCTGTCGCTAACCAATTTGCTAAACAAGACTTGAATGCATCATCCGTAGAGACTTTCTAGGACATCGTGCCTTGCCTCTCACCGAGTGGGCCTGGCCGCCGAACTTTGTGATCTTGTGTGATTAATGCCTTCCTGCCTTGCATTTTTACCCGCTTCAGTACGAACCGTGTTGACTTCATTACCTGCCTTTCTCTTCTCTCCCTTCCTCACTAAATATTCGAGTGTCATCTGGGTTGAGGTATACACCTCTGTCTGAAAATAAGTGGTGCCGTAGAACCTAGAGTTGTCGATATTGTGTTTTGGGGGATTGAGCTTTATTCCATTCTGCAGAGTAATTGTATTTTGAGTTGTTTGCCGTGATTCGCTTTAGTATTTTTCGTAGACGTTCTGTTATCAATAAATAACTTACTATCTTTATACTAAAGCCTGGTTGCGTGTTTACTCGTTTTGCTGCGAAGAATTACCCTATATTGTATACTCCCTATACTGACCAACTTTTCTTGAGAGAAGTCTGACTGCTCAGCCACAGCTACCAATTGAATCTGTGTGGTACAGACTGCTACCAAGTGGGTTCATCGCAACACCTGTAGTCCTAAATCTTTTGCAGTGGTCCCAGAGGGAACTGCACAGGTTTCCGCCTAGCACTGGTGTACAGCGGTGGGATTAGTATCGAGTATACAGTTTAGAGTGTTTTTCGACGCTGTAGGACGACTAACCACAAAACTTTACAAAAGCAACTTTCAAAAAACATGTCTACGATGGAAATTTACAGCCAAGAGTCTTTGTCGGATAAAAATACTGAGAGTCTGCGAGCTCTCTGTAGACAAGAGAATCTTCCTGTAAAAGGCAAGAAGTTAGAACTGATAGAGAGATTGCTGGCGAACCAAAGTCTGGGTACTGGTTCAGAGGAACCAAACTCTCCAGCAACTGTAGATAACAGTAATGGTGTTGATCTGAATCGTAATTCTGATGATAGCGATGAAGAGGCTGACGAGGACGGCGAGGCTAGCGAAACTGTCTCCCCCGCTCCTCTATCTGCCTTACCAACTGTGCCTACGGGGCCCATACCAGGTCCCACAAGTAACCCTGCTTATTTTGAACTTGAAAAAATGAAGCTCGAATTAGAATATAAACGGTTCTTGGCTCAATCTGAACGAAACCAAGAGCTCGAGTTCAGACGAATGAATGCCCAGGCTGAGCAGAAACAAGCTGAGTTAAGACTCAGGGAAATAGAGCTTAATCATGAGTTACAAATGAAAAAGTTGTCTATGGAAAATGCTTCTCTCTCCTCTGGTTCCTCTAGGAGCTCCAGTCCCAAAAGACCCCGGATGCCGAAGGAATTAGTGGGTATGTACGAACCGAGATTGGATGTGTTGGATTGGTTGAAACTGTTTGAATACAATAATGGGCTCCAGGACATCACCGGGAACGCGTTGCTTCCCTGGTTGTTCTCTAGGCTTCCTCCTGTTGCGACTGATGTGGTAATGGAATTGGGGGAGGTGGATAAGACGGATTACGAAAGTGTGAAACTAGCTTTGATAGCTAGATTCGGGAAGACCCCTTCCCAGTATCTTAAGAGGTTTAGAACCCTCAAAAAGCATGATGGTACCCCTTGGGCTACCTGGGTGAGTGAAGGGTTGAAAAACTTAGAGGGATGGATTAAGGGTTACAAAGTTGACACTTACGAGGGTATGCAAAATCTTTTTATGTTGGAGTCGATTTATGATGCCTGTTCTCCTGAGCTCAGACAGCACTTGGCTGATTCGAAGGAATTAGATTCCAGGGCTCTAGCTAAGGCTGCTGACTTGTGGGTTGCCAACAGGGCTACTCACAAGGATTCTGGGGCAACTCAGAAAAAGGACGAGGGAAAACAGCCTAAAAAAGACTCAAAGGAGAATTCGAATAACTCACATTCCAAAGAGGGCCCCAAACAAAACCAGAAGGGTAAGCCACCGGGAAAACCACAGCAGAATAGTGTGTCTTCTGGTGCCAAACCGGAAGGAGGTCAGAACAAGCCACCATTCCAGAAAGCATTCGGGAAATGCTTTGTTTGTGGCTCGACTGATCACGTGAAAGGAGATCCCAGATGTAAGGGTAAACCTTCAGGGGTCCAGCTTGTCTCCTTAGCCTTCGCTCCAGAGGAGGAAGTCCAAATGGCAAGTGGAAACTTTCTACTGCTAGCTGACGAACCCATTGGAGTCTCAGCCAGCGTTTCTTTAGTATCTCTGGGGTTGTGGGAACAACAGAATTTAGATGTCTATAATTCTATCCCCGATAATACTAAAGAGTATTATAAGGACAGTGTCCAGGTGAATGGTCAGGAGACGCCTGCCATTAGGGACACTGGGGCCAGCATAACTGTGGTGGATAAATCGTTTTTTCAGGCTGAGGATGTTGCTAAGGCACCCAAACGCCTCACCAAGTTAGCTGGAGGGCCTGTGCAGATGCTTCCCCAATTACCAGTTCTCATCCAGTGTAACGACATGACTGTAAAGATACCTGTCAGCATACAGAGTGAGGTACCAGGACGCGTACTGTTGGGTAACGATTTGAAAACTCTCGGAGTTGTATCGCATACTCCCAGACCTCCTAGTAAACGGTTACAGGAGATAACCAGACCTGCAAGAGAGAGGACCCTGCGCGGTACTCTCGGGGAGATGATGAAGAAAGAAATCACTCCTGCTCCATTGGAAATGGCGGCCGCTGTCTCTAGGAACACAGAAGTAAAAGGGAAACCTTAAACTTCTAAACCGAAACCAACAGCCCACATTCCGATGCAGCCGACACGGACTTCCCCGCGGTTGTCCAACGTCACACCCGTAACTCCACCTCCAGCTGAGGCTGAGGGGGAAGTACAACCCTGTATGGTAGAATTAGACTCTGAAGAAGAGCTAATGGAAGGCCAGGAACTCATTGGAGATCTGGATCCTGTTGACCATCCTGAGCTGCAGTCGTTACTGGCAGAAGGTGGACCCAGCAGGGCAGACTTCAGTAAGGGACAGAGAGAATGTCCAACTCTGGAAGGTCTTCGCCGTCAGGCAGAAACTCAGGCTGAAGGGCAAGAGCCTGGGAAACATAGGTTGCACTGGGAAGATGGCCTCTTCTATAGTGAACCGACCGAGTCTGCACCTGGAGACTACAAATGCCTTGTAGTACCCCAAGAGAACAGACCACAGTTCTTGCAGTTAGCCCACGAGATTCCTTTGGCTGGTCACTTGAGTTTCAAGAAGACTAAGGAAAGGCTCTCACTCTACTTCTATTGGCCAAAAATGGGGGCCAAAGTAGAAAAACACTGCAGAAGCTGCCATACCTGCCAGATCTCTGGTAAGGTTGGGTCCAAGAATGTGGCACCGTTAGTGCCTCTTCCCGTTGTGGGAGTCCCATTTGAGAGAGTAGGGATTGATATCGTTGGTCCCCTTGATCCTCCAACCTCCTCAGGCAACAGGTTTATACTTGTTGTAGTAGACCATGCTACTAGGTATCCTGAGGCAATTCCTATGAGGACTGTTACAGCTCCGGCTGTGGCTAAGGCCCTCCTTGGTATTTTTACTAGGGTCGGATTTCCTAAGGAAGCTATCTCTGACAGGGGGTCAAATTTTATGTCCCACTACATGAAAGCCATGTGGAAAACCTGCGGGGTAACTTACAAGTTCTCAACGGCTTACCACCCACAAACCAATGGGTTGGTAGAACGGTTCAACCGAACCATGAAGAGCATGATAGGTGCTCTAGAAGAACCCCTTAAGCGTAAGTGGGACCTTCTATTGCCATGCCTTCTTTTTGCTTATAGAGAAGTCCCTCAGGAGGGAGTAGGCTACTCTCCCTTCGAACTGCTCTATGGTCATCCCGTCAGAGGTCCATTGGCCCTGATTAAGGAGGGGTTGGAGAGTGCTCCTTCCCCCAAGCCAGTCAGAGTGACTGACTACGTGATAGGTCTCCAGAGGAGAATGTCGCACCTGATGACAGAAGCAAGCAATAACTTGAAAGCTGGACAAGCATTGGTCAAGCACTGGCACGATCAAAAGGCTAACATGGTTGAGTTCGCTCAAAACCAGCTTGTTCTTGTTATGATCCCCACAAGGCAGAGGGCCTTGCAAGATAAATGGATGGGACCCTACCGAGTAGTGGGTAAGCTCGGTGAGGTTAACTATCTGGTGGACTTGGGCAACCCCAAGGAGGCTCCGACAGTCTTTCACACCAACCGACTTAAAGCGTATGTCTCACGACCTGATGTAGGAGCGTTGCTTCTAGCATCGGCCGAGGAAGAAGAAGAGAGTGAAGCTCTTCCGGATCTCCTCAGAGGCTTACCTTTAGATGAAAACATTGAAGGAGTAAATCTCTCCTCCAATCTGACACCCGAGCAACAAGAAGAGTGCAAGTCTATGTTGAATCAGTTTGCCTCTCTGTTCTCGCTCTCACCAGGCTTGACCCCTTGGGGCCAGCACGAGATACTCACTGGTGACTGTCTGCCTGTCAAAAGCAGAGGATATCGCATGTCAGAAAACGTAAGAACCCACATCAAAGGTGAGGTCAGCAAGATGCTTGATCTCGGGGTAATAGAGCCCTCTACTAGTCCATGGTCTAGCCCAGTTGTGTTAGTACCAAAGGCCGGATCTAAAGAACTTAGATTCTGCGTGGATTATAGAGCTCTTAACGCAGTCACCACGACTGATGCCCACCCTTTGCCAAGAACAGATGAGTTGGTGGATAAACTTGGCGCCGCCAAGTTCCTCAGCACATTTGACTTGACGTCAGGCTATTGGCAAATAGCCCTGACCGACCATGCCAAGGAGAAAACTGCATTTTCTACCCCCGTTGGTTTATACCAGTTTACGGTAATGCCTTTTGGACTAAAAAATGCACCTGCTACGTTTCAACGAATGGTAAACCAGGTTCTAACCGGGATGGAGGACTTCTGCATGGCATACTTGGATGACATAGCAGTGTTCAGCAATTCCTGGGACGAACATGTAACCCACCTGAGAGATGTTTTGCAGGCTCTTGGACGAGCCAATCTGACCATAAAGGCGAGTAAATGCCAAATTGGACAGAGTAAGGTAGTCTACCTTGGGCATGAGGTAGGCGGTGGAGAAATAAGGCCTTTGCTCAGTAAGATTGAAGCTGTGCAAAATTGGACAACACCGACTACTCAGACTCAGGTGAGAGCCTTCCTAGGCCTCACCGGGTATTACAGGAATTTCATAGAGAACTATGGGACCATAGCTTCTCCACTGAATGTCATCTCCTCGCCCAAATTCCCTAAAAAGGTTAAATGGAACGAGGAGTGCAATCAGGCTTTTGAAAACCTGAAAAAGGCTCTTTGCCAAGCCCCAGTACTCAGAGCTCCTGATTGCCGCCAACACTTCATTGTGCAGACAGACGCTTCCAATGTAGGGATAGGTGCCGTACTCAGTCAACTGGATGGGAAAGGTAGGGAGCACCCCGTTTGCTACATCAGCCGCAAGCTGAAGGATCCTGAAACAAGGTGGGCAACAATCGAAAGAGAATGCTTTGCTATCGTGTGGGCTCTGAAGAAGTTTAGACCGTACTTGTATGGTTCTACTTTTATTATTCAGACTGACCACCAACCCTTGAGATGGTTAATGCAAATGAAAGGGGAAAACCCAAAACTACTGAGATGGTCGATCTGCCTGCAAGGGTTCGATTTCACCATTGAGCACAGGTCAGGGTGTCACCACCAAAATGCTGATGGTCTCTCTAGGATGTATATCATCGACTAGAGGTATGAGATTCATCCAGGAGTGGATTAAATCCTCCTGTCCCTTAGTCTGGGGGGGGCGAGTGTTAGGGAGAATTCTCTGTTTAGGCTGAATTTCCTAACCTAGTGAGTCCCCCAGCAACTTTGCTGGATTTCTGGAGTTTGTTTTTTCCATCCTGCCAAGAGTGTGACCCTTTTCCTCTCACTCTTGGACATGTATGTGTGTAATTCCTTTGAGATGTCAATGTGTTCGATGGGCTATGGGGTCTTTTACTCCATAGGGTCTCATAAGTTTTTCTATGTGTGTCACTCTGCACCCTACGTGTCGTGACACGGGGGCGCCCTAGCAGGTCCCCCCACCATAGACTCCATACCCGGGGACTGACTACTGTCTCCCCGGGCATGTAAAGTCACCATTGGCTTTACTAGACCTAAATTTGCTAACAGAACTAGTACCAACCATCTTATTGTGGACGTGCTAGTAGGGGTAATACGATTACTCCTGGATCTGTTACTCGAGGGGGCACTGTCCCGTCCCTCCTCGTCGAGTTTTGGCTGGTGGCAGTGGAAACTACTTGTTATGTTCGGCCCCGAGCATAACCCTATGGGATCCGTCCCATTGTTGAAGATTGATACTGTTTTTCGTTAATCTCCAACGTACCACCGATCTACTTATCTTAAATAGGTTTATCGAGTGGTATTTTCTGCCAGAACTCGGGTTGTAAAATGGCGTCTGTGTTTTTCTCTGTGACTCCTAAACCAAAGGTTGAGCCCTTTGTTCCACTTTTGGCGGGCCTCTGGACAGAGACCCTCGAAGGTGGCGCCATTCTGTCTGGGTTACCTCAGGGGTGTGGGAGGGGGTTTAGACACCCTGGACCGAGTTGCCTTGCCAACTCAGGTCGCACTCTGAAGTGATTGGCCCAGGTGGTGAGCCTTCCCGCTCACCACTTAGCATGTGTTGATTGACAAGCTAGGCTGAATGAATGGGGGACGTCTGCATAAAAGCAGGGCTTTTGGGACTGGATCTTCGGAAGTCGCCACTGGACCTAAAGAATCCGACGAGGGTAACGCTGAGTCGACCTGCACGACGACACCTCCGGTGGAGCCCTGCGGAATCGTCTCACAATCTCCCGACGACAGAAGAGATCTCCCTGCCGGAGAGTCTCTTTCCCTGGCTGGTGGGAACAACCAGTCTTCTTCTTTGTGCTTTTTGATCGCCCAGGACGCAGTGGTCGAATTGCCCGTGCAGAGCACCCGGCAACCGGATAGCCACTACTCCTGCACCGTGATCGAAAGGTGGTGCCTTGTGACGGAGCACTCCGCGGCTGGTTTCTTCCCTGGTGGTGCACCGGACATCTTCTCTTCGACGACGAGAGCATCTCTTCTCTTGGCCAAGACCCGTCGTGCATCCACCACCAGGAACAACTGCCCCCGTCGGAGCTGTCTTCCACAACAAGGTACCGTAACCGCCTGGCTTCCCTTTTCGATCGGTTCGTGTGAGGTATCTGATTCCTCTCCGTTCCGTTGGGTTGCCTCCAAGCTTTATTCACTCTTTGTTCTGAACTGGTTCAACCTGTCGCTAACCAATTTGCTAAACAAGACTTGAATGCATCATCCGTAGAGACTTTCTAGGACATCGTGCCTTGCCTCTCACCGAGTGGGCCTGGCCGCCGAACTTTGTGATCTTGTGTGATTAATGCCTTCCTGCCTTGCATTTTTACCCGCTTCAGTACGAACCGTGTTGACTTCATTACCTGCCTTTCTCTTCTCTCCCTTCCTCACTAAATATTCGAGTGTCATCTGGGTTGAGGTATACACCTCTGTCTGAAAATAAGTGGTGCCGTAGAACCTAGAGTTGTCGATATTGTGTTTCGGGGGATTGAGCTTTATTCCATTCTGCAGAGTAATTGTATTTTGAGTTGTTTGCCGTGATTCGCTTTAGTATTTTTCGTAGACGTTCTGTTATCAATAAATAACTTACTATCTTTATACTAAAGCCTGGTTGCGTGTTTACTCGTTTTGCTGCGAAGAATTACCCTATATTGTATACTCCCTATACTGACCAACTTTTCTTGAGAGAAGTCTGACTGCTCAGCCACAGCTACCAATTGAATCTGTGTGGTACAGACTGCTACCAAGTGGGTTCATCGCAACACAATTGTAGTCCTAAATCTTTTGCAGTGGTCCCAGAGGGAACTGCACAGGTTTCCGCCTAACACCTGTAGTAAAATAGTCCCATCCAGGCCTCACGTTGGCTTGGATTTATTTGCAGCACGGTCTGCAAGAGGTAAGTAAAGTCTATGAGCCTGTCGCCTATGCCGTCGGACTGATTTTTATTATGAGCCTGGTGCCTACGGTGCCAGGACTGAACCCAGACAGCCCCTAGCTGGGGCTGCTGGGGTTTATGTAAATGTCTGGATGCCTGCTCCCGGGGCTGATGGGCTTGATCCGGATGCCCGGGGGTAGGCATCATGACACATTGCTTTGATGTGAAGGGTTGTTTCCCTAATTCCTTGGGAGAACAAATAGCAGAAAAGATTGTGTGTGCAAAGGGTGAAAAGGTGGAATATGTGGTAACAAATTAAAATATGTAAAAGAGAAAAGGAGAAGTATTTGGAAAGTTTATGTAAACCACAAAATTATGAGCCCATCCCCTTCATTGCCTGAACAAAGAGAGGTGATGTTGATAAATTGAACAAAAGGGGTGACATAATTGAAGTGTCTAATGGCTGGCTTTTTCTGTACATTTATAGCCAGTTATACATCTCTGAATCACAATTTAAACCAGAAATACAGGTGTCCAAAGTACAAATCCATTTTGCTTCTTTCTGTTGTCGGAGGATCTCTTTGTTTCCTCCTCTTGGTTGCTGTTTCACTTTTTCCAGGCCATATACTTTGAGATCCTCAGTAATAAAGTTTAGGTGATCTGTTATTAAGTGCCTACTTAGGCACGTGTTCAGGCCTGTTCCTTGATATTCTCTTGAGGATGTTATTTAGAAGTCCTTTCACTTCCTCACAAGGATTAATGAACAACTGGGTTAATCATTTCTCAATTCTTCTTCTAACTGTTGATACCCTCTTAGGGCTACTTGTATCTTGACTACAGGGCAGTGTGATGAATCCTGTGGCGTCCCCTGCCCATGTGGCCATGGAAAGGCAGTCGTTACCTGATCCTAACCCTGGGGGTGGTATCAGGAGGGAGGATCATATGGGAGGAGATGGCTGTCAGGGGAAAGTTGTGTCCCCATTAGGAGAGACATGGTATTTATCCTCTTCCGAGGCTGAGATTTCCCTAATGCCTAAATATTTAATAGCATGTTGTCACTGTAAATTCCTCTCCTAGAATCACCCAAAGTACCAAGTATGACTATCTTTTTGATAAACAGGAAATTGGTATACAAGGAAGTCAGGAAGTTAATGTTATAAATTCCAGTAGTTATGATTCGACTTCATGTTCAAATCCTAAGTTCAAAGGAAAAGCATTGACTCCTTTCAAAACCTCCCTTAACTGTAAATCTTCTCAATGACCTAATCAGAATGAAATAGTTAATAAAATAAACAATAAGAAGATTATGGACTTCAAGTCTCAAAATGCTCTTAGTACTGAGACGAGGAAGAGGGGCCCAGAGCTACTAAAACATAGTGAGCAGTCTAGTTGTTGTAATAATCAACCCCTCAGTGGGACCTTTAAACATTTAAAGACCCTTCAGGTGTGTAGGAGGGAAAGCAACAGGGAGAATCAGAAGCTGCCATTGTGGTGACAGCAGGACGCTATGTAGAAGGCGTGGCAGAAGTTGGGACTCCTGATATATGCAGAAGACAAGCAGCGGGAAGCGGTGAGGAAGCTGGCCAGCCCGTGAGAGAGAAAGGCTCTCTACACACTGTGAACTGCTCCGGTAATGGATCCATACCAGGAAGCACACAGAGGTGCAGATGCTCCATCGGAGGTCAGCGTGAGTGGCGGTAGATCGACCGGAGCTGTCAAAGGCAGAAGAAGTCCCACAGAGTTAAGCAGGACGTTTACCAGCGAGTCAGGCAACGCCAGGACTAACACCTGAAACAGGTAAGCTCAGGCGCTAGGTAACAACTGTTATTTTGAAAACTGAGCAATTGAAGAAATGCAAATTGGGTGCAACTATCCTACCGAGGGATTCCGAATAGGGGAACAATGTAACCTGCAATACCAAAGCAAAAAAGATGTGAGAAAAAGGAAAATTGGGCGCAACTCTCCTACTGAGGGATTTCGAATAGGCAAACATTGTAACCTACATTGTCAAAGCCAAAGAGAAGTCTATGGGCCTCATTATAACTCAGGCGGTCCGGAAATAACGGTGGCGGTAAACCCGCCACCACCGTTGTTTCCGGACCGCCTGATCCCGACTCCTGCAGGCGGGAGGTGATGTTCCCGCCAGGTCTGACCTGGCGGGTTTAACACCGCCCGCCTGCAGGCGGCCGAGGAAACACTGGCAGCATTACGAGATGGTGCCGGTGTTTCCATGATCTCCATTCCCATCGAGTCCCATAGGAATCTGGGATACGGTATACAACAGATACCACTGCAGTGGAGAACAGATTTTCTTCTCTCCTCGCTTACAAATTAATTCCTTTTTTTTTTTTAAAGTAACCACTTTTCAGTCACCTTGAAGACTGTGATGGATAGCCACAAACATCTAAACACCTGTTCCGAACAGGGAGCACTTTGGGCCCCTTAGGTATAAGAAGATAAAAAAGATAAAAAGATTCTAACATTGTGGCTAACCGTCACCTTTTTATTATACCCTGCAGTACAGCAGAAGTGGTCCACAGAGGATATTTTTATGATCTTTTGGATAAGATCTTTTTAGATTGATTGGATCTTTCCCAAAACCTACCACCAGATCTACAATATAACGTTGGCACACTTCTTGGAAGGTCAATAAAGGAATACTGGGCCCCGGTGCCTTATGAAAATAGTTCCTCCTCAAAATGTTGACGAGAATAAAAGCAGACCATGTTCAGCAACAGGATTAACAACCGTTTATTCAGCAAGAGACACAACCAGTTAGAAAACATTGTAGAGTTAGGGAGAGCTGTCCTCCTCTCTCTCTCTATTAGATAGGCGGTACACCACCTCCCAACTAGGGACAGGAATCCCACATGGGGAAAGGGTGTTCTTCTGCCCAGGGACTGGTAGCTTACACATCTATTGTCAAATGAAATAAGCCATTAAGAAATGTCTTTTCCTCAAAGTGTTTTTGTTTGCTAAAACAGTTACCTTAACTAACACTAAAGGCCATTTGTTATTTCCAATCAGAATCCCTGATTGTTTTTTGTCTATTTTTTGCACGGCTGAAAGTGCCGCTGGGACAAAAATAACTAGAAAAACAGTGGAAGAATGCTTCCACTGGAACCTACGTAATCAACTAGAGATTCTGTCCATGGCCCATCTGGGCCCCCTACCCCTTAGGAAACATTTTTGACACACACTTTTAATCATATAAATGGCAGAAAACAACTACCTGGCATTTGCTCAGGAACTAGTGGAGGGTATCCTGGTGAATCCCTCACTCCTAGGCACAAACGCCGCAGTACACACAGTTACAAATAGTGATGAATGGAATGAGATTGAGGTTCTCGGAAAAAAACGAATTCAAACAGAACTGCACAGTGCTCTCATGGTAGAATATCTATAAGCACACGCTGCACCTAATGGTCTGATAATCCCCATAGAAACAAGAATCGTTCTCGAAAATTTACAATTCAGGAAGGATTGGTCCTTCTTTGCTAATAAATGCACTAGGGATTGGCTGATCTTGATTATCAACACAGCTAAAACTGTCTCTGAGAAACATATGGGAGAGATACAGGACAAACTGGATGCCACAAAAGCCAACATTGCACTGGACACCTACAATGCTAAACTGGCTGCCCTGGAAACATTGATGAAAGAATTCCATGAAATTAATCTGACCAAGAAGATCAGAAAGCTGAAAAAGACATGGCGGCCTTCACCCACACAAAGGTATACTCATTTACCACTGAGTAGTACTATTCGGAAGAGACTAAACAGGCAAGGAAAGATGCCTACTTACAGAACCTCCAAGCAGGGGGAGACCGTTTCGATATAACAGATCGGGTTCATCGAATAACTCTAGTATCAGCTCTGATGATGAAGCCAGAGCACGCTAACGCCAGCCAGTGTGTTTCAATACCACTGGAATACACTCGGGCAACCAAGGACAACGGTCTAGCAAGAACAATTTTTAGGCCACTGAAGGAATCGGAGCGGCAGACCAAGATGGCAAACTTTTTCACCACGAATCACCCGCTGCCTGGGACAGGGCTTACAGCAACCAATGTTTCGCTAGTAATAAACCTTTCCACACATGTTCTATCAACAGCAGAAATGGAGATACTTAGCAAGGGCCTTTCCTTTGTACCGACAGCATGATACGATCCATTCCAAACTCGTATTGAGATCACCCAACTGCTATATTACTTCTTGTGTGAAGACACTTTTTTCCAACAAATATCAGGTACAGCTATGGGGGCCACTTTTATCCCATCCTTGGCAAATCTATATGTTGAATACTTTGAGACACAACACATCTATGCCAGAACCAACCCATATCTCGCCCAGATTATCATGTGAAAGAGGTACATTGGCGATGTGCTCATCTTTCAAGGCACAGCAGAGGAATTAACTACATTCCATCAGTGGCTCAACAACTGCAACACTCACCTAAAATTCAGTATGGAGTCCAGTTAAACCGAAACTCACTTTCTGGACCTCCATATTTTGACACAGGATGGAAGACTGATTTCCAAGATATATCAAAAAGACACTGACAGGAACTCCCTTTTACAATACAATAGCTACCATCCAAAGGCACTTAGGGACAACTTGCCCTTCTGCCAGTTCCTGAGATATCGCAGGACATGTACACTCACCAAGGATTACAGCACACAAGCAGGAGCCCTCAAGAAACAACAAAAAACAGGCACTACCCCAGGAAAATCATCAATGACCCCTACAGACGAGCAAAGAACATACCCAGGGAAATCCCCCTTCAACAGCATCCTAAGGCTGGGGACAGAGAAGAAATAACAGCACTCCTGAGCTACTCACCACTCTTTAATTCCTTCAAAAGAGAAATAAAAAAACTATGGCCAATTCTGAATACAGGCACAAGTTCTCTTGCTCAGCCCTCCTTTGCAATCAAAAGGAGACGGAACATAAGAGACTGCCTGGTACACAACTTAAAAGAAACCAACATGGCAACACCAGAACTGACCATTTGGGGTGCAAGTAAACCCATGGGCCATACCCCTTGTGGAGGATGCACTATGTGTGCCCAAACCACCCGGAGCACAAGCATCCACATAGGGTGCAAAACACTCACAAATTGCAAGAGCAAAGGTGTTGTGTACCTCATTACCTGTCTCTGTGAACTACGATATGTGGGCATGACGGTACGCAAAGTGAAAAAAAGACTAATTGAGCATAAGTCACGTATCCGAAAAAAACAGGCTCACAGCCCCTCTGGTGAGCCATTTCCAAACACAGGGACACACTCAGGATGAGTTTAAATGGACTATATTAGAATAAGTAAGACCACCTAAGTGAACTAAACGAAGAGATCCAGTGGCACAAACTCACACTCATGAAATGAACATCACACCAAAGGAGCACTGAACTCATGTGTCAACCTCCATTGGAACAATGACAAATATCCGGAACATTGCACGGACCCAACATTGGTATTCCAAAATGACCACCTAGGTATAACAGCCTCTCATGCGCAGAATATACCATTCTGGTAAATACAATACCACCCCAATAGAGTTATAAAAATCGTGACGTTAATCCATGAAAACCATGTTTACAGAGGGGCCAATCATGATAACACCCATTAATCATGACCAACCCCGGCAGGGACCGAGAGACAAAGTGTACAAGTGAGAAATGGGCAACACACAATGCGTTTAAATACAGTCCAGTCACACTCCAAGATGGCCGACGGCAACAATACCTAATGGAAACAGAAGTTGGTCCTTATAAGGCACCATCATGTTGCTTAGCGACAGTTTTGTTGTGCCGCCATGGGAGGGCGACTGAGATGGCATCCCTCAGAACTGCAGGCTAGGATCTTCCGCATCTACGGTAAGACCTTGGCACTCTAGAAATTCAATACTCTGTATTTTACTTATATTCAATGCGAAATCGCTATAGTAGCGCGATCAACCCGAACGCAGCAGAGCGCTCACCCTTCCTCCTGCTATGACATTAAAGAACCTGTTAACGCACGTGGAGCAAAGCACAGAGGGCACAACTCGAGAATGTTAATCACACTCACGAGTACGACTAAGCTCGGGATGACGGGTATGTGATACGCACACCCACGACACCGAGAAGGACATTAATCCAGTACCATTACGCCACTGAGCAATTTTTTGCCCTTGATACAAAACAACAACGCTCCCTATACAGCGCGTCTGTTACGGGTGCTAATTTCAACGTACATGCACAGTATATTACGTGGACAGCATGTTGAAGCACCATGCAACGCGTATTGATAAATGGTGGAATGTCAGTACTTTCGGTGCGATACCAACAATGGAAAATCACACTGAAAGAAACACTGTGCTCAAGTAGCAGCAACAACAATGATAACGGCTTGGCAATATGAACAGCCATTTTTACGATACCAGGACACTGGGGACATACACTGGGGCAATACATTTAAAAGATGGGGCTCTACAGTGGTCCATCTATGACAGATTATGAATTACCATTCTATAGAGGTATCAATGGCTAATCATACCTTCCCCCTTGTTGCAGGGGACCGGACGACTGAACGAAATACCTGGGATCTCTTGCAATTATCAGAAGACCTGGGTTCTCCAACGTGATCCAGATACAAGCCATCAACACCTCGGTTCAAGGTAATCTTCCAGCACCATGATACCCACCTATGGTCAAGAACGAACTGAGTACTTGTAATATGCATAATTTCTCAAAGTCTAAACGTGGGGTTGGGGGTGCCTGTGGGCCCCTGACAACACAATATGAATACAAAAAAGGTTTTTATCCTGTATGTTCAAATGATACATATCTATGCAACCTAGCATATATAAGAAATATAACCCTACCGGACCCAGACCAAAACTATTTTTAATAATTCTCCCTAGGTGGATGTGGCAACCACTGCCATATCATATGGAGTAGACGATCTAATCAGACGTGGCAAGTTACAGGTTCTGATGAAGATGACACATGCCACAACGTCATCCAAACCGGTCGACCACCTGGATGGACGATACCCCTGAAGGAATCTGGGATACGGTATACAACTGATACCACTGCAGTGGAGAACAGATTTTCTCCTCGCTATCTAATGAATTTCTTTTTTTTTTTAAAGTAACCACTTTTCAGCCACTTTGAAGACTGTGACGGATAGCCAAAAACATCTAAAAAACTGTTCCGAACAGGGAGCACTTTGGGCCCCTTATATATAAGAAGATTAAAAAAGATAAAAAGATTCTAACATTGTGTCTAACCATCACCTTTTTCTCATACCATGAAGGACAGCAGAAGTGGTCCACAGAGGATATTTTTATGATCTTTTGGATAAGATCTTTTTAGATTGATTAGGCCTTTCCCACAACCTACCACCAGATCTACAATATAACGCTGACACACTTCTTGGAAGGTCAATAAATGAATACAGGGTTTGTTGCCTTATGGAAATAGTTCCTTCTCGAAATGTTGACGAGAATAAAAGTGGACTCTCTTCAGCAACAGGATTAACAACTGTTTATTTACCAAGAGACACAACAAGTTAGAAAACATTGTAGATTTAGGGGTCGATTCATGGAAATAATGTGCGTCGAAAAAGTGCGAATCGCAGTGCAAGTGCGAAAATCGCAGTGCAAGTGCGAAAATCGCAGGGAAACCAGCGCACATCGATTCATGGAAGTCCGTGCGCGAGAAAAACATTGGATGTGCGCTAAAAATGTGCGCCGCGCACGCCGGCGCACAGGTCATCCAACAGCGTGCGCCACGGCCACTGCGAAATCGCACATAGCGCGGCGCACATCACAAAAGTAGGCGGAACACGGGGCGTAACACTCGGAATGGGGAACAACGCGGGAAAATATGGGCGTCACGGGGGAAGTACAGGAGGCAAGTGCGCGGAACGCCCACACGCTCGCCTACAACCCGTATTCATGGAATCGAATAGGGCAAACCAGCGCACGGTGAAAGACGCGCACAGGGCCAAACAAGTACGCCACAAGAAAGCAGGCGGTAGCGCCCCTGCGACTGAAAAAAATGTGCGCCAAAATGTGCGCTAACAAAAAGCACCCATATACAGCCATGATGAATGGGCCATACAGTGGCCCTCTAGGACAAATGAGGTGCAAAGGGGCACCGACAAACATGGACACCCGCTGTGTGAAGAATAGCGTGTGCGCGTGTTCCTGGGTGCGCTGAAGTTCCACACGCGATTGGCCTGGGTACGTGTACTTCGGGGTGCGCGGGAAGTTCCACACGCGATTAGCCTGGGTATGTGTACTACGGGGTGCGCGGGAAGTGCCACACGCGATTGGCCTGGGTAGGTGTACTTCGGGGTGCGCGGGAAGTTCCACACGCGATTGGCCTGGGTACGTGTACTTCGGGGTGCGCGGGAAGTTCAACACGCGATTGGCCTGGGTACGTGTATTCCGAGGTGCGCGGGAAGATTCACAAGCGATTTCAGCAGGGTACATGTATTTCGGTGGTGCCGGGGAATGCTACACGTGATTTGGCCATGTGGGTCATCCCAGGTGTTCCCTCTACACCCTCCACGGCCCCTGCAGGCAGCCCACACCACAGGGTACTACCCTGCACCCCTGCTCATATCCCACAGGCAACCCATCCACCATGGCCATGCCCACCAGCCAACCCACATGTCACCTTGCACTACTGATCACCAACACATGTCTCCCATCACCCCCACCCCCCAGCAGTGCAGAGGCAGCCTCCACCAGGCCCCCACTCATGTCTCCCATCACCCCCACCCCCCAGCAGTGCAGGGGCAACCTCCACCAGGCTCCCACTCATGTCCCCCTGCACCCCCACCCCCCAGCAGTGCAGGGGCAGCCTCCACCAGGCCCCCACTCATGTCTCCCATCACTCCCACCCCCCAGCAGTGCAGGGGCAGCCTCCATCAGGCTCCCACCCATGTCCCCCTGCACCCCCACCCCCCAGCAGTGCAGGGGCAGCCTCCACCAGGCCCCCACTCATGTCTCCCATCACCCCACCCCCCAGCAGTGCAGGGGCAGCCTCCACCAGGCTCCCACACATGTCCCCCTGCACCACCACCCCCCAGCCACCAGGGACAGCCTCCACCAGGCCCCCACTCATGTCTCCCATCACCCCCACCCCCCAGCAGTGCAGGGGCAGCCTCCACCAGGCCCCCACTCATGTCTCCCACCACCCCCAACCCCCAGCCACCAGGGGCAGCCTCCACCAGGCCCCCACCCATGTCTACCACCACCCCCACCCCCCAGCCACCAGGGGCAGCCTCCACCAGGCCCCCACCCATGTCTACCACCACCCCCACCCCCCAGCCACCAGGGGCAGCCTCCACCAGGCCCCCACTCATGTCTCCCATCACCCCCACCCCCAGCAGTGCAGGGGCAGCCTCCACCAGGCCCCCACCCATGTCTACCACAACCCCCACCCCCAGCCTCCAGGGGCAGCCTCCACCAGGCCCCCACCCATGTCTACCACAACCCCCACCCCCCAGCCACCAGGGGCAGCCTCCACCAGGCCCCCACTCATGTCTCCCATCACCCCCACCCCCAGCCACAGGGGCAGCCTCCACCAGGCCCCCACTCATGTCTCCCATCACCCCCACCCCCTAGCAGTGCAGGGGCAGCCTCCACCAGGCCCCCACCCATGTCTACCATCACCCCCACCCCCCAGCCACCAGGGGCAGCCTCCACCAGGCCCCCACCCATGTCCACCACCACCCCACCCCCCAGCCACCAGGGGCAGCCTCCACCAGGCCCCCACCCATGTCTACCACCACCCCCACCCCCCAGCCACCAGGGGCAGCCTCCACCAGGCCCCCACCCATGTCTCCCTGCACCCCCACCCCCCAGCCACCAGGGGCAGCCTCCACCAGGCCCCCACTTATGTCTCCCATCACCCCCACCCCCAGCAGTGCAGGGGCAGCCTCCACCAGGCTCCCACACATGTCCCCCTGCACCCCCACCCCCCAGCCACCAGGGGCAGCCTCCACCAGGCCCCCACTCATGTCTCCCATCATCCCCACCCCCCAGCAGTGCAGGGGCAGCCTCCACCAGGCCCCCACTCAAGTCTCCCATCACCCCCACCCCCCCAGCAGTGCAGGGGCAGCCTCCACCAGGCTCCCACACATGTCCCCGTGCACCCCCACCCCCCAGCCACCAGGGCAGCCTCCACCAGGCCCCCACTCATGTCTCCCATCACCCCCACCCCCCAGCAGTGCAGGGGCAGCCTCCACCAGGCCCCCACTCATGTCTCCCATCACCCCACCCCCCAGCAGTGCAGGGGCAGCCTCCACCAGGCTCCCACACATGTCCCCCTGCACCCCCACCCCCCAGCCACCAGGGACAGCCTCCACCAGGCCCCCACTCATGTCTCCCATCACCCCCACCGCCCAGCAGTGCAGGGGCAGCCTCCACCAGGCCCCCACTCATGTCTCCCACCACCTCCAACCCCCAGCCACTAGGGGCAGACTCCACCAGGCCCCCACCCATGTCTACCACCACCCCCAGCCACCAGGGGCAGCCTCCACCAGGCCCCCACTCATGTCTCCCATCACCCCCACCCCCCAGCAGTGCAGGGGCAGCCTCCACCAGGCCCCCACCGATGTCTACCACCACCCCCACCCCCCAGCCACCAGGGGCAGCCTCCACCAGGCCCCCACCCATGTCTACCACCACCCCCACCCCCCAGCCACCAGGGGCAGCCTCCACCAGGCCCCCACCCATGTCTACCACCACCCCCACCCCCCAGCCACCAGGGGCAGCCTCCACCAGGCCCCCACTCATGTCTCCCATCACCACCACCCCCCAGCCACCAGGGGCAGCTTCCACCAGGCCCCCACTCATGTCTCCCATCACCCCACCCCCCAGCAGTGCAGGGGCAGCCTCCACCAGGCCCCCACCCATGTCTACCACCACCCCCACCCCCCAGCCACCAGGGGCAGCCTCCACCAGGCCCCCACCCATGACCACCCCCACCCCCCAGCCACCAGGGGCAGCCTCCACCAGGCCCCCACTCATGTCTCCCATCACCCCCACCCCCCAGCAGTGCAGGGGCAGTGTCCACCAGGCTCCCACCCATGTCCCCCTGCACCCCCACCCCCCAGCAGTGCAGGGGCAGCCTCCACCAGGCCCCCACTCATGTCTCCCATCACCCCCACCCCCCAGCCACCAGGGGCAGCCTCCACCAGGCCCCCAACCATGTCTCCCTGCACCCCCACCCCCCAGCCACCAGGGGCAGCCTCCACCAGGCCCCAACTCATGTCTCCCATCACCCCCACCCCCCAGCAGTGCAGGGGCAGCCTCCACCAGGCTCCCACACATGTCCCCCTGCACCCCCACCCCCCAGCCACCAGGGGCAGCCTCCACCAGGCCCCCACTCATGTCTCCCATCACCCCCACCCCCCAGCAGTGCAGGGGCAGCCTCCACCAGGCCCCCACTCAAGTCTCCCATCACCCCCACCCCCCAGCAGTGCAGGGGCAGCCTTCACCAGGCTCCCACACATGTCCCCCTGCACCCCCACCCCCAGCCACCAGGGCAGCCTCCACCAGGCCCCCACTCATGTCTCCCATCACCCCCACCCCCCAGCAGTGCAGGGGCAGCCTCCACCAGGCCCCCACCCATGTCTACCACCACCCCCACCCCCCAGCCACCAGGGGCAGCCTCCAGCAGGCCCCCACTCATGTCTCCCATCACCCCCACCCCCCAGCAGTGCAGGGGCAGCCTCCACCAGGCCCCCACCCATGTCTACCACCACCCCCACCCCCCAGCCACCAGGGGCAGCCTCCACCAGGCCCCCACCCATGTCTACCACCACCCCCACACCCCAGCCACCAGGGGCAGCCTCCACCAGGCCCCCACTCATGTCTCCCATCACCCCCACCCCCCAGCACTGCAGGGGCAGCCTCCACCAGGCTCCCACACATGTCTCCCTGCACCCCACCCCCCAGCCTCCAGGGGCAGCCTTCACCAGGCCCCCACTCATGTCTCCCATCACCCCCACCCCCCAGCAGTGCAGGGGCAGCCTCCACCAGGCCCCCACTCATGTCTCCCATCACCCCCACCCCCCAGCCACCAGGGGCAGCCTCCACCAGGCCCCCACCCATGTCTACCACTACCCCCACCCACCAGGGGCAGCCTCCACCAAGCCCCCACCCATGTCTCCCATCACCCCCACCCCCCAGCAGTGCAGGGGCAGCCTCCACCAGGCCCCCACTCATGTCTCCCATCACCCCCACCCCCCAGCAGTGCAGGGGCAGCCTCCACCAGGCCCCCACTCATGTCCAACTCATGTCTCCCTATACCCCCACCCCCAGCAGTGCAGGGGCAGCCTCCACCAGGCTCCCACCCATGTCTACCACCACCCTCACCCCCTAGCCACCAGGGGCAGCCTCCACCAGGCCCCCACCCATGTCTACCACCACCCCACCCCCCAGCCACCAGGGGCAGCCTCCACCAGGCCCCCACCCATGTCTCCCATCACCCCCACCCCCAGCCGTGCGATTTCCCTGGGTACGTGTACTTCGGGGTGCGCGGGAAGTTCCACACGCGATTGGCATGGGTACGTGTACTATGGGGTGCGCGGGAAGTTCCACACGTGATTGGCCTGGGTACATGTACTTCGGGGTGCGCGGGAAGTTCCACACGCGATTGGCCTGGGTACGTGTACTACGGGGTGCGCGGGAGGTTCCACACGCGATTGGCCTGGGTACGTGTACTTCGGGTTGCGCGGGAAGTTCCACACGCGATTGGCCTGGGTACGTGTACTTCGGGGTGTGCGGGAAGTTCCACACGCGATTGGCCTGGGTACATGTACTTCGGGGCGCGCGTGAACTTCCACACGCAACTGGGCCTGTGAGAGTGGGGTACGTGTATTCCAGGGGTGGGCGGAAATATTTACTCGCGACTGGGCCTGGGAGAGCGTGCTACGTGTATTCCTGGGGTGGGCGGGAAGATTCACATGTTCGCCTACGAAGTGCCGAAAAATAAATGGTCCAATCCTGAAACACGTACGCCAGCATGAAGCAGGCGTATGTCGACCCGCGCAGCATTAAAGTGCGCGCAAACAACAAACAAGCTCATACGCCAGGATGAATATACCGTTCCTAGCAGCAGTGGCCGTGGGTTACCAAAGGAGGAGGAGGATAGTGAGGGCCAGAATTTTCACTCCCAGAACCAGCCTTTTTGGGATGCCTGATGACCAGGTGTATGGGAGGTACAGGTTTCCACCACACATAATACTGGACCTGGTCAGTGAGTGGGAGGATAACCTCACATCACCCACCCTGTGCTCCCAAGCACTCAGCCCCCTGGAGAAGGTCCAGAATGTACTGCACTTCTTGGCCACAGGATCATTTCAACGGACAAGCGTCATAGTGGGTGGGGTGTCACAGGCCATGCAGTCACGCTGCCTACACCAGGTCTTGAACATCATCACTGCACGCCAATCAGTCCGTAGGCACATATACCTGCCCAGGACACCTGCAGAAAGGCAGGCTGCCACCCTCGATTTCTACGGTGTGGCACAATTCCCAAAAGTGCTAGGTGCCATTGACTGCACCCATGTGGCACTACGTCCCCCCAGGGCATCTGAGCACATCTATAGGAACCGCAAGCACTGGCATTCCATCAACGTGCAGGTAGTATGTAATGCTAAGGGAATCATCACCTCAGTATATGCCAAGTATCCAGGGTCCACCCACGACAGCTTAATTTACCGAATGTCTACCCTAAGCCGGGACCTAGAAGCTGGGCAGCATGGCTATACATGGCTGCTTGGTGAGTATGAATGCCACTGCACATGCATGCATGTCAGATGCAGAGTTATGTCACTACCCCACTAATGATACCCATCACCTCCTCACCAGGGGACAGTGCCTACCCTCTGAGCACCCACATGATGACGCCAATTCGGAACCCCATCACGCCTCCAGAGGTAAGATACAACACAGCCCATATTGCAACCCGGGGCATAGTGGAGCGCACATTCGGAGTGCTCAAGTCACGCTTTCGCTTCCTTGACCGTTCTGGCTGGCAGCTGTTATATGCGCCCCCAGTAGTGTGCAGGATCATAGTGGCAGCATGTGTCCTGCACAATGTTGCAACACGCCGGGGCCTGGCTGTGGACATGGTGGTGCCCCCATATCCCCAACCACATGCACGCCTGCTGCGCATGGGAGGGGAGAGGGCACGGGGTGAGGCAGCCCGTACGCAGCTGGTGGCTAATTACTTCACATAGAAATCACACCCCAGTGGAGTGCACAAAGCCCTGGCACATACCATCTGATAAGCAATGATGACTCGACCTGACAATTAAGACGAACAAAGGGACAGTCAACTGTCAGAACCATAGCAGCCTGAGATTGTTCATGTGGAAGTGTCACAATGTGTGCATCCCTACCTACACAAACACCACCAATGCAGTGTCATCAAAAGACACTTCCATGCTGCATAAATAAATACCCACTCGCAAAATACTACATGAAAACAGTGCCATGTCACCCAAACCCTCCCCGGCACGGCCACACAACAGACCATGGCATGTCATGCAATGTGAGAGGAAACAAATTAATCCCCACAACATGCCCCAAGTGTCACCAGCTACAGTGTCCCTAATGGAAACATGTCCACACATGAAATGCTCACAGTAATGCAGGACCTACAACACACATTACCAAATACTTACCAAGAATACCAATCACCTACACAACCTCCAACCTACCTTAAACATGACATTACAGACTTCAAAATTTGGTAGCCTCACTACCTGATGATGCCAGCCCTCTGAACACTTCCAAGTATACAGTGTTAGCGCCACGGAAGAGTGTAGGTGCACTGCTTACAACATGGACTCCAGTTCCAAGGTGGACCGCATTGTGAAGACATGAGGAATGGACCTGCAAATTAGGAGGATGAGATGGATGCAGAGGCACATATCAATACACCATGCAGTGTACAATACAACAACAATATACACTATGAATGTATACACAGTTTGACTACAGACTGCTCACACAGCTCATGGGAGTCCAATGTCACCATGTACGTCAATGTCACTTGGGCACACCCTTTGCAAGCCCATGTAAACGGGAAGCAGGAGGGGTGTGTGATACAAAAACCCAAGCATCTGAACCAAATTCATGACAAGCCTGCATGTGCCCAGCCACAATGCTGCATATGCCCACAGCAGCCACACAAGGCAACACACTGTCCCAAAAAAAATAAAAAAATCAAAAAATCAAAAGTGGCCATCAATGGGCCCGGGGGGGGGGGGTTGGGGGAGGCCACCCAGGAGGTCCGAGGACAGGGTGCACACCAAAACCCACCTGTGTGGATCTTGCGGAAAAAAAACTCCTCCATGGGCTCATGGCCTACACAGCTACCCTATTGTGGGAGTATCACTGCTGTCACTCTCCTCACCCTCTGCAGCTGCATCAGGAGGTGGTGGCACTATGGGAGGCAGCCCACGCAAAGCCCTAGTCTGTTCCTCCATGGCTGCAAGCATGCGGGTGTTGTAGGTCTCGTTCTGGAGGATAAGTGTGCGGAGGTCCCCATGCAACAACTCACGGGATGCCCGGACCTCCGCCCTAGTTGCCTGCATCTCAGCTGAGAGCGTACGTGTGAGACGCTCCAGCTGCTGTTCTGTCCTTCTGTTTGTTGAAGCCTCAAGCTCAACAAGAGTCGTCCTGAGGTGAAAGAGTTCCACCCTCAGGGCTTCCCTGTGGCCCTGGGACTCTATGGAAATGGCTTCCTGCAGAGTCGCCAGTGCCGCCCGCCTGTTCCTGTCAGACGCCAACATGTCCTCCCTGTGTGACTGGCAGATGGAGTCGGTTGCCTGCTGTAGTCGCTCCATCAGCCTTTTGGGGGGGACAATGGAAGTGGCCACCCTATCCATGGCCTGAGCCATCATCTCTGATGATGCTGCCTGTTGGGTTGCCATACCGTATATGGATTGCTCCCATGCGGTATTGCCAGGTGGCGTACGGCCACCACGTCGGCGGGCACCACACCTGTCTGGGGCAAGGCGAACTGCGCCTTGCTGTGCCGGCACTGCCTGAGGCTGCAGGACTGCATTCCCCCTCTGATCTGCTGGCCCAGGAACAGGATCAGATGTCGCGGAGTGTGACCCTGCATCCGTAACCACCAAAGGCGTACCTTCCAACACTGACATCCCCATTGAGGGTTCTAACCCTGGTGCAGGTGGGTCGGACAGAACAGAATCCCTCCCAGGAACACTCACCTGCGACGGCACATAGGTCTCATCATCCGAATCGACACCTGAATACAGCTCGGGGGAGGTGCAGCCAGAGACACCCCTTGAGAGCATGACCTGCAGCAGTTGTGGCTTCTCACCCACCACCACACCACGTCCCTCACTGGTGGTCGGTCGGCCCTCAGACCCCTCCTGGGTCTGCACCATCTCCACAACCCCAGCAGTATCAAGTGCGTCATCCCCTGCAAAGACATAAAAGAAAACAAATGGAAACAGGCATTAGCACTATGGCACACAATTAGGGCTGAGAGGCTACAGAAACAGTACTTGATTGACACATGTCCCACATGACTAAAACCCTCCCCTGCATGCACCATCATTGCGTGTGAAAGGGAGGCAGATGGCACACATTGATGACACCAAGATGGAAGATGAACACATTTGCTGCATGCTGCCTAGCAGTGGCATCACACATTGGCCAGTGATTGGCAGGTCAAATACACATGCCATCACACAGATGGCATGTACCCTAGCCATGAAGTGAAGAGGGAGAGGAGGTCAATTGTTCATTCAGTCCAGTTTGCTCATGTAATTGATTTTTTAATTGAAATGGTTCAAATGTTTAACCTGCAGCTGCCAGTCCAAAATGGTCCAATAGCACAGGGACATGTCTAAACTAATCATGTCCAGGAAACTAAGCCAGTCCACTGTACCATAGCCATGTCAGACATGTGACAATAGGACTGAGAAATCCAGAGTAAAAGTGGTGGTATGCAAACAATCTGCCTGAATAAACAGAGGTAAATAAGCAACAATGTTGTGGCAAGATGACACTCCAAGGGCAACTGGCGTGGTGTTGGGCTGGATGTCTAATGTTGGCAGAAGGGATGCTGCTATACCCAAATGCTGGTGCCAAGAATGGAAGAGGCACATGGGTGACCCAAACCACTCAGGCACACACACCCTCACCTGGCACCCAAACAGAAGCCCTCCCACACACACCATGCACATGGATGACACACACATGCATTTGCACTCACCGGACAATGCCTCGTAATCTGCTAGTTCTCCCACGCCTTGGATCTGTTCCTCCGTGACGTAGGTCCCAGCAACTTGCTCATGTGGAGTGAGTTCTATGTCGTCTGCTGGAGACCCACCTCCAGTCACTAGAGTTGTGGCATGACTTGAGGCCAGTTTATTATTTGCCCTGCGCTTCAGGTCATTCCAGCGCTTGTAGCATTCATTAGCTGTGCGCCTCACGATTCCAAGGGCACTTATGATGTCCGCAATGGTCTGCCAGTGTGCCTGACGTTGTGCAGGTGTGGTCTTGGATCCTGCAACAATCACCATTTCGCGGTCATGTGCATGTGTCATGTGCGGACACATACTCTACAAGTGCATTCAGTTCGGCCTCATTGAAGCTGGGCTTCCTTGACGGGCCGTACTGTGTAGCCGTGTCTGGGGCATCAGCCTCTACTGGACGAGCACTCTTCCTCTTCCGCTTGGAAGGTGGTGGGGATCCTGAGTGTCCTACGCCGCTCTGTGGGATTGCACACTCAGCATGGGAGTTGGTGCAGGCATTAGCTCAAGTGTGATGGTGTCAGGGGGAATGTCAGCATGATGGACTTGGACCGACACTGTCCTGGCCGGGTGTGTGAGAGGTGGGGTGGATGGAGCCGCAGCTGCCCCTGCAGCCTCCCCAGCCTGCCTACGCGGGGCAGCAGATGACCTTGCTGCCCCTGATCCACGTGGCCTGATGATACCAACGTTCACCGGCGCACGTGGCCTAGACCTGCTGACCTGGAAGTCAGCCATGGAGTCACCCTGTGCCAGGTCTGGTTCCACAGTGGGCTGGTCCAACAAGGGCTGAGCATGGATGGTGTCAGCCACGTTAACCTCAACCAGGAGGGGGGGCATGGGTGTCCCTGACTGCTCCTCCACATATGGGGGGGTAGGGGCGGGCACCCTGCAAGTCACGGCCACGTCCGCTACCGGATCCACCACGGCCACCACTTGGGGCTCGGCCACCTTTGCCACCCTTTCGGCTTGGTCGCCTCCCAGCCATGGCACTGATGTTATTGTGCGTATGGGAGTCGATGTGAACTATTGTCCTGGGCAATTGGGGGTCAAAGGGGTTGGGTACCAGATGGTAATCGTACCCTAGTGCTTTAGCAAGGCTGTATTTCACCCCTGGGGAAAGATGACGGGTCACGCAACGCACAGGCACCCCAAAAAAGGGAAGTAAGGTGCACGCAACCCCTCCTAGACCACGTGCGTGGAAAAATAAACCTGCACTATGCTGTGGCACCCAGAAACACAAGAATGAACGTATGCGTGTCACACGCAGCCTAGAATGACCTCTGAAGGGGTACGCGACACACGGGGCAAGCACAGATGTTAAATACGTGCGCGACTCACCGTCTGCCAGGAACAAAAGCGTGAAAAATATGCACGTGTGCGCGTTGACAACACCCCTGCCACAAGAAGAATTGTACGCTGTCTGAGGAGACAGGACAACAGTAGAAGGGAATGCTGTTTGAGGAAACAGGCCCAGGAAAAAGAGGAAAAGAGAAAAAGCTGTCAGAGGTAACAGGGAGTACGAACTGGAAACGCTGTGAAGTAAATCGCGTGTGAACCGACAAGAAGTACAGATTTCACCCACTCGCTCTCCACGAAAAGCACGTACAAGGAAATGGCGTTCTACACGTACCTTTTATACACACGTCACAGACGCGCATACGCTATGAGGCCATTTCCACCAATTACGCACTTTGACACTCGGACGTGTATCTCTTTTTTTTTACACGCGCCATTCTCTACGGCCATGCGTGTGACGTCACAGCTGCGCATGGTGGCCTTTGGGCCAATGAAATCACATATGCGAGCACACGTGGTAAAACTGCACGTCCGAGTGTCATCGTGTGTAATCCGAGGGAAGTGAGCATACACGCGATTGGCCTGGGTACGTGTATTTCTGGGGTGGAAATCCAGGTGTGCTCTGTCATCACGTGTAATGAGGGAAACACCCGCGCGCGTCACGTCACAGACGCGCTTACGCGCTAAGGGCCTTTGGTCCAATGAAATCGCATATGCGTGCTGACGTGCATACGCGCTAATGGCCTTTCCTTCGATTTACACGCAGACGTGCAGGATTTTCACGTGCCAAATCACTCCGTATCAAGCTGGCCACGCGTAAGCACACGGAAGACTGCGTTCCTGCCCACAAGGCCGAATTACTGCCCCCCAGAGCCCGAGCACGCTCCCACGTGCCATCTGCTGCTGCCTGACTGCCTGCTGCCCACGTGCCCTGCCATTTGCTGCCTGCACATCAGCCAGGGGTGCTGTTGCTGTGACCACCCCTGCTGGAACCGAAGACTCCCGACTGGGATTCCATCGCTCCACAGCCCAGCCCCAGGACCCAGTTGCCCACCCACTCCTGCCTCTGGGGTTGTCATGTCGGGCACTGCAACATCTGGCACCACTGACAACCCCTGGCCAGAGAGGCAGAGGGGCACCAGCTCCAGTGCCAGGGAAGTTGGTGTCCTGGTGGAGCAAGTCCTGGGGCAGTATGATGCCCTCTATGGAAGTGTGCGCGCCGACAAGGAAGGACGGACTCGGATCTGGACGGACATCGTGACTGCCATCAACGCCGAGGGGGTGGCAGTCCGCGACTTCCAACATGTCAAGAAGCGCTGGGAGGACTTCAAGTCCAGGACCCTTATCAAGGCCCGGCGCCTCTTGAAGGCAGCGGATGCTAAGGGGCGCCGTGGCCACTTGTCGGAAGATCAGATGAGGATCCTGGAACGCATATCCCCAGCGCTCCACGTCCAGGTCCTTGAGAGGCAGACCCATCTGGAGTCGAGCGGTAAGTGTACATGCATCATGATTGTAAGCTGTGCGTGTGGTGATGTGCCAGTAGTGTGCCGGTGGCACATCTATTTGTATGGGGCCGAGTATGGGTGGGGGTGTACAGGACCGTGAGGCTAACACATGCGAGGGCTGTCATGTGTGAGACATGGATGGTGCTTGTGTGTGTGGGCTTGCATGCCAAATGCAGTTGTGTGGGCAGACATGTTTGGATGAATGTGTATGTAAGTGGGCATGTTCATGATATCACACATGTATGTTGTTTTCTGCTGCATGTATCAGCACTGTGTACATGTGCATGTGTGTGTATTTGACAAGGGTGCAACAGTGATGCAACATGGATGCATGTGACAGCGGGATGTGGAAGCCTGATTGGCAGATGTGACATGGATGCCCATCGGAACACTGCAACAGTTGGCAGAGGTGTACACATGCATGCAAGTGTGGTGGTGTGCGTGCATGTGTAGTGCACTCCCTGTGTTGCATGTGATGTCTGGCTCACCTTTGCCTGCTCATGCTGTTGTATGTGTATGGATGGTGCTGGCAGTTGCGATGTGGCTGTGGTATGGCTCATGTGTGCAAGTTGAAATGACATGTGTGTTGCCGATTGTGATGCCATGTCTGAGGTTTGCCAATGCAACTCATGTGCAACTGTCATGTGTGTATGTGTCCATTGTACAGTGCCCTGATGCCTGTGTTTTATTTCTCCCTGTCTGCAGCGTCAACTGATGAAGAGGGCGGAGATGGTGCTGTGGAGCACAGCAGCGGAGATTGCACCACCAGCCGGAGACGCAAGGCCCGGCTCCCCTCCCAGGTTGTGATCTTGTCGGGGAGTGAGGAGTCCGGTGCCGTGTCCCAGGCCACAGCTGCCAGGGGGAGGTCCAAGAGGCGGAGGTCGGAGTTGGACTCCTCGGCAGCAGAATGGGCAGCTGGGACCTCACAGGGCCCAACGGGGGAAGATGGCACGGAGTCATCCAGGTTGGTGGGGGGTTTGGTGGAGGAGGAGGCCGTGCAAGCAACAGAGACGGGGTCTGGAGGTGGGGATTCCACTGGTGCTAGTGGTGCAGTGCAGGACCAGGGACAGGAGGCAGCACAGGTCGCCGCGGAGGTGCCTGTGTGCAATCCTGTCCCTGATCCTGTCACTGCATCATCTTGCACCAGCAGGGATGCCTACGTCCAGACCCGTTTTCAGGCAGGGGATGAGCTCACGACAACTGGCCTTCCTCTGCCTGCGGACGTGGCTATCCGGGTCTGGGTTGAGCCTGTCCTGACTGGTGTGGGGTTGCGTCAACAGGCCATGCGAGGTGACCTGCAGTCTTTTCATGAGGAGACTGCACGTCATCTCGAATGGCTCGTTGACCGCGTCGGCCTACTGGGACAGGTCACCCAGGCCGGATTCCTCCGTTTGATGGGGCTTGCTACGACCCCCTCCTCAACTGAACCCCCTATGCGCCAGTCGTCCTCCGTGCCATCTTCCCACCCATCAGTCACCTGGGTGCCCTTTGGAGCTGCCTCTGACGGTGCGGCCAGGCTGGTGGAGGAGGCATCCCTGCCACAGTCGGGAGTCGGACGTCCAGCAGGGGTGGCCACATCAACGACTGCACCCCAGCCAGCGGAGGATGTGCAGGCAGCAGGAGGCAGTGCACAGGCAGAGGCGCAGCAGCAGCAGCAACGTGGTGGGAGCCATGATGGCTCGGGGCCTTCCACATCGGAGGGGCAGGCATCAGCCGGAGGGCAGGAGGACCCAGGACGGGAAGTGTCTTCCGTGTGGCAGCGGTTGGGCCACGCCATAGATGCGGAGCGGCAGCGGGCGGAAGAGGCACGGCTCACGATGGTCAGGGCGGAGAACTCCATGCGAAGGGCCCTGAGGCGTGCCGAGTGCCTCGAGGCAATCCGCAGGGAGTTTGGGGGGAACATGTGGACGGCCCTGCGGACCCTCAGGGCCATGGAGGAGGAGCGCCACCGGGACATTGAGCAGGAGTTCGATGATGCCCTGGCCCGGAACATCCCGAAGTGAGCCGTCGGACTAGCCCGCTGCCCTTGTAAATAGTTCTATAGTTAGTGTTAGGTTTCCTTTGGTTTAGCATTTTTTTTGGACCTTTTGGACAATGGGCCACATTTTTGTATATAGTTATTTTTTTTAGGTAGTGTTATTAGATAGGTTTCATCTCTTCGATTGGGATCATGGACCCTGGATTGTTTATCTGTACATAGTTGACTTTTGGATTTTCAATTTTTATTATGATTTCGCCATGGAGCAATGGTTTTCGATTTTAATTTTCCATTGGATTTACTTTTGTGGACTGTGACTTTGGACACCTTTCCTTTGCATTATGATTTGTGGTTTTGCATTATTTCACAGACCTGCTTTTTTTTTTTTTTTAATTTCTATTATTGTTTGTTTATTTTTGATTCAATTTATGTTGCTTTGAATACATATGTTTTATTCAAAGTTCAATGTGTAGTATCATCTCATTGGTTTCATGCATTTCATGATATGGGTTTTGACATTCACTGACACCCATTGGGTGTATGTGAGGGACATGTGTTCATTTCCAAACTTGCAATTGGGCTTCTATCATGTTTTTGCCATTTCTAAGTGGGTGGATGCAATACTCGGGTGGGTGTTTGGCATTTGGAGGCTGACCATAAGGGCCAGGGATCTACATTGTGGTGACATGTTGGCTGGGGGACATGAGTGGGGGCCTGGTGGAGGCTGCCCCTGGTGGCTAGGGGGTGGGGGTGGTGGGAGACATGAGTGGGGGCCTGGTGGAGGCTGCCCCTGCACTGCTGGGGGGTGGTGGGAGACATGAGTGGGGGCCTGGTGGAGGCTGCCCCTGCACTGCTGGGGGGTGGGGGTGGTGGTAGACATGGGTGGGGGCCTGGTGGAGGCTGCCCCTGGTGGCTGGGGGGTGGGGGTGCAGGGAGACATGAGTGGGGGGCCTGGTGGAGGCTGCCCCTGCACTGCTGGGGGGTGGGGGTGGTGGTAGACATTGGTGGGGGCCTGGTGGAGGCTGCCCCTGGTGGCTGGGAGGTGGGGGTGCAGGGAGACATGAGTGGGGGCCTGGTGGAGGCTGCCCCTGCACTGCTGGGGGGTGGGGGTGGTGGTAGATATGGGTGGGGGCCGGGTGGAGGCTGCCCCTGGTGGCGGGGGGTGGGGGTGCAGGGAGACATGAGTGGGGGCCTGGTGGAGGCTGCCCCTGCACTGCTGGGGGGTAGGGGTGGTGGGAGACATGAGTGGGGGCCTGGTGGAGGCTGCCCCTGCACTGCTGGGGGGTGGGGGGGTGGTGGTAGACATGGGTGGGGGCCTGGTGGAGGCTGCCCCTGGTGGCTGGGGGGTGGGGGTGATAGGGGACATGAGTGGGGGCCTGGTGGAGGCTGCCCCTGGTGGCTGGGGGATGGGGGTGGTGGGAGACATGAGTGGGGGCCTGGTGGAGGCTGCCCCTGGTGGCTGGGGGGGTGGGGGTGCAGGGAGACATTAGTGGGGGCCTGGTGGAGGCTGCCCCTGCACTGCTGGGGGGTGGGAGTGGTGGGAGACATGAGTGGGGGCCTGGTGGAGGCTGCCCCTGCACTGCTGGGGGGTGGGGGTGGTGGTAGACATGGGTGGGGGCCTGGTGGAGGCTGCCCCTGGTGGCTGGGGGTGGGGGTGATAGGGGACATGAGTGGGGGCCTGGTGGAGGCTGCCCCTGGTGGCTGGGGGATGGGGGTGGTGGGAGACATGAGTGGGGGCCTGGTGGAGGCTGCCCTGGTGGCTGGGGGGTGGGGGTGCAGGGAGACATGAGTGGGGGCCTGGTGGAGGCTGCGGGTGGGGGTGCAGGGAGACATGAGTGGGGGCCTGGTGGAGGCTGCCCCTGGTGGCTGGGGGGTGGGGGTGGGGGTGGTGGGAAACATGAGTGGGGCCTGGTGGAGGCTGCCCCTGCACTGCTGGGGGGTGGGGGTGGTGGGAGACATGAGTGGGGGCCTGGTGGAGGCTGCCCCTGGTGGCTGGGGGGTGGGGGTGGTGGGAGACATAAGTGGGGGCCTGGTGGAGGCTGCCCCTGCACTGCTGGGGGGTGGGGGTGGTGGGAGACATGAGTGGGGGCCTGGTGGAGGCTGCCCCTGCACTGCTGGAGGGTGGGGGTAGACATGGGTGGGGGCCTGGTGGAGGCTGCCCCTGGTGGCTGGGGGATGGGGGTGGTGGGAGACATGAGTGGGGGCCTGGTGGAGGCTGCCCCTGCACTGCTGGGGGGTGGGGGTGGTGGGAGACATGAGTGGGGGCCTGGTGGAGGCTGCCCCTGCACTGCTGGGGGGTGGGGTGATAGGGGACATGAGTGGGGGCCTGGTGGAGGCTGCCCCTGGTGGGTGGGGGGTGGGGGTGATAGGGGACATGAGTGGGGGCCTGGTGGAGGCTGCCCCTGGTGGCTGGGGGGTGGGGGTGATAGGGGACATGAGTGGGGGCCTGGTGGAGGCTGCCCCTGCACTGCTGGGGGGTGGGGGTGGTGGTAGACATGGGTGGGGGCCTGGTGGAGGCTGCCCCTGGTGGCTGGGGGGTGGGGGTGCAGGGAGACATGAGTGGGGGCCTGGTGGAGGCTGCCCCGGCACTGCTGGGGGGTTGGGGTGATAGGGGACATGAGTGGGGGCCTGGTGGAGGCTGCCCCTGCACTGCTGGGGGTGGGGGTGGTGGGAGACATGAGTGGGGGCCTGGTGGAGGCTGCCCCTGCACTGCTGGGGGGTGGGGGTGCAGGGAGACATGAGTGGGGGCCTGGTGGAAGCTGCCCCTGGTGGCTGAGGGGTGGGGGTGGTGGGAGACATGAGTGGGGGCCTGGTAGAGGCTGCCCCTGCACTGCTGGGGGGTGGGGGTGGTGGGAGACATGAGTGGGGGCCTGGTGGAGGCTGCCCCTGCACTGCTGGGGGGTGGGGGTGGTGGTAGACATGGGTGGGGGCCTGGTGGAGGCTGCCCCTGGTGGCTGGGGGGTGGGGGTGGTGGGAGACATGAGTGGGGGCCTGGTGGAGGCTGCCCCTGCATTGCTGGGGGGTGGGGGTGCAGGGAGACATGAGTGGGGGCCTGGTGGAGGCTGCCCCTGGTGGCTGGGGGGTGGGGTGGTGGGAGACATGAGTGGGGGCCTGGTGGAGGCTGCCCCTGCACTGCTAGGGGGTGGGGGTGGTGGGAGACATGAGTGGGGGCCTGGTGGAGGCTGCCCCTGGTGGCTGGGGGGTGGGGGTGGTGGGAGACATGAGTGGGGGCCTGGTGGAGGCTGCCCCTGCACTGCTGGGGGGTGGGGGTGGTGGGAGACATGAGTGGGGGCCTGGTGGAGGCTGCCCCTGCACTGCTGGGGGGTGGGGGTGATAGGGGACATGAGTGGGGGCCTGGTGGAGGCTGCCCCTGGTGGCTGGGGGGTGGGGGTGATAGGGGACATGAGTGGGGGGCTGGTGGAGGCTGCCCCTGCACTGCTGGGGGGTGGGGGTGGTGGTAGACATGGGTGGGGGCCTGGTGGAGGCTGCCCCTGGTGGCTGGGGGTGTGGGGGTGCAGGGAGACATGAGTGGGGGCCTGGTGGTGGCTGCCCCTGCACTGCTGGGGGGTGGGGGTGATAGGGGACATGAGTGGGGGCCTGGTGGAGGCTGCCCCTGCACTGCTGGGGGGTGGGGGTGGTGGTAGACATGGGTGGAGGCCTGGTAGAGGCTGCCCCTGGTGGCTGGGGGGTGGGGGTGCAGGGAGACATGAGTGGGGGCCTGGTGGAGGCTGCCCCTGGTGGCTGAGGGGTGGGGGTGGTGGGAGACATGAGTGGGGGCCTGGTGGAGGCTGCCCCTGCACTGCTGGGGGGTGGGGGTGGTGGTAGACATGGGTGGGGGCCTGGTGGAGGCTGCCCCTGGTGGCTGGGGGGTGGGGGTGGTGGGAGACATGAGTGGGGGCCTGGTGGAGGCTGCCCCTGCATTGCTGGGGGGTGGGGGTGCAGGGAGACATGAGTGGGGGCCTGGTGGAGGCTGCCCCTGGTGGCTGGGGGGTGGGGGTGGTGGGAGACATGAGTGGGGGCCTGGTGGAGGCTGCCCCTGCACTGCTGGGGGGTGGGGGTGGTGGTAGACATGGGTGGGGGCCTGGTGGAGGCTGCCCCTGGTGGCTGGGGGGTGGGGGTGGTGGGAGACATGAGTGGGGGCCTGGTGGAGGCTGCCCCTGCACTGCTGGGGGGTGGGGGTGGTGGGAGACATGAGTGGGGGCCTGGTGGAGGCTGCCCCTGCACTGCTGGGGGGTGGGGGTGATAGGGGACATGAGTGGGGGCCTGGTGGAGGCTGCCCCTGGTGGGTGGGGGGTGGGGGTGATAGGGGACATGAGTGGGGGCCTGGTGGAGGCTGCCCCTGGTGGCTGGGGGGTGGGGGTGATAGGGGACATGAGTGGGGGGCTGGTGGAGGCTGCCCCTGCACTGCTGGGGGGTGGGGGTGGTGGTAGACATGGGTGGGGGCCTGGTGGAGGCTGCCCCTGGTGGCTGGGGGGTGGGGGTGCAGGGAGACATGAGTGGGGGCCTGGTGGAGGCTGCCCCTGCACTGCTGGGGGGTGGGGGTGATAGGGGACATGAGTGGGGGCCTGGTGGAGGCTGCCCCTGCACTGCTGGGGGGTGGGGGTGGTGGTAGACATGGGTGGGGGCCTGGTAGAGGCTGCCCCTGGTGGCTGGGGGGTGGGGGTGCAGGGAGACATGAGTGGGGGCCTGGTGGAGGCTGCCCCTGGTGGCTGGGGGTGCAGGGGGACATGCGTTGGTGGGCAGTAGTGCAAGGTGACATGTGGGTTGGCTGGGGGGCATGGCCATGGTGGATGGGGTGCCTGCAGGACATGTGCAGGGTAGGCCCCTGTGGTGTGGGCCACCTGCAGGGGCTGTGGAGGGTGTAGAGGGAACACCTGGGAGGACCCACACGTGCAATTCACGTGTGGTGCTCCCCGCGCACCCCTGTAATACACGTACCCTGATGGAATCGTGTGTGATACTTCCCGCGCACCCCTGAAATACACGTACCCTGCTGATTTTGCGTGTGATACTTCCCGCGCACCCCTGAAATACACGTACCCTGCTGCTTTTGCGTGTGATACTTCCTGTGCACCCCTGGAATACACGTACCCTGCTGTTTTTGCGTGTGATACTTCCCGCGCACCCCTGGAATACACGTACCCTGATGGAATCGCGTGTGATACTTCCCACGCACCCCTGAGATACACGTACCCTGCTGCTTTTGCGTGTGATACTTCCCGCGCACCCCTGAAATACACGTATCCTGCTGTTTTTGCGTGTGATACTTCCCGCGCACCCCTGGAATACACGTACCCTGATGGAATCGCGTGTGATACTTCCCACGCACCCCTGAGATACACGTACCCTGCTGCTTTTGCGTGTGATACTTCCTGCGCACCCCTGAAATACACGTACCCTGCTGTTTTTGCGTGTGATACTTCCCGCGCACCCCTGAGATACACGTACCCTGCTGCTTTTGCGTGTGATACTTCCCGCGCACCCCTGAAATACACGTATCCTGCTGTTTTTGCGTGTGATACTTCCCGCGCACCCCTGGAATACATGTACCCTGATGGAATCGCGTGTGATACTTCCCACGCACCCCTGAGATACACGTAACCTGCTGCTTTTGCGTGTGATACTTCCCGCGCACCCCTGAAATACACGTACCCTGCTGCTTTTGCGTGTGATACTTCCCGCGCACCCCTGAAATACACGTACCCTGCTGTTTCTGTGTGTGATACTTCCCGCGCACCCCTGGAATACACGTTCCCTGATGGAATCGCGTGTGATACTTCACATGCACCCCTGAGATACACGTACCCTGCTGCTTTTGCCTGTGATACTTCCCGCGCACCCCTGAAATACACGTACCCTGCTGCTTTTGCGTGTGTTACTTGGCGCTTGGCGTTTGCTGTTTGCCAGCCCTGTGAACTGGTCCAGGGTTAGCGCAGCCCTTTGCGATTATTTGGGGATTTTTAAGGCTTTTCCTTGCGCGAGGGCGTTCTTGGGGGCGTAACTCAGGACGCCAGCTTCCCTCACTGCGGCTGCAGGCCAGCTGCCTGTTCCTCGAGTCACTAAGTCCTTCTTCAGTCTCTACTTTATACAGCGTGTCCCGCCCCGCATAACATCAAATCCTTTTTCCAGTTGTTTCGGGGTCCGCTGTATGCTTTCTTGAAGCCACCTTGTCGCAGTTATGTTATGTTAATTTAATTTATAAAGCACCTGTTCATCACAGGGGTATCTTGGCACTGCTCATTAGATTGGTGTGAAGGTGAACCTAGTTTAGATTAGATAGATTTTTAAAGCCAGACAAAAGGTGAGATGGTTAGGCGTAGATCATAGGGCACGGGGAAGAGAGTTCCAAAGAACAGCACCAGCCACTGAAAAAGCTTCACTCCCAATCTGGCAGAGCCTGGCCCTCAGCACTGAGAGAAGGCAGGCAAGTGTTTTCAGGTGGTCTTCTCACAAGGTGCAATTTGGTCAATGTCACAAAGATGGGTTCACTCAACAGGGTTGTTCATATGACATTGTCCACAGGGCCCTTGCATTGAAACACCTACAATGGCCTTGATTTCCTTGGGGTTCCCTTCCCCAAGATTTAACTTGTTCACTTTCAGCTTTCAATGCAAGACACAAAATCAATTTCTTCAATAGGCCTCTCAAGGTTCCCTTCCCCAAGCTCAGGCCTCTTCCAGCTTTCAAAACACAAAACACAAAATCAGCTGGTCAGGATGTGTCTTTTCTCATGTACAATCTTTCCTCCGTATCATCCTCTTATGGGGTAGAATCAGAGGCTTTCTAAAATGCCAGGTTCTTTACTTTTTCTCAGCGTGACCACTCTGACCCTTTGCCCCTCTCTTGGTTCATTACTTTCACATCCTTTTGCACTTTTTATCATTAGGCGCTACCTGCACCATTTTTCTATGTTCCCTCGCCTTTTACGTGCACACTTGCACTAACCTTTGTTCCTTTTCTAGATTGTGCCTCTTGCACACTTCTTTCATGCTTTCTCACACTCTTGCACTTGCTTCATTTTTTTTGGGTCACTTGCACCCTTTTTATACTGCCCTTTCCTTCGTGCCTTTTGCACTTTTTCCCACATGCTTCTGGCCCTCTTTCATTCATATTGTTTCATTGTCCAACACACATACGTGTCTCCCACTTACACTGTTGCATGGTTACTTGTATCTTTGTTGAAGACTTCCCATCAGCTTCAAACGAACGCCCCTTCAAATGTGGTGCTCTTTCTTGCGCATTTCCAGCGTTACCTTGTATCGCGCTCTCCACAGCCCGGTTCTGAAAAGCTTTCAGACTCACTGGGCTGACTTCTGTGCCACTGCTTCACTCCAGCTTTTGTTTCCGAGGTCAGGGTCTCACTACCTTACCCTCAGACACTCCTGGAATGTCTCACCGGCTCATGGGGATGAGCATTCACATACACAGATTCTGTGGGGCACCAGCACGCCTCTCGGCTCCGGTATGTGGACATTGGAGACACGGCTCCCTCGCCATGTGTCTGCCTTTCGCACAGAGGTTTCTCAGCATCTCCGTATCCCTGTCTCTGGCCTCTGGTCCTGGGCAACTCTGGCATCTCGGCTCTCCTACCAACTCGTTCTCCTGCTTGCTCTCCTACTCGCTCAGACATTTGTGTCAAAACACACCATTTATAGTGAAAAGGCCAGTCAAGTGGAGTCAGGTGTGAATGGTTACTATTGAATGCCTGACTCTGCCTGACTCTATTAGTGGGACAACTTGAGTTATTTCTATGGTAGGTTTCCCTTACTTTTCCCATGTCATTCCTATGGGTATTCTTTACTGATCTTAGTCACCTCTTCTTCAGTGTTTATTGGAAATGCGGAGTAGGAGATGGGGTGACAGTGGAGATACCCCATAAAGGCAGAGGGAGAGTAGTTTGGGGGTGTTGTTTGGACTGGGGAAATACCCTGTCTCACCCTTGGGTATCCTCCTCTCAGTCCCTCATGACCCTCGGCTCCCTTGCTTGCCACCCCCCTAGGGTCGAGATCCAAAAGCGATGGCCCTTCCCTGGCCACCTGAATGGAAGATCTCGAGGGAGTGGGTGTGAGAATAGCGTCAGGTTTCTTACAACTGCTACAAGTGAGTGTGGTGAGAAGTGAAAGAGCACGCCTACTGGGAACGAGACCCTGAGGCAGTCAGGAGGCCAGACACCCTCCAGGTGCAAGACGCGGCATACAAGGAAATCAGTAAAATAAATAGAAAAGAAAGTAACAAATGAACACTAAAGCAATAATAAATGAATACCAAAGTAAATAAGGTAAAGTGGCATCCAGTCACCCGCCGTGGCCCGGGGAACCCGGTAACCGTAAAAAAATAAATAAAAAAAAATAAAAAGTAAATAATAAAATGACTGAGACCAAAATAAACCAAAATATAATGCTGAAATCTGCCAGAGTAAGGCAGGTCGCAGAGGGGATTTACCACCATACCTGCGAGCAGTTTTGTGACTATTCATCCTAAGGTTAATCTTCCTTTTTCACTGCATCTTCTTTGTCACAGTTATGTTGGATCTTGTGGGTGGCACAGAAGAAACCTTACAACAGCACACAGTAGCACTCTCATGATCGTTATTAGATGGTTTAACCAGGGTCATGGGTTGTAAGGGAAAAGTTTTATGGAGGTTATTCACAATGTGAAAGCCCTTATCCCCATGAGGGGAGTCTCACTCTATGAGGTCCTCCTGCATGTTACCACCTGTCATGAACTGAGGTCCCAGAAGAATTTATACCTTCTTCCCCAAGTACCAGCCAGGGAATTACAAAGCCAGTCCCTGGCCAGAAATTGGAACAAAGGGTGAGACAGGATACAGAACCGCCAGGCACTCGGCAGCTAGCAGCAAACAGGGAATTAGTCACACAGATCTATAACTATATACATTCATGTAACCCCACATTTATACATAACAGACCTGATCCAGGAATAGGTGAGCCTTGAGGAGAAAAAATCCAATGTGCAAAGTTCTAAAATCCAGGGAAAATCCAAGAGAGTTCAAAAGGTACAGTCCCAGAGTCAGAAATCCAATAAATCCAATATCCAGAAAATAGCAAGTTCACCAAATCTGACAGGGGAAAAACCAGGAGCAATCCAGAAAACGCTTGCGCCAGAAAATCCCAAAACCAGAAGTCAAAAAGTATACACCAAACAAACGCCACCCGCAAAACAGCTGAGAAGCAAAGAGGTTCAATTGCTGTGAGTTTATATAGACCAGGAAGGCATTTCCTGATTGGTCACATGACGCGCTGTTGTCACATGACTGCCTTCCTGCTTTGTTGGTGCACGTGTCTTGCGTCACCAAGACACCATGGCAATCCCCAAGGGTGATGCAAGAGCATCCACCCCAGCACTGTCCCCGGGAGAGGAGAGGATCCCATCCGTGATCGGAACGGGACCCCTAGCGACATGGAGGTGGAGCACTGTGATCGCCCTACATGGAGCGTGACCCCGGGCGACATCAGGGAAGAGCACTGCAATCAGCGCTTTGCAGGTTAGTGCATGACATCACCTGTAGGAGGACTTTTAGGTAGCAGCCTCACCTCCGTAGCCTCCCCTGTGAGGAGAAGCGATGAGATCCTGTGAATCATCACACCACTGAGAAAGGAACAGTTGTTACCTCTTTTTATATGATCTTTAATGAAACCTGTACAGTATTCTGGTGACTCTTTGAATTATTTAGGCAACCTGTGACACCTTGAACATAAGTGTCAAGGTGAAGACAGGAGAGGCCTGAAAAAGTCTACAGATAGGTAACATATAACTGCAAGACCACCAGTCATCCGTCCTACCCTGTCCTCCAGGAGGTGCTGAAGTTTCACCTATCGAGTGTCCAACCTGGCAATTTATATTTAAACCTGAAGCATTTACAATCTACCTTCTTTGACCTTTTCTATACACCACAAAGCTGGAGAATCCCTGCCTTGATCCAGGAAGGGCATAACAGTTTCAGATTACTATCGGTCAGTCTGGATTCGCTCGCATGCAAGAAGACGTCTTCATCCATATTCTTGAGACAGGGCTGTCATTTTCTAACCAAGCAAGACACCACTGGTAAGGAGCCTGGTGGTCTACAGAGCCTGTCCAGTAAAACCTGTGCATCGAGTGGGGGTGGGGGAGTGGAAGGGGAGCACACCTCAACTTTTCCAAAAACAACCAACTTGGGAAGTCGGACTTTCCCCATTAAGGGCCAATGCCGTGAGTCCCTCAGGATATAAACAAAGTGATAGTCCTGAATGTTAAGGAGCCAGAAACTGCATTTTAACCTTTTTCCTCACTAACTTTTCAAAATGTATCTTAAAGCCTGACAGTTCACCATTCTAGCAAGACGCTGCAGTAAGTATGGGAGCGAGATGTGTTGATGTTTTAAGGTATAGAAGGAAATTGAAATTGTCCGCAAAGAGACTTAGTTTATATTCCTTCGTTCCTACCTTAAGCCGGTCCGGTCAAGTGGCACAGCGAGTAGAGCGCTCGCTTTGACATCTGTGCAGAGCCTGTTAACGCAGGTTCGAATCCCGGCGGGGCCAAACTCAGCCTTTCATCCTTCCGAGGTCGATAAATGAGCACCACACACCGTGGGTGCTCGAGCAGCGCTCAGATACCTGAGGGTTCGTAGCGCTATATAAATGCCTAATTATTATTTATTATTATTATTAACTCCCTGAATGTCCCTATTTGCTCTGACATCCAAGGCCCATGGCCAGACCTGAGGGTTCGTAGCGCTATATAAATGCCTAATTATTATTTATTATTATTATTAACTCCCTGAATGTCCCTATTTGCTCTGACATCCAAGGCCCATGGCCAGAGCATCCAGAAGAGGGGATAGGGGGCAGCCCTGTCTGCTTCCCCTTGTCAACTGGAATATCCTAGACTCTTCAACGTAGAGAGCAACAATGGCACTGGGTGTCAAGGAAAGGGCAAAGATCAAACGCATCAATTTCGGCCGCATTCCAATCATGGAGTGTACTCCTGTCAGGAAGGTCCAATTGACATGGTCAAATGCCTTTTCGGCATCAAGGGAATATATATGGGCTCCTTCCTTCCTCACCCCCGGGGAGTCTAATATATGCAGGGTCTTACAAAGATTGTCCGATACCTGCCTATTCACAAAGCTGTCTGGTCGGTGGCAATCAAGTTAGTAAGGTGAACTTCCAATTTGGAGGCCAATATTCTAGTGAACAGTTTTTCCGTCTACGTTAAGACGAGATATAGGTCTGTATGCTTGGCATAGCGTGTGTTCTTTCCCGGGTTTCCCTTACCGTGGCCTTGACTCCTTCCCACACTGTGTTTGGATGTACCTCCCCAGTGTCACTGGTCTAAAATAACAGTGAATCTCCTTCCCGAGGATGTCCCTGTAGGGCGGGTCTCCAATGAGAACAGCACTACAGCGCAACCCAGGGGTACCCCTCCTTCTCTTATATAGAGATATAGGTCTGTATGCTTGTCATAGCGTGTGGTCTTTCCCGGGTTTTGGGATGATTATGATCCTTGCTTTGAGAAATGTGGGTGGGGCCTCTCCTGTGTCGCTAATGGCATTAAAGACTTTGGCGAGTGACTTTGCCAAAATGTCTTGGAATTGCTTATATAAATCGACCATGTAGCCGTCTTCATCAGGATTCTTCCATACCTTCAATTGTCCAATGGCTAGGGACACTTCTTCGGGCGTGATCTCGGCACCCAACAAGCCTTCTTCCGAAGCCGTCAACTTTGGCAATCCGAGACCATGCAGATATTCACAAAAAGCATTGTCACCACAGCGTCTCATAATAATCCGCAAAACACCCAGGATCCTCTCTTGTACAGCCAGTAACATCCCATCGGCTTTCCTGAGTCTCTCTACTCTCCCCCCCTGTTGCCCCTCACCCTAATAACAAGAAGTGCCCCCACCCAGTCTCCTTTATCATAGTACTTTTGCTTAGTGTATTGCATCTTCTTGACCAGCCTCACCTATCAAAGTCGAATGAAGCACCTGTCTCTTCTTCCTTATTTCCCTGTTGCCCCCTTTACTGTTCAGCAGGGCTCTCAACCCCCTTATCTCAGAATGCAGACTATGCACAATCAGCCCTCTCTCCCATTTTTCCCTGCCCCCTGTGCTATGAGGAGCCCCCTTACCGTGGCCTTGACTGCTTCCCACACTGTGTGTGGATGCACCTCCCCAGTGTCACTGGTCTAAAAATAACTGTGAATCTCCTTCCCAAGGATGTCCCTGTAGAGCGGGTCTCCAATGAGAACAGCACTACAGCGCAACCCTGCGGTACCCCTCCTTCACTTATCTATTTGCCAAACCACAGTGACCATCTTGTGATCAGACTATGTGACCATTTGTATTCTAGTTGAGGCCATGTCCACACACTGTTCATGCGGGACCAATAAGAGATCGTTCCTGGTATATGTTTTGTGTGGGGATGAAAAAAAAGTATGTCCACCCACTTGGGGTACCCTCGTTCATCCATACATCCATGCAAGAATGGTCCACCAGCAGCTGTTCTCCTTCCCTATCATTTTGACCTCGTTCCCTTTGCAGACCACCAATCGACCCAGGAGTCTGCCATCTCATTAAAGTCCCCTCCAACCAACGTATAGACTTCCCACCATTTCTCAAGTACCCCAAAAACTTTCTTCAAGAAGGGGAACTGCCCCATATTAGGAGCATATACCGTGGGCCAACTAGTGCCTTCCAAACCTGTAAATGTGACGTTAACTTTGAGTATTTGAGAATGGTAATAAAGAAGAATTAGAACACATCTAATATACATTTGAAAAATTGACAAAAAGTTAAAGAACCATCTCTGGTAGCTCCTGGTACCCTTGCAGTAGCTCCTGCCTACAGGTTGTAGCCAGACACCCAGGAGCTGGTTTTAGCTCCTGCTCATCGAATCTCAATTTTGAACCCTGAAAAAGACTGACAAACGTAACTTTCTGAACATATATGCATCAATTACCTCTTGTTAGGGGAATTGAGACCCTTTACATTCAGGGTAGCCAACTTCAGGTCGTCCGCACTCTTCCTTTGCAAATGGCACTTCCCTGTTTGCCGCTCTCCGGTTCAGAACCCCTTCTATGAAGACCAGTGCATGCACATGAGTGTACCTTCCCCACCCTACTCCCACCCCCCTCAATTCTATGCCCCCAATCTTTTGCAACAATTCAACTTCAAACGATAACCAATCAGGGTATAATACTCCTTAAATTCGAGACACATAGAAAATTACATGTCACTATGTAGTGTGGAGTCACCGTTCAGACATTTTTCACAATTTTCGATGGTACGAACAACAATCTTCCATACATTTAGTTATAATAAATCCCCCAGGCATAGACCTCTTCTATCATCTCTGAGGTGAAGGTTGCGGGACTCAGGATTTTCTGGATCTCTTAGAGCTTCTGTCCCGTCTGCAACTCTTGATTGGTCAAAAGGTGCTCTTAAAACATTCCCATAGCTGGCGCTGACCGTCCCGTTCCCGCCTGGGTCCCCCTTTTTGCAATTCATGTAGGAGTTTGCCGGCATCTTTACCCTGGCAAAACATTTACTGACCGCCCCACCACCCCACTTCGTATTCAAAAGCCAATGCAAAGTGGAATCACCACTGGTATCAGACATCCCTCTGCTGGAACCAATTTGTCAAGGGCCTGCACTTCCGTCTTTTATCAAGGGCATACGAAGTGAGATTTTGAATGATTTTCACTGAGGCACCATCCCACTCCATAGTGCCCATTGTTCATGCCTTTTGTAGAATTTCTTCTTTGTCTCTATGTAAGTGGCACTTTGCCACCACTGAGTGCGACCGCGACCCGTTCCCTGATCCTGCCCCCCCCTATGAGCCCTATGAAACCCATTTCACTCTCATCAGTTGAGCCCAGGAACTTTTGCAAGACTATTTCTAATAGGCGCTCCAGCTCTTGGGGTATTTCCGTGTTCTTAGTCCCCATATTCTCAAATTATTCCTCCTCGCCCTGTTTTCAAGGTCGTCCAACTTGATCCTGCAATGCCTTTCCTTTAGTTCCAACTCTTTAAGCAGCACATCAATTTGGACCTCCACTATGTCCGCCGAGCATTTGTTATGCTGAAATGCTTCAATTCTATCTTCCACCTTTGTGACTCGGTCTGTCGTGACTCAGTCTGTAAGTGCTCCGATAAACACATGGACCTCTGGTCAGGATTCTTAAAATTCCAGTACCACCACCCAAATGTCCTGTTGTATACCCTCTCTGGCATTCTCCATTTCAGCCATGTCCACCCGAGGACATTTACACCCCAATTTCCACACAATGCCTCCTGTTGCTTCTCCCCATAGGGTTGACCTGAGTGCCCAGTGTCAAAAAAGAGAGGGCCGATGTCGCCATTGGGCACCGTTTCACAAGCCTTGTTCAGCCTCCCTGGTTAAAGATACCACTCCCCAGCACTGTGTTATCAATCCCAGTCACCCTTCAGCAGAAGGATAGCTGACCACCAAGTATTTTTCTCAGCAAACTGCTATGCCCCTTGCATCACCCTTTCTATTGTGCCTCCCACGGCCTGACTTAAATAGGTAGTCCAGGTGCCTCTCAGCCCCAGAATCGGAGTCTGTTCTGACCCTCTTTTTACCACGCGGGTTAATTGCCTCACCCACTGTCTTCAGCAGTGCACTTTCCCCTGAATTGTTGGCTTTACCCTCTCCGGCGCCGTGGTGAGACTACTGTCATTCCTGAGCAGCAGTGAGCAGCCACTTCTTCATCCTTGCTTGAGCGCTCCCAGTATCTGGGTATCACCATTGACACCTACTGGCCATCCCCACCACTCCCAGTGTTGGGCCCAGCCCACTTCTCCAAGGTCTCGCAAGGAAGGTCTGTGCCCTCCCTGCCACTTGTCTACTATAGGAGCCCCTGCGAGGGGGGGGAATTGAGGTCCAGCCTGGTCCGCCGCCATCTAGCGCATTACCTCCACTGCTGGTTCCACCCTGCGTGGGTCGGATGGCAATGGTCTGATCTCACAGTTCATTCATATCGGTGCACACCAATGCAGCCACCCCACAATGTGCTATCCCATTGTTTTCTGCACCCGGGCCACCATTTCTCACTGCGTCGATCACCGCCAAAACATGCTCTGCTCAAGGCTACCCTCTGCCGACCATCACAGGTTGGCCCACTGGGTTCTCTCACAGCTCGGTCGGCCCCTACTGGTGTCCATCAAGTGTGCCCTACAACTGGAAGTGGTCCCGATCCTTCGGGCTCTGGAAAACAGCTCCGGGGGTATTGCCAAAGTTCACCAGGAGATGAAATACTCCTTATAACGACAGGCGCGCCGCGGAGCGCCCAATTCAAGTGCCCATTGTTCTACGTGCCCAATAGTGGTCTCTGTCCCTCGCAGTCTTGATATTTGCCTAGATAATAAATGTTGTACCACTGCTCCAGACACTGCTGTCATGTTAAATCCTAGTCATCCTTACTTTGTGCTCCTCACCCTTTTGGCCTGATTCACAGAGCGTTTTTCTATGGGATTGTGCCATTATAAAACGCTTCTGTGAATCAGGCCATTTGCCTCAGCAAAGTGCAGCTCTATGGCCTTTACCTCCTCGCACAAATATTCTACCTTTGCCCACCTTGCCAGAATGGGCAACACAACCACCCCTTAAATATACCTTTGAGGCATTCAGCACAACCTGAATACCTACATACACGTCCTTTTTCTGAAGGAAGCAGCTAACCTTCCTAGAGATACATTCCATAACTAGAGAGACACTAACCAGAAAGGCAGGGGATAGTCCATCTGGCCCTGTTCCCTTTACCATTTTTGAATATGCAGCCGCAGGTTTGCATGGTCAGAGATAGCTATTACCAAAAGCAGGGCCTTAGTCCATTCGAGCCTTTCCCCTGCCCATTTCCAACCTCCTTAAGCAGCCGCAAATTTGCACAGTCACGGATAGCTATCTCATATGTCTTTATCCTAGACACACAATTGACCAGATTCCTGGTTACAAACGTGCAGTTTATCCTAGAGAACATGCCATGGGCCGGGAAATTTGCCAATGGATTTGAAGTGTACCAAACATCATGCAGGTTGACCCACTCAAGGATCTTTTACAGAGGCAATACGAAACACGCCAAACTTGTTCACGCAGGCCCCCATGCAAACGATCCATCCTGCAATCCAACTCTAGACTGGAATATTAAGTTTGCACATTTCTGGCCAGACAAGGCAGTAGCCAACTCTTCAGCCAAAAAGCTGGATGCAACAATTAGGGGTGTAAACACGTTGTAAGGAATAAACACATCCATCCACCAAAACCGTAGCATTCACAGTCACATGGGTCAGGACAAACGTCCCAATTGAGAGACCCATTCATCTCTTGACCACAATGGCAACTCCCACAGACTTAGAGGAAAGCAGCTTGAAATCTAAGTGGGGTATCTCGGAATAAGGACAGTCTTTATTTGCCCTTAGCTGGTGTGCCTCCGAAGGCAGAACTAAGGCTCTGATGCATCTGTGCAAATGGGTTAAGACGTCCCTCCATTTAACCAGTCCAACCAGCCCATGAATCCCTTAATTCCTCGAAACAGCAATCTCATCTGTGCTCATCTCCTATTGAATGCCGCAAGCAAAGCACTGCAAACCAACACCAGTACCAAGCCCGCCTGGATAAGGGGACTTGTATGGAAATAAGATTTGCATCACAACTTTCTAATGAGTTGAGGCACTAGGTCACGGGCAATGCTATGGAAGCAACACGTACATAGTGCACGAAATGCACTCACACGCAACACAACAGGAAAAAACAAGAAAGGAAAAGGGCTTCAGGCCACCAAAATCAAGCAAAAACTAGAAGCCCCTAAAGGTCTCAAGATTCCACAGAGCTCTATGTCTAAATACACATACGATCTAATAAAAAGGAAAGTTAACAAAGAGTAGGAATAATAATGGGTGACAGAAGGCCATCTGTTGAGGATGGAATAGCCAGCCTTTTTGATTTTGATTAACATTAACATAAAATGAATGATGCAGGTAATTCTGTTTCTGAAAGGGAGCGCTGCTAATCAGACCCCCCCGCCCCTTCATAAATGCTCCCTGCCAAAGTTATAGTGCAGATGTGCCTTTGTTGCATACAGTCTCCTGAGATCTATAGTTTGAGCTCTGCAGTGGCAAAGAGAAGGTTCAACAGTCACATGTGCATCCCCAACAGCTGCTGGAACCCAAAGCCCATGAGAGCAGAGGTAGCTTTTTTATCTTCTGCACTTCTGATCTAAATCATAATAATTGTATGCCTTAGTCAGTCTGATGACACATACATCTGTAAATAAAAGCCAGGCCAAGTTATGACATGGTAACTGCTCAGAGCACATCATTATACAGTTACAGCATTTTGATATCAGTTAGTGCCAGTTCTATGGGCAGGGCTCAGCAGTGACAGGACTAATGTATATTGGTGTCTGGTCTGTCTCCATAGTTTCTATGTGAGATAATGGACAGGATACTGCCTCTTTGATCCCCATTCAGGAAAGTCACATCTTCCCCCAGGGCACAGCGACTTCCCCCAGCGGGACTCCTGGAAAATGGTGCTACACAGGCAAAACTGACATAACAAAGCCACTCACACACCAGGGTGCTGACTACTATAGTCCCTTTGAAGTCAGCAGACATGTATTTATTTATGTATTATGCATTTGCAAGGTCCTTATACAGCAAGACCTTGGGCCTCATTACGACCTCGGCGGCAGTCATGCCGCTATTGGCAGCATGGCTGCCGCCAAAGTCGCGTCTGGGTCCGGGTCCTCAGAATGAGGAATTACCGGGCCATTCCGAGTTCGGAAGGCCCGGTAATTCCTCCCTCCAAGGACCCGGACCCGGTCCTTCCCCATTCCCATTCAGCCCCTATAGGGCTGAATGGGAATGGGAGAGGGAGCAAACAACGGGCCATTATGAGTTGGCCCGTTGTTTGCTCCCTCTTCCTCTCGCGGGACCCGGTAAGCACGCCTGGTTTGACCAGGCGTTGCTTCCTGGGTCCCGCGAGGGGACCTCGTAATGAGGCGGTACGGGGTAAACGGCGCCGGCACCTTTTACGGCGCCGTTTACCCCATACAGCCAGGGACGTAATGAGGCCCATTGTGTTTCAAAGAGCCCACATGGCAAAGAGAGGGAACATGGGACAAAGGCAATCTAATACAATAATGAAAGGATAGAGGCCTACTAGGCCTTGTGAGCATTTGGATCATGCATGTGCAGAGAGAGAGAGAGGGTAGGCTGGGGGTAAGTGCTAAGGAGAGTCCCTGGGGGAGGGGGAGAGTGCCAGGGAGTAAGTGCTGGGTACCGGTAAAGTGCTAGGCATAGGTTGCATAGAAAAGAATGGTCATCTTCCGATGCAAAGTGCAGTCCTGTGAGGGAGCACAAGCCAGTGGGTGCCCAAGGGCAAGTGCTGGGAGCGGGAAGGGCTGCAGACGATTGGGAGGACGGCCATGACCCAGGTGGACACATAAGGGCCAAGGACACCAATCTTAGCACCAGAGGGGTTTAGCACAGGATGAGGAGGGGGAAGGAGGAGGTGAAGAGGAAAGTCTCGAGGCACTTCCAGAATTTTAGGTGATCCGGCTTAAGACAGAGAGGGAGTGGGAGGCTGTTCCAGAGGAGAGAGCCAGCCAAAGAAAGAGATCAGCCTCCAGCTCGCTGCTTAAAAAAGCACTTGGACAGAGTTAGAGTAGCCAGAGAGGAGAGGTGGACCGAGGAAAGGGTCCCACCATCTTGGTTTCTGTTAGGGCTCTCTTCCTTTTTCTGTCCCCTCCATTTACTGCACACAGGGTTCTCTTGTATTATATCAGAAGGCATAGAGCACTTATTACAAGCAGATGGCTTGGACCCCTTACAGCAGGTTTGCTTTGGACCAATTCCGTGCAACAATTGACCATTAAAAGGAGAAGGCATGGTATCAACAGTAGACACAGACACAATAGACGCATATTTCCGAAAACCTTTATTTTGTAGTTTACTAGGGTTTGTGAAATTCCTAACTGGCCCTAACTCTAAAATGGGAGTAATCTTGACCATATAATAAACAACAAACAAGTCCAATTCAGTCTAGTGAAAATAAAAAGGCCTACACTATGAAAACCTAACCTTGCCCTCCTTCTCAAATGACAAATCTTTAAAGGGAATACAAAAATTTAAAATAGTGTCTTAAAGGAAATGTCAGAATGCTTGGGTAACAACTCCCTTTCCCACGTTCAGAAGCACAGGGTCTTGAGAATGTCTTAAAAAAGATAGGTGGATGGCACAGTTCTATTAGTCTTGCACACTCTGGCTTGCTGGTACAGTTCTGGCTTGCCTTGGCCTTCAATCTTTTGACAGTCTACTCAATTCTTTAGGCGGTGTCTGCCTTACCACAAATACACAGTTTATCTCTTGGCTTTCACTTTGCCACTATTCAACACAGGCTTCCCTCCTCCGGGCTCAACCCTGTCTTTCTCTTTGTGGGGGTTCTCTTCCCCACGTTCTGTCCTTCATACTTAAATTTCACTCTACCAACGTTCAGCGCAGCCTTCCCTCCACCAGGCTCGAGCCTGTCTTTCTCTTTTACAGTCGAAGACTTTCGAAACTGCAAGGATTTTATGTAGAACTCTGCATGACCACTTCAACCGCCTTTTAAACAATTAGACAATCAACAATCTTCACAACATCAATGCTCCTTGGTACTTGTAGTTTTACTTTTGCCCTCTTGGCATCTTTCAAAGTTCACACGCAACACCAATGCCTCTTGTTCCTTGTAGTTTTACTTTGGCCCTCTAGGCATCTTTTAAAGCGTATGTCCTCTTTACTTTTGCCCTCCTGGAGGTTCTCAAAGTTCATGTAGAATGCTTTTCAATCAATCAACTCTCGTTCGGGATTGTGGTTACTTTCTTGCCTTCGTTTCCCGCTTTCCATTACTCAGAACATTTCACAGAGACTTTTGAATGTGCAATTCCGCTTCGCAAGACCACTCTGTTACTTTGTATACTTTTCTCATTATTTAATCATTGGTCTCTTCATTATGCGTATTATCGGCACACGTGCAACCTTCAACTCTTGTTACATGCCTCTTTTGCCCTTAACACAAACCCAGGCTTTTGTTTGCTTTCAATAACTCACTGGTCGTGTTAATTGGGCTTCTACCGTCAACGCATTTCCCGTGGCAGTCAAGGCCGTTACCAATGCCTCCTTTGCTCCTCCACAACTCAATCATTCACCCGGGAGGGTAACGGGTTGCCTGGAAACACTTTGAAGGGTTCTGTTTTCCGCTCACTCGTTTTCAGTCGTGGAAAGCTTACGGCATACCAAAGGATGGAATTCTTGCCTGGCTCTCTCTTGTTTTCCACAGCAGCCGATCAACCCCTTGGCCTTCCAACTTCCATAGCCTGGTTCTCATAAGCCCTGAAAGAGCTGTTCCTTCTTGAACCCAGCACCTCCCAGAGTGTGCCTGTGCGTGCCACCTTTTATCCTGACAGGGAGTGTTAACAAGTGGCAGGTGTATGTAATTCGTATTACGTGCCTGACTCTGCCTGATCTCATTAGAGGGACATAGCCATTGCAGGTCAGTAGAAGTAATCCTCCTGGCCTGTTTCCTCAGCTCAGTAGTGTTGTAAGTGTGAAGTGGGGACGAATTATGGAAGTTGTAGTTTCCCATAAAATAAGCAGGGATAGGGGTTAAATGGGTTATGGAAAAAGGGGGATACCATGTCTCATCGTCAGGTGCTTCACCCCACTCCCCGAGGACCTCCTTCCCCAGGTGATCCTTCCTCACTTGTCCACCCCCAGGTTCGGGATTCAAAAGCGATGGCCTTTCCCTGGCCAACTGAGTACAGGATCCAGGGGGAGTTGGCTGTGAAACTGTCAAAGCCACTTCCCAAAGTTCCTTCCCCTAGAGTCTCCTCACCTTGGTCTTCACTCTGACAGGTAGCCTTCTGTCTTCTCCTCCGATCTTTCGGGGTCTTCTCCTCTTCAATATCCTTCTTAAGGAGTCCTTTACCCTTCTTGCGTTCGAAGCGATAGGGACGGTCTCCTCCGGAGGCCACCTTGACCGTTAACCGAATAAACCGTCAGGTGAACCCTGGGGAGTCCGCCCCTCCCAAATCAGGGAAAAAGCCCGTAAGGCAGAAAAAACCCTGTGAGGCTGCTGGCGAGGATGGATAGGAAGAATAGCGGATCCAGATGCTTTAAGAGTCTTGAGACTAATGTCCAGTTGAGAGCTCCAAAGTATAACAGATGGAGGACAGTGATTTCTTGGCAGGGATGAGAGAGTCTCGGAGGAGGCAATGGAGTGTGGGGCCACGAAGGATGACTTGTAGACTTCCGAGGGATCAAGCAAGGGCTCCGAAGACTGCTGACGGAGGTATGTTGGTTTGGAGAGAGAGAGAGAAACGCGTGAGAGAAGGAGAGCAATACAGAGTCAGTGAGAGTGAGAGAGAATGAATGCGAGAGAGACAGAAAAGAGAGCGAGTGAAAGGCTAGGGAGTCTGAATGAGAGAGATTGAGTGAATGCTAGTGAGCCTGAATGAGATAGAGCGAATGAATGGTAGGGGTGCGCGAATGAAGGAGAAGTGAATCTAAGAGAGCATGAATGAGAGAGCGAGTGATTGTGAGAGTGCGCGAATGCGAAGTAGAGTGGATGCAAGAGTATGCGGAGGAAAGAGGGGAAAGGCGAGGGAAGGTAAGACCGAAGGAATAAGGGAAGGCAAAAAGGAACGGCCGTCGCCTGGCGAGAAGGCGATGGGCCGCGGAGTGTATCCAAGAAGGCAGAAGAGAACGGCCGTCGCCTGGCGAGAAGGCGAAGGACCGCGGAGTGTATCCGAGAAGGCAGAGATGAGCTCGAAAGGTTAGGAGCTATCGTAGGCACAGGTTCGAAAGTCAGCAGAACGAGTTGCAACGCAACTCGCAGGGGGGGGGCGTGGCTTCTTTAAATGCAGCGGCGAAAAAGACTAGACCGTTCACCGACAGATCATTGGGACCTAATAGCGCCTCCATCTTGCCCATAGCTTCCACGGTTTCCGCGGTGTGACAGAAACACCCTCTGGTTTTTCACAGACACCCCCTCATTCTTTGATTCATCTTTGGACCATCAAGAGAAGAAGGAGGAAACACTTTTGAACCTATGTTGGGAGTGCAGTACATCCCAAAGTCCTCTGCAACAGAGGTGAAGACAGAAGGCCTCCAAGTCAGATACGAGATCTGTCCCCAACTATCCCAAAGGCACATTTGGGGTGACTGGTGCTGGGCCAAGGCGTATCTACTGGCTACACTAGAACCAGCCTTCTCTTCGCCAGAGATGTTGGCACTCTATGCACACTTCAAACAGCGTGTTGCATCATTAGTTATCTAGACGACGGCTCAACCCATTGCTACGACTGTCTCAAGCAACATGACCGCAGGCTGGCCCTTCAAGGGAGCAACTGATTTAGGTGCTAACTCAACTTCTGGAAGCCAGTGAGCTTGCTAACGCAAATGCAGACTCGACCCAGCAGAAGCCATCATCTTGCTTGAACTTCGGGAGCATTCACCATGGAACCGACTCGATGCCCACCGCCAGTGGTATTGCATCGATTTGAAACATCTCCACATCGGTTCGACTGCAGCTGAAGCACCAAGAAGCCTGGCTCAACACTGTCCAGCCCCGAAAGCCAAGGGACATGAATAAAGGTACTGTGAAGAGGCACTGTTCCCCTGGTCTATTTTTGGAACCATAGTGACTTTAAAGCCCCCCTTTCTTCCTTGTTCATGAAGACATATCCTTTGAACAGTGTCATTGTGCCTATCTTGGGCCTGAACACCTGTGTTCATCTACCAAGAGGACCTTTTCATCAAAGTCTTCATTCTCTGTGTTTTCTTTTACAAGTGTGGGTTTTTCCTACTGCTTTTTGATTAGTTGCTGTGACGACTCAACTTCCGGGGTACCAGTGGTCGAGGGGTGGATATCTGTTTCTAAACCATCAATCAGCCCCACACCTCTAATATGCCAGGTGGGATCCGAACATATAGGAATAACAAGCAAATTATAAACCTCCTTGTCCAATTTTGGTAACGTGGACGGAACAGCAGGCTTTTTTCCGAAAGGTTGTGGATCGTTTGTTAGTTGCAGCACAGTGAAAATACAATGATTACCCAATGATAAAAGGGGCTGTCCAGTCAAGGTTGTATCAAAAATATCTACCTTATTTATATCACAACAGACAGTTCTAGCAACACTATGAAATAAATCCCACCCTGTAAAGGAATGCAGAGGACAGACAGTTTCAAAGAAGGAAAAGGGATGCACTCTGTATACCGACAGGAGGGTAGTCGGTATGGATAATAACCACAGCAGTTTAAGGTTTCTTGGCTGCAACACCAAGGGAGCAATGGGTCTTAATATGTCTCTAGGGGGCTTCTGGGAAGGACAAGGGGACAGAACCACAGTGTACCTTGTGCTGTAGGTGTTCTTGGTGCTTGACATTGTCGAGTCGGCTTCAGGGTACTTTGCAGGCTTCTGCGACAGAGTTCGAAACATGGCAGATCAGATCAGGCGGCAAGGCAGTTCGGCGAGCAAAGTTGGACCAAAGGCTGCAGGCTTGCTTACACAGCGGCTAAGGTAAGGAATCGTCTCAGTGCTGTTCAGCGGTTCTGAAGCACTGGTCGATACTTCTTGGATGTCTTTAAGCGACAGTGGCTTGACAGGGTTGCCGTAGATTGCAGCTCGAGAAACTTGACTGGCTCAAAAATATCCTTTAAGTGCTTTACAACCGGAAAGGTAAAGGGGTGAAACAGGAAGAAAGTGTGCCCCAGAACTAATGGCATAAATCTTCTCTCAACAGAAAGATCTGTGGCCACACTCCCTTGTTACACTAAGTCCCACCCATCGTGCTGTCCGTTGTTGACCAAAGAGTCTCTCTGGTTAATGGTCCTCTCTATGTGGTCCCTATTAAAGCGCCAGGTCTCCCTTGAAGATGTATCAAAACCAGACTCTCTGGCTCCTGCAAACCACATTCTCGTACCTTATGAATGGGGTTCCCCTAGCGGGATGGGCTACTGTAAACAGCAGTCCCGGACATGACAGCTCAAAGTCATCGATACAACGGGTGGGAGCTGGCTTCAGGTTGACACAACTATATATGAAAGGTTGTTGGGTTTCCTGTCTCCTTTGTTAACCTCTGCAACCAGGTCCCGTGTGGGCCTGTTTGAAGTACCATCTATTGGTATGTTAATTGCTGCCACAAGCTGCAGGACCTAACAAAAGAGTAGGGTGGATCCATGGAGCCTTTTTTAGTTAATCAGGCTGGCCCTGGCAGGTTGAAGGCTGGTCCTCCCCCGTCCCAGAGATGACATAGTGTACTCATGGCTGTCAGCTTCCAACTAAATATGACAGGCGAACTGTGATCTACCATCATTCCATTTAATAAACATTTCAAAAAGTCTAGGCAAGTGCAGGCCCACCAAGCGGATCATAGAATTCCTCACAGTTGTTTATATTTTTATAGAACCTTGATTGGACATTGTTTTATTTTGGCAAACTGTACATAAGTTGTTTGTGTTGTTAAAGCGATCACCTCAAACCTCGCCTGATTATAGCCAGGCTTCGACCTGTGCTACAAAAAAAGGCAAAGGAGGTATACCTGTCAGGCTGTGACTGTTTCACCTTTATGATTGAGATCATTACTGGTTGTGATAGTAGTGTAGCACTGAGTAGGCGTTTTTCCACTACTCATTGCTGTATGCCTACGGAGTGGGAGGCATCTTGTAACACTGGTATCTAGCTGTTGGATATGATAGAGACTGTGCCTACAAGTTAGTCATTCAAGATAAAAGACTGTGCGCCTCATTACGTTCCGGGCTCAATTACCGGGTCCCTGCAATGGGGACTTACCGGGTTACTCCGACATAGGAGGACCCGGTAATTCCTCCTTGCAGGAACCCATCCCAATTACCATTTGAGCCCCCATAGGGCTCAATGGGGATGTGGATGGAGGTAACAAGGGGCACATTATGAGTGTCCCGTTGTTACCTCCTTCTTCTCCTCTCGGAACCCGGAGAGTACGCCTGGTTTTATCAGGCGTGTGATCCGGGTGCCGCGATGGGAAGCTCGTAATCGGCACTCCCGGAATGAAGGGGGCCGGTCCCGTACCGGCCCCCTTCATTACGGGAGCACCAGCCTTATAATGAGGCCCTGTGTTCTCAGTGTTAGAAACATTGACAGGGCATTTATGATTGCTACACAGGCATTTGGTTATGTCCAAGGTCTCAGTCAGGTCCCAGGGTAGTATCGCTGTGGCAGAGCTGACTGCTAGGAAGATTATTTTAAAAGAGAGGAAGGTGGGTTTAGGGGAGAAGAAGCAGAGGTACTTAGTAGCCCTAAAAGAATGGACATTGAGAGACATGGATATACTGGGGCTGTGCAAGTTGGGGCTGGGGGAGAGAGATGGGAGGCCCACAAGCAATCTTCTGGTGGAGAGGGGAATATTGTTAGTGGTGCCACCCAAGAACAGCCTAGGCACCACATCTCCAAGGACTTAGTCCAACCTTATGATTGGGGAAGGACATCTTTTATTGGCTTGAATAACTGGGACTAGCCTTTAATTTCCAGTAGGTGGAAGAATTGTGGGGTGCAGCCCTTATGAGCCGTCTACCAATGGCTAAAACTGATATAATCATTCAGTTGACTCTTGAGGAGAGGCCCATCTATGCCAAAATGAAAGCCCTCATCCTCAGAAAGTTCTGCAAGACCCCAGAGCACTACCTCACTAGCTTTAGATAGCTCACCAGAAAGGGGAATCAAACCTTTTAGGCATTTACCCATCAGACCTTAAAGTATCTAAGTGGGTGGGTCTCTGGGAAAAAGTTGATAGATAAAAGGATAAGCCATCTGATCAATGCAAACCAAAGGAAGGTAAGGAGAAAGGCACGGAGAAAGGTTGCCATCCTTCTACCAAAAGAGGTCTGCAAAAGCACAATGGGAAATCCCAACCACTTTGCTCATAAGATTTGATAAAAAAGCGTGATGATGGTTCCTTTACCATGTTTGCTTGCTATATAGAAGCATAAGATACAGGAAGCATAACATACAGTAAGCTAAACCCAAGCAGGCCATAGTCAGTGCTGGCCTCATGGATGAGGCCATAGTCAGAACGGGCATCTAAGAAGATGAATTCCCACTAGACCAGGGAGTGGCCGAAAGGTCCTTAGTGATTGTGAGTGGGATAGGTACTGGGTCCCCTGCAGAGGCCCATGTTCCTGCGAATACAGATCTTTTTGGAGGATGTCTTAATTAATGGGAATAAAGCTCCTGCACTGTGACACACAGCTAAAAGTGTCTCTGATGTCAGGTGACGGTGGGTGCAGGAAGATCAGATAATTCCTGGTCCTGGCAAGTTAGTTGATGACCTCAGCCCATGTCCCCTGCCAATGGTGGAGTTTAGCTGGAGAGGGGAAACCTCTGAGCGGTGTGTTGTTGTGAAAGACACAATTCCAGACCTACCTGAACCAGATGTAATCGCGCAGTCACTAAATATAGAGCCAAAGATACATCCAGGGAAGCACGTGGTCTCTTCCAAATAGAGAAAGCTAAAAACCATAGACCCTGGTAGTACCAACTACAGAACCTAAGCACACAGAGGTGCCTGAGAGGGCCTAGTGCCCACTGAAGTGCCTTCTGTGGTAGCACCAAATTCAGTGATCACAGGGCTGCCTACTGGGTTTGAACCAAAACCTGAGATGGAGGAAATGGTTGCTTCTGACGTTATGGGCTTGCCACGACTGTGTTGTCAAGAGCTGGCGATCCCAGTCAGGCTGACATTTGCAGAGTGCAGAGAGAGGCTGCACCACTCAAGCTGATCTGCAGACAAACAGAATCGGGGGGAAGCCCCTGAGATGTTGATGGGGTATTGGGAGAATGGTCTCATGTTAATGAGACCAAGAATTATGAAGCAGGAGCCAACCGAAAGTAGGATGTGCACCAAAGCCACAGGAGGTTCCTACTGGACCTTTTTTAAACTTTATTTTTATTGTTTAAAGCGCAAATCTAGTTTGAGAGCAGTGGAGCGATGTCCAGAGTGTGGGTAGCCAACATTAAGACTGACATTTGGACTTGGCTAACGACATTCCTTTGGCAGGTCACTTAGAACAAGACAGCTGCCATTTTCACCAAAGTCTGCATTCTTTGTGATGTCTTTGGATTGGGTTTTTCTTAGTGTTGTCTGACTAGTTGTTTACATTTTCTTTTTTGATTAAAAGTCAATATTTGGATGGAAGGGGCGTGGCCTGGAGCGATGTGGCAGCTCCCTTAATAACCGCCGTCCGAGTCCCGCGGCATCTACCTAAAAGCACCCTTTGTAGCGGGCATCTGATCAAGATTTTCGGCTCATATTGCACATAAGACTGTGAGGCGCCTATGGGAGCTTTCTGCGTCGGCGGATGATTGGGGAAGCCGAGGATACGGCCCGATCAAGGTTCCCCCAGCGACCCGCGATCCCACATCCTAAATGGCCGCCGGGAGACGTGACCCCCGGCTCTACGAAGTAACCTGCGGAAGAGGCGCCTCCCCGACTACGGGGCCCCCAGACTGGGAATGAAGTAGGAGGAAGGCCGAACACTCAACCTGCGTTGAGCCGGAGGATAGCTGGGCTGGAGCCCGAAGACCGTTCCCCTCCCTCCCTCGCCCTGGGCTCTGGGTGACGCCGCCACAGCGAATCGGAGGACGGCACCGATCTGCTGCTGGCGAGATGACTGATACAGCGGCCGAGCGGCCGGAGAAGACCAGGAAGAGGTGATACCGGCGCGGCCCCTGTGCGGAACCCACTCCGGCGCAGCGAGGACCCTGCACGACGCGGGCTGATCCCCCGTGGGGGACAGAGGGAGAATCTACGCCCGGCGGCCACTGGAAGAAGAGTCACGCCGGCAGCCAGGTAGGCGCCCCAGGGCGTATCATAGCCGGTGTCGGCTGAGGCCCCCCCTGCTCCTGTTGATGGGGGAGCGTGCCCCTGTAGAACCCAATCTTAAGCCTCTGGGGGGCCCCCTGGGGCTGATACCTTAAGGGGCCTCAGCAATCTTTAAGCCTGCAGCGGGCCTCCCTGCCTCCTAGAGCCCCCTGCCGGGGAGGCGACTGGATGAGGTCGCCCCAATGTTCTAAGCCCCAGAGGACCTTGCACAACCATGAATTGAGTGCCCTGAACTGCACTTTCTAAACCTACCACCCATCGCCTGACCGGATCATCCGACTAATCGATTTCCTGGGTCGCCCCGGCCCACATCTTCTTCCCACATGCTCTTCCCACACCAGAAAGCTCAGCCCTAGTGCCCCTTGAAGCCTACCCATCTTGGCAGAACCCACCCTAACTATTTGAACTATCCTACCTAGTGAGCCACTGCGCTTGCCATCGCACTTCTGCCCTACAAGGAGTGTGGGATAGCTACCTAAAGGAAAGCCCTCAGATTAACCTGGGGTCCCCCCCTAAACGGGTCTCCTAAGATTGAGCTCTGAGTCTGCTGCAATGGCGAAAGCGGTGAAGGGTACTAAACACTCAGACATTTCCACAATGCTCTTAGCTACAGACAAGGCCAAAAAATCAGACCCCCCGAGGCTCACCCCCCAGAAGCCCTCAGAAGAACAGGGAACGCTGGCGACAAAGGGAGATATCCAGGCCTTTATGTGTGAGATCAAAGAAGAATTTAGGTCTTGCATTGCCGAATTTACCACAAGACTGGAACGCACGGACCAACGGATGACAGAGGCGGAGCAGAGACTTGGCGAGGTGGAAGATATGACCCAGAGCCACGATGCAACCATAAGAGAGATGCAACAAGTGATTCGGACCCTCCAGAGCAGCAATGAGATACTGGAATTTAAGCAAGAGGATTTAGAGAATAGGGCCCGAAGAAATAACCTACGCATCCGTGGGGTCCCCTCGTCCATTCTGGACAAAGATCTCCCAAAATACATTGGAAATTTCTTTCAATCTCTGCTTCCTCATTTAGACCAGGCCCAATTGATCCTAGACCGGACCCATAGGCTCCGCCCAAGACGGGGAGTCTCCTCAGATCCCCCTCCCGATGTGATAACTCGGATCCACTTCTACTCTACCAAGGAAGCTCTGGCGGCGATTAGTCGCACCAAAGACGAATTATCCTTCATGAGCACACCGCTGCAGATCTACCAGGACCTCTCCCTGGTGACTCTACAAAAGAGAAGAGCGCTTAAACCCCTCGCCCAATTTCTTCAGAACCAGAAAATCCGATACAGGTGGCTGTTCCCGACGGCCCTCCAATTTACTTACTAGGGGACCCAGCGATCGATCAGTCACCTGGAAGATGCTGAGCCTATCCTTCACCCGGCTTCCCCGAGATCCTCGCCCTCCTGCAGCTGACCTCTACTCCGGATAACCCGACGCAGCCTCCCCGGAAGCAAGCCCTTCAGACCTGGTCGAAGGCGCAGAAGCACCGAAAATGAAACAGCCTTACCAGAACCTCGATTCTGAGGTCTCTCCCCGCTACGATGCAGTCAATGAAATTGCCGCGGGACCCGCACGGTCCATACCCCCTCTCCAAGGCGTATTCCACCTCTCTACCCTTGGAGACGAATCCAGAACTGTATGACCCCCCGGGCCTGGCTGGCCCCAGAGAGTAAGTTGGCCCTGTTGGCCAGAGGACACGCCGGAATGAAAACCCCGGCCTCCCCCAAAAAGTTAAGTTTGACCTCCCATTGGAGGGCACATGAAAAACGATTACTGAGAGCGATAGCGGATCCGAACTCCTAGATGATGCCTGACTCCCTCCATTCCTCCCCCCTAAATCCGCCCCGCCCACCTGATGAAGAACCGGACCCTCCTCAGCCACACCGGAAACTGAGATTTCTGTCGATCAACGTCAGTGGCCTGAATGCGCCACAGAAAAGAAAATCTATTCTACAACGTATCCAGAACGAGGAGGCCTCAGTGGTTTTCCTCCAGGAGACCCACCTGATCCCAGCTGACTTCTGTAGGCTCTGGTGCAGGCAATTCCCAAAGCAGTTTCTGGCATCGAATGGTACCAAGAAAGGGGGAACAGCAATACTTTTCGCCAAAGACCTCCGACCCCAAATCTTAGACTCTTTATTGTGCCCGAATGGCCACTTCGTGGCGATCAAGTGCCGGATATTTGGCCAACTATATTCATTGGTCTCGGTTTATGCTCCGAACGAACGGCAAGAGGAGTTCTATGCTACTCTCGAGGAAGCCTTATCGCAATTTATAGAAGGCCAGGTAATAATCGGTGGAGATTTCAATGGGGTCCCTGACCCAATTAGAGATAAATCTCACCCTCCGGCTCACAAAGACTATAGCATTGCGACGGCCTTGCTCAAATGCCTTCGGGCTCTGGACGTGGTGGATACATGGAGAGTCCTGCACCCGGAATCCAGAGACTACTCTTTCTATTCCTATGTGCATAGAACCCATTCACGCATCGATCTCCTCCTGGCTTCTCCCCAAGCGCTGGCCTACACGGACGACGTAATCATCGGCCCGAGAATCCTATCAGATCACGCCCCAGTCACGCTATCAATAAGAGCTTACGACCCGGAGCCTCCTTCGAGGCGGAAATGGTCTCTCTATGACCCTATTTTGGGTGATATGGCTCTACGTGATGTGACAGCGAAAGCCATCAAAGATTTCTTCAACGAAAATAAGAATGAGGACACCTCGCCGGCTAATACTTGGGACGCAATGAAGGCGGTGATTAGAGGAGTCCTGATCTCACAAGGAGCTGCTTATCACAAGAGGAAGCGGCAGATCTGCCAGGCCCTACAGACCGAAGTAGAGAAAGCTGAAGCTATATGCAAAGCAAACAACTGGTCACCAAAGTCTCATCGGGCCCTCAAGATAGCTCGGAAGAAGCTTGAAGCGCACTACGCGGAAGGCACAGCCCAGTTGCTAGCCAGGACCAAACAAAGCTACTATGCTAAAGGAAACAAAGCGAAAAAGTTTCTAGCAGAGAAGCTGGCGAAGATAAGGAAGAGGAACGCAATCTTAGGCCTCCGAGACTCCCAAGGGAGAATCCAATTTGCTGAAAGAGATAAGCAGCAGATCACAGTGGCCCACCTCACGGACACGGTGACAGCATCCCCTAAGTCCCGGCGAGACCAACAAGCTTACCTCCGAGACGGAGCCCTTCCCCAGATCTCCCAAGCGGCCAGAGATGACCTAGAATCCCCGATCTCAGCTGAAGAAGTGGACAAGGTCATTAAGTGTCTCAAGCCGAGAGCCCCTGGCCCCGACGGGTTTTCAACTCTCTTCTATAAAATCTTCCGCCCCCAGCTGGTGATCCCCTTAACGACTCTCTTTAATTCTTTTGCAGTCACGGAAACAATCACCCCATCAATGCAAGAGTCGATCACAGTGCTGGCACTCAAACCGAGAAAAGACCCGAGAGAGATCACGTCCTATAGACCGATCTATGTCCAGTCATAATTTCGAAAACATAATTTCGAAAGTCAAAAAAGTCGAATCAAAAATGTCAAAAAAAAAAATGTCGAATTGTTTTTTTTTTCAATATTTTTTTTTGGGCTCTAGTTTCTGTGAAAAAAAAGGTAAAAATAAAAAAAAAAGGGGTTTGGGGGGAACCCCCCCATTTCGAAAAAAAAACGTCATTAAAAATAAATTCGACATTTTTTTTTTCGACGTTTTTTTTTCGACTTTTTGACTTTCGAATATTTTGTATTCGAAATTATGTCTATGAACCACCGATCTCCCTACTAAACCTGGACGCCAACATATACTCGAAAGTCTTGGCCAACCGACTGGCGAGGGTTCTCCCGGACATTGTCGATCCAGACCAAACTGGCTTTATAAAGAACAGATCTGCCCCAGACAATGTCCGCAGAGTTCTCAACTTGGTTGAGATAACGCAACGAGAGTCCCAAAAATTAGCAGTCCTAGCTCTAGACGCGACTAAGGCTTTTGATAAAGTTGACTGGTCTTTCCTCCGACTCACTCTGGAGCCCTTCCACTTTGGCCCTTCATTTCAGAAATACATCCTGGCGAACTACCAAGCTCCGAGAACTGTGCTACGAGTCAACGCCTTCCTTTCTGATCCGATCCCCCTATCATGCGGAACCAGACAGGGATGCCCTTTATCCCCCTTGCTCTTCGCCTTAATTATGGAACCCCTCACCCAACGAATCCGCCTGAACCCCAGAATCAAAGGCCTCCAGGTGGGCCCTACCCAACATAAAATAGCGCTTTACGCTGATGATGTGATGCTTACTATAACAGATACCGCCCAGTCACTGAGGTCATCTCTAGCAGAAATTCATTCCTTCGGCAGGGCGTCTGGCTTTGCCATTAACTTCACGAAATCTGGCGCCCTAGCGGTGGGATTGACCGCAGAAGATAAAAGTTCCTTCGAAGCTCTCTGCCCGATCCCCTTATCGGATAAAGCAATACCTTACCGAGGAGTCCAGATCACGGCCCGCCCCGAGGACTCATATCGGGCAAACTTTCCACCATTATTGAAGTCCCTGGAAGAGGACCTTGAACGATGGCGCTCACAGGAAATCTCGTTCCTGTGCCGTATTTCGGCGTGCAAGATGAACCTCCTCCTCGTCTCCTATACACTTGCTCAGCCCTTCCGATTTTGGTCCCCAGACCCCCACTTCTACGTCTTCAAAGAAAGATGCTGAACTTCATTTGGAATGGCAAAAGGTCTAGAATACCATTGAAAACGATGCTGACCAGTCCAGATTTGGGAGGCTTGGGAGTCCCAGACCTCCAGAAATATCAGATAGCGGCGCAACTGGCTCACACCCAAGCCTGGGTCATCAGCTCGAATCGACCCAAATGGACACAGTTGGAACAAGCTCACCTTCCCCTCCCACTCTGCTTCCTTTTGCATCTACCTCCCGCCTCCAAAAGATCATGGCCGGCTATTCTATCGTCCACCAAGCTCACCCTGAAAGCCTGGGAGTGGACGCGTAGACCAAGGGGCATTCCGAGAGACCTGGGCCCTTCCGCCCAAGTCTTCCACAATCCGGCGTTCTCACCGGGAGCCCACCCCTCGAACTTTCACAACTGGATCAGAGGCGGCCTTAGCTCCCTAGGCCGCTCTTCAAAGGGAACCGCCCCCTCACTTTCAAACAATGCAAAAGCGCTTTCATCTTACAGGAAACAGACAGATTCTCATACGTTCAGCTGCGACACTGGTGTTCCCATCCACAAATCCACCTGTCAGCTGCCCGAGAGTTGGACCCCATGGAGCTGACACTCGCAGACCCCCCGGATCGAGGACGAATCTCGACGATTTACAAATTGTTGCAGCCTAACTCGCTCATCAACAGATAGACCTACATGACACAATGGGAAGCGGACCTAAACCACCCGATCGAGGATCACACATCGAGTGGCATTTGGTGTCGCACCCGATCTACCTCGCTCTGCATCACCAATCGAGAGTGCGCTCACAAACTGCTACTGAGATGGTACTATCCACCACTCTGATTGCATCGCATCAATCAATCCTTAGACCCCCATTGTTGGCGTCAATGTGGCTCCCTGGGTTCGTTTATACATATGTGGTGGTCGTGCCCAGTGGTGATGGAATTCTGGTCCCAATGCATCCTGGCAATCTCAGGTATAACAGGGATCACACTGCCCCTGGAACCGGAATCAATCTTACTGGGAGCCCCGATCCCAGGCTTATACCCAAGATCGGGCAGGACGGCAACCCTATTGACTCAGCTGCTGTTGGCTGCCAAGATCACGGTGGCTCGAACATGGAAATCTCCGGGGGGTCCATTGATGATCCTGTGGTGGCTAAAACTCGGGGACATTTTTATTGCAGAGAAAATCACAGCAGCAAGTAGGGGCTTGTTTCACCGCTTCATGAACATTTGGTCACCACTGGTGGACTACGACGAGAGGTTCCCAGCTGTAACATACAAGCCGCGGGCAATAGCAGACGCCCTAGCGGCCGAGCGCCTAGACCTGGCGCCAAGAGACGAGGAGCGGGAGATGGGTCGAGACTGAATCTCTGGGAGGGCGGGGTGGAGGGATGACCGAGGAAATAGTGACTCAAGTGCTTGATAAACAGCTATGTATTGTTTGTTATAATGTACGTTCTCCAGTGTATCATCAAAATAAACACGTGTAAAAGAAAAAGTCAATATTTGTATACAACTTTGAATAGGCATTATTTTACTTTAGACCATTGTACTTAAGTTGTGCGGGTTGCTACTGCTCTCAACTCATGCTCCTCCTGAAGAATATAGCCTGCCATGGGCCTGCGCTGCCAAAAAAGGAGGAGGTATACCTGCCGGGTTATGATTGTTTCACCTTTGGGATTAGGCTCTATGAGAAACCTGAGGTTATTTTCACTCCTACTCCCCTGGGATCCTCTGCGCAGGTGGCTAGGTAAAGACCATTGCTCTTGGATCCTGACCGTCTGGGTGGAAGAGCAAAGGAGGATCACCTGGGTGGAGGGCGCTTGAGGATTGGAAGTGGCATACCCTTCGGAGAGACATGGTATCCCCTTTCTCTTGTGACAGGCAATCTAACCCTCCCCCAACTTTTATGGGCTATTTCAAACCAGTTTCCCCCATTTGTCCACCTACAACACATGACAGTACTGAGACGAAGAAGAGGCAACTGAGAGTGGTGAAGATTACCTCTTTTCACCACTTTGGTACGGGGATGAAGAAGATGCCTGTAAGGAGCTGTGAGGGTCAGGCATGTCCCTCAAATAATGGTCAGGCAGGGCCAATCAGGTTTTCACACCTGCAATCAGTCAAGCGGCTGCAGGTGTATAAGGAGAAGGAGAAAGAGATAGAGCAACAGGGAGAACTGAGAGTGGAGGAGCAGCAGCAGGAGACCCATGTGAGCAGGCAGCTGTGGTGGTCTAGAAGGAAGAACTAAGACGTCGGAAAAAGATCCACGGGACATATGGGATTCGAGGTGAATGGGCTTTGTAATTTCCCCGAGCCTGGGAGTCTCCAAAGCTCGGCACAAGCAGCAAGAGCTGCTGGAGATCGCAGAATCCCGAGGATGCGGGCTGCATCTGTGAACAAGCATCGGAGGTGCTGGTGTGAAGGAAAAAATATGCAGCGGTCGAGTGAAGCTTGCATCAGTGAGTTTCCCCAATTCTGGAGCTAAACGCAAGCCGCTGGAACCATCGGACAAACCCAAAGGAGGCTAGTGAGAGTTGGAGCGACGCTCCAGCGTCAGGAAGCTGCTAGCTGACCTCCAGTGAGTAACGTTCTGTGAACTTTTACAACTGAGCATATATTGAATACTGAACTATATGAAAACTGAACTTTGAAAAAAAAACAATATATCTTGAATGCCGAAATATATGAAAACTTTACATTAAGGCAAACAAATACATTGAATATCGTTTTTACTCATAGTTTGGCTTCGAAGCAAGCAAGTGGACAGTTCAAACCAAATATAATGAAGCAATATAAAACCACTTTTAAACACTGAACTGAAATTCAACCATAATGAATTTATGTTGCACAACGAGTTACACTTAACCTCAAAGTTGAATATATTAAAGGCTGAAGGAAGCCTAAATAATGAACTGTAATGACTGAGTGCAGTGTGGCAAAGCTGCAACTCAACAAGGCGTGTCTGATACATGGTGGCAGATCCACAAAACATCCCAGGAGAAGCCAGAGGAATATAAGAGTACATCCTAAAGCCAAGAGGCCAATAAAAGGAGTCAAGTGAAGGTGACTTGGTGCACAGGAGCCAGTGCCAAGAAACCTGCATGTGGGCTATGGAACCCAGGGATCCTGGTTGCGCAACCTGTGATAGATAGACCATGCAGTCAGATAACTACGCCTAGACCAGAGACCCCTGAATGGTGATAACTAAAGAACATCGTGAAGCAAGCCCAATACAACCACTGCAACTCTTTTGAAAAGACTGAAGCAAATTAAGTCTTGGGAAAGGGAATCCTGAGGCTTGAGGTATTACAGGTGTTCTCTAGGGAATGAAGTCCCGAGATCCTTATTGTTTGGATTGTGCAACTCAAAGCTTGGGGAAGGAAACCCCAAGAATTGGTTTTGAACTATATTACCTTGAATTGGGGAAGGTAAACCTTGAGACTTTTTGTTAATGGAACTTTCACATGCTTGTGGAGAACTGTCATATACTTGGGGAAGGTGAGCTGAAAGAAAGCTGTGAGCTGGAAGAAGCTCAGAGCTTTGAGTTAAACACTGTTTCTTTTGACTTTGATATTCCTATACATTTATGGGTTTTAGTTGTGAGGGCAAGGATAGGTTTTGGACACAGACGGAATATTAAAATGAAATCTTTGACACAGACTTTCCTTAGATTTATTCAGGTCGGGAAATCCCACCATAGTATAGGGCAAGTTAGGCTTTCAACCATTCTGATATTTGAGTTAATAATGTCTTTTGTTTGAATTTTAAGTCTGTTGTCTGTGTCCTTCTTCATAATGCCTTAACAGCTCACTGCTGGTTGATACTATTGTGGTGCTGTGTAGGTGGTGTAGCCACTACTTATCCCTGTACTCCTGTAGAGCAGTGGTCATTGCATCACACATCATAAAGGTACTCTCTCTTTGTACCACTACAAATTCAACCATAAAACGTAAATTATAAACACTCTCTCCATGCTACTGAAAATCCAATGTTAACACTCACTTCCACTACTGTATTGAAATAACCTGCCTACTGTATGAAGTGAGTGTTAAGGTTGGATGTGTAGTGGAGTGAATGTTTACGTTTTTATGGGTTTTTCAACAATGGGTAGATATGCACATAAAAATCAACAAAAAAGTCAATCTCCATTGTAAAGGTCCTGAAGAAGGTGGCATTATCGTGGTATTTGGGGATACAGGCACAAGTAAGTGGCAGAATAAAGGTCATAAACAGGACCTTGCTTGGCTGTATCTTCTTTTTTAGAGAGAGCAGTTTCAGCTGCAGCAATGCACAATCTTCTCAAGAACATATATCTTTTTAGCGTAGTTTATGTGTAGGGACATTTTTCTCCCTTCTACTTCTATTAGATAGGTGGTACACCAGCGTGACCTAGGGGCAGCTGTTGACAGATTCAGTAGAGTTCTTCCTTTATGGACTGGCATAGTTTGATTTTCATGGGCATATCCACCCATTGTTGTGATATAAGGTGTACCATACGGGTGGGTTAACTCCAGTGTTTCTGGTGGGGGAATTACAGAGAATACTTGACTTGCTGTGCATTTATGTTTTTATCAGTGCCACCCACCTCCAAACATGAACATGTTTACATTAAAACCTTCGCCAAGAAATACCCACACTCATACCAAACCCTCCAAGAACAGAGGACATGGCTTCACTCACAGACAACCCTAAATGACTGAGCCCCACTTAAGGCATGAACAGGATAAGGGCAAAGGTGAAATCCCAAACCCAAAACCAGAAGGCAGAGAAAGCAGAACACCTCTCCAATCCTCTCTCACACACAATAGCCTAGTGGGAACATGTGCTCTTGTCAGTACTGGTGTGTCATTAACAGTGTACCTTCTATATGATGGTTCAGGTACATCCCGAAAGATATCAGGACACTGTTGGGCACACAAGGAGACCAACCATGTCATGAAACATCAAGAGCTGGGCAGACAGCCATTAGTATGAAAGGTGCACATCAGAGCTGCTGGAACCAAAACAGATATCACACTCTTTCTGACTTCTCAAACGCAGTGAAAATATCCTGTATAACTAACCGGGGAACAAACATCACACATGAATCTACCTAACAGCAAATATCACAGAGCAAATGTTATACAAGTCCCCACGAAAGAGCAACCAACACACAAGTCCCCACCTAGGAGCAAATATTATAGTGCCTATACCACACATGACCCCACCAAGGAGCAAACATTACACCAGACCCTGCCTACCCAGGAGCAAGTAACGCACATGACTGCCAATAGGAGCAAATATCATAGTGCAAACATCACACATGGCCTCACTTAGGAGCAAACAACAGAAATAACGAACCTACCATGGAGCAAGTATCACAGTGCAAGCATCACTCATGACTCTGCTATTGCCAAACATCACACATGAGCACACCAATGAGCACATATCACACTTGACCCGCCATGGAGTAAACATGAAATATGACCACACCATAAAGCAAACGTTACATATGGCTTCACCGAGGAACACACATCACAGTGCAAATATCATACATATCCCCACACTGCAACCGTAAAACATGACACTGCCTAGGAGCAAAGGGCACAGTGCAAATATCACATATGATGTACACCCATCAGCAAACATCGGGCAAATTGCTTTATTGAGTAGTCAATATCACAGAGCAAACCTCATATATGACTCCACCTAGGAGCAAATATCCCACTTGACCCCACACAGAAGTAAGTATCACAGTAGAAATCTCACAGATGGCCTCATAAAGGAGAACATATCACAGTACAAATGCAACATATGATCTCACCCAAGAGCAAATATCACACTGCAATTAGCACATAGGGCCTCATTACGAGTTGGCCGGTAAAAACGGGCCCATTACCGGCATGCCGGTAAGAGCGGGTCCGTGCTCGTATGAACCCGCTAATAGCGGGTGATTACGAGTGCGCGAGCAAGCGTGAGCCCCCATGCCGGTAATGGTAATACCGGCATGCCGCTAAAGGCCCTTCAACCCCCCTATACCGGTACTGCCTCATACCAACCCCTAAATACCGGCATGGTAATACCGTGTTCGCAAAAAAAATGACCCAGAAATTACGTTATTGCGCAGGAACGGGAAATGGGCTGGCGGCCATCTTTAAAAACACAATCCATTGCCATCCTCCCCAACCACCAGTTCTTTTGTGTTGTGCTGTGGCAGAATAGAAGCATGATGTCGAAGGCTACCAGGAAGGTGACCCCCAGGAAGCACAAACAGTGTTTTTCAGACGCTGAGCTAGGTATGCTTGCTGACACCCTGGCCCAGCATGCGGACACCATCAGGAGCACCGACATGAAGCATGCGGCCCAGACCAAAAAGAAGGAGGTGTGGCAGGAGGTCGCACAGAGGGTGTCGGCAGTGGGAACCACCCCAAGGAGTGTGCGCGACTGTCGGTAGCGGTGGGATGACCTCCGCCTCAGGGTGAGGAAGATCCTGTCGGAGAACAGGAGGGCCGCAATGGCGACAGGCGGAGGCCAGCACTCCCAGTGAAGTTGACAGCATGGGAGGAGACAGCCAGTACCTTTATAGATCCTGAATCCATAGAGGGAATCGGAGACCAGGAGGTGGGCGCCGCATCATCCACAGAAGAAGGTGAGTGACCCATCACATCCGTGTAGGCTAAACCATGATGTGGCACAAGTGACGTGGAAGTGAGACTAGACAAGGCAATGCATGGCCCAGGCCCACATCAACATATCCAGTCAAGAATGTGTGCCACACCCTGCTACATGCGCATGCTGAGTGCCAATCCCAATCCCAATCCCAACACAAGTGCAACATGACCCAACCGTGCCCATCGAACTCACCACACATCCACCATACCAATGCCATGCCACCAGCCATGCATTGATTGCCCACATGCCCCCTCAGAACACCAACTGCCACACCCCTAAAATAATTTGATGCATGAATGTATGAACATATCACAGCTCAATGCATTATCGCTGCCATGTGACACCATCACTGATGACCTGCATCTCTTCTATCCCCCAGGCACCGATGAGGAAGATAGCATGCAGGACAGGGGTGCAAGTTCATCCACTGCACGGCAAGGGACCAGGGCCAGCGCCACCACCCAGCCCAAGAAACTGCCCAGAGCAACAGGCAGTGTGCCACACCGGGCAGTAACCCTGCAGGAAACACCTGCACCCACTGTCCAGCAGCAGCCACCCACCACAGTGAGAGGCGTTTCTATTCATGCTCCGCCAACCACCGCGGATGTTGTGGATGTAGAGGTGGAGAATGAGGGTGACATCATGTCCGGCACACCCACTCCAAGCCCCATTACCAGCATCCCTACCCCTACAGAGGCAGAGAGCATGTATGATCCCTGCCTCCACGACTCGGACCTTGATGAGTCAGACATATGTCTCTTTGAGGAGGAGTGTGCCCTGGACGTGGGCACCACACAAGTGCCATCCACCACCCTGCCTACCACCACCCTGCCTACCACCACCCTGCCTACCACCACCCAGGTCACCAGCACTCCTGCAGCCAACGACTCCTTTGAGGCTCGCCTGTCAAGGGTTGAGGCACAACAGAGTCAATGCTTGAACTGATGCGGCAACAAATATCAGATGGAAATGACTCCACGAGGGCCATTGCCACAGTCATCGCAGCCAACACTGCTGCTGTTGAGGCATCCACAAGTGCCATGAGGAAGTGTCTGGGGGCACTTACGCAGGCCCTGCTTGCAAACCTGCCTCATATGCAGTGCCCACACCTTGGGGCAGGCATGGGACTGACCATCGACACCTCCACTGCCACAACCCCTTCTACCTCGGCCCATTCGAGCCCGTGCGGATGACGCGGAGGCGTGCACAGCGCTTGACCATGGCACCCCCGGATCCCAAAAAACCAAAGAAATAGAGTGGGCAGACAATGACATTTGAAAAATGTACGTTGGTCAAGGGACCAGTGTTTGTTGTACATATGGGGACATTTGGGGGGTTTGTAGGGTGGGTGAAGGAGTTTACTTGGGTATTTTTGGGGTTTGTAGGGTGGGTGAGGGAGTTTACTTGGGTATTTTTGGGGTTTGTAGGGTGGGTGAGGGAGTTTACTGGGGGCTGTGAGGGGATTATGTTCACATTATCACGTGTCTGGAAAATACACCAGTTGTGTGCAAGAAAATCATTGGCTGGACGTACTTCTTTTTGTGCATGTACATTTAATGTGTGATGGTGTACAGTGGGGCACTTCTGACAAAACAAGTGTGCATGTCCACATGCAGCCAGTGGGTCACAGGCACATTACTTTCATGGTCCCTGCATTTCAAAAGTATTTGTCAATTAGTGCTTGGCGTACAGCATGGCCATCCCATGCATCACGTACTGACAGGGGGGCTCCTTCGCCTCCGTCTCCATCCCCTTCATCCTCACCCGGCCCATGCATGTCAATGTCAGGTGGCAGTGGTACATTCCTTTGGATGCACATATTGTGCTGCATGACACAGTCCATGGTGATCTTTGCCACCTTCTCAGGCCTATATAGGAGTGCCCCACCAGACCTGCTTAGGCAGCAGAACCGCACCTTCAACAGGCCAAAGGTCTGCTCATTCACAACACGGGTATGAGTGTGCACACGATTGCACTCCTCTTCATGGCTGTTCTGCGGCTTCCGCACAGGGGTAAGTAGCCACGGCCTCAAGGGATATCCTCCATCACCTGCAAGCAGATACAAATAGGTGTGTGTCACTCTGAACTGCCACCTTCAGGGAGCACAGTCATGGCAGCAGCTATTTGGTGTGGGCATGCACATGTCCCAGTACGTGTACAAAATAGTCACCTATATGCAATGTATACTGTAAAGAGGTGCGGTACACTGGAAGGGGTTCAATAGATGATGCAGGGTGTAATCATGCCTGCTCTGGCAGATGTGCAGTGGTAGGGCAACAATGTTTAGCCTCCAATTCATGATGTGTATTCTTTACTATGCATGGTCACACTAGCCACATTGCCACAGTTGCCATCCTATTCAGTCATGCATTGCTTGCCATCACCATGGTGCCCTGCTTGTGCCACTTACTTGTAGTCATCCATATGCATTATTTGGGATATGTGGCCCAGTAATGTGTCATGTTCCGTTTGGCTAGTTCAGGTGAGGTGTGTTTAGATCTGCATGCATTCTCCAATCACTGGCTATTGCCACCCAGGTGCACTATTCCCCCCCTTTCCCACCCCGGTGAACTACCCCCTCCTTTCCCACCCGGGTACAGTAGCCCCCCCTTTCTGCATCCGCACACATCCGTACCCCACAGCATGGCCATGGGCCTGTTGTGCAACTCACCGAGCAGCCAGGCACGTGGTCCAGCATGCGTGAGAATGGTGGTTGTGAAATGTCATGCAGCTGGCCCACTGTGTGTTGGTAGGTGCCTGTGGCCAGGAAGTGTAGCACAGACACCACCTTAAGTAGAGGGGGGATGGCAGTGCGTATTTCTATGTGGCTGGCAATGTCGTTCTGTATCATGTCCACTATTGTGGTGATGGTGTCACGGTCCAACCGGTAAAGGGTGTGGATCTGCTCAGGGGTTAAGTTGAATGGGCTGGGTCTGGTGCGAGGGATTGTTGGCTGCGCTGGTGATAATTGCTGGGCCTGTCTCACCCTCCTTCTCCTCCTGCGTCTCATCTGTGCTGCCTGTTGTTGCTGCTGTAGTTGTTGTTGCTGTTGCTGTAGGTGTAGCAGTATAGGCATGTCCTCCAGCGCCATGATTGCAAAGGCTAGTGGTAGCATTTTGGTGTAGGACGGGGGGTGGTGTGTAGGTGTGCTCCTTTTGTTCTGGGCCACTCAACATTGCCTACACCTGTGGGGGGGTTGTGGTGTGTGGGTGTGCTCAGTTTATACTGGCACAGCCTTCATTGACTCCAGCTGTGGGGATTGTGTGCACCTGTGGCAGCTGCCTTGTATCCTGCTTGCTGTTTGCGGGTGGTCCGCAATGCCTGTATGGCCGGCATCGTGTAGCCCGTGATTACCAGCTTCGCGATGCCGGTATTTGCATGTATGCGTGGGTTGGAATTACCCTCTATTACCGGCATGTCGGTATTTGCTCTCTGAAGGTGCGCGTGTACGCGCCTATGCCGCTATTACCGGCACCGTTGTTTAGTGTGCCGCTAATACCGGGTTTGCGGGTCGGAATGCGACGGGCCAGTAAACGATGCCGGTATTACCATACCGGCATCGTTTTTGCCTTACCGGCATACCTCGTAATGAGGCCCATAGTCTATTTCCACTGTGATGTTGCCCCTACGCTAACCTTTGGCCAGGAGCACAAGTTGCACGCTCCTGTCTCGCCGCCAATGTGTCTGTCATTTTGGACCATTTTCTAAAAGGGCATTCTGCTGCTCTGTTTTTCTCTTTTCTGGTTCTTTTGGGCGCCAAGTAACATCTGCCACCTCTCTCACCGGTTGCACGCATGCTAATTTAATTAAGTGTCTACTGAATTGAAGTGAATCCTGGATGTGTTGTGCTCTATTGTTTAGTACACATTTATCTATCAATTATCCTTCCTTAGTTTATTAACCAACTAGGTGCTGCAGAAAAATAGTGTCTCAACACTTTGCCTGCAAGTGTCATACACAAAAAACAAAATCAAACAAAAGGCACTATTGTTTCTCTGTGCTTAATTTATCAAAAGTCACTCAAACATTCCATTCGAGTCAAGACACAAACTGTACATGAAAAGTCACATGTAAACCTTTTTATGGAATGTATTCTGTTTCCTTAGTTTCCTTAGTTACAAAGCTAAATGTACACAATTCACCATATCAAAAATAAATACATAAGTCCCTTAAACTGACTCACAATTACTTAACGTGACAATACTGAATTCAACCTAGCTTTGCACACACATGTTTCACTAAGCGGGTTGAGGATATTGATATTGTACTTTCCTCTGTGAGCTTCTTCAGGGATTTGTTTGCTATTGATTCAATAACTATTAGTATCTCCTAATGTATCTGTGCTGAAGTTTAGTACCATAGTCTAAGCATTGGCCCTGTGCTCTTAGCCCTTCCAAGATGGCTGGCCTCATTTAGTGCTGGATGCTTTTCCTTTGGCCTCAGCCTGCTCCTCTAGCATTGGCTGGCCTTGCCTTTTTGATCCAAACTGCTGCACCGGGAGGCGGGACCCCAGCCCAGCCAATCAAATGCCCTCATCGAAGGCCCTGTCTATTCCTGTCAGAGCCTGGCCCCCACTCTCCTACACGTTCAGACAAAAATGCCCCTTTATTCTGAATGTACATTCAACGCTCCTCTGTGCTGTGACTTCCTCCTTCTTGCCATTACGTGTGTATGGCTGTTTTTGGTGGCTACCCTGGCTCCTCTTAACTCACTCGTTCTGCGACTCCAGTCATTCACCTTGCAGATGTTCACTACACTACAGTGAAACATCACTCTTCTTACACTCACCTGCGCTTCATTTTCACTGACACCAACTCTGTACTGCTGTGCTGCATTTCCTGTGTCATTCCTCCTTAGTCTGTGTCTTTAGTGTAAAAATCGTTGTTAGCTGTGCCTCCGTCCAGCACTGAAATTGTCTTTAGTGTAAAAGTATCTGTTAGCTGTGCCTACATCCTGCATTGTAATGGTCTTTGGTGTAAACATCGTTTTTATCTGTGCCTTCATACTGCATTGAAATTGTCTTTAGAGTAAAAATCGTTGTTGGCTGTGCCTCCATCCAGCACTGAAAATGTCTATAGTGTAAAAAGCGTTGTTAGCTGTGCCTCTGTCTTGCATTGTAATTGTCTTTAGTGTAAACGTTGTTATCTGTGCCATCGTCCTACATTGTTTTGTTTTTTAATCTTATTACCCACTTGGCCCACTGTGCCAAGTGGATCAGGTTCAGAACTGTACATTGCAGCACAGTCACCTACACCTCACCTCTCGCTCTCTTTCTGCCTCTCACTTCCTTCCTCGTTGACATATGTCACTTTCCATCTCCCCAATCTTCTCCAGCTGCTACAGCATCACCTATCCTCCCTATCTCATTAAATCTGATGAAAAAACACAAAAAAGACCTCCTCGCTCCAAACCCAGGCCTCCCAATTGTAGACAGTGCATCCGAAAGAGAACTCTTCACTGACATCCTCTTCTCTGTCTCTTCTCCTGACCTATGGACCTCTCACCTCACTGCCACTCTCATACCTTACTCTTCCACATCAATTAATGGTGGCACCAAGTGGGTAGTCCTCCTTGCAGGCTTCTTCTCATATCGCTGCTGCATCAATGTCTACTACAAGGGCACAGTCCTAGTTCAAGGCCCTCAGGCCAACCTCGTTCTCTTTGACCGGATCCTGCCTTCTCTCATCAATTTCGTTCCTTCCATCTGCTCGGCATCTCCAGACGGATGCCCCATGTCCCGTCACTCTGCCTCAAAAAACCTTCAAAGTTAGCGATCATCTCCACCTGGCTACTCTCAATGCACACTCAGCCATCAAACACTCTGCTGACATCTGCCTTCTCCTTGAAGACACTGACCTGGACATACTTTCACTCACTGGAACTTGGTTCAATGCCAGTTCAGTTACTTCCTTTGACTCACTCCTCGCTGACGGTTTTAAGATCACCTCAAAGCCACAACCCCACTGTGCTGGTGGTGGGGTTGCCTTAATCTTCCCAGAATGGAATCCTTCTACCATCCTACCCACTCAGCACTATTCATCCTTTGAGAACCTAGTTTGCAAACTGGTCATCTCACCTTCCTCCATCTTGACCATTGCTACCATCTACTGGCCCCCTGGCACTTCTTCTCTGGTTCTGTCTGAGTGTTCAGACTTCTGTTCCTCCCTACTCTCCTCAAACTCCAACCTGCTAATACTAGGTGACTTCAACATCCACCTTGACACCACTTGCACAGCAACCACCCTCTTCACTGACCTCTACTCCTGCCTGTCCATCTCTATTCTTCCCTCTGGCCCTACCCATTCTGCCGGGCACACACCAGAAACCATCATCCACTCCAACCTCACTCTCTCTACTCTCCTGGTCACCCCTCTCTCCTGGTCTGACCACTCTCTCCTCACCTCACACTTTGGTCCCTGTGGCCCTTTGACAACTCCTCCTAAAGCTCTGCCAACCTTATTCTCGAACATCCATCCGATGAAAGGAGTGTCAGCTGCCACCTTCTCTTCCACCTTCATTCCCCCTTGTCCACCCAACAGAGACGCTACCACTGATTCTGCCCTCAGCAACCTCTATCTGTCCATCACCAACACCCTTGACTACCTTGCCGCAGACATGAGGATCCACCTGAAACCTGCCTCCAAGCGTAACACCTGGTATGACTCCGATTTTGCAGACCAAAAACCTAAGTGCGGGCTGCTGAACGGAAGTGGCTTATTTCAGGTTCACCCTACGACAAACTGGCATGCTGCCTGATCCAGAGACACTACAGACTCTCCATCCGTGACACAACAATAGCCCACATTTAGACACGAGTGTCCAATGCATCCAAAAACACAGCTGAACTCTTAAATCTGCAAGGAACTTGCCAACCCATCCGCAACATCTGCTGCCCCTACTTCTTCTTCCCAGGCCTTCTGCAATTCATGTCATGATCTCTGCTTCCAAAAGGTCAGGGTTTTCCCAACTCCCTTGGAAGCAGATCCATAACCCAGGTTCCGAGTGCCGACCAGTCCCAATTGGGACCTTTTGGACCCAGTCCTGGCGCCAGTGGCACCAGGCTCATAAATATGCCCAGTCCCAGCGCTGGAAGTGCCGGGCTCATAATGCTTGGGTGGACTTACCTGCAGCAGACCATGCTGCTTACTTGCCTGCCAGTTGAGCCTCTGATCCTCTTCTGTTTGGAACTACTTTTCCTGTTGGGTGGGGCTGGAGCCACTCCCTAGATTTAGAACACTGGAACTCTTCTGGAAGGCAGGAACTCTTTTCTTACCAGGAACTCTTTTCTTACTTAGGCGTGGCTGTGGAAGGAGACACCTAAGCACTACAGGAGGCTATTTAAACCACACCCGGTGGATGAATCTTGCTTTGCGTTATTCTGCACCCTCTGCAGCAGGACGCTCATCGTGTCTTCTGCATCCAGTCCTGGGCCTAAGGAAAAAGGCTTACCATCCTGAATCCAGTCTTCAGCAATACCTATAAAGACAAGAAAGAACAGGTTAGCATTCCGGCATCTGAAAGGCAAAGGCTTACCTACTCTTCGTGCGCTCCGGAGGTCTTCACACTGCATTCCGGCATCTGAAAGGCAAAGGCTTACCTACTCTTCGTGCGCTCCGGAGGTCTTCATACTGCATTCCGGCATCTGAAAGACAAAAGCTTACCAACTCTTCGCACGCTCCGGAGGCCTTCGGCGCTGCATCCGCATCTGAAAGACAAAACAAGGTGCGTTTAAAGACATTGGGGAACTTTAATACTCACGTGCCATTACTCCTTTCCGCATCTAATCCAGTGGGTATTCCGGCACCCTGCAGCCGCTCCGAACTCGTACCTGCAAAATAAAAAGACAGTTAGAGCGCATCGTGAAGCAGGCAACAAGCGCTTACTCACGTGCTTCCAGGCGCTTCTATTCATCACACGGGCTCCATCTTCAACTCACTTCAGCCCGTCATCCGCCATCGCCGGAACCCTGCAAAACAAGAGACATCATTACTAAAGACTTTAAAAAGACATTTGAATGACTCGAAACTTACCGTTCGTGCAGTAAACGACGGACAGCAGTCCTCTGAAGTCAAGAGGCCTGCGCTACCTATCCAGTGAAGAAACTGGCTACAGCACCCTGCCCCGAGGCAGATGGAGAGCTCGGCATTCACTTACCTAAGGTGAGAGCGTTAACCTTTGGGGGTCTACAGGAGAGGAGAAGAGGAAAGAGATAGGGACACCCCAATAACCCCAGTTCATTAACCCCATATTTTCTATCTGCAGACATCTTACTCTACACGTCAGGCATACAGTGCACAGAGGTCCAGCCCAAAGAGCCAACCGGGTGCTACACATCACCTTTGAAGATACGGTAGTCGCCCAGTCAAGACCGGCGCCTCTGCGAGAATCAGGTGAGCGTTACAATTCACTTCCAAAACCCAGGACATACGGAACAGCCTTGTCATGCACTCTTCCAACCCATCCCTTCCCCCACCCCTACCCCCTACTACTCACCCTCCTCCTTCCTCTTTCACTACTGTCTCCCCTGAAGAAGTCCACAGAGTTGTCAACTCCATGAAGGTCTCCTCCAAACAGGTTGCCCCATGCTCCTCCAGAAACATCAAGGAAAATATTGCCTCTCTCGCCCCTGCCCTTGCTGATCTCTGCAATCACTCCTTTGCTACTGGTTCATTTCAGTCTTCCCTCAAGCACTCGCTTGTGCGCCCCCTCCGTAAAACGCCCTCTGCAGGTCCTTCCTGCCCAGCCAACTACCCCCCATTTCCATCACCACCTTCTTGGGAAAACTGCCTGAGAAGCTGGCCCTCCCCCAACTCAAATCTCATACCGAACTTGTTAGCAGCCTACATGACCACAAGTTTGGATTCCGAGCATCCAGAGGCATCCAGAGGCACGGAAACTGCTCTTCTGGACACCCGTGAAGAACTGCTCACATCTCTTGACTCCAACTCTCCTGCTGTCCTCATCCGTATTGATCTATCTTCTGCATTTGACACAGTGAACCATTACATCCTCATAAAAAGGCTCCATGACACCCTTGGCATCTCGGAGCGGGCACTGGACTGGCTTACTTTCTTCCTAACTGATCGTTCCTCCAAAACCAATCTCGGTCTTTTCACCTCCCCTACTTCTTCCTCCACCTGTGGTGTCCCCAAGGGCTCCATTTTTTCGCGCTGTCTCTTTAACGTATACCTTACTCTGCTGGCACAACTCATTTCCTCCTTCTCCCCCAACTTCCCTTGCTGACGATACACAAGTTTTTGTCAAACTTCCCATGACGCCTTTGCACCTTCCTTCATCCCTGAATGCCTCTCTGCCATTGAGGCCTAGTGCACTGCTAATGATCTCTGCCTCAATACTAGCAAAACTGAGATTCTCCTTATTGGGTCCCCTGCACCCTACTTCTTCGCTGCAGTCTGGCCTTCCTCAATGCCCCCCTCCACCCTCTCCTCTGAAGCCAGAAACCTCAGAGTCATCTTCGACTCTTCCCTTTCCTTCATCCCTCATATTCAGGACATTGTCAAGAAGTCCCACTTTCAGCTCTTCCTACTCAAAGGAACTCTACCCTTCCTCACCTTCCCCCAGAGACTCAATGTTACCCGTGCTCTGGTTCTCTCCAGGCTAGACTGCTGCAATATCTCCTCCTTAACCTTCCTTTGTCCACCCTGCAACCCCTCCAGTTAACCCAGAATAGGGCAGCGAGACCTATCCTTGGCCTCAAGCCCAGGAACCGCATCTCTCCTGCCCTACAAGGCCTTGACTGGCTACGGTTCTCAGCATAGATTAAATTCAAATCCCCGTGTATCATCCACAAGGCTATCTGGGGCTGGGGATGACTCTATCTTCAATGCTTCCTGACCAAATACCCCCCTTCTAGACTCCTCCGTTCTTCTGACACCAACTCCCTGCGTGTTAAGCAGTTTGCTAAACAAAGAGCTGGTGGTTGATCATTTTCCTCGGCTGGCTCTCTCTTGTGGAATAACCTCCTCCTCCCTCTGCATCTTGAGCAGAACCCCCTTAAATTCAGAAAAGGCATCACAACCTTTCTCTTTACCTCTTCTTTCTCCTCCTCTCTTCCATGCTAATCATACAGCAGCGAGCGTGACTGCTGTGCAGGGCCCATATGTGTTCTCAAGGCCCTAACACCCCCACATCTCTCATCCAAGCTGTTGTGTTTTCTGCTGCACTTTCTCGGGCTCAGCTCACCCATGGGTGGTTGCACTTACTCTCCTCTTAACACTTACCCTGAGCACTTCGCTATGAGCCCCACAGCACCTATCACTCCCCCCTCCCCTCTGCACTTGCACGTTCTGAATACTCACAACGGCATTGTAGGTTCGTCTCCCCTCCCTTTCATTCTCATTATTTGTTTGTACTTTTAATTCAATTATTTATCTTTGTTGTAATTCACTCTTTCTACCTTCCTCTGCACCCACCCTTTGAAACAGTTTTGCTAATTGTATAAGCGCCTAACAAGTGACCAATGTATAAAATAAAATATGTGTTAGTTTAGTATTGGTCTCAGGAGGATAGCTCAGGGGCAACCTGCTCGCCTTGGAAGCAAGACAACACAGAACAACACAGGTTACACTTAGATACCACTGGGTATTAAGCGCGTTATAAATAACCTATCATATCACTGTCCTGACTGTATGATTTGTTTGTTCGCTTTTAAAGTGTATTTATTGTTGTCTTCAAGGGTGAGGATTTCTTAATCTCAGTTGTGTACCCTATTCCAACGATTTACCTGTTTTAAAGCCACTCTTTCCATTTCTTTGAGAGAGTCCATATCAGCGGCATGCTAAACACATGGCTTCCTGGTGTCCTATTTGCACCATGCAAGCATCCATCCTGCACAGATGCCTTTGCCCAGCTCCAGCCACAGGAATCACCCACATAGTTGGGGTAATGTATATATTTGGAGGGCTGCAAATGAGGCTCACCCGTTACCACCTGTTACATTGTGTCATTGACCGGAACGCGGAAGAGAGAAATCGCGTGGGGCTCTTTCACCTGTTACAAAGGAGTGTGGAAGCCCCTCTACTGAGAATGAACACGGGTCAAATACCCTTATTCTTTGGGATTTCTTCCACTCAGCCCCGTGTGTTTTGGGACATTTCTGCTCTTCGAAGATTGCCTCACCAATTGACCTCGTTGAATGTATAGGTGTTTAGGACATTTCTGGCATACAGAGACAAGCCACACATCTGTATGTTATCAGCCACGCGACCAAAGACTAGGTTTTCTCTTAATACGCAGTGCACCTCAAAAGCGTCAAGAAGGACGTTTTTTTGACATTACAGGAAGGTTGTCCTACAAAACACTTGAAATATTGAAATGTGATGTGTACAATGGTCAACCGCAGCAGCATTTACGGCTATAGAACTGGCTTGCTTTTTTGCATTTATATTGTAATGTCAATGCCTTTTTTATGAGTGATACCACACTTGTAATGTTATTGTCTCTTTTATGAGTGATTTGAACTCATCTGTGTTTTGTTTTTTGCTTTCACTATATTTATTTCCATTTCCTTGATTTGTTAATACACCTGCCCTACTAAATGGAGGATGGAGGAAAACACTTTACGGAATCAAAACCGCTCATGATTTATTTTGGCTAAATAAAAAAGCTAATTTTGAATATATATGTTCAGTTGCTCCCTTCTCAATTGACATCAGAGAGCAAAATTATATAGCTCTTTTTGGATATCAGGCATGTTCAAAGTTGAACTCTTTGCAGTAAATATGCATGCAAAGTAATATAATCCTGTGTGGTAGGACGCCACCCCTTTGTTTCAATAACTTACAGCTCTCAAGTCCTCCCACAACCCCAGAGCAGTCCCTCTTGTTACCTTACCTTGCCGACAGATTGGCAGAATTCCTCGAGCAGACGGCCGTCTTCACGCAGCCATCTGCCACACTAATTCAACACACTCGACCAGAACCTAATTTCAGGCATGCGCACAACAACCGCGGGCGCAACCACCATTGAAATGTTGTGGGGGGACTCGGGGTCAGATTGGGTACATTTTGCCATGACGTAGGGGAGGGGGCTATTCAGCAGAAGCACTACACAAAAGCGTTACGCATTTACACCACTGTGTTTGCTGTGACGTGATGTTTGCAGCAAATGTGTGTTGCTTTGAATTGTAGCACAGTAGCCAACTGGAGCATGCACATCCAGCAGCGGGGAAAGCAAATGACCATGCCTGAAGCAATGTTGTGTTTGCAATGGCATAATGGGCCATAGACTACTGTGTGCATTTTGAAATAAAGAATGTTTTTTTTGTCTATAATATACATATTGATCTTTACAAAATATATTTACACATAGGTAAATTACTGTTCATAAACCACAATAGAAGTGGTAGGATTCTTTTTCCTTTGACACTTACTGGAGCTAAATATTGAAAAAAAAATTAAAATCTTTATAATATACTTCATTGCTGTGAGATTTTGAACGTAATGATGCTGCAATTACACATTCACAATAGAAGAATGCTTATTTACAACTACATGTAATCGTGACGCACCTGCTAAAAGTACTGTCGAAACCTCACCAAGTGCGTCAGGATCAGAGTTCAGTTGAAATGCTGCGGCTCTTTGCTGACTATTCAGGCAATCCATCGTTTCATGAAGAATCAGTAACTTGCTCATGCTTATTGCAGCGCCTTGAGAGGGAGAAGGGAGAGCCGTGCAAGACAGGTGGCAGGAGAGCTAGAGAGCGAAACAACAGCCAGGCCCTGGGAGGTCATTGGATGAGTTAAACTAGTCAGAGAAAGGGACTGTGAAGGCCAACAGAACTAATCTGTGAGGTCCAGGGATCTCTAAATTTAGGCTTCAGGTTAGAGGCAAATTCTCAACCCATAAGATGAATTGGTAATTTCTCAACTAATTGGCAATGAGTTAGATGGATATGCAATGAGTTAGCTGGATATGCAATGAGTTAGATGGATATGCATGAATGGTGGCTCTTTCTCTAGTACTGCAGGAGGGTTGGTGACCTGAGCATATTATGCTGGACCACTTGAGTCTCTAAGCCTGTGGTCTTGTAGAGCGCACGGCTACTCCTTCCTTGAGTTGTAGTTCACCAGCCCTTTATTAATAGGGCGCTGCAGGAGGAATGTCTGTTGTGTCAAGGTGAGAGGTCTCTGTGACTGCTAAATTAAGAGCATCTGCAGCTTGGAGCACAGTACTCCGGTCTCAGCATAAACTACACCTCCCACCATTCCTCACTGCAGGGTGCCCCAGCTGGTCAGGTCCAGGCCCCTCATCTCAAAGGTTGCATTAGGCTGGGTGGGGCCGTTAATGCTCTCATTCCACCCTTATATCAAGGGCTCAACCCAATGTTTGTCACAACAAGGCTCTTAGAAGTAGCAACATCCATCATTCAGCATAACACTATGCTGCCACTTGTATTCTCTTTCTCCCTCCCTCCTACAGTCATCCAATAAAGTCCCAAAACACTGACATGGCACTGTTAAAATCGTATAACACGGATAGTACTTTTGTTATTTTTATTTATTGGGTATTTATAATGCTCCTATACAAAAAATAGGGTTTAAAGGTGCCACAAGAAAAAAAGAGGGGTAGGGGAGACAGGGATGAAGAATAACAAAAAACAAAAAACGATCCTACCAGGCCCTGTGTCATTCAGATCGTGCCAGTGCAGTAACAAGAAGTGCAGGGAAGTGGGGGGGAAGCGGGGGAGTCAGGGGGGTGGAGCAGGTCAGTGTGGAATGTGTTAATGCTACTATGGGAAAGGAAGAGTGGGGAGCATGCAATTGCTGGGTGGGAGTAGTGAGGGGAGAAGAGAGTCCACGGGCTAGGCGAGTGGTACGGAGAGGCCATGCGGACAAGTGCCAGAGGAAAGCAGGGAGTGCAGGGAATGAGGATCAACATACTAAGTGCAAGGACAGGGCTCAGTACAGGAGGAGGGAGCCCGGTAGGGCAAGTGCAGGTTGGGGGGCAGGGGCAGGGGAGAAAAAAGTGCTGGGGTAGACTGGGCGAGGAGGGCCTGGTGCCAGACCTAGAAGGAACCAGGCAGCCAGTCAAAATGCAGCAGAGGGGAAACATTAGCAGGGGAGGGGGAGAGGTAAGGAAGAAGCGAAGAGGACGATCTTGAGAAGCTTCTGGAACTTAAGGAGATCTGGATCAAGCCTGAGAGGGGCAGCAAGGCCATTCCAGAGGGAGGCTCCTGCCGAAAAGAGGGATCTACACCCCACTCTCTGCTTGGAAAAGTGTCTGATCTGCAGAGAGTTGGAACTAGAAGACAGAAGGGCTCTAGCAGGGAGGTATTTAGGGACAGCGAGTTGGAGGTAGCAGGTTCTCAAGCCCCAGAACGCCTTGTGCATGATGCAGAGGGTCTTGACCTTGATCCTTGCATCAACCGGGAGCCAGTGGAGAGATTTAAGTGCTGGTGAGATGCAGTCCCCGGGCTTGAGGCCAATGATAAGTCTCACAGTCCTATTCTGGATTGGTTGAAGGGGGCGAAGGGAGGATTTAGGCAGATTGAAGAAGAGGCTGTTGCACTAGTCCAGCCTAGAGAGGACCACAGCTCCAGAGCCAATGAGTTTCTGGGGGAAGGTGAGGAAAGGGAGAATGCCTCTGAGGCGATTCTGCTGAAAGAGGGCCCTCTTGGCAAGGTTTGTGATATGAGGAGAGAAGGAGGGAGAGGAGTTGAAAATGACACCAAGGTTTTATGACTCACATGAGGGGGGAGGGGAGGGGGCGCATGGAGGGAAGACAGACACCAGGAGGGAAGGAGGGAGCAGGGGTCCCAATGAGAAGGATCTTAATCTTACTGGCATTAAGGAGATCGTTAGCAGCACACCATGCCTGAATAGTCAGACCATTAAGAGAGAGGAGAGAGAACAAATGGGCTAGAGGGGCAAGGTAGATGTTGAAGCACCACAGCGAGAGGATAGAGCCCTGAGGGACGCCGCAGGTGGAGATTGTGATGGCTAGAGAAAAGGGCCCAGTTTAACATGGGAAGGTTGGTCAGAGAGGAAGGAGGTCAACTAGTCCTTTGCCAGGCCCTTGATCACAAGAGTATCACAGAGCCGATTTATAAGGGTGGCATGATTGACTATATCAAAGGCAGAAGAAAGGTCAAGAATGATGAGAACAGAAGAAGAGTTGTAATCGAGATTTCAGAGCAAGTCTACACGGGTGTTATGGAGTTCAGTTTGCGTGCATCTGGCTGCTCTGAAGCCAGACTGGTGGTCATGGAGACAACCAACTGATTCAGTATAGTGGATCAGTTGGGAGATGACCAGCTTCTCCAAGAGTTATCCCAGGAAGGCGGTGATGGGGATAGAACAGTAGGTAGCTCCTCCGGGCAGGAGGGGTCAGCAGAAGGCTTTTTGAGGAGAGGGTGCACAAGGGAGTATTTGAGGAGTGACCGGAAGGAGCCAGTGGCAAAGGAGTGATTGCAGTAATCAGTCAAGGCTGGGGCATGGTATGAAATGTTGAACCTTGATAGCTCTGGGGGAGTAGGGGAGCAGTTGATGAGAGGAGACTTTCATAGAGAGGACTTGTCTAGAGATCTCATCCAGTGGAATGGGCGAGAAAGAGGAGAGTAGGAGGTAAAGGGAGAGGGGGGGTCAAGGGAGGCCTGAGAGTGGGTGAGGGAGAAGGGAGGGGAGTAGAGGAGATTGAGGACAGGATGTCCTGAGTTTTGTTTATGAAGTGACAGGCCAGTGCCTCGTTTGGAGGAGGCTCTTGATGCTGCAGTTCCACAGCAACGACAAAGCACCATATCAACGGTGGACGCTCACAGTGTTAAGAGTAATATTGCACTGACAATGTACTGGAGAAAGCTTACAATGATAGGTTTCTGTGGTACTGACTGGGCTTGCAGATTGCACATCAATTGCTATCCTTGCAGGCTGTGCATGGGACTGGTACTAGCATAGTTGTGTTGGACAGCACAACTTTTACAGAGGTCAAGTGATATAGTGACATCATTTTAAAATGTTTTTATTTAAAGTGCGTTTTGGTTGACTTGCAACCTTTTCGCACTAACATATACATATACAAATTACACTTGAACTTGTAATAACGTATACATTAAAAAATGCGTTTCATGGCATTAACATCATAAAAATACCAGTTATAAAATCAATGTTATATTCCATCATCATTACTTATCATGATTCTTTGACACACTTCTTCCCAAAAATACATTGCCGCTGTTGACAATAATGAGGAATCAGCTTCAAACAAATCAGAGGCAGGGTTATGGTACTTATCGTAAGCCCGTTCATAGATGCTCTCCAGCATTTCTCATGGAGTTAGCACGTGTCTAGCTGACTCAATAACTTTTCCACACTGTCTACACAACCTGTTGTGGTGTGGAATGCCGCTCCATGACCCCGTGTTTTCAAGCACCTTTATTCACTGGAGCCTAATTGTGAGGATAAACCTAATCATAGCAGGGTAGCGTCTTTTTATTAGGTAAGGCTTGGGGCAGCCTATGACAAAGGATTGTCTAGCGTATTCGTAGAACCTTTTCAGGGAGCTGATGTGTGTCCGGGCCTGTTAGGCAGAAACCTGTGCAGTTCCCTTAGGGAGCACTGCAAAAGGCTTAAGACTACAGGTGTTGGCAGTAAACCCAATTGGTAGCAGTCTGTACCACCCAGATTTACCTGGTAGCTGTGGCTGAGCAGCCAGACTTCTCGCAAGAAGAGTTAGACAGTATATAGAGTATACAAGACAGGTATCAAAACACAGTAGCACAAGCAAACACTGACCAAACCTTGGGTATAAAAGTCTATAATTATTTATTTAAAAACACACTTTGTAAAATACACTAACACTAATATGGCAAGCAAGTTCAAACACAGTCACTATTAATATATATACATCACTGATTACTTATTGAACAAGTCTTAGTTAAAACACCACTTAATTTCAGACAGAGGTGAGCGCTTAACCTAAGATGGCACTCCAATAAGTTAATTAAAAAGGGAGGGAAAAGGCAGAATTAGGAACATACACAATACCAACACTTTAGGAGAACCAGAGCAAGTCAGAAAAGGCAGAATCTACTGAGGAGCAAGAAAGTCATAGGCCAGGCCCACTCTTGAAGAGAGCAAGGCGGAATGTGTCCAAGATCACACAGCTGAATAGTACTTTTAAAGAGTTGTTGCAAAGAGTTCAAAAAGGGTTGGCTCAACTCAGGAAAAGTTAGTTAGTTAGTAGATCCCAAGTCACCCCAGGATAGAAAGTCAAGGATTTATGGGACACCTTGAACAGTCTGTTGCAAGGGAGACCAGGCGGGACTCAGTACCTGAAATGGTGAGAAAGCTCCAGCGGGGGCAGTTGTTCCTGGCGGCGGGTGCAAGTGATGCTTCATCCAGGGGAAGAGGAGATCTCGACGTGGAGGAAAGCTGGAGGTCGTTGCACTTCCAGGGAAGAATCCATCCGCGGAGTTTCCCGGTAAAAAGGTACTACCCTTTTATTCGCGGTAGTGGTGAAGCGTGGCTATCCGGCCGCCGGGGTGCTTGGCACGGGCGATTCGACCATGAGACGATCCAGGAAGGCAAAAAGAGGGCAAACTGGTTATCCCCACCAGCTCAGAGGAAGAAGACTCTCCGGGATGAAGATCTTCTCTGTCGTTGGGAAGTGGTGAGACGGTTCAGCAGGGCTCCACCGGTGGTGTCGTCGTTGCAGGTCGGCTCAGCTTCTCCCTCTTCGGATTCTTTGGTCCTGTGGCGACTTCTGAAGTTCCAGTCCCCAAAGCCCTGCTTTTATGCAGAAAACCCCCATTCATCAGTCCTAGCTGTCACTCAAACATGCTAAGTGGTGACCCGGGCGGCTCACCACTGGGCCAATCACACAAGAGTGCGACTTGAGTTGCTGAGGCAACTCAGTCCAGGGTGCCTAAACCCCCCTCCCACACATCCTGTAGACCCAGACAGAGTGGCACCACTTTTGGAGGCTTCTGTGGAGAAGCCCGCCAAAAAGTGGAACAAAGGGCTCGACTTGGGTTGGAGTTACAGAGGCGAACACAAACACCATTTTAAAACCGAGTCCTGGCAAAAAGACCCAACCGGGGAATAAATATTAAATAAATAACTCAGCGGTATCTTTAATAATGCACCAAAAAGTGGTGCGTTTAAAATGAATAGGAAAATCCCATAGGAAATATTCCGGTGGAATATTTCGCGGGGTAACCACTGCCACCAGCCAGAAACTTGACGAGGGGGGACTGCACAGTGCCCCCTCAAAAAACAGACCCAGGGGCAATCAAATTACCCCTACCAGTACTTCCACAATATGATGGTTTGTACTGGTTCTGTTCCCAATTTAAGACTAGTAAAGTCAATGGTGACTTTACATGCCATGGGAGATAGTAGTCAGTCCCAGGGTATGGAGTCTATGTTTGGGGGTCATTATGACACCCCTGTGTTACTGCACTGAGGGTGCTGTGTAACACATTTACCAAAAATACATGAAACCCTATGGAGTAAAGGACCCCATAGCCCATTAAACACATTACAAAGTCAAAGGATATCTCAAATCATGTCTAAGAGTGGGAGAAAAAGAGTCTCACTCTTAGCAGGAGAAAAAAATAAACCCCAAAAATCCAGCAAAGCTGCTGGGGGACTCACTAGGTTTGGGAAATTAGCCTTAACAGAGAATTCTCCCTAACAGGGCCGGCTCTGTATCATGGGCCCTAGCTTTTGCAGGGATCTTTGCTAGATTGAATCCCAACCATGTATCAGGGATTTGAGTGACACCGATGTCAACCAAGTAATTTGTCACTCTGGAATCCAAATCGCTAAACCACTTACTCGACTCATATCTGCAAGCATGTTGGAGCGTGAGCGAGAGTAAGCTATCTGGGCCTGCCATAGCATTTCTAATAGTGACCTAATTGTACATGGGGCTGGGTGTGTTAATTGAGTGTTGCTGAATCGGTCGGTGTCTTACAGAAGCGCAACTGTGTTGACACTGGATGCATCATACGACTGTAAATCACAACTCTTGCGAATCATAGCAATGCTTCGAGCAAGGTGTGTGTGTGTGTTGTTTTTTTTTTGCAGGAGTACAGCTGCAGTAAAACGTTACTGAGCAGGTTCCAAAACAAGAAATACATCTCATTTCACAGAAGATAGATATCCAAAAAAGCTTAAAGCAGAGCTGCAAATACTTAAATTCTCACAGGCCCACATATGAAATAGCTCATTGCTAGCAACCCTATGAACCTGACATATGCATGCACGTAAACTCACATACCCAGGTCTGACCGACTAATCTGGCCGCCATAGTTCGACCAGATATCCTCAAATTTCTTTTCTAAGCTCCTCTGACAAGCAATCACCCTCTCTATTGAGTATGTTGTGGATAAACTCACTAGTCACTCTGAAATTCTGAGTTGGGTACTCAGGGCACATTCACTTACTTAATATTATTTACATGGCCAGATTAGTGGCCCTTCTGATTCATACCAGGTTACTGCAGGAAACCTCCTCCAGACCATCAACAGCCACTAGGACAGTGATTTTCAAACACCTTTTTATACGGCCGCCCTGAGTAAAAATATACGGGGTAATTCATGGATTAAATGTGCGCCGAAAAGGGGAGCGCAAGCGTGAAAATCGCAGCGCACGTGTGCCAAAGCCGTTGATCGATTCATGGAATGCGCTGTGCCAGTAAAAGCTGGGATGTGCGCCAAATCCGTGGGTGGCGCACGCGGGCACACACGTCACTAAACGGCATGCACTACACGCACAGGGAAAGCGCACATAGTGTAGCGCACACAAGAAAAGTGGGCGTAACACGGGGTGTAACACGCGGAATGGGGAACAACGTGTGAAAATGTGGCCGTTATGGGGGAAGTAAAGGAGGTAAATGCTCGCAATGCCCACACGCGTGCTAACAACACGTATTCATGGAATCGAACAGGGGAAAGGCGTGCGCCAAAAAAGACGCGCTAATCCGGAAACAAGTACACCAGCAGGAAGCAGGCGTAAGCGGCCCCGCACAGCATAAAAGTGCATGCAAACAACAAACAAGCTCAGACGCTACGATGAATATACCGTTCCTCGCAGCAGTGGTTGTGGGACACCGCAGGAGGAGGATAGCAAGGCCCCACATTTTTTTACCCAGGACCAGCCTTTTTGGGATGACTGATGACCAGGTGTATGGGAGGTACAGGTTTCCACCACACATAATCCTTGACCTGGTGAGGGAGTGGGAGGATGACCTCACATCACCCACCCTGTGCTCGCAAGCACTGAGCCCCTTGGAAAAGGTGCTCAATGTACTGCACTTCTTGGCTACTGGTTCATTTCAGCAGACAAGTGCCATAGTGGGGGATGTGTCACAGGCCATGCAGTCACGCTGCCTACACCAGGCGTTGGCCATCATGACTGCATGCCCCTCAGTCCGCAGGCACATATACATGCCCAGAACACTTGCAGAAAGGCAGGCTGTTGTCCAGCAATTTTACGGGGTGGCACACTTCTCCAAAGTCGTAGGTGCCATTGATTGCACTCATGCAGCTCTACGTCCTCCCAGGGCCACTGAGCATATCTATCGGAACCGCAAGCACTGGCATTCCATCAACGTGCAGGTTGTATGTGATGCCAAGGGAATCATCACCTCAGTATATGCCAACTATCCAGGGTCCAGCCATGATAGTTTCATATTCAGAATGTCACCCCTAAACCGGGACCTGGAAGCTGGCCGGCATGGCGACACATGGCTAATTGGTGAGTATAAATGCCTCTGCACATGCAGGCATGTCACAAACTGAGAAATGGGAAAACCCCACTAATGACAACCATTATCACCTCCCCAGGGGACAGTGCCTACCCTCTGAGTACCCACATGATGATGCCAATTCGGAACCCCACCACACCACCCGAGGTAAGATACAAAACACCCCATATTGCAATCCGGGGCATAGTGGAGCGCACATTCGGAGTGCTCAAGTCACGCTTTCGCTCTCTTGACCGCTCTGGTGGCCAGCTGCTATATGTGCCCCCAGTAGTGTGCAGGATCATAGTGGCAGCATGTGTCCTGCACAACATTGCAACCCGGTGGGGCGTGCCAGTGGACATGGTGGTGCCCCCACATCCCCAACCACATGCACGGCCGCTGTGCATAGGAGGTGCAAGGGCACGTGGTGAGGCAGCCCGGAGCCAGTTTGTGGCAAATTACTTCACCTAAAATCCCACCCCTGCGGAGTGCACACAGGCCTGGCACATACAAGCTCACAATCAATTATGATGACAAAAGGGACAGTCAACTGTCACAACCATACCAGCCCGAGATTGTTCACCTGGAAGTGCTACATTGTGTGCATCCCTAGCTATTCAAAGACACCCAATGCTGTGTCACAAAAAGGCACAAATGTATGCAGCATGAAGGACTACCCCCTTGCAAAATACCACATCAAAATAGTGGCATGTCACCCAACACCTCCCCAACACACCATGGCATGGCATGCAATGTGAAAGCAACCAAATGAATGCACAACACATGACACAAGTGTCACAAAGTGCACTGTCCCAAATGGAAACAGGCCACAGACAATTTGCTCTCAATAATGAATAAAAAAACAACACCGATGAAGAAATACTTACCAGCAAGAGAAACATCAGTACATGATCAAACAGTGGCAATATATTACAATAAAAAATAAAAGTAGTGCAAGTGTCACAACCTGACTAAGGCAGCACATCGACCCCTTCAGGGAAGTCATTTAGGGGTCACCAGAGGTCGCAACTGAGACCTCTGAGGTCTCCCTTGTGACCTCTGTGGTCACCCTTGCGACCTCTAGAAAAAAAAGAAAAAAAAAAAACGAAACGTTTTTTTAAATTTTTTTTTATTTTGTAATACAAGCTCATGGGCTGTGGCCAGCACCATGTGGCTCTTTAGTTCTGGAGTGGCTGGCTTTCTTGTTAATGCCCCTTAGCCCCTTAAAAAAAAGAAGAAAAGGAGTGACACAAGTCTAACACTTTCAGCACTGACCCTAAATAAGAAAGATTAGGCATACCAAATAATGTGTCTTTCTGGAATTTTATACAATAATTGCTAGACTCATTAAAGGTTTATTTCAGGCACACTTCAGGGGGTGAGTCACTGATTTAGTCTGTTCTTAAACGCCTCAACTCAGCCTTTCATCCTTCTGAGGTCGATAAATGAGTACCGACACAGGTTGGGTGATATTGGGTGTATATTTTTTCTATATAAAGCGCTTAAGCGATATCGTAACCATATTTTTTGTAGTGTACAATGCTATGTGATAGCACTTCCTGTTTTGTCAGCGGGTGAAAGGACGCGTTCCATCGCATCCCGCCATATCACTTCGGGTGGGGTCAAATGACACCACTTCCTGTGATGTCACCAGGGGTCAAGGGTCGTGTGATGTCACTTCCGCTACCCCTGGCATTTTGGTGAAATGACGTCCCTGGACCTCTTCCAACTGCAGATTGTTGCTGGAAGGCAAATGTATCAGTGAACTGCATACAACCTGAACTGCATCTGCAAAGTAGATGGGCTTGTTAAGACATGAAGAAGGTACATGTATATAAGGAAAAAGTCATGGATGTAAAACCATACATAAATCCACCATGCAGTGGATATTTCTACAACAATACCCACTAGGGATGTATACACAGTTTTGACTACAGACTGTCCACACAACTTATGGGAGTCCAATGTCACTGTGTAAGTTACTGTCACTTGGTCACACCCTTTGCAAGCCCATGGAAAGGGGAAGTAGGAGGAGTGTGTGTGTCAGGAACACAAGCATCTAACCCAAAGACAGGACAAGCCTGCATGTGCCCACCTGGAATACACAGTGGATGCCTACGGGATCCACACAAAGCAACGCACTGTAAAAAAAAATATTTAAAAAAAAGAAAAAATCAAAAATGGCCATGTGTGGACCAGGGGGGGAGGCCACCCAGGAGGGACGAGGTACAGGGTGCACCCCAACACCCTCACGCGTGGATCTTGAGAAAAAAAAATACCTCCATGGGCTCATGGCCTGCACGGCTATGCTACAATGGGAGAACTTCAGTCGCTGTCATCACCCTCTGGTGGTATATCAGAAGGTGGGCATGATATGGGAGGCAGACCATGCAAATCCCTGGCATGCTCCTGCATGGCAGCAAGCATGCGGGTCTGAAAGGTTTGGTTCTACAGGATGATGGTATGGAGATCCCCATGCAGCACCTCAAGGGTAGCACGCATTTCTGCCTGCATGGCCTCATGTGATGCCCGGATCTCCTGACGGGTTGCCTGGAGCTCAGCTGAGAGTGTACATGTCAGCTGCTCCAGCTGCTGTTCTGCCCTTGTACTCCGGGACACCTCAAGTTCACCCAGAGTATCTCTGAGGGACCTGTGTTCTAACATGAGGGCTTCCCTGTGGGCCTGTGACTCTACAGATATGGCTGTGCGCAGAGTCTCCAGTCCAGCCCGTCGGTCCCTGTCGGACGCCAACATGTCCTCCCTGTGTGAGTGGCAAATGGAGTCTGTTGCCTGCTGCTGGAGCTCCACATGCCTTTCAGGGGGGAGAATGGAAGTGGCCACCCTATCCATTGCCTGAGCCATCATTTCACATGATGCCCCCTGTTGTGCTGCTATAGTGTAGATGGAGTTCTCCCACACAGTATTGCCTAGTGGCGCACAGCCACTGCATTGGCCGGCACCACACCTGGTTGGGGCAAGGTGATGTGCACCTTGCTGTGCTGGCACTGCCTGAGGCTGTAGGACTGCATTCCTCCTTTGATCTGCTGGGCCAGGAACAGGAGCAAATATTGAGGAGTGTGACCATGCATCCGTAACTGCCACAGGCGGACTTTCCAACACTGAAATCCCGATAGAGAGGTCTACCCCCGGTGCAGGTACGTTGGACAGAACAGCATCCCTGCCAGAAAACTCTCACCTGCGACGGCACATATGTCTCAATGTCCGATTCAGCACCTAATTCATAGAGGTCTCCGGAGGTGTACCCAGAGACACCCGTGGACAGTATGGTCTGTAGGAGTGATGGGTTTTCACCCACCACCACCCCACATCCTCCACTGGTGCCCGGTTGTGGCTGTGAGTCCTCCTGGGTCTGCGCCATCCCCGCCTCCTCAACAGCATCAAGAGCCTCATCACCTGCAAAAACATAAAAGAAGAGTAATGAAAACAGGCATGAGCACCATAGCCCACACACATAGGCATGACGAGGCAGACATCCAGTACATACATGACACATGTCACACATGCCAATAACTCTGACATGCATGCACTGTCAATGAGTTGGAAAGGGAGGCAACAAGCAGACACTGAGGACTCCAAGATGGAAAACTAACACATGTGCTGCATGCTGGATAGCATTGGCATCACACATTAGCCTGTGAGTGGCATGGACAATCCACATACATGACACATGCCAGCATACAGATGGCACGTAGCATAGCCATGGCAGATTTGACAAGGACACCCAGATGGAAGCAAATCAATACTGGCACCCATCCATGTCAGATGGACATCATGAAATAAAAAATGCAAAATAGTTTGACAAAACACGCATGTGCCACACGCTGCAACAAATCCAGTGTTCGCTGAAGCACTGATGGCAGGCCAATGGATACATCAATGGTTGGTCACTTCGACATGACAGAAGGCAATTGTCATGTTCAACATTCAAACTGGGCCCCAAAATGGTTGTGTGCAGGCCATGTGTAGGTGCACATTACTCAAACAGCCTGACTGTTCAAATCTTTCTCATAATAAGTCAATAAATGTGTCCCATTGTGCGGTGTAACCAATGACTGAAGTATGTCACATTTGGGACAGTAGGCCACACAAATGTCTGGTAAAAATACTAATCATTTCATCAATCAAGCTGAATGAACAGGAACATAGTATGAATAATGTTGTGGCAAGAGGACAGCTGAAGGGCAAGTGCATTAATCATGTGCAAAAAGTCAACTGTGGTCAGAAAGGATACTGTGATACGGAAACACATGGCCGGGGAGTGGTTTTGAGGGACCACATGGGTGACCCATAGCAGTCACGACTAGACAGCCTCACCTGGGACTCAATCAGAACACATCACCCAAGCAAAATACACATGGATTGCACACACATGCATGGTCACTCACCGGACAATGCTTCAAGATCTGGTAGGTCTCCCACGCATTGGATCTGATCCTCTGTGATGAATGCTCCAGCGATAGACTCATGTGCAGTGAGTTCTTCCTCCTCTGGTGGAGACCCACCGCCAGTCACCAGAGCAGAGGCATGATTTGAAGCCAGCTTGTTCTTTGCTCTGCGTTTCAGGTCATTCCAGCGTTTAGAGTAATCATCAGCTGTGCGCTTCACAAATCCAAGGGAACTAATGTGGTCCACGATGGTCTGCCAGTGGGCCCTACGCTGAGCATTCGTAGTCTTGCACCCTGCAGTCACCACCATTTAGCGGCCATGGGCTGACACATAGCCCACAAGTGCATCTAGTTCTGCATCATTGAAACTAGGCTTCCTTGACGTGCCGGAGTGGGTAGCCGTGTCTGGGGTCCCAGCCTGTAACGCAAGAGCACCCTTCTTCCTCTTGGCAGGTGGTGCGGACCCTGAGTGGCTTACGCCGCTCTGGTTGGTAGGGGCAGAAGCACAGGTGGACCGGGCACTGGAAGTAACCAAAGGCAGCATGATGACCAAAGGTTTCACTGTAGGCATTGGCTGCTGGGTGATGTTGGCAGGACCAACCTCGGTGTGATGGACTTGGACCGACACTGTCCCGGCTGGGACACTCGTAGCTGGGGTGGATTGAGCTGCAGCTGCCCTTGCAGCCTCCTCACCCTGACTACTTGGGGCAGCAGATGACATTGCTGCCCCAGATCCACGTGGCCTGTTGACAGCAACTTTCACCGCCACACGTGGCTTAGACTTGGTGACACGGAAGTCAGCCTGGGAGTCATCTTGTGCCGGTTCTGTTGACAATATGGGCCGGTTTAACAAGGGCTGAGCTGGGATGGTGTCAGCTACATCTCCCCGAGCCATTGTGGGGGCGGGGGCATAGGTGTCCCTGATTGGTCCTCCACACACTGGCCTCTTGGGCCACCCTGCACATCCTGGCCACGTCCCCTACTGCGCCAACCTCTTTGAGGTCGGCCACCTTTGTCTCCCTTACTGCTTGGTCGCCTCCCAACCATGGCACTGATGTTGTTGTGCGTATGGGAGTAGCATTAAACAATTGTCCTGGGCAATTGGGGTGAAAGGGGTAGGGTACTAGATGGAATTCGTACCCTAGTGCTCTAGCAATGCTGTCTGTGACCCCTGGGGGAAGATGACGGGTCACGCAACACACAGGCAGCCCGAAAACAATATTTAATGTGCACGCAACCCCTGGTAGACTACATGCGTGCAAAAATGAACCCGCACTACGTTGTGGCACCCAGAAACACAATAATAAGCGTACGCGTGGTACACTCAGCCTATAATGACCTCTGAATGGGTTTGCGACACACGGGGGCATCCACAGTTGGAAAATACGTGCGCGACTCACCGTCTGACTGGAGAAAGAACGTGAAAAAGACGCACGTGTGCGCGTTGGCAACACCACCGCCAAAAGAAGAATTGAATGCTGTCTGAGTAAACAGGGAGTACGAACTGGAACCGTTGTGAAGTTATCGTGTGTGAACCGACAAGAAGTACAAGAATCACCCGCTCGCTCTCCACAAAAAGCACGTACAAGAATATGGCATCATACGTGTACCTTTTAACCTAGCCCACACGTGCAACGTCACGTACGCGCTAAGGCCCTTTCCTCCAATTGCACGCAGTGACACCCAGACGTGCAGTTTTTACACATGTACAATAAACATGCACCCGTGTTGAGGGAAACGCCCTTGTGTGTCACGTCACAGACGTGCATATGTGCTAAGTGCCTTTCCTCGAATTACACACTGACGTGCAGTTTTTTCACGTGCCAAATCACTCCGTATCAAGCTGGCCACGCGACAACACACGGAAGACCACGCTCCTCCCCAGAAGACCATTTTCCTGCCCCCCAGGCCCCTGAGCAGCCTCCCACGAGCCATCTGCTGCTGCCTGCCTGCCTGCTGCCACCGTGCCCTGCCATTTGGTGCCTGCACATCTGCCATCTGCAGGGATCCAGTTGCAGTGACCACCCCTGCTGGAACAGAAGACTCCCGACTGGTGTTCCATCACTCCACAGCCGACCCCCAGGACCCAGTTGCCCACCCACACCTGCCTCGGGGGTTGCCATGTCCGACACAACACCTTCCGGCAGCAGTGGCAACCCCCAGCCAGAGAGGCAGAGGGCTGCCAGCTTCACTTCTGAAGAAGTTGGCATCCTGGTGGAGCGAGTCCTGGGGCATTATGATGCCCTCTTCACACCATTGCGCGCCGACAAGGAAGGATGGAGGAGGATCTCGACAGACATAGTGGGTGCCATCCACGTGGAGGGGGTGGCACCCGAGACCTGAAACATGTCCAGAAGCGCTTGGAGGACTACAAGTCCAGAACCCTCAAGAAGGCCCAGTGCCTCTTAGAGGCAGAGGATGCGGTGGGGCGCCGGGCCCAGCTTACCAACCAGCAGATGAGGGTCCTGGAGCGCATTCGCCCAGTGCTTCGACACCAGATCCTCAGGATGCAGGCCCGTCTGGAGTCGAGCGGTAAGTGGCCATGCATTGCTGTGTGAAACAGGGCATGTTGCAGTGTGCTGGTAGTCAGCAACTTGCCTGTATGTGTGACATTGGCCATGTATGGATGTGTGTGTGCAGGGATATCATGGTGCTGCATGTGAGACCAGACATGCGTGAACCTCACGGATGGTGCATGTGTTACATTGCTAGATTCGGGGCAACATGCGGAATGCACACATTAATGCATGCCTGTCTCTGTTGCTGGACATGGATGGGGTTGAGAGATGGGTGCTGCTGTCAAGGACATGTATGGTGTACATGTCTATGTGTCTGAGTAGCGTGTGTGTGACTTGTAAACGCCATGGATGCATGACACATGTCCGTGACTATGTTGCGATTCACTGAGGCAGCCTAGTCATCCTCGTCTCCACTGTATCTGGGGTGTACAAGGCCAGATGGATGAAAGTACGGTGATGTGTGTGCATGTGTGTGCATGTGATCAGTATTAGCCATGATGCATGTGAGTTTCCAACCACCATCGTATGTTTCAACAGTTCTTTTGGACATGAATGCAAATGTTCTTTGCCTGCACTGACACATGTGTTGTGGACGTTCATGATGGAAGTGACGTTTGACAGTGCCACTCATGTGCTATTGCTTCCTGTCTAGGGGACTATTGTACAGTACCCTGATGCTTGTGTTCTATGTATCCCTCTACACAGCGGCGAGTGAAGAAGAGGGCGGGGACGGCGCTGTGGAGCAAAGTGGCGGGGATGCCTCCACCGGCCGGCGACACAAGGCCCAGTCATCCTCCCAGGAATTACCATCATTCGGGAGCGAGGCGACTGGTGCCACGTCTGTGTAACGCTCACCTGGTATCCATGGGGCCATCACTCAGTCTGTTCTGACCTCTTACGACCTCAAACCCTTCCCTGGAGTCCACTCAACTGGAGACTGGGCCTTGTTTTCTTGGAAAGTGTGCTCTCTGTCCTGCTTTCAGCGCAGGGGCACGTTGTTTGATGCAGGCTCATTGCTGCCTAGTTACTTCACTGGCAAGAGTCCGACAGGTAAGTATAATGAGTCTTTTGAACAGTTCTCTAACTTTGTTCCCTTCCTTCCTTAGATAATGGCCGGCGTCCGGGGATGGCGACGTGCTGCTGAGATGAGTAGCGTTGAAGGTGAGTGAGAGCATGATGCGCGATGCGACCCTTTCGTATTTGTATTGAACTGAGTTCTTTTTCTGTGTCTTTTAGGTGCTGCGACGTTTTCAGCGTGGATTCCAGTTATGAAGAAGAAATGCGGTGAGTAAGCACGGTATGCGGTGCCTCTAGATGTTTCCACGCTAACCTGGAGTGTCTTTTCCCTCTTGCAGATGGATGAGAAGTTCCGGAGACAGAGTTCCCCCAGAGCGGCTGGGATTCAGGTAAGCGTTTGACGCTCGTACAGTCTTTAAAAATAAGCAAAGATTTGTTGAATTCTTACCAATGCCTTTTTTTTGTTATTTTCCCTTTTCCTTAGGAAGCGGCGTGTCGGGATGGGAATGACACCGCCGAAGATGCCCGCAGAACAGAAGGAGCGATGAATGATGGGCAGAAGCGCCGCAAGGTAAGGCTGTTCCTAATGGTGTTCTTGTTCTTGCAGGAGCTGAGCGCAGAAGAAAGATGCAGGCCTACTGGAGAACAATCCGAACACGGTGAGTGTCAAGCTGCAGGTGCAGAAAACGCAAAGCATGTTTCTCAGCATGGGCGTGGCTTAAATAGTCTCTGGGTATCCCAGGTGTCTCTGGGCTGAACCACACCCAAAAAACTAGACTGAACATGCAGTACTGGGAACCGAAATATGTGGGGGCATCCCTCTTGTCCCCATCAATGCACTACAAGTCCAATCCCCAATGTTATCCTATGAGAGTGAGTGGGTCTGGTGCCACAAGCGCCAAGTTTGACTCCAAGTGGATCTTTGGAGGGATGGAGAGGCCCTTGAGGGCCATGTAGGTGATCATGGCCTGGCTCCAGCCTGACATCTTGGAGGGCTGAGGACATGAGGGGCAGGAATCATGACAGCCTGCCACCACAGCTGCAGCGAAAGGGGTGGGTGAGACCCACAGGGGCTTGCAACGGTGGAAGACGGTGTGGAGACATCAAGGTTGGTGGTTTCCACAGAGGAGGAGGAGGCTGCTACTGAGCCGCACATGGGGCCTGGTGGGGGTGGTACCACTGGTGCAAGTGGTGCAGTCCAGGGGCACAGGCAGGAGGCAGCACAGGTCGCCGTGGAGGGGCCTGTGCATGTCACAGTCCCTGACACTGTGACTGCACCACCATGCACCAGCAGGGATGCCCCATCCCAGGCCCGTCCGCAGGTAGGGGGGAGGTCCACGTCATCTGACACTCCTCTACCTGCGGACGAGGGGACTCATGACCGTATGGAGACCGTCCTGATTGGTGTCGCGTTGCGCAGGCGTGACATTCGTGATGACGTGCGTGCTTCCTTGGGGGAGCACACACGTCATCACGAAGAGCTGCGTGCCAATGTGGCCCAGTTGGGAGGGTCCTTGGTCAGGGGTTTCGTAAATGTGTCGGCAACTCTGGTGGCCCTCTCCTCCTCTGTGGAGACTATGCGCCAGCCGTTCTCCATGCCGTCTTCCGGCCCAGATGCCACCAGGGCCCCCTGTGGACCTGCCCTGACCAACGCAGCCAGCTCGGTGGAGATCCCATCCCTGCCACAGTCGGGAGTTGGAGGTCCAGCAGGGGTGGACACCCCAGCAACTGGACCCCAGCAGTTGAAGGATGTGCCAGCAGCATCGGGCAGGGCACGTGCACGACAGCGCCGGTGGATTCCATCAGCATGGATGCCGTTGTGCTGGCAGAGGCAGTTGCGTCTGAGGCAGCGGCAGGCCCAACGTGGGAGGCATCATGGGTCGGGCCCATCAACATCAGAGGGGCAGGCATCGGCCAGAGGGCAGGAGGACCCTGGAATGGGAGTGTCTTCCGTGTGGCAGCGGTTAGGCCGGTTGATAGATGCGGAGCGGCAGCAGGCAGAGGAGGCACGGCTCACTATGGTCAGGGGGGAGAAATCCATGCGCAGTGCCTCGAGGGAATTCGCAGGGAGTTGGAGGTGGACATGGCATCATCCCTGCGAGACCTCGGGGCCAGGGAACAGGCCCGCCTCCAGGACGTTGAACAGGAGTTCAATGATGCCCTGGCCCGGGAAATCAACTAGTGAGCCATAGGACTTGCCCGCCGCCATTGTATGTAGTTAGTTAGTGTTAGGTTTCATTTATGTTTTTATTTCATTTGGGGTGCTTGGACTATGCCCCACCTTCCTGTTGATAGTTCTTTATTAGGTAGTCTTTTTGGTAGGTTTCATTTCAATAGTTGGGCTCATGGACCCTGGATTTGTTGTTTGTATATAGTTGAACAGTGGATTTATCATCATTTTTTTTTTTCACCATGGAGTAATGGATTTGACTTATTTCTTTCCCTTTGGATTTGCTTTGTTGGACAGAGACTTTGGACACATCTTCATTTGAATTTATTTTGATTGTGATTTCATATATTTTATTCATTTTGGGACATAATGCATTTTATTCTTATTTCCATTATTGTGTGTTTTAATTTAATTCTCTTCATTTTGTGTTCAATACATTTTTGTTTCGTACTTCAATTTGTGGTATTCTCTCATTTGTTTCATGCATGTTGCAATGTGGGTTTTCACATTCACTGGCACCCATTGTGTGTGTGTGTGACGGACATGTGTTGATGTACATACTTGCCATTTGGGTTGTGTCATGTAATGGGCATTTCAATGTGGGGTGGATGGAATACTTGGTTGGCTCTTTGGACAAGGGTGGCGTGCAGTGGTCTTTAGGTGGCCATAAGGCCCATGACTGTGGATCATGATGATGTGTTGGGTGGGGACATGAGTCGGGGCCTGCTGCCAGGTGCCTGTCACTGCTGGGTGGGTGGGGGTGCAGGGGAACATGTGTCGGTGCCTGCTGGCAGGTGCCCGTCACTGCTGGGTGGGTCGGGATACAGGGGGACATGAGCCGGGGCCTGCTGCCAGGTGCCTGTCACTGCTGGGTGGGTGGGGGTGCAGGGGGACATGAGTCGGGGCCTGCTGGCAGGTACCTGTCACTGCTGAGTGGGTCGGGGTGCAGGGGGACATGTGTCGGGGCCTGCTGCCAGGTGTCCATCACTGCTGGGTGGGTGGAGGTGCAGGGGGATAGAGTCAGGGCCTGTTGCCAGGTGCCTGTCACTGCTGGGTAGGTGGGGGTGCAGGGGGACATGAGCCGGGGCCTGCTGCCAGGTGCCTGTCACTGCTGGGTGGGTGGTGGTGCAGGGGGACATGAGTCAGGGCCTGCTGGCAGGTGCCTGTCACTGCTGGGTGGGTCGGGGTGCAGGGGGACATGTGTCGGGGCCTGCTGCCAGGTGCTCATCACTGCTGGGTGGGTGGGGGTGCAGGGGGACATAAGTCAGGGCCTGTTGCCAGGTGCCTGTCACTGCTGGGTGGGTGGGGGTGCAGGGGGACATGAGTCGGAGCCTGCTGGCACGTGCCTGTCACTGCTGGGTGGGTGGGGGTGCAGGGGGACATGTGTCGGGGCCTGCTGCCAGGTGCCCATGATTGCTGGGTGGGTGGGGGTGCAGGGGGACATGAGTCGGCGCCTGCTGCCAGGTGCCTGTCACTGCTGGGTGGGTGGGGGTGCATGGGGACATGAGTCGGTGCTCACTGGTGCATGGTGACATGTGGGCTGGCTGGGGGACATGCCCAAGATGGATGGGCTACCTGCGGGGCATTGCCTGGGGTGCAGGGTTGTCTCCTGTGGTGTGGGCTGCCTGCAGGGCCTGGGGAGGGGGGAGAGGGCACACCTTGGAGGACCCACACTGCCAATTCGCGTGTGAAACTCCCGCGCAACCCCAAAATACACATTCCCACGCTCGCCCAAGGCCTATCACGTGTGATACTCCCGCGCACCCCCAAAATACACGTACCCCGGTCACACAAGGCCTATCGCATTTGAAACTTCCCACGCACCACCAAGATACACGTACCGCGGTCGCACAAGGCCTATCGCGTGTGATACTCCCCGCGCACCCCCAGTAATACACGTACCCCGCTCGCCCAGCGAAATCACGTGTGAAACTCCACGCGCACCCCTCAGAATACACGTACCCCGCTCGCCCAGCGAAATCGTGTGTAATACTACCCGCGCACCCCCAAAATACACGTACCCCGCTCGCCCAAGGCCTATCACGTGTGAAACTTCCCACGCACCCCCAAGATACATGTACCCCGCTCGCACAAGGCCTATCGCGTGTGATACTCCCCGTGCACCCCCAGTTATACACGTACCCCGCTCGACCAGCTAAATCGTGTGTGAAACTGCACGCGCACCCCAAAATACACGTACCCTGCTCGCCCAAGGCCTATCGAATGTGAAACCTCCCGCGCACCCCCAAGATACACGTACCTCGCTCGCACAAGGCCTATCGCGTGTGAAACTTCCCGCGCACCTCCAAGATACACGTACCCCGCTCGCCCAAGGCCTATTGCGTGTGAAACTTCCCACGCACCCCCAAGATACACGTACCCCGCTCGCACAAGGCCTATCGCATTTGATACTCCCCGTGCACCCCCAGTAATACACATACCCCGCTCGACCAGCTAAATTGCCTTGAAACTGCATGTGCACCCCAATATACACATACCCCGCTCGCCCAAGGCCTATCGCATGTGAAACTTCCCGCGCACCCCCAAGATACACGTACCCCGCTCGCACAAGGCCAATCGCGTGTGATACTCCCTGCGCACCACTCAGAATACACGTACCCTTCTCGCAAAAGGCCTATCGCGTGTGAAACTTCCCGCGCACCCCCAAGATACACGTACCCCGCTCACCCAAGGCCTATTGCGTGTGAAACTTCATGTGCATCCCCAAGATACACGTACCCCGCTCGCACAAGGCCTATCACGTGTGATACTCCCTGCGCACCCCCAGTAATACACGTACCCCGCTCGCCCAGCGAAATCGCATGTAAAACTGCATGCGCACCCCTCAGAATACACGTACCCCGCTCGACCAGTGAAATTGCGTGTAATACTCCCGCGCACCCCCAAAATACACATACCCCGCTCGCCCAAGGCCTATCGCATGTGAAACTTCCCGCGCACCCACAAGATACACGTACCCCGCTCGCACAAGGCCTATCACGTGTGATACTCCCCGCGCACCCCCAGTAATACACGTACCCCGCTCAACCAGCGAAATCACGTGTGAAACTGCATGCGCACCCCAACATACATGTACCCCGCTCGCCCAAGGCCTATCGCGTGTGAAACTTCCTGCGCACCCCCAAGATACACATACCCCGCTCGCACAAGGCCTATCGCGTGTGATACTCCCCGCGCACCCCTCAGAATACACGTACCCCACTCGCACAAGGCCTATCGCATGTGAGTCTCCCCGCACACCCCACAGAATACACGTACCCCGCTCGCCCAAGGCCTATCGCTTGTGAAACTTCCTGTGCACCCCTAAATACACTGTACCGGCCCTGTGAACTGTGCAGGGTTAGCGCGGCCCTTTGCGCTGCATTGGGGATTTCAATGTCTTATCCTTGCGCAAGGGGCGTTCTTGGGGGCGTAACTGGCGCTGCGGGATGTTCTCTGCGCCAGCGCTCAAAATGGCTTTGATATTCCATGAATACACGGTGCGTCAGAATGCTGTTTAGTACACACGGTTGGCGCACGCTGGCGCACACTACCTCTCTGCGCTGCTCGCGTGCGCTGCCTCTGCGCTGAAATCTATGAATTACCCTGATAGTTGTTTCCGGGCCCCGCACAGGCTATAACTGCTTTCCCTGGTTTCTTTGCGCTGACAATAGTCACAGAGGCAAGGGGTTGTTTAGAAATGGGTGGGTTTCCCTCAGCGAAGATTTCCCCAAAGGGGGTGCAGCTGCTACATCCAGGACCAGCCTTCACGGCGGCAGCGCTCCGGGCGGTTTCAGAAGAATTTGGCGGCCCGTTCCGACCACTACCCCAGCTGCAGGAGCCCTTGAAAGACTCCCCTGAGCTGTTGTGGCAGGGGGCTAATGGCGCCCCGGGTGCTCGCCGCCCCCACGCCCTAAGGCCGACCCTGACTACATCCCAGACACCCTAGAGTATGAAGTGAGTATGTCTTTGGCTCAGGGGTATTCACACTTTGAGGTCCTCCAAAATGCTTGGGTGTCAGTGTGGGGGTGTGGAAACAATGCACGGACAGTTCATTGCCTTCTACCCTACCCAGAGCAGCCAGGTCCTGCAGTTAGGAAATCTCCCTGAGGCAAATCTTTGAAATGCGGTTCCTCTGGGTGGGGGTTAGGGGTCAGTATATCAGAAAGAAAATATTAGGTGTGTATGGGCTCCGAACATGGTCATGTACAGATCCTTTGACATCTTCTGGCACACTAAGGATTGTCACACACAAAACTCTAGTTATTATAGAAACAATATTGTTGATATTTTCGATAAGGGCAATGTCAACTATATTTCAAACATTCTGTTACGACCTGGTTTTGGAGACAGAAAGGAAGGAGGTCATGGCCAGGAGCCGGCATTTACCTACCGGATCTGTGCAGACTGGCTTCATTGGGGCATGGAGGAGGACCGGCCCGAACCACAAGGGGCACCGAAAGTGCTATGTTGGGAGGGGTTGAAGGCCTAGGAAAATGGGGCGGGCTGTTGTAAGGTGCGTGGAGGATGTTCATGGAATGGACAGCCTGCTGGGAAATCGGCATACCAGGTGGGATCATTAGAGGTTTTACGGTTTCCCAATGGTAATTCTGGCAGGATACCTGGAAACGGACCTACAGTTACTGGTGCCTGATATTACAGGTGTCGGCTAAGGCGGTAATTCCCATTCTATGGAGTCCCACAGGACTCCATGTGGTGAATTGCTGGTATTTCCGGCACCGGTAATACCAGTGCCGGAAATTCTGGCTGTTCTTTGCCAGTGGGGGCCTGATTTACCTGCAACTGGAGGTAATTCAATCAACTCCCACTGGCAACCTTGGAGTATGCCGGTCCAGAAACGTGCCGGTATATGGAAATACCAAGGCAACTCCTAAAGGGGTATGTAAATATTTTAACCCTGCCTCTCATGTATACAACGCAACTATGACATTCTCCTTCCCAACATTCCAAGGATGTGTTTGGCAGCCACAGCCTTTCTGAGCCTAAGTATTGAGACATGGGACCCTCCGGGAGCGACGGCCGGTAACAGGCTCCCTGGAAGTACTTGAGGGCTTCTGCAAGCTTTCTGGGAGGGCAATGGTGGCGTGGAAGGCTTAATCCCTCTTGGGACGAGGCTGGGCTCCAGGAAATATCTGCATAGTCCAGAGTTCTCACACCTTCCTACCTGGGCTGCAGTGTCCTTGTCCTCTGAAAAGAGCGTAGCAGGGTGCGCTTTGCTTCGACAGGAGAGCTGAGTCGGTACAAATCTTTGAATGCGCAGGTTTACTTTGGGCAGTAGGATCTTTCTGATTGGTGGGGTGCAGCTTTACCTGCATTATTTACTTGAATGTTTTGCGGAGCGCTACAAGCCCCCTTTCCGTATGTTGCAAAGTGCTTGTTCGCCTTGTGGATGGAATCAAGGCAGAAAGTTGTGGCCTCGTATTGATAAGCCGCCCAGATCGTTTTATGGGTAGATGGCCTCATTCGGCTCGGGTAGACGAGTGACCAACCTGGTCTTCTCTGAATGGTGGGGCCCAGTAGTTCCTGAGCAGAGGGGATGAGGAGATGGCCCTGTTCTTTGCGGTGTTGAACCTATGCTTTATACCTATGGAATTATAATGCCGAGCTATAGATATCCGAAATCAAAGATTGTCTGGAATGGTTCCTCCCGCGTGGCATAGGACATTGCTAGCCGTCTGAAGCATTTGCAGGTCATGGTGTAGGGCACAATTAGAATGATTATGTGTGTGCAGCTGTTTGATCACCCAAATGATCTATTTATGCTTAAAGGAATGGTTCGGTCAAAAATTTTTATTGCCCCTACGGGTCGGCCATGTGTTTTTAAGCCTAAGTCGCTCGATTTTAGATAAATTTCCTATGGACCTTACCCGAGTTTTCGTCCATTAAACACATGCGAAAACAGGCACCAGGGAGCTGCCATTTTGTGATAATCCTATAATTTCCCCCATCGCCCTGGCTGACCTGCTTTTGCGGCACTAAATCATATCCCCCGCCCCTGAGCCTGACATTATCAAAACATTCATATTCCCCGCCTCTCCACGTGATGTTACTGTGCTGAGTAGGCAAACGCGCCCAGTCGTCTTCTACGCGACTTCACACAGAACCCGGAATCCAACAGAGATCAGCTCACAACACAGCGCGCCACAATTCGGAATATGAAACTGTACTTTAAAATCAATCAGCAACACGGTAAATTTGGTAAAGTACATTTATTTGACATTAAATGTTTATAGAAAATTCTGCAATTGCCGTATGAACTCCGAAAGTCATTTATTTTCTTTTATCTCTATCCGCAAATCCTTAAAATTTTATCGTGAGTCACGCACTGTTCCTTTATGGTACACAGGGTGTTGGTTTTCGTTCAAAGAGGCACTTTTGTCGCACGTTGAACCGCAAGGCTGTTCCATCAAGTAGGCACTAGGCCAGCGTAAAGGTTGATATGTTGCTTCTAGCCGCTAGTACCGCGTATGGGCATATGGGCCCTTGGCGATCGTCGCATAAGATCATCAGAATGGTGCAGCTGTTTACATTAAGCTGCAGCTGGCGGCTGAAGAAACCGTCTGCCGGTGTCTGAAACTGGTGACAGTGGCAAAATGGGAGTATATACCTATTTTGAAAACATTAAATTTATAATTAGTCTTGCCAGCCGATCTTTATTAATATTATTCATTTTATTTATTACGGCCGAGCTGAAACTATTTGCTTTCAAGGATAGTGCAATGGGGTATATTCGGCTCTAAAATCAATGCGAAAACTAACTAAATAAATCGAGGTTGGTACACAATGAGAAACGACTTTTTGTCTACATGCGTGTGGAATGTGGACCTGCATGCCCATGTGGCCGCTACAAGGACGATCCCACAAACCTTTTCAAAGCTCTTCATTCATTCATTTATTCATGCATCCATTCATTAATTCTTCATTCCAGTATAAAAGCGTCTAAAGAGTTACTTACATTATATTTGCAATTTCCATTGTGTCTCTGCGTAATGCAGTCCGTAAATCCCACTGTGCTCTTGACAACGAGTTTTCATATACTGAACTAACATGAAACTCGATCTAGTTTAAGAATTTACTGCCTTATCGTCTCAAACGTTATTGCACCCCAACCCCCCCTTCAAATGAAGTTCTTTCTGCATGGTCCCTGTCTCTCAAGGTCAAAAAACAATAGAACCTTATACTGCCAGTGCGAGTTGTGGGCCTCTTCAGGGCGCGAGCTGAAAATCAAAGCCGCTGAACTTCACTAGAAATTAGCATACATTCTTTCTTTGCAACATCCCGTAGTAAAGCCATCTGTGAGAACTTGAAGTTTCAAATCCATCTATGTAGTGCGCCTCAATGTGCAAATGCAAACTGGCTTCTCTCCCATCTGTAACGGCGCGTTCTAAGGCCCCAATTTTGTCCTTGTTGTCTGCAAGCTTTGAAGCCCCAAAGAACCATAACTATTGAGACTTTTAATTTTTTGGGGAAGGTCAGGTGAAAGTATAAAGTACCCGAGCAGTTTATTTGAAAGTGGGATTTATTGTTTGTTTGTTTTATTATTTGCAATACGCAAGCCTCCCCTTGGTTAACAGTGCCCACCATTTATAAAGATTGTGAAAATTAGTTACATCAACAAAAATATATACATACACATATAGACAAGGTCAGCAATATGAGGTGAATAGAGAGATAATTCAAAGATGACACCCAGGTAGTTCGGCACCCAGGATGGTGAAGGTAGGGGTTAGGGTTAGCGTACTTTTTATGCACACTGTATAATAAAATTGATTTACAAAAAGACAATCGTATTACAATTATTTAAACCGGGATTTGTACTTCACAACCAGCTCTCCTTTGGGTGGACATGGCACAGTGGCAATGTTGGGTGGCAATGGATCAGTGCTCTGCACAGAAACGTTCAAAATTCCGTATCTGTGCTTCTCTAATACAGCAACAATAAGGCTTTTGACAAAGTCGAACTCCATTTCCTCATAGACTGGTTTGATCACCCATTGCTTACTTCTTTTTGAAAAGGCCTTATTGTAGCGAGGCATCCTTACATTACCCTTAGTCCTAGATTGTTCACGGCCGAGATTCTCGTTATGGGCCTCGTAAAACGGCAAGTAGAATCCTATGTCTCATGAAATGCAAGCGCTTTGGCCTGTACTTTAGGCACATATTGTGGAATACCTCCAAACCTCCTGTGTGACAGAATTCTGTCAGTCCCCTCAAATCTCTTGATAGAGTTTTATCGAAAACAATCTTCTCAATGGCTTTGTGTGTCGGTGAAGATGGATTCAACCACTTCTTCTTCCGTGCCTCCACTGGGGATAAAGGGCAATGTTCACATTGGTGGAAATGTAGGTTTTCTGACCAGCGGTGCACGTTGGTACATTGGTGCATCAGTGACCGCCATTTTTCAAGTAATATTTCCACTGACCCTTCACAAGTTTTGGAGCTCCACCAAAGATGGTTGCTGATAGACTGGGACCACTCTGAAATACTTTCCAAACCATTTTTTTTCCCTGCAGCCGAGATGTTCTTATTGATTGATTTAGCAAGATGCCATACGTCAAATTGATGTTTAATATGTGGGAACTGCTCTCTCATTTTCTTGGCAATTGAAACGTGTCTGTCCGTGGCTATGAGGTCGATGTGCATTCCCCTCGATTATAGATATTCCACTGATTTTATAAATCCTAGTTTCTCCATGGCCACTGAGGATGTACATTGTGTTACCTGCACGACCACCAAACTCACAATTTTCTTACTATCCATGTCCTGAAAGTGGTAGGTGCAGTACTTGGCAGAAAAACCAGGGCTGTCGCACTGTCCATCGCCGGCTAGTCTGAATCGTTACCTTCGAATGTACTTGCTAGAGACAATTGTTCAATTTTCCAAGCATCACTAATGGCCGGAAACAGATAATCATGTTGGTATTTGTAGTACTGCGTTTTTTAAATGAAATGGAGTCCCACAAACTGAAAGAAAGACTCTAACTTTCTAAAACTGGAGCCACTGAAAGGTAATGCAGCTGCACACAGTAGATTGCCTGCTGGCAGTTTCCCCAACATCGGTTGTGCAGACCATGAGAACGTATGATGTAATCTACAGGCGGCATGTATTGTGACGTTATTGCCTTGATTTTGACGAGTCACATGAATCAATGGCTTCCCACATACTTTCCCTCTGACGGAATGCCCACATTTCAGCATACTTATAATATCCATCAAACAACTGTCGAATACTATGTATTTGCCCTCTTTCATTAGACTGTCATCCTGCGTCAAAGTTGTTTCGGACTGTGACGTTGAGGACATATCACCACATTTGAAAGAAATATCGCTGCTATCAAGTTCTGATGCGTCGGTGAATGCTGCTGCTGGTTCATTCTCTGTCATTTCAACATCTGCTACCTCAACATTGATGGGAGAACACAACAATGTCGACAGTTTTTTTGGTGGCAATTTTTTGGCGGATGTAGATTGTGTGAATTGATCTGCGACTACTTCAGAGCTATCTTCAATACTTCCAGTATCATGTTGTTGCGGCGGTGCGGTCGTACTGTAGCAATGGTCCAATAAAACTTTGCTGAATTCTCCGGACACATTCATTTCATGTTCTGGCCATTGGAGATGAGCATCCCGAGTCTCAACATGCCACGTTTGAATTAATAGTTCCTCCATAGTGTAAATGGTCTGGCAAGCAACATCTCTCATTCGCTTCACTGTCTGTGTATGTATAGTTCATAGACCCACGGGTAACTAGAGGACAGATTGGAAAAGGGATGTTCAGTTTAAACACAAGATAAAGTATAGTACAATTGACTGGAAAAAAACATAAAATAGTCCCCAGCACAAAGAAAATTCTAAAGTTATGAACTGTTTGTAACTAACCTTATTTTGGTTTCTTTTCTTTACAACTTTTTTGACTCGACCTTCAACAACTGCACGCTGTTGCTCTGATACGTATCCGCATGTCTCCCCTTCCTCTTGCGCTGCAACGACTATATTTTCTGTATCCGCATAGACAGCACGGAATGAGGCTCCATCGACTCCCTGAAACATAGTATTTTGATTTCTGTGTATCAAAATATTGTTAGCGTAAAACGCACGTGAGGACGAACACACATGTACATCTCAGTAGCCAAACACGATTTAAACATTGTGTGGAACAATCAAACGACAAGTATTCGAGCTCTGATGACCTAGTTCGATGGCGATGTCAGAATCCATACCTCTGGCTCTACATGGACTGCCACAAATGATTGTATTGAAGAGGAGGCATCAGCAACTCCCTGAAACACAGTACTTGCGTTAGTATGGTTTTCAATATCGTAAACATAACACACACTTGGGGTCGACAGCACAGGTACATATAAAGAGATAACCACAAATGTTGCATTGTCTAAAAGAATCAAGGAATATTTAAAAATGATCAGATTTAATCGACTTATTTCTCCGATTTCTTTACATCTGCATCATCTAAATGGGATCTTGTGATTGTAGTGGAAGCTCCATCATCTCCCTGAAACACAGTACTTGCGTCAATAGGGAAGAAAGTATAGCAAATGGAATCACGTTATATGATTACGCTCGATGGAGCTGTCAGTATCCATACCTCATGCTGCTGAAGAATATCTAGGGCTGTTGTCAATGTGGTGCGCTCTTCCGAAAGCTGTTGCACCGATTCGTATCCGCATGGTCCCGCTTCCACCGGAATTACTTGAATGTCAGGCTCCGCATCAAGTGCGTGGGTTGACGATTCAACAACAGTCTGAAACATAGTATTTGCATTAGTAAGGATTACAATATTGAAAACACAACACACGCTTGGGGTCGACCGCACACGTACATATCAACGGCTAACCACAAATGAAACATGGTGTAGAACAATCAAACGACAAGTGTTCCAGTCCTGATGATCACGGTCAGTTGAGCTGTCAGTATCCATACCTCGGGCTGCTGAAGAACATCTAGGGCTGTTGTCAATGTGGTGGACGCTTCAGCATCTCCCTGAAAGACAGTACTTGCATTAGTATGGATAACACTAATTATAACTGAAAACAAACACCAGGGGACGACAACTAAGGTGTATATCAATTGGAAAGCACTAACCAAACAATTGGTAAAATAATCACACGATACATACAAACTATTACTTGACATGCATAAAACAAGTCTGTAGCGGAATAGCCAAGTATGATTACCTGATACGCACTAGAAGTGGTTGATAACTGCGAGCACGTGACGGAAGTAGAATGTTCTTGCTTCAGATTCAGTGGATAGTCAAGAAGTTGTAAAGGTAAATTATTGTTTGATAATGAAATGCCAATATTTAAAATTGCCATGTAAGGAGACAGAATACTTGAGTAATGCGCAATATAGCACAGTTCCCTGTGCCCATATATAGATTTCGTTTGTGGGTTATGAAATCTAAAAATAATATATTGATAAATGTCATTATTCAAAAAGCTATACACTCATATCAATGTCGAAAGTATTACAAATTGGAAACAACATCTAAAATATCAATGAATCCATTCGGCTACCTACACACTACCGCAAGGCCTAAAGCTAAAAACGGACACTTGACTCACCAGTGGCGGATTGTGGATGAATAGAGTGGGAATAGCGTTTGCGAGCAATTTTTGTGTCGATCGCCGTTTGTTCTTCTTTGTTACCCAAGATGTGGTGCACATGTTCGAGAGAAAGTGCCAGCTGCAGATGCGGTATCGATCACCCCTCTTGTCCTCAAAGACTTGTTGGACTCTACTTTCCAGCTCATCCAGTGGATAACCGCAATGTCTGACCCATTCTCTTATTCGATCAACAGTTTTCGGGAATACATGCATTGTAGTGCCTTCAGATTTAGCATGGGTCTTCGAAGGGCAATCGAACAGGCAGGCATTGTTGAAAATTCTGAAAAGTAAATATCAAGATTATTATAAAACCTTGATGAATAAAAATGTCATAAAAAAGTAAATGGACCATACCATGCTCAATGCAAGGTTTGTTTTGGTCGCCGGAACTATACCAGTTCATCATGTGCGGCTTAGTATTTGCATAAGTTACAGAAATTTCTGTTTTGTCTTGCACGAAAAGGAACCATGCTTACATTATAGACTGGACCCCCGAAGGATGCAATTCGATGACAATTGACACAGATGAAAATAAATAGATCTATTGATATCATAACAATTGAAACTCAAGTCAATAGCAAGGAGACCAATGACCATAGCTCTATTGGGTACTGTAATAGCAAATAGATTGAAATGTAAAAATGACCGAAATATGACTAGGATACATGGCCTTACTTTGACCAACAAACAGTTGGATTCAGCAGGCCGAGCAGTATGTTGCAGGAGAACAGGTAGATGGCCACAGGCAGCACACTGACGAGTTTGCTCGAAGCGGTCACAGATAGCACGGCGACGAGCAGATTAGCATAGATCTCAGTGCTTCTTAGGTAGAAGATTCAGGAGTTAACTTGCAAAGCACAAAGATGTTCTCATGAGACATATCAAGTGGTTTATAGAGTATTAGAAACAGGGGTGTGTTTGTGAATGAATGACGTGTGTATGTCGTGGTATTATGTTTATTGCAGGGGGGCGGCCTGCCTTAGGGGAGGCCTGCCTGGAGACACAGGGTCTGAGGAGGCCATGTGAGCGATGGCCCCTGGGCGTGGGATACCTTTTGAAGTGTACATGCTGTTTGGCATCTTGGCCGTTTGCGCCTGTCATAGCCCCCCATGCCAGCGCTCATCCCCGGGTGTGAACCGCCTTTGATAGAGGGGGTGGGATGGATGGGCCTGGGGCATGCAGATAAGGCACAGGAAGACTGCTGAATGGAGACTCACTTATGTGGATTGCAGGGGGGCGGCCTGCCTCAGGGGAGGCCTGCCTGGAGACACGGGGTCTGAGGAGGCCATGTGAGCGATGGCCCCTGGGCGTGGGATACCTTTTGAAGTGTACATGCTGTTTGGCACCTTGGCCGTTTGCGCCCGTCCCTTGCCCTTATGTGATGTTAACTTTGCATGACATTCGCGTAGATGGGAACACTGAGCAGGACACAGGGCATCCATTTTTGTACCCCCTTTCCACTCCATTTTGGTGACCAGGCCTCACTGCGATAGTACAGCGCGCAGAGCACATGGCCCACAGCCTCGTTCCCACTCTGACTGGAAAACTCCAGAGGTATTTGCAACAGCTAATAAATGTAACATATCACTCTCTGAGATCACGGTCCTGCATGTGAACCGGCTTGAACTATGCACATGGCTCGTTCATCTCCACAAACGTATCCTTGCCCACGCACCCTCGCCAGTGGAAAGTAACTGCCATTCTGACCCTGTGTCCCTGCAAGGTATTCTCTTCATGTGCCAGACCACTGACCACGCCATGATGGCCACCTAGCAGATCCCCAACTAACATTAGACCCCTACTGCAGTATATTGTTGCCTATCAATAACAAATGCCACATATCGGAGATTCTTGTGAGCACAGACCCACACTTCAAACACTGTATTATAGTGGTCAAGACCCTTGACCTAAGGCCTGTATAATCCAATGTTCATTGATAGTATTGATATATGTGTGACTTTTATAGAGACATAACCGACTGAAAGACTTTGAACAAGTGTTATTTAGTGCATGCATTATTGATAATATATTTGGTTAGCTTAGATAGTGACCACCCCGCTTCACAGCGACCTGAACTTCACCCATTCCGAGCACAGGTGTCTGACGTCCATCCTTGAATGGACACACACTTGATTGATTTAAAAAATCGAAACAACCGTTGTTAAAATATATGTGGTGTTTTATTTTGTAGCTTATTTTGATGACACAAAAATACAAAAGTTTACACATTGTACAGTTCAGGTTGCAGCACAGCGAGAGAAAATCCCCTGTACTGACCGCTGTCACTCGGGAATGTTTCTCTTATGGCACGAACGGCACAGGCGGGTATCACTCTTCGAACGCGGTGTCCAAGCCTCCCGTGAAGCCACCATGTAAAGGAACGATAGGCCACCAGGCTGTACCACTTGTGAAAAGGAATGAAACAAACTGTTTTTAAATGACCAAGATAATTTTAATAAACGTTTGTTGTCAATGACAATTCTTGTAACTAATGGCATTCTGCTCGGACAAATGCTATATAGACACTGCACAATATTGAACGACTTTCATGCGTTACAATGATATGTATATGTAATTTTGGATATAGTAGAAGACCATGAAATAGGAGTGGCATGAGAAGCAGAGTATACTTACTCGTTACTCGGATTACGAGGACGAACAGTTGCGCGAAGTTCGTGCATAAGCACCATCATTATCCTCAACACGGACTATGTGAGGCAGGCTGCCCTGAAGTCTGGCAGCTCGGTGAGGCATTGCGGTCGTGGCTCGCCTTCCGAAATGTAGGCCACGCATCCCGAGTTTTCACAGCAGCATCAGTTCTCCTCCTCGGTCGGCATTAGCTTGCACCGATTGCATGTGCACCAGGTGGAAACACCGTCCATGCGACTAGGTCCAGTGTCTTCATCCGTTGATTCGTCCTGCCAACTGCTGTCCGAAGCCCCATCGTTTTCGCGTGTTTCCCTTTCCAGTAGTTCCTCCTCGGTATACTCGGGCTCGTACATGTAGGGCATTATTGTATCCATTGTGTGTTGCACAAACTAAAATAATTGATAGCAGTGGTACTGGTATCTGTCCACACGGGCTACAAGCAACGAAGGTAGCTGACCAGAGCACAGAAACGAGTCACAGAATACTCAAAGTAACACACAGAGAGGAAGGGAATCGAAAATCTGCTGCTGTGTGTTGTGAAACGGTCTGTTTATACTTATTGAGGAAAGAGGCGTCCTGCCATTTCCATGGCGACACGTCATTAGCTGAAGCGCAGCGAATGTTGACACGAGACGTGCTTTGGCATTGTGAAATGGGCGGTACGCGTCTGCTGATGACAGGCTCAGGGGTGGGAATATGATTTAGTGCCGCAAAAGCAGGTCAGCCAGGGCGATGGGGGAAATGATAGGATTATCACAAAATGGCAGCTCCCTGGTGCCTGTTTTCGCGTGCGTTTAATGGACGAAAACTCAGGTAAGGTCCATAGGAAATTTTTCTAAAATCGAGCGACTTAGGCTTAAAAACACATGGCCGATCCTTAGGGGCAATAAAAAATTTGAACCTACCATTCCTTTAATGGCGGGAGCAAGTGGAGCACCTGGTACTTTTTGGGGACTTTTGATACTTGTACTCATCCTTTCTCGTTATAAACGTGAGGCTGCAAATAGTACAAAGCAAGTAGATGGTGCAGGGCATGAGCTGGTATTCAAAAGTGTAAAGGGAAACACGAGGTGACTGTGCCTTTAGGGTGGCAGTGCAAGGAAGAGCCACCTGCTTCTATCACTGTTTCAGACAGATAAGTAACCTGTTGTTATGCTTTAAACAGATACAATGTGCAGTGCCACAAAAGAGGAAATGTGTTTGGCTTGTGAATCAAGCAAAGAGCGTTGTACAGTTTTAAATCGATGCCAGCTCCAGGGCTCAAGTCGAGGGTACACGCGGGGGACGGAGTCCACCCACTTTTTTCACAGGGTGGACTCAGCCCCCACCCACCTAAAATGAGAAACATTGAATGCTCTCTTTGAATTTATGAATTAACCCCGACATAGGGGATCGAAGCGCAGCTGTCAGGTTTGCAGGCCGAACACTTCCCCACTGCACTATATAACCTGATGAAAAATAACAGACAACTAAAGGTGAAATGTCCCATTTCGGTACTACAAGTCCCAGGGAAAACATTTTTATTGGTTCTTGGAGTTTAAAACATGCACGCCTTTTTAACATTTTAAAAAACACTATTAGAAGAAAATATCCTCTCTTGGTTTTCTGTGTGTTGATTTTATGAAAGGCACATGCCATTCGTCCCGGGCGATTTGGGTGGTTATGCAAAGTCAATTTAATGAAATGTGCATATTCCAACTTGATATACTCATTTTTCCACTTTAATTTTTAGGACTTGACCCACCTCACAACACAATTAACAGAGATAGTAACATGTTTTACATAGGAGTATTCCTGGGGGGCGTGGGGGGGGGGGGGGTTCCATCAGTTGCTGACTTCTGTGCAGCACGTGACTGACAAGAAAGCTGTAACTTCTTTTTTAGCCAGGAGCAAAACAGAAGCAATGACAATATCAGTGACATCACAGCAGGAAGCTTTCATGGAGGATCCCAGTCCGGATCAGTCTGGGCCCAATGGAATGGATGGGACCCCGGGCTGAGTGGGGGGAGGGGGGAGGGGAGAACAGGTCATATCAGTTATTGCAAACTGCAGTGGCTGCATTCATATCACTGGGTCGTTGCCATGGAGTTTGTATTTGAAACAGTGCACGGGTTCCATCGAGTACTGCCTTCTAGCTAATGCAGCATCTAAGCATCTCGTTAAGATCCACGAAGTCCAACAATCATGCCCTGCAACCTTCCTCGATCGTGTTTCCAAGAAGGAATCTGGATCATTCATTCTTAGCCAATCCTTTCATGATCAGTCCATGGTAAGGTTGAAAGTGCCCGCCCTGATGGGTACCTGGCAGCTGGCACACCAGTTCACAATGCATTCATATCAGTGCTGTGCATGCAGTATTTCGAAATGAATGTGCGCTGTATTTCTGAAATACCTCCATGTCCGTTTCTCTTTAAAAATGAAAATACATTATTTTCATCCCTAATTAGGGATGGAAATGCATGTAGGAAAGCAATGGTAGACACCATTGCTGTCCCCAGGAAGATGATCATGGGAAGGATTGCTAGTGTGCCTTTAGTGGGCTGCACAGGGTGGGCACCTGAACATATTCTGATGCCCTTTGGGGGTGCATTGTACAGGTGAACAGTAATGGATGGCCTCACATTTGGGGAATCATTTTTTAGGGGACTAACATTATTTATCGATGAAATATATTTTGACCTGCATCATTTGGTTGGTGGTAAAAATACGGGGTATCTTTGTTTAGCTTTTCATACAGTAACCAGGCAGTATTTTGACTCCATCTTGAATTACTTCATACTATTCCTCTCTACTAACCTCTTTCCAAACTCCTTCCCCCTCACTGTGTTCCCCACCCCCTTTTATATCTGGAATCATGAGGGAACTCGGGCAGTAAGGATCTCCCCGGAGACACCTGGGTGGTGCTGGTGGAGATTATCAGCACTGAGTTCTTCTCCTGAACGAGTGTCCTGAGGGGTGTTCCGATTACTTGTGGTGGGGTGGCCTGGGGATCTGAGGGAGGATATAATAAATAGAGGAAATGCAACTTCGAATAAGGTGGCCCTGTCTGGTGGCGAGCTGATTCGACTATGGTGTTCGCGGTCCGTATGTTTCCCTGGCTTCCTCGCATCGCTGCTTCTCGAGTCCCTATCTCCAAGGAGCTTTCTCCCCAGATCATGAGGTAGAGAAAGACTGGTGAGACTGCGATCTGACTTGCGGACCGGACTTGCTTGTAATCTTGCCCTCCAGTGCTCTCTCACAGGATGCTCTTTTCATCTAGGAGGTTGAAGGAGGGAGCAAGGCCCTGGGAGATCTCCATTCACGGGCTCTGGGGCCAACATCATGAAGAGGGTGGAATCCCTAGCCCCCAGTGTCTCTCGCTCTCTCTCTCGACTCATTTCTTGGCTTCTCGCCTGTGACATTGTCACAGCGCAGAGAGCCATTTTGGGGCGGAAACCAGGCTCAGAGAAGCAACATTACCGCTGAAGTGTGGCAATGAATTCCACATGAGTCAGAACTTAGGCACTGGGAGCGAAAATGGGCAGAGCTGGGGCAAAAGGCAGCTTCGACATCCGTCTCGCAGTGACAATACTGGCATATACTGAGAAAGACATCATGATTTTGTTGATAAGCAGCATGAAAATGTGTTTTACATTAGCAATGCTGGCAGATATTGCTGAGACAGCCCTCATGATTTTTGTTGGGAGAATGCAACACAAACGTGTGTTTCTTTGGGGCAATGTCACGGTTGAGGCTGTGCTCTCAGGCCCCGGCAGTATCAGCTTGCAGGGAAGCTCCCCTGGCAGCTCTGCAATTGCTGTTCTGCTGCACAGAGCACACTTCGCTTCCGCCATTGCAAGGTTCCTGGTCACAGTCGTGAGCTACGTCAGTGGGTGATGTCAGCAGTTTCAGCACTGCCCATCTGTTTTGATATAGTAAGGGAAAAGACGCAGAGAGGTGCTTGACACGCGTCTTGATTTTGCTGAGCTATCCTGCTTGATTGTCACTCCATGTTCATTTCTTGTTCACTTGACTTTGGCCATTGCCCATACTTCACCCGCCTGCTGATTCTGTACTTCTCCCACCATTGTGTTACTGACCTTGCATAACCAGCCCTATCTGCTGATTCTGTCCGTTTTGTCTGTCCAAATTGTGAGTTAACACCTTGCTCTCCAAGTGTACCTTAACTTACGGGTACTTGGTTAAGAGAAGATAAATGTGCTTATTATGTAATTAAAGGTGCAGGGGAGAAGAAAAACAACCCTGGCATATGGGTTGTGGATAAAACTAGAACACGATAAGTTCCCAGTTATGGAAATCCCGTCCCCTGCACACTATTTGTGGCTGTTTAGCCAAATATTTCTAGGTTAGTTATTTTAGAAGTTCATAGTACGTTTTCAAGAAGATAACAATGACACACTTTAAATATCACAAAGTAATAACAGTAGTTTCTTCATGATGTACAGAATCCACTTGCAGCTTAGTATTTGAGATTTTCAGGATTTAATGATCCAAACAGAGCCATTCATGGTCGTGGCACTCAGGGGCATTCACCACCGTGGCACTCAGGGGCATTCACCACCATGGCACTCAGAGGCATTCACCACCGTGGCACTCTGAGGCATTCACCACTGTGGCACTCAGGGGAATTCACGACCATGGCATTCAGAGGCATTCACCACCGTGGCACTCTGAGGCATTCACCACTGTGGCGCTCAGGGGCATTCACCACCACGGCACTCAGGGGCATTCACCACCGTGGCACTCAGGGGCATTCACCACCGTGGCACGGAGAGGCATTCACCACCGTGGCACTCTGAGGCATTCACCACCGTGGCACCCAGGGGCATTCACCACCGTGGCACTCAGGGGCATTCACCAGCGTGGCACTCAGAGGCATTCACCACCGTGGCACCCAGGGGCATTCATCACCGTGGCACTCAGGGGCGTTCACCACTGTGGCACTCAGGGGCATTCACCACCATGGCACTCTGGGGCATTCATCACCGTGGCACTCTGAGGCATTCACCACTGTGGCGCTCAGGGGCATTCACCACCACGGCACTCAGGGGCATTCACCACCGTGGCACTCAGGGGCATTCATCACCGTGGCACCCAGGGGCATTCACCACCGTGGCACTCAGGGGCATTCACCTCCGTGATGTTGAAGCGATGTTTACTAATGATGGGCCTATCATCTGCAGCCAGTTCTGTAGACTAATATCATGACTCTACTTTTTAAATCGTGCAGGAAACGTCTTGCCACTTTCGCAGCTCATTCCTTTTGATACCCTTTATCGACAAAGTAAGGTCATTTCCCAGAACTGTTACTGCATGGCACTCAGATCGCTCCTCACACACATGGCCACCTTTACTCGCATCCTAGGCTGCTCATCGCGTCTGCATCTTCTATGTGCGGGATAGTATCAACGTCTTCAGTCATGACGTATCGGAGAATACGGGGGTGAGGCTGGCTGTCTGGCTTATAGATGCCAGTCTTTTGCCTGTTCCTCTTTATGCATAGTCAGGCTACATATGTCGAGTTCTTTTAACATTCCTAATACTTATAGTACATCATACCTATGCATTACGCAGCTTTTTCTATCACCATTCTCGCATCTTGTTCTTATGGTGTGCAGAAGAATGTTTGATAAGTCAGTCTGACATTTGCTTCTTCTTGCAGCAATATGAGGCTTCCATTGTAACTCTACATTGCGAGTAATGTCACATATGCCTGAGTACCGTACACATTGCCCACTCAAATAAAATACTTGGGGCCCGATTCATGGAATTTATTGCACGGTTCAAAGTGACTTTGCACTGCCAACACAAACCCTGATTCATGGACCTGTGCAAAGTGTATTTTTGGAGTGCAAAGTCCGGGCAAAGTCATTTTGTACTGCAAAAATGACTATGCACTGACTTTGCACGGACTTTGCACTGCAAAAATACACTTTGCACAGTTCCATGAATCAGGGTTTGTTTCGGCGGTGCAAAGTCACTTTTCAGCAGGGCAAAATCTCTTTGAACAGTGCAATAAATTCCATGAATCGAATCCTAGTTCTTTTGCCACAAGCGTCTTGGTCAGAATGTATGTCTAAACAGCATCATTATTTCACATTTGCTCTGTGGAGAGACTGGCAACCTCTCTCTGATACCCCTTAGGAAATGGCTCTGGGACATGAGCAATTTTCTATAGGCAAACTTGTTCATATAGTTGGACCCGCGGGTCCTGTGCTCAAGGCCGCAAATCTCCTTAAGATGCCACTGCAATCAGGCTGACAGTGCCAACCATTCGTTATTCTCCAGTGTATGCTGGAAGGTCTTGTCTGTATATTGGTGGGACTGCGCACACTGCAGGGTTGGTACAGCCATTGTCGCTGCCCCTTAATGCCAACAAATGGATGAGTGGGCATGCAATGGGAAACTTCCACAGGCGAATAATAAAATAGGATGGTAACGCAACCCGCTGAAAGTCGGGCACTGCATGGCCTGGTGGCGGCAGCAGCAGCAGCAGCAACAATGGCAGCTTTGTGTCACCTGTTGTTCTGCTTTGTCAATAAGACGCCGAGGACCATGTTTATCACCGTGAAGCGGATGGCGCGGGTGCAAAGAAAAGGTTTGACGCTGTGCTCATCTAAACATGCATTCACACCAAGTCTAAGTTCTCATACCTTGCATTGGACTCACTGGAAATACTATGCTGGGATGATAAAATGCATAAGCTTTTCAAGCCCTATAGATTTCTTCATCAGATGGTTGTTACGCAATAAAAGGAGCAACAAAAAACACACGTAGAAAAAGGAAGAGTGAATCTTTCACTTTAAACTCCATTTGCTGCATGGGCAGTGTGCATGGAATTCAGTCATCAGGTGGCTGGCTCCCTGATCTATAGGGTAATACATCCGAGGTAGGAACAGACGCATACTTGTACCCATTGGAAAACAGCTCTCAACACTAATGGTGCTGGGAAATGCATTTTCTGTATTTTCTTCTAGACCACGTTTTTAACCCAATATTTCTCATGCAATGCGCCCTTAAGCACAGTAAGTCAAATAAGTGGAACCTAGTTAGTACACAAAAACCTCCATAGTATTGTAGAACAAATCTGAAATGTGGATCCAAAAAACACTCAATTTGAATAAAAGATGTGTTGTTTAACACCTTCGCCACAATCTAAAGTAGTTCACAGGTACCATGTGCTTAAAATGCCATTGTTTCAGCCAGCCTCCAATTTTTCCAAATACAATGGGCCTCATATACGACCTTGGAGGTAACCATGCCGCTTTTTGCGGCATGGCTACCCACATTCCGGGTACCGGGTTCCCTGAATGGGGAAATACCGGGCCATTCCGACCTTGGAGGGCCCGGTATTTCCCCTTTCAGGGAACCCGGTACATCCCCATTCCCATTTGAGCCCCCATAGGGCTCAATGGGAATGGGGAAGATGCTAACAACAGGCCCGTTAATGACAGGCCCGTTGTTTGCATCCTGGTCTGCTCGCGGGACCCGCTTAGGACGCCTGGTTTAACCAGGCGTCCTAAGCGGGTCCCATGAGGAGACCTCATAATGAGGCAGTAGGGGGTTAACGGGGCCGGCAGCTCTACCAGCCCCGTTAACCCCCTACCGCCTAACGTGTAATGAGACCCAATGTTTGTCTACATCTCCCTGGCATCCACGCCGTAATGAGGTCCCCTACTAGGTGCTAGCGGGCAATAGGGTGGTGGTTCTAGGAGCTAGGGACCACTCTTGGTTAGAGGATGGAAGATCCAGAGAACGTGATCCCCTTGGACACCGCAATGCAGCCCCAACATGTAGCAGAAGTCAGTCTCATGACTTACCTGATAGCAAAAGCTCCACTTAAGAGAACCCCACCCTCAATTGGCCCAGATATTAGGGGGAGAAGATTAGAAGGGAATACTACCACTCCCAGTATTCCCCAATGAGTCAAAGTCAAAACCTGTACTGGATCCAGGCAGGGCATATACGGATGCCAGATAGACAGACCACAATGTGCAGCAACCAGCAAAACCCCAGAAAGCCAACAGAACACCAAGGCACTAGTAATACAGGCCTTTGGCTACTTTACACTACACGATGGTGGTACTGGAGAAGGTATATAGGAAGGGGATTCACTGGGATACCACACTGCAATCCCACTGCATAGCTGGGGTCAGTTATATTGCTCACCTTATAGCAGCAGCTACACTTAAGAGAACCCCCGACCCTCAATTAGCTTAGCGATTGGGGAAGATATGAAGAGAACACTACCACTCCCAGAACTCACCACTGGGTCAAAGTCAAAACCTGGACTGGATCCAGATAAGGTAATTCGGAATATTGGAGAGAGAGAGAGAGAGAGTGAGAGAGAGAGAGAGAGAGAGAGAGAGAGAGAGAGAGAGAGAGAGACCACCACAGGGAACGCCAAGCAAAGTCTCAGAAAGCTAACAGGCCAAAGAGTACTTGGTCAACCCAGGCCACCAAGGGATTATATATCATCTGACTCACTAAGCCCAACGCTCTGCGTGTCAAAGGAACGATGTGTCCACAATCGATGACAGTGGAGCCCTCCTCTACAGTCACAGTCGCAACCCATTGCTTTGGAGGCCAACCCAGGCAAGAGGCTGGTATTCTGTAAAAACAGCTCCAAACACAGTCAGTTCCTTGGGTGTTGGGGAGGAGGGTAGGCAGTATGTGGAGGGAGTTGTCAAAGGAGAGTAAAGAGCAGTTTGGAGCAGAGAAGAGGTGATTGGAGGAGCATAGTGTGGTGGAAAACTGGTGCAGAGAAGAAGAGATTGGAGGAGCATAGTGTGGTGGAGGCTGGTGCAGAGAAGAAGAGATTGGAGGAGCATAGTGTGGTGGAGGCTGGTGCAGAGAAGAAGAGATTGGAGGAGCATAGTGTGGTGGAGAGCTGGTGCAGAGAAGAAGAGATCGGAGGAGCATAGTGTGGTGAAAAGCTGGTGCAGAGAAGAAGAGATTGGAGGAGCATAGTGTGGTGAAGAGCTGGTGCAGAGAAGAAGAGATTGGAGGAGCATAGTGTGGTGGAGAGGCTGGTGCAGAGAAGAAGAGATTGGAGGAGCATAGTGTGGTGGAGGCTGGTGCAGAGAAGAAGAGATTGGAGGAGCATAGTGTGGTGGAGAGGCTGGTGCAGAGAAGAAGAGATTGGAGGAGCATAGTGTGGTGGAAAGCTGGTGCAGAGAAGAAGAGATTGGAGGGGCATAGTGCGGTGGAGAGCTGGTAACATCTTAGAGGGTGAGAAGGAGATGAACAAGAACTTGTGGAAGAAGGGAGAAAAGGATTGGAGGAAGGATTATCTTCAGAGAAGAAGGGTGGAAAGTTCTTGAAAGATGATATGGATCTTAAAGAGGAGGTTGGAGAGCTGTTTGGGGATGTTAGTGAGTTTAAGGAGGAAGCTGAAGAATTTAAAAAGGAGATGGGAAGAGGTATTTATACAATATTTATATAGCACCTTCATTCAAAGTGCTGCACAAAACTAAAGCGGTGCAAATTCAAAGATAAAATGACAGTTTCATGAACCATGAGAACACTCCAGTAACGTCAAAAAGTGAGGAAACATACTCATAACGCTAAAGATAAAGCGTAAGAAGTTAATTTAACCCAGTAGGATTTTTCAAGGACAGACATCCAATAGAGAGAATTCCATACTTTAAAAACGAGAATTTAAAAAGAGAGTGAGAAATCACATGTGCAAGGAGGTTGAGAAAGAAGAACTCGAGAAGCAGAACAAAGAGCTCCGGCTGGGTGGTATAGACAGGGGTAAAATTGTTGTTGCCTTTAACTAGCCATGCATAAAAAGTCGCCCACTCAGTTCTCCTTATACGCACAGTACATCATTTTGTATTCATCAATTGTCCATTATCACTAGCCAATGGCTGCTGGCAACTTTACATTTTGGGGTGTGGTATGGGGAAACCAAATAAAGATAAGGGCCAGAGATAGGGGTCAAAGTATGAACACTTAGAGCAACCATATTTAACAGGTGACACAATAATAGCTTGCAACAACAGAGAAAGTTAACAAATAGAATGTTCTTAATATTATCACGATGAAAATGTCACAACTGAACCACAGATGAAACCTGGGCCTGCAGCAAAAAAAGACAAATCAAAAATAAAACCAGAATTATGAGATTGTAACTAAGTGAATGATTTATGGGAGGAAAGGTGATTAAAAGGTAGACAAAATAGATGGGGAAGCAGGGAAAAATAGAAATTCGTGTTTCTTAGGATGAAGCCAAAGAAAAGGGGAAGAAATCCACAAACTAACAGCAGACAGGCAAGCCGGTAAATGCTGATGGATAGAATAGGTAAAATAAGAAAAGGAAAGATGGATCTGAGCACTATCAGCACAGAAAGTAGAACAAAACCCATTTTGCAAGATCTAACAGGACAGCAGGGACAGATTCTCAAAAATAAAAAAAGTGTGCAAATTTGAGATGCTCCACAAATGCCCCACAAATGCACCAGAAATAGATATGCCCCATTCACAGAAGTGCACATTTTAAGATATGTGTCCGTACATTAAAGGAGCGCATAATGTGCACAGTGGATAGCATGAAAATACACACAATTAGGCATGCAGAGGAGGAATTACCTTAGAAAGTGAGCAAAAAAACAAACACTAACATCCTGATTCACTAAATCCAGTCCCTGGATTTGCCCCTTCAACATGTGCCTCTATCACAATGTGGAGCAAGTGGCTCAGAAAAGAGTGCAATTAATTTGTCCAAACAAAGAAGCATACAGTGCATTCCACTCACAACCAACAACACAGTATAAAAGCCCAACACAGAGACAGGTACACGTTCCCAAAATGCCTGATCCTGTAGACATCATGCTGCTGAGCTGACTGAAGAGGAGGGAACGGATACATAGGAGGGGGAGCACCTTACTTGAAATGGCTGAAGAAGAGTTCACCAAAAGGTACCGCTTTCCACTCCATACCACATTGGAGATGGTGAGTCAGTGGGAGGGGCCCTTACCACATCCACAATGCAAGCCCATGCTATGCCACCACTAGTCAAGGTACTGTCAGCCTTTGTTTCTTTGTCACAAGCTCCTTACAGAGGACATTTGGCATCACCTCAGTGATCTACCAGTCCTCAAAGTCAAGGCAAACACGCCAGGTCCTCTAAGTGATCCGTTCCTCAGCCAGACAACATATCAGAATCCTCCAACATGCACACACATTAGTGAGAACATTTCATGACATATCAGGATTCCTAAGGGTTTGTGGAGCCATTGACTGCACTCATGTGGCCCACATAACCCTAAGGCCATAGAACACCTTTACAAAAACAGGAGACACTGGAATTCCTTGAATATACAGGTCCTGAGTGGTGCACACAACATAGTCACAAAGGCGAAGGCAAACTATTATGGAGCTACACCTGACAGCTACATCTATCATTACTATGCTATTGGACAACCGTTTGGGACAGTATGGTACGCCGCTAGATGACATGCAAGTTTCTACCGAGGTGTTCTGGCAATACATGATGTAAACTAGCCTCATTTCAGACGTTCAACATCTTGCAATATTTATGGTCAGAACAGTGAGAGAACATTAGGAAATAGAGCACTTTTCATGTGGCTGTCTATCAATCCCACTGACAGACGGGTTTTACACAATGATGTGAATGAAACACATAATCCAACTCTACATCAACACAGTCAGAGCCATCGCTCAACGACCTTTGCAAATTTCCTGAATGAAATGGCAAAGTAACCACCGTAGACAGTTGAATAATATACACTTTTTGCCATGGGGAGTAACACTCGCCACACAGCTGAAGTTACAAAATATGTATTATTATCGTTTTCTCAGACCCACATAACCCATAACACAAAATGGGACTGAACTACAAACAAATTGGCTGAAATAGTTTGCTTGTGTTTTTAGGATAGTTGCGCTCATTTTTGGGGCATCGGATGAGATGCACAAAAAACATGTGCATCTGATAGATGCTCCAGAAATATGCGCATCTCATCAGATGTGCCATTGCATGCCACTTGTTCGCGCAACTAATTGCACTCTTTTGTGAACAAGGCATTTTGTGGTGTTTCCTTGGCGAATACATGTGTCGCAATAAGATGTATGATGGCACAACTTGTCTTTGCGCCATTGCGCATCTTGTTGAGATGCACATGTTTTTGAGAATCTGCTGTATAAAGTGTAAAAAGAAGGGGACTCAAGACAGAAACTCAGGCAACACAGCAAAAAAGTGTGAGGGAACTTGAAGAGGAACCTTTCCAAGAGAGAGCAAAATATGAACAATTACCTTCATGGTGATTCAGGTTCTCTTGGTCCTTGCTCTCCCGCTTTCACAACTGGTTGGGGACGCCTGCATTCGTAGGCGGTTCGGAAAAGCAGACTCCAAAAGAATGCTGCCCCTTTACGAAGTTTCAAGTTATAGGATGTTATTGTGCACGTGCGTCCCTGTGCATGCCAGTCCCACCCTTCACCCCCACGTCACCAACCGTCCGCGCCCAGTTCCCTTCAGTTATTTCTGATTTAGCCTAACAGCCGTTGTGAGTAGGTATATGCTTTTACTAGGGAAAGCTGGGTGGGTGTTGTGAAAGAGGGAGAGCAAGGACTAAGAGAACCTGAATCCCCATGAAGGTAATTTTTCATTTCTGTGCTCTCACTCCTTCCCAAGCAGCTTGGGACCAGACCAGAAAGTCTTAATAATATCAAGGGGGTGGGGGGGGCAGCATATACGAGATTCAAGCACATAATTTGCGAAACACCTCTTCCTGGAAGATGCATCTAGAGCGTAATGCTTGCAAAATGCAAAAGGAGTCCCCCAAGTAGCAGCCCTACACACTTCTGCAATGGGGTGGTGCCTAATAAAGGCTACTGATGCTGCCTTGGCTCTTGCAAAATGAGCCCGAAGTCTCTGTGTAGCCGAAAGGCCCCCTCACATCGTAAGCCATTGCAATACGTGAGACAACCCACCTAGCAATGTAAGCTTTTGCAGCTTTATTGCCAGGGGAAAGACCATCATGTGTGACAAAGAGCTGGTCTGTTTTCCTGAATGGGTTGGTCCTTGTTAAATAACATTTTAGAGTTCTTGACACATCCAGATTATGTAAGGTCTCCTCAGCCCATGAAGAATGTGGTTGTGGATGAAAAATTGGAAGGAAAATCTCTTGGCTCAGTTGAAATTCTGATACCACTTTAAGCAAAAAGGAGGGCACCGTACAAAGGACTACCTTATCCCTATGAAAAATCAGATAAGGTTCCTTTGAAGAAAGAGCCTAAAGCTCTCCTACTCTCCTTGATGATGTAATGGCCACCAGAAAAGCAGTCTTCCTTGTTCAGAGATAAACATCACAAGAGGCCATAGGTTCAAATGGTTTGTGCATTAATGCTGACAGAACCAAATTTAGATCCCACCGAGAGGAAGGATTGCAAATAGGTGGATGCAAACAAAGGAGGTCTTCAAAATGCCCCCAAATTGCCTTGTTTGGTAAAGAAAAAGATTTCTGTTCCGTGAGAAACCTGAAGGTGTCTCACCCGCTAGTCCCCAGAGATCTGATCTGTCATTCAGGTGGCCGGGACATGGCAATTGCTATTGGATCCGGTTCCTGGGGGTGGACCAGTGGGTGAGGATCACCTGGATGGGGGGTCTTTGGGCAATGGAAGTGGGACACCGAAGGTTGAGATGCGGTACCCTCTTCCTTGTAACTTTTTGTTCCCCATCCTACCCTGTAGGATATTTGGAAGCTCTATTAGCTAATAGCTCCATGGCTGCCTCCAACCTCGTAATGAGGCCCACTGTGTTAAACGCAAGTGGCAAATGATTAAATAAGGAAAGTTCAAAGAACTGTTAACGTTTTACAGGAAGACCAGCTGCAGAGGGGTCCGGCACAATGTGGGTGCTTACTCGAGAGACTCTGGTTTATTCCCCTTTTTGTTGAACTACTGATGCCAGAAGGCCTTAGAAGAGCTGACAGGAAACGGTAAAAGTGGTCATACAGTGGTATAGCGAAATCCCCTGTACAGTCGAAAGTCTTTGACCCGCACACCATTGGAAGACTAAGGGAAGCGAGTGAGAAAGCAGAACGAAGTAGAAGAAACTGTGAGGCTGGCAAATGTGAACTCGACAGAGGGATGCCTGCCGAACGGGCAAAGCATGATGCTCCAATGATGACTGTGTTGACAAAGAGTGAACCCGACAGATGGATGTCCACAGTGGAGTGTTTAAAAAAACTTTAAAACTTGTGAATGCAACAGGTGAAATTCTACAAGAAAAGGCTATAGTGAACTTGACAGAGGGAACCCAAACATCAAGAAGGGGCTGAGCCCAGAAGAGGGGGATACAGGGGTGAGAAACCCTCACCCAACGACACATGATTGTAGCAAATGTAAAATTGTGACCACAAGCCATAATGAGCTTGACGGAGAGAGGCTAAAATTAGAGAGGGGTCTGAGCCCGGAAGAGTGGAACCCACAGGTGAAGAGTCATCACCCAAGTGAAATTTGAAAGGAACTTTTGTTAATGATTTTGAACATACCAGGCCCTTGGAAGCAAGAGAGGTAATTGCCGAAGGTCCTGACATTGATAGGAACATTTTTTGGGATCTGAGCCCTTAAGAGTGGGATTGAGGGGTGAAAAGTCATCACTCAACAAACATATGGAAAGGAACTTTTCAGGTCCTTGGAGGCAAGGCAAGAGACTTTTTGTAGAAAAAGAGACTTAACCACCGAAGGTCCTGATACCTGAGAGCGGAAGTGTAGTCTCGTGCTGGGAAAGCTTGAGCATGTGCTGTGCTCCGGAGTTCTGCATTGTCCTGTGCTCAAAACGTGGGAAGGGAGACTCAGGCTACCACATCCTGACTTATCATTTGTGAACACTTCTTTCTTTCTTGTGAAAAGTATCCCACACTCTTTTTGGTATTAGCTGTAAGGATTGACAATAGGTTTTTCTTAGAATAGGCAGGCCGTTTTATTTGGACAAGAGGCCACTAGGACTGCCTTATTATTATTTGATGGTCCTAGCTTGTTCCCATCTTAGATTTAGGTTTAGATTAGGCGTTTTCCAACCTACCTAAACAGTTTAATAAACATCCTTGAACTGTGATCACTTTTGTCTGTCTTTACTGTTGCCACAATGAGTTCCTTACAGTTCTCTGTTTAAATAGGCACCTATTGCCAACAAACCTTCCTCTTTTCTTCTGCCTTTGCTCCCCCTCTCCCCTGCTGATCTGTTCTCTCTTGGCACTGTGCACCTGGCCACCCTCTGTCCTCCGGGTCCAGGTACCAGCTCACTCTGCCCCCCTCCCGCACTGCCTCCGGGTCACCCCTTGCGCTGGGGTCTGTATCTGTACCCAAACAGCCCCCCCACCTATTTCTTCCTGCACTTATCAGACCTACCATGTCTGCTGCCTTAAACCTAGCACTTGCAAATTGCTGGCTGCACTACCACTGTTTGTTGCCTTTATTATTTATTTATTTATTATTATTTATCTGTTTCTCCTCTGCTTCGCACTTTCCACTTCTCCCCCTTCCATGCACTTTTCCCCTCCGCTTCTCCCAGGCACTTGCGGGTTCTCAATGTCACTGGGCCTAGTAAGATTGCTATTTTGTTCTCCCCTGTTCCCCTCCCTTGCCATGTTGCGCTCTGAAACACTTGTGTACGAGTGCGATAGAAATAGAATATCAATATCAATAAAATAATGTTTGCAAGTGTCAACTTTCACTCCAGTTGATACCAGAAAGAAATTAAAGATATTACATCATAGACTGATGCTTTCAATGGGTTTAAATTGTGATCTAAAGCCCAATGGCAAAACCGCAACCATTTGCTTCGATAATGCTTCCTTGAGGATGCTTTCGTGGAAGCTGTCATTATCTTTAGATTCTGTACAGATAAACATAAATGTGCAAAAGTCAGTTTTCAAAATCAGTAATTTAGGGGAAGGGTGTAGCACCTGTCCTTTCTGCTGAGTCAGAAGATCTTCCGTCACCGGTAGATCTATACTTGCTGTCCCTGCTAGCTCCAGAGGATCTGAAAACCAAATCTGACGTGGCCTAAACAGGACTACTAGGATCATTGTAGAATTCTGAGTTGCTTTGAAACTCATCAACGTCTTGTGAATCAGGGGAAGCAGAGGAAATGCATACAACGCTTGTTCAAAGAGTCCAGATGTAAAGCGTCTCCGTGAGAGTGACGTCATTGTCCTGTCCTCGATGCAAATAGAGGGCAGAGGGCATTGTTCTGGGTTGCAAACAGGTCCACCGCCGGACGACCCTGCTTCTGAAATAGCATTCTCACAAATGATGCTTTTAGTTCCCATTAGTTTGGAGCGGATTCTAACCTGCTTAGTTTGTCCTCTAAGACGTTCTTCTTTCCCTCTAGATGGGATGCTGTCAGAAAAAGATGGTTTTCCAGGGCCCAATACCATATTTATTCCGCCAGAATACAAAGGGGACGTGAGCAGGTTCCCCCTTGATTGTTCACGTAAAACATTGCAGTGGTATTTTCCGTAAAAATCTTTACCACCTTTCCCTGAGCTGAGGGAAGAAATTACTTGAGTGCATACAAAGCGGCTTTGAGCTCCAAAACGTTTCTGTGGTCTTTTCTTTCCTGTTTTGACCAAAGACTGTGTGTCATCAACTCCTGACAAGGAGCACCCCACCCTCATTCTGAAGAGTCTGGACCTCATTACGGGCCCAGCGGTAACCCTGCCGGTGCTACAGGTGGGTTGCAGCTGGACTCGTTAAAATGTACCAGTGCCTGACTTCCCGGTGCCACCGGGAGATTACAACCCCAGCGGCCCGGAAAGTCAGGCACTGGTAAAATGTAGGTCCCCATTCCCATAGAGTCCCAGTGGGGACACAGAGCACCGGCACCATTGTTAACAGTGCCGGTGCTTCCATGACTGGTCTGCCTACCGTGGTCGCTGTGCCTGGCAGTAACAGACCTGTCAGGCACAGCGGCTCCGGCAGGCAGACCTGTAATATGCCGGTCCGGAAACAACGGTGCCGGTGGGCTTACCGGCACCCTTGTTTCCGGACCAGCTGGGTCCTAATGAGGCCCTCTGTGATTATAACAACTTGATTATGGGGGGTTGAAAGGGAATCCTGATCAGCAGATTTTACGATTTCTTCCACCAAACCAGAGATTCCTGAATGTGATGCAGTATCGCAATTTCCATGTTCTGCGGATCCAGTAATTTGGTCCAGCCACTGGCGAGGTGCCATTGAATGGTTCTCATCCAAAGTCTTGCATATGGTACTAGATGGATGCAAGATGCCATCAGACCTATGAGTCTTTGGTACTACAAGGCCAATAGCGTCTGAAAAGCCATGAAACTGGAGATGACTTGTTCTATTGCTAAAACCCTGTCTAAAGGAGGGAAGGCTTTCCTAAGAGTAGTATACATTACTGTTCCAATAAACTGAATCCTCTGGGATGGGATTCATTTAGATTTGGGCGTATTTATGGAGAATCCGAGATGAAACAGTGCGTTGTATGTCAACTGCACATTCTGCAACACTTCTTCCAGGGATTGGGCCTTTATCAGCCAATCTTCTAGGTATTATAGTAATCTTTTTTTATTACGTACTTAATACCGAAGAGGTTTCTAAGCGCAGACCCGGGATTCGTACCTGTGTTGCTCTGCATTGTCTTGCTTCTGAAATAAGTGCATTGCCACTAAGCTATACTACCCTGGGCAGTTATGGGCAGAGAGGAACATTTCTCAACCGCAGGTGGGCTGTCACCAAACCCAGAACTTTGGTGAAGACTCTGGGAGCCAAGTTTAGCCCGAATGGGAGATATGTGTACTGGTAATGTACTTTTCCTATGCTAAACCTGAGATATTGATGGTGTTTCCTCAATATGGGTAAGTCAAAATAGGCATCTTGAAGATCTAGAGATGCCATCCAGTCGTTGTGTTGGAGTGCTGCTGCTGCTGCTGCTGCTAGTATCTAAGGTACTGTAACCATGTGAAATGTCTCCACTAAAAGAAATTGGTTCAGATCTGAAAGATCTAAGATTGGCCAAATTCCACCAGTCTTTCTTGTGATTTTAAAATAGTGGGAGTAAAAACCCAGACCTATTTCCAGAGAGAGGTTTCTGAATATCTGTGATACGCTCCATAGATGACCTTTTACAGGGAAGATGGTGGAGTAGCAAGAAGGGCCAGAGAGTAACTCTAACGAATTATGTTTACTACCCAATCCTCTTGCAAGATGTTCTCTCACTGATGTAGAAATTTCACAATCCTTTCTGCTATCGCAGATGTATGCTCGATCTAGCAGCAGCTTTTGAGATGGTCTACCATCCCCTCTTGATCAGCCGCCTTGCCACGGCCAGCTTGTCTGGCCAAGTCCTGTCGTGGTTCACGTCTTTCCTGGCTGAGCGGGGTCAAACTATTGCTCTTTTCTCTTTCCTCTCCTCCATTCGCACTATTTCATGTGGTGTCCCCCATGGCTTTGCCATCTCCTCTACTCTATTCAATGTCTAGATCCAGCTTCTTGCTTGCCTAATCCACTCCTGCGGCTTACGCTGTTACTCCTATACCAATGACACCCAGAACTTCTTGGCATAGGGGGTACTTGTCGGCTGTCGTGGGATGGATGGGCTGCAATTGGATTAAACTGAATGGGGACAAGATGGAAGTGTTGGTGGTGGGTTCTTCTTCATCTTCATCTCTTTCCTCTTCTTCGCTTTGCACTTCCTCTTTCTGGCCGCACGAGTTGGACGCGCTGCCTACTCGGGTACTTGTGGTAAAAAATCTTGGGTCCAAGTTTTCTGCATCGTTATCCAGAGAAGCTCAAGTTAGTGCTATCTGTCAGACTGGCCATTGTCAGCTGAAAGCTTTGCGGAAGGTCTTGCCTTTTAATCCTTTTCATCTCCATCCTCCAGTCGTTGCAGCACTTGTTCTTAGCCACATTGACTATTGCAATTCTCTTTTCTTAACTCTACCACTTTATCACATTCATCAGCTTCAGCTCCTGAAAAATCTGGCAGCTTGTGTAGCCACTGAGACCCCTTATTGCTCCCATATTTCTCCGTTTCTCTGTTCCCTACATTGGCTACCTGTTTCTAAATGCATTTCTTTTAAATCACTCCCCATAGTTCATGGGGCATTATACGGTCAGGGCGCAGAGTATTTGCAGTCTGCGTTGTCACCTTATTGTTCCATCCACTCACTATTTAATCGAAATGGCTATCTGATTCTGGTTTCTCGATTTCGCTTATCCAGACTTGGTTGGCGGTCCCACTCTGTGTCCTCAGCTAAGCTTTGGAACTCCCTACCATTCATTCTTAGGGCCACCAAGAATAATTTGCAGTTTACACATCTGCTGAAAACTTATTTGTTTTAGGTATTTTGTTTTTCTATCTGACTGACGTTCTGTTGGTATCCTTAGCGGCAAGTTGCCTTAGGTGTTTGTGCACTTTACAAGAATACATAACATAACATAACATGCTCCTTGATGCAGATTGGAGCAGATAGTTCATACATCCCTTAATGGAAGTCAAACAGACTTCTTCCGATCTTGAGTCGTGGATGAAGAAGGAGTAATTCCTGGCTTTACCTTTGGCCTGCATCTCCTCTTTTTCATCGAGGAATAGTAAGGCTAAATTGTGAAGGAAGTTGTACTACTATTTGCACTTGTGCGCAGTTTAAAGGATCTAAACTTCTGGTGGTATTGTTGTCTTACTGAGATGAAACTCAGAGACTTTGCTGCAGTAACACTTGCCTTGCATTTCTTAGAACTTTGTATGTTGACGGATCAAACTGAGTTTTACCGTTAAATGGTAAATCTATCACTTTGTCTTGTATGTCCTGGTGTAATGACATAGCCGACAAATATGTCTATGCATTGTGATGATTCCAATTGACTCATCACGGATTCCCCAGTGGTACCCGCCTCCCATGTGGCCAGGGAACAGCAGCCGCTACCTGAGCCCTGGACATCGGCACCCTGGAGGGCCATTATATGATGGAGGATCACATGGGAGGGGATAGCCACCAGGGAGATGGCATGGCTTCATTGGATAGAACATAGCCCCCATTTTCCCATGAGGAAAACTCCCTATTGCTCCAGAGCCTGATGGCCTATTGCCACACATCTGTTTCACCCTACGGGAAAAGTAAGGACATCTTTTTCCAGCACCCTTTAGACCAAACGTCCATCCCTGACCTAAAGAGTCAAAAGTCCCGTAAACTCCCTTTCAATTATGGTGTTCCTTCAAGTAATACTGATCTTCCATGTGAATTCATTAAGAAACACCTTTCAAGAATTATCCATCAGAAACCAACAATGGACCTTTATTCCCACAACCACCTAAATCCTCAATTAATATCAGTGGACTTCAATTCCCGTAGCCCCTCAAGTAGTAGGGCAAGGAAGAGGAAGGAATTGATACTGAACAGAAAGCGTGGTGAATGTGCTAGTCATTGGATAGAAACACCTGTGCATGGGACATTTAAAAATGGCCATTGCGCTGAGAGAAGGAGCTCAGGAGAAGATGTGATCTCTCCAGGGAAGGCGGACGGAGGTTGGAGGCATGAGCCGGTGCACAGAAGCTGGAGGCACAAGCCGGCGTGCAGAAGCCTGAGGTGCGAGTGGGTATGATGAGGTGAAAGGGCTTGCCGGCAGAGAAGAAGGCAAGAAGCATGGTGCGAGGGAGGTGGGCCGAGGATATGCCAGGAACCGTGCAAGGATCCTGTGAGGAATCTGGTGGAGTCATCACTGATTCCCCACCGTTGACCTCCTCCCATGTTATCAATGACATTTGTGATGTCATCTTTGATGTCCTGGGTGTTAGTGTTAGCACTGCACGGTGGCGGCGCGAGTTATGGTTGCTTATCTTACCATAACTGCCGAATTTCAGGGGTTTTTCGGTTTTACTTTGAACCATAACGTCCCTTTAACAAAGTTTTTTCATTGAATTTCATAGGTTTATAGTAGCGCAACTTAACCATAACGTCCCTTTAACAAAGTTTTTTTTACTGAATTTCATAGGTTTTTAGTAGTGCAACTTAACCATAACGTCCCTATAACAAAGTTTTTTCACTGAATTTCATAGGTTTTTAGTAGCACAACTTAACCATAATATCCTTGACTTCATATACATGTAACATAGAACATACTAACCCCCTCGTAGTGATTTTCATGTCCGCGGACTACCGCCATGTCTGCGGACACATCGAAAATCTGAGCGTGGTGAATGTAAATTTGAATAATGTGCCCCATTTCCCCTTTGATGTTGGCTCTGAAAAGAGCCGTTTTTTTTTACAGATGCTTGACAGACACCTGTTATTTTGTATTTTTTTGCTTATTTTTTTTTCTTACTTTACTCCTAAAATCTTTACATAACCTTCTCCAAAGCAACCCTTACATTCCAAAATAGAAAGGCATTTCCCGTAAAAGATAAAGAAATGGCATCTTCTTTAAAATTAACAGCATTACTGGCATCAATATTCTCATTGTTACAGAAGAACATACCAGCTCTAAGCATGAAGGCACACATGCCTCGGTTGATGACACACCTAGCAATGTTTTGCTGAGGACAAAAAAATGAACTATTGTCCCATATTGCCCTCGGTAGTAATCCGAGAAAAAATTACTTTCGCATTTGGAAGGATCTTCATTACGGCTTGAACCAAGCGTTCCAAATCAGCCAACAAAGTAGGGGCACTGACGTTGCCCAAAAGGAAAGCACCATAGTGCAAAACTACCACATGCAGACTGTTCATCGTGGCCATATCCTCACAAACTTGTACATTTCCCTGTACATTGCAATCAGGCACAGTGCTCCACACCACCTCCACTCCTTTCACATCAAAGTTCTTTGCAACATGCCTGCATTCAGCGTACTGCTGTAAACCATGCACAAACATATCTCCGAGCACCAACACCCTACCTTTCTCCACTTCTGCCATCTTCACCACACACAGCCTCTTTCAACACAAATCCACAACCTCGACAGTCTTCTTTCCATGTTGGATTTCCTGGAAAAACCCGGATGTAGCACGCCCTGTCCACAAACAGCTGCGGTGTCCGCGGACGGCGTCCACTTTACTCTCTGTGCCATTCCCTCATTGCATACAGCTAAGCAATCACACAATACGAATAACGTCCTCAGAGCACCCCATTTTGTGAATTTTTGAACATTTCAGGACAATTATCATTTCATTATTCAACATATTAACATTACAAATATTATACTTTCATCTTGTACTCTGCACACAATGCTATGTTTCTCCATTAGTAGCTCAGTATACTAGATAGGATCCCATAATACAATGCTATTTATATCAAAACATCGTTCAAAGCACTAATAACGGTATGATATTTATTGCAATATCCTTGACACTTTTTTCGCAACATTATAATAAAAATCCCTAGTACACAAATTCCATGAAGAGTACATACACATGTGATGTCATCAGTGATTTCATCAATGACATTTGCGATGTCATCTTTGATGTCCTGGGTGTTAGTCTTAGCAGTGCACTGTGGTGGCGCGAGTTATTTTTCATAGCTTACCATAACTTGCGATTTTCATGGGATTTTTAAGCTATACGTAGAACCATAATGTCCCTTAAACAAACTTTTTTTAATATCACGCAAACAATATACAAACATGGCGTGCAAAAACCAACTTCTCACAGATGGCTTTTCACAGAATGTTGCAAAGTAAGAATTTATGCTCGTTCACAGTGAAGGTCAGCTGCTTCCATTTTTTTCTCGGGCCCCGGAGAGGCTCACGAAGCGGACTATAAGGTTGTATTGTGTTTTGACCTTGACAGACAGAGATTGTGATGAAAGACTTCTCTTGAAGGAGTGTTGCTAAAACGTAAGAGAAGATAAGGATGAAATTTATGAAACGAAACCACTTTTATATATTATATCACTATGCGAAAGATCGTTCGCACACGCTGAGTCGTATTTTGGGACTGCACCACTCGTAGACAATGGAAATTGCAATTGTACTGTAAGTAACCCTTTAGATTATTTTATACCAAATATAATTACAATAGCGTAGCATTAAAGACCGCTCAAGTTGAACTTGTTCGTTGAAAGTGGCATAATCTTTTCTACCGCGCACTATCAACGCCGAATTGATCCCCTGTTGTTTAGAGGGCTCTGAAAAAGGCAGACGACACAGGGTGGGTTAATATAAATAATTTAACCGGTCTATAGGCGGTCAAGCACTCTACTAGCTGTGCCACTTCACTGTAGCCTGTCAAGTGGCACAGCAAGTACAACGCTCGCTTTGACATCCGTGCACAGCTTGCTAACGCAGGTTCGAATCCCGGCAAGGCCAAACTCAGCCTTTCATCCTTCCGTGGTCGATAAATGAGCACCGCACACCGTGGTTAACAATAAGCACCGCTTCGATACCTCATGGTTCTTAGCACTATATGAATGGGAAAATATTATTATTTTATTATTAACATATTCCATTGCACTATCTTCGATAGCAAATAGTTTCACGCCCTAATAAATAAAATGATGATTTTTAATGAAGATCGGCTGGTGAGACTAATTTATGTTTTTTAAAACAGGTATGTGGCCCCATTTTGCCTATGTCACGATTTACAGACTCCAGCGGATGGGGTCTTCAACTGCCAGGTGCAGGTCCAAATATGCAACTTCATGACCCTCACCATTTTATGGGACAATCGCCAAGGACCAATATGCCCTTACGCAGTACTAGCGGCTACAAACAACATACCAACCAATAGGGTGGTCTAATGGCTCGTTTTTGGAGCAACCTTCCGATTATCAGAGCGACCATTTACTGCTTTTATCATAAACTAACAGGCTATCTACCGCAAAGGGACAACGCGTGGCTCCAAATAAACTTTTGCTGATCGAAAGCAGAGAAAATAGCAAATCGCTGAATATTCACTAAACATTTCATGTGAAATAAATGTACTTTACCAAATGTACAATCCTGCTGTTTACTTTTAAACCACAGTTTCATATTCCGAATTGTGGCGCACTGAGTTGTAAGCTGATCTAACACCCTCTGTACCGCAAAGGAACATCGCGTGCCTCAACATTAACTTTTGCGGATCGACAACAAAGACAAATGCAAATTGCTGCATATTCTCTAAACATTTGATGTCAAATAAATGTACTTTACAAAATTTACAATCTTGCTGTTTGCTTTTAAATCACTGTTTCATATTCCGAATTGTGGCGCGCTGTGTTGTGACATAATATGTGTTGTCTTCCGGGTTCTGTGTAAAGTCACTTAGGACTGGAGAGGACTGGGCGCGTTTGATGACGCACCTAGTAATGTCACGGAGAGAGGCGGGGAATATGAATGCTTTGATAATATCAGGCTTAGGGGATGGAGATATGATTTAGTGTCGCAAAAGCAAGTCAGCCAGGTCAATAGCGCCAGTCATAGGATTATCACATAATGTCGGCGCACACCAGCCGGATTTATCGTTTCTTTAGTGGACAAAAAGTCGGTTGACGCCCATAGGAAATTGTACTATTAGCGGACAAAAGGAGTGGTCTTAAAACACTTTCACCCTGACAACGAACAATACAAACAACGTTCTCAGAACACCCCCATTTTGTGTTTAAGGGCAACCATTTCGGGACACCGCGAGTGTTCTTAGGACACATTCAACTAGACAGATTACAATACGGACAGCGTCCTGAGGACACCCCCAGTTTGTGTATTTATGAACAATTAAGTACACCGCGAGTGTTCATAGCTCATTTTTACTTTCCTTGCGAACAAAAATGACACATACTCCGTCCTCTAAACACCCCACCATTTAGTTTATTTACAAAATGTCAGAACAGCTGTGTTCTCCGCGGACAAATCGAACGCAACAAAAACGTCTAGCACATAAAAAAAACAAAACATTGAACCTATCTCATACTCCCCCACCCTCCCCAAACACTCTTACACAACAACACAGGGAACTAAATACAATTTTTTATCCACATTTCACCGCGCTGTACGCGGTCGACGGCGAATACAAGATGGCGGGTGCCACAGAAAATCTGACGCGCTCCACGCCCCTTACCGTCCAATCAGCGAACACGTCACATGTCCGCGGACATGACGCAAGGCCATGGGCCAATCGGGGTGCTGTCCGCGAAGCGAACAGGGAAGTCCGTCCGCGAAGCGAACACAGATATCACTAATTTTTGTGCCTTACATTTTGGTCATTTATTAGAAAACTACTGGACGGATTTACACCAAATTTGCAAAAGCACGCTTTCAGGACCAGGCCGCCGCTCCTGCCGCAAATTTGGTGTAAATCCGTCCAGCGGTTTGGGCTGTAGCCGTGTGCAATGCTTTTTCCCATTCAGTCTATGGGGAAAAAAAAAGTTTTGGGACCCCCCCTATTACTTAGAATAGGTAAAATAAGAAAAGGAAAGATGGATCTGAGCACTATCAGCACAGAAAGTAGAACAAAACCCATTTTGCAAGATCTAACAGGACAGCAGGGACAGATTCTCAAAAATAAAAAAAGTGTGCAAATTTGAGATGCTCCACAAATGCCCCACAAATGCACCAGAAATAGATATGCCCCATTCACAGAAGTGCACATTTTAAGATATGTGTCCGTACATTAAAGGAGCGCATAATGTGCACAGTGGATAGCATGAAAATACACACAATTAGGCATGCAGAGGAGGAATTACCTTAGAAAGTGAGCAAAAAAACAAACACTAACATCCTGATTCACTAAATCCAGTCCCTGGATTTGCCCCTTCAACATGTGCCTCTATCACAATGTGGAGCAAGTGGCTCAGAAAAGAGTGCAATTAATTTGTCCAAACAAAGAAGCATACAGTGCATTCCACTCACAACCAACAACACAGTATAAAAGCCCAACACAGAGACAGGTACACGTTCCCAAAATGCCTGATCCTGTAGACATCATGCTGCTGAGCTGACTGAAGAGGAGGGAACGGATACATAGGAGGGGGAGCACCTTACTTGAAATGGCTGAAGAAGAGTTCACCAAAAGGTACCGCTTTCCACTCCATACCACATTGGAGATGGTGAGTCAGTGGGAGGGGCCCTTACCACATCCACAATGCAAGCCCATGCTATGCCACCACTAGTCAAGGTACTGTCAGCCTTTGTTTCTTTGTCACAAGCTCCTTACAGAGGACATTTGGCATCACCTCAGTGATCTACCAGTCCTCAAAGTCAAGGCAAACACGCCAGGTCCTCTAAGTGATCCGTTCCTCAGCCAGACAACATATCAGAATCCTCCAACATGCACACACATTAGTGAGAACATTTCATGACATATCAGGATTCCTAAGGGTTTGTGGAGCCATTGACTGCACTCATGTGGCCCACATAACCCTAAGGCCATAGAACACCTTTACAAAAACAGGAGACACTGGAATTCCTTGAATATACAGGTCCTGAGTGGTGCACACAACATAGTCACAAAGGCGAAGGCAAACTATTATGGAGCTACACCTGACAGCTACATCTATCATTACTATGCTATTGGACAACCGTTTGGGACAGTATGGTACGCCGCTAGATGACATGCAAGTTTCTACCGAGGTGTTCTGGCAATACATGATGTAAACTAGCCTCATTTCAGACGTTCAACATCTTGCAATATTTATGGTCAGAACAGTGAGAGAACATTAGGAAATAGAGCACTTTTCATGTGGCTGTCTATCAATCCCACTGACAGACGGGTTTTACACAATGATGTGAATGAAACACATAATCCAACTCTACATCAACACAGTCAGAGCCATCGCTCAACGACCTTTGCAAATTTCCTGAATGAAATGGCAAAGTAACCACCGTAGACAGTTGAATAATATACACTTTTTGCCATGGGGAGTAACACTCGCCACACAGCTGAAGTTACAAAATATGTATTATTATCGTTTTCTCAGACCCACATAACCCATAACACAAAATGGGACTGAACTACAAACAAATTGGCTGAAATAGTTTGCTTGTGTTTTTAGGATAGTTGCGCTCATTTTTGGGGCATCGGATGAGATGCACAAAAAACATGTGCATCTGATAGATGCTCCAGAAATATGCGCATCTCATCAGATGTGCCATTGCATGCCACTTGTTCGCGCAACTAATTGCACTCTTTTGTGAACAAGGCATTTTGTGGTGTTTCCTTGGCGAATACATGTGTCGCAATAAGATGTATGATGGCACAACTTGTCTTTGCGCCATTGCGCATCTTGTTGAGATGCACATGTTTTTGAGAATCTGCTGTATAAAGTGTAAAAAGAAGGGGACTCAAGACAGAAACTCAGGCAACACAGCAAAAAAGTGTGAGGGAACTTGAAGAGGAACCTTTCCAAGAGAGAGCAAAATATGAACAATTACCTTCATGGTGATTCAGGTTCTCTTGGTCCTTGCTCTCCCGCTTTCACAACTGGTTGGGGACGCCTGCATTCGTAGGCGGTTCGGAAAAGCAGACTCCAAAAGAATGCTGCCCCTTTACGAAGTTTCAAGTTATAGGATGTTATTGTGCACGTGCGTCCCTGTGCATGCCAGTCCCACCCTTCACCCCCACGTCACCAACCGTCCGCGCCCAGTTCCCTTCAGTTATTTCTGATTTAGCCTAACAGCCGTTGTGAGTAGGTATATGCTTTTACTAGGGAAAGCTGGGTGGGTGTTGTGAAAGAGGGAGAGCAAGGACTAAGAGAACCTGAATCCCCATGAAGGTAATTTTTCATTTCTGTGCTCTCACTCCTTCCCAAGCAGCTTGGGACCAGACCAGAAAGTCTTAATAATATCAAGGGGGTGGGGGGGGCAGCATATACGAGATTCAAGCACATAATTTGCGAAACACCTCTTCCTGGAAGATGCATCTAGAGCGTAATGCTTGCAAAATGCAAAAGGAGTCCCCCAAGTAGCAGCCCTACACACTTCTGCAATGGGGTGGTGCCTAATAAAGGCTACTGATGCTGCCTTGGCTCTTGCAAAATGAGCCCGAAGTCTCTGTGTAGCCGAAAGGCCCCCTCACATCGTAAGCCATTGCAATACGTGAGACAACCCACCTAGCAATGTAAGCTTTTGCAGCTTTATTGCCAGGGGAAAGACCATCATGTGTGACAAAGAGCTGGTCTGTTTTCCTGAATGGGTTGGTCCTTGTTAAATAACATTTTAGAGTTCTTGACACATCCAGATTATGTAAGGTCTCCTCAGCCCATGAAGAATGTGGTTGTGGATGAAAAATTGGAAGGAAAATCTCTTGGCTCAGTTGAAATTCTGATACCACTTTAAGCAAAAAGGAGGGCACCGTACAAAGGACTACCTTATCCCTATGAAAAATCAGATAAGGTTCCTTTGAAGAAAGAGCCTAAAGCTCTCCTACTCTCCTTGATGATGTAATGGCCACCAGAAAAGCAGTCTTCCTTGTTCAGAGATAAACATCACAAGAGGCCATAGGTTCAAATGGTTTGTGCATTAATGCTGACAGAACCAAATTTAGATCCCACCGAGAGGAAGGATTGCAAATAGGTGGATGCAAACAAAGGAGGTCTTCAAAATGCCCCCAAATTGCCTTGTTTGGTAAAGAAAAAGATTTCTGTTCCGTGAGAAACCTGAAGGTGTCTCACCCGCTAGTCCCCAGAGATCTGATCTGTCATTCAGGTGGCCGGGACATGGCAATTGCTATTGGATCCGGTTCCTGGGGGTGGACCAGTGGGTGAGGATCACCTGGATGGGGGGTCTTTGGGCAATGGAAGTGGGACACCGAAGGTTGAGATGCGGTACCCTCTTCCTTGTAACTTTTTGTTCCCCATCCTACCCTGTAGGATATTTGGAAGCTCTATTAGCTAATAGCTCCATGGCTGCCTCCAACCTCGTAATGAGGCCCACTGTGTTAAACGCAAGTGGCAAATGATTAAATAAGGAAAGTTCAAAGAACTGTTAACGTTTTACAGGAAGACCAGCTGCAGAGGGGTCCGGCACAATGTGGGTGCTTACTCGAGAGACTCTGGTTTATTCCCCTTTTTGTTGAACTACTGATGCCAGAAGGCCTTAGAAGAGCTGACAGGAAACGGTAAAAGTGGTCATACAGTGGTATAGCGAAATCCCCTGTACAGTCGAAAGTCTTTGACCCGCACACCATTGGAAGACTAAGGGAAGCGAGTGAGAAAGCAGAACGAAGTAGAAGAAACTGTGAGGCTGGCAAATGTGAACTCGACAGAGGGATGCCTGCCGAACGGGCAAAGCATGATGCTCCAATGATGACTGTGTTGACAAAGAGTGAACCCGACAGATGGATGTCCACAGTGGAGTGTTTAAAAAAACTTTAAAACTTGTGAATGCAACAGGTGAAATTCTACAAGAAAAGGCTATAGTGAACTTGACAGAGGGAACCCAAACATCAAGAAGGGGCTGAGCCCAGAAGAGGGGGATACAGGGGTGAGAAACCCTCACCCAACGACACATGATTGTAGCAAATGTAAAATTGTGACCACAAGCCATAATGAGCTTGACGGAGAGAGGCTAAAATTAGAGAGGGGTCTGAGCCCGGAAGAGTGGAACCCACAGGTGAAGAGTCATCACCCAAGTGAAATTTGAAAGGAACTTTTGTTAATGATTTTGAACATACCAGGCCCTTGGAAGCAAGAGAGGTAATTGCCGAAGGTCCTGACATTGATAGGAACATTTTTTGGGATCTGAGCCCTTAAGAGTGGGATTGAGGGGTGAAAAGTCATCACTCAACAAACATATGGAAAGGAACTTTTCAGGTCCTTGGAGGCAAGGCAAGAGACTTTTTGTAGAAAAAGAGACTTAACCACCGAAGGTCCTGATACCTGAGAGCGGAAGTGTAGTCTCGTGCTGGGAAAGCTTGAGCATGTGCTGTGCTCCGGAGTTCTGCATTGTCCTGTGCTCAAAACGTGGGAAGGGAGACTCAGGCTACCACATCCTGACTTATCATTTGTGAACACTTCTTTCTTTCTTGTGAAAAGTATCCCACACTCTTTTTGGTATTAGCTGTAAGGATTGACAATAGGTTTTTCTTAGAATAGGCAGGCCGTTTTATTTGGACAAGAGGCCACTAGGACTGCCTTATTATTATTTGATGGTCCTAGCTTGTTCCCATCTTAGATTTAGGTTTAGATTAGGCGTTTTCCAACCTACCTAAACAGTTTAATAAACATCCTTGAACTGTGATCACTTTTGTCTGTCTTTACTGTTGCCACAATGAGTTCCTTACAGTTCTCTGTTTAAATAGGCACCTATTGCCAACAAACCTTCCTCTTTTCTTCTGCCTTTGCTCCCCCTCTCCCCTGCTGATCTGTTCTCTCTTGGCACTGTGCACCTGGCCACCCTCTGTCCTCCGGGTCCAGGTACCAGCTCACTCTGCCCCCCTCCCGCACTGCCTCCGGGTCACCCCTTGCGCTGGGGTCTGTATCTGTACCCAAACAGCCCCCCCACCTATTTCTTCCTGCACTTATCAGACCTACCATGTCTGCTGCCTTAAACCTAGCACTTGCAAATTGCTGGCTGCACTACCACTGTTTGTTGCCTTTATTATTTATTTATTTATTATTATTTATCTGTTTCTCCTCTGCTTCGCACTTTCCACTTCTCCCCCTTCCATGCACTTTTCCCCTCCGCTTCTCCCAGGCACTTGCGGGTTCTCAATGTCACTGGGCCTAGTAAGATTGCTATTTTGTTCTCCCCTGTTCCCCTCCCTTGCCATGTTGCGCTCTGAAACACTTGTGTACGAGTGCGATAGAAATAGAATATCAATATCAATAAAATAATGTTTGCAAGTGTCAACTTTCACTCCAGTTGATACCAGAAAGAAATTAAAGATATTACATCATAGACTGATGCTTTCAATGGGTTTAAATTGTGATCTAAAGCCCAATGGCAAAACCGCAACCATTTGCTTCGATAATGCTTCCTTGAGGATGCTTTCGTGGAAGCTGTCATTATCTTTAGATTCTGTACAGATAAACATAAATGTGCAAAAGTCAGTTTTCAAAATCAGTAATTTAGGGGAAGGGTGTAGCACCTGTCCTTTCTGCTGAGTCAGAAGATCTTCCGTCACCGGTAGATCTATACTTGCTGTCCCTGCTAGCTCCAGAGGATCTGAAAACCAAATCTGACGTGGCCTAAACAGGACTACTAGGATCATTGTAGAATTCTGAGTTGCTTTGAAACTCATCAACGTCTTGTGAATCAGGGGAAGCAGAGGAAATGCATACAACGCTTGTTCAAAGAGTCCAGATGTAAAGCGTCTCCGTGAGAGTGACGTCATTGTCCTGTCCTCGATGCAAATAGAGGGCAGAGGGCATTGTTCTGGGTTGCAAACAGGTCCACCGCCGGACGACCCTGCTTCTGAAATAGCATTCTCACAAATGATGCTTTTAGTTCCCATTAGTTTGGAGCGGATTCTAACCTGCTTAGTTTGTCCTCTAAGACGTTCTTCTTTCCCTCTAGATGGGATGCTGTCAGAAAAAGATGGTTTTCCAGGGCCCAATACCATATTTATTCCGCCAGAATACAAAGGGGACGTGAGCAGGTTCCCCCTTGATTGTTCACGTAAAACATTGCAGTGGTATTTTCCGTAAAAATCTTTACCACCTTTCCCTGAGCTGAGGGAAGAAATTACTTGAGTGCATACAAAGCGGCTTTGAGCTCCAAAACGTTTCTGTGGTCTTTTCTTTCCTGTTTTGACCAAAGACTGTGTGTCATCAACTCCTGACAAGGAGCACCCCACCCTCATTCTGAAGAGTCTGGACCTCATTACGGGCCCAGCGGTAACCCTGCCGGTGCTACAGGTGGGTTGCAGCTGGACTCGTTAAAATGTACCAGTGCCTGACTTCCCGGTGCCACCGGGAGATTACAACCCCAGCGGCCCGGAAAGTCAGGCACTGGTAAAATGTAGGTCCCCATTCCCATAGAGTCCCAGTGGGGACACAGAGCACCGGCACCATTGTTAACAGTGCCGGTGCTTCCATGACTGGTCTGCCTACCGTGGTCGCTGTGCCTGGCAGTAACAGACCTGTCAGGCACAGCGGCTCCGGCAGGCAGACCTGTAATATGCCGGTCCGGAAACAACGGTGCCGGTGGGCTTACCGGCACCCTTGTTTCCGGACCAGCTGGGTCCTAATGAGGCCCTCTGTGATTATAACAACTTGATTATGGGGGGTTGAAAGGGAATCCTGATCAGCAGATTTTACGATTTCTTCCACCAAACCAGAGATTCCTGAATGTGATGCAGTATCGCAATTTCCATGTTCTGCGGATCCAGTAATTTGGTCCAGCCACTGGCGAGGTGCCATTGAATGGTTCTCATCCAAAGTCTTGCATATGGTACTAGATGGATGCAAGATGCCATCAGACCTATGAGTCTTTGGTACTACAAGGCCAATAGCGTCTGAAAAGCCATGAAACTGGAGATGACTTGTTCTATTGCTAAAACCCTGTCTAAAGGAGGGAAGGCTTTCCTAAGAGTAGTATACATTACTGTTCCAATAAACTGAATCCTCTGGGATGGGATTCATTTAGATTTGGGCGTATTTATGGAGAATCCGAGATGAAACAGTGCGTTGTATGTCAACTGCACATTCTGCAACACTTCTTCCAGGGATTGGGCCTTTATCAGCCAATCTTCTAGGTATTATAGTAATCTTTTTTTATTACGTACTTAATACCGAAGAGGTTTCTAAGCGCAGACCCGGGATTCGTACCTGTGTTGCTCTGCATTGTCTTGCTTCTGAAATAAGTGCATTGCCACTAAGCTATACTACCCTGGGCAGTTATGGGCAGAGAGGAACATTTCTCAACCGCAGGTGGGCTGTCACCAAACCCAGAACTTTGGTGAAGACTCTGGGAGCCAAGTTTAGCCCGAATGGGAGATATGTGTACTGGTAATGTACTTTTCCTATGCTAAACCTGAGATATTGATGGTGTTTCCTCAATATGGGTAAGTCAAAATAGGCATCTTGAAGATCTAGAGATGCCATCCAGTCGTTGTGTTGGAGTGCTGCTGCTGCTGCTGCTGCTAGTATCTAAGGTACTGTAACCATGTGAAATGTCTCCACTAAAAGAAATTGGTTCAGATCTGAAAGATCTAAGATTGGCCAAATTCCACCAGTCTTTCTTGTGATTTTAAAATAGTGGGAGTAAAAACCCAGACCTATTTCCAGAGAGAGGTTTCTGAATATCTGTGATACGCTCCATAGATGACCTTTTACAGGGAAGATGGTGGAGTAGCAAGAAGGGCCAGAGAGTAACTCTAACGAATTATGTTTACTACCCAATCCTCTTGCAAGATGTTCTCTCACTGATGTAGAAATTTCACAATCCTTTCTGCTATCGCAGATGTATGCTCGATCTAGCAGCAGCTTTTGAGATGGTCTACCATCCCCTCTTGATCAGCCGCCTTGCCACGGCCAGCTTGTCTGGCCAAGTCCTGTCGTGGTTCACGTCTTTCCTGGCTGAGCGGGGTCAAACTATTGCTCTTTTCTCTTTCCTCTCCTCCATTCGCACTATTTCATGTGGTGTCCCCCATGGCTTTGCCATCTCCTCTACTCTATTCAATGTCTAGATCCAGCTTCTTGCTTGCCTAATCCACTCCTGCGGCTTACGCTGTTACTCCTATACCAATGACACCCAGAACTTCTTGGCATAGGGGGTACTTGTCGGCTGTCGTGGGATGGATGGGCTGCAATTGGATTAAACTGAATGGGGACAAGATGGAAGTGTTGGTGGTGGGTTCTTCTTCATCTTCATCTCTTTCCTCTTCTTCGCTTTGCACTTCCTCTTTCTGGCCGCACGAGTTGGACGCGCTGCCTACTCGGGTACTTGTGGTAAAAAATCTTGGGTCCAAGTTTTCTGCATCGTTATCCAGAGAAGCTCAAGTTAGTGCTATCTGTCAGACTGGCCATTGTCAGCTGAAAGCTTTGCGGAAGGTCTTGCCTTTTAATCCTTTTCATCTCCATCCTCCAGTCGTTGCAGCACTTGTTCTTAGCCACATTGACTATTGCAATTCTCTTTTCTTAACTCTACCACTTTATCACATTCATCAGCTTCAGCTCCTGAAAAATCTGGCAGCTTGTGTAGCCACTGAGACCCCTTATTGCTCCCATATTTCTCCGTTTCTCTGTTCCCTACATTGGCTACCTGTTTCTAAATGCATTTCTTTTAAATCACTCCCCATAGTTCATGGGGCATTATACGGTCAGGGCGCAGAGTATTTGCAGTCTGCGTTGTCACCTTATTGTTCCATCCACTCACTATTTAATCGAAATGGCTATCTGATTCTGGTTTCTCGATTTCGCTTATCCAGACTTGGTTGGCGGTCCCACTCTGTGTCCTCAGCTAAGCTTTGGAACTCCCTACCATTCATTCTTAGGGCCACCAAGAATAATTTGCAGTTTACACATCTGCTGAAAACTTATTTGTTTTAGGTATTTTGTTTTTCTATCTGACTGACGTTCTGTTGGTATCCTTAGCGGCAAGTTGCCTTAGGTGTTTGTGCACTTTACAAGAATACATAACATAACATAACATGCTCCTTGATGCAGATTGGAGCAGATAGTTCATACATCCCTTAATGGAAGTCAAACAGACTTCTTCCGATCTTGAGTCGTGGATGAAGAAGGAGTAATTCCTGGCTTTACCTTTGGCCTGCATCTCCTCTTTTTCATCGAGGAATAGTAAGGCTAAATTGTGAAGGAAGTTGTACTACTATTTGCACTTGTGCGCAGTTTAAAGGATCTAAACTTCTGGTGGTATTGTTGTCTTACTGAGATGAAACTCAGAGACTTTGCTGCAGTAACACTTGCCTTGCATTTCTTAGAACTTTGTATGTTGACGGATCAAACTGAGTTTTACCGTTAAATGGTAAATCTATCACTTTGTCTTGTATGTCCTGGTGTAATGACATAGCCGACAAATATGTCTATGCATTGTGATGATTCCAATTGACTCATCACGGATTCCCCAGTGGTACCCGCCTCCCATGTGGCCAGGGAACAGCAGCCGCTACCTGAGCCCTGGACATCGGCACCCTGGAGGGCCATTATATGATGGAGGATCACATGGGAGGGGATAGCCACCAGGGAGATGGCATGGCTTCATTGGATAGAACATAGCCCCCATTTTCCCATGAGGAAAACTCCCTATTGCTCCAGAGCCTGATGGCCTATTGCCACACATCTGTTTCACCCTACGGGAAAAGTAAGGACATCTTTTTCCAGCACCCTTTAGACCAAACGTCCATCCCTGACCTAAAGAGTCAAAAGTCCCGTAAACTCCCTTTCAATTATGGTGTTCCTTCAAGTAATACTGATCTTCCATGTGAATTCATTAAGAAACACCTTTCAAGAATTATCCATCAGAAACCAACAATGGACCTTTATTCCCACAACCACCTAAATCCTCAATTAATATCAGTGGACTTCAATTCCCGTAGCCCCTCAAGTAGTAGGGCAAGGAAGAGGAAGGAATTGATACTGAACAGAAAGCGTGGTGAATGTGCTAGTCATTGGATAGAAACACCTGTGCATGGGACATTTAAAAATGGCCATTGCGCTGAGAGAAGGAGCTCAGGAGAAGATGTGATCTCTCCAGGGAAGGCGGACGGAGGTTGGAGGCATGAGCCGGTGCACAGAAGCTGGAGGCACAAGCCGGCGTGCAGAAGCCTGAGGTGCGAGTGGGTATGATGAGGTGAAAGGGCTTGCCGGCAGAGAAGAAGGCAAGAAGCATGGTGCGAGGGAGGTGGGCCGAGGATATGCCAGGAACCGTGCAAGGATCCTGTGAGGAATCTGGTGGAGTCATCACTGATTCCCCACCGTTGACCTCCTCCCATGTTATCAATGACATTTGTGATGTCATCTTTGATGTCCTGGGTGTTAGTGTTAGCACTGCACGGTGGCGGCGCGAGTTATGGTTGCTTATCTTACCATAACTGCCGAATTTCAGGGGTTTTTCGGTTTTACTTTGAACCATAACGTCCCTTTAACAAAGTTTTTTCATTGAATTTCATAGGTTTATAGTAGCGCAACTTAACCATAACGTCCCTTTAACAAAGTTTTTTTTACTGAATTTCATAGGTTTTTAGTAGTGCAACTTAACCATAACGTCCCTATAACAAAGTTTTTTCACTGAATTTCATAGGTTTTTAGTAGCACAACTTAACCATAATATCCTTGACTTCATATACATGTAACATAGAACATACTAACCCCCTCGTAGTGATTTTCATGTCCGCGGACTACCGCCATGTCTGCGGACACATCGAAAATCTGAGCGTGGTGAATGTAAATTTGAATAATGTGCCCCATTTCCCCTTTGATGTTGGCTCTGAAAAGAGCCGTTTTTTTTTACAGATGCTTGACAGACACCTGTTATTTTGTATTTTTTTGCTTATTTTTTTTTCTTACTTTACTCCTAAAATCTTTACATAACCTTCTCCAAAGCAACCCTTACATTCCAAAATAGAAAGGCATTTCCCGTAAAAGATAAAGAAATGGCATCTTCTTTAAAATTAACAGCATTACTGGCATCAATATTCTCATTGTTACAGAAGAACATACCAGCTCTAAGCATGAAGGCACACATGCCTCGGTTGATGACACACCTAGCAATGTTTTGCTGAGGACAAAAAAATGAACTATTGTCCCATATTGCCCTCGGTAGTAATCCGAGAAAAAATTACTTTCGCATTTGGAAGGATCTTCATTACGGCTTGAACCAAGCGTTCCAAATCAGCCAACAAAGTAGGGGCACTGACGTTGCCCAAAAGGAAAGCACCATAGTGCAAAACTACCACATGCAGACTGTTCATCGTGGCCATATCCTCACAAACTTGTACATTTCCCTGTACATTGCAATCAGGCACAGTGCTCCACACCACCTCCACTCCTTTCACATCAAAGTTCTTTGCAACATGCCTGCATTCAGCGTACTGCTGTAAACCATGCACAAACATATCTCCGAGCACCAACACCCTACCTTTCTCCACTTCTGCCATCTTCACCACACACAGCCTCTTTCAACACAAATCCACAACCTCGACAGTCTTCTTTCCATGTTGGATTTCCTGGAAAAACCCGGATGTAGCACGCCCTGTCCACAAACAGCTGCGGTGTCCGCGGACGGCGTCCACTTTACTCTCTGTGCCATTCCCTCATTGCATACAGCTAAGCAATCACACAATACGAATAACGTCCTCAGAGCACCCCATTTTGTGAATTTTTGAACATTTCAGGACAATTATCATTTCATTATTCAACATATTAACATTACAAATATTATACTTTCATCTTGTACTCTGCACACAATGCTATGTTTCTCCATTAGTAGCTCAGTATACTAGATAGGATCCCATAATACAATGCTATTTATATCAAAACATCGTTCAAAGCACTAATAACGGTATGATATTTATTGCAATATCCTTGACACTTTTTTCGCAACATTATAATAAAAATCCCTAGTACACAAATTCCATGAAGAGTACATACACATGTGATGTCATCAGTGATTTCATCAATGACATTTGCGATGTCATCTTTGATGTCCTGGGTGTTAGTCTTAGCAGTGCACTGTGGTGGCGCGAGTTATTTTTCATAGCTTACCATAACTTGCGATTTTCATGGGATTTTTAAGCTATACGTAGAACCATAATGTCCCTTAAACAAACTTTTTTTAATATCACGCAAACAATATACAAACATGGCGTGCAAAAACCAACTTCTCACAGATGGCTTTTCACAGAATGTTGCAAAGTAAGAATTTATGCTCGTTCACAGTGAAGGTCAGCTGCTTCCATTTTTTTCTCGGGCCCCGGAGAGGCTCACGAAGCGGACTATAAGGTTGTATTGTGTTTTGACCTTGACAGACAGAGATTGTGATGAAAGACTTCTCTTGAAGGAGTGTTGCTAAAACGTAAGAGAAGATAAGGATGAAATTTATGAAACGAAACCACTTTTATATATTATATCACTATGCGAAAGATCGTTCGCACACGCTGAGTCGTATTTTGGGACTGCACCACTCGTAGACAATGGAAATTGCAATTGTACTGTAAGTAACCCTTTAGATTATTTTATACCAAATATAATTACAATAGCGTAGCATTAAAGACCGCTCAAGTTGAACTTGTTCGTTGAAAGTGGCATAATCTTTTCTACCGCGCACTATCAACGCCGAATTGATCCCCTGTTGTTTAGAGGGCTCTGAAAAAGGCAGACGACACAGGGTGGGTTAATATAAATAATTTAACCGGTCTATAGGCGGTCAAGCACTCTACTAGCTGTGCCACTTCACTGTAGCCTGTCAAGTGGCACAGCAAGTACAACGCTCGCTTTGACATCCGTGCACAGCTTGCTAACGCAGGTTCGAATCCCGGCAAGGCCAAACTCAGCCTTTCATCCTTCCGTGGTCGATAAATGAGCACCGCACACCGTGGTTAACAATAAGCACCGCTTCGATACCTCATGGTTCTTAGCACTATATGAATGGGAAAATATTATTATTTTATTATTAACATATTCCATTGCACTATCTTCGATAGCAAATAGTTTCACGCCCTAATAAATAAAATGATGATTTTTAATGAAGATCGGCTGGTGAGACTAATTTATGTTTTTTAAAACAGGTATGTGGCCCCATTTTGCCTATGTCACGATTTACAGACTCCAGCGGATGGGGTCTTCAACTGCCAGGTGCAGGTCCAAATATGCAACTTCATGACCCTCACCATTTTATGGGACAATCGCCAAGGACCAATATGCCCTTACGCAGTACTAGCGGCTACAAACAACATACCAACCAATAGGGTGGTCTAATGGCTCGTTTTTGGAGCAACCTTCCGATTATCAGAGCGACCATTTACTGCTTTTATCATAAACTAACAGGCTATCTACCGCAAAGGGACAACGCGTGGCTCCAAATAAACTTTTGCTGATCGAAAGCAGAGAAAATAGCAAATCGCTGAATATTCACTAAACATTTCATGTGAAATAAATGTACTTTACCAAATGTACAATCCTGCTGTTTACTTTTAAACCACAGTTTCATATTCCGAATTGTGGCGCACTGAGTTGTAAGCTGATCTAACACCCTCTGTACCGCAAAGGAACATCGCGTGCCTCAACATTAACTTTTGCGGATCGACAACAAAGACAAATGCAAATTGCTGCATATTCTCTAAACATTTGATGTCAAATAAATGTACTTTACAAAATTTACAATCTTGCTGTTTGCTTTTAAATCACTGTTTCATATTCCGAATTGTGGCGCGCTGTGTTGTGACATAATATGTGTTGTCTTCCGGGTTCTGTGTAAAGTCACTTAGGACTGGAGAGGACTGGGCGCGTTTGATGACGCACCTAGTAATGTCACGGAGAGAGGCGGGGAATATGAATGCTTTGATAATATCAGGCTTAGGGGATGGAGATATGATTTAGTGTCGCAAAAGCAAGTCAGCCAGGTCAATAGCGCCAGTCATAGGATTATCACATAATGTCGGCGCACACCAGCCGGATTTATCGTTTCTTTAGTGGACAAAAAGTCGGTTGACGCCCATAGGAAATTGTACTATTAGCGGACAAAAGGAGTGGTCTTAAAACACTTTCACCCTGACAACGAACAATACAAACAACGTTCTCAGAACACCCCCATTTTGTGTTTAAGGGCAACCATTTCGGGACACCGCGAGTGTTCTTAGGACACATTCAACTAGACAGATTACAATACGGACAGCGTCCTGAGGACACCCCCAGTTTGTGTATTTATGAACAATTAAGTACACCGCGAGTGTTCATAGCTCATTTTTACTTTCCTTGCGAACAAAAATGACACATACTCCGTCCTCTAAACACCCCACCATTTAGTTTATTTACAAAATGTCAGAACAGCTGTGTTCTCCGCGGACAAATCGAACGCAACAAAAACGTCTAGCACATAAAAAAAACAAAACATTGAACCTATCTCATACTCCCCCACCCTCCCCAAACACTCTTACACAACAACACAGGGAACTAAATACAATTTTTTATCCACATTTCACCGCGCTGTACGCGGTCGACGGCGAATACAAGATGGCGGGTGCCACAGAAAATCTGACGCGCTCCACGCCCCTTACCGTCCAATCAGCGAACACGTCACATGTCCGCGGACATGACGCAAGGCCATGGGCCAATCGGGGTGCTGTCCGCGAAGCGAACAGGGAAGTCCGTCCGCGAAGCGAACACAGATATCACTAATTTTTGTGCCTTACATTTTGGTCATTTATTAGAAAACTACTGGACGGATTTACACCAAATTTGCAAAAGCACGCTTTCAGGACCAGGCCGCCGCTCCTGCCGCAAATTTGGTGTAAATCCGTCCAGCGGTTTGGGCTGTAGCCGTGTGCAATGCTTTTTCCCATTCAGTCTATGGGGAAAAAAAAAGTTTTGGGACCCCCCCTATTACTTTTCCCCCCCTGGACGAATCCTCACCAAACTTTGCAGAAAAATTCAGAGTGGGCCATATACTATTTTTGCACAGTTTGGTGAGGATTCGTCCAGGGGGAGCGAAGTTATAAGCCACCCAAAAAGTGCTCTTCATATGGAAACACCAACTTAACCATAACTACATGGCCACTACTGTGGCCATGTAATATATAATATATATATATAGGGGTTTTGGGGGTTTGGCGTTGGGTGGGGGGTTGTGGTGGGTTTCCCCCCACATATATGTTACAATTGACCTTCACAATTCGGTCAATTGTGAAAAGGTCAATTGTAATTCGAACAGTTGTAAAACGTACAATTCGTATACAACCTTGAGCACAGCACACTCCTGGGCATCTCCAGCACGAGGTTACAGTTCCTCTTCCAGTATAAGGGCCTTCTGTGCTTAAATATTTTCTCATGCAAAGTCTCTTGTTTCAGTGGGCCTGATACGGCAAAATATTAAAACAACAAAAAGCTCCCTCATTTACAGGCCGATTGATGGAATAAATGTGCGCCGAAAATCCCGGCGCAGAGGGGCCAATACGTGCGCTGCGCCGAAAATTAGCGAAAAGCGCAGGGAAACCAGCGCACGTCGATTCATGGAAGTCCGTGCGCAAGAAAAGCAGAGGACGTGCGCCGAAAAAGCGCGCAGCGCAGGCCGGCGCACAGGTCAACCAACGTCGTGCGCCACGGCCACTGCGCTATCACTCCGAGCGCAGCGCACAGCTCTAAAGTAGGCGGAACACAGGGCGGGACACTCGGAATGGGGAATAAAATGGGGCACAACACTCGGAATGGGGAAGAATGTGGGCGGCACGGGAAAGTATAGGAGGCAAGTGCGCGGAACGCCCACACGCTCGCATACAACACGTATTCATGGAATAGAATAGGGCAAAAAAGCGCACGCTCAAAGCAGCGCACAGGCACAAACAGGCACAAACACGACCGCCACAAGAAAGCAGGCGGTAGCGTCTCTGCGCCTGCAAGAAATGTGCGCTAAAAGGTGCGCCAACAAATAGCACCTATATACAGACATGATCAATGTCCAATACTGTGGCCCTCCAGGACAAATGACGTACAAAGGGGTACCCACAAACACAGACACGCGCTGAGAGAAAAAATAAACGTGTGCGTGCATACCGGGGTGCGCGGGAAGTTGCACACGCGATATGGCCGGGTACGTGGATTACAGGGGTGCGCGGGAAGTTCCACACGCGATATGGCCGGGTACGTGGATTGCAGGGGTGCGCGGGAAGTTCCACACGCGATATGGCCGGGTACGTGGATTTCAGGGGTGCGCGGGAAGTTCCACACGCGATATGGCCGGGTACGTGGATTACAGGGGTGCGCGGGAAGTTCCACACGCGATATGGCCGGGTACGTGGATTGCAGGGGTGCGCGGGAAGTTCCACACGCGATATGGCCGGGTACGTGGATTTCAGGGGTGCGCGGGAAGTTCCACACGCGATATGGCCGTGTACGTGGATTTCAGGGGTGCGCGGGAAGTTCCACACGCGATATGGCCGGGTACGTGGATTGCAGGGGTGCGCGGGAAGTCCCACACGCGATATGGCCGGGTACGTTGATTTCAGGGGTGCGCGGGAAGTTCCACACGCGATATGGCCGGGTACGTGGATTGCAGGGGTGCGCGGGAAGTTCCACACGCGATATGGCCGGGTACGTGGATTTCAGGGGTGCGCGGGAAGTTCCACACGCGATATGGCCGTGTACGTGGATTTCAGGGGTGCGCGGGAAGTTCCACACGCGATATGGCCGGGTACGTGGATTGCAGGGGTGCGCGGGAAGTCCCACACGCGATATGGCCGGGTACGTTGATTTCAGGGGTGCGCGGGAAGTTCCACACGCGATATGGCCGGGTACGTGGATTGCAGGGGTGCGCGGGAAGTTCCACACGCGATATGGCCGGGTACGTGGATTGCAGGGGTGCGCGGGAAGTTCCACACGCGATATGGCCGGGTACGTGGATTGCAGGGGTGCGCGGGAAGTTCCACACGCGATATGGCCGGGTACGTGGCTTTCAGGGGTGCGCGGGAAGTTCCACACGCGATATGGCCGTGTACGTGGATTTCAGGGGTGCGCGGGAAGTTCCACACGCGATATGGCCGGGTACGTGGATTGCAGGGGTGCGCGGGAAGTCCCACACGCGATATGGCCGGGTACGTTGATTTCAGGGGTGCGCGGGAAGTTCCACACGCGATATGGCCGGGTACGTGGATTGCAGGGGTGCGCGGGAAGTTCCACACGCGATATGGCCGGGTACGTGGATTGCAGGGGTGCGCGGGAAGTTCCACACGCGATATGGCCGGGTACGTGGATTGCAGGGGTGCGCGGGAAGTCCCACACGCGATATGGCCGGGTAGGTTGATTTCAGGGGTGCGCGGGAAGTTCCACACGCGATATGGCCGGGTACGTGGATTGCAGGGGTGCGCGGGAAGTTCCACACGCGATATGGCCGGGTACGTGGATTTCAGGGGTGCGCGGGAAGTTCCACACGCGATATGGCCGTGTACGTGGATTTCAGGGGTGCGCGGGAAGTTCCACACGCGATATGGCCGGGTACGTGGATTGCAGGGGTGCGTGGGAAGTCCCACACGCGATATGGCCGGGTACGTTGATTTCAGGGGTGCGCGGGAAGTTCCACACGCGATATGGCCGGGTACGTGGATTGCAGGGGTGCGCGGGAAGTTCCACACGCGATATGGCCGGGTACGTGGATTGCAGGGGTGCGCGGGAAGTTCCACACGCGATATGGCCGGGTACGTGGATTTCAGGGGTGCGCGGGAAGTTCCACACGCGATATGGCCGTGTACGTGGATTTCAGGGGTGCGCGGGAAGTTCCACACGCGATATGGCCGGGTACGTGGATTGCAGGGGTGCGCGGGAAGTCCCACACGCGATATGGCCGGGTACGTTGATTTCAGGGGTGCGCGGGAAGTTCCACACGCGATATGGCCGGGTACGTGGATTGCAGGGGTGCGCGGGAAGTTCCACACGCGATATGGCCGGGTACGTGGATTGCAGGGGTGCGCGGGAAGTTCCACACGCGATATGGCCGGGTACGTGGATTGCAGGGGTGCGCGGGAAGTTCCACACGCGATATGGCCGTGTACGTGGATTTCAGGGGTGCGCGGGAAGTTCCACACGCGATATGGCAGGGTACGTGGATTTCAGGGGTGCGCGGGAAGTTCCACACGCGATATGGCCGGGTACGTGGATTGCAGGGGTGCGCGGGAAGTTCCACACGCGATATGGCCGTGTACGTGGATTTCAGGGGTGCGCGGGAAGTTCCACACGCGATATGGCCGTGTACGTGGATTTCAGGGGTGCGCGGGAAGTCCCACACGCGATATGGCCGTGTACGTGGATTTCAGGGGTGCGCGGGAAGTTCCACATGCGATATGGCCGTGTACGTGGATTTCAGGGGTGCGCGGGAAGTCCCACACGCGATATGGCAGGGTACGTGGATTTCAGGGGTGCGCGGGAAGTACCACACGCGATATGGCAGGGTACGTGGATTTCAGGGGTGCGCGGGAAGTCCCACACGCGATATGGCCGGGTACGTTGATTTCAGGGGTGCGCGGGAAGTTCCACACGCGATATGGCCGGGTACGTGGATTTCAGGGGTGCGCGGGAAGTCCCACACGCGATATGGCAGGGTACGTGGATTTCAGGGGTGCTCGGGAAGTACCACACGCGATATGGCAGGGTACGTGGATTTCAGGGGTGCGCGGGAAGTCCCACACGCGATATGGCCGGGTACGTTGATTTCAGGGGTGCGCGGGAAGTTCCACACGCGATATGGCCGGGTACGTGGATTTCAGGGGTGCGCGGGAAGTACCACACGCGATATGGCAGGGTACGTGGATTTCAGGGGTGCGCGGGAAGTCCCACACGCGATATGGCCGGGCACGTGGATTTCAGGGGTGCGCGGGAAGTCCCACACGCGATATGGCTGTGTGCTCCCAGGCATTACCTGTACACCCTCCACGGCCCCTGCAGGCAGCACACACCACAGGGAACTACCCTGCACACCTGCTCATGTCTCCCACCACCCCCACCCCCCATCCACCAGGGACACCCTCCACCAGGCCCCCACCCATGTCTCCCACCACCCCCACCCCCCATCCACCAGGGACACCCTCCACCAGGCCCCCACCCATGTCTCCCACCACCCCCAGCACTGTGGGGAACCTGCCAGCAGGCCCCCACCCATGTCCAACCCATGTCTCCCACCACCCCCACCCCCAGCACTGTGGGGAACCTGCCAGCAGGCCCCCACCCATGTCCAACCCATGTCTCCCACCCCCCCCACCCCCAGCACTGTGGGGAACCTGCCAGCAGGCCCCCACCCATGTCCAACCCATGTCTCCCACCACCCCCACCCCCAGCACTGTGGGGAACCTGCCAGCAGGCCCCCACCCATGTCCAACCCATGTCTCCCACCACCCCCACCCCCAGCACTGTGGGGAACCTGCCAGCAGGCCCCCACCCATGTCCAACCCATGTCTCCCACCACCCCCACCCCCCATCCACCAGGGACACCCTCCACCAGGCCCCCACCCATGTCTCCCACCACCCCCAGCACTGTGGGGAACCTGCCAGCAGGCCCCCACCCATTTCCCCCTGGCCCCAGGTCCTGACGATACACAATCATGGCAGTAATGGCCAGCATACCCAGCACAAACACCCAGGCAAGGATTGCATGCACCCACATAGTGAATGCAATCACATGACACAACCCCAAAGGCAAGTATGCAAAAGAACACATGTCTGTCACACACACATACACAATGGGTGCAAGTGAATGTCAAAACCCATATCATGACATGTAAGAAACCAAAGAGAAAATAACACAAGTGTAAGATAATATAAAAATGTATTAAAAACACAAATCAAGTAAACCAATAAAACTTACAACTATGTGGCAAAGTAAATAAAAGGTCCATGTCCAAGAACAAAAATGATAAACCAAAAAACAAAGGATGAAAAAATCAATATAATTTGTCCAAAGCAAAACCATGTAGTAGGAAATCAAAGAAAAACCATTACGTCATGGTGTAAACAATAAAAAATTTTAAAAATGTATCTCCCAAAATAGATCAATATATACAGGAATGTTCCAGGGTCCATGAGCCCAACAGCACAAATGAAACCTAATACTAACTAATAAAATAAATATGTACAAAAAAGTGGCCATTGTCCGAGCGGTCCAAAATAATAAAAATAAATAAAGGAAACCTAGCACTAACTAACTACAAAACTATATACAAAGGCAGCGGGCTAGTCCTGCGGCTCACTTGGTGATGCTGGCCAGGGCATCCTCGAACTCCATGTCAATGTCCTGGAGGCGGGACTCTGTCCTGGCCCCGAGGTCTCGCAGGGACAACCCCATGTGCTCACCAAAATCCCTGCGAGCCTCCTCGAGGCACTCAGCCCGCCTCAATGCCCGATGCATGGAGATCTCCGCCCTGGCCATGGCGAGCCGCTCCTCTTCCGCCCGCTGCCGCTCCGCACCTATCCGCTGGCCAAACTCCTCCCACACGGAACACACCGCCATGCCAGGGTTGCCCTGCCCTCCGGCCGATGCCTGCCCCTCTGATCTTGATGGCCCTGAGCCATGATGCCTCCCACGTCGAGCCCGCTGCTGCCTCCGACGCCACTGCCTCTGCCAGCACGACGGCATCCAGGCTGATGGTAACCACCGACGCCGTCGTGCACGTGCCCTGCCCGATGATGCCGGCACATCTTCCATCTGCTGGGGTCCACTTGCTGTGTCGTCCACCCCTGCTGGACCTCCGACTCCCAACTGTGGCAGGGATGGGATCCCCACCGAGCTGGCTGCATTGGTCGGGGCAGGTCCACAGGGGGCCATGGTGGCATCTGGGCCGGAAGACGGCAAGGAGAACGACCGTTGGATAGCCTGCACAGAGGAGGAGAGGGCCGTCAGATTGGCCAACACATGCAGGAACCCCCCGAACATGGCCGATCCCAATTGGGCCACGTCGGCACGGTGCACTTCGTGATGACGTGCGTGCTCCTCCCGGGAAGCACGCACGTCATCACGAATCACAGCCGTGCGCATCGCGACCCCAATCAGGACCTGCTCCACGCGGCCAGGGGTTCCCACGGCCGCAGGTGGAGGGGAGTCAGTTGACATGGACATCCCCACTACCTGCGGACGGGCCTGGGACGGGGCATCCCTGCTGGTGCATGGTGGTGCACTCACAGGGTCAGGGACAGCGACATGCACAGGCACCTCCACGGTGACCTGTGCTGCCTCCTGCCCCTGGCCCTGGACTGCACCACTTGCACCAGCAGGGATGCTCCCACCAGGCCCCATGTGTGCACCAGTGTCGGCCTCCTCCTCCTCTGTGCAAACCACCAACCTGGATGGCTCCTCACCGTTCTCCGCCGTAGCAGGCCCCTGTGGGGGCTCACCCACCCCTTCCGCTGCAGCCGTGGGGGCATCCCCGCCGCCTTGCTCCACAGCGCCGTCTCCGCCCTCTTCTTCACTAGCCGCTGCGTAGAGGGAGACAAAGGACACAAGCATCAGGCTACTGTAAAATGGTCCCCTAGACAGGAAGCAATAGCAGATGAGCACCCCTGTCAAAGTACACTTCCATCATGTCCCTCCACAACACATGGGTCAGTCCAGGCAAAACACACACAGTAACAGGCATGGTGCATGCCATGCACATTTCCATGCATGTCCAATTGACTCTTGAAACATTCAATGATATGTGACTCACATGCATCATGGCTCATGCATATCACATGCACACACTTCACCTCAGTCACATCCATCTGGCCCCAAACACAACGAACACAGGCGAAACAAGGGTTAGTTGGGTGCGTCACAGAATCTGTGCATTGTCACACACATGTGTCATGCATCCATGGCATGCACAAGTCACAGACACGCAGGTCAGGCACACAGACATGGCTACCATATATGTACCTGGCATCAGCACCCATCCTTCACCCCCATCCATGTCCAGGTACAGAGACTGGCATGCTCTCATGTCCTAAATCTGCATAGGGCTCCCCATGCCACATTTCAACACATGCAACAACCATGTGGGTCACACATCACTGGTCGCACATGCATTACCATGATGTCCCTGCACACATACATGCATACATGGCCCATGGCACACATACAGGCAAGTATCATAGAACCAGCACACCGCAACATGCCCTGTCTCACACAGTAATGCTTGCACACTTACCGCTCAACTCCAGACGGGCCTCCCTCTCAAGGACCTGGGCGTGGAGCGCTGGGCGTACGCGTTCCAGGACCCTCTTCTGGATGGAACTCATGCGGCCCCGGCCCCCCTCCACGAGGCGCCGGGCCTTCACAAGGGTCCTGGACCTCAAGTCCTCCCAGCGCTTCTTGATCTTCTGGACGTTGCGGGTTGCCACCCCCTCCGCGTTGATGGCAACCACACAGTCGGCCCAGATCCTCTCCCGTCCTTCCTTGCTGGCGCGGGACGATCCAAAGAGGGCATCATACTGCCCCAGGACATGCTCCACCAGGACACCAACTTCGGTGGCAGTGAAGCTGGTGCCCCTCTGCCCCTCTGGCCCGGGGTTGCCACTGGTGCCAGATGTCGAAGTGCCCGACATGGCAACCCCAGAGGCAGGTGTGGGTGGGCAACTGGGTCCTGGGGCTGGGCTGTGGAGCGATGTAATCCCAGTTGGGAGTCTTCAGTTCCAGCAGGGGTGGACACAGCAACTGGACCCCTGCAGATGGCTGATGTGCAGGCACCAAATGGCAGGGCACGGTGGCAGCAGGCAGGCAGGCAGGCAGGCAGCAGCAGATAGCACGTGGGAGGCTGCTCAGGGCACTGGGGGGGCAGTAACTCGGCCTTCTGGGCAGGAGCGTGGTGTTCCGTGTGTTTTCGGGTGGCCAGCTTGATACGGAGTGATTTGGCACGTGAATTTCCTGCACGTCAGCGTGAAATCCGAGGAAAGGGCCTTAGCGCGTAAGTGCATCAGCACGCATACGCGATTCTATTGGACCAGAGTCCCTCACCGCGTAAGCGCGTCTGACGTGATCCGCACGGGCGTTCCCCACTCAGCACGTGATGATGGAGCACACGTGGAAATACTGCACGTCAGAGTGTCATCGCGTGTAATTGGCCAAAAGTGCGCGTACACGCGATTGGCCAATGTACGTGTATTACATCGCGTGTAATTGGCCAAAAGTGTGCGTACACGCGATTGGCCAATGTACGTGTATTACATCGCGTGTAATTGGCCAAAAGTGCGCGTACACGCGATTGGCCAATGTACGTGTATTACAGGGGTGCGCGGGCACTTACACACGCAAGTACGTCTGCGCACCTGTATGCCTGCTGCGTGGGAATTTCCACACGCTATTGGAGTGGGAACTAGATTCCAGGGGTGCGAGGGTCACACGCTCGCCTAGAACACGCACAAGGCATTAATTTGCGCACTTATCAATGAACAAGCCAGATGCCAGGATGAACATACCGTTCCTAGCAGCAGTGGCAGTGGGCTACCAAAGGAGGAGGAGGAGGAGAGTCAGGGCCAGAATATTCACACCCAGAACCAGCCTATTCGGGATGCCTGATGACCAGGTGTATGGGAGGTACAGGTTTCCAGCACACATCATACTGGACCTGGTCAGTGAGTGGGAGGATGACCTCACATCACCCACCCTGTGCTCCCAAACACTCAGCCCCCTGCAGAAGGTCCTGAATGTACTGCACTTCTTGGCCACTGGATCCTTTCAGCGGACAAGTGCCATAGTGGGTGGTGTGTCACAGGCCACGCAGTCACGCTGCCTACACCAGGTCTTGAACATCATCACTGCACGGCCATCAGTCCGCAGGCACATATATCTCCCCAGGACTCATGCAGAAAGGCGGACGTGCATCCAGGAATTCTATGGTGTGGCTCAATTCCCCAAAGTGCTTGGTGCAATTGACTGCACACATGTGGCTCTACGTCCACCCAGGGCAACAGAGCACATCTATAGAAACCGCAAGCACTGGCATTCCATCAACGTGCAAGTTGTATGCAATGCCAAGGGAATAATCACATCAGTATATGCCAACTATCCCGGGTCCACCCACGACAGCTTCATCTACAGAATGTCTACACTATGCCGGGACCTGGAGGCTGGCCAGCATGGAGATACATGGCTGCTTGGTGAGCATGAATGCCACTGCACATGCATGCATGTCAGATACTGGGTCATGACACAACACCACTAATGATACCCATCACCACCTCCGCAGGGGACAGTGCCTACCCTATCAGCCCCCACATGATGACCCCAATCCGGAACCCCACCACGCCACCCGAGGTAAGGTACAACACAGCCCACATTGCAACACGGGGCATAGTGGAGCGCACATTCGGAGTGCTGAAGTCACGCTTTCGCTCCCTTGACCGTTCTGGCGGGCAGCTGTTATATGCTCCCCGAATAGTGTGCAGGATCATAGTGGCAGCATGTGTCCTGCACAACGTTGCAACACGCCGGGGCCTGCCCGTGGACATGGTGGTGCCCCCACATCCACAACCACATGCACGCCCGCTGCGCATGGGAGGGGAAAGGGCACGGGGGGTGGCAGCCCGTACGCAACTGGTGGCCAACTTCTTCACCTAGGAATCACAGTGCTGGCTAGTGCACACTGCTCTGGCACATACCATCTGACAATCAATGATGACACTACCTGACAATGTCACTAAATTACTCGACAATAAACTGTCAGATACACATCAGCCTGAGATTGTTAACATGGAAGTGTCACTATGTGTGCACCCCTACCTACACATACACCAGCAATGCATCACAACGAGAAGACACAACTCCATCAATCAAATATGCATCGCCACAGGCAATTCACTACATGACAACATTGCCATGTCACCCATCCCCTTCACAGTCCCGCCACTGAGGACACCATGTCATGGTATGTGAGAGCAAACAAACTGGCCATCACAACATGACACCGGTGTCACAAATAGCAGTGCCCCAAATGGAACATAGCCGCACTTGAACAGCTAACCGCGCTGGAGCCACTGCTACACACCTGTGTAAGAGTAATTTCAATCAAATTACACACCAACCCACCCTGAAGCCCACCCAAACAAGACACAATGCATGTAATCAATGGTAGTCTCATTACCTGATTCTGCTGGTATGTCCTCACCGTCCAGATGTACAGTGATGGCGCCACGCAAAAGTGTCAGTGCACATCTACCGACATGTAGTCTGACTCCAGAGAGTATGCCCGTGTGAAGAACTGTGTGAAATACCTGCAAAACATGAGCAACATATGTAAGTAGAGGCACATATCAAACCATCATGCATAGTTAGGTGCAACAACAATGTACACTATGAATGTCTACACAGTATTGACTATGGACTGGCCAACAGCTCATGGGAGTCCAATGTCACCGTGTAATTTGCTGTCACTTGGGCACACCCTTTGCAAGCCCATGGAAAGGGAAGCAGGAGGGGTGTGGATGTCTGCTACCCAAGCATCTAAACCAAACTCAGGACAAGCCTGCATGTGCCCAGCCACAATACAGTGTATGCCCAGGTACCCACACAAGGCAACACTCTTGGAAAAGAAAAAAGAAAATTGAGAAAAAATGGCCATGAAAGGGCCGGCGGGGGGGGGGGGGGGCACCTATGAGGTCCGAGGACAGGATGCACGCCACAATCCACCTGTGTGGATCATGGGAAACTAAAACACCCCATAGGCTCGTGGCCCACACGGCTACTCTGTTGTGGGAGATGAGTCGCTATCGCTCTGGCCAGACCCTGCAGCTGACTCAGGAGGTGGGGGAGCTGCCTCAGAAGATGGTGTGACAATGGGAGGCAGCCCACGCAAAGCACGAGTTTGCTCCTCCATGGCTGCAAGCAGGCGGGTCTGGTAGTTCTGGTTCTGGGTTATAATCATGCGGAGGTCCCCATGCAGTAACTCCCGGGATGACCTGACCTCCGCACGAGTTGCCTGCATCTCGGCCGAGAGCGTCCGTGTCAGACGCTCCAGCTGCTCCTCTGTCCTTCTATGGGATGAAGCCTCAAGCTCTAACAGGGTCGACCTGAGGTGACGGAATTCTTCCCTCAGGCCTTCCCTGTGGCGCTGGGACTCCATGGAAAGTGATTCCCGCAGAGTCGCCAGTGCCGCCCGCCTGTCCTTGTTGGACGCCAACATATCCTCCCTGTGTGCCTGGCTGATGGACTCTGTAGCCTGCTCCAGTCGCTCCATCAGCCTTTCTGGGGGGACAATGGAAGTGGCCACCCTATCCATGGCCTGTGCAATCATCTCGGATGATGCTGCCTGTTGGTTGGCCATACCGTAGATGGATTGCTCCCAAGCGGTATTGCCAGGTGGCATACGGCCACCACGTTGACGGGCACCACACCTGCCTGGGGCAAGGCGGACTGCGCCTTGCTGTGCCGGCAAGGCCTCAGGCTGCAGGACTGCATTCCCTCTCTGATCTGCAGCCCCAGGAACAGGATCAGAGATTGTGTGGTGTGGCCCTGCATCCGTAACCACCGGAGGCTGAGCTGCCGACACTGACATCCCCATTGAGGGCAATGGCCCGGCTGCAGGTGGGTCGGACAGAGGAGATTCTCTCCCAAGAACACTCACCTGCGACTGCACATAGGTGTCATCCTCCGAGTCTACACCTGAATACTGCTCGGGGGAGGAACCCCCAGAGACACCCCTCGACAGCACGACCTGCAGCACTTGTGGGTTTTCACCCACAAACACACCACGTCCCTCACTTGTGGAAGGTCGGCCCGGGTTGCCCTCCTGGGACGGCTCAACCACCACATCCCCAGCATCAACAAGTGCTTCGTCCCCTGCAAAGACATGAATGAGAAAAATGGAAACAGGCATTAGCACCATGGCATGCAACAAGGGCTGATGAACAACAGAGGCAGTAGTTCTACGACACATGTCCCACATGACTGGGAGACCTCCTATGCATTCACCATCACTGGGTCTGTAGGGGAGGCTCAGGGCATACAATGTACAGATTGGAGAGCAACGCCTGCTCACCATGCTGCCTAGCACTGCCATCACACATTGGCCGGTGATTGCCATGTCAAAGGCACATGCCATCACACACATGGCATGTGACATAGCCACCAAGTGAAGAGGGAGAGGAGGGCAACTTTTTTGGATTTCTACCACTCTGGTCCTGACATTGCATCATCACATCAATAAGTTGACATGTTGTACATGGATCTGCTAGTCCAAATTGGCCACGATGCACAGTGCCTTGTCTACATCAACAAAATGCAGTAAACAATGAGATTCCACCTCCCCATCACCTGTAAAGGAATCATATAGCATTCGTGAAGCACCGGTCCAGAAATGTATGAAGGTACAGTGGAGCACTGAGGGGTGGTGGGGCAGTAGGGGATGCCAGTCAACAATCCTACTGGTGCTGGTGTCATTCATGTCACGCAAGTGCAGGGGTGGGTGGCACAATGATGTGCAAGGGGAAGTGGCGGCTGGAAGTGCTGTACAAGGTAAGTAGGACTTAACGTCAAGGGCAGATGGTGTTAGGCGCAGACAAGTGCTGGGGGGGGTGGCCTATATGGGTACAGAGACAATCATGCAGTGCTGTGGTCTCGGAGGGGACAGGGGAGGTACACACTGCATCTGGCTCGGCAAGGTCCTTGCAGATTTCTATCTGTCCTGCAGAGTTGTCACATGCCGCAGATATGTGCCCTTGGATTGGGGATCTCATCTTGGTGAAAAGGGTGAGGCGCTATTGCCTTTGGAGCATGTGGCAGGCCAGTTTGCCAGAGGATGAGCATGATGCAGGACATTCCCTCTCTGCCACCCGGCACCTGTGGTCTGGGTTCACATGATCCGAGTCATGCCAGGACTCTGCATTGGCATGGGGCTTCAGACAGGTGGTCATGACCGTGGCAAAGACATCCAGTGTACCTGACATAGAGTGGAGCATGGAGTGGGCCCTGTCAGGATGGGAGTGAGCCTAAGGGGGAGCTGGATGGGGGGGAGATTTTGGCAGCATGAGCCTCGACTGACACACACTTCATGGGTTGGAATACCAAGAAGGTGTGTGACAGTGGTGAGGGTGGCTTTGCCTCTGGTGTGGTGAGGGTGAGCTGGGAGGAGAGGAGAATGTGATCACTCCAGGAGAGAGGAGTGCAGAGATGGACGGAGAGGGGAAAGTCAGATGAGATCAGAGCATCAAGAGTGTGCCCTGCAGAATGAGTAGGGACAGACGGGAGTCTAGAGGGTGAGAGGGAGTTGCTGAGGTCACAGAAAGGTCACGTGGGGGGGTCAACAAGCATGCAGGTGGATGCGTACAGCAACAAGGAAGAGGATTTCTGTGTCTGGGGACATGAGTGAGGAGGAGAGGTGAGGACACTCAGAAAGGAAGTAGTACATTTGACCAGTTTTCCCAGACACAGTACGCACAGTTTGTGAATGTCAAGGTGTGGTAGAGAGAGACGTCACACAAGCCATTCCAGAGTGGAGTAGGTCTAAGTAGGAGTGACAGTGGCAGGAATACCCTCAGGGAAGCCAAGGGCACACCCCCCCTGCACAGTAGTGGCGGGCAAAGGAGAGGGTCTCCTGAACATCAGGTAGGAGTGTGTGAAGGATGCAGACAGAGCTGGCCGTCAGACATGTTTCCATGAGACCAAGGATGTCAAGGTGCATAACCTCATGTAAGTGACAGATATCGGAGGAATGCCTGATGCAGCCGCAGTGAAAGGAGTGTAATTGTGGAGGAGGTTGACAGCCTTGGAGGACTTACGGGGAGTGCTAGAGATCAGAGGTGCAGCATGTGTAGGAGTTGGAGTGGGAGGCGGAGAAGGATCATGGGAGGGTGCAGGGAGGCAGTGCAGGATTGATGAGGAGAGAGGAGGGGGGACAGCAGGAGAGGTAAGGAAGTTGATGAGATGTGGCTAGCATTTCTCAAGGAGAATGAGGTTGGCCTAAGGGCCTTGGACTGAGATGCTCCCATTACCATGCACATCAATTGTGGCCTCTGAGGATTGGAAGGAGGCCAGGAGTACACCCCAACGGGTCCCACCATTGATGGTGGAAGAGGAGCAAGGAGAGAGGACAGGGACCATGTGAAGGGTCTATGGGACAGGCAAAGGCATGTATGAGCAGATGTCAGTGAGAGTTGGCTTTGAGTAGGCTCAGATGCACTTGTCAGCAATAGGGTGGGTCGCATTGGAGGGCAGGGTGCCCTCATTTGACTCTTAGCAAGCAGGTGTCGTGAGTAGGGCACGATGGTCTGAACTGTAGAAGTCAGGGAAGATAGACCATGAAGAGCAGCATGGAGTGTGAGGGAATGGGGCTCGAAACCAGACGGTACCAAAGCACACAGGTAGGAGGTGGATGTCAAGGCAACATCCACAGTATGACAGCATGTTGGTTGGCATTTATATACAGAGGACGCATTAGCATGTGGTATCATTGCATGTCAGGCATGTGAAGATGAAATTTGATTGGCTGGGGGAAAGTATAGGAATGGTATGTAAGACATCAGATGAATAGACAGGGGAGTATGAGCAACAATGTAGTGACAAAATGACAATTCAAGGGCAACTTCCATGGTGTAGGGCCATATGTGCACTGTTGCCAGTTGGGATAGTGCTGTGGGCAGATGGTGTTGCACTGAACATACTGGATGAGGCACATGGGTGCCACTATCTACTCTGCCACACACCCCCTTGACAGGCACCCAACATGGATGCTTCACACACACACCATGCACATGGATAATACACACATGCATGTGCACTCACCGGATGATGCCTCGTAATCAGGGAGATCTCCCACACCTTGGAGTTGTCCCTCGGTGACGTAGGATCCAGCTACGGACTCGTGTGGTGTGAGTTCTATTTCCTGTGCTGGGGACCCACCTCCAGTCACCAAGGTTGCGGCATGACTTGAGGCCAGCTTATCCTTTGCCCTGCGCTTAAGGTCATTCCAGCGCTTCTGGCAATCACTAGCTGTGCGCCTCACTACTCCAAGGGCACTTATTCTGTCAGCAATGGTCTGCCAGTGTGCCTGGCGTCTGGCATGTGTGGTCTTGGACCCTGCAACGATGACCATTTCCCTATCATGATCTGACACATACTGAACAAGTGCATTCAGTTCGGCGTCTGTGAAGCTTGGCTTCCTTGATGGGCCGGACTGTGCAGCCGTGCCTGGGGAATCAGCCTGTGCCGGACGTGCACTCTTCCTCTTGCGCTTGGAAGGGGGTGGGGATCCAGAGTGTCCTACGCCGCTGTGGACACTAGGGGCAGGAGCCGTGGTGGACTCAGTACTGGGTGTGTGGGATTGCACACTCAGCATGGGAGTAGGTGCAGGCATTGGGGGTAGTGGGATGGGGTCAGGCCTGATCTGAGGTGCATGAACTAGGACCGACACAGTCTTGGCAGGGTGTATGAGAGGTGGGGTGGATGGAGCCACACCCTGGATACGGGGGCCAGCAGATGACCTATCTGGCATAGATGCGCGTGCCCTGATGACACCAATGTGCACCGGTGCACGTGCAGTGGACCTGCTGACCTGGATGTCAGCGATGGGATCACCCTCGGACAGGTCTGCTGCCACAATGGGCTGGTCCAACAAGGGCTGATCAGGGTTGGTATCAGCCACATGACCCTCAACTGGGGGGGGGGGGGCATGGGTGTCCCTGACTGGTCCTCCAGACTGGGGGGGACAGGGGCACCCTGCAAGTCACAACCACGTCCCCTAGTGGATCCTCCACGGCCACCACGTGTGGCTCGGCCACCTTTGCCACCCTTACGGCTTGCACGCCTCCCAACCATGGCACTGATGTTATTGTGCGTATGGGAGTCGGTGTGCACAATTGTCCTGGGCAATTGGGTGTCAAAGGGGTTGGGTACCAGATGGTATTCGTACCCTAGTGCAGTGGCAAGGCTATATGACACCCCTGGGGAAAGATGACGGGTCACGCAACGCACAGGCACCCCAGAAAAGTTAAGGAACGTGCACAATACCCCTCCTAGACCACGTGTGCTGATGGAAAACCCTGCACTACGCTGTGGCATCCAGTAACACAATGAACGTATGCGTGTCACACGCAGCCTAGAATGACCTCTGAAGGGGTAGGCTACACACGGGGCAAGCACAGAAGTTAGATACGTGCGTGACTCACCGTCTGCCAGGTAAAAGAGCGTGAAAAATGAGCGCGTTTGGTTGGCAACACCCCCGCCAAAAGAAGATGTGTACGCTGTCTGAGGAGACAGGACAACAGTAGAAGGGGACACTGTTTGAGGGAACAGGCCCAGGTAAACCAGTACAAGAGGAAAAAGAGAAAAAGCTGTCAGAGGTAACAGGGAGTACGAACTGGAAACGCCGTGAAGTAAATCGCGTGTGAAACGACAAGAAGTACAGAATTCACCCACTCGCTCTCCACGAAAAGCACGTACAAGGAAATGGTGTTCAACACTACCTTATATACAGGCCCACACGTACAGCGTCACTTACGGCGTGTACGTGCTTGGCCCATGTTCACCAATCACACGCTTTGTCACTTCTGCGTGTGGATCCTTTTTCACCAATCACACGCTTTGACACTCCTGCGTGTAGCTCACTTTTCACCAATCACACGCTTTGTCACTCCTGCGTGTAGATCAATTTTCACCAATCACACGCTTTGTCACTCCTGCGTGTAGATCCATTTTCACCAATCACACGCTTTGACACTGCACGTGCAGGTAACTATAGACGCACATATGCTGGTGACGGGTTTTCGCGCGATTCGCTGAGTGTGGGGTTTTCACGTGCTAAATCACTCCCTATCAGGCTGTCCACGCGTCCAAACACGAAAGACCACGCTCCTGGCCAGGAGGCCGAATTACAGTCCCCCAGAGCCCTGAGCACGCTCCCACCTGCCATCTGCTGCTGCCTGACTGCCTGCTGGCCACGTGCCCCACAGTGCTGGTGGGTGGGGGTGGTGGGAGACATGGGTGGGGGCCTGGTGGAGGGTGCCCCTGGTGGATGGGGGGTGGGGGTGGTGGGAGACATGGGTGGGGGCCTGATGGCAGGTGCCCCTGCACTGCTGGGGGGTGGGGGTGGTGGGAGACATGGGTGGGGGCCTGGTGGAGGGTGCCCCTGGTGGATGGGGGTGCAGGGGGACATGATCAGGTGTGCAGGGTAGTCCCCTGTTTTGTGGGCTGCCTGCAGGGGCCGTGGAGGGTGTACAGGGTACACCTGTGAGGGCCCACCCAGCCTATTCGCGTGTGATAATTCCCACGCACCCCTGTGATACACGTACCCTGGCCAATCGCGTGTTCTACTTCACGCGTACCCCTGTAATACACGTTCCCTGGCCAATCGCGTGTTGAACTTCCCGCTACCCCTGTAATACACGCACCCTGGCTGTTCGCGTGTGATAATTCCCGCGTACCCCTGTGATACACGTTCCCTGGCCTATCGCGTGTTCTACTTCACGCGTACCCCTGTAATACACGTTCCCTGGCCAATCGCGTGTTGAACTTCACGCGTACCCCTGTAATACACGTACCCTGGCCAATCGCGTGTTGAACTTCCCGCTACCCCTGTAATACACGCACCCTGGCTGTTCGCGTGTGATGATTCCCGCGTACCCCTGTGATACACGTTCCCTGGCCTATCGCGTGTTCTACTTCACGCGTACCCCTGTAATACACGTTCCCTGGCTAATCGCGTGTTGAACTTCCCGCGTACCCCTGTAATACACGTACCCTGGCTAATCGCATGTTAAACTTCCCGCATACCCCTGTAATACACGTACCCTGGCTAATCGCGTGTATAACTTCACGCGTACCCCTGATATGCACGTTACCCGCTTTGCGTTCCTTGTTTGGCAGCCCTGTAAACTGGTCCAGGGTTAGCGCAGCCCTTTGCGATGATTTAGCGATTTTGATGGCTTTTCCTTGCGCGAGGGCGTTCTTGGGGGCGTTACTGGCGCTGCTGCAGGGTCGCTGCGATACTCTGCGCCACGGCTGGTTTGGGTGCCTAAAATCCATGAATACGCTGTGCGCCGGATTCGGTTTTGGCGCACGCGGCTGGCGCAGACTATCGCACGCGCACGCTGTGCGCCAGCCGCGTGCGCTACTTGTGCGCTGAATTCTATGAATTACCCTGTTACTGTTTACGGTGGATGATTTTTCTTCAACCTTGGATCACCCTCAAACAGGCTCCGATCCTTTCCTTTTACGACAGCCTTCCTCGATCGGGCTCAGACCATCAATTCACTGTGGACATCCCTCAATCGGGTTCATGCTTGTCATCACAATGTTCAATGGTATCTTATTATTTACCCCAATTAGCAGGTTTCCCTCAGTCGGGTTTACGTTTGCCACTTTATTACAGTTCCTTTAGTTTTGTGCAAACTTTCACAACTTGTCAAAGACTTTCGCTTGTACAAGGGGTTTGGCTTGATCCTTGTCTTACCACTTTGACACTTCACGTTTTTGGTGAAAGTTTCGCTATCCAAAACAGTTCTTAGTTTAATACTTTCTCTTTCTTTCAGGAGAGGGGTACCGCTAGAGTCTTTAGAATGAGCACCCACGTGGTGCTGGACCACTCTATTTCTGGTACCAATTTCGCTAACAAAAGACCTCTGTCTATTATCTTCTTTCTTCACACCTGCAACCTTGAGCCTAACACAGTCTAGTTGACTATCGGGTTCTTCCGACTCACCGGCTGTGCTGAACTTGTTGGCGGTTCCTTTGCCACTGGAGTCAAGGATGGTACTATGATGGCAACCACGTCTTCCTGCCCTGGCTATCAGTGCGGGAGACTACCATGTACCGCTGACTTCCGTTATGCCGTTCATCAGCTGCGATTCCCGGTCTTATATTTCTTTCATCAAAGGCTTTGCAGGACTTGGTTGAAAAAGGCATGGGAAACTCCCTCCTTGACGTCCTTTCAGGTCTCGCCGCCTTTCTCCTCTGCTTGAACTGCCATCCTGGAATGGCTGCTTCCTCGTGCATTCGGTCTTACATGGAGTATGCGTGTGTGCTCTGCCGTTTATCCCGATGGGGAAGGGAAAGGGTAGACAGGTGTGTGTAGTTGTCAGTAATTTCCTGACTCTGCCTGACCCTTGTGTTGGGACATGTCAGGTAAATGGCTCGGGTATTGGTCCGTTGTCGTTCACGCTGTGACAAAGTGTTTGTTTCAGAAAAGGGGTGGTAGAGTTTCTAAGTATCCTACCGGACACCAAAGGGGATACCACATCTCACCCTTTGGTGTCCCACCTCCACTCCCTGAGGACCCCCATCCAGTGGATCCTCTCCCACTGGTCCAACCACAGGGACTGGATCCAACAGCGATGGCCATGTCCTGGCCACCTGGATGACAGATCCCCAGGAACAAGTGGGTGGGACACCTTCAGCTTTCTCACACATCCAAGAAGCCCAATACTAGCTATAGACTTCAATTCCCATAACACCACGTGTACTGAGATGAGGAAGAGGAGGAAGGAGTCTATCCAGATCAGGAGAGGTCCAAGCCTCACGCGCAGGCTAGTTGTTGGACTGGCCCAAAGTGTGCAAGATATTTAAAAATGGCAGAGGCAAAGAGAATCATTGTCGTGCAGGATAACGCAGCAAGGAAGAGGATGGCAGGAGCCTGGCAGCAGCTCGAGAATCACCTATCAGCGTGGCGAGAGGGGAAGAGAAGTGCAGCAGGCGTACCTGATGGACCAGAGGAGAACTCGAAGCTTCAGTGGAGCTCCTAGAGGTGTGGTCATGCTGGGAGGTAGCATTCTCCGGTCCAGGCCACAGAGGGAATCTGGCGAGTGACCGTGGAGCAGCAGGAAACGCTCGGAGAATATCTGCATCGTGTGGGAAGCCGATCCAGCGAAGACTCTTAGTTGCAAAGGCCTGCCATGAGTCAGGGATGCTGAGAAGGACAGGTGAGTCTGCCCAATGTTGTTGGGGACACAGGGGCGTACTGATGTGCGTGTGAACCAATTACTGAATGTTACAAGGACAATACACTAAAGTGGTTGAATGCAGATAAAGTCCAATACTATTTCAAATATATGACAAGCAGAATATTCTGAATGCTGGCGAGACAATGTGCACCAAGAACCCATAAGCCAGTATAGGTGCATGAGATGCCAATGTGGGCAACTGAAGCAAGTGTTACCATAGGCAAATATGGCAAGCACCTCAGGAAATATGCTACTATGACAAACAAACAGTGAACTAAGAAAAGTCCTGGCAAGCAGAAAGACCAGGCACCTGGAGTTGTATGAAGTTTGGCCATTGTGGAAAGATACCTGGTAGGGGAGTATACCATGGGATCTGAGAAGCTCACAAGACAAGTCCTCCCAAGCCGAATTACCAGTCACCTGAAGTTGTGTACGGTTTGGATATTGGGGGAAGATACCTGACAGGGGAGTATACCAGAGGATCAGAGAAGCTAACAAGAGAAGTACAGGTAAGCAGAAATACCATGCACCTGAAGTTGTGTAAGTTTGGATATTGTGGAGCGATAACTGGCAGGGGACTACTAAGGGATCTGAGGAGCTCACAAAGAAGTCCTGACAAGCAGAAATACAAGGCACCTGGAATTGCATAAGAAGTTTTCAAGTATTGTGGGAAGATACCTGGCAGGGGAGTATACCAGGCGATCTGCAAAGTCCATAGGAGGATTCCTGGCAGGGGAGTATATCAGGCAATATGCAAACGTTACCAAGAGACTTAAAGAAAGACTATCTTAGACTGTATTGATTGACCAAGTTAAAGAAAGACTGTTAGGGAATTCATCAACCGAACAAGAACATTTTGATTCCAGTATAAAGACACAAAAAGAACTGTTGAATAAAGAGACACGTTTGCCATCCTATCTAAAAGTCCAGGGGAAAGGAACAACCCTCTGGTTCCAAGGATTTTTCCTTTCAAGATATTTCGGTTGGATCCTTGCACCCTTTGTTATTTTGTTTGTAGTGTAAATGCCAGCTTACAATGTTTGGGCAAAAGGACAGCTTTTAAGTTACTGACTACTTGACCCTGACAGATCCTTAGTCTTGAGGCAGGGGAATTCCTCTATAGGATAGGGCTAGAGAGTTATTTCTAAACCCATTTTCGTTTAATAAAATGTCTGATTTTGAGAATAACACAACCTTGGGTTCGCCTCTCATTGCTGACACCTCACAGTCCCCGGGTGTCCGGCAGCCAAGAGAAGCAGCACCGTCCTTACCGGGAGCCAAAGAGAAGCCAACGTGCAGGAACAGAGCCGTGAGGAAGCCTGGAGAGATGTTGGAGCCTCACAGAGTGCAGAAGCGGTGGCAAAGGTACACTGCATGAGCGCAGGGAAGCCTGGAAACACTGCAAACTACTGGTGAGCCTACCAAAGCAGAGGGGGGGCCGTGGCGTGGGGCATTTCAGCAACCACACAGAAGAGAATTAGAACATTGAGAAGTTACAACAGTGAAACGGCAGAAGATTTTTGAACATTCCGGAAAGCAAAGTAAAAGTGGGAATTATTTATCAAGTAGATATACCAAGGTAAGAAGAAGGGTATATGCTACTTGAACATTAAAGAGGAACTGCAAGGCATTTTGAGAGTGTAAATAGAAGTCCTGGTAGGATAGTACACCAGGCATTTGACATTGCAAAGAAAAGTCCTGGCAGGAGGGTACACCAGGAATGCGAGAGTGCAAGAGGAGTCCTGGCAGGGGAGTATACAAGGAAAATTGCAAACCCACAAGGAGTGTTAAGCGGAACCAGTGTTTGTGTTGTAGGAAGTTTCTGTTGCAAGTACATTTTCAAGACTGAACTGTATTCATCTAAACAAGATTGTTGTGGTCCAAGGAAGGTATGAGGAACTTTCAGTCCTAGAGACATTTGTGAAACCTGTGAAGAATCCAGGGGGGCGGGGACACCCTCTGGAATTGAGGTATTTTTCATTCTGGAGAACATTTTAATTAAAGCCATTCTCATTTTATTTGAGAACACCTTTTTACAAATACCAGGTTATAGACCTTTCCCTTGTCAGTTAGTTATTTTGTTTTAGTGTGAGCATCATGATAGAAGGTTTTGAACACAAGGACGGCTTTCTGATATATGACTTCCTGACAAAGGCAGATATTTAGTTTTGGTATTTAGGTAGGGAAACTCCTCTTTGGAATAGGGTCAGAGAGGTATTTTCCCAACCCTTTTTATTAGAATAAAAGTCTACGATCAGATTATGACAACTTTGTGTCTGGCTTTAATTTCTTACCCCTCAGAGCATACAAACTGCCCCTGTCATAGCCCTTGCTGTGGTGTCTGTCAGATCGTTTATGACTTGCAGCTGCTGGTATTGCAACCTCTCTACCTTCCGAGACCCAGAAGGAGAACTCGTCTGCCACGTCTTATAGGAGAAACTCTCCAAAGTTCCCAATTTAGAATATTGAAATCTGACAGAACCATGGCCGCATTGATCTGTCTGAGCTGTAGAGAAGAGTTGGCATAGGATGTCTTCCCTTGTGTATCCCAAGCCTTGTATGTCCAACACTGCTGAAGGTGATGGCCCAGACCCTTTACCTTTTGAACCTAAAGCAGGAGAGACCACTGAAGACTGATCCAGCAAGTTCCTCATTAATTCAAAAGGCTCCTCTTTTGGAACCTTGTATTTGGCCTCCAGTGCTTTGGATACTTGTAAATCTGAATGGAGTTTTCCCCAATGGCTTAATACTTGTTTCAGCACTGACATTTCCATAGGCAAAAAAGACTTAGGGCCTCATCACGAGTTTGGCGGTAACCCTTAAATCCGGCGGTAGCGCTGTTACCGCTGGATTTAAGGGTCTGCCAAATCAGGGCTTTGGCGGATTTCTCCACAGCTGTGAGCTGGTGTGAAATCCGCCGAAAATCTGCACTCATACCGCCGGCAGGAAATCCGCCGGCGGTATGAGCGCGAAATTTCCCCATTGAGCCCAATGGGGAATGGGTAATTCCCGAATGGGCTCAATGGGGAATGGGGATTTCCAAATCCGCCAAACCCGTGATCCGGTGCTAAAAGCACCGGTGGGTTTGGCGGTAGGGCAGATAGCACCATTGCTATTAGCGCCGGCGTTACCGCCCAACTCGTGATGATGCCCTTAGTCTGCTGAGAAGGCAGGTTACCAAAAACTCCTGCAGTTTCCGCTTTGTCCTTTGGTACTGCATGGCTTTCGCCAAAATATGAAATAATTTTGAAGGCAAAACAGATGAATGTTTGCCATCAGAATCTTTGTCTGTGTCTTTCAAGACTTTCTGCTTCTTGCTAGGAGGAGCAGTTTCCTCTTCCTGAACAATAACCGGTGCAGGTAATGGTGGTATTTCTGTAGAACCCACCTTTTGAGGGATCTCGGTAGATCCCATTTTGTCCTTAATGCTTTGGGCTAAAACTTCAAGAAAAGGTTCAGACAGCATGATCTCAAGAACCGTAGCTGTAATGTCTTTTGCTATATCAAAGGGATCACTTGGATGTCTTCTGGCCTCATAGGTAATGTAGAGGAGTCTACCATGTCCGGTTGTTGTATCGTATTTGAAGGATTATAAATATTAAATACTACATGTCTCAGTAACTGTAAATTAGTCAACACCAGTTGTGGTTTAGATTGAATTGGTTCAGTCAAGATGTCCTGAGTTTCAGGAGAAAACCGGGGTAAAATCTCTGGTGTCTTGCACCTTACTGAAGTGCCAAACAGTTCCTCAGGTGGTATTGTGAAGAATATTGAAGGATCAAATTCCTCAGAGTCCAAAAAGAGATCTATATGCTCATCCTGAACCCTTGGTACTAATTCAGTATGATTTATTCTTCTCTTTGGACTAGTCAGTAACAAGCCCGGTACTGACCAAGAATGCTCTTTATGCTTCCTGTGAGAGGCTTTCTCACTTCTCTTCAGGACCGAAGAACCAAAAGTTTTTTCTGTGGCAGCCGATTTGGGTACCGATGTAGATAGTGGAGCCAGTCGGTACTGATTCAACCCTGGAGGATATTTCCTTCTTAAGGCTAATCTTGTCTGTTCGGTTGCTATTCAAGGAGAGGAGCTCTTCCCCAGTACTATAATGATTTTGTCGGGAGTGAACAAATCCTCCGGTACCGGGTGGATCTTTTCAGATCCCTTCTCAACTGGAGGTACTTTTATGTTTTCCCACGAAGAAGTCCTAACGTTTTCCCACCCAGAGGTACTTGCAGATGTAAACACTCAGGGTTTCCCCCAAAACGGTCCTGTGAAGACCTGGTGCAGCAATTCCGACATACCCAGTTGGCAGACAAAACAGAATCTGGGCGTGGGCAGTTGGTGTCGCAGGGGTGAAGGGTGGGTTTGGCATGCAGAGGAACGCACACATGCAAAGTCCCATAATTTGTAAGTTCTTAAAGGGGAAGCTGTCTTTTGGAGTTCGCTATTTGCGAGCCTCCTGCAGATGCAGGCGTCCCCAACACGTTGGGAAGGAGGGAGAGCAGGACAACAGAGAACATTATTTCTAAATAGAAAGAGAACCACTAGGAAGAGACGATTGATGGAAAAGGTTGTAGAGCAGCAGAAAGGAGGCATACAAAATCAGAAGGTGGAAGGTGATGAAGACAAAGAATTAGGGTGTGTGAAAGCATCATGAACAGACACAGACACAAGAGATATAGTTTTGGCTATAAACTGTTATTAAAATGGGGTTGGGAAAAGGCCTACCTTGCCTTATTCTAAGTGGTATTTTCCGTAACTAACTCAAACTAAAGTCAGTCTATGGCCCTCATTACGACCCTGGCGGAGAACCATGGTGCAATTTGCACCATGGTCCATGGCGCAAAGCTGCCAACTCCGCCATGGGGGTTGGCGGACTTACCGCCCCATTCCGACCTTGGCGGGGCGGTAAGTCCCCAATCCCCATTTACCCTTCCCCATTCCCATTTTTGCCCCATAGGGTATAATGGGAGTGGGGAAGGTGTTAATTACGCCACCGTAAATTACGGTGGCGTAATTAACGACAAGTCCCGTAGCGCCATGGATTTTTCCGCCTGCAAAAAGCAGGCGTAAAAATCACCATGGCGCTACGGGAACTCGTAGTCGGGCGGAAAGGTACGCCATGGTCTACGCTGGTGTAAACCCCTTTCCGCCAGGGTCGTAATGAGGGCCAATGTCAGGAAGTCCAAATCAAATTTTCTGTCAGTGTCCAAACCTATTCTTGCCCTCACATACTACTTGGATCAAAATGTGTAATGGTTGAGTCTCCAAACGTGTTCAACAAATGTTCTACTGACTCTTCACAGCTTGAGAAGAGATACCCATCCCCAAGCTTTCAGGCACTTCACAATGACAAATAGGGGGTGCATCCCAGCCCCTTTTATCTAACAAAGGATTCTTCACTTTCCTCAAGACACAGTTCTCGAAAGTTCTTACAACACTTCCAACTGACAAGCAGGAGGTGCATCTAAGCCCCTCTTGTCTGGCAAAGTTCTCAAAGGTTCTTGCAACACTTCCAACTGACAAGCAGGGCGTGTGCCTCAGCCGCTCTTGTCTGGCAAAGTTCTCAACAGGTACACAAAACAAAGGTTCCTTCACTTGGAAACATTCATCAATGTCAAACACAACAAAACTGTTCCTCTTCTGGCAAGAGGACAACTTGGCAATACTTGCTCTCTCTTGGCCCTTGGCAATGCTTGCACTCTCTTGACTCCTGGCACCAGTTGCTCTCTCTTGGCCCTTGACAATGCTTGCTCTCTCTTGACTCTTCTCTCTCTCTCTTTCTCTTTAGTCCACACCTGAGAAGAATATTTGTATCGCCCAGTGTTTCTCAGGTGAAGGCGATCTCCACTCATTAGCTGATTATCATGATCTTGGTACTCAGTATCCCTCTTCTTCCCTCAGTACCAAAGTGGTGTTTTGTCATCTTCTTCTTCCCAGTACCAAAGTGGTGTGTGTGCCTATGGTTGTCAATGGGAAAACAGGGAAGGGACTTACAATAGCCCATGAAGGCTTGTGGAACGGAAGGGATATCATGTAAGGGAAAAGGGGAAAACCGGTCTCATCTTCGGGCACCCCGTCTCCTCTCCCCAGGTCACCTCCCCCAGGTAGTCCTGCCTCTCAAATCCACCCCTAGGGTCAGGATCCAGGAACTTTGGTTTTTTCCTGGCCACCTGGGTGGAGGGTGATTTAGGGAAAGGAGTGAGGATGCCCTCAGATTCCTCACAGGAGGTGCATAATATCTGGAGGTAGTGTAAGACATAAGATAGGAGGAAGGTGGTGACGACAGCGAGGTGGAAAAAAAAAGGGAAAGGTAAATTTGTTAGAGGAGGTCAGCTGTCTAGTAAAAGAAGAGCTGGGGTTGGTAAAATACATTAGGAAGAGGCAGAAAGTATTAGCAGAAGGCTGAGTTATGGGTGAGTGCCCAATCTGAAGGGGGGGGGCCCACAATGGGAGGAGGCAATAACATGTTGTGTGGCGATGATGAAGGCAGGACCAGCTGAATTGTCATGGAAACATCTCAGATGGAAAAGATACCCTATGCCGGGCCTGACAGTCAGCCACACTATGCTGAACAAAAGACCCAGCTCTCGGTGTCCCAGCTACCCTCAGGAGCGACGACGATGTTTATGAATTCTTAGCCAATAGCAATTGCAGACTTTAGTCAAAAGCTGAGGTCTTACTCTAGAATCACGTATATTGCAGAGCACATGCACATGTAGGGAGAGATTGAGTAGAGGATAAGGGAGCTCCTCAAGCAATCCCACACCTACAGACTGTGTAACTCACATCCTTGTGCACCCAAACCCATATCCCACAAGTTAACTTTAATTCTCTTGCAGCTGTGATTTGCCCTGTGAAACCAAAGGTATTTGTTATATTGTTGAGACAATAAAACCCCTTCAACTTTATCTTTCAGTCAGTCTTGTCTGTTGATTCTGGTGGCTGTCTTGACAATGCCCATACAATTACCTGCAAAGATCTCACTGCCCAAACTGGTCTACGTGTGCTGAAACTAAAACATTGTCAGAGGCATGCACATGTTTTTGCAGCCTCTGTAAAGTTCCATAATTGTACAGTACAGTCAACCCAAGTTATTTATGCCATGTGGCCTGCATATGATGAACCCAAAACAGAAATGTTTTCAAAGTTTAATTAATAGATGCAATGTAAAACGTTATCCTAGTGCTCCTCGTGCACAGTGCCTTTGCCTTGTATTTAGGATATTGCAACATTGTGTCAACAGCTGTAGGGGACATGTGGTAATTGTAGGTTTTTATCTGGCATGGTCAATGTGGTTGCCTTGATAGTCCAAGGTTCCAATGTTGGCAGAGTGTGTCCTGAATCCTAAATCTATGTTTAGTGTACCATTTTGTAGGTGGAAAACCTTTAAGTAGTTGAGCTCCTATGTTCTTCTTTGTATGTTATCAGAGAGGCCACCTTTCAAGACTGTCACTGCATGTATGCTGTGACGATTCACAGGATCTCGTCATTTCTCCCCAGGGTAGCCCTTACTTACAAAATCTGGGAGTGAGGTTGCTACCCAATAGTACCCCTAAGGGGGTGGAAAGTGGGACCTCACAGGGAGAGACTCCCCTTGTGGGGATAAGGACTACTGTTCTCTGAAGGAACTCCCTAACCCCTTTTTCCTTGGGACCAAGCCTGTCAGAAGTCTCTGTTAATACTACTGTCTATTATGGTAATGTTTTATCTACAAATGAATATGACCCAGGCGAAGAAGAGGGCAAAGAAACATAAGGAATAATAACAGGTTGCCTTACCGTGCTATTGAGAAGAGTTAGCCCCAAGGAGGCATAAAGATGATTTCAACAACAGTAAAGAGGGACTTTGACTTTACGCTGGGGAGGATCCAGCTACACAAAATAAAGAGCAAGAAAGGATTACGGAATAGAGAGAGCAGGTGGCGTGAAGCCAGCCCAGCTTGGGAATTTCGAACCTGGGAACTCGAAGGTGCAAGAACACTGATCCCCAGTGGTGGGAACATCCAGGAACGGTTGGTGGAGCATTGCGGTGGAAGCCAAGCTCCTGGCCAGTGGAGAGTGGAAAAGAAGCCAACGGTGGTATGACCGCGAGGAGGTGGACTGTGTGGGCCTGCAACTGTGCCAGAGCCGTGTGGCCCAAGACTTCGTAGAGTCGCAAGGATAAAGCAGGGAGCAGAGTGAAGAAGGAAGCGCTGCAGCAACGCAAGTCAGCCCATCACCCCAGGAAGAACCGGAGATGCAGTCCCAACATGATACAGTTAACGGGAGCAGTGGGAGACCTGGTAGGGGCTTTGCACAGCTCTAGAGTGTAGAGAGCCTCAGGAGTAATCTCCCTCATCACAGTAATGATACCCAGAGAAGCAAGAATCAAGAGAGCCTGTGGAGTAATCTCCATTGTCACAGTGGTAATACCCAGAGATGCAAGAATTAAGAGAACCTGTGGAGTAATCTCCCTCGTCACAGTAGTGATAACCAGAGAACCAAGAGCCAAGACAACCTCAGGAGCAATCTCCCTCGTCGCAGTAGTGACACACAGAGAAACAAGAGTCAAGAGAGACTCAGGAGTTATCTCCTTCATCACAGTAGTGACATCCAAATGTCTAAGAATCAAGAGTGCATCAGGAGGAATCTCCCTTGTCAGAGTGGTAATCCAATCAAGATTAAAGAGAATACTAGACACCAAGAGCTGTCTGGAGATAATCTTCATAACGTAATTAAACAGGGAAGAATTGCTGGAACTGTAAAGCAAGCTTTCAGAAGCTCCTGGGAAGAAGTGAAGAGACTTTTTGAGGACTATTCAAAAAGACTTCCCCATGACAGCCCTCATGACTGTGCAAGGTGGACCAGGAGAAGGGAGTCATTCTCCTTACCATACTCCCTTTGTTGAATCAGAAACCAGAGCAAAGCATTGTTAGAAAAGAGATAAAGAAACAGCCAATTTACCACCAGGATAAGGGAGTCATTCTCCTGTACTAATTTAATTTGGATGCTGAACCCTTTTGTAGATTAGTGGTAGGGTCAGATAAGGTTTTGGACAGAGAACAGGTGCTTTTTATTTGGACAAACATCCTGACGAGCATCAGAATTGATAATCGGTTAGGTAGGGATAACCCTTTAGAGATAGGGAGAGGTAGGTTATTGTCTTTATTTCTTATGTAAAACTTTGCTGAAACTTGACACCCCTTTGTCCGACTCCTTACTCCACCTCACCACAATGCCCACTGCCATTTCTGTTTTGCAGTTTGAGAAGGTGCCTCTATTTAGGTTCATTCTTTCACATAGTTCCTGGCAGGTCACCCACGTACTTTCTTTGCAAGCGTTCCTTGCATTGGATGAGGCATACAATATTGGGCGATTTGTAGTTGGATGCCCTGTACTTTGTGGTTCTGCAGGGTTGTTACAGTGGATCTAGTGCACGTGTTGCCAAGTTTTGAACCTCCTAACATTTCATGGGTATGTTTCCAGTATTATTTGTTCTAAACCTAGTAGAAATGCATTTTGGTTGTGGCACTATGCTAGATTTTGAGGTTGGGTGTATTTAGTTACATTGATTTCTTTGAAAATGTCCATCAGATTCTCATCTCTTTTCCATAATCTCTTCAGTGTTATTTATGTAAAAAAAAGTCCATCAGCTCATCAACCTTCTTCCATTCTCTCTTCCTTTTTTTGTAAAAGTTATGTCCAGAACAGTGTTTTGCACATTTTCCGTTGCTCATTTTATCATGTGACCACTATCTGATGAAGAAGTCTTTGGGACTTATTATCATTATTATTTTTATGGTATTTATTGAGCGTGGACCTAGTTTCGAGAGGCAATAGAGCACTTTATAGAGGTATACAACAGTACAGATGCATAACCAAGTGTTTTTTTAGAGGTAACAGAACAGCTAAACAGCGTAGGGTGACATACAAAGGGACACAGAGGAGGAGTACAGCTGTACCAGGTGGCGGGGAGGAGAGAGGCGCACGGTGTCAGCGAGTCAGGTGGCTTCAAAGCTATTCAGGCTTTTCAGATAGCCCAATACAAATTATTTTGTGTGGCCTAATGCACGAAAGGTCATCAGCAGTGTCAAGCAATCAATCTGGCCAGATCGGAACATTCATGTCAAATTTGGTGAAGGCTTATGGGTTTCATGTAGAAAACACATGTTGAAACATAGGTGTATTTTACATTGGGTTTTCCATACACCCAAAAGAAACATCCTTTTGGTACAGATATCTCAAATTAGTCAAACTAGTCTACTTTTATTTTCCAGATTTTATGGCACACACCTAGCCATTACCTGGTACTCATGCATGTTGCAAAAAATCTGGTAATCTGATTGGTTTACCTGGAGATATTGATTTTCAGAATTCCAAATTGTGTCTCTAACGAGTCCTGCGCAGTAGGGCCTCAGTGACATCATCAGTCTCATCCACTGAGAGCACCTAAAAGAGAAGGACAGAAAACACAAATATAGCATTATGTTGAGACTTGCCATTCATCATCTGCACATCATCCATCTTATCTGCTAGCCCATCAAAGAAAAGGCGAGAAAATAGCATCACGTATAAAGTGGCCATTTTTCAGACAAATATCCTTCTCAGCCACTGCTAACACATCAACAAGAAGGACATCAACCATTATGTCTGGAATGACCCTTCCGTGCTGCATGTGATAGATTAAATACATAGGCGCATAGATAGGCAGACAGCTAGACAGACAGAGTAGATGTATGAATGGATGGATTGATGAATGGATTGATACAGACTCCAGAGACCTGACCATACTCCCAAAGATCAGACCGAAGTCCCAAAAACCATACAGTGGACGAGTGCACAGAGAGTGCTGTCTCGCTTCGTCTCGTCCATTTAAAGTTCTTGCTTCTGGTTTCCTTGTCAGAGTTCCTTGTATGTAGCTCTTTGGTGGAAGAGCACCCCCCTTCCTTTCAACAAGAAGAGTATAAATTTACTGCTTTGCGCGCATCAGTGCACTCGCACTGGAAGAGTGTACAGAGAGTGCTGTCTCATTTCGCCTCGTCCTTTTGGAGTTCTTGCTTCTGGTTTCCTTCTTGAAGTTCCTCATATCTCATTGGTGGAAGAGAGCCCCATCTGTTCTTTCAACCAGAAGTGTATACATTCACTGGCTCACGTGCACTGGAAGAGTGCACAGAGAGTGCTGTCTTGCTGTCCTGCTGACTGCTGAGACAAGTGTCCACTAGATCCATCTACGGTTTACTGAGAGCGGGTAAGACTTCTCATTGTGACTGGGTCTATTCTGCATACTTCATTTTTTTGCTCTCTGAGAAATATGCCAGCAAGGGGACATAATTGACCAGCTCCGCAGCACTGTCGTGCTAAACAAGCAAAGCCTGGCCAGAGGGCACATAGTATGGCTCCTGTTGAAAGTAAAAAATATTCTAAGGAAACTGTTTTCCTGCTGGAAAAAACTACTAGAAAAGGTAAAAGCAGCAGACAAAACAAAAGTAGGAAAATAACTTCTTTTGTTCATACTGAAAGCACTGCCACAGATGTTATTTTGAGCCCTACAGCTTTCCTTGAGGTTTGCTTTTCATCTCCGAGACTGTCTGCACTGCAGGGCTCGCCTGGATCTGGTGGTATAGATAATATCAATTCATTACTTAATCTTTGTTACACACTCCAGCGTAACTCTCTTAATAATAATAATTAGGCTTTTATATAGCGCTACAAACCCTCAGGTATCTGAGCGCTGCTTATTATTACCCACGGTGTGTGGTGCTCATTTATCGACCTCGGAAGGATGAAAGGCTGAGTTTGGCCCCGCCGGGATTCGAACCTGCGTTAACAGGCTCTGCACGGGTGTCAAAGCGGGCGCTCTACTCGCTGTGCCACTTGGGCCCAAGGAGTTACCAATACCGGAAGGTACTCCTGATGAGTGTAGTAACCTAATAGGTTTCAACCTATCTAAATCTCCGGATCTTGCTAACATCCCAGAAGATGCATATGCCAATATCGATAAGGGCGATTCTTCATTTAGTTTGGAGTCTATATTGTCCTGTTCTCAGGTGGAAGAGCTTTTTATTTTGGTTAAAGCATTATTTATGCTGTGCTCAAATATGGCACAGGACCAACAAGATGTGCTACGGACTGTAAGCAGAATAGTGGATGTGATATTGGAAAACAGTAATCCTGGTGGGGGAGAGTATAATATTCCGGCTTTGGTGGAGAATTCTGCTCAAACTGAAGAACTGCTGGAGGACAGTAACTGGGATAAGGATTGTCCCTTAAGGAATTATGACAGTGCTCCTGGTGCAACTGCTATTGGTGCAAGCTCTGAAATAATACAGCTTGGCCAATCTACTTCCCAATTGAGAGTATGGAAGACAACACTCACCAGGAAATATGAGGATTGATGTCAGTTGGCAATGATACACCGAAAGGTGGAATAACACTGGTTATCACTGATACACCCTATGCTCTGCCTTAGGGTTAATTGTAGTAAAAAGACCTTCCAAATTATTTACCTCACTAGCTGATGGTAAGAATATGCTAGAGGAGTTAATCACTGGAAAGGGTGAGGAATCCGCCAAACAGGAACACCAGGCTGCAATGAAAAGTGTACCATTCAGTTTGCAGTCTAATTAGACAGTCACAACTGCCACAGTATGTTGCACTAACCTGAATGCACCGGCACTTGACTTCTTGTCAACTGGAATACACCTCCTTGACTCCTCCTCCTAGGAAGGCAAGGTAACCTTAATGAATACTGAGAACTGTACCTACAGCACCCACTACCACCTCTTTTCCCGTTGGTTTGATTGTCTTACCTCCCTGTGTGTTCTCTTACCTTATGGAAGTTGAGTTCATCCTAATTGATCCAGTAGGTAAGACCAGGAAGGAGCGCAGAACGAGGAAGGGAAGGAATGTTAGTCAGGAACTGAACCCGGGCGGCACAAGGGACGCACTAGAGTCGGGTTGGTGCATATGTTTTTCTACTAGGAAGCGTCCATTAAGTCTGGTGCATGTTACCGTGGTGTTAAGGTAGTAGGAGATCCTCGAAGTGTAGAAGAGTTGAAGTCTGTAGGATGAAGTGTGATCGGCGTTGGCCGTATTATCCGGGGGCGGAGATCAAGGAAGTCCGTTAGCAGAGCTGAAGTCGGATGAAGCCGGGAAGTCAAGTATGCCGTGGGCTGAGAATCCAAGAAATCCGTTAGCTGTGCCAAAGTCGAATGAAGCCGGGAAGTCAATAATGCCGTGGGCAGATAAACAAGGAAGTCGCTTAGCAGTGCTGGAGTCAGGAAACCAGGTAAGTAAACGGACTTGGAATCAATGGGCAAAGCTTCGAGACAATAATAATCAGAAGCACCATGCCCTTCACGCCGAAGGTTTAAATAATTTGTATGAAGCTGTGCTCGAATCATGCGCTGCAAGTCCTTTTGTCACATGACCAGCAACGGTACCAGAACGCCCTGCGCGGCATCTCTGGGGCGTACTGCATCTCCATGGTAACCTCCCTACAAGTCTCCACCACAAAAAGAATGGTCTGGCAGCTGTTCTATGAGCAAAATACCATCGCTCAAACTGCGAAATGGCAGGCAGTCTAATCTTGGTGTTGCATGGTGTAGGAACAGAGGAGTAGCCAGCAGAGGGATAGTCAGCAGGGTCAGAAGGCATGACAACTAGCACATCAGTGGGCAATGCAGGTCAATCTAAGCCTAATTCAAATTTACCAGCAACATCCTGCTCCTCTCATTTGACTTGTGCACGGCCCCGAAATAGGACTGACGGCTAAAGCAGATTGGCTCCCACTGTGCCCTGTAACCTCTGGTCCCATTGATAAATGGGGTCAGAACCCCAAACATCAACATACTGTTAACGACAATCAGTTGGAAGAGATTTTGAATGCTAGCACTGCCTAATCTTGTCCATCTATTGGTGAGGTGGAGCTTTCTGGTGCACAACTACAGAAGGGAGATGATGTGATAAAGAAAGTGGATCTTACTTTTGGTACGCAGTTTGAATGGCGAAATGAAGTAGTTCAACTTAGGGGTCATAGCCTTAGAAAGGTTCAACTTTTAGAACGGTTTGCAACTGACGAGAGTCCTTATTTGAACAAGGACACGGTTTTGCAGTTATTACATCATATCCCTCAACTTTCCATAATTTTCACCAAGGATATTCATCTGGTTGAACTGCCACTAGAAGTCATCCCTGTTAATTGAGCAATGATTCACTTTATCTACCCGGTGAGTGTAGAGTACCTGCAACCTTTTTCCACTGAATTCTTAGGAATGGGCTATGAGATTGTGTTGGATCCTCTGAGTGAGTCTGACGTGGAAGCCAAGCCCTTTTGGGGTTCTAATGGCCTGGTCAACTTACACATTTTTAAAAGTATGGCTGAAAGAACTATATCAATTACCTTCGTAACTAGAGAATTTTGAGCTGGCCAAAGAAGATAACCATTAGACATGACTCCCTGCAGCTTTAAGCAAGGGACGTGATTGGAATCCCGAGCAAAATAACAAATCACTCAGCTCTTACTATAGTAATATACATTTTATATCCTGGAATGTGTGTGGCTCTCGCTCCTTTCTTGAAAAAGAAGAGGGGGCTGCCAATATTGACAAAATGGAAATTGTTGCCCTTCAAGAGACGTGGGCTACAGATAAGCTGTGTATAGATGTGTTCAATATTTTGCAGAGAACTGCAACACGTAATAAGCTTCACAGGTCAAAGGGCTACTTGGCGATTGGGGCTAGAACAAATATGTCAATTTCCGAATATCTTCCAGATTGTGGTCATTCAAATGTGTTGGAAGATATCATTAAATGTTCCAATGTTCTAAGCCTCAGTTGAAATTCCTTGTAATTCATGTATATGTTCCACCTGGTGGTGGCAGCCCTAGGGTTATTGAAAGACACATTGACTGTATTTTATCCAGTTGGATTTTGTAGGTATGCAATGTATGGTGGTAGTCAATTATAATGCATTATGTTATGAGTTGGGAAATTACTGATATATTTACATCTCATGATTTAAATTCAGAGATGTGTTGGACTACATTTATGGATATGTTTGGTTTGGGTATTTTGGAACCTTCAAAATCGTCTCTGAATGATGGGTTTGTTTTTACCCGGCATAATAGGCAGATGAATTCTCAAATAGATTATATATGTGTCACGGAATATCTTAATCATTTGATCTCTAGCTATTCCCATATAGTTACTAAGGTGAGTGATCATGTAGTGCTGTAGTGCCAGCTTGGGATATATACCAAGGTTATTTAAAATAAAATGCTGGGGTTGGAGTAGAGTAACCATAAGGGGAATAGGCTTAGATGGTCCGTGAAGAATGTAGATGAATTGAATAGAAGCTTCCAATCCATTTTACCGCTTAATTGTGCTTTTTGAGTTACTGCCAGAAAAAGTGGAAATTGATTAAATGAGGTTTTGACTGTTATTTATAATCTAACTCACAGTATTGCGGAACCCAGGAAAAGGAATGTGCAACGTAAATTGAAGCATGGTATGTTATATGATGCAGCCATATCTAATAGGAAGAACTTTATAGCTGAGCTTAAGTACATTAAAAGATGGATATTTGACTGTGCTCTGAAACAACAGCTGATCTCTGAGGCACGTACCAGGTACACATATTGGATTTGCCTTCATAAAGCTTCATTGCGATCTGCAAATTACAAGATGGGATTTTTAGCTTTAAGGGAAAGGGATACTCGCACGTTCTGTCACTATGCTAATAAACGGAATAGGACGAAATATCTGAATAAAAATAGCTGACCTCACCAAAAGACCTAAAACACACCCCACGAAAAGTTCTAACTACCAAAAGTTTGAACTTTATGTGGTGTGTGTTTAGGTCTTTTGATGAGGTCAGTTAAAAAAAAGAATTTAAAAAGGTGGCAGGGATGCCCCACACCACTCTGCTCACTACACTGTACAGTATCGTGAGTGGGGGCTGCAGCGTGTAATGGAGGTGCTGAAATGAAGATAAGGTACCAACAACTGAATGCAGTAGGAGGCAGCCCCCCTCACTTAAAGCCAGGCAGAGACATTTCTATGGAATGATTTAGTATGGTAAACGTGTGAAAATAGACTCATAGGGTTAAAAGACATTAGTACCTTTAATAGTGTTATGTTTATAAAGACGAACATGCTTTTATTATGGTTTAGTAAGTAGGCAAGGTACAGAATGCATATTATAAAAATTGAGTAGGAAAATGATATACGTTTTTTCCCATACCCAGACAGAAAAGAACTCTACCATTTATTTAGCCGACAATGCCTTTAATTGACAATTCCTTTAACTGACAATGCCTTTATATAAGTAAAATAATGTATTTGACTCTCTGCAGACAGTGGCAGCACAGTTAGCCCAGAGTTGTACAATTCAAGGCCGCAGTGCCCTGAATGAATCAGATAAGCGCTCTGAAACCAGACAGTTAATTGGGCTGTGTCTGAAATTTTAGCTAAGGGAAGCAGCTGTGTGACCATATTTGGGGTAGTGTGGCTGGGAATGTTCTAGGATGGGTGCCAGAATGTATTTCATTTTGATGGTTTAAACAGATAAGCAATAATTGCCTTGTGCACGAGTATGTTCAATGAAGAGTTTTGCCTGGACATGTTTAGAAAAGGTGGGGATTTGAATCCTCTTTCTCTGACATATATAAAAGGAAGCTCAGTTTTTAGCTGGCAGAGGGGTTTGTGTACTTGATAACGATGCTGTTTGTGTCAGTCTGGCATGAAATAAAACCTAATGAACCTGACTATGCCATCTGCCTGCTGCTTGAAATGCTTTTGCTGTAATGCCAGAGGATCCCAGAGGGTAAAAGAGAGCCCCAGAGAGCAACAGAGGGCCCCAGAACGTCCGGGAGAGCCTGATGGAAGAGGTGAAGGAAAAGCACAATCGAGGTTTTAGTACCTTGTCTTCAAAGGGAAACCCCTGCAGCTGCCCAAAAAAAGAGAAGTGAAAGGGAACCGGTGCTGCAGGAACACAGCATGAAGGAAGGAAAGGTAAGTAGGGTGGTGGGGGTATGTTGGGGGTGTTGGTGGGGGTGTGTTGTGGGTGGGGGTGAGGGTGCATGTATGTATGATTTTGTATTGGATGTTTGCATGGTAAATGTACGAGCATCTGTAGTGAATTAATTTCCCATGCAAATATTTCTGTCGTGGATTTTTCTGCCGCAGAAATATCACGCAGATCCTCATAAACATATGAAAGGCATGAATAGTATGGAACTTTGCTTAGTGCTAGAAGTGACCTGGGTAGATCATGTTACTTCACTGTACCACAAAGAGAAGACTGTGGGGATAGGGAGTCCACTTTGTTGTAAAGATCATTCATCTGTGTCCGACATTTCGCTGATTGAGTCCTATGTTAGACAGTTAACATGTACTTGTTCCCCCTAGAGGAGCGAATCACAGGCCTGATGAAATCTACTTGTAAATCTGACCAAGGCAGTGTCATCCCCCTCTTCTGGAGGGGAGCTCGGTGTGTGAGTGAACTTGGCTGAAATTGTGCACACAGAAGACATCCCTTCAAATATTGGTCGAGGTCCTGTCCCATGTGTGGCCAGTATGCAACCTCCCGCAAGATTTCTATAGTAGTATGAAACCCCTGATGTCCGGCTGTGGCCGCGTCATGGGCATGACCTAGCATCAGGCTTCGGAATCAGGTAGCTACCACCCAATGGTCACAACCAGAGATGGGTCTCCTTACCAAAAAACTGTCTTGGATGCAGAACATTTTGGGAGAATTCATCAACATTCCCAATGTAATCAGTTTCTGTCAGAGGAACGTTCTGAGGGTACTCAATGTGTTGGTAACATTTCCCAATAATCAGATCCCCTTTTTGTGCCTCTGGCACTCCATTGGGCCATTGAGAGTTGATTGTGAGAATTTGTCTGGGACCTAGTGACAGCAGTGACCAGGATTTCCCCCAACAGGGACTCGATCTCAAGGAGATGCCATGGATGGCTTTGGTTTTGGCCAGCTGATCAGCCAGGTCGTTTCCAGTTTTGTGTAGCCCCTCTATTCTGGAATGACCCTTAATCTTATTCCAAAAGATGGTCATCCCAAGTGGTTTGTTACTAACACACAGCATGCCTCTTGTTCTCCAACTAATCAGGTGCTCCACGAACCCGTTCCGGACATAATCTGAATCAATGACTATCACCAGTTCATGGAGTTGGTGTTGGACGGCAGTGAGGATGGCCTGATGAACTGCTATCCATTTTGCCACTTGACTAGTGCAGGGGATGATTTTGTACCCAGCGGAGGGTTCCGCTGGGTACAAAATCACCCAGGCATTCCCAACGCCGGCCACCAGTTCCTTTTCCCCGTTGTCAACATGGTAGGAGCACACGTCCACATAAACTGTGGGCATTCCCTCACACTTGCCTTCTTCATAGACTTTGTGCAGGGACTTCAGGTACGTCTCCATGTTGTCCTGGGTTTTGAGACTTTCGTCCTCGAAACAGTTTTCTCTGGCACAATCATGCAAGTCAGCCAGACCTTGCGCAAGGGGACTCTTCTTGTTTTGGCCATATTTGACCTCCACAGGAAAGCCTTACATGGACAGGATCCAGAAAGTAATTCTGGAATTACTCACGTTTCCTGCCTGGATTCTGTCACTTTGGAGGTATTGCAAAGGCTGGTGGGGAGTCTCCACTATGATGTGCTCCCCCTGGATGAATGGCCGGTAATTTTTCAATGCCCACACCATTGCCAGGAGTGCCTTCTCACAATCGTTGAATTTTTCCTCCACAGAGGATAAAGTCTTGCTTCCATAGGAGATTACTTTATTGACCTTGTCATGCTTTTGGTATTATACTGCTGTCAAGCGTGTTTTCGAGAACCCTGTCTACAAGAAGAGCTCCTTATTTTTGACAGGGTAAGCCAAGCAAGGCGCTTGTGAGAGACTTCTTTTTAGTTGCTTTACTGGCTCGGCTTGTTCTGGACCCCACTCCCACTTGACCCCCTCTTTAACAGATGGGCCAGGGGTCTTATGACTTCTGCGTAATCCTCAATTAATTTCCAACTGTAATTAGTCAGTCCAAGGAGGCTTCTTAGCTCATGCCAAGTTGTGGGGTCTTTTAGTTGTAGTAGTGCTTCCACTTTCTTCGCCTGGGGACAGAGACCCTCGGGGGTTATTTAATGTCCCAAGAAGTTGACACGGGTCCTGCACCACTGTGCCTTCTGGAAGGACAGTTTTGCTCCAGCAACCCTCAACTGGGTCAGAACATAACAAATTTCCGATATGTGTTCCTCCACAGTTGAGCTTTTGATCAGTACATCCTCCACATAGGACAGGTTACCCCTTTCACCCAAGTCGGGCATGGCCTTGTGTAGGAAGATGTTGAATTTGTTGCCAGAGTTTATGTATCCGAAGGGAGTCTGGGTCCAGTTGTAATGCTACCGCCCGAAAGTAAAGGCCAGCTTATATTGGTACTCCCTACTGATGGCATGGTCCAGTATCCATTTGTCAGGTCAATAGTGGTGTATACCTTTGACCCCGGGATCTGGGCCAGCCCTTTGTCAATGTAGGGAAGAGGCCATCAGGACATGTGGACCTATTTGTTCAGCTCTCTAAGGTCTGTGCAAAGTCTCCATTGGCCATTTGGTTTTCAAATCCCCAGCACCGGATTATTGAAGATGCTGTGGACAGGAAGAATTATCCCACAGGACTCTAGATTTGAGATTATTGACTCTATAGATGCGAGAGGTATTGTTTCACAAACACAGGAGTCATCCCAAGGTTCGTGGGAATTGTGGTAGTATGTATCTCAGTGCGACCGCAGTCATACGAGTCCACAGCAAAGATATCTTGGAAATCTGAGAACACCTGTTTCAACTTTTGCTTTTGTTCCTCAGTCTCACAGGCATCAGCGAGGTTGACCCGCTCCTAAAGTATTTGCCTCAAGACTGGAAAGACTTCGGGTTTCACGATCTCAGCGGCCTCCTCAAGCTGGGTGGAGAGGTCTTTGGTTAAAGTGTTGACCTGGACAGAGGGTTTCAGGTAGGAGAGGCAGTCATTGTGGACCTGGAATATCACCTCATCCTTCCTGATGTCACAGGCCACCTCTTCCTCCCTGTAAGGGCAGGAAGAGTAACCCAGGAAATTCCCCCCTTGCTGGGTGAAGATCCTGTCCGGTGGTATGTCATTGTCGGTCATTGTCATAGCAGTCATTGGGGATTGGTCCTATCAGTTCATTTCCTAGATCCATGGAAAAATGTCGGTCATCAACCCCCATTCCAATAATGGTGCCTGCGCCCAGAGTGATGCTCCTTGGGTCGTTGTTATCCACCACTATTGGAATGATGTTGTGTTCGACACTGACTAGTGGTGTTGGGTTTAACCCCAACCCCTGCTGTTGGATATGGGCATTTAGGTGTACATATGCATCTGAATTTTGTAGTTTCTGTCCTCTTTTAATGTTTAAGTCAAGTGGGAATTGTCAGGTGCATCCTGGAAAGGTGACCTCCTCTTCAATTTGAAATTCAACCACATACTGCAGCAATTGTGCTGACCGAAATGCTTTTTCAGAATCATCAAAGCCCATGGGATTGCCCCCTAGTCGGGACCAGGCCTTGTAATTTATAAGATCAAAATTAATTGCAAACCGATTGAGAATGTCATTGCCTAAATAGAATTCAGCAGGGACATATCGCACGACCCAACAATTATGCTCTATGCTTTTGTCACCTATAGAAATTTGGAGCATACACTTGATAGGTAGGATATGTTTGGAATTGGGAGTTTCCAGGCCCATTTCCCACTTATCAATCAATTTAAATGTGGGAATGGTTGGATCTTTTGGGAGCTTTCTGGGCATGGCTTCGCTGATGAAGCTCTTACTGTTGTACAGACACACTCGGGTGAGAACAGACTCCTTTCCCTCATTTAACTGAATCGGGAGGAACAGCTGTTATTTAATTTTCTGAATGTCAGCTAAACTTTGAGCTGGTTTCTCATCAGTTTTGACTATAGAGTTTGGATTTTCAGATTGTGAATTGGTATAACATTTCAAAGTATTTCCTTCCAGTGTGGAATGCCACTTGAAACTGGAAGGAAGGTTGATTTTCAGGAATGGAGAGGGGTTCCCATCGCCAGTTTGTTGTCCTACAGCAATTACTGTAATGTCAGGTATTTGATTATTTTGAAAATGAAACTCAATATGATCAGATTTGTGTTCAAACATGTGGCATGTTCCATTTAAACTAACATGGTCGACACTTTGTTTTAATTATATCGGTCGGTTAGGCTGAGTCCAGAGGACCTTATTAACACAGTCTATTAGAGGAGAGAATCTTCGAAGGATGTCATTCCCTGGTAGAGAGGGGGTTCCCTCTGGAGTCACGACTATGACTGGGTATTTCACCTTATGTCGCCCAATTTTAATGTCCAGATCCGCAGTCCCCACAACAGGAATTTTATTCCTGTTGAAGTTCTGGAGTTGTCCAAGAAGAGGGGTCTAAGGGATCTGGTGTCTCTCCCCCCTTCCTGAATGTAGCTGTTCAAAGACCCTTTTTGACGGAAGAGTTGATTGGATCCGGTGTCCACCAGTGCTGAAAATGCACATTGCCCTTGCACTTGGAAGTGGGCGTAGAATCTACCTTCTTTCTCCTCCAAGGGGCAAAGGTAATGGGCATTTTGGACAAGCAGGGTGGTTAATTTCTTTATTTTGGACTCCGACACGGTGGAGTTATGGACAATTTTCTGTGCCAGAGTCTGGGAATCTGTAACAAAACTTTGGCATCCTGAAATATGTGGGATTTTGGAATCCCCTTTTTCCCTTAGCTCTGTGCTGCCCTCCTTTTCCTGGTGGCAGTCACTAGAACCAGTTTGTGGGGAGGATCCCTCCATCAATATTATGTTCTCAGGAAGACAATTCGGGGATTCAGGGATGGATGACTCTGAATCAGTATCCACACCCACCCAGTCTTCATTCAGGTCTCTTGGGACCCATTTTTCTTTGGGAGGATTTCCTCCATCCCTGGAGGAGAAGATTTTCTTCCCCTTCAAACTGGAGGACACTGACTTCCTTCACAAAATGTTTTTTTTTTATTTCTTTGTTTCTCCTACCTACCCTCCGTTTCCTGGGTTGCAGGTTTTCGCGGGACAGAGCTTTTGGTTCCTGTTCCGGGGTGTCCAGGGGTTTTTCATGTGTGAGGAAGGAAGCTGACTCTAGTGCTTTGCACCCCCCTTTCTCCTGTGCCTCCCCCTCTGGAACCGGTGGGTTGTCAGGGTTCTCTCCCCGACATTGTTCTGGGTGACAGACCCTTGGTTTGAGGGGTTCTGAGCCGCCATGTTCATCTGAGGGTTCTGCTGAGCACTCAAAATGCGACTCAGATCCTGCATGAGGTTCTGGACCTGCTGCTCCAGTTGGGACACCCGATCTGGCTGGTCCGGGAGTCTTTGCTCAGGCCTAGGTGGTTCACAGGAAGGGTAACTATCCCTTCTCCAAGAGTACCCTGGGTATTGGGGATTCCCTTGGTAACCCTCCACCCTTGGCCTCCCCTCTCCCGGATTGGGTGGTCTGGGCTCCTGAAAGAGGGGAAAGAAAGTAGGGTTGTCCTGCAGGTTGGGGTTTGGTAGGATTTGGGGGATTACTGCACTCCTGAGGGAAGTTAGGGGGGAAGTTTCCTGGGGGAGTACTCACTTGGTTGGATCCCCCTTGGGCTGGGGGAGTCAATACATACCCCAAGATAAATCTGTTGCTCTTATATCTGGGACTGATGTCATCAGAAGAGTTAGGGATCCTATTGGTGGGATTAACTACCTGACTGCCACCTGCTGCCCATTTCTAGGACTAAAATGGGGGCAACCTTCACCTCCGCCACTTTAGCAGCATCGAGGATGTTGGTTAGTTTGGGGGTTTTTGTTTGTTTTTTGTTTTCTGCAGGTTTTTGGACCTCATAGATCCGGGTTGCCTGCTCTACTACCCAGTGCAGGGTCCTGTCATTATGAAAATCACTCACCAACTGGGTCATTATATATTTTGGGAGCACATGAAAATAGGTGGTTATGAATTCTCGACTATTCATGTGCACCTGCCTTGTAGTTTGTGCAAAGGCGCGTTTTAGCTCCTGCACAAATTCTCTTGAGCCTGATCCTCTCTGCATTGCAGATTGTAGGCTGCTTTGCAAGCCTCCTCTGGGTTTCTGTGCGCGGAAAAGTGCTTCAAGATGGCCGCCTTATAGGTGGACCACCTTGAATGGTTCTGGTCTTCCAGCCCCAAAAAGAAGCTGGAGTACTCTAGGGAGAACATTCATTTGGCATAATCTATGCAGTTCTGGCTATTTCTGATGTGAAAACAGTCCATCATTAGTTCATATAGTCCCAGATTCTGCCAGACAGAATATTTTGCATTTTTGTGATACAGGGTTATACAATTCCTAATAGCCTTAATCTGCCTAATGGGTCTTTCACCATAGCTTTCTTTTGTTAATTGGCCTTCTTATGCTGTGTTACCTGAGTCCACTCACCCTCGGATCCAGAGCTGCTACTGTTTGAGGTCCCCTCTTTACCTTCTAGGTTCTCCCTGATTCTTTGAGCTTGTGATTTGCTCTTAGAATGGTGGGGCCTAGTTTCTTCTCCCCCGTTGTACCTTAGGCTCTCTGGGTCACTCCCATTGGACTCCCTCTTTCGAACAGGAGAGTAGTCTTCTGACTGCTCTCTGCTTCCAGGGTCAGTGGAGTCCCCCCACCCTCACTGCCCTGTTTGGATGGAGGTTTTTAGAATGCTCTTTTGGTGCCTCATTTCATGCTGTTTTTCTCCAAAGTGAACCAAATGATTCCTTTGTAAGTCATGCTTCTGTAGGTCTAACTCCCTGAGTTTCTCCTCATAAGAGTCTTCCTGATAAGATATTTCAGCCATAACATTTTGGAATCTGTGCAGGGATGCCCTTCCATCAATCTCTGATGGGTGGTGGCCTACCTGCTCAATCACGCTGGGCCAATTTAAGTTTGGCTGCCCCACGACTCCCAGTTGTTGTGAACCGGCGGACATGAAGTCAGCAGTGCCTTGTGCATACAAATTGGTAAATGGGTTTGAGGCCCTTAGTACAGAGGCATCACACTGTGACCAGGGGTTGCCCTGTCCCTCTCTACTTGTTCGGGGTCCCTCAAGTTTGGATTCAGCCTAGCATATTCTTTCTCTAACAGCTCCAGTCTCCTTTCCAGCCCCTATTTCCTGATGGTAAGCAAAGGCTTGAGCCTTTTGCTCTGCTATCAGAGATTGGCTTACTTATATGACCTTTTCTTGAGCTGCTAACTGACTCTGGGGTCCACTGTTCTCCTCACAGAGGGTCTCCTTGTCTTTTTGTGCTGCCTATATGGTCTGGGAAAAATGAGACAATTTTTGTTGCAGGAGATTCACCTCCTGATTTTGTGCATTTTTTACTTGGGTGTTCTCTTTTAGAGCACCTTCCACTCGTCTGGTGTTCCCGGGTGTTCTCTTCTAGAGCACCTTCCACTCGTCTGGTGTTCCCCAATAATTTTTCATATTCTACTTGTAGTTGATTTAGTTTCTGGAGATCTAACTCTCTTTCCCGTAGATCTGTTTTCAGGTTGCTCACTTCCTGACAGAGGGCATCTTTTTCTTGATACAGGGTGCCCCTCTGTTCACTCAGGTCATCCTGCTGTTTGATGGTACATAACGCCTGGCGTTCTTGGTTAAATTCTGTCTGGAGGTGGAGTTCTTTACTGATTCATTTATTATTCTCTTCTGCCAACTTTTTGATCTGATTTTGTAATATGGCTATTTGTTCTGAGCAGTTTCTCTCATATTTTAGTTGTTGATTCAGTTTATGTTGACTCTCTTACAGAGAGTCAACCTTTTCCTGACACTCCACTTTTAATGCATCAAATTGGGCCTCTTGGTTTGAATTATTTTGTTGTTGTAGAGCCAAGTCTTCTTTTAGCTGTTTGATGTAGTTTTCAAATTCCACCTTACAATCTTGGCTCTTTTGCAATTTCTCTTCTTCTAGTTTTAGTTCTGACTGGGTTTGGCTTAAGCGCTCAGACTGGTTTTGTGCATGGGTTCAATCTTCATATTGTTCCTCCATAATCCCCCTTTGGAAATATAGGTAGGCTGTGAATCAGACCATTTTAATCTGTTCCTCTTTAATGCTTGGAGTCATACACAACTCGCTCAAGGCTTGATGTAATAGGCCACCATCTTGCCACACATCCAGGTTTATGGCGGTGACCTGTTGCATCATTTCTCCTAGCCATACCTCCTCATCTTGCTGCGTCCATTCCCCTCTCACAAATATTGTGTGCAGAAGGTGCTGCCTAGCCATGTTTATCTCTACTGTGGTCATTATGGAGCATGTTCTTTCTTTATTAATTTATTTATATAACAGTAAACCTGAATTCTGTTGCTTCTTTTCTAGTTCAGGGTTGATTTTACTTTATTTTTACACACAGGCCTGATACCTAGGGTCTAAGTTTTAGGAAGGCGCTGCTACAGTGTAACACAGTTTTCTAACCACAAAAAGTATCACTACCTTTTCTAGGTTAGCCTGCTGTGTTAAGCTGTTACCAGTGGCAACACTATCTAAAATCCCAGCACAAGCCCCCAATTTGTTAAATATTTCAAAGGCACAGTACTCTCCAGACCAGGACTCTTGATACTGGGCCAGGAGGCCTCACACAATCAAAAGACTTTCATTTTATTAATTTTGAATTCAATTTGAGAAGGCACCCAACCCATCTCACACCCACCTTTACAAACACCCCGAGTCACAATGGACCATGAACCAGGCTGGTGTGTAATAAAACAACATTTTGTTTATTTTAACATCATATAACTTCTAACATCAGATATGTAATGCACAAGTGAATACAGGCAAGATTATTTTTGGGAGGTGTTTTCTGATAGCACCACAGTTAGTATTTCCCCCTGCAACGCTCCCTCAAACCACTGTTAACCAATAGTGTGGGTAGAAAGGAGTAGCACGGAGTCAGAGATACTAGGTGTCATGATGCCTACCTCTAAGGAGCCAGGTCCGACCCAGCAACCCCAGAGGCAGGCATCATTGCCCCCAGGGAAGTGCCAGCGGGCCCAAGCTGGGGCCCTTTGGACACAGTCCTGGCGCCTTAGGCGCCAGGCTCATGTTGGACCCCTGTCCTGGCGCCTTAGGCGCCAGGCTCATAAAGCTAGACAAGTGTTCAAGTGTTTTAATGTGCACTTACCTGATGCAGACCATGCTGCTACATCCAGGCCCTCTTGAGGCCTGAATGGAACTACTTTACCTGTGGGACTACTTTCCCCTGGGTGTGGTCGGGGAAGGATACATACCTGGAACTTCTTCCAAAGCTATTTAAATCACGCCCGATCAGCAACTCACGATTCGCGTTGTTCTGCTCCTCGCAGCTGGACGCTCACCGTGTCAGCTCCTGCATCTGGACTTCAGCCACGCCTGTCAGCATCCTGGGTCACCTGCTAAGAGAGAATTGGAAAGAAAGAAGACCTTACCTGCTAAAGCTGCATCACGGAGACATCACTCCGACAATCCTGAAAGGGAAGACATCATTTTAAAAGCATTTTGCTTCGATCGCTGCAGCGCTGCATTTCACTCACCTTTCCTGGGCACCTCCATCTTCAGAAGCGATCCTCCGGATCCGCAGCCACTTCCCAGAGCCTAGAGAGAAAAAGACAAGAACACAAGGTGAGAGAAGGAAGGGAATAGGAAAAGCTCAGTTTCCTTCTAAGACTTACCTGTTGGGTCATTCCCATTTCATTTCGGGCCCTGCCGCTTCCTGGCATTCCGGGCCCCGGACCCTAGGGGGAAAAAAGACAAAGACATTGAATGAGCGAATGCAAAGACATTACCCGAACGCTCATCCAGAACTTACCTGTCATTTACTGGAACTGCACGTTTCACTTCGGGTCGGCGCCATATCCCTGGCATTCGGAACCCCGGCCCCTAAGGGGAAAAAGACATAAGCGTTAGCGCTTGCTGCAATAAGACAATGAACATTATTATTAAGCTTGAACTTTTGAACTTGCTACAGAACTCTTACAGCGCCTTACCTGAATAGTGAAGCTTATTTGAACTCCCATCAAACCTCAATCCAGTGAAGTAACTGGGTTTCAACGTGCCCCTGCATCAGAAGCAGGATGGAGAACTCATCCTTCCAGACCCTAAGGTGAGACTTCACGGGGAATCGAGGAAGGGTATCGTGGAGGGTTGGAAGGGAGTGGGAGGCTTGAGCATTATTCCGTCAGTGGGTAATACTCCCTTTTCACGCACAGGGGAATATTCCTGCGAGCCAGAGAGTCCATCTTCAGAGCCCTGCGCTTCACCATAGAAGAAGCATCAGCACTCGAAGCCAGACCTGCGCCTCCGTGGGAATCAGGTGAGCGTGACAGAACGCAAAGCCTACCCACAATTTCCCACCCGGGTGCTATGGAGACTTCCGAGACAGATCAGCTGGCCCAGCTTTTGGGGGAATTACGGGCAGAAGTGCACTCAGCCCGCCAGGAGACTAACGCTCTCAAAAGAGAACTGATCCTATCCAAGGAAAGAACAGATGACTTGGCCAAAAGGTTATTGCAGGCCCAGGCAGGGCACACTCCTTTACCTAATTCCGGAGGTACTTCCACATCAATGGGTTTGAATAACCCGGTACAAATCAATCTACCTGGACACATGCCTTTGGCCCCGCCTGAACGTTTTGCGGGGGATCCCAAGAAATATGCCGTCTTTATGAACCAATGTCGTTTGCACTTTCTATGCAGACCCGGGGTCTTCCCTAACGACCAGACCAAGGTAGCCTTTATACTATCTTACCTCAGTGGCAGTGCTGCCGATTGGTCTATTCCATTGGTAAATCAGGATGATCCCATTCTCCAGAATTTCAGGGTTTCCAGGCCAGCATGGAAAGATTGTTTGCTCGACACTCTCAAGGACAGGCCCTTGATAACGAACTGCTATCCTCACGACAAGGTAATCAGGATCTCCTGTCCTACGTTGCCACCTTTAATAGACTGGTTGTGGAAACTGGATGGCCAGAAAACAAAAGGATCACATTGTTTCATCGAGGCCTGCGCGGAGAGCTTAAGGATGTTCTAGCTCAGATAGTAGATCCACCCCAGGTCTGCGCAGACTACATAGACTTGGTGGTTCAACTTGATCACAGACTTCAAAATAGAAAAGCAGATCGGTTCAAGCACGAAACCCGAGTACCGATCAAAACCCACGCTAACTCCAAGAGTACCGACGTATCCGAACCTATGCAAATCGGCGGTGTTAAAGGACCATTAACGCAGAAGGAACGAGAGAGAAGGCGGCAAATGCAACTTTGTCTGTATTGCGGGACTTCCGGTCACTTTCTTCGAAATTGTCCGGTTAAACCACCTAAGAAGGTGGTTGGAGCCACTGATAACGATTTTTTAACACCTGATTCGGGAAACGACCTAGCCCGACAAGCGTAGGGGTCCGCATGCCGAGCTTGAAAACAAACTCTTTGACCTCGCATTTTGTCATGCCAATGGTGCTTGTGGACCCAAAACAGCCTCAGCTGTTGCATGATATAAAAGCATACATTGACAGTGGAGCTATTGGAAATTACATAGACCGTGAATTGGCTTCCAGGATTAAGCTCCCTCTCCGCCCGAAAGTAACCCAAGATGTCATTACTACAGTAGATGGAACCGAAATAGCCTCAGGGCCTGTAACGCATTCCACTGTTGAAATGACACTGGTGGGTCAGGATGGACATCGGGAAGCAAACGTGTTTGATGTGATCAAGGCCCCACAATTTCAAGTAATTCTTGGAATTCCTTGGTTAGAAACACATAACCCCAGAATTGACTGGCGAGCAAAGAAGATATGTTTTCCTGATTGTGAACCAACTTGTTACCCAAGAAATTCAGTTATGGGTCTAGCCTCAGCAACTTCCAACCCTGTACAGCTACCGTCAGAATACCAAGAATTCCAAGACGTTTTTCAGAAAGAACATGCTAACACGTTACCTCCCCATCGGTCTTATGATTGCCAAATCGATCTGGTACCCAATGCTCAACTACCTTGTAGTAGGATTTATGCTCTTACGGAACCTGAGAACCTACATTTGCGTCAGTATTTAGATCAGTACCTAGCCAATGGTTTTATTCGCCCGTCCAAGTCTCCTGTTTCCTCAGCTCTGTTCTTCGTGCTGAAAAAAGAGGGCGACCTTAGAACATGTATACACTATCGCGCCCTAAATCAAATAACGATTAAGAATCGTTATCCTCTGCCCTTGATCCCTGAGCTTATCGACCAGGTGAAAGACGCTTGTGTGTACACCAAGTTAGATCTCCGAGGAGCTTATCACCTGGTGCGTATAAAAGAAGGCGATGAATGGAAGAATGCATTCCGCACCAAATTTGGGCTCTTCGAATATCAGGTGATGCTCTTCGGTTTGTGCAATGCACCTGCCGCCTTTCAGTACTTTATGAATGATGTTCTTCGGGAACTTATCGACGTCTGTGTCGTTGTTTATATTGACGACATCCTGGTGTACTCTTCTTCAGAATCCGATCACAGAAAACATGTTAGGGCAGTTCTTGAGAAATTGCGCCAGCACAGACTATTTGCAATGCTCGAAAAATGCGTTTTTCATACCACAGAAGTGGAGTTTCTCGGATTCATCCTGACACCTCAAGGAGTCCGAATGGACTCGCGAAAGGTGGACGCCATCCTCAAATGGCCATCTCCTAGCTCGGTGAAGGGAGTTCAGAGCATGCTCGGCTTCGCCAATTTCTATCGAAGATTCATCCCGGAATTTTCCCGAACAGTCCAACCCATCACAGCTCTCCTAAAGAAAAACAAACGCTTTGAATGGACTCTTGAGGCCGAACAAGCCTTTCAGGACCTGAAAACCAAATTCACCTCTGCACCTATATTGAAGCACCCGCACCCAGATCTCCCTTACATTGTGGAAACGCATCCAGTTCGGCCATGGGAGCTGTCCTGTCGCAAAGAGACCCAGAAACTAACCAACTACACCCTGTGGCCTTTTGGTCCAGGAAATGTTCTCCTCCTGAAATCAACTACGCAATTACCGACAAAGAGTTACTGGCTATTAAATCTGCTTTCAAGGCTTGGGGTCACTACCTTCTCGGGGCAAGACACACCATGACCGTAATTACGGACCACAGACATTTACAGTATTTAAAGACGGCCAAAGCTCAATCTTCACGACAACTCCGATGGGCTCTATTCTTTGCGGAATTTGATTTTGTAATTACCTATCGCCCTGGCTGCAAGAATGGTAAAGCGGACGCCTTATCCCGGATTGGCATGGAAGAACCCAATTCGAGTTTAGAACCTGTGCCAATCATACCTGAAAAAAGAATCTTAGGCCTAACTTCATTGCAAACTATTGAGGACATCCAAACGCAAGTAAAACAACTTCTAGACTCTTCAGCCTTACTGGAATGGAGTCAAAAGGGTCCTCATTACACCGTTAAGGATGACTTACCCTACTTCCAGGAGCGGTTGTTTCTGCCTAGTAAAGAATTTCAAGAACTTGTTATTGCCCATCATCATGAATCATTAATGGAAGTACACCCTGGTATCGCTAAAACAGAGGAGAAAATCAAACGCCACTTCTGGTGGCCTTCTTGGAGAAAAGACATAAAGTCTTTTGTATTGTCTTGCGGAATTTGCGCCCAAAACAAGGGTCAAAAGAAAAGGCCAGCCGGCCTACTTCAACCCTTGGATATTCCACCGGCACCATGGCACACCTTGTCAATGGACTTTATAACAGACCTGCCTCCTTGTGCTGGTTACAACACTATCCTTGTAATTGTGGATCTATTATCCAAAATGGCCCACTTTATCCCTTTAAAAGGTTTGCCTTCAGCTTCCACCTTGGCCAAGGAATTTCTGGAGAATATAGTTCGCATACATGGTTTCCCTTCCATATTAGTCTTGGATCGTGGAAGTCAATTTATCTCCCATTTTTGGAAGAAGTGTTGCCAACTAGCACAAATAGATGTGCGGTTATCCACCAGCCACCACCCCCAGACCAACGGACAAACCGAGAGAACCAATCAGACTCTCGAGCAATATCTTCGGTGCATGTTACACCAATCTGAGTTAAATTGGAAAGACATCCTTTGGATCGCAGAATATGCATACAACAATTCAGTGCATTCTGGAACCGGACAAACTCCTTTTTATACTTAGTATGGTCACCATCCTCTGACCTCTGATCTAGATCCACCTCTGACCCTGGAAATGTCCGCAGTAAATCATCTACATTCCACAATAACCCGAGCCTTCAAAGAAGCTGCAACTCCTCTACAGCAAGCCAAGAAAAAGTATAAAGAAAACGCTGATTTGCACCGAAGTAAAACTCCTCCTTACCAAGTAGGAGACCAGGTATGGCTAGCAACAAAACATTTACCCCTCAAGGGCCCGCGAACCTTCAATCCCAGATTCATAGGACCTTATCCCATCAAGGCTATAATCAATCCCGTGGCCTTTAAACTGGATTTACCGTCTAACATGCGTATTCATCCAGTTTTTCATGCATCACTTTTGAAGCCAGTACAACCAGGGACCCGACTGTCCAAGCCTCCAGACCCAGTTCAAATTGATGGGGAATTAGAATTCGAAGTTAAAGACATTTTAGACTCCAAGGTGTTAAAGTCCAAACTCTTCTATCGTGTTGACTGGAAGGGATATGGACCTCAGGAGAGATCGTGGGAGCCTAGTAATCATGTCCACGCACCTCGATTAATACAAAGGTTCCATCGGAGATTTCCGAACAAGCCAAGACCCCCGGAGGGAACAACCTTGGGAGGGGCCTTGAGGGGGGGTACTGTCATGATGCCTACCTCTAAGGAGCCAGGTCCGACCCAGCAACCCCAGAGGCAGGCATCATTCCCCCCAGGGAAGTGCCAGCGGGCCCAAGCTGGGGCCCTTTGGACACAGTCCTGTCGCCTTAGGCGCCAGGCTCATGTTGGACCCCTGTCCTGGCGCCTTAGGCGCCAGGCTCATAAAGCTAGACAAGTGTTCAAGTGTTTTAATGTGCACTTACCTGATGCAGACCATGCTGCTACATCCAGGCCCTCTTGAGGCCTGAATGGAACTACTTTACCTGTGGGACTACTTCCCCCTGGGTGTGGTCGGGGAAGGATACTTACCTGGAACTTCTTCCAAAGCTATTTAAACCACGCCCGATCAGCAACTCAAGCTTCGCGTTGTTCTGCTCCTCGCAGCTGGACGCTCACCGTGTCAGCTCCTGCATCTGGACTTCAGCCACGCCTGTCAGCATCCTGGGTCACCTGCTAAGAGAGAATTGGAGAGAATGAAGACCTTACCTGCTAAAGCTGCATCACGGAGACATCACTCCGACAATCCTGAAAGGGAAGACATCATTTTAAAAGCATTTCGCTTCGATCGCTGCAGCGCTGCATTTCACTCACCTTTCCTGGGCACCTCCATCTTCAGCAGCGATCATCTGGATCCGCAGCCACTTCCCAGAGCCTAGAGAGAAAAAGACAAGAACACAAGGTGAGAGAAGGAAGGGAATAGGAAAAGCTCAGTTTCCTTCTAAGACTTACCTGTTGGGTCATTCCCATTTCATTTCGGGCCCTGCCGCTTCCTGGCATTCCGGACCCCGGACCCTAGGGGGAAAAAAGACAAAGACATTGAATGAGCGAATGCAAAGACATTACCCGAACGCTCATCCAGAACTTACCTGTCATTTACTGGAACTGCACGTTTCACTTCGGGTCGGCGCCATATCCCTGGCATTCGGAACCCCGGCCCCTAAGGGGAAAAAGACATAAGCGTTAGCGCTTGCTGCAATAAGACAATGAACATTATTATTAAGCTTGAACTTTTGAACTTGCTACAGAACTCTTACAGCGCCTTACCTGAATAGTCAAGCTTATTTGAACTCCCATCAAACCTCAATCCAGTGAAGTAACTGGGTTTCAACGCGCCCCTGCATCAGAAGCAGGATGGAGAACTCATCCTTCCAGACCCTAAGGTGAGACTTCACGGGGAATCGAGGAAGGGTATCGTGGAGGGTTGGAAGGGAGTGGGAGGCTTGAGCATTATTCCGTCAGTGGGCAATACTCCCTTTTCACGCACAGGGGAATATTCCTGTGAGCCACAGAGTCCATCTTCAGAGCCCTGCGCTTCACCATAGAAGAAGCATCAGTACTCGAAGCCAGACCTGCGCCTGCGTGGGAATCAGATGAGCGTGACACTAGGCAACAAACAGAATCTAATCCGACCTTCCACCTCTGAATGGGAGGCAGAATCGGATTGAAAACCTTTGAAAATTGAGCACAATAGCACTCGGAATTCCTAAATACTTATTTGCATGTGTGGTTGAATGAATGCATATAGCAGTATCATAGATGTAGGAACACTAGCAAACTACAAGGCAATGTACTAACAACAGGCATACAGTTCAGAAAATCGACTTGGGAAGGAAAAACACAGTGCAGCCAAATCACACGTGGAGAAATTGCCTTTGCTTATTTTTACGGCTTTAAAATGACAAAACAGCTTGACAAATGGGTTAAACAGACAAAATCGGAGTGCGGTTTTGATGCTAAGGGACAAATGCACATCACAGGTATAATATGAAAGTGGATGACAGGATGAGATTCTTAACGGGAAAGGAAAGCTCAGTTTTTAAATGGGAATAATTCCACGGGACAACTCGGTTTGAAAAGGAAATGACAAGTTTTACTGAGACTAGATTTTAGTAGCTAGAAAAGAGGAACACCGCCCGTGAAAAGGGTTAAGCTGCAGTTTCAACCCTTTCATGCCGTGTGCCTTTTTATGGGAGAATTAATTAATTTATTCAAAATAGTACTAAGGACTTAAACAAGGACTGAAATTAGTTGGAAAGAATGGTGCTAACACTTGGAGATCACTACAGATTTTCCTAAAAACAAGGTACACAGATGATTCTGACAGATTAAGGATTTTTGCTAGGGCAATTATAGTATCTCTATGGATTTGGACCTAATACGAGGTAACAAAGCAAGGGATGCAGTTTGTGGTTGCTGGGGAAGGGAAATACTCACAACAAGCACTCGAATGGGGTAGCTTGGACAGCAGACCGGATTGCCAGACAGCGATGCAAGGTCTGGTCACAGCATCAGGCTCTCCTAGAAGGGGATGGCCACAGGACAGCGAGGTGGGTCAGGTTGGCAAGCAGTTAGCAGGTCAAAAGCCGGTCTGGTCACAGGATACTCCCAAAAGGGTACCACAGCTTTCCCCCTTTCTCCCTGAATTATTGGAATTTTCGTGGGGGTTTTCTGGATCAGTGGTTCTGCTTGGATAGGGTCAGCTAGCTCTGGCTTGGCAGTGGAATCTGGAATCTTGCAGGGTGAATCGCGAATGTCTGGACCTCTGGATGCGTGGGAGCTAGGAAATTTAGAAGAGAGTCCACAGCTCCCCATGCCTCCCCTTTATATAAGGAGCATGACATCGGATGAATTTTAAAAAGGGGCTGACTCAAGCTAGACACACCTCTTAACATCAGATAGGTCAACCTATGTATGTCGCCTCCGCCCTGGAAGCAGATTGGACTGAAGGAGGTGACTCGGTTTTATGGTGATTGTTTTTACAATGCTCTCTTTTCTACCAAAGTTACTTTTGCCAAAATCAGTTTATGGAACAAAACACTCATATTTACAAATGTCATCATCAGGAAACTTATATGGGCAGACTGCACATCTTACAAGACACATGCTGATCCAAATACCAAGACGATACGATGCTGTTTATTCATTCTGTCAATCTTTCGCCATTTCCATAGAAAATAGTTCACCTAAAATTCTATACTTTTATATATGTATACATATTATCACTGGTCATCTTCTCATTAGTTTTCAAAGTTTTACCATGAATGTTTTCCCTAGAATTCACATTTTCGTCTCCAACATGCTAGAAAAACCTACCAGGTCTTATTTTAATGGTGCAAACATGACATTTAAATGGTCATAATTTCACATTAATATGTCTTTTGGTTACTGAAATAAAGGACATACGCTGAATAGTCTCTGAAATCAACTGGGCTGGCTTTGTGTTCCAAATATGGGCATTCCTTTCCAGGCCACAGCCAAATGTCAGGCTCTGGTCAGTTAGCCCAGTGTTGTCATGGATTCACCTTTGAAGCCCTTCAGCTTGAGTTGAGGGGAGGTGTCACCAGGAATTCACACCTATGTGTCCTGGCAGTCCTTTGTCTCATGCTGGAGCAGTGCCGTTTCGTCTGACGTGGGTGCGAGATGCTTCCCCTTGGCCCATTCATAGTTTCCAGGGGGCTGGTCCACTTGGCAGAAGAATCTGACCTGTTCCCAGGAAAGGCCGGGCCCTTTGAAGACAGGGGGCCTCATTACAACCCAGGCGGTAAGTTACCGCCTGGGCCGTGACTTTACCACCATGGCGTAAACTACGTTTACGCCATGGTGGTTGGCGGGCTTACCGCCCCATTCCGACCTTGGCGGGGCGGTAAGTCCCCAATCCCCATTTACCCTTCCCCATTCCCATTTTTGCCCCATAGGGCATAATGGGAGTGGGGAAGGCGTTAATTACGCCACCGTAAATTACGGTGGCGTAATTAACTCCATGGTCCCTTAGCGCCATGGATTTTAACACCTGCTAAAAGCAGGTGTTAAAAGCGCCATGGCGCTAAGGGACCTCGTACTCAGGCGGTAAGGGTCGGCGCTGTTAACGCTGCCGTAAACCCCTTACCGCCTGGGTCGTAATGAGGCCCAGGGCCTGTCAAACCTGTTCTATTGGCCTCAAAGTAACTTTATTTATTTTTTTATTTTTCTTTCCCTTAACCAAAAAGCAAGTCTTTTAGAAATAAATATCATATATATGTTCAAAGCAAGCCCCCATCACATTTCTATGCATGCAGAGGGTCTTAGTTTAACATTTCACTTTTTACAAGGCATTTTCTTGTTCGTCAAAAGCACTATTTTACACATGGGTTAATGTTCCTTGGATGTGACTTTACAAATGCAATTTTTCCTCCCATCTAGATTCTGAACATTAATTATAGCCCTAGTCAATTTCTAATACACAGAAATCTGACCAAGGCAAGGGACCATTGAAGCTCACATAAGCAAAGAGAGAGAGGGCTTCTTATGAAGGGTTTGTCTGGGTTATTTTGTTGCAAAAAGTAAAGCATTTTCCATATGGCTTGGAGTGAAGGCCTCTGCTCTTACACAGATTTTGTCTGACACAACATGCCTTTCAGTGAGGAATGCCCCCATTTGCTGGTGTACACCCTGAATATGGGTGAACATGAATGTGTCTTACTGGAACCAAACTGGGTAATGCTGAAAAGATGAAAAGGGCATCAGTGATCAGTCATTTTCTGGGATGCAGAAAATTTTCTTTTTTGGGGTGAAGTTTTGAGCTAGCAGCATAGCAGCACTACATTTGAATTATTTTCTTTGGTGCACCTAAGGAAAACACTGGCAGCCATTCTCGGGGTGTTTCATATTCCATATTGCCCCATATGGGCCTGGGAAAGACAGCACAGCCATTATTTTGGTGACTGCAAAACGCAGTTTTGGTTCAAGGCAATGGTGCTCAACAGAGCCAGCCCAGCCATTCTGCTGGTAACTGCTGAAAATGCAGTTTGGTGATGTAGCAGAGTTCTTCTGGGCTGATAAATGTACCCCACATGGTGGAGACATTGTCAGATGGATGCCAGTATGGCATACAAAGACAAAGCATCAGAACCTACTTGCCTGGCCCCTAGAAGGCTCCATTGATGAGATTCACAAAGCTGTGGTGCGTGAGGTTCTTAAAAGGGAGAAAGGGTACTCAGCAGTTAGGCAGTGGGAGTCCTACATGTTGTGGTCCCTGCAGAGTGTGTCTGCGGTGAGGAAGAAGTGGCTGAAACAACAAGTGACCCTAGAGAGGAAGCTAGAACAGCCTAATCTAGGGAAAATTAGAAACGACCGCAGATGGTTGTAATCCCTGCATCTTCGCAGTGTTGCCCCTGTGACCCCTTCTGCCCCAGAGGATGTCCTCGATTGTTCTGTGCCTGCTCCCCCAACCAGATATTCTGATCCATTCCTAGTCTCTGCTCCTTGGGTGTATGCCCCTGCTGCATCAGCCCCTGTACTGTCAACCTATGGGGCTTCTAGAGGACAGCACACATTTAGTGGGGGAGGAAGAAGAGGAATCATTCACCACTCCCAGATGCCCACCCTGTACCCCCAGTACGGGGGCCATCAAAGTACTCGGTACATGTCCCAAGCCAGCATCCACCGGCAGCCCGGTGCCCATCCGAGTTAGGTCACTGCATGCATCAGGACCAGTGTGGCTATTGTAAGGAATAGGGCCAATAGAAGTAACTGCCCTCAGTGGATTCTGCATCAGCAGAACAAGGACAAAGCTCTATCTGCTCAGAGCAAATCACAGGTCCCTGCACCATACCCGCCTTGTCACTTTCACCTCCCGTCTCAGCCTAATCCTCAGATCACAATGCCGGTTCTGGCCCAGAACCCCAGCCTGGAGAAACCCAGGCCGTATCCCAGACCAATCCCGCTCATCTCCCAGCCAGTAGTAAAACAGCCAGTGTGCTTCTTCTGGCACCACCTTGCAACCCTGGCCCCAGCAGCCAGGCCAGAGTCCCTTCCAGTTCCCTGAAGCTTGATGGGAACTGGACTCAGGTGATGAACCGTGGCACCCCAAATCCTTGCCCTTACCATCCCCTTCCCATCCAGTGGCCCCTATGTGACAGCACAGGTAGGTAACAAGCATGCCAGGACACTGCTAGACAAAGGAGCTACCTTCTGCCTATTGAGGCTGGGGGAGTTCCTGGATGCCCCAGTGTTTGGCCGGACTGTCACAGCTGTAGGAATAGAGGACATCCCATATAATGTGCGTCTATCATTGTGATGCACTGTGCCCTCTGGTGAACTACAGATCTCTGGTTGACCCTGTCGCTACTGCCCTAACCTCTTGTCTGCGTGCTGTCCCTGGTCCATTCTCCCAAATTCTCCAGTACAAGATCATGTAGCAAAACTGACACCAGTGCTACATACACTGTACGCTATCCTAGGGACACCAAGCTTGGAGAAAAGAGAAAGGAAGAATGGGGAGCTACAAGCTCGCAAACATGTGTGCACAGACAAGACTAAGTTGACCAGATGCATTGCCCCTTGCCCTCATGTACATGAGAGATATGCCCAGCCGCTTTGCTGGACTCTCTCTATTTGAGAGCATGATAGAAAGAACAATGCCCCTGCCAGCTGCAGCTCCTCCCTCTGTGACCAGGTTGCGTTTGGCACTGACTGATGATTCTGTTCTGGCATTTTTCAAACACCTAACCTCAGTCATATGACAGATCTACCACCAGGTCGGCAAGGCACAACCTGTGCTAGGCTAGACCAGATTAAATTTAGTGCGGGAGGGAGAGCTACGACACTGCACCCCAGAGCATGGACTATTTCCCCCCACAAAACTTGTCCTCCACCCCGCTCAGAAACCCTGCCATCATTGTGCAAATGGCTGTGCGTGACTGTCATGTTTCCCAAATGTATTTTGTATCTTGCAATCCATATGACTGTATATTCGCCCCAGACTACAGTTTCTGCACTGTTTATTCTTGCTGTTTATTTCTGTCAAGTGCTTGCATGTTCCCAACATTGCCTGATCATTATATTTTGGACCTTAATAATCCCTATAGTTGCTTGTTTCTGGCACTGGACATTGCCCTCTGTGGGGACTCCACTAAACAAGTTTTCCCTGTCCACATCCGAGGCAATCAGATTACAGCCAGTAACCGGGGGATTACATTCCTCCCAAAGGCCTGAACAACGCTCCTTGTCAGAAAGCCTGTTGAGCCCTCCTTGAGCCAGGAACCAGCTTTAATGTAATCTGCCACCTACGGCTGAATCTTTACACCCTGTAATTATCCTGCCATCTCCAAGCCACCAAGCTAGCTCCTGGCCTCTTCGCCCTTTCTGGGAACCTCCTCCATTCCCCAGTTAGTAATTCATCTCCCCTTTGGCTCAAACTGCCATCCACTCTATACTTTAAACTCCCCTGACCTGGGAATCACATAGAATACCTGAAATGTGTGTCCAGCTCTGCATCCCATCTCCCCTAGAAACCAAACAAAACGTGTCCTGGCAATAACCAAACACATGCCTGGATGAGGGGGGCTTGCCCTGCAGGGGGTGGATCAACAAAACGTTTCCTGGCAACAACCAAACAAACACTTGCCTAGGTAGAGGGCTGGCCCTGGAATGGGTGAGGCAACAGCCATATATAAGCCTGTGGAGAGAGGGCTGTCTCTCTTCTTTTGTGGCTCTGACTGGGGTCTCCCAAACATCCTCCCCCATTTGGGCCTGCTTCCCACTTCCACAATATACACTGCCATACAATATATAAAACATAATACATTATTGTACAATGGGGGTGACAGTTGGAGTCAGTCAACTCCTTCACAGTACCTTTGGTGCTGTCTCTGTTGGTTGTCTGTGCTGAATTGTGCTTTGGGTACCTCTGGATCTGGAGTCTGAGCCATACTGGTGTATGGGGCCTGGCCTCGCGTCTTCTTACTTCTGGGTGGCCCCGTTTACCACATGGACCAACCTTCTCACCACTCGTGTCATGCGTTGTTCTTATATTTTTTCAGTGGCCCCATGCCCCACTGGGAGTCCGCCTGTTACCACTCTGACCCACAGCCACTTTCAAGTCTTTTCGGTGGGGCCGTAGGGGGATCGCCGCTATACCTCATGGCCACTACTGGGTCTTTTGGGCGGCCCCTTTGGAGTGTAGAACACTCACCTCACCTGAGCGCCCCAGGCGCTATATTTTCTTAAAACGGCATACCGTTGGCATGGGAAAACCACCACATTCACTGCCCCAGGAGCATTTTTGGGTCAGGGATGGCCCACATGACAGCAGGGATGCTGCCACTGCTCACCGGTGCCACCGGGGCCTTCTCCGTTTCCCAGCACGCCCTCTCAACATTGTGTCTGGGACGCAGGGGTCGGGCCCCTGGGCTTCACCCGGGGCTGCTTCTAGTGTCAACACCTGGGATTCTATTCACCCAGGCCACCACTTCGAGGCGGCCAGGGACTTACCACGCCAAACACTTCACCCGGGATTCCCTGCGAGGCACCCCAGGACCATATTTTGACTGCTTCGCCCTCTGGGATGGAGCATACTTCTGCTCTTCACCTCCCAGGGTGGGCCAACAGGGGCTTGGCAGCCTGGTTCAGGCCACCCCCTCACGTGGCCCGGACTGGGCTGTTCATTATCTTCATCCTGGGCAGCTCCCCGCACAGTGCCGAGTCCGTTTAGTCTTCCTTTGCCTGCCCAGTCTGGCCGACACCCGCCACGGCCCTGTGGCAGTCCATTCTGCTCCTGCCACACAGCCCAGCTACACAGTCAGTGCTCTGGGGGCTTCCAGACATGGCCCCTGGTGCCCTCAATGTCTTTTGACCCTGGGGGGTGTGCTCGAGACGGTGTCCCCCCACCCTACAGAGTTGGGACATTATGCTGCTGTGATGAACTGAATATCTGCCTGGACGCACCTGGGTCAAGTGTTGTGGTCCCGTTAAGGCAGGAGGGTGGGGGGTGCTGTTGCCTTGTCATTGCAGAACATGCTACTCCTCTGGCCACCAACCACACTCCTGGGCTCCAGCGTTACACTGTGCATGTTGGCCGGGCTCAGACGTTTGTGATAACAAGCTACTTTGTGTTGGTAGCCAGCCACGGCTCAGGACCGTGACCGCTCATTTTGTTCCCAGCATGACACTGTGCATACGGCCATGCCCACGTGTTCCTGTGGTGACAAGCTGTTTTGAGGAGGTGCCTTTACACATTTTGTGTTTGTACGTGGCTGAGTTTATCTGGCAAATAAGCTTCAGAGGAATTATGCATCACCACATATGGGTATTGTGTTTCCTGTCTATGGCTCGGTTTTTTAATGGTTCATTGGCAGGTGAGGCTTGCTGCATTGAGGTGGTGGAATCGTACCAAAATGTTGCCTTCATTTGTGCGCCCCTGCAGTCACTGCGACTTTGGGGGTGCACAAATGAGGGCGACACCCATTACTGTGCCCAAGCAGAGCAGGGGCTGCGGGGTGCAGGTGTCCCCTGAACTCCTTGGGCGCAGTAACGGGCGTCTGGGGTTGCGGGGGTGTCCCCCGCTCACTACTGTGGAAAGCGGGGGCAAGAGGGTCAAGAAAATAAGACAGCTCTAACCCACGTTAGTGGGAGGAACTGGCAACGCAAGGATAGCGGAGTGTAGGCAGCATACAGAAGTGTGCCACCATAAAGGTAAGTGGGGTGGGGTGGTGGGGGGTCTGGAAGGGGAATGCAGGCTGGGGATGAGGGCGAAGCAATCTATTTGATCACGCGCCGTAACTGATGTCGACAATTTCATCGGCGCAGTTACGGGCGGCGCAGTGGTCACATTGGGCCTCATTACGAGAATGGAGGTAGCCATGGAGCTATTAGCTCCATGGCTGCCTCCGTTCCGGGCTCCATTACTGGGTTCCTGCAATGGGGACTTACCGGGTTACTCTGACATAGGAGGATCCGGTAATTCCTCCTTGCAGGAACCCATCCCCATTCCCATTAGAGCCCCCATAGGGCTCAATGGGATTGGGGAGGGAAGTAATAACGGGCAGATTACATCTGGCCTGTTATTGCCTCCCTCTTCCCCTTGCGGGACCCGGAAAGCACGCCTGGTTTTATCAGGCGTGCAATCCAGGTCCCACGATGGGAAGCTCGTAATCGGTGCTCCCGGAATGAAGGGGGCCAGTCCCGTACCGTGTGCTAAGACAGATGAGCCACAAATCCGCCCATCCTTAATAAGGATGGGCGGATTTGCACCAATTTGCACGTAATTAGCACCAAGGTCGCTTAGCGCCTTGGACTTTAACGCCTGCAAAAAGCAGGCGTTAAAGTGTGAATCAGGCGTTAAGGGTTAATGGCGCCGACGGCGCCGTTAAAACCTTAACGCCTGACTTGTAATGAGGGCCATTGTGTTATCAGTGTTCCATGTTCATTTGCCGACATAATTTTTTTCAATGTAATTTCCGACACTGAAATTACTTTGGAAAAAAGCATCTGATTGTTCCTGACTCTGTCCCTTCCCCTGATTGGCTGTTGGGTGGAAGTTCCATATATGGTATTGTGGGAAAATCCAGGCCAGACTGGCTGGAGCCTTCCCAGTGACTGCATGTTGTGGGTACACCCTTGGGGAGGGACCTGGGTGAATAGAGTGTGTAACCAATATGCACGTCATGTTATGGGTGTCTGGTTTCTGGTGTGTGACATAATGAATGTGACAGCCTTGCCCGAAACTGCATGAATGCAGTGTGGTGTGCTGAAAGGCTGGGTGCTTGCCCCAATCCACATTCCTTGTTGTGAGTGTCTGGATGGAAGAGAATGGCCTGAATGCACTGTGAGCCTGATTGGATGCCTGCCTGATTGCCCTTCTGAACGATTGGCTGCCTGAGCCTGGCTCAGCAGTGCGAATGAGAGACAGAACAGTATATCTGGGGACCGCTCACTTAAACTTGAAACTGCTTATCCTCGAAGCCCAGCTGGAAGAAGAAGAATTGCTGCTGCTTTCCTTCGACGCAATCTGAAAGATGTCATGGCTTCAAGGACTGATCCAAGAGAGGACCTGGCTAGGAGAACTCTCCCCGAGCTACGAGGGAACATCATGCAGAAAGCTAATCTTCAACAAGGTTCCCTGAAAGCCAGTCCCGAAAAGGCTGCTGACAGGATACGGGGACCACCGAGGAATCTGAAGTAAAGCACCCGGACATCGAAGTCCATCATCGTCGACCAGCGTTCGGAGGACCGCCGTAACCGCTGACAGCCCGTCGAGTTGTGTTGCCCAGAAGCAGGGACAGTTTGAGGCTGTGCTGCGCGATGACCAGAGCTACGCCGTGCCACCTTTTGCCTAAGACACTTTGAAATCAAGAACTTCCTTGCCATCACCGTTGACAGCTTTGTCCTGCCGGCGAAAGTCGTGGTCATCGACGAACCGAGGAGAATCCGCCTGTTGGTTTCCCACCACCCGAAGTCCACAAAGACGCTGACAAAGATCCGAAAGCCAGCCGTGGTCGAGTCCCAATCATCGACGCCAATGTTGACACCCGACGCCCGCTGCCGGGCCTTTGTTCTTCATCAAGTCATCGTTGCAGCAACAAACTCTCATCACTGAGGTGCACCGCATGCTTCATCTTCACAGGACGTCCACGACCGATCATAAGTGAGTTCACCCCGAAGGATCTGTCGACGAACCATCGAAGAAGCTCTGCTAAACCAGGTACACTGGGGTAGTAGAACATTTCTATTAGGAAACAAGACTTAAACATACATAGTCTGGGCTTGTTGATACACTTTATTCACAGGTTGCCCAGGTGGAGGGATCCTCACACAGAACTGTGCCTTAGTAGCAAGAGATAACATTCTGCCATTGTTTAACCCAACTTGTCTCCCTTCCTATCTCTATTGTTGATTCATTTTACTATTTCATTTGTATGCCAATGAAACTGTCAGCAGTTGGTGCATTTGATAGGAGTCAAGAGTTAACTGTTGTACTACATACATACTGTACATATTTATCATATAAGTATTGCCAAAGCACAAGGTTTTATATTGATTATGTATATATTCTGAACCTTATTTATATAAAGAACTGTGTTATCACAAGACAGTGTGTGGACATTCCTTTGTGGGGCTTGGAGACTACCTTTCCTCTATAAGCTTCTTGAGCGCCTCGCCTACTCTCAACTCTCATCCTTTGTCACTACTTCCTCTCTCCTTCCTCCCTTCTAATCTGGCTTCCACCCCAAACATTCCACTGAAACTGCTCTCACCTCTATCCTTAACTCCCTCCTCTCTGCTCGACATGCCAAGCAATCCTCTATCCTTATTCTCCTTGATCTCTCCGCAGCTTTTGACACTGTCGATCATCCACTCCTCCTCCACACTCTTTCCTCCTTCGGGTTTAAAGGCCCTGTTCTAAAATGGCTATCCTCTTACCTCTCCTCCCGTTCCTTTGCAGTATCATGGGGAGGCCAGTCCTCTCCTTCCTTCCCTCTTAATTACGATGTTCCTCAAAGCTCTGTACTTGGTCCTTTCCTCTTCTCTCTTTACGCCTCCCTCATTGCCCCTGTTATCTCCTCGTTTGGCATCTCCCACCATTTCTATGCTAACGATACTCAACATTTTCTCTCTTTCTCCTCCTCCTCAACTGACCTTCACCTTAAGCTCTCCTCCCGCCTCACTGCTATCAAGAACTGGATGTCCTCCCACTTTCTCTCTCTTAACACCGATAAAACCAAAGTCCTTTTCTTCCCCTCTTATTCTCTTCCTCCTCCCTCTCCTCCCCCTTTCATTCACATTCCTCCCTCCAATCTCCCTATCTCTCCCCAAGCTCGCAACTTAGGCGTTCTCTTTGACTCCTCTCTCACCTTCTCGCAACACATTTCACTCACCTCTCGCACCTGCCGATACCACCTCTACAATATTTGCAAAATCCGTCCCTCCCTCACATTCCATGCCACCAAACTCCTAATTTCCTCTCTCATCTTTTCCCGCCTCTTCTACTGCTCTTCTCTACTCTTTGGTCTTCCCGCATTTCAGCTTGCCCCTCTTATATCCATATACCACTCTGCTGTTCGAACCCTTTGTCTCCTTACCTCCCGTGACTCCATCTCTTCCTCGCTCTCTTACCTTGGCTGGCTACCTTTCCACTCACAGCTAAAATTCTACTTTCTCTGCCTTGTCTTCAAATCCCTCCATGGTCTTGCTCCTCCTTATCTCTCTGCCCTTCTCTCCTTCTACTCCCCCTCCCGTTCCCTTCGTTCTGCTGACCGATTCCTTATCACTGTACCTCCATCCCCCTGCTCTTCCTCCCGTTTCCGCTCCTTCCAACTCCTTGCACCTCTGCACTGGAACTCGCTCCCTCTCACAACCTTCTCCTCATTTCGCACCTCCCTTAAATCCCTCCTCCTTCATTCTCCTCCTTGAAAAATCCCCCTCTGCCCTCTCTACTTCCCCCTCCGTGATTCCTCTCTCCCCTCTCCTGCTCTCTCTCCCTTCCATTTTCCCTCGCCCAATCCATCTCAAAACCCCCCACCTCTAGTACCACTCCCCTTTCCCCCCTTCAGTTAATTGCTATTTCCACTGTTTTATTGAATGATTCGTGATGTAACTTTTGCTCCCACTGTTATCTGATGTTGTTACCTTGTATTTTGTTGTTCCATTGTACAGCGCCTTGGCATAAAGCGCTCTATAAATAAATAAATCAATCAAATCAAACCAGCCCACATCACCTCCTGAGAGCTTAAGCCTGTATTGCTCGTCCTTCACTACCGCATAGAGAATCTTGGTTGGGGTGCTCTGTGCTTCTATTTTGCCATATAGAGGGCAGGAGTACAGAAACCCCTCTCCAGTCTTTACACCTACCCTAAGCCCCTTCACACCCATTTTAACCCTTTCCCCCATACATTTAGATGGGGTTTTTTCAAAGTAATTTCGGCTTCAGATATTACTTCGAAAAAATGCCTGCCAGCAATTGAACGTAATACTGTTATCAGACATCACACTAGCGGCTCCTTTTGAATTACTGAGAGGAAGGCTACCATGCGTAGAGCTAGTTCCTGGATGTTTGAGAAACAAGGCATGGAACGTCAGTTTGTCCGTATGCAAGATGGTTCCGCTGCAGCACCGGCTAGGTAACAAAAAAAAGCAGATGATAAAACGTTATGCTGATCATCGACGTGGTGCCAAGATACACAAGTCTGGTATCGACCAGCAAATTTCCACACAAAGTAAGGATGGTTATATGTCTCAGTTTTCCATTCCTATGAGAGTAGACAATGCTCGAGGCTTTAATGTGTGTTTAGAGGAAATGCAATATGTCAAAATTAGTCAGAGTGAGCCCTCCTGTGAGATCATGTGAAACAGGCATGCACCTCCTGTGAGATCATGTGGAACGGGCATGCACCTCCTGTGAGATCATGTGGAACGGGCATGAGCCCTCCTGTGAGATCATGTGGAACGGGCATGCGCCTCCTGTGAGACCATGTGGAACGGGCATGCGCCTCCTGTGAGATCATGTGGAACGGGCATGCGCCTCCTGTGAGATCATGTGGAACGGGCATGCGCCTCCTGTGAGATCATGTGGAACGGGCATGCGCCTCCTGTGAGATCATGTGGAACGGGCATGCGCCTCCTGTGAGATCATGTGGAACGGGCATGTGCCCCCTGTGAGATCTCGTGAAACGGGCATGTGCAGGTGAATGCTAGTTGTGCGGCGTCTGTTAATGAGCAAACAGTGGTTTATCGCTCACATGTCCGTTCCTTACCAGAGTCTGCTCACATCTAAGATATGCAACTCAAGTATGTGGAAGATATCACCACTTGCGGGGCCATTTGCAAATACAGAGTCGCAGGTTTACCAGGAAAACTTGAGGATTCTATGATGTATTCGTTTTGTCCTACTATTATTGATTTTCACTACTGTTCTGCAACCTCTTATTTATTGTTAAAGAGGGGCGGCATGCTGTATCGTGTTGTCGATTGGCGCTTATGCGTGAGCATCCATTCAACGTTCTAGTCGGAGGATTAGGGAAGTGATCGTTACGGCCAGTGCCTCACCCACAACCAGGTGGTTACTACACCTGGGTGCCATACTGCCTAGAAACTGCCCTGCCCCACCCATCTTTACATCTATATAATCTGACTATGTTTTGGAAGTTGAGTAAGTACAAGCAGGGCCGACTCTAGGATTTGCGGGTCCCCGGGCAGCAAAAGATATGTGAGGCCCCTTTATTTGCATCGCAGAAAATTATGTCATAAAATTAGTCATTAATATTCGTGGAGATCAAATGAACTGGCGTTCTGTATTGGAATTTTAACTGTTAATATTATGGTTGTAGCAATGTCAGGAGTGAGGCTTATTTTGGAGTAGCCTGCTGAGTGAGATGAATCATTTGTAGAGATGCCTACCTCAAAAGAAAGTACAGTGATGAGGAAGAGCAGGACAAAGAGTAATGAAGATCACTGGTAAGTAATCCAAACATACCTAATGTGACTGCGTGTTCCAGGGAAGGGATTGGACCTGGGCCAGACAGGGCAAAGTGCTTTTGCTGCAGGATAGTGCACTCATAACAAAGGCTACTTACCGGAAAGGTACCGAGGCAGTCATAGTAAGCAATTTAGCAGGTCTTCAAATGTCATTAGTCGGGTGCAAGTCCATAAAAAAGTGTGTGGGATCATTAACATTCGCATAGGGACTGAACGCATCCCAAGTGAAATATGCACATTCAATTCAACTGGCCTTTTCAAATAGAAGAAAATTGAAAATAGAAATGAGTATTGTCTTTCACAAAATGAATCATCAATACTCGGAAAAAAACAGCTAGAGATTTTCCCAGCACACTGCTGGCAAAGTATAAAAGGTGTGCACCCTTTTAACCCAGAAATCTATATTGAAATATACTATGGGTAGCAAATACCAATACAAGACCTGTGATTTGACGACCCTTTAATGTGGTTTTGTGGGTTAGTGGGTGCCATGAGAGCTTGAGGACCTGGGTTCAAATCCCGAGGGGCAAAAACCTGAGCAAACAAGCTTTTTTGCATTCTGGCCTCAAAAACAACCAAGGGGGGATGGAGTAGGCACTGTGAAAAAAGTGGGTGCACAGTGTCCACCCACATGTAATCTCAACTTGTACCCTGAAAATCAGCAAAGGGCCAGGTAGAATATCTTCAGTCCAGCAACCTCTCTTCCCACATCCATGGACCTGGTAAATCATCATAATAAATTTGCCCTCTGAGCCTTTCCCCTACTCAACACGACGTTTGGCTTTAAACAATACTAGGTTTTATAAATCGGACTTGAAAAGTACACACATCACAATTAAAGTACTGCAGCAATATAGGAATTCTTATAGAAATATGTTAAACAAAAAGACCACAAATGTTGGGTTATTTTCACCCCATGTTGAATTATGAAAAAATGGCTTGTAGGTTGTCTTTTAAGACTTAGGGGGTCATTACGAGTAGGGCGGTAAGGGATACCAGGCACCGGTAAGGAGACCGGTGCCGGTAATCCCCTAACGCCCTATTCCGAGGTCCCTTTGAGGGAACCGTAAGGAACGTGTGGTCTGACCACAAGTCCCTTACGGGTCCCGCTAAGGGACCAGGGTGCTAATAACGGGCTTGCCATTCGCGAGCCCGTTATTAGCGCCCTCCCCATTCCCATTGAGCCCTATAGGGGCTCAAATGGGAATCGGGAATGGTTTGTTCAATGGGGATTAACCAGTCCCGCCAGGGTCGGACTACAGCGGTAAGTCCCCATTGAACAACACCGGTGCCGGACCCGTTATTGGAGGCAGTCATGGTGCAAATAGTGCCATGACTACCTCCAATCTCGGAATGAGGCCCTTAATCATGACAAAACATAATGTGAAATGGTAAACTTTGTCATTTTTTGACAAAGGCATGCTTTATATGATAGGAGTGAAATGTGAGATTCTCCCCTCATAAAATATGTATTTAACACACCAAATACAGACATGTGAATACTATCGAGATGCACAACTCTTTTTTGTCAACATGTTCTAATTGTCTTCAAAGAAGACAGATTTGAGCGGCAACTACTTTTTCTGTATCTGCTTTCAGAACAAAATGCCCCTTTTCAACCCCTTGTCCAAAACAATGGTTCGTAAATGGACCATTACTTTTAAACAAAGAGCGTGATAAGCTGGAACTGTGAGGACCCACAGGTCTGATGGGCTGCTGGGGAGGTGGGCAGCAGGTATTTGTCTCTAGAAGCCCATCACAGGGGATTGGGAGCTGAGAACAAGGCCTTGCTAAAACAGGCACAAAGAAAAGCTCTGTGGCTGGAAGCAGCCCAGCCCTGGTTACTTCCTATAATCACTATAATCACAATAGCAGGTAGCTGCGCCCGGTCCCCAATAACATGGGGCCTCGGCGACGGCACAGACGGACCATGGATTGGGCCGGCTCTGAGTACAATCCCCAAGGCCCCCTTCAGCACCTGTAGGAGAGCAAGAACAACATGCACACCCATTCACGAGCAGTGATGCATGGTTCTATGTCAAAACTGGAGGCAAGCATTATACTTCAAGTTCTTATTTATTACTTTTCAGCAGTTTCAAAAAAAGTAAGAAAATTGAAAAAACGTCCTTTTTCTTCTTTACTTTTCTTATGAACTTTAAGTCCCACTGTTTTTGTAGTCCTATCAGGGTCACCAAATTCCATGAACCACTTCCTGTTCCTGAAGTCCTCCTCTTCTTTTTCTGTTCTTCAAGCAGATAAGTACACTTTGCCCTCTGTGCCGTATGATGTGACTAGAGACAAGTTTTAGTACTAATTTGGGAGAGTACTATGACTGATTGAAGTGTTTCTGACAACTAGAAAAGCAGATTTATTACGAAATGTGAGGGAACAAATAGTATGTCCTCGTAGTTAGCGCAGTCTAGGTTGTAGTTGCGAGCGCAGCAGTCGTATTACGATGCGATTGCGGTCGAGTTATCAAGGTGCGAGTTACAGCGCACCGTGGTGGCAGAGTGTTTGATTATACTGTGGATCACAGGTGAGAGGGAGGCGAGCCCCGTGTCTTATTACAGGCATGCTCGGGGGGTCGCCATTTCTTGCAGCCGGCAGGAGTACCGCAGCCCCGAAGCTCACGGGAGAGGCGGAATCCCGCCGCATCGCAGGACCGCATTACACGCGCAACAGCACCGGCCTGGCGGTGATTAAGAGTAGAACACTCCGATTCGAGAGTGCGCGTTGCAAAAAAGCTGCTCGATTACAGCATCAGAACGGAGCTCAGAGTCTCTGGACCCAGCTGAGCACACAGCTGCTCATAAGAATCACGAAAGTCGGATCAATCTGAAAAACGACATTTCGGAGCCTACACAGCCGCAAAACACACAAGAAGGCCCAGGAAAGGCCCACAAGGCTCATAAAGGCAAGAAGAGGTGCTAGCCACTAAAAAGAAAAGTAAAAAAAAAATATATATATATATATATATATATATATATATAAATTTAAAAAGAACTCATTACCCGGTCCGTGATGGAGGCGGGATGAAGTTGACGGAATGCACTCCCAAAAACAAATAGAGAAAGCCCCAATGACTCTCTATACTGAGGCAAAAAAACACCCAAGTTGGTCACCCAAGTTGGTCCAGACTGACATGCCTTTATTGTAAAGTCAGCATGGATACGAAAAAAGCACAGAACAACGCGTTTCACGGCACACAGACCGCTTGATCACGTAGAAAAGTGTAAACATAGACAAGGTGGCTTTGTATATATATATATAAAGAAAGAGGTGATAAGCAGAAGAGCCTCTTACTACACATAAGGCAAGAAGCCTTAAGTATCCAGATCCAACACAGCAGCGGGCATGCACACGACACCTGTGACAAAGTTATAAGGCACACACCACCCTTTAACATGTCAGTATTTGAGTGGAGCGAGGAGGAACAATTACTAGACCTCGCCTCCAGCTTTAAAGAGGTGCTGGGAAGCTTGTTGGTGGAGGCAGTGGCGCAGGTGGTGAAACCCCTACAAGATGGGCTGGCGACTCTGGAGTCCATCCTTAGCCAGCCCCAGGAAAGCACTGAAGAGCAAGTTGGCACGCCCACAGAGACTCGACACAGAGGCAGGAAGGGGAGTAACCACACCCGCAAGAGGAAAGCCTGTGCCGACCCCCCGGGTCAACCTTACAGGGTGACAAGAAGACCCCAGAGGCAGCTAACGCTTTTAATGCTGAGAGATGCCTTTTTGCAAAGATCGGCAGTGCCTGGCCTCACAACCCCCTACCCAGGGGAAGATAATTTGGGTGAAGACAACCCAGGCTCAGAAGAGGAGCCAGCCGAAGGCAACCCGTCGTCCTAAGAGGAAGAGGAGAGAGAGGAATAATAATGGGCTGGACCCAGCGGAGGAAAGAAGGCTCGCAAAGAGAAACAAGTGTCGGACATGTTTGATCTGGACAGTATTAGGAACCCAAGATCCTTGGATGGGCAGCCCTCCCCCAGGGTGACAAAGTACATGGCCCTAAGGCTGAGAAAAGTGCTAGACAAGGAGGTTAGGCAGCGCTTAAGAGCGGAATGTCCCCACTGCCAGACCTCCCGGGCAAAGTAGCAGAAACACCGGAGTTGGATCAAAAAATGCTGGCATTCGTGTCGAAGACGAACAAGGATCCCCGAAAAGGGATAGACAGGTCCTGGAAGAGCTGTCAGGAAAAGGTACTAGATATTTCCGGACCGCTGGCCAAGATAATGGATTTAGCCGAGAGCAGATATATCAGAGTGGAAATCGACCCAGATGTGCTAGCTAATTGGACGCAGAGCCTCTTAGATAACGTGAACTGAGCCATTTCCTCGGAAAGGAGAAGAGGGCTACTGCTCAAGATTGATGCCAAACTGAGCGACATAGCCTCATTTGAGGCTGGAGAAGTGGCCAAAGGTCTTCTCTTTGGAGATATTTTGGAAAGGAGATGGGCAGATTTGTCAGTATACACGCCTCACTAGAGAAAGCCCAGGCATCGATACATAAGATTTTCCCCAGCAGAGTCTTTGCCGGGACCAGCTGCTATCGGGGTTGAGCAGCCGGTCGATTTCACGGAGCCAGAAGCCCCCAGAACATTAGAGCCCAGTACTGGGAGAATAAGCAAGAAGACACCTTCTTTCCAGCCAGAGGATGATCCCCGAGAGGGTTTAGAGGAAGAGGAGCCAGCAGAGGCCAAAATTTTGGTGAGAGCACCAAAATATACTCCTGTAGGGGGCAGAACACAGCGTTTTTTGGGGAAACTGGTGCACGCTTTCCAGCGATGCTTTAGTTTTGTAAACCATCAGAGGTCTGAGCTGGAATTTATACAGAAGCCAGTGCAGGAGAACTGGCCCAGGGAATTGCAGTTAGCACAAGGAGAGTGAGAGAGTTTACATCACAAACTACGCCAGCTAGAGCTGAAAGGAGCCATAGAAAGGTGAAAAGTGACTCCAAAGTTCGTGAGTTCTATGTTTCTGGTGCACAGAAAAGAGAAGGTGCAGCCAGCCCTAAACCTGAAAGAGTTGAACGGTTGGATTGTGTACCGCCACTTCAAGATGGAGGGGATAGACCAACTGCGAGACACCTTAAGAGAGAGAGACTGGCTTACGCAAACAGATCTAAAAGATGCGTACCTCACGGTGCCAGTGCACGCAGAATTCAGAGGTTACCTAGCTTTTGGCTGGAACAACCATCTGTGGCTATTCAAAACAATGCCCTTCTGGCTAGCCTCAGTGCCTTGGGCTTTTACCAAGCTTATGAGACCGGTACCAGCAGCGATCCGGGAGAAGGGGATTCAAATGATGATATATCTGTATGACCTACTACTTCTAGCGGAGAACCAGAACACACTACTATACCAGACCGAGTGGGTGTGAAGTCTCCTGACATCTCTGGGATTCCAAGTGAACATAGGGATGTCAGACACCACCCCAGTGCAGAGGTTAGACTTCCTGGGATTTGTTCTAGATACACGAAAAGCATATATCTATCAGAGTCCTAGCGAGGATAGTGGGGATGCTAGCAGCATCGATCCAGGCGATCTTTTCAGGGCCACTACACTACTGTGCTTACAGAGACTAAAGATCAGACACCTACAGCAAAGTCTGAAATATCATCAGATAATTACCTTAGATCAAGAGTCCATCACAAAGCTAGAATGGTGGTTAAAAATGTATGGATGCCTGGAATGGACGTGCCATATTCGGGGTCAACCGGATTTGATTATCGAATCAGACACCAGCCGAGGAGATTGGGGAGCGAGATGCGGAGCCCTGGAGACCGGAGGGAAATGGAGCGAGGAAGAACTTCGCCTCCACATAAACTGTCTAGAACTCCTAGCCGGTTCTTTCGCCATCAAAGCATTCACGAAAGGGAGTGTGAGCTTCTGTGTCCTTCTCAAGATGGACAACATATCAGTGGTCAGATACGTAAATCATCTAGGTGGAACGAGGTTCAAATTGCTGGCAGTTCTAGAGAAGGATTTTTGGCATTTTTGCTTGCAATCAGGATCATTGGTTGCAGCAGAGTATCTTCCAGGGACACGCAATGTAATAGCTGACTGAAACTCCTATTATCTGACAAACTCCAGAGATTGGAGGCTGAACGTAGAAGTATTTCAGCACTGAACGAGCTATGGAGTCCCGTGAACACCAACCTATTTGCGTCTCGTCTCAACACACAGACGCCCGTGTTTTTCAGCTGGAGGCTGGTCCCTTCCGCCCAAGGCTCAGACGTGTTCTTGCAGGTATAGTCGGGAGATCTGCACTATGCCTTTCCTCCCTTCATAATGTTAAGCAGAGTGTTGGCGAAATGCCGATGGGAGAAGGCAGAGTTGATTCTGATAGCTTTGATATGGAGATCGCAAGTGTGGTTCCCAACGCTGATGGAACTGTCAGTGGACATACCGCGAGTCCTACCCGACGGGAAGCAGTTGCTCACGGACCCAGCTGGGTTGTTTCACTCTCTGAGAGTGGAGGGACTCTCCCACTGCTCGCGTGCAGGTTATCAGAAGATGCTGGCAGCTGCCAGGCATTTTGAAACAAGCTGCAGAGCTCATCGCCGAGTCATGGGCCCCTTCCACAAGGAGGAGCTACAACGCGGCATGAACCAGGTGGTCGACCTGGTTCAAAGGGAGAAATCTTCATTCCTTTTCAGCCCCTATCATAACGATATTGAATTTCCTAGCTCACCTTTTGCAAGATGGGAAAGCATTCAGAACCATAAGAGTGTACAGGTCAGCGATCTCTGTAGGGCACCTGCCAATCAATGGAGTGCTAGCCAGGGAACAACCGGTAGTGGGCAGGCTCATTAAAGGGGCTCGATATAAGGCACCCACGGAGCCAAGATACAGGCAATTATGGGAAGTTACGGTAGTGCTGAGACTGTTAGCAAGTGGCCAGTGGACAAGTTTCTGTCGCTGAAGCAATTGTCAGGCAAGTTAGCCATGCTTTTATGGTTAGTGTCCTGCAAGCGAGTAGGAGACGTCAAGTCCCTAGATTTGCACAGGAAATCTTTCGCCCCCCAAGGAGTAACCTTTTCCATTATTAGGAGGACGAAGATAGGGTCCTCCTTGGTGCATTATCCCTATTTCCCTAACAATACGAAGTGGTGCGTTGCTAGGTGTATTAAAGAATACGAGAGTAGAACAGCGGAGTGTAGACCAGCAGGTTATACGCAATTATTGATAGCGCGCAGGAAACTATTCCAGGTTGTAGCGAAACAGCCACCATAACCAGGTGGGTGCGAGAAGTGATACAACTAGCAGTCATCGACTTGAATGAGTATGGAGCGCATTCTGTGAGAGGAGCAATGGCTTCCAGAGCATTCCCATCAGGCTCAACATTGCGTGATATTATGCAAATAGCTGATTGGGCGAGTGATGCCACTTTTAAGGAGTTTTACTTTAAGCCCATTGAAGGTATTTCTACGGCTGTATTAGGGAAGCTTTGAACAAGCATAATGCTCACCTCCAGTCTTGAAATGGAATGAAGATTACGCAGGGAGTATTGATTCTATTAAAGACTAGGAGGCGAGCATTAGTTTCCCACCCAGTCTACATTTACTGTATATCATGTGATGTAAATCTTGATGATTGATGTGACAGTACAAAGACCCTACCCTAATATTTGTTGTTTGTATGACCCTTAGGGGAAGACCAGAAGAATAACTGAAGGTCAAGTGGTCGTGGACACCAGAGCTTGAATAAGCATAGGTTTACAATTGGAACAGAGCAGGTTGGGAGCCTTTGACAGTTGGAATAGTTTGCCTCTTTGTATTGGGCCAAGTTAGACAATTACAAGATATGCGGTTCATAGCAGTCAAAGAGAGGAGGACTTCAGGAACAGGAAGTGGGTCATGGACTGGGCTGACCCTGATAGGACAACAAAAACAGTGGGACTTGTAGTTCATAAGAAAAGTAAAGAAGAAAAAGGACATTTTTTCAATTATCGTATGTTTTGTTGAAACTGCTGGAGAGTAATAAATAAGAAGTTGAAGCATAATGCTCGCCTCCTAGTCTTTAATGGAATCAATACTCCCTGTGCAATTAGCATGGGTAATCTTTATTACTGCTCGTCAATAAAGGGGCCAGCATGCTCTCTAGCTGGAGAAGCATGACAGCGCTGCTAGCCATCATTGCTGTGCTGCAGATAGGGGGACCAGACGTCCGGGTTTTGCTGGGACTTTCCCGGAATTGGGTACTCTGTCCCCCTTTCCCTAGATAGTTTTTCCATTGAAAACTGCAGTGTTGTGTTTTTTGGTTGAAGGTCTTCATGGCTGGCAGGCAGGAATGCACAATCCACACAGAAGAAATGCTGCATTTTACAAATTAAGATAGTGGTAGTTTGTGATAAATTATTTATAATATGTGTTTATTGCGCTAGTAAAACTTAAACCTCCTTCTCCTCCAACCGGCACTGAAGTGTAATGCCTTGACAGCCACTTTCAAGAGGTAGCCCAACTTTTATGTTAGTTGCCCTGTCCCGTTCTTCATATCACCCTATGTGCAGATTAATGGCCACACAGCACCCACCCCATGTCAGCTGTCACGCTCGTCTGTTAAGAATCTTTCAGATCCCCCCCAGCTCCACCATGGCCTTTAAACCCCTCCTCATCCCCTCGCATCTTCACCTCGACCCTCCCATATTTTCTCTGCGCTCAGCAAGCTCTCTGACCCCTCGAAGTCTCTCAGATCCCTCGTTATCAGGAACGTTTAGTAATTTCCCGCAACTCTCTCAGCCTTTCCTACGGGCCCCAGTCGTCTGCCCAGGGACTGTAAGCTCTCTCTCTCCCCACACTCTCAGCCTTCTATGTCATCATGGCACCTCACCCCCTCCCGGTGTTGGCTGCTTATACCGCAGCTTATTGTTCGGCCTTCTCTCTTTCGAATAGCCGAGTAACGGCGAGTGTGTGAGGTTTACAGAAGGCAGACACGTCCAGTAGGGCCCGCCCCCAGCCGCCACACACGGTTTACATACTCCCAGGATGCCTCTCCCGACTCTGGTTTCTTTAAGCATCTCAAGGATTGACAGCGCACGTCAGGAGCCGGAGATCAAACGCCCCAGTAGCGCTGGCTTCTTTCATCCCCGGTTAGCAAACAATAACAGAACTAATTCTGCAAATGCAGCTGTCAGATTGAGGTGGGTGTCTGGTCTGGCACTCTTCAAAGTGTGGCCTGGAAAATTCACTCAGGATTTCGTTTTATAAAACAAAGAAAAGAAATAGAGAATCTGATGTTAGACAAGGCCCAGCAGGCTGCTTGCGATGTGTCTTTCCCGAGTCTACCTGAATGCCTTTTCTGTTGTTGTCTGCGTCATGCCTGCTAACAGTCCGCATTCACGCGACACCAGCCTCAAGTTATGACCTAGAATTCGGTAAGTGCTCTTGTGCTTAACTACTAGTGCCGTGCTCGCGCCTTTGTGAATTTGAAAGACTCGCTCAGACCACCGGTAAAGTTCTTCCTCCAGTACATGTTTACATTGTTTCTCTCACGTCTATCTGTCTTCCTCTTCCTGAAAATGTGGCCCCCAGCATGAAGAAAGGAAGGGTATCTTTTGGCCTAAGGGTGGGCGTGGGTTGTGACAATTTCCTGTTCCATGGTGCAGTGGCCCAAGCCCACTATGCAGCAGCCTTAACTTCCAGAACAGCCAAACTCAATACCAACCAACCTCTCCCCCAACCACACAATCTCAAGTATATATAGAAGACATTATTGGCATTAATTTCCTTTCATGCAACGTATCCTTCAGTGGCGGCATGTCTTTGTCACGCTGCAAGTGCAACGCAGGTCTTTACCACGCCACGCTTACACCCGGCAAAGGATTGCATGATCGGGGAGGGCGGTGTAGGAGGGTGTTTATCATGGGCGGGGTAGTTGGAGGATAGTCCTGCTAGAAGAGGGTGTCCATGGGGGTGGGACCAGAGACGTCACATGTCCCATGCCAAGAAAAAGGAAGCAGTGCCGGGCCGGAACAACGAGGTACATTTGGGGGTGGGGATGTGTTTGGTAGGACAGAAGGGTGGAGGGGGGAGTCAAACCTGCCTTCGTGGGTGTTGGAGACAGGGGCTGAGGGTGAAGGGGACCCAGCTTTGAGGAAAAGGTTCAGGAAGGGGAACACGAAGTGAGGGACATGCAGCAATGAATTTACTGCACTGGAGAGACCCACGCAGTAAATACATCTGATGCAAAGACATGGAGTCCTTTCAGTTATCTTTGTGGTTTCTAAGAGGCCCAGGCCGCAGGAAACCTGCCCTCCAGATTTTAAGTTCAACAATTCCAGGTTGTTCTCCTGGCTCCTCCTCTCCCACAAATTTGGCAAATGCCGTTTGGAGAGACAGGAGGAACCCCCAGCTCCCAGGCAATCCACACAGAGAAAGCATCCCTGCCACATGTCCTTTCTTGTGCACACAGCCCAAGGGGAGGGGTGTTATGGCTTGAACAGGAAGGTGCATAGAGGAAAGGGGTGTGGCAGGGAGGAGTACTAAGGAGGAAGGATGCTGCCCCAACTCTATTCTGGGGGAATGTAGAGGGCCAGGTTCTTAAAAAGCCGGGTAAGTATAGAAAGCACATAGGATGCTTGTCTCGTAAGGATAACTCAGGGGCAAGAAGCAAGACGACGTGGAGCAACTCAGGTTCGATCCCCAGGTCCGCGCTTAGAAACCCCTGGGTATTAAGCACTTTATAAATAACCAATTACATTACACGGCCTGCAGTAGCGGACCTGCAGTTATGGTTAAGTTGCTCAACCCATGGGAAGAGCACTTTTTGGGAGGCTTATAACTTTGCCCCACCTGTATTAATCCTCACGAAACTTTGCAAAAAAAATTATATGACCCAGGTAGATCAACCCTGGAAAGTTTGGTGAGGTTTCGTCAAGGGGCGTTGTAGGGGGTCTAAAAATGTGTGGTTTTTCCCATAGACGCAATGGAAAAAACGTTTTGCTCACGCCTACAGCCCAAAACACTGGATGGATTTTCACCAAATTTTTGGCAGGATCGGCGGCTTGGCCCTGAAAGCATGCTTTTATAAATTTGGTGTAAATCCGTCAAGTCATTTTTTTAAAAACAACCAAAAAGTAGGGCAAAAAAAATTAGTGATATCTGGGTTTGGTCTGCGACTTATTTCCCTGTTCGGTCCATGGACGGGCATCCGACTGGTCCAGGGGCCGCTAATTGGATGGTGAAAAGAATAAGGTGCATCAGATTTTTGGAAACTTCCGCCATGTTGGATTCGTGGACAGCGCCCGATGTCCACGAACATCGCTGTAAAAACATATTAACTGCCCTTGTCAAACTAATGAAACAATCTCTGTGGAGATGAGGGGTGATGAGGATGGGACGGGATATGGCCTTAAGAAGCCAAAAAACAGGCGTTTTTCTTCTCCGATGTCTGCGAACAGTCCGGGCAGTCCTGTTATGTCCGCAAACATATTAGATGTTTGGGGGCATCTATGCTTATTTGTACATTACAGGGTTGGTGAAAAGCAGTTTTTGGATGGCTTATAGCTTTGGCCCCACTTAAGGAACTGCATGAAACTCGTGAATTTCATTCTAGACACAATTCTGAAAGGTTTTCAAAAGTGTGGTGCTGTTGTGTCAAGAGGGAACAAAATTAGAGGGGGGTCCCAAAATATTATAAAGGCTTATAAATGTGGTGACATTTGAGAAATCTGTACAAATGTTTACAAAAAAGATTTTAGATCTAGAAATACCTGTTTCTGCAAAGTTTGGTGGAATTTTCTCAAGAGGGGGCTAAATTAGAGGGGGATCTGAACATTTTTAGATGGCTTATAACTTTGATGCCATTTTACGAATGTGGACAAAAGTTTTCAGAAAGATTAGAGACCCAACCATGAATGGATTTTGTCAAGTGGAGGCTAAGTTATATGACTATTGTATCTATGTACATTTTGATACTTTTGGAAAAATAAAACATAGGTGGATTTCCAGCAAACTCATGTAATGTAAGGAGCATTGGCAAGGACCTGTGTCATGAGCACTACTCCCGAGGAGCCAGGACTGGCCCAGCGCCCCCGGAAGCAGACCCTTCTTCCACATCTCCGGACCCAGCAGACCCCTACAGGGGCCCTTTGGACCGTGTCCTGGTGCCTTTGGCGCCAGGCTCATAAAGGACTTCAGTCCCGGCGCCATAGCTGCCGGGCTCATATTGATAAACTGTGTAATAATGCTTGGGTTGACTTACCTGAGGCAGACCATGCTGCATACTTACCCAGAACAATCCAGTCTGGCTGAAGTCCCCAGCCATCAGGGCTGGGAGGAACTATTTCCTCTATTCAGGAACTCTTTTCTTACCTGGGTGGGGCCGGTGGAAGAACACACACCTGAAGCACTTCTCTGCTATTTAAACCACGCCCGATGGAATACACGTGCTTCGCATTATTTTGCATCAGCAGCAGGACGCTCACCGAGTCGGCTCCTGCATCCTGGCTCCTGACACGCCCGCCAGCACCCGGAACACCTGCAAACAGACAAGAAAAGAGAAGGCGAGCATTGGAAATTACTTACCGGAATCCGGCCTCAGCAATCCTACCTCCGACGATCCTGCAAAGGAAAGGTACAAGATTAGCAGCGCTCTCAAACGCTCGCAGCCACGCCGCCTTGCCTTACCCATCCGTGGCCTCGCCGAACTCCACCGCGGCCACGACGCCGGCAGCTCGGCACCTGAAAAACAGAAAAAGACAGTCATTAGAGGTGCCCGCTCTAAAGCGCCCACATTTCTTCCACTTACTTACGTGCCTCATCACGCGCGACAGCGGCTGTGTCGCCGGCAGCATCTCGGCACCTGTAAGCAGAAAAAGACAATCATTAGAAGTAAGCAGTCGCTTTTCTTTCACTTACCTTCCTCCACCGCGGCTACGACGCCAGCTACATCCCAGCACCTGCATAAGAGGAATACATGGTGAGCACTAACTAAGCACGGAGAACAAATACTCACCAAGAGACTTACCAGCTTTAGGTTTCTGGGCCCCGGCTCCTGTGGAGAAAAGACACTCATAATTACAGCTACCGCAGGAGAGACGAAAGTACACAGTGTCCGCAACTATTTCACATTCAGTGACGTAACTGCATTCTACGCACCCCTGCACCTGAAGCAGGATGGAGAGCTCATCTTTACAATACCTAAGGTGAGAGCTCGCAGAAACCAAGTTGGGGGTCAAGAAGAGTGAGAAACGGGAGATTGGTGGGAACACATATCCACCCCAGCTGGTAATCAATCCCTTTTCTTCCACCTGCAGAAAACTTACTCTACAAGCCAGGCAATCCAAATTCGGAGGCCCCGTCCAGAGCATCTTCCGGGCCCTGCGCCTCACGATAGAAGAAACGGTAGCAGTCCAGTTCGAGTCAGCGTCTCTGTGGGAATCAGGTGAGCGTTACAGAACGCGAAGCCTACCAATAATCTCCTACCCAGGCGCTATGGAAACTTCTGATACAGATCAACTGGCCCAGCTACTGGGGGAATTAAGGGCTGAAGTTCATGCTGCTCGCCACGAGATGAACGCCCTCAGGAGAGAGTTAAATAGTGTCAAAGGAACGAACTGACGATCTTGCCAGACAGTTATTACAGAGCCAAGCGGGGCAAACCCCTCTGCCCAATCCAGGGGGGAATTTTACCCCAGTTACTTCAACCAATCCCGTTCAAATCAACCTACCTGGAAATGTGCCACTGGCACCACCTGAACGTTTTGCTGGAGACCCTAAAAGATTTGCAGTGTTCATGAATCAATGCCGATTGCACTTTCTTTGCAGGCCCGCGGCCTTCCCGAATGACCAGACCAAGGTAGCATTTGTACTTTCGTATCTTAGCAGCAGTGCCGCCGATTGGTCAATTCCACTGGTTACACAAGATGATCCCATCCTTCGGAATTTCCAAGCCTTCCAGACGAGTATGGAAAGACTTTTTGCAAGGCATTCCCAGGGGCAGGCCCTGGACAATGAACTCCTTTCCCTACGACAGGGCAACCAGGATCTCTTAGCCTACATTGCATCCTTCAATAGGTTAGTTATGGAAACTGGATGGCCCGAGGAGAAAAGAGTCACGCTATTTCACTGAGGTCTACGCGGCGAACTCAAAGACGTCCTGGCCCAGGTCGTAAATCCACCTCAGGACTGTTCGGATTATATTGATTTGGTGGTCCAATTAGATCACAGGCTTCAAAACAGGAAGGCGGATCGATCCAGGTTTGAAACCCGAATCTTCACTAAGACTCAGAGCAACTCCAAAAGTGTCGATGGTACCGAACCTATGCAGATTGGGGTTGTAAAGGGCCCCTTAACCCAGAAAGGGCGTGACAGAAGACGGCAAATGCAACTGTGTCTCTATTGTGGGAACTCGGGACATTTCCTTCGAGACTGCCCTGTAAAACCACCTAAGAAGACCGTAGGAGCTTCCGACAAGAATTCCGAAAAGTCTGAGCCGGGAAACGACCTTGCCCGACAAGCGTAGAGGTCCGCTTGCCGAGCTTAAAAACCAGTTCTTTGACCTCGCACTTCATTATGCCAATGGTCCTCGTAAATCCGAAGCAGCCAGAAAGATTGCATGCAATTAAGGCATACGTGGACAGTGGAGCTATAGGAAATTACGTGGACCGCGAGTTGGCTTCCAGGATGAACCTACCTCTTTGCCCAAAAGCTGTTAAAGATGTCATCACCACTGTGGATGGGACTGAGATCGCCTCCGGGCCGGTAACCCATACCACTACTGAAGTGACATTACTAGGCCAAGACGGGCATCGGGAGGTAATAGTGTTCGACGTGATCAAGGCTCCGCAATTTCAAATAATTCTGGGAATCCCTTGATTGGAAAAACACAATCCTCAGATTGATTGGCGAGCAAAGACGATAACGTTCCCAGAGTGTGCACAAACCTGCTATCTACGATCAGACATTGGCCTAGTGTCAGTAACGGCCGACAGTTTGCAATTACCGCTAGAGTATCGAGAGTTTCAAGATGTTTTCCAAAAGGAACAGGCTAACACCTTACCGCCCCACAGGTCATACGATTGCCAGATAGATCTACTACCCGGTGCAACTCCTCCTTGCAGCAGGATCTACGCCCTTACCGAGCCCGAGAACCTTCACCTGCGACAGTACCTGGACCAGTACTTGGCCAATGGTTTTATTCGTCCATCGAAGTCCCCTGCATCCTCGGCCCTGTTCTTCGTGCCAAAAAAAGAAGGTGACCTCAGAACCTGTATAGACTACCGCGCTCTGAATCAGATAACGGTAAAAAACAGATACCCTTTACCTCTGATCCCGGAACTCCTTGACCAGGTGAAGGATGCTTGCATATATACAAAACTAGACCTACGGGGGGTTTATCACTTGGTACGGATCAAGGAAGGCGATGAATGGAAGACGGCGCTTCGCACTAAATATGGGTTATTTGAGTACCAAGTGATGCCTTTCGGACTATGTAATGCACCGGCCGCCTTCCAATATTTTATGAATGATGTCCTCAGGGAGCTCATTGACGTCTGTGTTGTCGTCTACATAGATGACATTCTTGTTTACTCCTCTTCGGAAGCAGATCACCGAAATCATGTTAGAACAGTACTTGAAAAACTTCGCCAACACAAACTATTTGCCAAACTTGAAAAATGTGTTTTCCATGCCACTGAAGTCGAATTTCTGGGTTTTATCCTGACACCCAAAGGCGTCCACATGGACTCGCGAAAGGTGGACGCTATTCTCAAATGGCCATCACCTACTTCTGTAAAAGGCGTTCAGAGCATGTTAGTCTTTGCCAATTTTTATCGCAGATTCATTCCGCAGTTTTCACGAGTGGTACAACCCATCACGGCTCTCTTAAGAAAGAATAAACGTTTTGAGTGGTCTGAAGAAGCTGAACAAGCCTTCCAAGAGCTAAAAGCCAAGTTTACTTCTGCGCCAATACTGAAGCACCCACGCCCAGATCTCCCTTATATCGTCGAAACCGACGCATCCAGTTTAGCAATGGGAGCGGTCCTCTCACAAAGAGAACCAGAGACTAACCAATTACATCCCGTGGCGTTCTGGTCTCGAAAATTCTCGGCGCCTGAGGTTAACTATGCCATCACAGACAAGGAACTGTTAGCTATTAAATCCGCCTTTAAGGCCTGGCGTCATTATCTCCTTGGGGCCAGACACACCATCACAGTGATCACCGATCATCGGAATTACAGTATCTGAAAACCGCCAAGGCTCAATCCTCTCGACAGCTCCGCTGGGCCCTGTTCTTTGCCGAATTTGACTTTGTGATCACTTACCGCCCCGGCAGCAAAAATGGCAAAGCAGATGCTCTTTCCCGGATTGGAATGGGAGACACCATTGTCAACCCAGAGCCTGTACCAATAATTCCTGAACAAAGGATCTTGGGCCTGATTTCTTCACAATCCATCGAGGACATTGAGGCAAAAGTTAAACAATTTCTGAAGCCAACAGACTTGCAGAACTGGCTACAAAAAGGAATGGATTTCACTTTAAACAATGACTTGCCTTATTTCCGAGGACGATTATTCCTACCACATGCCGATGTGCAAAGGCAAGTAATCTCCTGCTATCACGATTCATTGATAGGGGGCCACCCTGGCATTGCCAAAACAGAAGAGAAAGTGAGAAGACAATTCTGGTGGCCTTCGTGGAGAAAAGACATAAAAGAATTTGTGATGTCTTGTGGTGTGTGCGCTCAAAACAAGGGTCAAAAGAAAAGACCGGCTGGTCTTCTCCAACCATTAGACATTCCACCGTCTCCCTGGCACACCCTTTCTATGGATTTTATCACAGACTTACCTCCTGCTCCGGGTACAACACTATTCTCGTTATTGTGGATTTGTTTTCCAAGATGGCCCACTTCATTCCGTTAAAAGGCTTACCCTCAGCTTCGGTACTAGCCAGAGAATTCCTTGAAAACATTGTCCGGTTACACGGATTCCCATTGGTACTAATCTCAGATAGAGGAAGCCAGTTTATTTCCCATTTTTGGCGTAGTTGCTGTCAATTGGCTCAAATCGATGTAAGACTCTCAACCAGCCATCACCCCCAGACCGATGGTCAAACTGAAAGAACTAACCAGACTCTCGAACAATATTTACGATGCATGCTACAACAGTCAGAGAGCAACTGGAAGGACATCCTTTGGATAGCTGAGTATGCATACAATAATTCCGTTCACTCTGGAACCGGGCAAAGCCCCTTCTACACTTTGTATGGAATTCATCCTCGAACTTCCAACCTCGATCCACCTCAAGATCTTGGAACACCCGCCGTGGATCAGTTACACACTGCTATTACCAAAGCCTTCAAAGAAGCTGCTGCACATTTACAACAAGCTAAAGAAAGGTACAAGAGAGGAGCAGATCAACACCGAAGCGAGGCCCCTCAATACCAGATTGGGGACCAGGTCTGGTTGTCCACTAAACACTTATCACTCAAAGGACCTCGCACTTTTAATCCCAAATATCTGGGGCCATATCCAGTTACGGCCATAATAAACCCAGTGGCCGTTAAACTAGGATTGCCAGCTCATATGCGAATACATCCTGTTTTTCACGTATCGCTTTTGAAACCCATGCAATCTGGAACCAGACTAACCAAACCTCCAGAACCAATTCAAGTGAATGGAGAACCTGAATTCGAGATTAAAAACATTTTGGACTCTAAGATCATCAGATCAAAGCTGTTCTACCTGATTGACTGGAAGGGTTACGGGCCTCAAGAGAGGTCATGGGAACCCTATGACCACGTCCATGCTCCTCGTCTAATCAAGAAATTTCACCGAACCTTTCCGGATAAACCAAAACCCCCGGGGAAGACAATTTTGGGAGGGGCCTTGAGGGGGGGTGCTGTCATGAGCACTACTCCCGAGGAGCCAGGACTGGCCCAGCGCCCCCGGAAGCAGACCCTTCTTCCACATCTCTGGACCCAGCAGACCCCTACAGGGGCCCTTTGGACCGTGTCCTGGCACCTTTGGCGCCAGGCTCATAAAGGACTTCAGTCCCGGCGCCATAGGCGCCGGGCTCATATTGATAAACTGTGTAATAATGCTTGGGTGGACTTACCTGAGGCAGACCATGCTGCATACTTACCCAGAACAATCCAGTCTTGCTGAAGTCCCCAGCCATCAGGGCTGGGAGGAACTATTTCCTCTATTCAGGAACTCTTTTCTTACCTGGGTGGGGCCGGTGGAAGAACACACACCTGAAGCACTTCTCTGCTATTTAAACCACGCCCGATGGAATACACGTGCTTCGCGTTATTTTGCATCAGCAGCAGGACGCTCACCGAGTCGGCTCCTGCATCCTGGCTCCTGACACGCCCGCCAGCACCCGGAACACCTGCAAACAGACAAGAAAAGAGAAGGCGAGCATTGGAAATTACTTACCGGAATCCGGCCTCAACAGTCCTACCTCCGACGATCCTGCAAAGGAAAGGTACAAGATTATCAGCGCTCTCAAACGCTCGCAGCCGCGCCGCCTTGCCTTACCCATCCGTGGCCTCGCCGAACTCCACCGCGGCCACGACGCCGGCAGCATCTCGGCACCTGAAAAACAGAAAAAGACAGTCATTAGAGGTGCCCGCTCTAAAGCGGCCACATTTCTTCCACTTACTTACGTGCCTCATCACGCGCGACAGCGGCTGTGTCGCCGGCAGCATCTCGGCACCTGTAAGCAGAAAAAGACAATCATTAGAAGTAAGCAGTCGCTTTTCTTTCACTTACCTTCCTCCACCGCGGCTACGACGCCAGCTACATCCCAGCACCTGCATAAGAGGAATACATGGTGAGCACTAACTAAGCACGGAGAACAAATACTCACCAAGAGACTTACCAGCTTTAGGTTTCTGGGCCCCGGCTCCTGTGGAGAAAAGACACTCATACTTACGGCTACCGCAGGAGAGACGAAAGGACACAGTGTCCGCAACTATTTCCCATCCAGTGACGTAACTGGATTCTACGCACCCCTGCACCTGAAGCAGGATGGAGAGCTCATCTTTACAATACCTAAGGTGAGAGCTCGCAGAAACCAAGTTGGGGGTCAAGAAGAGTGAGAAACGGGAGATTGGTGGGAACACATATCCACCCCAGCTGGTAATCAATCCCTTTTCTTCCACCTGCAGAAAACTTATTCTACAAGCCAGGCAATCCAAATTCGGAGGCCCCGTCCAGAGCATCTTCCGGGCCCTGCGCCTCACGATAGAAGAAACGGTAGCAGTCCAGTTCGGGTCAGCGTCTCTGTGGGAATCAGGTGAGCGTTACAACCTGAAAGTATGGTTTTTCAAATGTGTCTGTGTTTTATTTTTCGACAGCTATCATAATATAGGTACAAAAAATAGTGATATACCTTTGGTGACTGAGGTATAGCCTGTGGCCATGGGCAGTGGCCAGATTGTCCGGGTCATGGCATAAGGTCATGACCCGGACAATCTGGCTACTGGCCATGTCCACGAGGTATGACCAATGGGGATAAAGTGGCCATGTCCACCAGGGACCAGCTATGTGGTAAAGTCTTTCGAAAATGAGATAGGTTTGAAAGGGAAAATACATGTGCTTGTGGTAGTATGGTTTTAGGGTTCCCTCTTCGTCTTCTTCAGGCAACCATGGAAAGGGAGGAGGAGCTCTGCACGGAGCCCCGCCTTCCCTTTCCAAGGTGGCCATCAGTGGGATGCCGAGTGTGTTCCTGTGTAGGAAGAAAAATCCTTTTTTTTTAGCACCCCGGTTTACCGCTTTGGCAACCCGGCTGCTAATGGCCTTCATCCCTCATTGCAAGGGCCGCAACAGGGGATAATGGTCCGGAGCCCTCATTATACGCCCTTGCTTTGCTTGGGCCAATAACCTGGGCTGGTGGGCTGTTATCCCCTGTTCCAGTCCCTGCAACGGGAGATGAACGCCACATGTCTCCCATTAGCATAACACAAAACGCTAATGGAAATGTTGGAACATCTAATTGAGTCTATGTACTTTACTGAGAAATGTAAAGTACATGGAGTCATTAATAATTTCTTTTAGTTCTATTTTTTAACTATGAAAGGTTATTCCTAAAGAAACCTTTTTTAGTTGTTTTGGGATTTTTTTTTGCAGGAGAGGTTAGAACGTAAGGGGGGCAGGGAAATGAGGGAAGAGTCACCAAACAATAATGTGGAGAGGCAGATGGACAGGGGAAGATGTTGTACGTGTGTTACATCTAAATTAGGGGGCAGTGTTTCTCATGCTCCTTGATTACAGCGTCAAAAGCACTTCATAATTGCTCCCCACTGCATAGTGCTGTGTTGCAGTATATACAGAGGACTGTTGTCTTCGAAAGATAACATCCTCTTTTATTGCTTGCAAGGTAGCTGGTTGGATTTTGTGTCCTACAGAAGTAGGCTGTGTGTTTACAGTTCTGGTTAAGGAAGATGAGGTGGAGGAAGACAGCCCGTTACTTGCTAAGAAAGGAACAGCCTTTCTGAGAGCATTGCGGTGGTTGGATTGGGTCTGGCGGCGCATGGAGGTGATCCCGTAGGATTACTGTTCAGGGGGTCCGTGACTGAGTACTCAGTGCATTTCACTTTGGTAGCTTTAGCCTTTGGTACATTCCCAACAGTGGTAAAGAACCTCCACACCCATGATTCTCTCTTGGTGCTAGAGGTGGGTACTTCCTCTACCTCATCTTCTTGGTCCTCTTCATTGTCTTTGGCAGTTCTGAGCTGTATTTATTGTGTAGGTTTCTCCAGCTGGTGGTGGTGATGGTGGTGGCTCATAGGGAGGAGCGAAGGCAATAGCTGATGCAATGTTTAAGATAAATAGCAGTTTTGCTACTATTCTTCCAAGTAGGTGCTGTATACTAGATTGTTAATGGATAATGAGTAAGAATAGGAGTAGGAGCTGTCTAAGGGGAACATTTGAGCTTGAATGTTCCTAGATCAGTTGAAAATGCAGTCCTGCACTGTCTGCGATGCACGCACCCAATCATGAATTGCGGACACATTTGCGTATACACCATCATGCCGCGCGTGACCGCACCGTCATGTGACACTGTCTGGAAGGTCCGCGATAATGTCAGATGTTTGCAAATGTCGACAGATGCAAAAACAGTGCAAAAAGTCGCAAAAAGTGTATCGAAGTGTTCAAAATGATGCTAGAAGGTGGGAAATGGCAGAGTTTTAAGGTGAAACTTTGTTAATTGGACACAAGTGTTGCTTTATTGGGGTAAGTATGATATTAGTAAGTTGTAGGAAATGTGCATGTACTGGTAAAAACCTATGAAATTCACTGAAAAAACGTTGTTAAAGGGACGTTATGGTTACAAGTAAAACTGAAAAACCTCAGAAATTCACCAGTTATGATAAGCTAAGCAACCTTAACTCGCACCACCACCGTGCGCTGCTAAGACTAACACCCAGGACATCACAAATGGCATTTATGAAATCACATATTAAATTAATTTTGACCCTGGACGTAATTGCAAGTGTTGGCATGTGCTGCATTTCAAAGGGGCTGGGAGCGATAGTTTGCATGAGTAAATGAATAAGATGATGAATGTCAACCAGCCACCACATATAGATGGAAGAGCCTTGGCTGACCAATGCAGCGCACTGATTTGAATGGGAATGCTCCCTGGGCCACATTTAAGGGACACGCAAATGCCCGCCTGTCCCGCAAACAGACAGGTGTCGCGTAAGTGGAAGGGGGCCTGAACTTGGGCAAGGCTATGAATGTGAGTGGATGCCATGTGTGAAAGGGAATATGAGCTTCAGACGGCCACAGATCTGGACGGAGACGCAGAGATGCTTGCGCGGCCCACCTGGAGAGAATACAGAGGTTTTTTGCCACACTTCCAGACAGCAATGCCAATTTACCAATCCACTAACAATTTCAACCCTCTGCATACACCTCTCAAATCCTAACCAAACACAACCACAAGCCTACAACACAACAATCTGCACAAACATCACTACACTGCAACAACAAAACAAACCACAGATAGACTTGCACAACAGCACACAACGACTACCAACCGTAAAACTCCCCAAGCCCAGCCAATGGACCCACCGGGCTGAGGCCGTCACTGCTCTCTTGCGCTTTTCCAGCTCATCTCCACTAACTCACTCCCCCCCTTCTCCCTTTTTTTCAGAGCCGCCAGAGCACCAGGGGACCACTCTGGTGGTGATAGTGCGGGGTACAAATATCCTTTAACATTAACATGAAAAGTCTCTACAAGGGGTTGTGTTTATAATGTTGGTAAACAGATGTCATGGGTGATCGGGAGACCTGTCATGAACTACCTAATCTATTAAAGAATGTAATCATCCAAACTAAATATTATATTGGAGTGTTGTTGTTAATACAGGAACCTAATCATACATAAACATAGGCAATGGCTGCAGCATGCACCATAGAAGTAATCTTGTAATTTTGCATAGTTAAATAATGAATGGTACCTTATCAGAGTTTTGAGTAATGTTAAACAAGCAATAACTAGCTAACAATTCAAGACTTAATACACACTAGTGCTGGTACAAACTACATATGAAGACCCACAATGCATACAATTCAGAGGCACATACAGGGAAACTAAAGTAAGGAAGAAAGAAACAGCATCACCAGAAAATGTTAATAACATAAAGTTTATCTTCATGTATACAAATACATTGTGTGTTTGAGGCCTGCTTATTGCCCCATGTAGGTGCACTTTGAGCTCAGACTAAACTCTAAGGAAAGTACTTTAAGAACATATAAAAAGGTTAATGTGTAGATATATAGCACCTTTTAAGCGTTGGAAATTTTCATTGTCAGTCAAAACAAAAAACTAGCCTTATCATGTCAGTACATAAAAACAAGTGGCTCACATATGTGATATCATTAGTGATGTCATCAATGACATTTGTGATGTCATCTTTGATGTCCTGGGTGCTAGTCTTAGCAGTGCATGGGGGTGGCGTGAGTTATGGTTGCTTAGCGTACCATAACTGGGGAATTTCTGAGGTTTTTTGGTTTTACTTGTAACCATAATGTCCCTTTAACAGTGTTTTTTAATTGAATTTAATAGGTTTTTATTAGTACAACTTAACCATAACGTGCCTTTAACAAGGTTTGTTCATTGAATACATTATATGCGTAGCTTTAAGAAATGTTCAATTCACTTTATTCATAATGGACTCAATGGGAATGGGGATGTACCGGAATTCCCGGGTCACCGGGGTCGCAATGCCCCAGTAATTCCGGGAATTACAGAGGCGGAGTGGTAATACAAGTCCGGCGGTAACCTGCCAGAATTTCAGGCACGGTTACCGCCGGACTCATAATGAGGCCCTATGACTCGGTTAGGTTGTGTCTGCTTATTTATTGCCATGGTGAAAGTTATCATGTGGTGGTCGGTCCATGGTAATGGTATTGAGTCATTGATGGACAATTTGCAGTTTAGGTCGGCGACCTAATCAAGGCTCCTGCCTTTGCAGTGCGTTGGCTGTGTTACTTTTTGAGAGAGTCCCTGTTCTGAGAGCATATTGTTGATTGCCTTGTATGTTGGTTCTGCAGGGGCTTCTGTTTGAACTCTTGCTACCCCCTCTACACTCTTCAGTTGCAGCATTCATTGTATAAGTGAAGTCTGTGTCATATAAAGGAGTTTGCACATGGCCCTATGGAAAAGGCTGGAAGGATGCTGTATGGCAGTCTCGACAGGCACTTATAAGTAAGACACAGAGTTTTGAATGAGATGGCAGCCTTCATTTTAGACCAGTTGCGTTTCTAAGGGTGTTGGAAACGAATTGTGTTTTACCATAGCAACATTTCAGCCTGTCACATTCTTCATTTTCTGGAGGCGAGCGAGGTAATACTCCTGCAGGACAACATGGTGGGTGTTGGTATCTGTCTGGCAGAGCTCTATTCAATGGCCCTGACATTTATGTGCTGGAAATGTTGCTTTGAATGGTAGGAATTGTAATGCTGAACATGGAAATGTGTGCTTAGTGTATTAAAGGAGAAGAAATTCCAATTTATTATTAGCCCACTGTTTCTGTTATTGAGAAAAAGGGTGATATGTTAGCCATACAGAGGGGTATGTACATGTTTGCAGGGGAACTGACATAGACAGATTATTCTTCAGGTTCCACATTAAGTAGCTGTAGGACTTGTGGCATGCAGCATTTCAACAACAGAAATGTTGATGTCTGTCACAGATGGCACAGAAAACACTCTAAGTCTTTGAGACAGTTCAAAGGTATTCATTTTCTTTGTGGTGCCTATAATCGTCCTTCTCTCCATCGTGTTGTTACGACCCTGCTCCCTAACCCAGACAACATAACCCTTGGTTAGTACTAACGAAGGTTGACCCCTACTGTCTAAAGCTCTGTGTTCTGCAAAGGGTGGCTCCCTAAAATGTCAGCTATCCAGTCTCCCTCAGGGAGATTCTAACTCTCCCATCTCTAACCAAAGGTTAGTATTCTAATAGTATATCACTCCTCCCTTCTAGTACTACTCTCCTACGACCACTACTACCCTCCTCCTCAAACTACAACTTGACTTGGGTTTTCTCTGTTGTTCTTCGACCTCGCTCTGTGGCTTTTCTGAATATAAAGAAAAACAATGGCGAGTGTCAGAAGTAAGAGGTAAGGCTGAACGTAAGGGCCTGCAAACACACACGCTGGCACAGCAGAGGGGCACAGGAATTGGGACTCTCCTTACTGGGGCTTCCCTTACAGCGAGGGCAGGCTCTGGATTGCTCTCCTCCCCTCCGACCACCAGTGAGGGGATGCTCTTTCCTCATCCTGACAAGGTCAAGACCTTGTGCTTATGACAGTGCCCCATACTGTATGCAGCAAAGGCTGAAATGTTCTATGGGGATGAGAGTGCAATGTTAAGGAAAGCACTGGAAGTTTCTGGATGGCTAATATGCTCACTCATTCACATCTTACACTATTGGAAACCAGTTTACCATGTAATCAAATGTTATATCCCCGCCCCCTAAGAAAGAGCAGACACTTTAAAGTTGCATTTACAGCCTGGCTAGAGGGAGGCATGAGCAGGTGGCTGTTATTTATCACCAGACCTGACTGACTGATGGGCAGAAGAACAGCTTGGGGCGAAGCAGTGATGTATGATAATGGAAATGAGAGTTGCCCCAGGTCTAGCCATGACCCCACTTGCTCCCGAGCATCAACGAATGAGAGTAGAATAGGTTGCACGACCCAGGCAGGGCAGGGAGTAGTTTGTATTCACATAATTAGGATAGGTTGCATAATACACAGACAGGGCTATACGAGTAGAACAGAGATGAGAAGGCAGGGAAAGGTTGCAGCATTTACAGGCAGGGAATAATGAATGGCAGCATGCATAAAACACAAAGAACACTAACACTGCAGAGAAAGAACCAAAGTACCGCCATTTCTCAGACCAAACCCTGCAAGACCCAATTATGAAATACTGCATCCAGACATAAATTGCTAAACAAGAAATTCTAGGCTTCACGAGGCTAGGCTCAGACAGCAGCCCCAAGCATCAAGGTCAGTGCACCAAGGGGAGTTCGGCTTAGAAGCTGAAACCGCACCAGATAACGTTTTCCAGGGCACACAGCATGCGTTTATTAAAGTTAATTAGTTTTAGTTGGTAGCAGTGAGAAATAGATATATCCTTGAATGGCAGGTGCAAGTAGCTACCGTGCCATTTGATCCAATAACGATTGAATATACAACGCCCCAAGTGGCCGCTGAAGGAAAGCACACACACGCTTAAATAGCAGAAAATCAAATAAATAGATGAAATTGCACTCTGAACAGTGGTCCTCTATCATGTTATTGAAAACAATGGTCATTCATTCCAGGCCCAATTAGTGCACCTGCCAATTCCTTAGCACACCCAGACACAGAGGCAACATGCCAAGGCCACGAACAGACCAGAAGATAAGGCCTCAGGCCTGGGAACAAGAAGGGAGTACTTCTTTAAACTGGATCATAGCTCTTTGATCACCTCTCTTCCCCACCAAACTCCTTGTCACAGCATTAAACTGCTTGAGGTCAAATGAGCAAATGACCGACCAATCAGATTGTGTTCTTCTTATCGACTAGTGTAATAGAGTGCCAACCAATGGTATGGTAGACTGAAATGTATTATTTGTAGAAGGATGTATGTAAGAGTTGTTGTGAAAGAACCAATTGTAAAATGTTCACCTGTAGGTAACCATATGTTCTATATTCCACTTACCAATTAAGTGTGAGAGCAGACGTTTTTAATGATGAATACTAACTATGACATTGGCTATGACATTATCTGTGTTTAAAACGTGGTTGTTCCTAACGCCATTTTGAGATTGTCCTTTGTACGCTCTCCGAGCGGCCATTTGTATCAGAACAAAGCTGGATGTTCTCGTGCTCTTGGAGGTATTCTGTTTATTGAGTTTTTCTCTTTTATTGGTATACTTGGGCCTATCTTAACATATGACAGTGTGCTTGCTGCTCAACGGTAGCACCAAACAGATAGAAAGAAAGGCTGAATACTAACATTTTAAGGTATGAAATGTCCAAAGCCACCATGGAGTGGGAGTCTGGGGAGAGAATTTCAATCAATACACACAAGCATTTTATAGCACATCATCATAATGGTGGTGTCGACATTATATGCCAGCAGTAACATGTAAAACATAATTCTATGGCGTCTGTGTCCACAAAATGTGTTAGCATTCTCACTGGGAGCACACTTCCTGATGCATGTGCCCTCAATATATTCCAGCATTGCCCGGTACAACACGTTTTCATGATGCCTGTGCCCATAATGTGTGCCAGTATTGTCACAGACAGAGCACATTTTCATGGGGCCTGCAACAAAGGCTGATTGTAAATGGTCAGTGTAGGATCCGAGTTACTTCAGCAATCATCATACACACATGCATCCTTTCAACCTATACTAGCCTTTGTACATCAAGTTGGGAGGCACCAAAACAGGAAAGAAAATATCACAGTTACTTTTTATTAAAAATGCTGGAAAATGAAGACATAATAGTAAAAGGAGTAAAGGAGCGCTATGCAAAATAAAATAACTGGCAAAGCATGGTATAGGGGAAAGCCAAAAGCTAATCATGTATTGGACAGCACATAATATTCTCCCATCATGGAGTTCCGCCTTCCCTGCTCCTCCTATTAATCCCAGATCCTCTCCTGCCCACACACCCTTACTAGTAACCTCTGGGTGTGCCCCTATGTACATCCCTCTGTTGCTTCACAGCTAAGTTTGTGCACAGTGAATCCCATATATATATATACATTAAATTAATATGATAAAATGAAGTTGTAGCAATACATTCAAATGATAAAAGACAAAATCCTCAAAAAAATCAAGAAGCCTACTGCATTCCCCAGAATATATGTTATGTATGTTGCGTTACATGAATTGGCATTTGTATAGTCGACAACTGCCACTGGTGGGACCAGCTTGTCTGGCAGCCGTCTGTGCATGTATGTGCAAGAGTGTTGTGGTTGAATTGTGTCCTATTTGAATAACGATAGAAGTCATGCCAGATGCCACCAGCAATATGGTGCTAGAGTAGGTGTGATCTGATCATGGTGTTTCAGGAGAAGATGACCTGATTGGCATAGCTCTGTATTTCCATTACTTTTTTTTGGAAGTCTATTGTTAAATGGTTGCAATAGTCAAAGAGGGATGATACCACAGTGAGGACTAACAAACTTGTGTGGAGGTGTTAGAAAAGGGGATAATTCGTAGGAGCAGGTGAAAGTAGTTGAATCTGTTTTTTGCCAAAAACGTTTACTTGTGGTGTGAAGGAGAGGTCACTGTCAACCAACATATCTTGAATCGTTCGGGACTGGGTTTGCCGTTTGGCTAATTGAGTCCAGCCAGGAGAGGGATTCATTTATCACACAGGCATTTCTTCCAGTTTAAGGTAATCTGAATGTTCTGAGACTCCATCTAGAAGCCAATGTTATGGGCTACCCAGATGCAGGCCAGCCAGGCCCTATAGATATTTGATAGGCTCACTGAAAGAGACGATCCTGGTGATACTCTGCAGGTGATGTTGGTGATTCTCAAAGATGTGGGACCCAGTCTGCCAGCCTGACTTTGTGAGTGTGACTGTGAAGAAACAGTGTCAGCCAGATTAGGTCCTCCCTACCAGTTGATGTTTTTATTTCATATTTCAGTTAACAATGTTATTGTGACATGTAACACTAGTGCAATAAATAAATATATATATATATAAATATATATATATATATATATATATATATACGTTTCAACGTTTCAAACAAGAAAATGTGCGGAAAGCTTCTCTGTGCGCTCTTCTTCTTGATATGTGCTGGTCTGACATGGTCCGCCTCCTTGTCCAATATATTGAAACAACAATGAAAAACACGTGACACAATATATATTCACATGCCACATGTGAACAAGCACCAGATCGGTGTGAAACACATTATGTGGCAGTCATGTTTTGTCTATTTATGTGCGGTTCGGAAAACTTGTTCGTTGTTTTTTTCAATATATATATATATATATATATGTATATATACGTAACATTTTTATATGAAATATATAACCATACAAGACAGAAGAAGGAGAAAAAAGCAACATTTGAAAGAGATATTCACGTTTCTAATGTCTTTTAATAACTATTAGTTCATCTATCTTATCAATACTGTGTATCCTTAATTAGCTAAATTGGAAACCGAAAAGTAATCACTGAACATATTCCATTTTTGTTTCATATTTTATCTTTAGAGTAGGGAACACATGAAAGCCTCTTTTTAATCTATGTATATTACATGTAGCATTCCACCGCAACTTAAACTTAATATTTCTAAATGCTTCCAATTAGCAGTAATTGTTGGAATAGCAATTAGAATCATAAGATCAAACAGAGAACATGTTGCCCTATAATATGAACAATCTAGCACCAAACTGTCGATCAACAAATATTTAAATTGTAAATCTAGTTTTAGCTTGAATATCTGTTGCATTGCTTTCCAAGCATGAACCCAAAAGATTTAAAATATCTGCATTCAAAAACATATGCTTAAAAGTACCTTCAGTTTCACAACAGGACCAGCATCTTTTCTCATAGGGTTATAATGAAAAGGTTTGGAAGGGTTCAGAAATTCCCTATGGAAGATAAAGGAAAAAGGCTGCGTTCTACTAGCAGATGAAGTGGTGTATGTAATTCTGCACCGTATTTGGGATCAAACAGTGCCATACAATATAACATCACAATCTTTTTTCCAATTGCTTTCAGCAGACCATTTTTTCCCCATAACCTCTCTTCTTTAAGGACTTTACAATACATTGAGGCATTCATAACAACCATGTTCATAAGCTTTAATTTGACCGGATTTGGTAACATTTCTTGATTGAAAAAAAAACACTATATTATCTATCAGTGCATTAATCATCTTAACATAGTACGTCCAACAAAAGAAAGGTAAAGAATACCTTGTTCTGACTTCATTAAATAATATTGACATACCATCTATAAGAAGTTGATCAACAAATGCCTGAACATATCCATGGTTTACATATAAGAAATATTTCATTGATCTTACTGTATTAATCCATATGGATCATGATATAAAATCAGGAGATTTATTAATATGTGGAAACAAGAAAGTTTGAAGGCACATAGCTGAATTTTTGATACATACAAAATCTCAAAGTTTAGATTTGCCATTTATGTAGGGAGTATCTGCAAAAGATAGTGAAGCAACAGACATTTTTTCCAATGTACACCAAAAAAACAACTATTTTATCTGTTTGAATATAAAAGTGAATTACATAATTTCAAATGTGGAAATTGAACCCTTCTATTATTCCTAGGTGTTTTAAATGTTTTAAAAGATTTTTTGCTTTTTTTAACCCCCAAATGAATTTTGATAATATGAAATTGATTGATTTCAAGAATAAAGTGGGAAAAGGAAGGAGAAGCATATAAAGTATATATAAAATAATTGGTTAAGTCATAATTTGTATTGTTTCTAAGTCACCCCACCTAAATATCTTCCTTCTTGAGCTCTTCGCTTATCCGCCTCCAACTCTTTCATGGTTAGTCGCTTCTCCAAGCAGTGAGTTGGTGGTAGATCTCTTTCTTCGGCTGGGACCTCCCTCTGGAACAGGTTTCAGCCTCCCTGCCTCCCTGAAACTTGAGGAGAACCATCTCTGGTTCCGGAAGCACCTCAAGACCTTCCTCTTTGCTTCTGCTTTCTCTCCACCTCTCTCCTGCTGATCTCATGGCTGAATTTGAAACTGTACTGGTTACCTGGCTATTCTCTGATCTCGGGCCCAGCCCCCCCCGCCAGCTGCACACCTGCACTGCCTCCTTGGCAACCCTGAACTCAGGGACTGTTTTCTGTATCCCTAAAGCCCCTACTAGCACTTGACACCTGATGTCTGCACTTAACCTTCCACTTGCAACCTGCTGGCCGCACTTTTATTATTATTTAGTTTTGTCCTTATTTATTTTTACTACGATCCTATGTACGGCACTGCCCCCTCCCCTTTCCCCTCGCACTTTTCCCCTTCCCCACTCCCCTGCACTTGCGCGATCTCAATGTCACCTGGCCTAGTAGGATCGCTGTCTCTTTCTTCCCTCTGTGTCCCTCTCTTGCCGCACTTGAAACACTTGTGTATAGGTGCATTATAAATGCCATATCATATCATGTTTAATACAAAGGAGGCCACAAACCTATAAGATTATTGATCCTGGAGATTACCTGTGCATTACTTTGCTTTACAATATCTTTAATAGATGAGGACATATGAATCCTAAATATATTTAATACCTTTTGGACACCACTTCATTCCTGAAGCCGGAATTTCATGTTTCAATCAATATTTATTCAAGTGAAGAATCTCTGACTTATCTGATTTCAATTTACATCCTTATACGGAAGAGATACATCAGATCCATTTGATGTATTTCATTAGTGCAAGGATTTCTTAACAAAACAAGAATATCATCATCCTTTTGTGCAGGTTTCTCCCATTCATTCTGGCCTAGCTGTCGGTCACACAACGGGGTGGCTGTCCTCCCGGGATGGCCAGCCAGCCTGTCACCTTTGGGAGCATTCCTGTGGCCACATTTGATTGAGTGTGTGGAGTTTCAGGCGCCTCCCTCACTTCCTGCCCTTGCCAGACGTGCTGGAGCCAGAGGCGGGCTTCACTCATGGATGCTGCCGAGGACGGGATGAACGGAGGCTCTGGGCCTGGGTTGGCGCACAGAGTGGATCTCAAGATGGACCTTTACAACAGGAAGTGGCGAGAGAGGAGGACCTGGGCCATTTTGATGAGGGGGGCCCCCATGGGTGCCTTGCTGCGGCTGCGAATGTGGCCCACGGTGGAAACACACAGTGGTGGTAAGGAGTGGGCCGCTGCCGCCAGCCATTGATTGTGGGAAGGGTGGCATAGAGATGTTGCTGAGTAGCCCCTCCAGCACCCTGTTGTGGGATGGTGTGTGCTGGATCTAGAGAGTTGTAGGGTGTGGGTGGAGTCGGTTTCGCTTCGCTGCTCTTGGGGGCAGGGGTTTTGCCAGAAGAAGGTATTTAGACCTTTGGGAAATCTGGGGGACTTCCCTGTGCCGCTGCACTGAGGGTGCTGTGTGTCACAATGTGGGGATGGTGCCTCTGGAGATTTTCAGGCTCCGGGTTGGGGAGGGGCCTAGTCCAGGTCACAGCGGGGTACATGAGGGAGTGGGAGGAAGGTCTTGCTCTCTCCAGGCTGGAAATTGAAGGTCCTGAGGTCCAGTGGGAGGAGCTGGGGGTCTCTGCGGTGGAGGGGACTGGCACATTTCTGAGAATTCTCCCTAACACCTTGCTTTTTACCTCTGTCACAGATCATGGTACAGTGGCACACTGGAGAGCAGACAACAGAACAATGTATGATCTAGGTTTGCTGAACAGAAAAAGTGTGAGGTACACTGTATGCAAGGCTCCAAACTGCTGAAACCGAAAGCAACATTATTTGAGTGTATAACTAGACAAGCCTCTTATCATTCACATTCGGCTTGCTCCACATAATTGGTTCATGTGCCGTTGGGGATCCAGTTTAAGCACAATATAGGTGCACATGGGAGGCAGTGGTGAATATGAAATCCTCTGTAGGTGCATACTTGATAAATCACCAGCAAGTGACTCCTCAGATGCACAGCCATTCACCACCTATTTGGTGGGGGTCCCAGATCAACCCAAGAGGATCTGGCACAAAAGGCTGATGCGCCATAGAGCAGCAGAAACTGGAAGCAGATATTTCAACGGACACTCAGCCACGAAACGTCCCACCTGACAGCAGTCAAGCATGGCGCATGAACAGATTCAGAGCCCCAGTCACTGGATGCAGCTAAAACATAAGGTAACGCTCCGATCCCCTACCTGTAGGGGCTGGGGGAGTTTTTTGAAAGTCCACTTAGGGTAAGACTTTATAAAACTATCTGTGGGTGTACAGGTCCCCAACTCGTAGTATAAGTCTGTACTACCCAAGTGATCTTGGTAGAATGGCAGAGCAGCAAGGCTTATCATAGGTGGAAGATGTGAGCTGTAGGTAAGTACACTGAACCCAGTAAAGACAATAGTCGAAAGAAACTCTTACACAGTAAACGTTACATTAAAATATACATTTTTTCTTATTTACACAGAAGAAGGTAGATAAATACTGATTCGCTTAACCAACACACATTGGACTTCTTAATACTTTTCTAGGGTGATTTCTTCAATAATAGTTGCTCGCGCTTACAATTGTTTAGAGTTTTAAACTAATGACACTTCTACCGTATTAACGGTACTACCATGCACTTGCGTTACTTCAGAAATACAGTAATTGTATTTAGTTCGCGAAACCACATAAAATGGTCTTTTAGAAGGGAAAAGGTTGGTTTATACACAAGTCTTAATGATAATATATTGCCTAGCATTTCGGTGCTGGACTGCCCAGGGCAGGACAAAGACTGACATGTTTGGGATATTTCTTCTCTGTGAAAGATAGTGAGCTAAAGACTCTGGGTAAGTCTCTCGTACCCAGGACTAATGTCTGGCAGAGAGACTCCCAGGACCCCCCCCTGTCAATTTGCATATTTAAGTAACTTTGGGTCTCACCCTAAGTTACTAGGGGAATCCAGACGTGGACCCCTTGCTCACGATTCTTAGAGAGGCACAGCTCCTCCCTACTGATGAGGTCCAACCAGACCGAAACACGTGTCTGAGGATGCTGTTGGTACTCTTGTTCAGAGGAGAATTGCCTAGCATTTCGGTGCTGGACTGCCCCAGGGCAGGACAAAGACTGACATGTTTGGGATATTTCTTCTCTGTGAAAGATAGTGAGCTAAAGACTGGGTAAGTCTCTCGTACCCAGGACTAATGTCTGGCAGAGAGACTCCCAGGACCCCCCTTGTCAATTTGCATAATTAAGTAACTTTGGGTCTCACCCTAAGTTACTAGGGGAATCCAGACCTGGACCCCTTGCTCACTATTCTTAGAGAGGCACAGCTCCTCCCTACTGATGAGGTCCAACCAGACCGAAACACGTGTCTGGGGATGCTGTTGGTACTCTTGTTCAGAGGAGAATTGCCTAGCATTTCGGTGCTGGACTGCCCCAGGGCAGAACAAAGACTGATATGTTTGGGATATTTCTTCTCTGTGAAAGATAGTGAGCTAAAGACTCTGGGTAAGTCTCTCGTACCCAGGACTAATGTCTGGCAGAGAGACTCCCAGGACCCCTCTTGTCAATTTGCATATTTAAGTAACTTTGGGTCTCACCCTAAGTTACTAGGGGAATCCAGACGTGCACCCCTTGCTCACTATTCCTAGAGAGGCACAGCTCCTCCCTACTGATGAGGTCCAACCAGACCGAAACACGTGTCTGGGGATGCTGTTGGTACTCTTGTTCAGAGGAGAATTGCCTAGCATTTCGGTGCTGGACTGCCCCAGGGCAGGACAAAGGCTGATATGTTTGGGATATTTCTTCTCTGTGAAAGATAGTGAGCTAAAGACTCTGGGTAAGTCTCTCGTACCCAGGACTAATGTCTGGCAGAGAGACTCCCAGGACCCCCCTTGTCAATTTGCATATTTAAGTAACTTTGGGTTTTCACCCTAAGTTACTAGGGGAATCCAGACGTGGACCCCTTTCTCACTATTCTTAGAGAGGCACAGCTACTCCCTACTGATGAGGTCCAACCAGACCGAAACACGTGTCTGGGGATGCTGTTGGTACTCTTGTTCAGAGGAGAATTGCCTAGCATTTCGGTGCTGGACTGCCCCAGGGCAGGAGAAAGACTGATATGTTTGGGATATTTCTTCTCTGTGAAAGATAGTGAGCTAAAGACTCTGGGTAAGTCTCTCGTACCCAGGACTAATGTCTGGCAGAGAGACTCCCAAGAGCCCCCTTGTCAATTTGCATATTTAAGTAACTTTGGGTCTCACCCTAAATTACTAGGGGAATCCAGACGTGGACCCCTTGCTCACTATTCTTAGAGAGGCACAGCTCCTCCCTACTGATGAGGTCCAACCAGACCGAAACACGTGTCTGGGGATGCTGTTGGTACTCTTGTTCAGAGGGGAATTGCCTAGCATTTCGGTGCTGGACTGCCCCAGGGCAGGACAAAGACTGATATGTTTGGGATATTTCTTCTCTGTGAATGATAGTGAGTTAAAGACTCTGGGTAAGTCTCTCGTACCCAGGACTAATGTCTGGCAGAGAGACTCCCAGGACCCCCCTTGTCAATTTGCATATTTAAGTAACTTTGGGTCTCACCCTAAGTTACTAGGGGAATCCAGACGTGGACCCCTTGCTCACTATTCTTAGAGAGGCACAGCTCCTCCCTACTGATGAGGTCCAACCAGACCGAAACACGTGTCTGAGGATGCTGTTGGTACTCTTGTTCAGAGGAGAATTGCCTAGCATTTCGGTGCTGGACTGCCCCAGGGCAGGACAAAGACTGATATGTTTGGGATATTTCTTCTCTGTGAAAGATAGTGAGCTAAAGACTCTGGGTAAGTCTCTCGTACCCAGGACTAATGTCTGGCAGAGAGACTCCCAGGACCCCCCTTGTCAATTTGCATAATTAAGTAACTTTGGGTCTCACCCTAAGTTACTAGGGGAATCCAGACCTGGACCCCTTGCTCACTATTCTTAGAGAGGCACAGCTCCTCCCTACTGATGAGGTCCAACCAGACCGAAACACGTGTCTGGGGATGCTGTTGGTACTCTTGTTCAGAGGAGAATTGCCTAGCATTTCGGTGCTGGACTGGCCCAGGGCAGAACAAAGACTGATATGTTTGGGATATTTCTTCTCTGTGAAAGATAGTGAGCTAAAGACTCTGGGTAAGTCTCTTGTACCAAGGACTAATGTCTGGCAGAAGGACTCACAGGACCCCTCTTGTCAATTTGCATATTTAAGTAACTTTGGGTCTCACCCTAAGTTACTAGGGGAATCCAGACGTGGACCCCTTGCTCACTATTCCTAGAGAGGCACAGCTGCTCCCTACTGATGATGTCCAACCAGACCGAAACACATGTCTGGGGATGCTGTTGGTACTCTTGTTCAGAGGAGAATTGCCTAGCATTTCGGTGCTGGACTGCCCCAGGGCAGGACAAAGGCTGATATGTTTGGGATATTTCTTCTCTGTGAAAGGTAGTGAGCTAAAGACTCTGGGTAAGTCTCTCATACCCAGGACTAATGTCTGGCAGAGAGACTCCCAGGACCCCCCTTGTCAATTTGCATATTTAAGTAACTTTGGGTCTCACCCTAAGTCACTAGGGGAATCCAGACGTGGACCCCTTGCTCACTATTCTTAGAGAGGCACAGCTCCTCCCTACTGATGAGGTCCAACCAGACCGAAACACGTGTCTGGGGATGCTGTTGGTACTCTTGTTCAGAGGAGAATTGCCTAGCATTTCGGTGCTGGACTGCCCCAGGGCAGGACAAAGACTGATATGTTTGGGATATTTCTTCTCTGTGAAAGATAGTGAGCTAAAGACTCTGGGTAAGTCTCTCGTACCCAGGACTAATGTCTGGCAGAGAGACTCCCAGGGCCCCCCTTGTCAACTTAATGGTAATAGAGACACTTTTCGGAGCTTCTAAGGCTTTCAAAATCAAATCCCTAACTATACGAAACGTCAGTGGAGCAAAAGTCTTATGAAGAAGCAGAAATGGCAAAGTTCCCTGGCATACTTTCAGTCTCTATGAAAAAGATGCTTTCCAAATATAACACAAGTTAGGGGGGGGCTGCAAAGGACGCCCTAAAGGCCACAAGATGGCAAGACTGGACCAGAGGTATTGATGGACACCCAAACACCTATTCACGGACACTCCAATTAACTTAAGCTGAAAAGTTGCTCCAGTTTAAGTTTTACCTTTCATCCCCACAGTACTTTAGGTAAGAAGAAGTCAATTCAGCTGGATTCTCTCCTGTGCAGCAGCAATTGTCCCAGTCTCCGGATTACTCGGTCTGGTGACGAGAGGACGGACTCGGAAGGGGATGCCTCAGCAGCAATCACGAGAGAGGACCCTTAGCACGGATTTCGTCGGTCGCTTGTTTCAGTATGCGGTTTTGGCACCTTTTCTATCAGCTCCACACAAAGGACGGTTTCGGACTGGTCTATCTTCATTTCTGAAGTCCTGCATTATCATGAGGGGACTTGGATGAGTGGGATTGTGCCTCTGGAGGTCCAACTGGCTCTCACCAAAGTTCTTTGGAGATTCGTCCAAGCTAAGACATTGCACTGCAAATGGGTCCATCAGTGTTACGGTATTCGATGTCTGCAGCTCTAGAAAGTTTCACCACCTCAGGAGATGGCTCTATTTGAAGTTGGTCTTGAGGCTAGTTGATCCCACCAGCCTTAAGGGAAGCGGTCGTCCTCTTCGGAGCTTCTCTGTCGAGTAGAAAACAGGGACAGGACAGCAGTGGTCGCTTCAGACTCGAAGGGTCTGCTGGCGTCTATGGTGTCTTCAACTTTGGGTCTTCTGTTCCAGTGGTCGACTTGTCTTCTGCCTCAGGAACCCCCCTTTTATTCAATTTTCCCACTCCCTCCTCTGCAAACTCTCTCAGTATTTTACAGAAAGGGGCTGGCTGGCTGTCCTGTTTGGTTCCATCCAGGCACACGAGCAAACAACGGGCATGGGAGTTGTAAATTCCTTCCTCACTGTCTGCATTTGCAGACACCATGGAGCCAAAGGCAAAACAAACATTCAGACCTCCCCTCCCAAAATGGTAGAAAGGCTAATGAAGAACAACCATGATAGAAATGGCGAAAAAAGAAAGGAACCACCATATTAGCATATAGATGACCCTATTGTGCATAACCGAAACTGAATATAGTCTGCTGTACAAAATAGCACAATAGATGGTAGAACACATGCACTGCCACCAGCCATAACTATAGGGTGGTCTATGTGACTAAAAAGCCTCAGGAGCAGAAAATCTCAGGAGCAGAGAGAAGGGGATACTAGGTATCTCCTTAGCACTCCACATAAGGTGGTGTGTAATAATCTCTCATAGGATAACATTTTAGAAGGGACACACAGTATCCCTCTATTCTTAAGAACTTTAGTTACTTTAGGATAGTAAAATCTCACAGGAGGACCCAGGGGGTCCCCAGCAACATTGCACATAAAGTGCTGTATGCTGCAAAAGTTAAACACAGATGCCTTAAGCGATGGGGAGGAAAGGAGACTCCATAAGAAAGTTAAAACTCAATTGCAAAAGTCAGAGTCCATAAAGAATGAATAAAGGGGTGAAAAGGCTCCCCTCATTCAGGGTAGAAAGAAAAAGGTCCAGAGGTCCAGCAAAACATGCTGGGGGTCTCACTAGGAGAGGGGAGGAAGCATACTGGCGTGCCAATCCCCTCCCCCCTCAGAAGTCTATTCCCCACCCCCTTCCCACCCTAACTCATCATCTTCCACCCTGCCTCTGACCCCTATTGAGAAATTCCTGATACCCCACGCCTTTACACCACACTCCCTATTGAACTCCCAAGCCAGAGGAGCCCACTGGCGCTCCAAACACCACAAACCCACCTCTTCCTCCACTCCTCGCTTTCACCTTCAACGAACATCACTCCCTCCCTTTTGCTCCCCCATGTCCCTCAGTCCCTCCCCCCTAACCCATCGGAAAACTCAATTTCCTCTCGCCAAACCCTCCACCACAGCCTCCCCCCCTACAACCCTTTCTCCCCCCTTAACCGCTTCTCGACCTCACCAACAAACCACCCCCTTCATATGCCTTCCCCTCTCTGAAAGCAGCACGTCTCGCCCTTGCAAGAATGGTAGCTTCATCCCCCCCCCCCTCAGACCCCCTACCCACTCTCACACCCCTATAGCACCAAAACCCACAAAATGCAGAAAACAAGACTGGTCCTCCTCCTTGACTCTCTACTCCTCACAACTTCTACCTCAACCCATACTCCCAATCTCTCCATCCTCTACCCCCTCACGCTACCCCCTACCCTCGTCCTGCTTCCACCCCCTCTCTCTCAAATTCTCACCCTACTCGCCAGATCCCCTGACTCCCTCCAGACTCATTCCAATTTCTAGCCCCTATACCCATCACACCCACTGACCATCTCTCCACTTGCCCGTCCCTCCTCAACTCTACCCTCACCCCTCACAAAGCCTACTCTTCCCAACCTCCCCCACCGCAAACCCATCTCCCATCACTAAAAATCTGCTGGCACCCTGCCCCCTCCCTATCCCACATCTCCCTGTCTCAGTGACCCAGAATGTTCCACTCCCACCCTGCTCCCATCCGATCTCCCAAGCTCCTCATGCTCCCACCCCGATGCCCCAAAACCTGGTTCTCTGACAATTTGCCCCTGTCGCACATGAAGCCTCCCCCCCCGGCTACTCGCTCATCCCCCACAATAGATGCTCCAGAGGAGGCAGAGGAGGCAGAGTGACAGTCCTCTTCAATTCTCACTTCTCCGTCCCATCTCACTTCTCCGTCCCATTCGCTGAATCTCAGACATGCATTCCCTCATGTGAATCCGTTCTAGTTAAACTCTCTCTGCCTCCAACTTTCTCCCACAGTTTCCTACTCATCTACAGACCCCCTGGTTACTACAGTCATTTCACCAACAATATCTGGTTGGACATTCCCACCAACCCCATGACCCATCCACTGGTCGATAGTCTGTATTTACTCAGCCTCTCCCTTCATATGACTGGTCCAACTCACTCAAGGGGGCACACCCTTGATGCACTTTTCAGCTCCCATGGCCTGATTTATATCTCCCGCCCCAAACCACTCATTTGGACATACCACTTTGTCATCCCCTTCTCCATCATCTCCCCTGCACCTCCCCCTCCACCCTCCTGAACACCCCCCAAGACCTCAAATGTTGGGACAAAGTCAAGATCCTTCTTGAGCTTGCCAAAGCCCTACTTCATAGATCCCCTACACCGCCCTCCCCAGACAGAGCCTTAACCATAGAATCTTTCAACTCCTGGCTCAATGAATCACTAATTCCTCTCACCCCCTCACACCCCACTCCCTCACGCAATGGACCATTCCCCAAATGGTTCACACCCCAACTGAGGAACACCGAAAAACAAAATAACTCTTTGGAACGCAAATGGTGAGCATCGAAAACCGATCTCAGCAGATCCATGCACCATCGCAACTACAAAGCTGAAATCCGAAAAGCCAAAAAAGCATTTAACAACAAACAAATTCTCAACTGTGGAAACCGCAGCAAAGAACTCCACAGAATCATATCAGAATTTGTCAAACCAACTTGCTCCTCTACCCAATCCACCACATCTCAATTACTCAATATACTGTTAATATCACCTGTAACAGTATACTGTATCACCCCTGCTGCAACTTGTAACCTCCTTCTGTAACCTGTAACTTCCTCCTAAACATGCGCCCGCAAGCCTCTGGGCAAGGTGCGCAATATAAATAAATAAATACAAATACAAATACTCTGCGACTCCCTCTCCCTACACTTCTACACCACCGCTCTTGACAGGACAACCTCCCTTAACAAAAAACTGTCCCTCCTCTCCCCCCTGCCACACCCGACCAACCAACACCCCCCCTCTCCTCATCGCCCCAACCCCCAAATCCCCCATCTTTGACTCCTTCAAACCCATCTCCAGAGACAAGTTTCTTGACCTACTATCTGCCAGCAAACCACCTGGGTCCCCCCTCGATGCCTGCCCGCTTCTGTCTTAAAATAAATATTCTTGTCTACCTTTGCAGGAGAACATGCAAGAGCCATACTAAATAACTCCGTCAGGTCTGGCATCTTCCTCGATGCATTCACAATTGCGCATGTCAAGTGTCTTCATAAAAAGCCTTCCCTCGACCACCCTGAACCTAAAAACTACAGACCCATCTCGAACACCTGATTCCTTGCAAAACTCATTGGCTGAACAGCATACTCCCGGCTCAACGCCTTTGTAGAATCCAACAACCTCCTTGACCCCACGCAATCAAGCTTCAGACCATGACATGGAACCAAAACCACTGTGACCTGGATCTGGGATGATCTTAAGGTCATTGCAGACTCTGAAGGATGCGCTGCACTAATTCTCCTCGATCTCTCTGCAGCCTTTGACACAGTTAACCACTCAATCCTCCTTGACCACCTCCACTCCCTTGGAATCATGGCACTGCTCTCAAGTGGATCGCCTCCTTCCTCATCAACAGGAAACAAATAACCCTCCTCTCCCCATTTGTCTCATCTGCTCCCTCAGTTACCATTGGAGTACCGCAAGGCGCATGCCTATCTGCTCTCCTATTCAACCTCTAAATGTCCACCCTTCCTGGAATCATCCGCATGCACAACATCTCGTGCTACAACTACGCTTATGATACCCAAATCATCCTAAAAATCGACAATTTGGACACCAATCCACAGCCCGACCTTGAAGTCTGTCTTCGAGATATTGACCGATAGATGACAATAAACCATCTCCTCTTAAACTCCATTAAAACCGAAATCATGGTGTGCGGCAACACTGCCCTTCTACCTCACCCACTCCCATGGCCCCAGACCCTGGGCCAATGCCCCACCCACCGCTGACGCAGTAAATAACCAAGGCTGCACTATGGACTCTGGCCTAACCCTCTCCCGTCAGATCAACAATGTGTTTAAATGTTGTCACTACCATCTCAAACTTCTCAGACGCATCTTTCCCCTACCTCTCTCTCTCTCCCGAGCAGACTTGCTGCAATCATGTCTATTGTAATGTCGAGACTGGACTATGCCAACTCCCTATACCTTTGAGCCCCGGCATACCATCCTAACAAACTCCAAAGAGTGCAAAAAGCTGCTGCCAAACTGCTCCTCACCCTGGGTCCGAGAGACTACATCTCTCCAGCTCTCTGAACCCTCCACTGGGCCCCAGTCATATGAAGGGCTTCTTTCAAGACCCTGTGCATCACTCACCGTGCAGTGCACAAGATCGGCCAATTATACCTTCAAGAAAAGATAAAACCATACCTCGCATCCCGCACCCTAAGATCAAGCACTGCCCTCCTTTTAGTGATTCCAACCTCTAACTCTGTCAGGATCGGAGGATCCATCTTCTCACACTTGGCACGGACTCTGTGGAACTCGCTTATGCCACATATTCGACACACCCAAGACTATATGACATTCCGCAAAGCTCTAGAAACGTGGCTCTTTCCGCAATACCAACCACCACCTTTGGAAGCGACTGAATCCCTAGCAACCCAATGACTAAATGCTCAATGAAACTCCTGTCAATTTCATCAATGAATACGCCCATTAATTTTGCTATTAAACAACCACATGCCTGAAATGCAGATAATAATGATCTCCTTAGATCACAACTCCACGCAATCCCCTCTCCCTACTAATACTCACATGTCCATGCCAGTATCCTGCAGACTCTTCACCATACTAGACCCACAACAAAGCCTCTGCATTAATTAATTAATTAAAGATATTGGCATATAATTTTGTGGAAGTTCAGAATCTTCATTTAGTTTCAGGAATACAATTAACATGGCTTCAGAGAATGTTCCTTCAGATTTAACAATGATTTGAAAAAACACAAATAAGCCTTTTAGTTTAGGAGCTAGTACATTCTGAAAATATGCATACAATTCTGCAGAAATAAAAACACACAGACCCAAAGTCCTACCTTTTTTCAGAGGCTGAATTGCTTTGTGTATTTCTGTCAGGGACACATTGACATCTAAAGAGCTGAGGTCAGAATCTCAATATGAGGAACGTTGAAAATTAGGATTACTACATGTGTTATCAGAAGTTGAGAGATCTTGATAGAATTTAGTAAAAACATCTCTAATATCCTTGTCAGATGAAACTCTAATGCCATTACTATTTTTAATAATCAGAATTCGAATGCGTTATTTCCTGAATTTCAAATATGAAGCTATCAATTAACTTCCTTTATTTGATGATTGATATAGTTTAGCTTTAAATTTCAGTAGCCAGCTCGTTAAATTCATTGCTAAAAGCTATATATTTGAGTAATATCGCATTTGGTTTTTCATTGTGCATTCTCTCTAAAGTTTTCAATTGTTTCAAAATGATGTCAGATGCTTTTCTATTTTTTTATTTTTTATTTGCTATATTCGCTATGTAAGAGATAATGTGTTCTAAGCACTTCTTTATAACAGTTCCAATTATTTATCAATGATGTAACTTCCTTTTTATTAACCTTTGAAATATTGTTCATGAATTTTATTGATGGATTGAACAAATATATCATCTTTTAATAGAGAGTTTTTAAATCTCTATCTATTTGATACCTGCAAATTATAACCGCGGTGCAGAGACATGGTCACCGGCACAAGATCAAACAGCATTATACTATCTATTTCAGAATCAATCAGTGCTCACAATAAGGACTTCGAAATACAAATGTAGTCAATACAAGAAAATTAATTATGTGGTTGTGAATGGAAAGTAAATTCCATATCTTGTGTATGAGCTGTGTGCCACGAGTCCATCATTCCAAATTCAGATATCTATTAAAAGAAATTCTGTGTTACACTATTTTTGAAAATCACTTCAGATTTCCTATCTAGGAACAAATCTATTATTTTATTAAAGTCTCCAAAAACAATTAAATTTGGGAGGTCACATTGTACATGTTTCCCTTGAGTTTCATCCGAAAGTTGGAGTCATGTGTGGTTACCCCATAAATATTAATAATACAATACATTGCAGAGTTAACAAATATTTTAATCAGGACCCATCTACCATCATCATCAGTTTCAGTTTCCAAAAACGTATATTTGAAAGATTTGTTTATAAGTATTGATATTCCATTTTCTTCATATACCGCACTAGATATTACTTCACCAACTCAATACATTTTTAGTTTACCAGCCTCCTGTAATGACAACTGAGTCTCTTGTATATATGTGAGAGTTGGCTTAAATCTATTCAAATGTGACAGTACCTTTTGCCTCTTAATCAGCTTATTTAACCCTTTCACATGCCATGTCACAGACTTCAACACCATCCTATTATGTGGTATATTTCGCAATACTTAAATATATCATGTTTCAAACAGCATGATACATGCCTCATAACCTTATCAACTTGAATACATTTTGCATAAACTAAACCATCATCTTATAGGGTGGTGGAAAAAATGAATTGCTAATAACTTTTGAACCGTGCAATGGATTTATTTGACAAATTTCAGATGATTGTGTACGTCCAGTACCGGCCGCCATTTCCTTGCTTCTCTGATGTGAGATATAGCCGCAGCTATACCCATGAATATCAGAAAACGAAAAGCAGAAAAATGGCATTTAGAGACGGAAAAGGTGTGAAATGGCATCCGGTTAGAAGTAGGGGAGAGGGCACCATGTTCAATTTTGGAGTTTGAGGTGGGCTAGGGGCTGAGTTTGCAGCAAACATGTTTTCCTGTAGTCACGGTTATTCGGTCTGATAATCACAGCTACCAGAGAAAACAAGATCGGGCATTGAAAGTGAATCACACAGAACAGTGAGTGTTTGATGGGGTATGGGAGAGGTCTAGGGAGGCAAATGCAAGTTTGTGGGAGTTGGGGGCCTTTGCCATGGGGACAGGGGCACTTGGTGATTGAGTGGGGTTACAGAGGAACAATTGTTTTTCTTGCCATTCTTCCACGATAATCACGGTTATCCAAAAACTACTGATGATCAGGCCTCATTACCCGGTAGGCGGTGAGCCATGGCGCTATTAGCGCCATGGCTCATGCCGGTAAAATACCGGCACCTCTTTGGCGGAAAGGGGATTTACCGCCCCATTCGAAGGTTGGAGGGGCGGTAAATCCCCTTTCCGCCATTGCCCTTCCCCATTCCCATTTCTGCCCCATAGGGCTCTATGGGAATGGGGAAGGCGCTAATTACGGCACCGCAATTTTGCGGTTGCGTAATTAGTTTCGAGGTCCCTTAGCGGGTTGGATTTTAACGCCTGCAAAAAGCAGGCGTTAAATCCCCCAACCCGCAAAGGGACCTTGTAGTAAGGCGGTAGGGATTTACCGGTACCGGTATTTTACCAGTACCGGTAAATCCCTACCGCCATCCATGTAATGAGGCCCTATATGTAGTACATTGCTAATAAAGCCATGGTTATGGGGAAAAGTACCAAAACAAAGGATATTTATACAGCTACAGTGAGGTTGAGGGTATAAAATCACTGGCCATGGCCGAAGGACATGGCGAGTGGCGAGGGAGTGATTTCAAATAAATTGTGGGCATGACCGAAGGCCATGGCTAGTGGCCCATTACTACTTCAACCATGCACGCTGGCCATGACCAAAAGCCATGGCTAGTGGTGCCCAAAAAAAATTATGGTATAACAAAACCCTTGAAATTCAAGGAAAAATCTTTTATTAAAGTCCAGTTAAGGTGGCTAAGCGTAACACAACAAAACCCTGGAAATTTAGCACATTGGGAAACCCAGAACCAGCTTAACTCAGCAAGTTTTTCCATTGCAAAGCCCAAGAGCACACATAAATTGTAAGCAAAGGGATTCACAATGCCAAACAAAATGACATTGGGGGTTTATGGCATAAAGGGCGAGATCAACGGGAATGTGCTGAGTTAAGCCGGTCCAGAGATTCTCAATGCGCAGAATTTCAAGGGTTATGTTGTATTAAGTAGCTCCATATTAAAGGCCACACCAATTCAAGTACAATAAGAATTACACAGGAATAGGAGAGCCAATGGGATTGGGCCATACAAGCTATATCCTACTCCATTTACTTTTATGATATTCTGTAGCCGTCATATTATGTCTCGTGTTAATTCTATTATTGGCTGCTAAGTTTACAATGCTAGGTGCTGATGATATTTGAGCATTTGTAGGCAAGGAGGTATCCATTTCTTCCATTCTTTGAGAGTGGATGTATTTTTATAGTTCTTATAGGTTATCAAATGTGGAAGCTTTCCCACTTAGAGTTACTTTTAAGGTACAAGGATGGATAATGGAACATTTTGTTGCTTCAATACCGGTGAAATTACAGAAGTGTCTTTCTGTACACTGTAGTTGCAGTTGAAACATCTTGTGGTATGAATATCTTATGGCCATTCCATATCAGCTGCTTCAAAGCTCGCACTTCAGTCAGAATAAGCTGTGTTTATTGAATTCAAGTAATGCAAAAAATGTATGTTCTTGAAGTTCTTGTTTATGAATGGCACGTTGGGGCCAACTGTGTGAGCCCTTTGAATGTTATGAATTACTAATTTCAAGCAAAGGCAAAAATGTAGGAAATTATGGTAAAATATATTTCTTTCATTGTTTTACTGTTTATTTCTTGTTTCTTCCTAATCTTCTATCTGTTGGTTTGTTGCAGATTTTTGGGGCAATTAGATACATGTTGGCGTACTCTAACTGTGCACAGTTTTGAAGTTGAAGTTTTGCTTATGTTCATACACAGATTACGTATTAAATTTTGGTTTTAAGAATATTAAGTAAGCGTTTACAAGATTTGCTGGCAATCTCTGCTTTAGAGTAATGGTACTATCATTACATTCGAACCATCCACAATTCTTTTTTATATATGCAGTGTAGTGACCTGCATTGGTTGTGGATCCTGCGTGGTAGATTATACCTATTGTGAAGGTTTTCTTACCAAGTGATACTTGACCATGTGTGAATCCTGTCAGTTTACAGTTGTTTTCGGTACCATCTGCATTGTAACGTAAAAGCATTACTATTACGTATTTACTATGTGTCTGTATTTGTAAGGTGGAGGGATTATCTGAATTGCAGGTAGTACATAATCTGCCATGGTTTGCGTTTTGTATAAGTTGCTAAAATGGAATTGATTCACAGTTAGGTATGAATACATAAACAAAGCGTTCATTAGGGACTTCTTGCTGTGCCACATGGTTGCAGAGAGTGCATGTATGTTTCCACATGTATGAAATCTAAAAGATTTCATTTATTGGTATGTTTTTGTTTACCAGTACTTTTAGTAAGTACATTAGAAATTCTTGTCGATCTTCTTGTGAGTTTATAGTGAATTTGACAATTCCAGCACAGTAGTCCAATTCTTGTCTTATTCCATGAACACTGTAAGTGTTGTCAGGATGGTTGGTTGTATTTCTATGAAGGACTAACATTTGCAAACACAATTGATCTGTACTCTGTAAGTAAATGTTCTCAATAATTGGTGGCGATTACGAATATAATATTTATTGCCACATTTGTGTAGCAATTTACAGCAGTTACATTTGAAAATGTGAATGGACCTGGTAGTTCTGTGTGGAAGTCATTTGTTTGGAGTGTGTATTGCTTCTTTGAAGAAGTAGTTGAGTTACTTTGACCACTAGATTCTTGTTTGATTGCGATACTTGCTGAAGAATTAGATTCTTTTTTTTCTTTGGAGGAATTGTAGTGATATCCTGTATCATTTCAGTTTGAAGTAGTTTTCTTTTACAACTTTTTGCTTGTTGTGGAACAGGATAGGTTTTCAGATGGGGGGTGTGGAGTGAACGCAGCCTATTGTGTTCTAGAATGCAAGGAATATCAGCATTTAATTTACTTACATCAAAGTTGATTTGAAATAGCCCGTCAAGGGTACATAAGCGTGATAGTGCTACGTAGCTCACGCCTTCTTTAAAGACTGTGCTACCAATATCTATTAATGCTTTATCTAGGGTAAGACCTTGTGATTTGTGAATGGTCACTGCGTATGCTAGAGTTAGTGAAAATTGTTCTCTGCGTACATACACGTCTTTGAAAAGAAGGACGCGGGCTATTGAGCGTCATATCCTTTTAATTTCTGATAGTTTATCAAAGAGAATATTGACAAATTGAATGTTGTTGTCACATGGGTATGTTTGAAAGCCAACAACTGTACCAAGTGCTCCATTAACTAGTCCTTGCTCCACGTCAAGGTTATGTTTAAGCATTACTCTACAGTTAAAAGATAATTTTAATATTTTCTCCAAACCAGCTGTGTTGGAGATAGAGTTTTCTATGGTATTTAGTCTTGTTGTGGCTTGTTGACACATGGGTAGTGTCATACCATGTACGTCCAGTTTATCTGTGAAGCAAATTGCAATTATTGGTTGCATTTCTTTTTTCACCATTGTTTCATTGAATTTGAAACAGCTTACAAGAGTTGGCATCAAGGACATAATACAATTGACATTTTTGTGTGCTAATTGTTGCATGACATCAGTAGCACATGGGTTATGGCCATAGAGTGTATGGATGTGCCTGGTTTTTAATATTGATTGTGCTTCTTGAGATAGTACACCAACTCTAATACTTTTTAAAATGTTGGCGTATGTGAGGTCTGCAGACTGGCGCATGTTTTCAGTTAATTCTCTGTATTGGAAATGTTGCCAAAGGTTGACATTTCCTGTGCTGCCAAGAGTTTTACGGCACAGTTTGTACTCTAAGGTTTTAAAAATAGGTTCAGCTTTCACTGGTGTCAATTGAAGAAGATCTCCGAAAACAATAATGTGTTTTCCTCCAAAGAGCTGGTCGTAGTCTGTTTTGAGGACCTCTTGTAATCGGAGGTAAATCAAAGCCAACATTAGGTTGGAGACCATGCTCACCTCATCTATTAGCAGCATTTTCATTTTTTTTAAAACTCTGCGTAGTTCCATTGCAGGTTCTATGGAAAGTTTGTAAAAGTCTAATTTGTTTTGGTGTTCTACTGGAAGCAGCAGTAATCGGTGTAAAGTGACACTGCTTATGTTGTAGGCAGCTAGACCAGTGGTGGTAGTTACAACAGCTGACAGTTTGTTGTTTGTCATTTGTTGAAGGAACTTGCTGATGATTTTGATTGAGAATGTTTTTCCTGAACCAGCTTCACCACTCAAGTATAGCAGTATATGTTTGTAGTCTTGACAGGTACAGTTTTTATCTTCATGTTCAACACCTTGTTCAATTTGTTTTGTTATTTCTTGGAAAATGCTACGCTGATCATTGTTCAGTTGTGATTTCAGTACAGTAAAGTCTTCTGTAGCTTGTTCTTACTGACACATGGTGTTTTCTACTTCTGTCATGGCTAATTCTGCCTCATTTGCTATTAGTGGCTGTCCAAGTGGTTCTTGGCTTCCTTTTACAGAAGGTTGACTACTGTCGGGAGTGTCCACTTGTAGTTGGGCCTGGAGTTCTTCTTCGTGTTGCTGTTCATTGTGCAACATTGTTTGGTACTGTGAAAAGTTTACGTCTGTTATAGTGCTTTCATTTGCTTTGAAAGTGTCTTCATGGGAGTCATATGTATCCAGCAACTCTTCTTCTTTTCTCCATGGTTTAAAAAGTTGTAGCAGGGACATGTAATATAGTTCTTTATGTTGAGGAGTGTTTAATGACAATTTGATATGATCAATTAAGCTCTTTTTGGTAAGTTTCACTAAGCTGCCTTCACAATTTGTCACTCTGTATCTACCTTTGTTTTCATCTGGTTTTAGATTTTTGTATGTGAAGTTTTGGACTACGTGGTAGAGACACATGGTTTCCAAAGTGGTACTCCTGTTTGGGCAGTATGTGTCTAGTAAATTGTTTTTCAAAATGTCCTGGCTGTTGGGATCATTTTTGGCTATTGTTTCTATGTCCTCATATGATTTGAGAACTCTTTTTCTAGATTTAGCAGGACCAAGACTTAGCCATACTATATTGTCAGATTTTCCATACAAGGCAGAACCGGTTAAACAGTCTGCAGCTTCATAGCAGCCACATTCTCTATGAGAGAACATTTTTATGCCTAAGCTGTACAATTTCTGTGATAGGGCCTCATTACGACCCAGGCACTAATGGATTAACGGCGCCGTAAAAGGCTGCGGCGCCGTTCGCCTATTAGCGCCTAATTATGAGGTCCCTTTGCGGGACCCGACCTTAACGACTGGTTTTACCAGCCGTTAAAGTAGGGTGCCGCAAAGGGACCTTGGTGCTAAGTACGGTGCCGCAATTTGCGGCACCGTACTTAGCACCTTCCCCATTCCCATTGAGCCCTATGGGGCAAAAATGGGAATGGGGAAGGGCCCATGGTGAATGGGGAATTACCGCCCTGCCAACCTTGGAATGGGGCGGTAATTCCGCCATTCACCATGGCGGACCCCGGCATGGACCATGGTGCTAATAGCACCATGGTTTAGCGCCGGGGTCGTAATGAGGCCCATAGTGTTTTGTCAGATGATATGTCATCCCAGAGGTCCTGAAGCTCTGTTTTCTCTGCTTTGGTTAAGTTGGCTGTGACATATTGTGTAACTGTAGTGGAATTGTCTGCAATGTACTGCACATCTATGTTTGCATTTCATAGGAGGGCAATGATTACATTGTAATCATTGATGTATTTTGATTCTTCTGTTCTTTTTATGTAATATTTGTTCTTAGTTGATTTACCTTTGACACTATGTCTTACTGAAGACATGAAGTTGTTTACTTGACCTGTTGCTGAAACTGGTCTAGGGAAACCAAAGCGGCATTTGATGTAGTATTTCCCTTTTTTTTAAAATATTTGCGACGGCAATATTTACCACATTTGTGTCTTTGAAATTGTAAAGTTTGTGCATGAAGGTCACTATGTGTTGTTTGTGAAGGGATTTCACAAGTGACATATTTTTGGATGAACTGCAAAACAGTGGCATCACTGTCCTGACCAAATTTAGGAGCATCTTTAATCCATAATAGCATGTGGATGTGTGGTGCTCCTCTGGCTTGGTATTCTTTTCTCCAAAAGAAGTGTTGAACTTATCAGATGGGAGGAACGGTCTTATTACAAATAATGTGTAGCATTGCAATGAAGCGATGATGGAAATATCTTGATACATTTATAGGATCTAGAGAGCAGAGTTCTCCTGGTGTTTTCATATCTATGTTTGTTTTATTTTTGTTTGCTATGCATAGGAAATCTTATAAGTCTTCCCATGCATATTCTGCAGAACTTAATGTTACAAACCAAGTGGGTGGGCTAAGGTTTCTTATCATACAGCGTACATCTCCGTGATGTCAGAACCAGTATTCGTTTGTACCATGCATGTTTGCTAAAAGTTTTGTAATACTTGACTGTAAAACCTCATCTTTTTCTTGCACTTTTTGTAATAATTACATAGCTGACATATTTTGAAAACCTTATTTTAATGTGTGGTGCAATGTAGCATACAGTTGCTAGTTCACTTTCAAAAAGAAGGTGGAATATGTATTCCACATTTTGTCTGAATCTGGGGTCGTCAGAATAAATTCGTAGAGAGCGATATTCTGATGCTGTTATCTGTGTTTGTCCATCATCGTACCTTCCTCCTTTTCCAGTCGGGAAGAGTAGCGGAAAGGCCATGCTTCTATACTTTTTTCCCATATGCTGATTCGAGATCCTGTGGCTTGTCGCATTTGGTACGTTTCAAGTGCATCATCTATAGCGTCTTTAGAGTGTAAAGGATGAATTGTATAATGGTCTAAAATATTGGATTCTGTAGTAGGATTTAGAAGTTCAAATTGACCAGTTTCTGGTGACTCTTGAATTATTTCAATGGTTTCTCTCAGGTTTTCTTCAATATTAATTTCTTCGTAGTATTCATTGTTGTTTTTTCAATATTGCAGCTCTTATCTAACTTTATATAAGTCCACGAGTTGTTGCCAGATTTTTTTGTCTTTTGTATGTACGCCATTTACTAAGGCAATTAAAGATTGATCTATTGGCTGTTGCACTCCTAGAGTGTGTACATTTTCTGTGAGATCTAATGGTAAATAAACTACTTTTCCACAAATGCCTTTGACTAATTCAGAGGGAGGTAATTTTGCTGTTTTTGGTTGGAGGCGTATTATTGCTTGAAATGGGTGCACTGTTTGGATTATGATGCTCTCATATAAATTTAGTTGTTGCAGGGGTTTTGGTAGTCGGAATAATTCCAAGTTATTTGTGATAGCAAGTGAAGGCGTTTGGTTGTTGTCAAGTTTTGAAGTGCAGTAATTGCAAAGTATTAAGGGGTCAGTAATGTCGTATTTGTTTTCTGCTATAAGCTAGAGAGCTAATTGGAACCATTTCGAATCTTCATTGTCTTCTATTTTGTATGTTATGTCTATAGTTTTTGTGGTACTTTTATAAGAAGTCCTGCAGCAACCCACGCACACATCGTTTGGTACTTCAGCAGAGGTACTTTTAAACTTTAGTATTTCTTTTTTGTGTGCGTTTAATAGAAGGTTGCTATTTGTACAGTAGTTGCTAGTTTGTTGTACATCTATTTCATTTTGTAAGTGGCTTTCAATATGGTCTATTTCTTTGAGTAGCTTTTTGGCTGTACCATGTAGAAGATTGTTATTTAAATTGGCTAGTGCTAAAGCAGGACTTTTAAAATAGCAGAGTTTTTGGACTAGATTTCTTATAATTGAATGATGTGTTGATATCATTTTGATATGATGGAAGGTGCTTTTGCAAATAGGTCCTGAAATGCAGGCTAATGAATGCCCTTTTAGTCCTGTGTATTTGCAGCTTAGACAGGCATCCATATTTTGTAGTAGTTTCATTTTGAATTTGTCTTTGCTCTTTACATACTGATTGAGGAACTGGCGTAAAGATTTGAAAGATTTTTTGGCAATGTTACACATTGATGTGCACGGCCATTTGTAGACTGGATGTTTTGGTTCAGTAGATTGGGGAGGTGATCCTGAGTTTTCTGGGGATATTTTTGTGAGCAGAGTTTCTTGTTCCATAATGGTGTTATTAAGTTTTTCATACCCTCATCCACTGTTATGTATGGCAATTGTTTTGTTTGCTTTTGTTTATATGCTTCTTCATTAGAATATGTTTCTGTGGTTGTGGTGTGACTCCATTCACCTTCACAGATGTGTAAGAAGTTATTTTCTGGTGACATTCCGTTTATTGAGAAGTCTTTTTTGTAGTTTAGTAGTTAGTTTTGTTAGTGGTTTCATCCTGCTTAAAACTAAAATAAACAACTTCCTTTTGAGAAGGATTGCACTGTCTACAAGAGCTTCTAGGATTAATTTTCTACAGTAGGTTTTGAAGGGTTGTCCATGTTTTGTCTCCTGTTTTTAAAAGGTTTTGAAGGACTCGGTGGTGGAACATTTTTAGTAAAACATTTTTTTTGGTATGCGTACTTGTCACTACATCAAGATTTATAGGTCCAGTGTTAGCAGTAGAGGTAGTTGAAGTCTTCTTAATCACTTTCTGTTTGGTTTTACATTTTGATAGAGGAGGGAAAGTTTCTGTACTGGAAGCTTGTTTTGTTTCACTTAATGACTGTATTAGCTGTTTTGTTTTAACTTTTTGTACAAAATCTGCTAGAGATGGATGCTTATTTTGGACACTTTTATTTTGATTTGCTATACTTCTGCGTTGCTTTCTACGGAGTTGCTTTTTGGTAGGCATTCTTTGGGGTCTGTTGGAGAAAAAAAGAAAGTGTGGGTTGGGCTGTTGTGCAGTGTATGTATGCTTTGTGCATGAGTGTCTGAGTATGATGGTAAGTATGATTGTGGAGGTGTGTGCTTGTGCAATGGGCAGGTACATCAAGTTGGGAAGGCTATTCTTGTATGTGTTTGTTAATGTACTGTGTTTCAGATGACAATATAATGTATGTAGCTGGCGAGGGGAAGCACTAGTACTACATCTAATGGTAAAGGGTTAATATATTTATTTCTTCTACAACACTAAAATGCTAGTGTATTTGAGTGACAGTTAGAACATTATGTTAGTTTTGTACTTACATTTTTGTATGGAAAGAGTAGGTTTCTTCTAAGTCCTTGTTCATAGTTCAGACGCTGCTGCTTTTCTGGAGACTGGTGTTCACTGAAAGTGTAAAAGAAAGAAGTTCGTGCATATGTGTGTTTATAGCACTTTTGTTAATGTAGAGATTGTTTTGCACTTTTCTTTGCCTATGTGCATCCTGTATATTCTATTTAGAATCTGTTAGTTGAATATGTTTTTCGAATGAGTATAATAGTAAACGTATAGAGCACACTTGTTTTTTTAATTTTATGTTAATGGATGTTAAGAGATAGAAGAAATAATCATATGCATTTTGTGCTATTTTTACAGGGTAAATGGCAGAGATTGTACATAAAAGCATTCAATGTATGCCTTTGTGAAGGTGTGGGTAGTAAAGCAGAAGGATTTGATATAGAGGCAGTGGTGATATTGTGTGTGCTTGAATGAAGATATATGTACTCATCTTGGTTGCGTGTAATTTTATAACACAGTGGAGAGTCTTTTTCATAATTATACTGTTATTTTTTACATGTTATAATATGAAACAACATTATTATAGATAAGTGTGTGTATAAACAAAAATGTGGAGGGCTGAAAACTTTGCAAGTTACACTTCATCATAGCAGATAGGAGAAATGACAGTAAATTCATTTTACAGTTTATACAGGGTCAGTGGCATTTACTTTGTTCATATTTCATATTATTATTTATTTTGTTTTACATTTTTAAAGCGCTTACACAGCCCGTGGGCATTGAGGCGCTGATGAAGGAATTGTTTGTTTTTTAGTTTTTAGTTGCGTAATAATTTTGTCTTAGTTGCGTATTTATAATGCGTTTAAACACCTAGAGTTTTCTAAGCGCGGACCCAGGGATCGAATCTGGGTTACTTTGTGTTGTCTTGCTTTCAAGGCACGCACGTTGCCGCTGAACAATGATCCCGGGATGTATTGTATTTCTAGAAGAGGTGTACATGTACTGTGCAGAAAATATTCATACCTGTAGTCTCTGTTCTTGCATGTGAATGTGCTTGAATCTGAAAGTTGAAATCTTGGGAGGTTTTATAGTAGTTGCTGCTGTAGGTCCTTTGCAGTGACAGCCAAATTGTACTGAGAGTGATCAATAGTACATCTAAAATGCTGATCTGTGATGAGAGAGTTAGATGGTACTGGCTAGGTTTCATAGTCCACATGTAGTTGTCCTACACTGTGGTGCTGTGCATTTGGGCTATGTTAGTGGCCCTACTTTGTTGCAAGATCTGCAAAATTTGGTTCAGGCAAAACTGCCAAAGTTATATTTTCTGGGTTGACACCTAGGTCAATATGGGACAATAGTTCTGTTTTTTGTCCTCAGCAAAATGTTGCTAGGTGCTTAGTCAACCGAGGCATGTTTGGTTTTATGACTAGATCGGGCTTGTTATTTTACAACAATGACAAAATTGAGTATGGTAATGTTGATTACTTTAAGGAAGATGGCATTTCTTTACCTTTTATGGGAAATGGCATGCTGTTTTGGAACGTAAGGGTTGCTTTGAAGAAGCTAATGTGAAGATTTTTAGAGGAAAATAAGAAAAAAAAATTGAAAGTAAAAGGTGTTTCTGAAGCATCTGCAAAAAAAACCCAAAAAAGGCTCTTTTCAGAGCCAACCTCAAAGGGGAAATGGGGCACACAATTTAAATTTTCATCCCCCACGCTCTGATTTTTTGATGTTCACGGGCAGCGTGTATTACATTCGGGGATTTTCGGGTTGCGAGGCATGCAAATGAGACTGAGCAGAGAAGGGATTGGTCAATAAGGTTTGCTGGGTGTGTTGTGTAAAGAGAGAGCTTGTCAGTAGGTCTTTTTTCTGATAGAAGAGCAGATAGCAATGGCTGTGTGTTTCAGAAAGTAGATTGTTTGGATTTTGGGAGATTCGTGGATAAATTGGTTGGAGGTGCATGCAGAACGCTGTGGAGTGGCTGCACATCTTGGATTCTCTCATGTGGAAGTGCACTGGCATGGAGTGTGTGGAATGAAGTGGGTGGATTTGGTACCTCTCTGTGCTTCTTTGGTGACACAGCGTCATCTAGACATTATTATTATTCATTGTGGAGGGAACAGTTTATGACATGTGTCTGGAATCTCTTTGCAATTTGCAATGAAAGAAGGACTTGGGAAAGTCATGGACATGTATCCAAACTCCAGAGTAATTATTTCCTGTATTGCGCAAAGACAAATGTGGCTGCGTTCTTTTTCATTTGGTCCACAAGTGGAGAAAGCAAGGCGCAATGTTAATAAGGCTGTTTGTGCCTTTTTGAGATATGTTGGTATGTCCTCTTTTCAGAATGAAAACATTACGTTTTGTAGCACACACATTTTTCGCAGATATGGAGTACATCTTACTTATGCCGGCAATAAGATTTTTCTGCGAAATATACAAAATGCATTGCAACCTTTTTTGGAATTAGAGCAATCCATTTTTCAGTAGGTGTTGACCATATGAAGTTTTCGAAACACAAAAAAACACCACAAAAAGGCTTTTTTCAGAGCCACCACTTCCTCCCAGAGAAAAGTGCAATGGTTGTGACAGGGCAGCACTGCACAGTTTTTAGATGTCTGCAGACTTCTAAAAAATGCACAGAGTCCTGCACTATTTATTTGTCACTTCTGTTTTTAAACTGTGAAAGGCGGCTCTGAAAAGAGCCTTTGTTTTTTTGTTTTTTTATATTTTTTGTTTTTTTTAAACACAACACCAACCACAGGGATAAGAAACGGCAGGTGGAGAGAGGAAGATGTAGGGTGGGTCTTATTCAGGTAGGTTGCAGACCTTCTGATGCTCCTTGATCGTAGTCTCAAAAGCAGTCCGAAGGTTCTCACCCCTGCAGAGTACTGCGTCGCAGTACATGCACAATATTGTGACCCTCGAAAGGTAAGGGTCAACAGCATCATGAATGGCCTGTGAGGCAGCTGGAGGGATGCACTGTCCCACAGGAGTGTCTGTTGTGGTGACAGGAGTGGAAATGGAGGATGCTACAGAGGAACTCAACCTACTACGTTTATCACAAGGTACAACCTTACGAATAGCCCCATCGTGGAATGACTTTAGGTGTCGCTTCATTGATATAGTACCAAAGCTATACGAAGCAGCCTTGCCACGACTCAGCACAATGTGGCACTGAGTGCAGATCACCTTATTCGCTTGAGCTTTTGACTTTCCATCAACGATGGTAAATAACCACCACACCCAAGACTCACGATGAGTGCTAGTAGTAGGTACTTCCTCTACGTCATCCTCTTCATGATCTTCATCTGTCTCCTCTGCATCCTCATGCCTGTTCCCCTCTTGGGGACGTGGTGGTGGTGGAGGGGGTGGGGGTGCTGATGCCGAGGCAGTAGCAGCAGAAGCAATTTGGGATGCCATCTGGAACTAGGAACGAGGAACCAAGAACAGCAACCTGCACAATTGTCCTGTTGTAAATCTTGGAAATCCAAAGCAGAATGAGGATCAGCTCTGGAGTGTGGCCCTTTATAGGTGTTCTGGGGCACGCTTCGCGGACACCCGCGCCGTCCCCGAAGACTTCGAACGGCAAGAACGGGCTCAAAAAGTTCCAAAAAGTATGTAGATACGCAGGGACATTGTCTGGGACATGTGCAATGGTGAACCTTTACTGTAAAATACCTTGGATTGCTAAAAAAAGCAGTTTTTAAATGTTCGGGGGGCCCAGACACTGTCCACAAATAAGGACAGCTCGGCGTGGTTGCTGTCACATGATGACATCGAGGATAAGTTCGCAAACGGGATGGCTGTCCGCAGGACACCAAATGCATAGTGACGGATATGCGCATGCGTGCGGGTGTTCTAAGGACAGTGTTCGGGTCCCCAAACTAATTAAAAGTGTGACACACATGCGGCAGACAGTTGCGGAGAGGCGCGATGTTCATAGGACCCAACGGTGTGATGTGCATGTGTGCTGGTGTTCTTCAAACAATGTTGAACTCCTCGAATAAAATAAATGTGCGTCAAAACTTTGCAGACAGGCGGACGGGATATGTGTTCTACGGATATATTCATTCTGGTTGCGGACATTACATTACATTAATGTGTGTTCGGAGGACATCTCCATTTTTATTGAGAACAGTACAAACAGGTATGATGTCCTTAGGGCACCCTCATTTGGGTTAATTGCAGACAAGCGGACATCTTGTGTGTTCTGAGAACATCAGCATTTCAATTACAAACAGTACGAACAGGTATATTGTCCTTAGGACACCCCCATTTTGGTTAATTGCGGACAGGCGGACATCTTGTGTGTTCTAAGGACACCTCCATTTTAATTACGGACAGTATGAACTGGTACTGTGTACTGAGGACACCCCCATGTTGGTTAATTGAGAACTCTCCGGACAACCACGCTGTCCGCGGACACCCTGACTGCGAAATATAAAAAAAATAAGATACGGGCATATACTACCAACACATTTAAAATGTTATTATTGTTTAACAGTAGAAAAATTAGGAAAGAGAGGGGGAAGCAGAAACTGAAACAAATACAGGGCAATTAGGGGTTTGGAATGATGTATGGGAGGGGATGAAGGGATGGAAGTTTCATCATACCATTTTTCTTGGTGGGGAGGGTTTGGGGGTAGTTAGCTGGGACATGGGGAGGGGGAACCATAATGTCCCTTTAACAAAGTTTTTTTCACTGAATATACATATATATATATATATATTCACTGAAAAAACGTTGTTAAAGGTACGTTATGGTTAAATTGCACTAATAAAAACCTTTGAAATTCAGTAACAAAATGTTGTTAAAAGGACGTTATGGTTAAAGTAAAATCGAAAAACCCCAGAAATTCACAAGTTATGGTAAGCTAAGCAACCATAACTCGCGCCACCACCATGCACTGCTAAGACTAACACCCAGGGCATCAAAGATGACATCACAAATATCATTGATGACATCACTGATGACATCACATGTCTAGCCCCTTCTTTTTTGTTCACTGCCATATTTATGCCAGGTGGTTTTATTTACTGACAGTCAGAAACTTAACATTCAAAAGGTATTACATTTATAGATGTTGCTATTCTCACATGTTCTTGCACTACTTTCCTTAGAATTTAATCGCATCTTATAATGTACATGTATAGGGGAAGAAGCCGGCCTGAAGCACAGCAATAATTTTTGTATGTGAATACAATCATGTAGATTATACACAGTTGCTAATGATACTGCCTCTTGTTTGCTTACTTTACTCTCCATATATAAACCCCATATTTGTATGCATTGTAGTCTATTTATGTTTTGTGTGTATTAGTAGAAATATGTAGTAAATAATGTATTATTAGCTACTTAGTACATGTTTCACAGTACGGAAAAGGCTGATACAGAAACATTCACCGTTTTATTATATAGCTTTGGAAAATTACAAATATTGCACCTCTCTGGTGTATGCTGCAGCCAATACCTACATTTCTGTATGAGTAGGTTCCTGTACTAGAAAGAACACTGCAATGGAATGTTCTTTAGAACACTACATTGCGTAATGAAATATGTCGTTTATTACACATCTCTTGATAATCCCTGATACTTTTTTGCCAACATTACATTCACAAACCCTTGAATGAAAAGTAAATGCACATGTGATGTCATCAGTGATGTCATCAATGATATTTGTGATGTCATCTTTGATGTCCTGGGTGTTAGTCTTAGCAGTGCACGGTGGTGGTGCGAGCTATGTTTGCTTAGCTTACCATAACTGGGGAATTTCTGAGGTTTTTCGGTTTTACTTGTAACCATAACATCCTTTTAACAACTTTTTTTACAGAATTTCAAAGGTTTTTATTAGTGCAACTTAACCATAACGTCCCTTTAACAAAGTTTTTTCAGTGAATTTCAAAGGTTTTAATTAGTGCAACTTAACCATAACGTCCCCTTAACAAAGTTATTTCATTGAATTTCATAGGTTTTTATGAGTGCAACTTAACCATAACATCCCTTTAACAAAGTTTTTTCATTGAATTTCATGGGTTTTCACCAGTGCGTGCTATTTTCCTACAACTTAGTAATATCATACTTACCCAATATAGCAATATTTGTGTCCAATTTACAAAGTGTCACCTTAAACCCTGCTATTTCCCACCTTCTAGAATCATTTTTAACACTTCTATACACTTTTTGAAACTATTTCAACTAGTTTTGCATCCGTGGACGTCTACGAACATCTGATTTCATTGTGGACCTTCCGGACAGTGCCACATGACCATACGCTGGCGTGTGGCATGATGATGTGTCCCAGAAGCCATCCGCCCTTCACGATAAGATCTGTGCTTTGCGGACAGTTCGGAACTGCATTTTCTAATGATCTAGGAACTTTCAACTTCAAAATTTCCCTTGCGCAACTCCAACACCTATTCCTACTCATTATCCATTAACAATCTAGTACACAGTAGAAACCTTTAGCAAAACTGCTATTTATCTTCAAATGGCATCAGCTGTTGCCATCCCTCTTCCCCAAGAGCCACCACCACTGCTTTAATCAAGGAGCATGAGAAACACTGCCCCCTACCTTAGGAATAACACACGCTAAACATTTTTCCCTGTCCACCTTCCCCTCCATATTAGTGTTTGGTGCCTCTTCCCTAATTTCCTCCCCACATTTCATTCTTAACTCTCCTGCTTAAAAAAAAAATACATCCAAAAACAACAAAAGAAATGTTCCTTTTGTAACCACCTCTCAGTTAAAAAATAGGACAAAAAAAAACCGTATAGACTCCATCTACTTTATATTTCTCAGTAAAGTACATAGACTCAATAAGATTTTCCAACATTACCATTTGCATTTTGTGTTATGCTAATGGGAATATTGTGGCGTTCATCCTCCGTTACAGGGCTGGAACGGTGGATACCGGCCCGGCAGCCCAAGTTATCAGCCCAAGCGAAGCAAGGGTGGATAATGAGGTCTCTGGACCATTATCCCCCCATTCCAGTCCCTGTAATGGGGGATGAAGGCCATTAGAACCCTAGGTTCCCAAAGCGTGAACCCGGGGTGCTGAAAAAAAGGATTTTTCTTCCTACAACGGGACGCCGTGTAGGAAGGAAAATCCTTTTCAAAGATGGCAACCATCGAAAGTGAAGGCGGGGTTCCATACAGGACCCCTCTTCGCTTTCCATGGTAGCCTGTTTCCAAGATGGCCACCATGGAAGGTGAAGGCGGGGTTCCATACAGGGCCCCTCTTCGCTTTCCATGGAAGCCTGTAGAAGGTGAAAAGAGAACCCTATGACCTTATTACCACAAGCACATTTTTCTTCCCTTTGAAATCTATCCCAATTTCGAATAACTTCACCACAAAGCCAGACCGAGGTGGACATGGCCACTTTAATCCCATATGCCGTCTCTCGTGGTCATGGCCAGTAGCCAAATTGTCCGGATGATGACCTTATTCCATGAGCTGGACAATCTGGCCACTGCCCATGGCCACAGGCTACACCTCAGTCACCAAAGATATATCACTATTTTTTGTACCTACATTATGACACTTGTCAAAAAATAAAACACGGGCACATTTGCAAAACCATGCTTTCAGGTCCTTGCCAATGCTCCTTACACAAGTTTGCTGGAAATCCAGCCATGTTTTATTTTTTCAAAACTGTCAAATGTATGCACATACAATCGTTGTATAACCTAGCCCCCACTTGACAAAATCCATTCAGACTTTACGAAAACATATGTATCTAGATCAATAATCTTTTTGCAAACCTTTGTATAGATTTGTCAAATGGCACCACATTTATAGGCCTTTACAATATCTTGGGACCCCCCTCTAATTCTGCTCCCTCTTGACAAAATCCTACCAAACTTCGCAAAAACATTTATATGTAGATCTATTATCATTTTGCCAAATTAAGTGTAGATTCGTCAAATGGCACCTCATTTATAAGCCTTTACATCATTTCTGGACCCCCCTTCTAGTTTTGCCCCCTCTTCACAGAATCCCACCAAACTTTGAAAACTCATTCGGAATCAGGTCAGGAATATAATTGCAAAATTTCATGCATTTTCATTAAGTAGCACCAAAGTGATAAGCCATCCAAAAACTGGCCCCAAACATCTGAAGTCTCCCCGAACTTCTCAGGACTGTTCGCAAACATCTGAACTGTTCGCGGACTTTCGCAGCAAAAACCACCAGTTTTTTTGCTTCTTGCAGCCATATTCCATCCCATTCTCATCACCCCTCACCTCCCCAGAGATTATTTGATAAATTTGACAAGTGCAATGTTGTGTTTTTTAATCTGTTTTTACCGCGATGTCTGCGGACAACGGCCGAAGTCTGCGAATCCAAGATGGCGGGCGTTTCCAAAAATCTGACGCACCTCACGCTTCACACCAACCAATCAGCGAAAACGTTGTGTTCCCGCGGCCATGGCGCAAGTCTATTAGCCAATCGGTGTCCTGTCCGTGGAGTGAACAGGGATAGATATCACTGATTTTGTTGCCTTACATTTTGATCATTTTAAAAAAAAACTACTGGACAGATTTACACCAAATTAACAAAAGCACGCTTTCGGACCAAGCCACCGCTCCTGCCGCAAATTTGGTGAAAATCTGTCCATCGGTTTGGGCTGTAGGCGTGAGCAAAATTTTTTCCCATTATGTCAATGGTAAAAAAAGAAATTTTGGGACCCTGCAGTAGCGGCTGTGTAGTTATGGTCAAGTTGCTAATCCCATAAGAAGAGCACTTTTTGGGTGGCTTATAACTTCGCTTCCCCTGGACGAATCCTCACCAAACTTCGAAAAAAAAGTATATGGCCCACTCTGAATTTTTTTGTAAAGTTTGGTGAGGTTTGGTCCAGGGGGGGGCAAAGTTATAGAGGGGGTCCCAAAATTTCATTTTTTCCCATAGCCTGAATGGAGAAAGAATTTTGCTCACGCCTACAGCCCAAACCGCTGGATGGATTTTCACCAAATTTACAGCAGCAGCGGCGGCTTGGTCCCGAAAGCGTGCTTTTGTAAATTTGGTGAGAATCCAACCAGTAGTTTTTTTTTAAATGACCAAAAAGTAGGTCCCAAAAAATTAGTATATCTAAGTCCGCTCCGCAGACACACTTTCATGTTCGCTCCGCGGACTGGACACCAATTGGATAATCGGCTTGCATCGTGTCCACGGACATACAACGTGTTCGATGATTGGTTGGGGTGAAGCGTGAGGTGTGTCACATTCTTTCAATGCACCCACCATATTGGATCCGCGGACAGCGCGGCATGGAAGTGAGCATAAATCTAATTTTGGGGAGTGTGTTGGTGTGTAGGAGTGGTTGGAGAGGGTGGGGGAGTGAGAGATGGGTCAAATGCTGTATTTGTTTAGGTGGGAGAAGGCTGTGATGTGTTTGCGGTGTCTGTGGTCACTACGGTTGTCCGCGGACGTACTAGACACTGGGCGCACTACTGGCTATTTTACTTTACTGTGATGTTGGTTTTGGGTCATTAGTAGAGCATTGGGTGAAGAGGGCATGTATTGAAGAGTTTGTGCGTTGGTTGTAATGATTATTTTAGAATATTAATTGAAGTGGATAGGTTTTGGGATGTGGTATGTTTTTGGGTTGTGGTCATTTGGTAGGTGTTTGCTTCTATGGGTGTGTTATGCTGCAGTGGTTGTGGCCAGGGCCTAGATTCTTGAGTGCATGGCCGAAGGCCACCTTCAGCCATGCACCCATGACTCTAGGCCCTGGCCACAACCACCGCAGCATAACACACCCATGCTACCAAACATTTTGACTGTGGTAAGTGGCCTGCTTATGGGATATGTTTTCAAAAATATGAGTACTGATTGGCAGTAGTGTAATAGTGTTTATAGGATAGTGAGATGATGTGTGTTAGTTTGTTTGGTGGATTGTGTTCAGAATGTTGCTATTGAAGATTCTAGGCATTTTGGGTTGTATTTATTGGTGAGGTGTTTTGCATGGCTGTGTTATGTTGCAGCGTTTGTGAGTCTAATTATGATATACTTACTGTTTCCTTTGTTGAGGCTGTATGTAGAGTGTTGGCCAGGCCATGCAGTCAAGATTGTAGGGTTTGGCAACAAGCACTGCAGCATAAGATACCCATGGAAGCAAACATTTTGGATTGTGGTCTATGATCATGTGTTACTTGAATGGGTGTGTTATGCTGTGGTGTTTGTGGGTCCAATCATTATATACTTACTGTTTGACTTTTTGTGGTTGTATGCAGTTTGTTCATGACATGTGTAGTTAGAGCAGACATTCTTTTTCAATCTCTGTGATAAAAGAAAAGATCACATGTTAGTGTAGATAGTCTATAATGAGTATTGCATTGCATAGTAGACATTTCTGTATTTTGTCGACCCTCATAGTTAGTACTTTAGAGGTACTATAGTTCAAACCAGTGTACTGTGCAATTTGCTCAGTTCCTGGGTTTGTACATTAAATCATTGGGTCTGTGGGAAGAAAGTCCATGCTGGATTAAAAAAAACCTTTCTACGTTGTGGTACAGTATATTTCTTTCATTGATTTCAATAGGAGGAACTGAATAAGTGTATGGTTTTTGATTTGGAAGTAGTGGTAGTATTGTTGCAATTAGATAGCAGTTGGTGTATTCAAATTGTTTATTTCTTGTTCTATTTTAGTGGTATTCATCTTTCTGTTTACTTGTTGCAGAATGTTGGGGCAGTTAGATACCTGTTGGCGTATTCTAACTGTTTCTTTTTTGTTGATTGTTAGCAGTATTTTTTTATGTGTTTGCTTGTTGAGAATTCTGGGGCAGTTAGATACCTGTTGGCGTATTCTAACTGTTTATTTCTTGTTTCATTTTAGTGGTATTCATTTATCTGTTTGCTTGTTGAATAATCTTGGGGCAGTTAGATACCTGTTGGAATATTCTAACTGTTCATAGTTTTGAAGTTGAAGTTTTGTTGATATTGATACACAGATTAGTTATAAAAGTTTGGTTTTAAGAATATTAAAGGAATAGTGCGCTCAGAAATATTATTGTCCCGAGGGTTCGGGCATTTATTTTTAAGCATACGTTCATCGATCGTACAAACATTTCCTATGCACCTTACCGTCATTTTCCACTTTTGTATACATGCGAAATCAAGCAACATGGCGTGGCCATTTTGTGATAATCTTATCCGTTTCTGCATCGCCAAAGCAGGACTGCCCTTGCGGCACTAAATCATAACCCCTGCCCCTGAGCCTGACATCACTAGACGCGTACCGCCCATTTCACAACGCCAAAGCACGTCTCGTGTCAACATTCTCTGCGCCTCAGCTAATGACGTGTCGCCATGGAAATGGCAGGACGCCTCTTTCCTCAATAAGGATAAAAAGATCGCTTCACGACAGACATCAGATTTTCTTTTCCATTCATCTCATTGTATTTCTTTGGGTATTCTGTGCCTCGTTTCTGTGCTCTGGTCAGCTACCTTTGTTGCTTGTAGCCCGTGCAAACAGATACCAGTACCATTGCTGTACATTATTTTAATTTGTTTCCCCCACAATGGCAACACTACAGCCCTACCAACACGAGCCGGAATATTCCGAGGCGGAATTACTCGAAAGAGAAAGATGCGGAAATGATGGGGCTTCGGGCGACAGTTGGGAGGACGATTCAACAGATGAAGAGCCTCGTCCTAGTTGCATGGACAGCGTTTCCACCTGGTGTACCTACAATTGGTTCACGCTAATGCCAACCGAGGAGAACTGCTGCTGCCGAGAAAACTCTGTATGCTTGTCCTACATATCGCAAGGCGAGCCACGGCTGCAATGCGTTACCAAGCTGCCAGACTTCAGGGCAGCCTGCTTCACATGGTCGGTGTTGAGGAGTTTGATGGTGCTTATGCACGAACTTCGCGCAACAGTTTGCCCTCGGAATCCAAGTAACGAGTGAGTATAGTCTGGTTGTGATGTCACTTATGCCACTACTATTTCAAGGTTGTCTCCTATATTGTCATAACTTCAATATATCATTGTCAAACCAATTTAGTCTTGCAATTCTCTAGTAATATTCGTATAATAGTTGTTTAATATTGTACAGTGTCTAGGTAACATTTGTACTGGCAACAATGCCATTGGATACAAGAATTGTCATTGGCAACTAAGGTTTAACACTTATTTTAGTCATTTAAAAACAGTTTGCATCTTTCTCTTTTACAGGTGGTACAGGCTGGTGGCTTATCATTCATACACATGGTGGCTTCATGGGAGGCTTGGACACCGCGTTCGACGAGTAATACCGGCGTGTGCTGTTGGTGCCATTAGAGACACATTCCCCAGTGACAGCGGTCAATACAGGGGATTTTCCCTCACTGTGCTGCAACCTGAACTTTATAATGTGTAGTACATTTGTGCTATAAAATTAAGAAACAAAATAAAGCACAACAGAACATTTATTAATGGTTGTTTCAGTTTTTCAGTGAATCAAGTGTGTCTCCATTCAGCAGTGTTCCAGGCCTTGTCTGCATGCCTCAGGCACATCCATCCCCCTCCATTATCAAAGGTAGTTCACACCAGTGGACGTGCGCTGCCAAAGGGTCTGGCAGGGGTGGGAACAGCCAAGGTGCCAAACACCATGCACACTTCAAAGGTATCTTCCGCACAGAGGCCAATCTACACGTGGCCTATACAGACTCTGTGTCTCTAGGCAGGATCCCCTGAAGCATTCCCGCGCCCCTCCAATCCACATAAGTGTGTCTCCATTCAGCAGTGTTCCGGCCCTTGTCTGCATGCCTTAGGCCCATTCATCCCCCCTCCATTATCAAATGCAGTTGGCACCAGTGGATGTGTGCTGCCAAAGGGGGCTGGCAGGGGCAGGAACGGGCAAGGTGCCAAACACCATGTACACTTCAAAGGTATTTTACGCCCAGGGGCCACTCTACACATGACCTCCTCAGACCCCGTGTCTCCAGGCCGGATCCCCTGAAGCAGGCCGCGCCCCTGCAATCCATATAAGACCACAGCATATACCTTCATTCATTCACATACACACCCTCTTTTCTAATTCTTTATAAACCACTTCATATTTATCATGAGAGCATCTTTGAACACTGCAAGTCAACTCGTGAACGTGCTACCTGAGAACCTCGATGACCACTGAGAATCTGCTTGTCATCGTGCTACCTGAGACCTTCTGTGACCACTGTGAATCTGCTTGTCGTCGTGCTACCTGAGAACTTCTGTGACCACTGCGACTCAGCTCGTCATCGTGCTACCTGTGAACATCTCCCTGTTGTTCTCCTGCCACTAACTACGCTGCTTGCTGAATCTAACTGTTTGTTGATCAAGGTAAGGGCATGTCTCCTAATCATATCTCCTTGATCTCTAAATTTCTATCTATTTCCAACGAACGTACCCAGTAGTGTTATGTTCCTTCGTCTCATTGCCATTGACTTGAGTTTAATTTGTTATGTTATCGATATATCAATTGTCATCAGTGTCACTTGGCATCGAATTGCATCCTTAGCGGACCATGTCAATATTATAAGCATGTTTCCTTTTGATGCACGATAGTACATTCAAGGGAAGAGTAACATGTTCTGATTTTCGTCACATCAAAGAATTGTTTATGAAAGCTATCCTATAATACAGCCATCCACGCTACACTGGTTTTGCTGTGGTGACCAAAACATACCTTGCATAGAAGAATGTATGGTATAATCTTTCTTTCTCACGTTTTTATGCAAAGTAATTTTTGAATAATGTTGACCTTTTTTGGTGCAGAATTTACAACAATGCCAGCATGTGCGATTTTCGGGTTGCCCTTCTAAGACCAATGAGAAATCTGAAGCCACTACAATGTATGTATTCCCAAAGACTGTAGATCAAATAAGAGAATGGGTCAGATATTGCAGATATGAACCAGCAGAGCTTGAAAGTAGAGTCAAAGATGTCTTGGAGGATAAGAGGGGTGATCGATTCCACATCTGCAGCCTGCACTTTACCCAGAATATGTACGACCCATCCATGTACACAAATAAGAATCAACTCAGAACGACTCGAAAATTAATCCCAAATGCCATACCGACTCTATTCGTTCACTTGCCGCCTCAGGTGATTCACGGTTCAGGATTTAGCTGTAGCCCTTGGGGTAGTGAACAGGTAACTAAATGGACGGATTGGTGTTTTAGGTGTTTTTGTACCTTATAATACTTTTCATATTAGTAAGATTGTATTGCTTTCTAAATAAAGACCATTTTGCTAAACATCTGTCCTTGGTTTTCGAAGCCTCATAGAAAATTGATTTATGGGCACAGATAACTATGCTATAGTGTCCTTTGAAATAAGCATAATGTTTTCATAATCTGTCTCCTTACATGCCAATGTTTAAGATTAGCATTTCTAAATCAAATAATATTTTCCCTTTACAACTCCATGACTATGCACTGAATATGAAGGAGCAAGATTCAGCATCCATGTCTTGCCTAGAGTCAACAACCACTTCAAGCGCATATCAGGTAGTCTTACTTAGCTATTCAGTTCCGGAATTGTTTTATGCATGAAATTTGAGATAATCTGATCATATTTACATACCGTGTCATTCGTTTACACAATGTTTCATTCATTGATTGCTATTTATATGTACCAATGTCTGCGTCACAATATGTGTGTTCAATTTCAATTGTTTCATCCACACTAATACAAGTACTGAGTTTCAGGGAGATGCTGAAGCATCGATTTCAATTACATCATCCCTTGTAGTTGATCCAGAGCCAGAGGTATGCGTACTGACAGTTCCCTCAAATGAAAGAAAGTCGGTCCTAGATCTGATACTATTAGACAGTGACAATATTAGAAACAAGCAGTTTTTGTGAATTACTTGCTTGCAACATTTCAAACAATTTGAGATAATCTGATCATATTTACGTATTGTGTCATTCGTTTACACAATGTTTCATTCGTGGTTTGCTATTGATATGTACCAATGTATGTGTCACAATGTGTGTGTTCAGTTTCAATTGTTTCATCCGTACTAATGCAAGTATTGTGTTTCAGGGAGATGCTGAAGCTTTGACTACAAATCATCCCTTGTAGTTGATCAAGAGCCAGATGTATGCGTACTGACAGTTCCATCGAATGAGATAATCTCATCATATTTACATATCATGTTGTTCTTTTACACAATGTTTCATTCATGGTTTTTTATAGATATGTACCATTGTCTCTGTCACATTGTGCGTGTTAAATTTCAAATGTTTTCAACCATACTAATACAAGTACTGTGTTACAGGTTGATGATGAAACTTCGACTACAATTACATCATTGCTTGTAGTTGATCCAGAGCCAGAGGTATGCGTACTGACAGTTCCCTCGAATGATAGAACGTTGGTCCTACATCTGATACTATTAGACAGTAACAGTATTAGAAACAAGCAGTTTTTGGAAATTGCTTGAGTGCAACATTTTGAAGAGTGTGCTACGGACAGTCAACTTTGATCGAGTAAACTAGCCATCAATCAGGTGAAATCCGAAATGTATATTTTGACTAAATGACGTACACGATGTACGAGTTTATCTGTGTAAGCCATGTGTGCGAAGGAATAATTTGATTTCTAATAGACATGACTTAACAAATGACTTATTTTAAATGGATACTCTTTTCTAGGGATGTATACAAGATCCAGATATAGAAGAGGAGGCACGTGGATCCGAGTCGGTGAACCAGCTTGCTGTTGCTGACGTTACAGTAAAGAAGGTTTCAACAAAAAGTAAGAAAGATAAGGTAATTTATAAACAATTTCAATTTTTAACCAGTATTTTGAGCTGGGGCCTTCATAATATGCTTTTTTCTAATGTAAACTGTCCAATACTGTATGTTGGATTTACATTGAACATCTTTTTCCAACCTGTCTTCTAGTTGCCCGATGGTGTACGGACTATGCAGACACAGACAGTGACACAAATGAGAGATGCTGCTTGCCAAACTGTTTTCACCATGGAACAACTATTAATTGAGGCGGGGCATGTTCAGACTCGAGATGCATTTGCCCAATTGCCAGAAAATGAATTTAATGTGACCGGCGAAGCCAGCAATGTGTTTTTGGACCATTGCTACAATGTGTCTGCTCAACCAGATGAAGATGAAACTGAATGTATTGAAGATGCTTTTGAATTAGTCGCAGACCACTTGTCACAATCCACACCCGCCAAAAAAGGGCCACCCAAAAACCAATCGACATTGATGTTTTCTCCGATTCAGGTTCAAGTAACAGACGCTGAAATGACAGAGACTGAAGCATCAATACAATTGACCGAGGAACTAGACAAAGATCTCGACTACAGTATGTCCAGTTTGGCTGATATGTCAACCACAGTTCAGTAAGAAACAACATTAATGCAGGATGACAGTCTAATAAAGGAGGCCAAATACATAATATTTGAAAGCAGCTTGATGGATATTATAAAGATGCTGAAATGTGTGCATTCAGTGAGAGGAGAAATATGTGGGAAGCCATTGGTGAATGTGACTCGTGTATCACAAGGCAGTAACCTCAAAATACATGCCATCTGTGAAATGGTCCATGAAAAATGTTCATGGTCCGCTCAACTAATACTGGGGAAACTGCCAGCAGGCAATCTACTGTGTGCAGCAGCTTTACTTTTCAGTGACTCTAGTTTCATGAAGTTGTCAAGTTTCTGTCAATTTGTGGGACTCCATTTCATTTCTAAAACGCAGTACTACAAATATCAAGGTCAATATCTATTCCCTGCCATTAGTGAAGCTTGCAAAATTGAACAATTGTCTATTCAAAGTACATTCTCCGAAAAACTGTTCAGGCTAGCTGGCGATGGACAGTGTGACAGCCCTGCATTTTCAGCAAAGTAATGCACATACCACTTTCAGGACATGGAAAGTAAAGAAATTGTGACTTCGGTGGTCGTGCAGGTGTCCAAATGTAAATCCTCAGTGGCCATGGAGAAACTTGGTTTTATAAAATTACTGGAAGATCTACAATCGAGGGGAATGCAAATCGACCTCATATCCACGGATAGACACGTTTCAATAACCAAGACAATGAGAGAGAAGTTTGCAAATATTCACCATCAATTTGATGTATGGCACGTTGCCAAATCCACCAATAAAAAATCTCAGCTGCATGGAAAAAAAAAAGGTTCTGAAAGTATTTCACAGTGGTCCCAGTCTTTCAGCAACCATCTTTGGTGGAACTCCAAACCTTGTAATGGGTCTGTGGAAATTCTACTAGAAAAATGGTGGTCACTAATGCACCACTGTTCCAACGTTCTCTCTTGGACAGCAAACCAACATTTCCACCAATGTGAACATGGCCCTTTGTCGCCGGAGCAGGAACGGAAGAAGAAGTGGTTGATTCCATCTTCACCTCCACACAAAGCCCTTGAGAAGATTGTGTTTGATAAAACTCTATCAAAAGATCTGAAGGGACTCACAGAATTCTGTCACACGGGAGATTTGGAGGTGTTCCACAATATGTGCCTAAAGTACAGGCCAAAGAGATTGCATTTCGGCATTGAAGGGATGGAATATAGGACATTACTAGCGGAATTAGCGCATAACGAGAATGTAGGCCGTGAACAATCGAGGATTGTGGGAAACTTTGGGATGCTTCGCTACACTATGGCCTTTACGAAAAGAAGCAAAAAATGGGTGGTCAAGCCAGTATATGAGGAAATGGAATTCGATTTTGTGAAAGATCTTATTATTAAGATTTTGGAGTTGCATAATCACAGAATTGTGCGCGATTTTGTTCCGAGTACACATACATTGCCTCAAAACATTGCCAACGTGCCCTGTCCACCTAAAGCAGAGCGCGTGGAACAGTTCAAATCCAGGTACAAATGATTACCATCTGTGTTTTTGATCAACAATGTTTTTATGAAGTGTCCAAATAAAGCATCCAATTGGTCTTTTAAAATGTATCCTCTTTGTCCTTTTTGTCAACTACTACCAATTTTACGATTGCCATACAATGTAATGCTGTGCTTTCACAGTTCACAGTTTCATAAAGCTACTGTGGGACCTACATAAGATATTCGGCATGCAAGAAGTACTGACTGTGAACAAAACAACGCATCAATGTGCGTTGTTGGTGAGAAAAAGAAGCACTCTGACAAATATATTCATGTGGGCATGTGTTGGGTGTCGTTTCTAATGTAAGGAAGGGGTATGTCGGTTGAGCCCGCGGACAACATACATTATACGTGAAAGTGGCATCCTGATCTTGCACTCGTGGTGGGCGCCTCCTTCGCCAATCTACTGCCATGAGGAAGGAGGCCGTGACATAAGCAGAGGTGGGGCTATTGCTAGACACACTTTGACTCCATTGTGTGTACCTTTGACTCCCATTTTGGAGTAGGGTGCATTCTGTCATTGCCAAATTTCCACTACCCCTCAGCAGCACCACGAACATCGAGCAAGGACAGCCCCCACATATTTCCTCCTGTGCCCATGCTTCACAATTCCAGTTCTCATGGATGTGGTGAACCAAGATGTTGCAAACTAAGAATGTATCTTCATTCTGAGTGAAGGTCACCAGCTTTGAATTTTTGCTTGCGAGCTGAGGAAGCCCACACATTGCACACACAGTATAAGGTTTAATTGTTTTTTGACCTTGAGAGAAAGTGTTGTGACTTGACTGTCCTGTAGTCAGGAGAGACCTCTGTCCACAAGTGTCGCACAGGGAGGAGCAAAAAGACTCCCTGTGCAACCCTTGAGGCCACAGGTGGGAGATCTTCTTCCTCCGGAACCACAGACCCTCAGAAACCCCGGACCGCTGCAAAGAAATCACTGGTTAAGTTATGCGCCCAACAACCACCACTAGTCAATACAATAACAAGTTGGAACAGTCTTACCCAGTGGAGCAGTGAGGTACTCTGGTATACCTATGGGGTTTTTCCGGGATTCTCCAGAACCCTCCCTATCAGGGAAGTATTGCCAGAAGGTCAAACGTACTTGAGATGGAACGGGACCACCCGTTGTCAAAGTGCAGAACAAGGACCAGTGATCGTACTGCCAGGGATAAAGAAGACGAAGTCCAAAAGCAGTCCGTGGTTCGTGACATGTAGTACCAAAAGACAAAGCCAAGGAGATCCAAAAGCAATTCCGTGAAGCAGTCCAAGGTCGGTATCCGGGTATTCAAGAAATCAGGTACGTAGCGCCGAACAGTGTCCAAGGATTTAAACAGCTGTGAAGCAACGGTTGCACCGACGCGGCCGTTTAAATACTGGCGCCTCGCTCCCCATCTGGACCCGTGACCCACAGCCTCCGGTCACGTGATCTGCTGCCGCACGCGTGCGTACCTTCCGGGTCACGTGACCAGCAGCCATGTCTTGGGAACGTGAAGCATTCCTGGAATGCGGAAGTGCGGCTTCACAGAGTCGGTCCCTCAATCTCCATGGGAGACGCCACTGAAGCGGGCGCCGTAGCGGGCGGGTTGCAAAACGCTGGGGACCATGTGGTGGCAACCTAAATGAGGAGGATACCGGTAAATCCCAGAGCTGGGCATGAGATCGGGAGGGGTTAGGCACCATAGAGGGGGGACTCGGAAACCTGTTGTGATCCCTGTGAGTTGTGACAGAAAGGGACCATTACGTGTAATAATGTAAGATATGATAAGGTTCTCCATTCCAAAACTGGACTAAGGAACATGCAAGTTCAGTTCATGAAAAATTGTTGATGCAAACGGAGTCTGCGATACGGTCTGCATTACGCCAAGAGAATGGAAATGCCGAATATAATGTAACTTTGACTTTCGACGATTTTATACCCAAACGAGCATCACCTTATCATTAGCTGACCGTTATTGCTGGGTTACATTGTATTCGTTTGTTCTGTGTGGCATATTGCAATGAAACGCAAGTACAACCTTTGTGTGTACTGGTTTTTCTACCGGGCACATGGGCAGTCCAGCATCGAGATTCATGTAGACCACCACTTGGTTCCCTGAAGTCAAATGCTGATATTTCATTAAAATGCCATCTATGTGTACCTCACATTGTAGCGTCAGCTTCCGCATCCCGTTAAGAGCTCAACATACTCCATAGCGCTATCCTCGGAAGCAAATTGTCTAGTACTTTACACGTTGCTTTCTCTCTGTTCACATTGTTTTATGCCTGTGCTAATGGTTAGTTTTAACTTGATGCTGAATTAATAAGTAAAATGATAAATTGTAATAAAGATCGGCTACTGAGACACATTTCTATTATGTTTTCCAAACAGGTCCATCCTACCATTCTGCGATTGTCATCGATTCCAGATACCAACTGATGGGTTTTTCAACTGGCAGCTGCAGATACATGTCAATAAAAGGATATATTTGACTCTTCTTTGGGATGATCGCCAAGGGCCCATATGCCCTTACGTGGTACCAGCCATTAGGGGCAACATAACATCATTTACGGTGGTCTAGCGCCAATTTGATGCACAAGCCTTGCAATTCACTGTGCGACCAAAGCGCTTCTTTTACCCAAAACGAACACCTTGTGTACCCAAAAGAAACACTGTGTGACTCACGATAAACATTTGCGGATCGAGAGCAAAGAAAAAAAATTCCAATTTGATTGAATATGGCAATAGCCGATGTTCTCGGAGCGTTTATTGTGAAATAAAAGTACTTAACAAATTGTACAGTCTTGCTGTTTCCTTTTAAAGTACAATTTTATATTCCGAATTGTGACACGCTGTGTTGTGAGACGATGTGTGTTGATTTCCGGGTTCTGCGTCACGTCACGTAGGTGATGACTGGGCGCGTTTGGCTACGCTGCCCAGTAACGTCATGGAGAAAGGCAGAGAATATCACTAGGTTTGGTGATGTCAGGCTCAGGGGCAGGGGATATGATTTCGTGCCGCAAGGGCAGTCCTGCTTGGGCGGGGCAGCAAGGGATAACATTATCACAAAATGGCCGCGCCCTGTTGCTTGATTTCACATGTGTACAAAAGTGGAAAACTACGGTAAGGTGCATAGGAAATGTTTGTACGATTGATCAACGTATGCTTAAAAACACATGCCCGAACCCTCGGGACAATAATATTTCTGAGCGCCTATTCCTTTAAGTAAGCGTTTACAAGATTTGCTGATAATCTCTGTTTTAGAGTAATGGTAGTATCATTACATTTGAACCATCCACAATCCTTTTTTATATATGCAGTGTAGTGACCTGCATTGGTTGTGCTCCTGCGTGGTAGATTATACCTATTGTTGTGAAGGTTTTCTTACCAAGTAATACTCGTCCATGTGTGAATCCAGTCAGCTTGCCGTTGTTTTTGGTACCATCTGCATTGTAATTATGTATTTACTATGTGTCTGTATTTGTAAGGTGGAGCGATTATCTGAATTGCAGGCAGTACATAATCTGCCATGGTTTGCATTTTGTACAAGTTGTTGAAATGGAATGGATTCACAATTAGGTATGGATACATACACGAAGCGTTCATTAGGGACTTCTTCTTGTGCGACATGGCTGCAAAGAGTGCATGTATGTTTCCACATGTAGGAAATCTAGAAGATTTCATTTATAGGTATGTTTTTGTTTTCTAGTACTTGTAGTAAGTACATTAGAAATTCTTGTGGATCTTCTTGTGTGTTTATTGTGAATTTGACCATTCCAGCACAGTAGTCCAATTCCTGCCTTATTCCAGAAACACTGTAAGTGTTGTCAGGATTGTTGGTTGCATTTCTGTGAAGGACTAACATTTGCAAACACAATTGGTCTGTCCCGTGTAAGTAAATGTTGTCAATAATTGGTGGCAATTGGAATAGAATATTGATTGCTACATTTGCATAGCAATTTACACCAGTTGTATTTGAAAATTTGGATGGACCTGACAGTTATGTGTCCAAGTCATTTGTCCGGAGTGTGCGTTGTTTCTTTGAAGAGGCAGTTGACTTTGTTTGTGCAGTAGATCCTTCTTTGGTTGTAGTCCTGGATGAAGTATTAGCTTCTTTTCATTTATTTGGAGGTATTGCTGCGAGATCCTGTATAATTTGAGTCTGAAGTAGTTTTCTTTTACAAACCTTTGCTTTTTGAGGAACAGGATAGGTTTTTAGATGGGGGCGTAGAGTTAATTCTAGAATGCAAGGAATCTCATCATTTACTTTACTTGCATCAAAGTTCATTAGAAATAGTCCATCAAGTGTACGTAAGTGTGATAGTTCTACATAGCTCATGCCTTCTTTAAACACTGTGCTACCAATATCTATAAATGTTTTATCTAGGGTAAGACCTTGTGATTTGTGAATGGTGACTGCGTATGGTAGAGTTAGAGAAAATTGTTCTCTGTGTACATACATGTCTCTGAAAAGAAGGAAGCGGGCTGTTGAGCGTCCTATCCTTTTAACTTCTGATAGTTTGTCAAAGAGAATATTGACGAACTGAATGTGGTTGTCACATGGGTATGTTTGAAAGCCAACTACATCAAGTGCTCCATTAACTAGTCCTTGGTCCACGTCAAGGTTATGTTTAAGCATTACTCTACAGTTTAAAGATAATTTTAATATTTTCTCCAAACCTGCTGTGTAAGAGATAGAGTTTTCTAAAGTATTTAGCCTTGGTGTGGCTTGGTGACACATGGGTAGTGTCATACCATCTACATCCAGTTTGTCTGTGGAGCAAATTTGAAGTATTGGTTGTATTTCTTTTTTTAACATTGTTTCATTGAATTCTGAACAGCTTGCAAAAGTTGGCATCAAGGGCATACAGTTTACATTTTTGTGTGCTAATTGTTCCATGACATCAGTAGCACATGACTTATAGCCATAGAGTGCATGGATGTGCCTGGTTTTTAATCTAGATTGTGCTTTTTGAGATAGTATACCAACTCTAATACTTTTAAAATGTTGGCGTATGTGAGGTCTGCAGACTGACGCATGTTTTCAGTTAATTCTTTGTATTGGAAATGTTTCCAAAGGTTGACATTTTCTATGCTGCCAAGAGTTTTATGACAAGTTTGTGCCCTAAGGTTCAAAAAATAGGTTCACCTTTAACTGGTGTTAATTGAAGAAGATTCTCGAAAACTATGATGTGTTTTCCTCCAAAGAGTTCTTCATAGTCTGTTTTCAGGACCTCTTGTAATCTGAGGTGAAGGAAGGCTAACATTAGATTGAAAACCATGCTTACCTCATCTATTAGCAGTATTTTCATTTGTTTGAAAACTCTGCGTAGTCCGTTGCAGCTTCTGGAGAAAGTTTGTAATAGTCTAATTTGTTTTGGTGTTCTACTGGAAGCAGTAGTAATTGGTGTAAAGTGACACCGCCTATGTTGTAGGCAGCTAAACCTGTGGGGGCAGTTATAACAGCTGACAGTTTGTTGTTTGTCAATTGTTGGAGGAACTTGCTGATGATTTTGATTAAGAACATTTTGCCTGAACCAGCTTGACCACTCACGTATAGTGGTATAGGTTTGTAGTCTTGGCAGGTGTAATTTTTAGTTTCATGTTGCACACCATGTTCAATTTGTTTAGTTATTTCTTGTAAAATGCTACGCTGCTCATCGTTTAGTTGTGATTATACTAGAGGAAAGTCTTCTGTAGATTGCTTGTACTGACACATGGTGTTTTCTACTTCATTCATGGCTAATTCTGCCTCATTTGCTATTAGTGGCTGTCCAAGTGGTTCTTGGCTTCCTGTTACAGAAGGTTGACTACTGTCAGGAGTGTCCACATCTAGTTGCGCCTGGAGGTCTTATTCTTGTTGCTGTTCATTGTGCAACATTGTTTTGTACTGTGTAAAGTTTACGTCTGTTATAGTGCTTTCCTTTGCTTTGAAAGCGTCTTCATAGGAGTCATAGGTATCGAGTAAAACTTCTTCTTTTCTCCATGGTTTAAAAAGTTGTAGCAGGGACATGTAATACAGTTGTTTATGTTGAGGAGTTTTTAATGACAATTTGATATGATTAATTAAGCTTCGTTTGTAACTTTCACTAAGCTGCCTTCACAATTTTCCACTCTGTATCTACCTTTCTTCTCATCTGGTTTAATATTATTTTTGTATGTGAAGTTTTGGGCTACGTGGTATAGACGCATGGTTTCCAAAGTGGTACTTCTGTTTGGGTAGTATGTCTCTAGTAAGTTGTTTTTCAAAATGTCTTGGCTGTTGGGGTCATTTTTGGCTATTGTTTCTATGTCCTCATATGATTTGAGAACTCTTTTTCTAGATTTAGCAGGACCAAGACTTAGCCATGCTATATTGTCAGATGTTCCATACAAGGCAGTACCGGTTAAACAGTCGGCAGCTTCATAGCAGTCACATTCTCTATGGGAGAGCATTTTTATGCCTAAGCTGTTCAATTTCTGTGATAGTGTTTTGTCAGATGATATGTCATCCCAGAGGTCTTTCAGCTCTGTTTTTTCTGCTTTGGTTAAGTAGCCTGTGACATGTCATGCAACTGAAGTGGAATTGTCTGCAATGTACTGCACATCTATATTTGCATTCCATAGGAGGGCAATGATTGCATTGTAATCATTGATGTACTTTGATCCTTCTGTTCTTTTTATGTAGTATGTGTTCCTAGGTGATTTACCTTTCACACTATGTCTAACTGAAAACATGAAGTTGTTTACTTGACCTGTTGTTGAAACTGGTCTAGGGAAACAAAAGCAGCATTTGGTGTAGTGTTTCCCTTTGTTTTTATATTTGCAACAACAATACTTCCCACATTTGTGTCTTTGAAATTGTAAAATGTGTGCATGAAGGTCACTATGTGTCATTTCTGAAGGCATTTCACAAGTGAAATAGTTTTGGATGAACTGCAAAACAGTGGCATCACTGCCCTGGCCAAATTTAGGAGCATCTTTAATCCACAAAAGCATGTGGATGTGTGGTGCTCCTCTGGCTTGGTATTCATTTCTCCAAAAGAAGTGTTGCACTTCTCCGTTGGGAGGAACAGTTTTATTACAAATGAAGTGTAGCATAGCAATGAATCAATGATGGAAATATCTTGATACATTTACACTATCTAGAGAGCAGAGTTCTCCTGTTGTTTTTATATCTATATTTGTTTTGTTTTTGTTTGCTATGCGTAGGAAATCGTGTAAATCTTCCCATGTATATTCTGCACAACTTAATGTCACAAACCAAGTGGGCGGGCCAAGGTTTCATATCATACAGCTTACATCTGCGTGACGTCTGAACCAGTATTCTTTTGTACCACACATGTTTGCTAAAAGATGTGTAATGCTTGACTGTAAAGCCTCATCTTTTTCTTGTACTTTTTGTAGTAATTGCGTAGCTGACATATTTTGAAAATTGGTACCTGATTTTAATGTGTGTGCAACTCCGTAGCATAGAGTTGCTAGTTCACTTTCAAAGAGAAGGTGGAATATGTATTCCACGTTTTGTCTGAATCTGGGGTCTTCAGAATACATTCGTAAAGAGCGGTATTCTGATGCTGTTATTTGTGTGGACCTTCCTCCTTTTCCAGTAGGAAAGAGTAGAGGAAAGGCAAGTGCTTCTATTCTTTTTTCCCATATGCTGATTGGAGATCCTTTGGCTTGTCGCATTTGGTAAGTTTCCAGTGCATCATCTATGGTGTCTTTAGAGTGTAATGGGTGAATTGTATAATGGTCTAAAATATTGGATTCTGTAGCAGGATCTAGAAGTTGAAATTGACCAGTTTCTGACGAGTCTTGAATTATTTTGGTGGTTTCCCTCAGGTTTTCTTCAATATTTATTTCTTTGTAGTATTCATTGTTGTCTTTTAGATATTGCAGGGCTTGTCTAACTTTATGTAAGTCCTCGAGTTGTTGCCAAATTTTTTGTCTTTTGTAGGTAGCCATTTACTAAGGCAATTAAAGATTGATCCATTGGACGTTGCACTCCCAGAGTGTGTACATTTTCTTTGAGATCTAATGGCAAAAAAACTACTTTGCCACGAATGCCTTTCAGTAATTCAGAGGGGGGTAGTTTTGCTGTTTTTGGTTGAAGGCGTATTATTGCTTGAAATGGGTGCACTGTTTGAATTATGATGCTCTCATACAAGTTAAGTTGTTACAGGGGTTTCAGTAGTGGGAATAATTCCAAGTTATTTGTGATAGCAAGTGAAGGTATTTGGTTGTTGTCAAGTTTTGCAGTGCAGTAACTGCAAAGTATTAAGGGGTCAGTAATTTTGTATGTGTTTTCTGCTGTAAGATAGAGAGCTAATTGGAACCACTTGGAATCTTCATTGTCTTCTATTTTGTACATTATGTCTACCGTTTTTGTGCTATTCTTATAAAAAGTCCTGCGGCAACACACACACACATGGTTTGGTACTTTACCAGATATAACCTTTAGTATTTCTTTTTTGTATGTGTGTAGTAGAAGGTTGATATCTGTAAAGTTGTTGCTAGTCTGTTGTAAAGCTATTGCATTTTGTAAGTGGCTTTCACTTCCAAAATATTTTCTCTGGATATGCTCTATTTGTTCAAGTAGTTCTTTGGCTGTACCATGTAGAAGATTGTTATTTAAATTGGCTAGTGCTAAAGTAGGGCTTTTGGCATTGTACAGTTTATGAACCAGATTTCTTATAGTTGAATGTTGTGTTGATATCATTATGATATGGTGGAAGGTGCTTTTGCAAATAGGTCCAGCAATGCAGGCTAATGAATGTCCTTGTAGTCCTGTGTATTTGCAAACTGGACATAGTTTGTAATAGTTTTATTTTCAATTTGTCTTTTCCTTTCACATAGTGATTGAGGAACTGGCGTAAAGATGTGAATGATTTTTTGCCTATGCTACACATTTATGTGCACAGCCATTTGTAGACTGGACGCATTGGTTCAGTGGAATGGAGAGTTGATACTAAGTTTTCTGGGGATATTTTTGTGAGCAACGTTTCTTGTTCCATAATGGTATAGTTAAGTTTTTCCATAGCCTCGTCCACTGCCATGCATGGCAATTGGGTTTCTTTGCTTTTGTTTGTATGCTTCTTCATTGAAATATGGTCCTGTGCTGGTGGTGTGACTCCATTCACCTCCACAGATGTTTGTAAAGCTATCTTTGTTGATATTCCGTTTATTGAGAAGTCTTTTTTGTAGTTTAGTACTTAGTTTTGTTAGTGGTTTCATTCTGTTTAAAACTAAAATAAATAATTTCCTTTTGAGAAGGATTGCACTGTCCATGAGAGTTTATAGGATTAATTTTCTACGGTAGGTTTTAAGGGTTGTGCTTTATTTGTCTCCTGTTTTTATAAGGTTCTGAAGGACTCTGTGGTGGAACATTTTTTGTAAAATTATTCTTTTGGTATGCTTACTTGTTTCTACTTCGAGATTTATAGGTGTAGTGTTAGCGCTAGTGGTAGCTACAGTCTTTTTAATAACTTTCTGTTTAGTTTTACATTTTGAAAGAGGAGGCAAAGTTTATTTACTGGAAGCTGCTTTTGTTTTGCTTAGTGACTGTATTAGCTGTTTTGTTTGAACTTTTTGTGTAAATTCTGCTAAAGGTGGATGCTTATTTTGGACACTTTTATTTAGATTTTGTATACTTCTGTGTTGCTTTCTACGGAGTTGCTTTTTGGTAGGCATTCTTTGGGGTCTGTTGGAAAAAAAGAAAGTGTGGGTTGGAATGTTGTGTAATGTATGCGTGCTTTGAGCATGAGTACTGAGTATCATGGTAGGCATGTATGTAGAGGTGTGTGATTGTGCAATGGGCTGTTAATTCAGGTTGGGAAGGCTATTCTCATATTTGTGTTTTACTATACTGGTGTTCAGATGACAATACAAAGTATGCACCTGCTAAGGGGAAATCAGTAATACCGAATCCAATGCTGCAGGGTTAATACAATTGTTCTACAAAACTAGAATTCTACAGTGATTGAGTAACAGTTAGAACATTATGGCAGTATTGGACTTACTTTTTAGGATGGAAAGAGTAGGTTTCTTCTGAGTTTTGGTTCTTACTTCAGACGCTGCTGGTTTTCAGGAGAGTGGTCTTCACTGCAATTGTGAAAGAAAGAAGTTAGTAAATATGTGTGTTAATAGCACTGTTGTTAAACCTAGACATGAATTTGTTTGTTTTTGCAGTAGTAGTGCTTTCTGATAACTGTGGATAGCATGTGGATGCAGTTTCCTTTGTCTATGTGCATTCTGTATATTTTACTTAGAATCTGTCAGTTGAACTTGCCTTAGAAATGATTACAATAGTAAGCACACAGAGCACACTTGGATTTTTAAGGCAATGTTATTGGATGATAGGAGATAGAAGAAATAACCGTATGCTTTTCTTGCTATTTATACAGGGTAAATGGTAGGGACTGTAGGGAAATACATGCAATGTATGCATTTGTGAAGGTGTGGGAAATAAAGCAGAAGGGTTTGATGGGTTCAGCATCTTATTATTCTCCAGGATAGTTGTAGGCGAGAAGGTTCAAATAAGAAAACCTGGAAAAGTGGCAAAGGGACAAAGCAAGATTACCAGACTGAAGGTGATTAGAAAAGTACTGGGTGATCCTGTGGTGCTTGGAGATGGGAGAGTCTAAAATAAAGTAAGGGTTGCAATGAAGTGTCTGGTGCTTGCGTTGCAGACTGAAGGGAAGGGGGAGATGTTATATGTGTTGGTTTACTACACTGTTTGTACATAGTTGTACATGATGTGATAGACATGACTGCACCTGTGTATAGTTGAATGCCATTGTAAATTCTAGAACGGACTGGGCAACCGGCTGGAATGGGAGAGCTGTCTAGATTGGAAGAACAGTTGTAGAGGCAGTGGTGTTGTTTCAGCTGGGAGCCTTTCAAATGATATTGCCTATCTGTGTGCACAAATAAAGATGCATCTACTCATCTTGGCTGCGTGTCACTTTATAACACACTACAAAGCCTTCTTCCACAATTAAACTGCTATTTCTCCCATATTTTAACATGAAATGACACTTTGTTAGACAGCTGTGTGTGTTGTGTCTGATTACTATTACAATCATTGCTAAAGGAAGTTCAACTGATAGATTGTATATAAGATATCCAGAATGTATAGAAAGGAAATTGCATGTTCATCCTATGCACTATAATGTATCAAATGCTATTATGGTTGAAATGTGGATAAATAGGTGGCAGTGTTTACACAAATGACAGAATGAATGAAGAAAATAACAGTTAGCACATTACAGTTCGTAATATGGGTACATATAAATTTGGAGAGCAGACAGCTTTGCAAGTGACACTTGATCATAGCAGAAGGTAGAAATGACAGTTAGCTTTTTTTATAGGTTATACAGGGTAAGTGGCAGTTACTCCATTTACAAGCATTTATACAAGAGCTGTACATGTACTGTGCAGAAAATATTCATACCTGTAGTTTATGTTCATGCGTGTGGATGTGCATGAATCTGCATGCAGATATCTTGGAGAGTTTTATAGTAGTTGTTGCTGTAGGTGCTTTGCAATCACAGCAGAATTGTAGTCAGAGTGATCAGCAGTACATCTAAAGTGCTGAACTGTGACGATGGAGTTAGATGTTTAGTTCTTGGATGGTATTGGTGGATGGTTGTGTGACGGCTGAACAGTATCCAATGAGGGAATGGTGCAGTGAGTGAAGTGGAAAGGGAAGAAGGGCTGCCCCAGTGTTACGCGGTCTGTGGACACCGCGGCTGTTCGCGGACAGGGCGTCCCCATCCGGGGCTTCTGAGCATGAAATGGGAGTGTGTTTTGGGGATTTGCCAATCATGTTTTGAGGTTCTGCTTAGTATTGAGAGAGGCTGTGTGTAGTGAAGATGGCTGAGGTGGAGAAAGTCAGGGTGTTGGTGGTTGGAGATATATTTGTGAATGGTTAGGAGAAGTATGCTAAATCTAGGAATGTGGCTAACAATTTTGATATAAGAGGAGTGGAGTTGGTGTGGTGCACTGTGTCTGGTTTTAATTTGCAGGGAGTGCTGGAAGTTTGTCAAGATATGGAGAGGTTTAATAGTCCAGATGTAGTTGTCCTGCATTGTGGTGCTGTGTATTTGGGCTACGTCAGTGCCCTTACTTTGTTGCAAGATCTGGAAAACTTGGTTCAGGCAGTCATGAAAGTCCTTCCAAATGCCAAGGTTATTTTTTCTGCTTTGCTACCTAGGGCAGTATGGGACAATAGTTATGTTTTTGTCCTCAGCAAAATGGTGCTAGGTGTTTAGTTAACCAAGGCATGTTGGCTTTCATGATTAGAGCTGGGATGTTCTTTTGCAATAATGACAACATTGAATCTGGTAATGTAGTTTACTTTAAAGCAGATGGCATGTTTTTATCTTTCATGGGAAATGCCATGCTGTTTTGGGATATAGGGATTGCTTTGGAGAAGCAAATGTGAAGATATTTGGAGGAAAATAAGAAAAGAAAAACAAAAGATAAAAAGTGTTTCTGAAGCATCTTTAACAAAAAAAGGCTCTTTTCAGAGCCAACCTCAGGGGGGAAGTGGGCACATTATTTACATTTTCATTCCCCACTCTCAGATTTATTGATTTGTCCTCGGACATGGCGGTTGTCCGCGGACTGCGCATATTACATACAGGGTTTTTGAGGCTGAGAGTCATGCAAATGAGACTTAGCAGGGCAAGCGATTGGTCAATGAGGTTTACTGGGTGTGATGTGCAAGCAGAGACTTTGTCAGAAAGTCTGTTTCCTGAGAGGAGAGCAGATAGCTATGGCTGTGTCTTTCAGCAGGCAGATTGTCTGGATTTTGGGAGACTTGTGTATAAATTGGTTGGAGGTGCATGCAGATCGCTGTGGAGTGGCTGCACATCTTGGATTCCCTCATGTGGAAGTGCATTGGCATGGAGTGCGTGGAATGAAGTGGCTGGATTTGGTACCTCTTTGTGCTACATTGGTGACACAGCGTCATCCAGACATTATTATTATTATTCATTGTGGAGGGAACAGTTTAGAACATGTCTCTGAAATCTCTTTGCAATTTGCAATGAAAGAGGACTTGGGAAAGTCTTGGACATGTTTCCCAACTCCTGAGTAATTTGTTCTCGTATTATGCAGAGACAAATGTGGCTGTGTTCTTCTTCATTTGGTCCACAAATAGAGAAAGCGAGGCGCAATGTCAATAAGGCTGTTTGTGCCTTTTTGAGAGATGTTGGCATGTCCTCTTTTCACAATGAAAATATTATGTTTCGTAGTACACATATTTTTCTCAGAGATGGAGTACATCTTACTTATGCTGGCAATCAGATTTTTCTGCGAAATATACAAAATGAATTGCGACCCTTTTTGGAATTATAGCAATACTTTTTCCAGTAGGTGTTGACCATTTGAAGTTTTTGAAACTCAAAAAGACAGCACAAAAAGGCTGTTTTCATTGCACTCTTCACCACTTTGTCCCGGTGAAGAGTGCAATGGTTTTGATAGGGCAGCACCCTAAACATTTCAAATGTCCGCGGACTGTCCGCAGACATTTAAAAAGACACAGGGCCCTTTAGCATTTCATTGGCACTTCAATTTTTGAACTGTGAAAGACGGCTCTGAAAAGAGCCTTTTTTGGGGGGGTTTTGTTGTTTTGCATTTATTTATTTTTTTAGACATGGCACATAAGGAAAGAAAGGGATGGTAGGGTAGCGTTCTCACCCCTGCAGAGTACTGTGTTGCAGTACATACACAATACTGTGACCTTTGAAAGGTAAGGGTCTACAGCATCACGTATGGCCTGCGAGGCAGATGGAGGTATGCGCTGCCCCATAGGAGTGTCTCTTGTGGTGACAGGAGCAGAAACAGGGGATGCTGCAGAGGAACTCAACCTACTACGTTTATCGCAAGGTACAACCTTACGAATAGCCCCACCGTGGAACGACCTTAGGTATTGCTTCATTGAGGTAGTACCGTAGCTATACAAACCTGGTTTGCACAAGCTTTTCGGTACTCCATGAAGAGTGGTAAACAATCTCCACACCCAAGGTTCACGGTGAGTGCTAGTAGTAGGTACTTCCACTACCTCATCCTCGTCATCCTCTTCATCCTCCTCTGCAACCTCACGCCTGTTCCCCTCTGCAGGCCCTTTGGGAGGTGGTGGTGGTGGTGGAGGGGGTGGGGGTGGTGCTGATGTTGAGGCAGCAGGAGCAGGACTCACCATGGTTGCCATATTCTCCAAATGTAAAAGAGCACAGTACAGCAAAAGCAATTTCTGATAACCAGCAATCTGGAGTACTGCTCTGTTCTGGAAATCCAAAAGCAGAATGAGGAGGACCTCTGGGATGTGGCCTTTTATAGGGGTGCTGGTGCACGCTTTGCGGACACCCGTGCTGTCCACAAACACTTCGAACACCAAAAAGGTTTCAAAAAGTTCCAAAAAGTGTGCAGATCGCTAGGGACATGGTCTGGGGCATGTGCAAGGGTGACTTTTCACAGGAAAATACCTTGGATTGATCAAAAAGCACTTTTTCTGTGTCCGGGGGCACGGACTGTGTTCCCGAACAAGGACCCACACTTAGCATGAGTGCAGTCACATGATTACATTGCGGACACGTTCGCAAATGGGATGGGCGTCCATAGTACACCAAATGCGCGGGGTATGGTGTGCACATGCATGCAGGTGTTCCACGGACAGTGTTCGTGTCCCTGAACTAATTAAAAGTGCGATACACATGCAGCGGACAGTTACAGACAGGCGCGATGTTCGTAGGACCCAAGAGTGGGATACGCATGCGTGCGGGTGTTCTATGGACAGTGTTCAGGTCCCTGAACAAATTAAATGTGCGTCTCAACTTTGCGGACAAGCGGACGGGCTATGTGTTCTATGGACATATTAATTCTGGTTGCAGACAATGCGAACAGGGGGTATGTTCTTAGGACACCTTATTTTGAATAATTGCAGACATGCGGACGGATTTAGTGTCCTGCGGATACCTCCATTTTGATTGCTAACAGTACGAACAGACATAGGCCCTCATTACGACCCTGGCGTTAAGGGATTACCGGTACCGGTAAGGGTACTGGTAATCCCTTAACGCCTGATTACGAGGTCCCTTTGTGGGTCCCGACCTTAACGGCTGGTCTGTAACAGCCGTTAAGGTAAGGACCCGCAAAGGGACCTTGAAGGTGATTACGGTACCACATTTTGCAGTACCGTAATTACTGCCTTCCCCATTCCCATTGAGCCCTATGGGGCAAAAATGGGAATAGGGAAGGGCCAATGGTAAATGGGGAATTACCGCCCCACCAACCTTGGAATGGGGCAGTAATTCCCCATGTCACCATGGCAGATCCGGTAAATTACAGCCGTTAACCATGGCGCTAATATCACCATTGGTTAACGCCAGGGTCGTTATGAGGCCATAGTGTCCTAAGGACACCCCCATTTTGGGTAATTTCAGACATCCCAGACAGTCGCGCCATCCGCAAACAACTAAACAGTCTTTTAAAAAAATTAAAACACCGAGGAATATAGTAAACGCACACATAATATGTTATTATTGTATAAAAATATAAAAATTATGAAAGAGAGGGAGAAGCAGAAACTGATACAAATACAGGGGAATTAGGGTTTGTACCTGTTGGATGGTAGGGGAGGAAGGGATTGAAGTCTCGTAACGTTTTTCGTGATGGGGATTTTTTGGGGATGGTTGGCTGGGATATGGAGAAGGGGGACGGGTACATGTGGGACAGTGATGTTTAATTTTTTCCTTTATATTGTTCTCTACAAAGTTTTTCAAAATAATGAAATTGGTCATTAATTGGTCCATTTTTTCGTCTAAACGCTGCAGATGAATTTCCAAAGTGTCTGTTTCAGTATTATTCTTATTGTCTGTATGTTCTGTTAAAAATAAAATATGTTAAGTACACGTAAAATAATGTTTATTAATTGGCTTATTTAGAGAAGTGTAGCGTCTACCATTAGTATCACTGTTTTCACTCATTTCGTCTTGAGGAAAATTTTCTTCTAGCCATTCCAAACTACTGGACATTTCTGTGTAAAAAAAAAAGAAAATTATTTTTCAGTGTTCCCTACTACAGAAAGTTTATACATATAGGAATTAATGTAGTTTACTTACCAGTTTGTTTTTTAGTTTTGCTGTTACTGCTTTGTAGGTGTGCTATTGATATTTGCTGTGCAGTTTCTGTAAGGTAATTCTGCTGGAGGCATATGTTATTTCTTTTTGGTATGTTCCATTATGTTCCATATGCTATGTCATTGGACTGTTGGTGTCTTACATATACAGTTTGCACTTCTTATTTATTTTTAAAAGTAATTTATTTATATGCTGCTCTTTCAACATGTTGAGTGTTTTTATTGCATGATACAACAATGTAAGATACCGCCTGGGTTTTTTGATAGTTTTGATGTTGACCGAGTCTGTCCGGGGACATGCGCACAGTCCGCAGACATCAGAACCACTAGCGTGGGACCGGGGGTTCAGTATGTTACATGTGTATAAACTAAGGGAATCCTACTAAAAACATATCAAATTCATACTATCTATATCTATATACAGTGAAAAAATATTTTTTAAGAGGATGTTATGTTTAAGTTGCGCTACAAAAAACCTATGAAATTCAGTGGGAAATTTTCCTATCCAACATGGGAAGATTTTGAATATTCCACCTCTATGGCGCATGCTGCAAACAATGCCTACATTTCTTCATGAGTTCGTTCATGTACTGAAATAACTCAGTAATGCAATAATATTTATAGCAATGCACTGCTTAATGAACTATTTGGCATTTGATAGTTCTTCAGTGATCTATGATACTTTTCTGCCAACATTATAATGACAATCCCTTGTGGATGCTGTGCATGAAAATGAAATGCACATGTGATGTCATCAGTGATGTCATCAATGACATTTGTGATGTCATCTTTGATGTCCTGGGTGTTAGTCTTAGAGGTGCACGGTGGTGGCGCGAGTTATGGTTGCTTAGCTTACCATAACTGGCGAATTTCAGGGGTTTTTTTGGTTTTACTTGTTACCATAACATCCCTTTAACAATGTTTTTTCACTGAATTTCATAGGTTTTTAGTAGCGCAATGTAACCATAACGTCACATTGACAAAGTTTTTTCACTGAATATATATATATATAAATATATATATGGCCCGCATTAGGGGCCGTGTAGTTATGGTTAAGTTGCTCAACTGCTCAACCCATAGGAAGACACTTTTTGGGAGGCTTATAAATTCGCTCCCCCTGGACGAATTTGCATCAAACTTTGCAAAAACAAGTATATGGTCCGCTCTGAATTTTCTTAGGAAGTTTGGTGAGGTTTCGTCTAGGGGGCCAAAGTTATAGGGGGTCCCAAAAAGCTTTTTTTTCCATAGACTTATTGGACTAAAACTTTGCACATGCGTACAGCCCAAACTGTTGGACAGATTTTCATCAAATTTGCGGCAGGAGCTGTGGCTTGGTCCCGAAAGCACAAAACGAAGGCTACCTTAGACTGGTCAGTAGGGAAGACCTCTGGCCTGCTAAGGAAATGTAAGCGGCACTGGTTCATGAAAACCACAAACTTATTTGGGTCCCTTGTAAACCGCTCCGGGGGGACTAGTGGAATCGTACCTCGGATGACCACCTGAATGGGGGCTACTGGAGGTGATACAGTAGGGCCACCACCTGGCAGCGGGGCCATCCCGGCTTGGGTCTGTAGCAACTGTCGAGCCAGATCATCAGTGTCATCTCTCTTTATGGCCAGTTCTCGTCGTAGGGCATTCGTCTCTTATCGGGCTGCATGCACCTCCGCTCGAAGTTCCCCTAACAACTGGGACAGGTGATGAACTTGAGAAGTCTCCATAATGCTCAGGCAGAGTGTTCAATATTTTGGCTTTGAGTTCTGTTACGCTTACCTGGCCTCTGCGGGAGCGTCAGAAGCCTCTGTGAGGATGGTACTGAGACGTGCGCATGGAGCGGTCTGCAGGCACTGCACCTAAGGTAAAAGAGTAGCTGACTCCCCTCTATACCTCCTTGCCCACCCCTACATGTATCGGAATTCTCAATGGGCATTAGCTCACCTCAGATTTGACAATGGTGAGCTCTACATCCTGATTTGTCTCACAGGGGCGCTATGCTTCGGGGTAGTTGTGCTTCAGTTGTGCGTGCTTGGAAACACCAGTTACTTCACTAGTGCTTCAGTTGCTCAAATTGAGACCAGCTGCAGCTTGAGTTTGTTCCGTGCTGGCCTTCTGTTCTGAGAAGCCAATGGAATTGCCTGTCTGTTGGACCATGCTGGTCTACCTGCGGTATGTTGATCTTGTCCTTGTGCTTGGGGCTACTGTGCAGATAAGTCTTGTTGCTGGCGCTGCTTGCGCAAAGTTGTGAAGTCTCCAAACAGCTGTGTGTCTTCAGATCAGCTGTTTGCTAAGCTTCTGCTTAGGGTATGCATGCGTGCTGAGAGTGTGTTGCCTGTGCGCTTTGAACTTGCCTGTCATGTGTATCTTTCTCTTCTCTTGCCGGCACAGCATGCAGAGAGCACGTCACATGAACAGTGCGCCTTGAGCTTGCCATCTAATGTTTTGTCTGTTATTTTCCCTTGCAGGCCAGGCATGGAGTTTGAAGCACCGTCGTTGCTGCAGCTCCGGTTGTGGAGATGTGAAGAGACACGCTGCCGGGATGAGGGATGAAACGCTGCTGCCGTCGGATGGGAATTCCCGGGAGGAGTCCGTAATGGAATATGGCCATGGGATTGCAAGGTTAAGTTCTGTATACCAGGTCTTGATGCTCCTACGGTATTCACCTTCTAATAATAGTCTTCTTCTCTCTCGTTGAGAGTCAGGGATCACCGCTAGCGGCAAGCTAATACCTAACACAGAACAGTTGCTTGCACCATACAGTGCCCTACCAATTGCTCCGCTGATAGAGTTGCGGGGGCGAGCACCGCAAGCAGAAAAAGAGCATTGGATAAAAAGAGGGTGTAAACAGTCCCCGGCAGATCTCTGGTGGCGGCAATAGATATCAGGGAAAACTGTAATGCCCCATGAGTTATTGCTGGTCGCCTTCAACCAGTTATGCCATTCATCACACGTTTCCAAGCAGCACATTGCAGCAGAGATACAAGAGGACTGGTTTGTCCCAAACCTACAGGAACATTTGATGAACATGGCCATACATTGCACTACATGTCAAAGTTACAACACAGGCCTTACATTGAGAACTATCATAGGCACCTTGCCCCGCCCTATTGAGCCATTTCCGCAAACTGTAAATTGATTATGCAGACATGGGGGAAATGTGCAGTGGGTCTTGTTACCTCATTGTGGTCATCTGTGCCTTCTCACGATGTGTTGAGGCAGGACCTTGTGCACATCCAGAAAATATGTGTGCCACCAAATATTTTGTGTTGTGGGTGTGTGCGATGTATTAAGGTCAGATAATGGCACACATTTCTTTCAATTACCTTTTCAAAGATATTTTGACATTACTGGGCATCAGGCATCGGATGTGTACCATTTATCACCCCCAGGCTAACAGAATCGTAGAGATGATCAACGACCTGTTAAAAAGCAAGCTGTCGAAACTGTGCACCACATTAAAGAAAAACTGGGTACTCTGTTTACCACTTGCATTATTCAGTCCACACAGCCCCGCAAAGGCCACCATTTATCACCCCATGAAGTGGTCAGAGGGCGCTGCATGCACACCCTGCTCTCTTCTGATATGACAGCGTCCATCTTGGGAGAGGAATTTAGTAGCTATTTGTCCTCCCAAATGAAGGCAACAACATTTGTTTCCCAACAGATTGTGCCTCCCCTAGACAGAGGAAGCCACCGGCGCCACAACGGACACACGAGCAACATCACCCCCTCTACAGCTGTTCGCTGGTGACTGAATTTAGGTTAAAAATGTCATCCATTGGTGGAGCCAACCCAGATATATGCCACTCCACTTGCTGTTAAAGTGAAAGAGGTACGTTACTGGGTGCACTTCTCTAATGTCTGCAAAGCACCCCTGCCCCAGCGTGCACCAGAAGATTAAACTGCCCCATGCCCACAACACCCAAACCCCACCCTCGATTACAGCCTATATGCCCCTTTTAAAAGACGAAAGGAATATTACCCAATACCAAGCACAACGCTGCTTTCTATCTCTCTTTCTCTCTCTCTCTCTATCACTCCCTTTCTTCCATTTTCCTTTCTCCGACTTGTTTAGTAAAAGTGTCCTTTTTAGGTGTTTTTTGCAATGAATCCAACTGACTTTAATACTTCCATTTATATTAGGAAACGTAATGTGTATACTGACAAGTTAAAATGTTCCTATTCGTATGAATGCGCACTGCACTACATTGCTGGACTGTTTGCAATAATCATTTTTGGATTAGGCATATATGTGGGTTATACTGTTGTATGGGGAGGGCATATAAAGAGGGTGCTATACAAAACAATTCTACCATTAATGGGTCTATTCAGGATGTAAATTTGACCAAAAGTACAAACATTCATGTGTTCCCATTTCTTTTCACACACAACACTGTGGCCATAGATCCCCATGTTAATGATCAAATCAGAAGTGGTGGGACTGTTCATAAATCCAATGACTCTATTATTTCTTTCAAGGCACCTTTTGATCTCACCAGTTCTTTTGAAAATGTATATAACATAGTTTTAGCATGTTGAAAAAGGCAACGTAGGACGTACAGGTGCAATGTGTGCAATTAGAAACTATGGATCCTGACCAGGTGCAATGCACTCAAAATCCCAAAAGCATCCAGTGTTTGTGGAGGCCAAACTTGAACTTACGAGGAGTTAAATACGTAGACAGAAGGTGGCAAGAAACATCAATGAGTTGTGCAGCAGGAGGGATACTGGGATTCAGAGATGAAGTGTTGGCTCAAGTGAAAAAAGCATATGCACAATGCTGGAATAAATATATTGCAAAGCTAAGATGGATCGAAGCAATTGAAAAGCGAGTAAAAGTGCAAAAGCAAGAATCTCATGAACTGTGTTTTTACAATGAAGGAACTGCTTTTGTAGGGGCCAATCTGAGATGCAATAAAACATTGTTCATTCGAGACCCCAAAAAAAGGCACCGCTTCAGTAATGGACTATTACTTAGTGTGTGGACAGCAGGCATTCTTGCACCTCCCGCCCTGATGTAGGGGCTACTGCTCACTGGCCATGTCTCACTCAGCGATTCTCGTGATCCCTGAAGAACACCTTGCAGAAGGATTGAAAACCTTGCCTGCCCCAACCCCAGCTCCAGACATAATGGAGCCAACCCGAAACCTGTTGCAGCCCCTCGTCTTCCCTGTCTTACTTGAGAAAGAAAACAACAGCAAATTGTGCAGAAAAAGAAGATCGAATTATTTGTCTCAAAACTCCTCCAAATTGCTCAAAGAAATTCCCAATGAATATAGACTGTTTAGCAAAGAAGACATTTTTTCGCATCTCTGCTACTGCCGGGGGTCCAAACACAAGTGCCAAGTGGCTCCAAATTGTGCGATGCAAGGTTGTACAGCTGGTGAATTACATGAAAAAAGGCCTCAACGCAATCAAGGTCGAGATGCGTGCCCTGAGATTGATGACCCTCTAGAACCAAAATGTGCTTGACCTGCTCACAGCAATGGAGGGGGGGGGGGTCTGCAAAATCAGTGATTCGTGTTGCACATTTGTGCTTCCAAACAATGCACAGAATGACTCCCTGGTGCAAATAATAGGAGCACTGCACACCCTTAGATTGCACATGCAGACTGAAGCTGGCATACAACAAGGGGATTGGTTTGAGACCTTTTGTCCTAGGCACTGTTTTGGAGGGAGCAATCGTCAAGCTGTTGGTGCCTGAGATAGTGTTCGTGCAGGCACTTTTCTGCACCTGCCAGCTGCGACTTCAATGCTGTGCCAAAACAGTACCTAGCAGTGCCATGATGATGGTTTCAATTGGGGTATCAAATGCACCTTGCGGTACAAAAGACAGTGCTGTCCAAAGAAATGACCCAAACAAACCACGCATGGTGGTGATAGAGTAGCACTTACACCCTGCCGGTACTATCACTACACCCCACCTGAACACAAGCATTATACAGAACACTGGGTAGACTTAGCAGGGGACAGGGGGTTTATATATATATGGCTTGTGCCTCTGAGGAGTATGCCCAGTCTGGCCAGAGTTTGAGTCATGTATGTAGAGCATGGGTTCCGAAGGATGGATCACCGCCTCCTTTGGAGGCTAAAAGGTTGGAGGAGAAACTCTGGTGAGGAACAAATAAAGGTGGGCCTATGCGGGAGTTTGGTAATGTAGGATTAATGAAAGGGGGAAATGTTGGAAGGGGACATGAACTTCCTGCACCCCCAAGCGCTTCAGAATAAGGCAAAGGCTGTCACAGGTACTGTAAGAGACCAGGGGAGACAGGGTGCCCTTAAAGGCTTCTACACAATTACAATATTGCATGCCTCATATATCTAGTGCACATGCAGGAATAGCATCCATCTTAGATATTAGCATCCATTTTGGAACACAAAGCTTAAATGTAGTGCAGCAGTCAGCATCCCAGGCCTGGGCCATGAACATGAGCAAAGGAATAGGTTACATCTCGGGCACCGATGAGAAAGGCCAGAGCTACACAGATCCATTGTCCTAAAATGGTGATAACCTTATCGCCCTGGGAAGAATGTGCCCTGCAAGGCCATGGGAGGAGGGCTGACCATCTTTATACAATACGATCCCACGAGAAGGAGGGCACGGGCCTCTGACCCCCACCAGTCCCAACTCTAAGTTATAACACCCAAATGCCCTGGCTTTAGGATCTTTGAATTTCAATGTTTTAGCCAGCCCCAGACCACTGCTCATAAACCTGTTTGACCCCGATCGATCAAAAAGATAAGAAAGCAGGGCATACCTGCTGTCACTTGTAGGTCACGTGATTTGTGCTGCGAGGTGCAGGGAGGGATGAAATTATATCCCCGAAATGAGAGAGCGAGTGAAGTGTGTGAGTTAGGATGACCTCCGCTTTTCCCCCGGGCCCCTGTATGCTTGTACCAGGCGCACTGCTACATAGATAGAGATGTGTTGTTTACTTTGCAAAATCATTGCCTACTACTCGACTTGTGACTGATGACGAATGCAGCATCCCCCCCATGGAAGAAGATGGACCGACGGGGCTGTGGCCAATGGCCTGGCATCCCCTATGGAGCAGGTGACCTAGGGCCGCACCAACCAGCCGCTTGGGTTTCTACTATATGTTATGATGTCACTGATGATGCAATGTACCTTTATAATTTACTGCACATGCCAATGTTGCCAGAACATTCCGCAGCAGCAGAGTTCTTTGTTGGCGCTTCAATTCTTTGTGGAAATACACTTGTTATCCTTGAAAGAGGTGTAGTAGGCCTTTTTCACTGGTGGGTGGTATTTTGTCTGGTGTGGGTGTCTAGAGTCTTTCCTACAACACAGTGAAGAGGAAATATGTTTGGAAAGAATATAAAAACAACCCAAACAATTCAATAAAATGGACACTACGGGCCTCATTACAAGTTCTCCGGTCCGGAATGTGGTGATTCCGTGACGACGGTAATAAAGTTTCCGCGTCCGCAAGGTTGCGGAAAGATCGGCGATTACGGACTGTCGGTCACGCGCACCACACGGACGCGTAAACGGTGTCACCGTCTCCACGTAAACACCCGTGGAAATGGACATAGCGGCCCCACAAGCAGTGTAAAAACCGTGTCTGCCGCCATACTCACGAAAGCGGAAATACCATGACAGCAAAAACCGGAAATAGAGAGGCGGCCATCATATAAAGCACAATCCACCGCCATCCATAGTCAGCAGAGGCTAAATCTGCACACTGTGAAGCCAAAAAGGACCACCAGCATGGCAGACAGGATCCCTGCCCAGAGACAACGCAAACAGCGCTTCAGCGAGGCAGAGCTCACAGTATTGGTGGACCACATAGTGCAGCATGCCGAAATGCTGTTTAGTGCAGACCAACGGCGTGCAACACAGCAGCGCAGGAAGGATGTGTGGGCCGAATCTGCACACAAGTGCACAGCTGGGGGCATGACTACAAGGAGCGTCAAGGACTGTCACAAGAGGTGGAACGACCTCAGACTGAGGGTGCGTAACGTGATTGCAACACACCGGCAACGCAGCAGTGGCACAGGTGGAGGGCCCCCTTCCCCACTGAGGCTGCAGACATGGGAGGAGCGCTGCGGCAGTGTCCTCCACCATGAGGCCATCCATGGGATTGGGGATGCTGAGGCAGGAATGAGCCCACCTGCAAATGCTCATATGTGCACAAATATGAATGCCATATGAGTACTTGTTGAGGGCAGGAGTGCTCCAAAGGACCCATTAACTAACCCCCCCCCCCCGGTCAGTGCATGAGTGCTCCAAAGGACCCATTAACAACCCCCCCTCTCCAGCAAGTTCATGAGTGCCCCAAAGGACCCATTAACAACCCCCCCAGCCAGTGACTAAGTGTTCCAAAGGACCCATTAACAACCCCCCTCCCAGCAAGTGCATGAGTGCCCCAAAGGACCCATTAACAACCCCCCCCAGCCAGTGCATGTGTGCTCCAAAGGACCCATTAACAACCCCCCCAGCCAGTGCATGAGTCCCCCGAAGGACCCAATCATGACCCAGACGATGATCAACATCCCTACAATTCATGACCGTCAACAATCATATGCGTATAAATGCAAATGTTCACTGATCCTGTCTGATGCATGTTATGCACCCATCAGGTACCACCACATAACTAATAGCATGCCCTCTGTGTCCCCACAGCCATTTCAAGTGACAGTGACACCGCACAACAGCCGAGGCAATCGGCACCTGCATGTGTGCACGCCAGAGCCCCTGCCCAGGAGGATGACGCTAGCAGCTCAGTAACTCAGCCACCAGATGCATCTGGTACGCATGTACCGGCCACCAGCACCACCATCTGCACGCTGCCTGCTGCCACACAGGTGCCACGGGCACCCATCATGCCTACACAACCCACCCCAGAAAATATCTGCACTGCGGAGGAGGATGCAGGCAGCGACAACCGTGCCCCAGCACTGCAGTCAGATGTAGGGCCACAGGGGGAGGTGCCCAACCTGGATGACTTGGCATCCTTCCATGACCTCCAGTTCAGCCCAACATCACTACGCAGTCCGATGAGGTCGCCAACCCCCTCAATGGCTGAGCTGAATGCCCGCATGCAGTGGATGAAGGACCAGCAGGCTACAATCACCCAGCTAGTGGAAAGGCAGCTTGAGGAGTCCAGGCTGCAGAGGGAGAGCTACAGCACATCTGTGTGTCGGCTCTCCAGGTCAATTGGACGCTTTGTCACCACCATAGTGACCCTGGCACGCCATGTGCGGGAGGGCAATAACAACACTTCCAGTATTGCCGAGTCCATGTTGCTTACCCAGCAGGCATATCTGGGACGTTTGCCACCAATGCCAGCAACAGTTCCATCCACTAGCACCAGCCCATCCAGCTCCACCTCTGCCAGCCCACGGAGGCGCTCAAGTCGCTTAACAGGGCAGAAGCGCACAGGCAAATGATGTCATGTGTGTTTGGCACTGCAGGACACATAGGGACAAGAAGGGTTTAAGGGGGTGGGTACGTTTGGGTGGTGTGGCAGGTCCATTAGGGGGTTAGTGATTTGGGGCCTGGTTGGGGATGGGCACGGGTGTACAGATTCCCTACCTAATGCACCTTCTTCCCTGTTGTAATGTTAAAAATTATATCATCATTGAAAAAAACATTCATGAGTGGACATCCATCGTTTCATTTGCAGTCCATCAATTTATTAACTGGCATCGTATATCCATGCTATGCTGTCAATGTGCAGTCTTTCAAAAGTAAATGGAAATCAGTGTATCCCATGCTTGTTGTCCATCTTGTGCACCCCCAGGAGGAGGTGCAGCCATCCCCATCTCCATCTCATCCCCATCTCCATCCCCATCTCTATCCCCATCTCCATCCCCATCTACATCCTCTGCGTCTGGGGGCAGCGGAATGTTCCTGCGCAAGCACAGATTGTGCAGCATGGCACAAACCAGCGTGATTTTACCCGTCTTCACAGGGCTGTAGAGCACTGATCCACCAGATCTGCTCAAGCAGCGGAACCGGGCCTTCAGTAGTCCAAATGTCCTCTCAATCACGCCACGTGTGCGGACGTGTACCCTGTTGTACGCCTACTCATGCCTGTTCCTTGCCCTCCGTACAGGCGTCATCAGCCATGGCATGAGTGCATATCCAGCATCACCTACATGGGATGTAGATGTGGGGGATATGTCAGTGTTTGTTGTATCATGTCTTCATCAGATACAGTGCAATCATGTGTCATTGATCATTCATCCATATGTGGCAAGCAGTGGTTGGACCGGTGGTTGAATGCCATTCCTGGCTTATTGTAGTGGACGTTGGCATCTGGACATTGACCAACGAATTGATGTGCATGTGTAGTTGCCCCTGCGAGAAATATTGTTTGGTAAGTATGGCATTGTGCAGTGATGTACACACATGGAGAAGTCAATCAATTGACTGTGATGATGTTGTTGATGCAGGATGTCTCATGTGCAGGCATCATGTGCATTGGGAGGGCATTGGTGCATATTGTGGGTGGGTTTATTGAGTGGCTCCAGGGGTATGGGCCAGTGGTAGTATTGGCTGTGTGTGTCATGTGGTAGGGTGTGTATGGGCACACTGTGGCAACCAGTCATGTGTAGCTTTGTGATGTGTGGGTTGTGCTGACTATTCACTCAATGGGCGGGAGGTGATGCATGTGCAGTCGTAGCAGCCCAGTCACATAGGTCATTGCCCTGGACACACACCCCACTTCCACATGGACTGTGCATTGGCAGTTCTACTCACCCAATAGCGATGTGCTTTGTCCAGCATAGCCTTCCATGTACCGTGACAATGTCGAATTGCGCAGAACCATCGAGTCATGTGTACATCCCGGGAAACATGTGCAGCAATGTGTCATCACTTGTGCGGCATCACATACCATCTGTACATTCAGTGAGTGGTACCGTTTCCTATTGCGGTACACCATCTCGATAGCATGTGGTACTGTCAGCTCTAAGTGGGTGGAGTCTACTGCACCTATGCAATTTGACATGCCTGCAATGGCATGGAAGGGCAACTTGGTGGCAATGACCTGGACAAGGGTACGGGGTAGGGCGATGTGTTCAGACACATGGCGCAACAGGGCATCCAGTACCTGTACCAGTATTTTGGAGAAACAGGGTTGTGAAAGCCAAGGAAATGCAGTACCGACACCACCTTCAGGAGGGGGGGGGTGGCGGTGGTGATGTCAATGTGGCTGCTGACGTCGTCCTCTATCATGGTGGTGATATACATGATTGTTGGACGGTCCAGCGGGTATAATGTGTGGATCTGACCTGGGGTCAGGTTACAGGGTGAGGCGCTGATGCAGGGTATTGCAGGCTGCCTGCGGGGTCATGCCGACTAGACAATAGGGTTTGGCATGGGTACAGGGTTTGTTAAGTGCCGCCAGCGCCTCCTCCGCCTCCGCCTCCTCCTCCTCTGCACCATTACTGCCATCATGTGCAGTGCTGCCTGTTGATTCAATAGCCCCAGTCCCAATGCTACTAGAGCTTCTGCCTGCATAGTTCTGTTTGGAGTTGGCCTGGGTGTGGCCCTTTTGTAGGCTCCCAGTGGCCTGCTGGGTCCAGGTGGGCTCATTTGGTGCACCTGTGGCCTGATTCAGATCACCAGGCACTGTTTAACGTCATGTTCGCAGTGGCGGTAATACCGCCACCGTGGTTACGGTTTTAGCGCTATTTTTGTGATGGTGTTTCCTTGTCCATGCTACTCGTAATGTTTGTGGTGTTTCGTATTGCCGGTAACGGGGGGATTTCCATGCAGGCAAAGTTTACGGGTGCCTTGACTCCGCGGTGGCGGTTTATGGTGGTGGTATTTCCGGGTCCGTAGGTCATAATTTGGCGATCGTGGAAACGGAGCCGGTATGGGTATAACGGCAGCGTTAAGTCCAGACTGGAGAACTTGTAATGAGGCCACATGTGTCTATACTGCTCACCTAAATATAATAAGGGTTTCTGTGTGGTCAATTTATAGAACATTGGTACATGAATGGGTTATTATTAAAGATTCATAGACACCTACCTGCACCATTTTAAAATTTTTAATCCCTTTTTATTTTAGATATTTTGCACTAGCTAATCATAGTATTATTAGTATTTTCCTGCTTTTCATGTCTTTTGAGTGCTACAGGGAAGTAGGATCAGCCTCTCACCCTCTTTTATTTCCCTTATATAGGCAGCTCACTGCCGTCCTCTAGGGAGAGTTGACTACTATTGAGGAACAGTAGAGACCTTTGCAGGGGCAGATAGATAGTGACTAATTGGTCTAGTGTGTGAGGAATTCAAAGGATTCTCTCTTTTGTGTGCTATTGTTTGTAGGTTTGAGTGTTAGTGAGAATTGAGGAACCCGGTAAGACTCCAGAGGGCTGAGCAGCAAATGTCTGTGATCGGCATCCGGTGCAGTCAGATGTGGGGACAGGGATGTGCGCCACACAAAGGCGTGTAGAACTTGGTAAGTCACGCATTTGAATCCTTGTTAAGGATTCAGAAGGAACACATAGTTGAGATTCCAGGAACCAATAGCTATTGTACTGTGTTTTTATGAATAATTACGGCATCCCAGTCGGCTTGAATCTAGAGAGCTAGTGGAAAGTAAGTTCCTTTAAACTATATCTAGTAAGTTGCTAATTGGGACAAAAGTTGGGAAAAGATGGGACCAAAAACACTTTTCTTTTTGCAGCTGCAAGACATATGGTTTTCGTGAGTGAATAGAGAATACCAATGTAAGTGTGTAAACTGTACTTTGGATAATTATTTTAATGCACACACAACATTTTGAGATACATTACAATATAGATGATTAAATGTGATCATATGGGTTGCTTGCAGATACCAACATCTGTGAAATTTAAGGTTTTTCGACTAGAACTATGCTATGATGATGAAAACCGCAAGAGTTTTGGTGTTCCAAGTGAAAGTGAACGCCAACGCCCTACACACGCAAACTTGAGTCCAATCAAATGACAAAGCAGTCGTATTGAAAAAAAGAGTGAGCACAAAGAGTGAATAAGGATTGTATTAGAGATCTACTATATATTTGCATTCTTGGCTAACATATGAGACATAGGAAATTCGCCCCAGATGAAGTTCTGGTGTTTAACCACTATGCCTATCAGAACGAAACATGTTGGGTGGGCATTTTATGTATATAGAAAAACACCTCACAAAACAATTTGAGGGAAACGCTGTAAATGGAACTAGGAACTGTGTTTGTACGCTATAGCATGTATGCACTTTAGCAATTGTTGTTGAAACTAGCCCTTTAGGTATGATTGTGTTATAGGAATGTAATGATTAGTGGCAACGTGTAATATTATATGAATATTGTATAAGGTAATGCCAGGACATTATTTTGAATCATGAGCAACCAGATTATAGGTTATCGATGCATTAATACATTAATTAATTAATTATTAATACATTAATAATAATTGAATTTGAGTGGACGTCGAGTGGGTGTTTTGTTTATTGTGTTTAGTGGTCCAGAGGTTACCCACTCGAACCCGCACTCTGAGGTCTCCCTTTGTGTATAATCAGCCTCATTACGAGTTGGACGGTATCCCAGTGGTAAATCTGCGGGAATAACAGCCAAACCGATTACTGTTACCACCACTTGGTTCAGCGGAATTTCCACCGGATTACAAGTGATGGTGACAGAGTAATTCCCCATTCATATTGAGTCTGCTGGACTCAATGGGGCTTTTTTGGCAGAATAACCATGGCAGAATTCCCACCAAAGTAATTTCCGTCGATTCTGTTGAGTTTTCAGCAGTGGGTTGGAGGATTTCTCTCCAGGATTTACCTGGAGGCAAATCCTCCACTCCAGGCCCAAACTCGTAATTTTGCATAGTAGTAAAGTTGGCGGAAATGGAGTTACCACCAACTTTACCACTTACTGCCAAACTTGTAATGAGGCCGTTTGAGTTTAAAACCATACATGTGGTGTCAGTGTTCAACATAAGATTTTGAAATGGGAGTAATTTACTCCCTACTTTTTAAAGTTGGGAGTAAAATCATTTTTCTTTTTATACTCAACATGAAGATCTAATACAGTCACTCGGTTGCAGAATACAGCCACGATGCTGTATTGCCCTGGGGGGAATGTCGGCCGCCAGCTAGACCCCACTAGTAAACCCCCTTACACAGCCCCCACCCCGTCCACTGGCATCTCCCCAACAGGACAACAGGGGGAAAGACAAACTAAAACAAACCAACATGACAGGACACATAACATGACATACAGCTTCATGACTCTGCGACTCTCAAACTCTCAAGTAGTATACCCCTACGGGCGGGAACCCCAAAAGAAAGAGAAGGGTCACCTATCTCCCCCAACCCCTAGTCTGCCAGTCTAGGTCCTGTGGTGGCAAACTATTACTGCAACCCATGAACTTCTCTTCTAGGCAATCCATGTCCACCCCTCCCCCATAGGTCGTAGCCTAGGTTAATTCCCATCACCCGAGCCATGTTTGTCCACAAATTATCCCCACTCCTCCATAAACAACATCAAGTTGTTGTGTGCCATATAGGTGAGTTTCTCCATCAGGAAAACCTCCCACACTTTCTTAAGCCAGTCTCCCTTTTCCGGGAGCGAAGGTAGTTTCCAATTCTGTGCTACCGTTACTCTCCCTGCTGTGAGCAGGGCCTCCCACATCCTATGGAACTTATATGATGGGTAACCCTCCAGGGGAAAGACAGTCAAGGGTCCCAGCGGTATAGGGATCCCTGTAATATCTTTTATCCAACTGAGCAATTCAGTGCAAAAGAACAGAACACACAGACAGTCCAACCAAATGTGTGAGAATTTAGCCAGTTCTCCACATCCCCTTGTACACCACGGCGACACCCCCGGAAAATGTTTAGAGGCTCGAACCAGGTTCATGTACCAGCCATGGAGGATCTTAAAATTATGCGCAATAACTTGGTTGGAGAGATTTCCGTGAAATGCTACTCTGTATGTTTTATCCCAAAGTTTCTCCGGCCCAGTAATTTATCCCAATACCCCCTGAATTTCCTGATAACCGTCATGTGGGGAGCCATAGGAGCCCGATAAAGCTTCGAGATAATACCCTTTCGAGACCCTGCTTTCTATAAGAACAAATCAAATGGTGTAAGATCCCTGGTCACATTCTCCATCCACTTTGGGTCCATCAGTAACCCATTGAGATGGAGATATTCCAAGATTCTGAAATTTGCCCTACCCAAAATATCGCTCACCTCTTCAAACTCCTTGATTTTTCTCCCTGCACCAAGTGTGCCACCCTCTCCAACCCTAAGTAAGACCATCCCTGTGCTCCCCGAAAGTGCATTTCACTTTGCTTCAAGAAGTGGCCCCACAACGACCACAATGGAGAGGGCCAAGTCGATAGCTCCCTATTCTCCTTCGAATCTGACCATAGCATCCACAAAATACCTAGCATAGGGTGGCTTTGTATCGCTGCAGGAATGCGTCTACGCAGAGTCCATAAGAGGTCCCTTACTTTCACCGGGATGGTGGAGCACTCTTCCAAGTATGACCAAACTGTCCTCTAACTTAAGGCTTAATTGCACCTGCCTGAAATACAGGGAAAAAACAGATATCCAAACTCCCCTTTTGATTTCGGTAAACACAGAAGGCCTCATTACGAGGTCAGCGGCAACCGCTGGTGCTACAGGTGGGTTGCTGCCAACTTCGTAACACCGTTTCTACTGCCTGATATCCCAGTGCCACCGGGATATTACAAATCCCGGCGGCCCGGGATGTCAGGCAGCAGGAACTGTAAGTCCCCATTCCCGTGGAGTCCTATGGGGACATGGAAGCACCAGCACCGTTGTTAACAGTGATGGTGCTTCCATGAAAACCATGCCTGCAGGGGCTGGGGTACCCGGCAGGCCAGACAAGACAGTACACGACAGTACAGACAAGACAGTACATGGCTCAATGGAGCCAGGTTCCCCAAACCCATCAGGTGCGCCTTTTCCTTGGCGATGTGGTATTTAATTTATGGAATTTTCGTGCACCTGGATCTTACATTGAATCCTCTGCTTCGCATCTTCACTACCATCCTTCCTGCCATTGTGCCCATCACCTGCTCTCCAAGCAGCTTCCCTGTCACCCTCTGAATATCGTCCTCAGTAAGCAGGTGGTATCTCAATCATTCCGGCTCGAAAATCAGGGCGAAGGGGTAATCCCACCTATAGTATACACCTTTATCCTGCAGCCGTTCGGCAAGAGGGACACTTTTTGCCTATGTGTCATGGTGAAGGTGGAAAGGTCCTGATATATAGAAACATTTGACCCCTCATAGTCAAAGGAGCCCATCCCCCTCGCCTTCTCCAGGATGTGGACCTTGTCTGTATAGTAACTGTTTTAAATGGAGAACTATGACCAGTAGCGCTGAGACAGACATTCTTTAAAAGGCGAGCCAGCCGCATGGCTTGTGGTCTGTACATAGAGCATAAAGGTACCACTGGCACTTCGCACTAAGCCTCTCTGGGAAAATCAAAATGATGTCCGAGTTAAATACACATTATATACAAAAGTACAGTTGCATAGTAAATCTTGAGAGGAGTTTCCCAGATTCTTATTTTTTCTCAATTTGTGAGTTTATTCACTCATTGTATTAAGAAAGCCAACACGTGTTTCGACAATTCATCTTTTTCAAGGCTGCATACGCATCAATTATGGGCATTTTACATGACTATATTAATATTTCAGCCACATTAGTTGTTGTATACAAATTGCGCAATTTGAGTGCCACTGCCATTAAGTACAATGCAGTTCATTAATACGTACCAAAAGTACAGGATTCAAGGAGAAAGGAGGCAAGATAAACAGACATATTGCTTTATAGTAAATAATATTCCTAAATTGTCCAATGAACATAGTAGTTTCCATTAGTTATCAGGTCTGAATGTGATATCTTACATACTGGCTGGTGCCTATAAACGGTTAATATATCGTGCATAGTGGGTAATGATTAATAGATCTCACCTGATGATGTGTATGTGACATTTTCACTGGTGCTTAATAAGTGCTTTATAGGTGCCAGAACCGGGGTGAGTTGTGCTGTCCCAAGCCCTAGTTGTTGGTGACTAATTGTTGATGGACATTTTACAAGACACATAGTTAACTATGTGGTGCTTAGCAGCTATCCCCTTCTTCGTCTGTGCATACTAATGTCATTGTGCTAATGTGACATAATAAAAGTGCTCACCTATTATATTAGATTGATGTACCTGTAAATAGTGACATTGGCAGTTTTAAGGAGATGTTGTGGTCTAGTAGCCTAAGGAGTTACATGGTAAACACCTGGGACCAGATTACAGAAACTTTGCACTGGTGCAAGTGCAAAGATGCACGGTATTAGCACTGGGGCAAAGTGTGCCCTATTTCTAAAAACATTGGAACACATTAGAAAACTATTGTACCATGACAAGTTCAGTTTGGCATGCTATAGGCATCTGGGCAAAAATTGCCCTAGTGCAAAAAAGAGACCTTTTCACTTCATTTTTGCATCAGGGCAAAATTTTCCCTGGTGCAAAAATGTAGTGAAAATGCATCTTTTTTGCACTAGGGCAATTTTTGCCCCAGTGCTTCTAATATGCCAAACTGCACTTGTTGAGGGGCAATGGTTTTTTAATGTGTCCCAGTGTTTTTAATAATAGGGCAAACTTTGCCTTAGTGCTGATACCGTGCAGACTTTGCCCTTGCACCGGTGCAAATTTTCTGTTATCTGGCCCCTGGGCTTAAAACATATCCAGTTTGTTACTATAAGCCAATCATATTGTTGTTTGTATTATCCTGCAACGCGTGTAGGTATAAGAGCATCACATACCATATTAGGTGAGCTTGAAAATGTTCATCCAGTTCTAAATATCTATAAAGCTGGTGCCGTAATCACAATGGATTTAGAACCTATGTAGGTTCACGATCCTGTAAATATAAATTGCCAATTAGTTGGGCCACTAAATACAGAGTCCCTGTTAATACTGTGGGCCGCATTACACGGAAGGCGGTAGGGGGTTAACGGGGCCGGTAGAGCTGCCAACCCCGTTAACCCCCTACCGCCTCATTACGAGGTCTCCTCGCGGGACCCGCTAAGTACACCTGGTTTCACCAGGCGTCCTTAGCGGGTCCCGCGAGCAGATCAGGATGCAAACAACGGGCCCGTCATTAACGGGCCCGTTGTTTGCATCCTCCCCATTCCCATTGAGCCCTATGGGGCTCGAATGGGAATAGGGATGTACAGGGTCTGGGTTCCTGGAATGGGGAAATACCAGGCCCTCCAAGGTCGGAATGGCCCGGTAAACCTTGGAGGGCCCGGTATTTCCACATTCCAGGAACACGGACCCGGTACCCGGAATGGGGGTAGCCATGCTGCAAATAGCGGCATGGCTACCTCCAGGGTCGTAATGACCCCCTGTGTGTCTGGTTCTGTGGCCATAAAAGGGTGAGTATCATCGCTTCCTGGTACTTATGTTTGGAAAGAGGTGTCCTGTCAGGAATCACCTGGTTAGTGGTCCGCATGCATTTCTCATGTGGCTGCAACTTTGATTGATGTTATATGACATGTGATGTCCGCGTAGCTACGCGATGACATCATCAAAGTCCTGTGCGCGTTGCTAGGTGGGAGTTGTAGTACTCCTTATAAGGCATTGCAAGTCATCGCATTATTTGCTTTATATGCGCATGGTGCCCTGGATGTTCTCACAAGTCTAATGTCCCATAGATGGGTATTGTATTCTCTAGTGGGGTGGGATTTATGCTTGTCGGGATCGAGTGCATTGCTAGGTGCATTGCATTGTGGGAGTTGTTAGTACTCCATACGCCTAATGTGTTTGTTAATGCAATTGCAATGTAATAGTGTTCCTATTTGTCTCAGGTAGGTGATGTGGGTGCACAGGTCAGCTCGGTCCACTGTGTCAGATGGCACTGTGCTACATATCAGCAGTCCAGCCCTATTGTACAAATGGGTATATTAACTAATGATGTTTGTTGTGTCTTGTAACTTTCTATAGTTATCCTCCATGGTGTGGTGCAATAATGTGTTTTAAGGGTGTGGTCCACTGTGAATGGGCCATACCTTTCAATAAAAGAGTGCTGTGCTATGAATAAAGGAACAGGCCACTATGTACAGACATACATGTCAGACATTATTTTGATTTCTCCATTATCGTATGCATTGTATGAGAGAGGTACATTGGTGGACAGGTTCTGGGACATATACTCAAATATTATATTCTAGTAGACCACATGTACGCCTTAACAGAACATTGACCATATATAATAAATTAAACATTCATGAGCATCTATGTTTCTCGAGTATGAAAACGTCAGATCTAATGTCTGCGTCATCCTTAACTCTATCTCAAAAAATGTGTACATATCATGATTTAGCGTTCTGTATTGGAGGCATTCTCTTCCAGATATTCCTACCTTATTTTGTCTGTTACAAAAACACATTCATTTCATCTTCCTTATTGTTAGGAACGATTTCCATTTATGGGTAATTTTCCCTCCAGTTGTGAACCCCACAACGTTTTGCTGTTGTCTGACCATTCTAGCCTGACTTTTACCAGTGGAGCCCAGCCTTCTGCTGTACTCTGCTGGGCTTTGACAGTACTGGGAGACTTTGTTTCTCTCAGTCGTTCACTTTGTTGCTAGTTCTTAGCAACATTGTATCAGTGCACAATGTACTTCCAGTACAGTGCTCTGGTGTCTCTTTATCATTTAAAAGGCCCAAAGCCACCCTCAAAGGATTTTTCGTGAATGTACAAGTGTGCCCAGGACAGAGCTGGTGGCAGCAGTTACTTTTAAAGCATTTTCAACTCTTTTCTATGGTCCAAACCGCGTTTAGAGCATTTGGCCCAGGACAGTGGCCAGTGCCTAAAATGGCCATGCCACAAGGTCCTTAGGTCTGTCCTTGGCCATTTTGTCCCTTTTCCGTCCCCAGGTCGAGCAGACCCGGGAAATTCCTTATTTGGTCATGCAGACCCTCTTGCGAAACTGAAGCTTTCACAGGCTTCTGCATTCCTTGTGTGTCTGCACCCAGGATGTGGGATGGAGCTGTCTAGTTCCAATACACATCCTGGCTGCCAGGATGTCTGGTGTGCTGGGGTGATTGGGACCACTGTGGTCTGTGATTGGTCCATGTCTGGGATGGCTGAATGTGAGCAGATCTTTCATTGTTTTCTCTTTGGTGTGGCGCAAAGGAGACTTTGGATAAGAGAAGGTACTCTACACCCATTCCAGGTAGATCTTCTGAGTTCGCACGAGTTTAGTAAAGGGGCCAAGTATCCTGAACTGAAGAAGCAGATCCGTGGAACCGCTGGTGACCCGCTGAAAGGTTTGGCAAACTGACCCCGCTGTTGTTCCGTCTTAGCCCCCGTTTCTCATCATTCACAGTAGGCCTGCAAGGGCGCTTCAACCCGTTGGAGTAGTGGAACTAACTACTCTCTGCACCTCCTGCTTAATCTGCAAATAAACCCCTTCTGAAGTGTTCCAGGACCACCCAGTGAACTGATCAGTTTGTACGGGACCCTTGCCCTGCAACCGCTGCTGTCTCGAGTTTCCATTTGAGCCTTGGAGAACCATAAACTCTAGGTATAGGGCACTCTCCCTCTGCACCTAGCATTCCTAGGTCTGGAATTAGGAGAGTCCACCTGAACCCAAGCCTACGTGGTCCCCGTGTCGCCGAGCTGTGGTGATGAACTTCGTGGGTGCCTTGCTGCTGTGCCCCCATGTGCCTTAAGATGAGCTGCAGTGGAACTGGCCCAATCCCTTCACCAGAAGCGGAGAAATGGAGACTGAGGCAAAGTTTTTTTCTGTGTCTGCGTTGAGGGTCGATAAGTACTTGCAACCCTTACCGGTGGCCCCTGGTGCATCCATAGACTTTTACGCACGAGTGTCCCCCAAGGGCCACTCTCCTTTGTTAAGGTAGTCTGTGTTACCATCCTATTCCCAATTCATGGAAATCGCTCTGCCCTCTTGTGAAGACCCTCCTTGAATAGTGGAACTTTAATCTTCATCACCTCACCCACCTTCCTGAGTCACTACAGCCCCTTGAAGAGACACATTTTGAACTTAACCGCACAATCAAGTGCCCTGGCACTGAATGTACTTTTGAGCACAAGGCTCCACACTTCGTAGTGGCTGGACTGCCTATTAGTTAGGGTGTGAGTTGTTGAAGGACTGCCTAAAGTATAATTACACTGTATGACTCCTTTCTGTTGCAGGTTGTGGATCTCTTCTTGTTGAATATTACTTTAGACTAATAGTTACTGTATATATGTTTCCTATTAAAGTGATGTGTTAGTATTGTTAATATTGCTGAGTTTCATCTTGTGTTTTAGTTAAAAGGCCTTTAATAAACGTTTATGTATTTTTAATATATACACCTGACTGAAAGTAATGTGTGGTGTTGTTTACTGTGTGTGCTCATTGTGGACTTTTGATCACCCTCACCCCTCCTGAGGCCTAGTCTTGGCCCCTGCCAAAGCTACCTTGATTGGTCTGGCTTGTCCAGAAGGTTACCCTGTTCCAAGATACTAGGCTGGCCTTCTGAACCTCTGCCCACCAAGTCAGAGTTCAGAAATCCATCTTAACACTTATTCAACCCATCTGTGCTGCATCTTCGGAGACATATACATTTAGATTCCATCTTTCTGAGTTTCAGAGTGAGATCACCCCTGCGTTTGGTACCTTTGGCTTTCATTAGCCCAATACATTTCAGATCTTTTCTATTGTCCATTAGATGTCATTTTTGCCAGTGTAAAGCTAAAGGTAATTTCGGGTCTTGACTACCAACGTTAGTGATGTGTTCACAAATGCGTATGCAAAGTTGCCTGGTGGTGCGTCCTATGTACAGCCTGTTGCATATTCAGATAATGGCATATACCACAAATGTTGTCCTGCAATTTATGAAATCCTTAATATGGATTTCTTGATCCTCTTTGTAATGGAAGCTGTCACTATCCTTGTAAGCATATTTACACATCCTGCACGTTCCACATTTGTGGAAGCCTCCTCTTGTTTTAGCAAATGATTATCAGTCTCTGCTTTGCTAGTGTCTAAAACGGAAGGACAAAGTTTGTTTCTCAAAGTAGGGTCTCTAGTAAATGCAAATTGCAGTCTTTTCTCAATGTAAGGTGATATATATGTGTCCATGTGCAGCAGATGCCAATGTTTTGACATAATGTTATGTAATGCATGCAAATCCTTGGAGTACTGTGTGACAATGTTAATTCAATGGCTCCTGTTTTGAGCTTTTCGTACACAGACTTTTGGTGTACAGACTATCATGTCTGATCTATTAATCTTTTTGATTTTCTCTTGTGCCATATTTATCACTTTCGCAGAGTACCCTCTCTTCGAAAACTTCTCAGACAGGAATGCACATTCTTTATCATATTCATCATCTTGGCTACACCTGTAAGGATATTGGTGACTGTTGATCTTCTATAGACACTGTTAGCATGTAGTGTTGAGTTCACTTCTGTACTTTTATGGTATGTGGATGTTTCAATTTGGTTATTTCTAATGTAAATGTGTATGTCCAAAAAGTGAAGGTTATCTGCATCACAGTGCCCTGTGAAGGACAATCCAAATTTGTTTGTATTCAAATATTGCATGTATTCTCCAAAACTCTCTTTGGTGCCATTCCATACAATCACAACATTCTATCTATATGTATCGTTTCCACATAACAATGTTCTTTGCAAATTCATTATTGTGTGGTGAATGTACGTCTTCATAGTGTGCCATCAAAAGATTGGCCAGAGATGGTGCACATTTTGCACCCATTGCAATTCCCTCAGTCTGGAGATAGTATGTGTCATTGAACAGGAAAGCATTGTTATTTAGTGTAAATCTCAAAAACTCCTTGATCATTAATACAAGTTGCGTGTATGATGCTGAGTGTTCTCGAAATGTGTGTTCGATTGCTTTAATAGCTAAACCAACTTCTATGGAAGTGTAGAGTGCAGACACATCTAAGGTACCTAGTGGGTAATCCTTCTTCCATTCCAAGGTTTTTAAAATAGATAGAACATGGGTACTATCTCTAATGTATGAGGGTAAGCAGAAAACATATTTTCTGATTGTATTGTCTATGCATTTTGAGAGCCCTTTTGTGGCCCCACCAACTCCGCTCATGATAGGCCGGACTTCCGGTAATGTGTCATAGATCTTATGAATTTATGGTAAGAAATAGATTGTGGGCATGATTGGAGTTTTGGTGCTCAGAAATGTTTTTTCCTCTACTGAAATGCACGTGTTGGCTGTCTTAATACAATGAGTGAATACACTGACACATTGAGAACAATAAGAATCTGGAAAACTCCTGTCAATATATACTTTGCAACTGTACCTTTGTATATAACGTGTATTCAATTTGGACATAATTTTGATTTTCCCAGAGAGGCTTAGCGTGAAGTGCCAGTGATGCCTTTATTCCCTTGTCCAGATAGTTATGGAACTTCACCAAAATAGAGCGCGGGCCCCTATGACCACCCCCCCCCCGCCCTGTGTGCCCTGTCGAGCACTATGCTTGAGTCTTCCTTTGCCACAAGGACCTTCACCAAAATTCCCTGTATCTTCCTGTTAAGTTCTGTAGGGGGTTCACCCTCGGGTTCCTTGAGACCAAAAAAAACGCAGATTGCACTGCCGCTCACAATTTTCAATGTCATCAATCTTGAGCCTCAGCTAATCCTCCCTGCACTCCACTTCAGAGAGCTGCATGCCCAGCTCAGTCTCCAAGATGTCCAGGGAGAAGTGTTTGGCCTGCATTCTCTCTACCCTCTCCTCAATGTTCTCTGTCTTACCAGATAGCTCTTCCACCTTGGCACCAATGTCGGTTCGCATACCCCTGATCTCCTCCAAGATGACTTGAATGTTCTTCTTGATAGTCCCATTTTCAGTGTCCTGGACCCTTTGCGGCTTGGTCATCTGTCAAGGTGGCCATGGCTTGCGACCCCTAGAATTGGAAGGTTTGCAACTTATGTCTCCAGCTCATCTGCCACTATGTCAATACTCAGCCGCCGCAATCCTCTCTTTGCAAACGGTGGCCATCAGGTCAAGCAACACTACAGCTCCCCCAGGAGGCCGCACTCCTGCCCCTCACTCACATTCAGGCTTCAATACCTGTTTCACCCTCTGTGGACACCCGCCTGCGATAGTGTCCCACTCTAATACTCCACACAAGATGCGCAAAGCAGGCCTCCAACCAAACAGGGAAAACTGGCGGAGGAGTGTACAATTCGCTGCAATCCTCTTGTAGAGGCCCCACTGAAGGGTAAGTGCTGTGCATGAACTCCACTGTGGCGGAAGCAGCCACCCAACCTCCTGGGCTCCCCAGTGCTTTTGTACAAACACCCCCTCAGTGTTGGGGCCCCTCAGCCCATCAATATGAAGATGGGCTATGTATGACCCTCTTGCTGCTTCCTTCACAAGACACCACTGCAGCCCAGGCTCCCCTCACGTATCTCACTCTCTGCTAGCACTTCATCCCCTAAGGTGACATCCGGAGCCCTCCGTCGTCCGCCCGGGTCCTACTTCACCCAGCCCGATGCCTGCTGAGCCCTGCAGGCCTTTACCATACTCCTGTCAAGACCCAGCGCAGGTCCCTTCTCCAGCATTGTCACAGGCAGCAGACAGTCACCCACAGCTGCCCGGCATACCCCACCGCTCCTCACCGGCCTCAAGGCCCCTTTCACTGGGCCAAACGCCTCTTGCAGCTACTGGGGGGTGGGCGGGCTTGGGGAGGCAACTCTGCAAAACGTGCTGCAGCCCCCAAAGTGATGGTATACAATAGTCGTCACTGCGTCCTCATCCCAGGCCTACGAGCATTGGCCCTCACATGCGCTGATCCACCGGGCTGATCACCACCAAAGTACGCTCGCAATGCAATGTTCGGCTACGCTCCCGTGAATATGGAGGGAAGTGCACATAGCTATGCTACCAGGCAGCCATATTGCTTGCGCACCATGGTGGCCTCCGGGAATTAAAGGATTTTTTGGGGAGTAAAAATGTAAGTCCATTTCCCAATGGGGGTATTTTATAAGTGAATAAAAATGTTTTAACTGGAAATGTTTTATTAATAAAGATTTCTATGCACTTAGTTATTCATGCACATTAAAATATACATGTTTACTTCTTGGAATCAGGCAGTAATAATAATAGTTTCCGCCTCTGGTTCTACATGCATTACTGATCCAAACATATCCGTGGAGCTGTTTGGGTGAAAGCAGGGTCACAAGGTCCTAAGTGTCTGTTTCCTATTTTTTGTTGGAAGTATTTCTGCTCCCTTTTTTATTTTTTGGCAGTATTTGCCCATTTCTAGGGAGCAAAAGTGGCTGATACAACCCTTATCTCTAGGGCTGTGTGGTGAACATTATGTACATTTTCCACTTAAACATATTGCTGCCTGCTGGTTAAGAAGTGATGACAATCCTATTGATCCCTTAAATGATGAGGACGAGTACGTTTGTCCTATTTGCATAGAAGTCTATTACAGCCCAGCAGGTGTAGCAGCCCTGTCAGAAGTGGTGGTACAGGCCATTTAAAAGTACAGCAATGGTGCTCACAGGTGCTGTTAAAGTCCCATTACATTTCTTTCAGCCTCGTGGAGAACTGCTGGTATCGTCCTGTTAAAAGTATGCTAAGAAGTGATAATATTGTCCCATTAGACGCCCTCGTGATGTAAAAAGGGGTCTCCTCCTTTCCCTCTCTCTCAATCTCTTTCTCTCTCTCACCTGAGACTTCCAAAAAGTTCCAGTGCCATTTCTTTTTGTAAAATTGTATTTATTTTATTATTGATGTGGCTGAAACATCCAACCTTTCAACATTGTTAAACAAGAAAAATCATCATTTAAAACAAAATTACCCAAAAAAAAAACTATCATTTAGAACACAATTCTATTTTCTCATAAAATTTAAAAACATATAGTATAGAAAAGGATTTAAACACCAATAAAAAATGTCTCACTATCCATAAAAGGATTCTTTTTCCAACAACAATCTGTCATCTAATATTTCATGGATCTATCTTCACATTTTGAGTTTCTATAATTTCTCCATTTCACATCTTTAACTCTTGCAAATAGTTCACGGTGACATATCCCAATGTTTTTGATCCTATATGGAAGATCTGTCTCCATAATGTCTGTGCATCAACATTGCTATAAGATTCAAAGGACTTTTTAATTCGCAGTACTGTTAAAGTATTACATTCCACTAAATGTGCTCCAGGGTTTCATTCATATTTTGGCAGTAACTACACAATTGATTTATTTGCTCCCCCGGATTCCACCTTGCTTTAATTTCTCTTGTCTTCCACAAATTGAATTTTAGGCGTAGTAGCCCTGCGTGATGCTGAGGATTCGGAGACTTCAAGAGATATTACTCTGTTGCCCCATAGCGTTTTAACCGAGAAAGGATCTTTCTTGAATGTCTTATACTTAAGGTATTGTTCTCTAGTTTGGATCCAATCATTTTCCCACCATTTTTTCTTGGCTTTTTGGGATTTTGAACAAGCAATTCCACTATGATATCTGTATCATGCAAGAACTTCTGTGCCTTCAATTTCCAATGTTTTATGAAGGTGTCATTAGAATATTTCACATAATTGGATAAAATTGCCAGAAGACCATCCTTATTGCCATTGAATGTACCTTTGCAGTATAGCATACACATTCTCCATTTATAAATTGCGAATAATGAAATTAACCCCAACTCGTGCCTCATCATAGCCATTGACACGGATGACGGTAATTTTAGCAAGGTCCTCCAGTATTTACCCTCCATCATGTCCAAATACTTAGCACCTTTCCATTGTTTGGTTTCAGATCCATACGATAGGATTGGCATCACTTTTTGCTTATAGAATATTATTAGGGGACAGATGGAGAATTTACAATGTCTGCCGTTTCAATTTGCGCTTGAGATATAGCTGTATTTAATTTTAATATTTGTATTTTTAAAAAGGTACATTTTTGTAAAGGTTACTTGATAACCATATACAAATAAAATATTTTAAAAAGATACTATTTGCAACCTTGCTTTATCTAGGTGCCATGTGTTCAGTACATTCCGTTGTTTCAGGTTACCAAAGCAAACTATTTCGGTCTTTTTTGCATTTATTGTGATCATATTATCATGAGCAAAATTTTCCAGGACCGCTAGCATGTTTATTTATCCCATTGGTGTTTTTGAGATTAGTAAGAGATCATCTGCATAAAGTAGCCATTTCCCCACGTGGCCTCCTAGTTTAGGTGAATCAGTAATAACATTTGCAAATCCAAATCCCAAGCCTATATCAGAAATATAAAAATTAAAGACGGCTGAAGAAAGTATTCAACCTTGCTTCAGCCCTCTTGATGTTAATATAGGAGCTGTTAAGAGACCCTCACTATTAAGTCTTATTTGAATTTCTGAATTATCATGGAATCCGATTATCCATTTTAGTATGTTCCATGGACATTTTTGATTCATCAGCTGCCTAAAAAGAAGTTCTCTTGGTACGGAGTCGAAGGCGGTTCGAAAGTCGACAAATGCTTTATATAGCAGCTGCTATATCTTGTCATTTTGGGCTATGATGGCATTTAAAGTTAATAAGTTAATGCTGGGTCCAAGGCCAGCTATAAATCCAGTTTGAAATGGGTCTGTTAGATTTTTTTGTTATTAGCCATAAATTAAATTCTCTTACAACAATGCATGCAAAGATCTTTCCTGGAAAATCCAGTAAGGCTATAGGTCTATATGAACTAGGATCTGATCTATTTCCTTTTTTTACAAAGGGGTATTATTACTGAACGTTTCCATGACAATGGAATTGATCCTGTATCCATGACTTGTATAAAGATTTTATAGAGAATTGTGGCCCATATAACAGGATACTTCTTTAGCATGCCGTTGTCAAGACCATCGGGTCCAGGGGCTCGGGACAGACTTAGTTTAGAAATATAGTATAACAGATCATTGTGATTAAAGTTCATCGCATGATCCCAATTGGTTCCACTTGGAGTAAGCCAACAGACTGATAGACATTTTGATAGTAGTTACTTCATGAATGTTCTGAGATGGAGTTTATTTGAACAGAGGCTTGTGCTTTAAAGGTTGCTTCATTTAGTAGCACCCACATGTCAGTTGATGATTTAGTTGACATGCGGGTTAACATAAGCTCGCTATCTTGCTGGTAACTGAGTGCTTTTCTTCCCCGTAACCAATTCTTGTAGGTTGATTTTAGATGATTTATTTGAATCAACCTCTCAGGCATTGGAAGGTGCTTTATATACCGAATATCTTATCTTTAAAGCATATTTTTTATCTTTCAATGATCGGTCAAAAACATGGAGATGCTTATGAGCATAATGCAGAATGTTAGATTTAACTTGGGTGAATTTCTGCATGGAGGATACATAACATGTCTTATTTTGTTGTTAAGGAATTGTCAAGTTCTAGTAGAGACTTTTCTGTCCATCTTAAACGATTTCACCCATTATTTGCCACTACCTGCCCTCTGTATATATATTTCAATGTTGTGTTATTTGAAAGATTCCATGTCCATGTTAAACGCAATTGGCAATGATCACTCATTTTACTTGGATTTATGCATAGGGACTTTATTAGGTTCATGAACTCACCATTGCTATAGATGTAACGGTCCACTATGCCATGTATGCTGTGCGGGGATGTCACCCTCAATTGTACCATTTAACATGACATACTGTCTTTCTTTCATCAGTGTGTGCCATCTTATTTCTTCTGCTTGCCACCACTGAACTGGGTTGGAAGTCAGGTGGAGATTTAAGTCTCCTGCAATCATGATAACGTTTACATTTCGTTCCAGTGCTAAGTTGGTGAGGATGGCTTCAATATGATTGAAAAAAGGTTCAGGTGGTAGTTGGGACCTACCCAAATAGATGTTCATTATTACCATAGTATAAAACATTTTCACCAACTTTACTACTTGGATGTAAGGAGTAGGCGAAGAGCAAGGATAGACATTAATGTCATTAAAGTTCCTAATTGCTGTCATTAGGCCAGCCATAGGACGTCCTTTCGCCTGGGTCAAAGCTGGAGTTGCCACTATATGCTATCCATTCCATATAGGTTCATCTACCATCCACGTCTCTTGCAGTATGATGATGTCATATTTAGTTAGGTCACTTTCGTTTGAATTAATAAAGTGCCTAAAGCCTTCAGTATTCCATGATATTAAGCGGATGGTCTCAGTTAACGGGAATTGTTATGCTTGGGGCTGATTACCAGACACGACATATTGGTTAGGGTTAGAACAGTTAAAGTGAGTAGTGTTTTGCCTGTCTGCACCATATATTCTCAAACTCTGTTTAGGGGGCCTCTGACTCTCGTTCATATTCAATTGACTGTATTCTTGACTTAAATTAAAGCCTGTTTCATATAGTGAGTGCCTTTCTCTCCAGATGATGTCAGCTATTACTCTAGAACGAATAACATTTGCGCTCTTGTAAAATCACAATCATCTAGAAATTCTACTGCCTCAATATCAGCAGTTTATATTTTCCAAATTTGGACATTCCCTGCATATGTTCAATATGCGTGAGCATTTTAAATCGAATTTGTTAAATGGATGTTCGCGGCATTCAATTATGAAATGGTGGCAATTCATTCGGGTTTGGAGTTTGCTAGGTCCCGGATTGGGTTTCTTTACCGCATTTCACATTGGAGTTTGAATTATTTTTGATTTTATTGCCTGTTCATTGCAAGGCTTCATTGAAGTGGGCTTATTATTGATGACATTTGTGCTTCTAGGACCATTTAAAGTTGGTTGATAGGAAGGAACTGCCAGTTGGTTTTTATCATAATTCACCAGTCGCTGATCTTCTTGCCTGTTCACTATATACCAGGCAACTGTCTTTTTTATTTCGTCTCTTATCTGATTGGTAGGCAGGTTTACAGGTGCATTTCCCGTGGTCGATGTAATTATTCTCGTGGAATTCTCATTTTTGGTAAGGTTTTACTAATGGTGTTTTGCTGTACCGACATTGCAACCAGTTCATCAAGTGGTTTATAGTTCATAATGATCGGCGGCTTCATTTGACTAGAATTAGATTGTTGGATTTTCAAATCTTTTTGTTCTGGTTTATCACTCACTTTAATGATATTTGGCTTTTTATGTGGCATGTTTATGATTTTAATGAATCGCCTTGTTTTTTATTTCACTTTTGCCATTTTTTTGTGTCAGTACTGTTTCCTATTCCTTACTCTTTTAAGTTAATTTAGTTTTGTTTTACTCCGTTTTCATGTTGTCTTTAGAAAATATATTAAATGAGTGAGGTGGAACTATTACATTTAATCCATTTGTTGAATGTGTGGCAGCGGGGGCTTTTTGAGCCTGAGTTGTAGGACCTTTATTATTTGTCAAATTTGACACCTTTAAAGCTGCATCCCCTTGTCCTTCATTTACTGAAGATAGTTTTTCCATGTGGGGCCTGTGGTACCTGATTAGAAGCTATAATTCCAATTTCCACTACAGCTACACTATATCCTGTAATATAGGTTGTGCTTCATTATAGTCAGTTTGGGAGATCACATTCACTTGTTTACAATGTCTAAAGATCTTGTATGTTTGATTCGTTGTAATAGTGAAATCATTATTCACCTTGTTATCGGTGCAATTCACTAGTTGTGAAAGAGCAATTGTCTGGTAGTTTATTTTCTGATCCATTCCTTCATTTAATTTTGCCAAAGTCAGCAAAGCTTTTATTCATTGCTGTCAAGGTGTTGTTTACAGCAATTGAATCGGCAGATAAACCCATAATGGGTTTTTGGTTATTTGTTTTTTTTTTGTGTTTTATTGTTTTTGTTTGGTTCTGTAGCTTGATTTACTTGACGAGGAGTAGGCGGAATGAATGATAAGGAATGGGAGGAGATGTGAAGCTCTGGGCATTCAAATGAATCCGGCGATCACAAACTTGCATGTTTTTCAATTGCATTTCGGACTGAACGCTCATTATTAAACGACCCACATGATGCATTGTTAATTAAATCTTTAATTGGTGAAATACCATTTAATTAGATCAAATCCCCTATATTTGAATGCACAAAGATAATCTCCTTTTCATTACCCGAGTTAATACTCAAATTCATAAACTCCGGAGCTTCATCGTCAACTTGCCCAGTTATTTGTAAACCTTGGTAAGCCTCTTTCAATTTTCTTTGGGCAGGCAGTCACGGTACACAGGCCCACTTGTTTTACATTGAGATTCACGTCTGCTTCACCCACCAAGGGAGTAACTAAATCACAGTGCTTGCTTTCTGCTTCCATTGTTATATCTGATAAACCTACTCCCGCATCCATTGTTACAGTGCCTTCCTAGGAGGCCATGTTCAATGCGGCAATTTCATTATCAATGCGTGTGTTAAACTTGGTTAGATTGTTCTGTGCGTTGATCGTACCAGCTGCCTCTAGAGAACAAACTCCACCCTTATTGCAATATGTGCGTATGTCATTCCCTAGTGACATAACGTCGGCGTACTTTATGGGATTTTTTTGGTCAGCTAATAAAGTAGGCATTTTTTTTTCTGTATATGCGTAGTCATGCATCCTTGCATGAGATCATTAATGAGATAATGAGCCGGCATTCCCGACTTCAAAGAGAGCGGGTACGATGACATAATGCCCTATAAAACAAAATCTCAAAACTGTGTGCTTTAAATCAATGTATCGAGGTCTTTCGTTATATGTGACAAAATAAATGGTACGCACTGCTTACAACGAAGAGCTCAAATACACTGATTTACTTCCTTTTCACCAGATGTGAGCAATGTAATCACAATTGCAAGCGCAGACCATTATTTTCAAAGTGGGTTGGGGTTCTGCAATGAAAAAAAAATAATTCTGCTTGCGGCTTACCACAAACTACTTAAATAAATCAATGATGCTATTAGTCAGCAAATATAATCAATCTAAGCACTGTTACAACAACAATTCGTTGAAGAATTCAGAGATTGTATCTGTGATTGTAAGTATGAGGATACACAATAGGAACTGTTTTATCTAGCACTTACTGCCACACTGCCAAGCCTTTCCAAGACAGCCTTAGACAGCCCTCGCAAAACAACACTTTCCAAAAAAGCATGCGCGCAAAAGCGCAGGTCCACCAAGTATATGGAATTATGGGTAGAAGAAGAGGAGGTGCAAGGAGGCGGTGCAAAGGCACTTAAAATACATTTTAAAGTTGCATAGCAACTTTCAAGTCTTTGGCCGTCATTACGACTTTGGCGGTAGCCATGCCGCTATTGGCGGCATGGGTGCCGCCAAAATCGGTTCCGGTTCCCAGAATGGGGAATTACCGGGCCATTCCTAGTTCGGAGGACCCGATAATTCCTCCCTTCAGGAACCCGGGCCCGGACCTTCCCGGGAGAGGGAGCAAACAACAGGCTGATTACGAGCGGCCTGTTGTTTGCTCCCTCTTCCCCTCGTGGGACCCGCTCTGCACGTCTGTTCAAACCAGACATGCAGAGCGGGACCCGCGAGGGGACCTCGTAATCAGGCGGTACAGGGTTGACGGCGCCGGCACCTTTACCGGCGCCGTTAACCCCTTACTGCCTGACTTATAATGAGGCCCCTTGTCTTTGAATGTCAGGTAATTTGTTGTCAGGCGTACCGTGAATCCAACAGATTGGAACGTGCTGGAGACTAGAACCGAAAACAATCCACAGTAGGAGCAAAGGAGCAGGGTGTCGTGCAGCCTTAGACAGCCCTTGCAAAACAGCTTTCTTCGAAAAAGTGCACGCGCAAAAGCGCGGGTCCACTAAGTATATGGAATTATGGGTAGAGGAGGAGGTACAAGGAGGCGGTGCCAAGGCACTTAGAAGAAATTCTGTGAATTTTTCCTGTGAATCCAGCAGATTGGAACGCGCTGGAGACTGGAACCAGAGCAAAGGAGCAGTGTGTCGTGCAGCCTTAGGCAGCCCTTGCAAAACAGCGTTTTCCCTCTCTCTCACTCTCTTTCTCTCTCTCGCCTGACTGAGATTACCAAAAAGTAGCAGTGACATTTTTACACACACATGAATTTATGGAACTGTACACAAGACATGTTCATACACAACGCACATAATGTTATTCTATATTTAAAAAAAAGACTCAGACCTTTTGGATTGTCCATGTCTGTTAAAGTCACAGTACAAACAACAATGTACTTCTCCAGCCCTTTGGAGGTTAGCCACACTGCCCGTCCCAGCATTACCCTGAGGCATTTTGCAGGCAATGCTTTAGAAAGACATGTCACGGTGTTTGGAGCATTTCTGCGGTGCAAAAAACGCAGGGGGCTAAATATGCCTATTGCCCACTTTTCTAGGTTAGGGACGCCTCATCCTCACCCAAGGACAGAATATGAAAGCTTCCTAACACAAGCCTATTTTTCCACCAGACAGACTGTAGATAAGTCACTGTCTCATAGGCTGCAGTGTCAAGTCACGTGAGACAGGATTAACGTAGCGTTAGACAGGCCTGATCAACAGAAAGGTCAGAGCCAGGGCACTCGATGAATGAATCACTGGACTTCAAGATGACAAGAAGTCATAGGATGTATTCTGCGGCAGCGAGCTACGCACGGTCCCTGTGTCCGAGCCATTGCGACACGCCCATTAACCCAATACGCCAGTTTACTGCTGTATGAAGGTCGCAGACGCACTAAGGGTGCGTGTATAAGGATTACGCCGACACTGGCGGCGTGGACGCTTTAGCCTTGGTGCCGCCTTAGGGACATGCCCAAATCGGAATTGGCGCTGGGGTTCCGTGCAGCCGGGGAGTTTATCTGAGGTCTGATCTGTTTAGCAGCATACACGTCAACATTCTGTGACCAAAAATCTGTAGGAATCTTAAAGTTTCAAAAATAGTAACTAGCATAATGATGATATCCCATGAAATGATGTCACATGAACGTTGGCCCTATGTCATCCCAGAAAAGGACCTGAAGTGACATATGGCCTTGAAGAGATCACAGGAAAAGACTGCCTGTTGTGGCCTATCCAAAAATCCTCTGACCCGTCAATAGAAAGAAATGTACCAAATAAGTGAGCTGTGAGCAGTGTGACCAGCTTCTTCCTCATTAACGCATATTTTCCTCTTCAAACATACCCGCTGATAATCACGAGATGGCCAGCCAGCAGGCAGCTGAAACACAAAATACCCACTGAAAAGCTATAAATCCTTCTGTTTGAACCAATGCCTGCTCTGGAGGATCCGGTGTGAAAAGGCAACAAGGTGATAACACTTCTGTATACCCGAAGGGAAGTGACAGCCTCCCACAAATGCAGCTTGTAAGGCAAGCCCCAGAACAAAAGTAGTAAAGAAAAATATATTGCTGTGTTATACAACTGATGACTGGCAACATGTAGCAGTTGCTGGGGGCCTCCCTCAGGCTCATGGCCACTTTCAACTAAAAGGTTGAAAGGCCCTGATGCGTTTCAAGGCCTTGACACATCAAATATTTCAAAAAGTTACTAATTAAACCTGCCTCACCCCAACGGAAGTGACAGCCGCAAGGGCTCCCTGTGATGCTGGAAATGCATCAGAGGGACAGGGCCTGTGAATCCTTGTCCTTTAATGCTTTTTATCGTGTGTTCTGTCGTGTTTTCTGCCCAGGAGTCCATGTGGGACTCCTGGCAGTGCAGCTCTCTCTTTTGGTTGGGTGAACAGACCCATGGGATACCCTTATGGCACCCATGGGTAGGGGTACAACCCTGTGCCCCTAGTGTATGTTTTTGGGCACCTGTGGATGGCCTACAGAGCAGGGTATGAGCTGGTGGCAGCTCCATGCTGAATTTGACAGGTGCTCTGGGTGTCCTCCATTTTGGGATACCCAGGACCTGCCATTGGGATCAGTTGATTCCTGATGGGAAACAAGATGGCCCCTGTGGCCTCTTGCTTTCTATTGCCTGTTACCTTGTTTTCCCAAAGTCCTGGGAAGCCCTGACTCTGTCCCTTCCCCCTGACTGGCTGTTGGGTGGAAGTTCCATATATGGTGTTGTTGTGAAGGCCCAGCTAGACTGACTGGAGCCTTCCCAGTGAATGTATGTTGTGGGTACCTCCTGTGGGTGGGACCTGGGTGAATGGAGTGTGTGGCCAATATACACTCCTTGTTGTGGTTGTCTGGTTTCTGGCATGAGAGACAAAGACTGAGACAGCCCTGCCGGAAACTGGCCTGAATGCAGTGTGTAGTGTTGAATGGCTGGGTACTTGTCCCAATCCACATTCCTTGTTGTGAGTGTCTGAAAGGGAGGAGTGTGGCCTGAATGCACTGTGTGCCTGATTGGCTGACTGACTGCATGAATGCCCTTCTGTATGATTGGCTGCTGAGTGTGTGCCAGCAGTGTGGATGAGAGACAGAATAGTACATCTGGGGACCTCTCACCACTGGTAATTGTTCAGAAGCGTTCTGGAGCTGAGTCTCCACTCTAAGAGTAACTGGAACTGCTGATCCTCGACGTCCAGCTGGAAGAAGAAGACTTGCTGTTGCATTTGCTTTGACCGATCCGAAGGCTGCCGAAATCGTCGAAGACTGACCCGAGAGAGGACCTGGTAAGGCGCCCTCTTCCCCTGCTCAGAGGACCATCGAGCACCGCTCCATCTTCGCCGAAGCGCCCTGGAAGACAGACCTTCGAAAGGCTGCCGACCCGAGACGGGACCGCCGAGGAGATCGAAGTGAAGCACCCGGACATCGCCGCTGTCGAAGTCCATTGCCGTCGACCAGGGTTCGCAGGTTTGTGTAACCGCTGGAGGCCCATCGAAGTTGTGTTGCCCAGCCGTGGGGACCACTTGACGCCGTGCCGCCGACGACCGGAGCCGTCCGCTCCTTGCCTAAGAACATTCGAATCGAAGGACTCCCTCGTCCGCACCGTCGACCGCTTTATCCTGCCGGAGAAAGTCGAGGACGACCAACGCGCCGAGGAGAAACCTGCCGGTGGGTTTCCCGCCACCCGAAGACTATAAAGACTCGAACGACTCGACGCCCTTGCTGGGCCCCCGTCTTCACGAATCTTTGCGGTCCAGAACAATTGTCATCGAGGTGCCCCGCACGCCTCTGCCTTGCAGGACGCCAACGCTCCGTCGTCGACGAGCATCGCTTGGATCGAAGCTGCCGCCTCATCGACGCCGTTCTACCCTGTTTGTTGTCGGACGTTCGACACCCCGTGTCTCCCTCTTGAAAGGGAAGGCATTCAAGAAGGGCCGTCGATTCCCCGACGCCGAACGCCGAGTTCCTCGACGGACGTTCGACGCCCCGTGATCTGTCGACGCCTCTTCGAAGAACTCGACTCCACCAGGTACATTGGGGGGGTAAAAACATTATAGGAGGGAATAAGACTTACAGAACAATATATGGACTGGGCTTGTACTATATCTTTATTTTACAGGTTGCCCAGGTGGGGGGATCTCCACACAGAACTGTGTCTAGTGGTAGGGGCCAGTATTCTGCCTATTGCTCAACCATCTTATTTTCTCTCCTCTCTATTGCTGGTTTCACTCTATTGATCTGTGTGACATTGTTACAGTATTGTTGATGCACATTAATGAGATCTAATACAAAGGGTGGTACCACTTTAGAATTGTATATATTTGCCATTGTTGATTTTCCTAAGTACAAAGTGAGTTATTATGATAAGTGCACATAACCTTGAATATTGATTATATAAAGACTGTGTTCTAACCAATACAGTGTGTGGACATTCCTTTGTGGGGGCTTGGGGACTACACTGTCCTCTGTGCCTCCCCTCTACCATATAGAGAGCAGAAGTACAGACCACTCCCTACCGGTCCTTTACACTCCCACAAATACAGCTTGTAAGGTAAGCCCCATATGAACAAAAGTAATATAGAGATAAATATATTGTCAGGTTATGAGACTGCTAAATGGCAACATGGGCAGTTGCTGGGGGCGGGGGCTCTCTTAATCGCTGCTTGGCTTTTTAACAGTTATTCTCATGTCCCATCAGTGTCTCCTGCCCTCCTTTCATCTTTCTCATCCATCTGCCTGTTTTTTCTCATGTCCCCTTTGTGCCTCTTACCCTCCTTTCATCTTTCTCATTCATCTGCCTGTTTTTTCTCCTGTTCTCTCGGTACCTCCTGCCTTCCTCTCATCTTTCTCATCCCCTGTTTTTTCTCACGTCCCCTCAGTGCTGCCTGCCCTCCTTTCTTCGTTCTCATCTATCTGCAGGTTTTTTCTCATGTCCCATCAGTGTCTCCTGCCCTCCTTTCATCTTTCTCATCCATCTGCCTGTTTTTTCTCATGTCCCCTCTGTGCCTCCTGCCTTCCTCTCATCTTTCTCATCCACCTGTCTGTTTTTTCTCCTGTTCCCTCGGCACCTCCTGCCTTCCTCTCATCTTTCTCCTCCCCTATTTTTTCCCACGTCCCCTCAGTGCTGCCTGCCCTCCTTTCTTCTTTCTCATCTATCTGCAGGTTTTTTCTCATGTCCCCTCTGTGCCTCCTGCCTTCCTCTCATCTTTCTCATCCACCTGCCTGTTTCCTCTCCCCCCACCGCCTCCTTGATACTTTCATTTTTCCCATCGTGTTGCTTAACTTCCGAATTTCTTCTCTTCCTCCTCTCTTGAGGCTTCTCCTGTACAAGCACTTGCTCATTGCCTTCCTATTGACCCACTGCTTACCTCTCTCCCCCTCCCCCGCTCTCCCTAACCTCCATTTCCCCTTACCTGCCGCCCCAGATCACGTTGCTCTGCTCTTTCAGTCAAGCTTTTCCTTGTAAGTTTGAATCTATGTCATGGAGCTAATGGGTCTGGGCAGGGCCCCGGAGGGAAGGGAGCACTGACATGATTCTACCCTTTGCCCCCAGATGACATGACACTGGGCTTTCGGACATGGCCCCCTACCCAAAAGCCTTGCTATTAAAGTGTCCAGGTGCCTCCATTCATGAAGTTGCTTCTGCACAAGTGTGGGGCATTCTTGCACTAGCCCAAGTCCTTTTTCCAACTCTAGGTCAGGAGCCAAATCACATTATTGAGAGCCAGTCACGAGAGGCTGTTGGCTCAAAAACATCAATTGGGAAAGGCAGCCTAATGTGTGTGTGTGCAATTGTTCCACACGTAAAGAGTTGAAACACATTCACTGCGGACTGTGTGACTTTTTTCCTTTTTCATGTTTGCAGTGCTATCCTTTGATCTGCCACCCTCATTTCTGCCTGAGCACTTACCAAGTAATAATTCACAAATGTTACCTGCAGAAATTTGGGAGAAGATGGGTTTGCAACTAGCAGCTGTATATTTACAGCTCAGCTGATCAGAGACCGAGACCAGCGAAGAATTTCTAGTGAGACACGCTGGCTCAGAGCTCACAGCACGACGATGAGGCAGACAGCAGCCTCTACTCAGAGAATGTCACGGGATGCCAATGGCAGGCGTCTCACGCTGACGCTGACAGTGACTGCCTGGACTACGGGGTGCACAGGGCAGAGCAGAATGTCTCTTTCACGCTGGCCAGGCACGCAATAATCAATCAAAATGATGGGCCATTAACACGCAGACCAGAGGATGCTGATCATGCTGTGCCGGGCCTCAGGCAGCCAGGCCAATATAAATTGGCCTTGGACATCCGTTTACCATGTGGGTGTACCATCTCCAAGCACAGTGGCAGCTCCAGGGAGCCCCGGCCAGGTCCCCTTCCCTCCCCCAAGGAAAATTCTGTAATGCAGCCCAGCCAGCGCTCCAGGATGGTCGGAAGTGATGTCCCTGGCCTTGGGCGGCTGTCTCCCATGTGTTTGACCGTCCCCAAGCCCAGCAGCGGCTCCAGGGAGCTCCGGCAGGGTCCTCAACCTTTCCCAGAGGGAGAAGCTGTAAGTCAAGCCAGCTAGAGCTCCAGGAAAGTCGAGGGTAATGTCCCTTGCCTTGGGCGGCTGTCTCCCATGTGGGTTTACCATCCCCAAGTGCAGCGGCAGTCCCAGGGAGCCCCGGCAGGGTCCCTGACCTTTCCGGGAAGGGACAAGCTATAACGCCATAGCTCAAGGGTGGTAGGGGGTCATATCCCTGGCCTTGGGCGGCTGACTCCCTTTGTAGCACTTGTGGTGATGTTTGTAGTGTCTGTGAATTGCATAGCACCATAGTATAGAAGGTCATTGTGTGCCGGTTATTTGTAGTGTTCCTGGAGGGCTAGTAGTTACACCAGTTGTGAGTAGGTGTCATGAGTAGAGCCGGAGTAGTTGTTGTAAACTCCCGTCTATCCCATGGCAAAGCAAACCACTGGTTAGGGTGTGGTAGCTCCGGGGTGTAGCTTGGTTACCAGGCGAGATTAAAAGTTGAGAAATTGTCACCCGGCTTGTGGCCCAGCAAACCACTGGTCAGGGTTGAGGCGTTCCCGGGACGCAATTTGGAGTTTATGCACCGGTCATCAGTCGGTGCTGTTTGAGGAGCTAATGTCAGGCAGGAGGCATTAGTACACCGTTGTGCAGGTCGTTTTTTGTTGTTAATGCTCGGGGGCTTATGTCAATGAGTAGACATGAGTGGTCTATGGAAGCAGAGATATTCAAATATTATACTTATTGGAAAGTGATCTGGGCATAGGATTAACTACCCTGTGTCTGGGTGAGTAGTTGATTCCACGGTATCATGGACTAATCAACCATGTGCTGTGTAGTGTCTTGACGTGCTGTTTCTTTGCAGTACGTTTGTTTTAATGTGTCCTTTGTTCTGTTAGCGGCTTTTCTTTCTTACTTTTTTTATGTGTTCTCATGGAGAAGTGGGTGTGGTTGCGTTGGTCTTTTGGTATTGGCGTGTCTGGTTGTGTTGGATTCTCAGGATGTATTTTTGGTGGATGTATTATTGGTGGTAGGGACAGGACAGGTTACTGCCTGTGTCTTTGGTTGCTCCGGTTTGCAGAGTTAGGTTTTTATCAGATGTGGCAGATCTGAGACTGGAAGTGGCAGGTTCTGGGGAGAGTAAATCAGGCAGTTACAAGTGCATGACAAGTCCTGGCAGTGGAGTATACCAGGCAATTGTAAATGCACAGTAAGTACCAAAAAAGGACTGTGTGTGTTAAAAAAGGTTGTGGAAATAAAAGAGGAACGATTACTTATGAATATAAGAAGTCCTGGTAAGGGAGTATAGCCGGCAGTTATAAGAGTATAAGACGTCCTGGCAAGGAAGTATACCAGGCAATCACAAGTGCATACTGTCCTGGCAGAGGATCATACCAGGTGGTTGCAAATCTACAGGAAGTCCTGATAAAGGGCTGTGTTTGTTGTCAGACCAAGAAACATTGACATAGCAATGAAGAATCCAGGGGAAGGGAATCACCCTCTGGAACCAAGGTTCAATCACCTTGGAGAGCTTCTTTGTTGGAGCTATTCTATTTTCCATTTATGAACACTTTTTGCACTAACCAAGTTAAAGACATTTACTTTTGTACTGTATTATTTGGTTTGTAGTGTGAGGGACAGGATAGAATGTTTGGACAAAAGAACGGTTTTGATTTTGACATCCTGCCACAGACAGATCCTTAGTTTTTGGTTTTAGGCAGGGAAATTCCTCTTAGAGCAGGGTCAGAGAGGCGTTTTCCTAAACCGTTAATGTTAATAAAAGTCTTTAACCAAAAACATGGCAACTTTGTGTCCAACTTTCATTTCGGACTCCTCACAATGCCCAGAAAGATTATGCCATGAAGTAGTAAGAAATGGCTAGACAGGTTGCACCCATATTCAGTCTAGACAGGTAATAACGCTTATCATGCTTATTTTATTAGAGATGCCCTGTAAAAATGTCATGCCTGTTGTGGTGGTCAGGAAAGGTCTGCAAGATCAAAAAGGGTTCATGTTGTACGTACCATATTTGTGACTGGGAGTGCGCGAAAGGGGCGCAATGTTGCAAGTTCGTTCATATGTATCCAGCGTAGTTAATTAAGAATGGGATATGTTACTTAAGTGTTACTTTTTAGTTGAAGTTGATACTTTTTAGATTGCGCGTGCATAGAAAGATAAAATGCTAAAACCATAAAATGAAATATAAATATTATTCAGACATAATGTGCTATGGAGTGCCTAGAAGCAGGCAATGGGGAGTTTTCATAATGATTATGCGAGAAAGGGGGCCTATCCCGAAGAACCCACTATAAAGGAAAGAGAATATTTATTAAACATGCATGCACACTGAGAAAACATATAAAGGGGATTTATGAATCTACATGTAGTGGGCTTTTTTATAAATAGATTAAAACACAGCAGTCAGGGTCTGACTTTGAGAAACTGGTTCTGCAAAGTTTCAGAGGCCAGAGGATGGGTAAATAAGTAACTATGACCTCAGCGATGGTCAGCTCAGCAAAAGGAGCCAGCCATCGTTTTTGTGGCCTGATAGCATCGCAGAAAGCAGATGTAATCTCTTAGGTACATGGGAGCATGAAGAAGGGTTTCAGCTATTTGTTTTGACCAGAAATAAAACATGGGGTGAAGTCACGCCCAAGGCTAAAGTGATTGAAACCCAGGAGTTTCAATTGTACTGTCAGATGTGCTGTGCGTGATGAAATGTCAGTTATTTAGATTAGAATGTTTCAATGGAGCCAGTAACCCGGGGCAGATGAGATAGCTACCGTCAGTTCAAAGAGAACCTGTTTACTCAGCCTCCTTCATTTTGCTTGAAGTATCTATGAAAACCATGTACAATTATGTTTAAGGTTAAAGGGCTCAGGCCAATTGTTACTAGTAATGAATTATGTTTGCACACACATGTTTAACTGTTTGATGATGCCACAACCTACTATGGATACATCTCAAGAAAGGGTGTGCTATGAATATGATCTGAAAATGGTAGTTAAGATAACAATTGGCCAGTGAGAATTAAAGAATTGGAGAAAGATGGGATTTCTTTGTAGCGGTTTTGTCCAATCATGTGTGGGGCTGATGGGAGGGGTGGGGGGAGTGGATTGTAATAAAATATATGGGAGTGTTTTAACAGCTGCAGAATTATACATAAAGTGTCAATTTATGTGTTTCATTGAGACTTGGTTTAGTTTAGCTCAATAGAGTCATCTAGCTGCTCCCCGGACGATTGTACAATAAACTTGCTTTACATACAAAACGTGCACTTGCTTCTTAGTTAATGGGCCTGCTTTGGGTTGAGGAGATTATGGGCCTGCCCCTACAAAAGGGTGTTCTTTGGGGAAACATTTTGTGCTTCAGGTTCGGCTTCTGTGTTATCTTTTGTGAAATTGGTTTGGGTAAATCAGGTTGGAGTATGGAGACTCTGCTGAATCATTTGTGTCAAGAACTACCTGGCTATAAGGCGAAAATTCAACAATTTCATCAGGAATGTCTGCGGGAAACTAAGGGGAAAATGCTACATTCTTGGCCTATGGAGGGGACCTATTATAAGGTGATATTGGAGAATCTGCATACTTTTTTAACTATGAGCCACAAGGGTTCAAATTTAGAAAAGCGGTTGAACATCTTCGAGCTCTGGAGGATGTATGAAATAGGAGGGAAGACCCATAGTTCCCACATTGTGGAAGAGGGCCGAAAAAAGGAGGGTGCAGGAATTTTCTCTGCTCCATACGGGCAGAGGCATTGCTAGGGGGGGGCTAAGGGGGCTATAGCCCCTGGTCTTTTGGTTGTAGCCCTGGATAGAATCTCAGGAGCTACAACCAAAAGGCTAGCTAGCCCCCAGTCCCGACAGTTCTGACATCAGCATAGCCCTGGGTCTTTTCCAGACCTAGCAACACCTCTGCATACGGGTGCTATCCTTTATCACCTGCGGAGGCGAACACAGATCCTGAGTTCGAACCTCCATTTTCCCCTGCTGCCACTCCAGCAGTTGCAAGACGGACAATGGTGTTGCCTCCATCAACTGCGATGGCTATCAAGTGGGATAGCTAGGAAATTGGAAGGGTAAATCCTTCAATGGTTTGGGCTAGAGAAAGACTGAGAATGGAGAGCGAAAGGGAATAACTCCCCCGACTGCTAGGTTAGCAGATAGATTAAGGGTGGAAGAATGGGAAAGTGTGAGGCCGGCAGTCAGAAGAGCGGATGGATTGAGAACAAGGGCGAAGGAGAAGCCTTTTCTTGCTAGGATAGAGCATAGGCTGTGAAGGGTGGTAGAGACACAGGAGGGGGAAATAATGAAGAAAGTGCTGAGGCTAGCAGAGAAAGAGCTAATGCTGTTATGGCAGCAAAGCGATGAAGAGCGGGGAAAAGGGAGAAGACAGGTAAAGGTTGCAGATGAAGGAAGGTGGAGGCATGGGCAGGTTCTTGTTAGATTAGATAAATCAGTTACCAGAGCGGTTGAGGTGGATATGGAGAACAGGGTTATTGCCACAGGTACAGGGTTTGAGCTGGGAGGATGGGAGACGGCACCCTATGGTAGTGCTGAGTATGCTTCTGTGCCTGTAGAAGCATCAGGGGAGGTTATAACAAGAGTAGAAGATGAAGAGGAATGGAAATTGGATGTCTAGCATGGAGGAGAGTGTGTAGCAGCCCTGCCTCCCGCTCGAGTATTAGCAACAGAGAGTACACCATGGGGTGTTAGGATGCTCCAGGGTACTCGCATGGCCAAAGCAAGTAGCAGGGAAGAGATAGGGGAAGCTCCAGTGAAAGTAGTTATAACGCAGCTTCCGTTGCTCCAGAAGGGTCTGGAAAAAGCATATGATGTCCCGTGGTCACATGTACCGGAATAACTTGATGAAGTGTGAGAATCCTGATGGTGTCTCCCTCACTAGTCCCTGGAGATCTGTCATCCAGGTGGCCAGGACATGGCCATCGTTATTGGATCCGGTTCCTGGGGGTGAACCATTGAAGGAGGATCAGCTGGATGAGGGGACCTCAGGGAGTGGAAGCGGGACACCAACAGATGAGATGCGGTATCCCCCTTCTTATAACACCTTTTCCCCAGCCTACCACGTAGGCTACTCAGACAATCTAAGCTCCCACCCCCCTTTTCCGACACAAATACTTTATTACCCCATGACAACGGACTAACACTAGAGCCATTTACCTGACATGTCCCAACACAAGGGTCAGGCAGAGTCAGGCAATTGACCAGAACCACACACACACCTGACGGCCCTTTCCCTTCCCCACAGGGATAAAAGGTGGAGTATGAGAGCACACGACAAGCAAGGTAGGTGGCACAACGAAATAGCTATTCAAGCATGGCAGTTCAAGAGGAGGAGAACAGTGACGAGAACCGAAAGGGCAGCAAGAAGAGAAGCAACCGTGCCCTGTCCGAACAAGACCCGTAAACAATAGCTAGCGTGTGTTGCAGTAGATTTCAACGGTACACAGAACACACCTACACTGATAATCAGAACAGCGAGAGATGCTTGCTACCATGGAAACGGTCTTAACTCCAGAGACAAGAAAATCCAAGCGATTCATCGTAGCCGGTGAGTCGAGGGGAGAACCGATAAGAAACCGAACTGTGTTGAACAAAAGTCGCAAATAGCAAATTAAAGAAAGTTCAAAGAACTGTTAACATTAAGGGAAAACCAGCTGTAGAGGGATCCAGCACCACGTGGGTGCTCATTCAAGAGACTCTGGTTGATCCCACATTTGTTGAAACTACCGATACCAGAAGGCCCTAGGAGAGCCAGAAGGAAAAGGTGAAAGTGGTCAAACAGGGGTCTAGCAAAAGCCCCTGTACAGTCAAAAGTCTTTGACGTCCACATAATTGAAAAGCTAAGGGAGGTGAATCCCACATAATAGAATAGAAAGAACTGTGTGATTGGCAAGAGTTGGCAAGAGTGAACCCGAAGGAGGGATGCTGATCGAAAGGGGTGAAGTCTCAATGACCAGTGTGTTGACAGGAATGAACCCAACAGAGGGATGTCCACAGTGAACTGTTTAAAAAGACATTAAGAGGCCGATTCATGGAATAATTAGCGCGGCGCAAGTGGGCAAAAACGTGCGAATCGCAGTGGAATTGCGAAAATCGCAGTGCAAGTGCGAAAATCGCACGAAAAGCAGCACACATCGATTCATGGAAGGGCGTGCGCGAAAAAACCATCTGATGTGCACTAAAAAAGTGCACGGCGCACGTTGGCGCACAGGCCATCTAACGGCGTGCGCCAGCTCACAGCGAAAATCGCACAGGCCACAGCGAAAATCGCACATAGCGCGGCGCACGCAACAAAAGTAGGCGGAACACGGGGCGTAACACTCGGAATGGGGAACAACTTGCCAAAATGTGGGCGTCACGGGGGAAGTACAGGGTGCAAGTGCGCGGAACGCCCACACGCTCGCCTACAACACGTATTCATGGAATCGAATAGGGCAAAACAGCGCACGGTCAAACCAGCGCACAGGCACAAACACGACCGCCACAAGAAAGCAGGCGGTAGCGTCCCTGCGCCTGTAAAAAATGTGCACCAAAAGGTGCGCCAACAAATAGCACCTATATACAGCTATGATGAATGTCCTATACTGTGGCCCTCCAGGACAAATGACGTGCAAAGGGGTACCCACAAACACCGACACCTGCTGACTGAAAAATAACGTGTGCATGTATTTCGGGGTGCGCGGGAAGTTTCACACGCGAATTGGCTGGGTACGTGGATTCCAGGGGTGCATGGGAAGTTCCACACGCGATTTGGCTGGATATGTGGATTTCAGGGGTGCGCGGGAAGTTCCACACGCGATTTGGCCGGGTACGTGTATTTCGGGATGCGCGGGAAGTTTCACACGCGAATTGGCTGGGTACGTGGATTCCAGGGGTGCGCGGGAAGTTCCACACGCGATTTGGCTGGGTATGTGGATTTCAGGGGTGCGCGGGAAGTTCCACACGCGATTTGGCCGGGTACGTGGATTTCAGGGGTGCGCGGGAAGTTCAACACGCGATTTTGCTGGGTACGTGGATTTCAGGGGTGTGCGGGAAGTTCCACACGCGATTTGGCCGGGTACGTGGATTTCAGGGGTGCACTGGAAGTTCAACACGCGATTTGGCCGGGTACGTGGATTTCAGGGGTGCGCGGGAAGTTCAACACGCGATTTGGCTGGGTATGTGGATTTCAGGGGAGCGCGGGAAGTTCCGCACACGATTTGGCCGGGTACGTGGATTTCAGGGGTACGCGGGAAGTTCAACACGCGATTTGGCTGGGTACGTGGATTTCAGGGGTGCGCGCGAAGTTTCACACGCGATTTGGCTGGTTACGTGGATTCCAGGGGTGCGTGGGAAGTTTCACACGCGATTTGGCTGGGTACGTGTATTTCGGTGTTGCGGGGGAATGCTACACGTGCTATGGCCATGTGGGTCCCCCCAGGTGTTCCCTCTGCACCCTCCACGGCCCCTGCAGGCAGCCCACACCACAGGGTACTACCCTGCACCCCTGCTCATGTCCCACAGGCAACCCATCCACCATGGCCATGCCCACCAGCCAATCCACATGTCACCTTGCACCACTGATCACCAACACATGTCTCCCACCACCCCCACCCCCCAGCCACCAGGGGAAGCCTCCACCAGGCACCCACTCATGTCTCCCACCACCCCTGCCCCCCAGCAGTCAGGGGCAGCCTCCACCAGGCCCCCACCCATGTCTCCCACCACCCCCTACCCCCCAGCAGTCAGGGGCAGCCTCCACCAGGCCCCCACTCATGTCTCCCACCAACCCACCCCCAGCAGTCAGGGGCAGCCTCCACCAGGCCCCCACTCATATCTCCCACCACCCCCACCCCCCAGCCACCAGGGGCACCCTCCACCAGGCCCCCACCCATGTCTCCCACCACCCCTACCCCCCAGCAGTCACGGGCAGCCTCCACCAGGCCCCACACATGTTTCCCACCACCCCCACCCCCCAGCCACCAGGGGCAGCCTCCACCAGGCCCCCACTCATGTCCCCTATTACTCCCACCCCCCGCAGTGCAGGGGCAGCCTCCACCAGGCCCCCACCCATGTCCCCCACCACCCCCTACCCCCCAGCAGTCAGGGGCAGCCTCCACCAGGCCCCCACTCATGTCTCCCACCACCCCCACCCCCCAGCCACCAGGGGCAGCCTCCACCAGGCCCCCACTCATGTCTCCCACCACCCCATCCCCCAGCCACCAGGGGCAGCCTCCACCAGGCCACCACTCATGTCCTCTATTACCCCCACCCCCCGCAGTGCAGGGGCACCCTCCACCAGGCCCCCACTCATGTCTCCCACCACCCCCACCCACCAGCAGTCAGGGGCAGCCTCCACCAGGCCCCCACTCATGTCTCCCACCACCCCCCACCCCCCAGCCACCAGGGACAGCCTCCACCAGGCCCCCACCCATGTCTCCCACCACCCCCTACCCCCCAGCAGTCAGGGGCAGCCTCCACCAGGCCCCCACTCATGTCTCCCACTACCCCCACCCCCCAGCCACCAGGGGCAGCCTCCACCAGGCCCCCACTCATGTCCCCTATTACCCCCACCCCCGCAGTGCAGGGGCAGCCTCCACCAGGCCCCCACCCATGTCTCCCACCACCCCCTACCCCCCAGCAGTCAGGGGCAGCCTCCACCAGGCCCCCACCCATGTCTCCCACCACCCCCTACCCCCCAGCAGTCGGGGGCAGCCTCCACCAGGCCCCCACCCATGTCTCCCACCACCCCCTACCCCCCAGCAGTCAGGGGCAGCCTCCACCAGGCCCCCACCCATGTCTCCCACCACCCCCTACCCCCCAGCAGTCAGGGGCAGCCTCCACCAGGCCCCCACTCATGTCTCCCACCACCCCCACCCCCCAGCCACCAGGGGCAGCCTCCACCAGGCCCCCACTCATGTCTCCCACCACCCCCACCCCCCAGCCGCCAGGGGCAGCCTCCACCAGGCCCCCACTCATGTCCCCTATTACCCCCACCCCCCCGCAGTGCAGGGGCACCCTCCACCAGGCAGCCACTCATGTCTCCCACCACCCCCCCCAGCAGTCAGGGGCAGCCTCCACCAGGCCCCACTCATGTCTCAAACCACCCCCCACCCCCCAGCCACCAGGGGCACCCTCCACCAGGCCCCCACCCATGTCTCCCACCACCCCCTAACCCCCAGCAGTCAGGGGCAGCCTCCACCAGGCCCCCACTCATGTTGAGCCAACCACCCCCACCCCCGAGCCACCAGGGGCAGCCTCCACCAGGCCCCCACTCATGTCCCCTATTACCCCCACCCCCTGCAGTGCAGGGGCACCCTCCACCAGGCCCCCACCCATGTCTCCCACCACCCCCTACTCCCCAGCAGTCAGGGGCAGCCTCCACCAGGCCCCCACCCATGTCTCCCACCACCCCTACCCCCCAGCAGTCAGGGGCAGCCTCCACCAGGCCCCCACTCATGTCTCCCACCACCCCCAGCCACCAGGGGAGCCTCCACCAGGCCCCCACTCATGTCCTCTATTACCCACCCCCCCCGCAGTGCAGGGGCAGCCTCCACCAGGCCCCCACCCATGTCTCCCACCACCCCCTACCCCCCAGCAGTCAGGGTCAGCCTCCACCAGGCCCCCACCCATGTCTCCCACCACCCCCACCCCCCAGCAGTCAAGGGCAGCCTCCACCAGGCCCCCACTCATGTCTGCCACCACCCCCCACCCCCCAGCCACCAGGGGCACCCTCCACCAGGCCCCCACCCATGTCTCCCACCGCCCCCTACCCCCCAGCAGTCAGGGTCAGCCTCCACCAGGCCCCCACTCATGTCTCCCACCACCCCCACCCCCCAGCCACCAGGGGCAGCCTCCACCAGGCCCCCACTCATGTCCCCTATTACCCCCACCCCCCGCAGTGCAGGGGCAGCCTCCACCAGGCCCCCACCCATGTCTCCCACCACCCCCTACCCCCCAGCAGTCAGAGGCACCCTCCACCAGGCCCCCACCTATGTCTCCCACCACCCCCTACCCCCCAGCAGTCAGAGGCACCCTCCACCAGGCCCCCACCTATGTCTCCCACCACCCCCTACCCCCCAGCCACCAGGGGCAGCCTCCACCAGGCCCCCACTCATGTCCCCTATTACCCCACCCCCCGCAGTGCAGGGGCAGCCTCCACCAGGCTCCCACCCATGTCTCCCACCACCCCCTACCCCCCAGCAGTCAGGGGCAGCCTCCACCAGGCCCCCACCCATGTCTCCCACCACCCCCTACCCCCCAGCAGTCAGGGGCAGCCTCCACCAGGCCCCCACCCATGTCTCCCACCTCCCCCTAGCCCCCAGCAGTCAGGGGCAGCCTCCACCAGGCCCCCACTCATGTCTCCCACCACCCCCACCCCCCAGCCACCAGGGGCATCCTCCACCAGGCCCCCACTCATGTCTCCCACCACCCCCACCCCCCAGCCACCAGGGGCAGCCTCCACCAGGCCCCCACTCATGTCCCCTATTACCCCCACCCCCCCGCAGTGCAGGGGCACCCTCCACCAGGCCCCCACTCATGTCTCCCACCACCCCCACCCCCCAGCAGTCAGGGGCAGCCTCCACCAGGCCCCCACTCATGTCTCCCACCACCCCCCAACTCCCAGCCACCAGGGGCACCCTCCACCAGGCCCCCACCCATGTCTCCCACCACCCCCTACCCCCCAGCAGTCAGGGGCAGCCTCCACCCGGCCCCCACTCATGTCTCCCACCACCCCCACCCCCCAGCCACCAGGGGCAGCCTCCACCAGGCCCCCACTCATGTCCCCTATTACCCCCACCCCCCGCAGTGCAGGGGCAGCCTCCACCAGGCCCCCACCCATGTCTCCCACCACCCCCTACCCCCCAGCAGTCAGGGGCAGCCTCCACCAGGCCCCCACCCATGTCTCCCACCACCCCCTACCCCCCAGCAGTCAGGGGCAGCCTCCACCAGGCCCCCACCCATGTCTCCCACCACCCCCTACCCCCCAGCAGTCAGGGGCAGCCTCCACCAGGCCCCCACTCATGTCCCCTTTTACCCCCACCTCCCTGCAGTGCAGGGGCAGCCTCCACCAGGCCCCCACTCATGTCCCCTATTACCCCCACCCCCCCCCGCAGTGCAGGGGCACCCTCCACCAGGCCCCCACTCATGTCTCCCACCACCCCCACCCCCCAGCTGTGCAATTTGCCTGGGTATGTGTACTTCGTGGTGCGCGTGAACTTCCACACGCGATTTGCCTGGGTACGTGTATTACTGGGGGTGCGTGTTAACTTCCACACACAATTTGCCTGGGTACGTGTACTTCGGGGTGCGCGTGAACTTCCACACGCGATTGGGCCTGTGAGAGTGGGTCAGATGTATTACAGGGGTGGGTGGGAATATTTACCCGCGACTGTGCCTGTGAGAGCGTGCTATGTGTATTCCTGGTGTGGGCGGGAAGATTCACACGTTTGCCTACGACGTGCCGAAAAAGGGTCCAATCCTGACACACGTACGCCAGCATGAAGCAGGCGTACGTCGACCCGTGCAGCATAAAAGTGCGCGAAAACCACAAACAAGCTCATACGCCAGGATGAATATACCATTCCTAGCAGCAGTGGCCGTGGGTTACCAAAGGAGGAGGAGGAGGATAGTGAGGGCCCGAATTTTCACACCCAGAACAAGCCTTTTTGGGATGCCTGATGACCAGGTGTATGGGAGGTACAGGTTTCCCCCACACATAATACTGGACCTGGTCAGTGAGTGGGAGGATGACCTCACATCACCCACCCTGTGCTCCCAAGCACTTTGCCCCCTGGAGAAGGTCCTCAATGTACTGCACTTCTTGGCCACAGGATCATTTCAGCGGACAAGTGCCATAGTGGGTGGGGTGTCACAGGCCATGCAGTCACGCTGCCTACACCAGGTCTTGAACATCATCACTGCACGCCCATCAGTCCGTAGGCACATATACCTGCCCAGGACACCTGCAGATAGGCAGGCTGCCACCCTCGATTTCTACGGTGTGGCACAATTTCCAAAAGTCCTAGGTGCCATTGACTGCACCCATGTGGCACTACGTCCCCCCAGGGCATCTGAGCACATCTATAGGAACCGCAAACACTGGCATTCCATCAACGTGCAGGTAGTATGTAATGCTAAGGGAATCATCACCTCAGTATATGCCAACTATCCAGGGTCCACCCACGGCAGCTTCATTTACCTAATGTCTACTCTAAGCCGGGACCTCGAAGCTGGGCGGCATGGTGATACATGGCTGCTTGGTGAGTATGAATGCCACTGCACATGCATGCATGTCAGATGCAGAGTAATGTCACTACCCCACTAATGATACCCATCACCTCCTCACCAGGGGACAGTGCCTACCCTCTGAGCACCCACATGATGACGCCAATTCGGAACCCCATCATGCCTCCAGAGGTAAGATACAACACAGCCCATAGTGGAGCGCACATTCGGAGTGCTCAAGTCACGCTTTCTCTCCCTTGACCGGTCTGGCGAGCAGCTGTTATATGCGCCCCGAGTATTGTGCAGGATCATAGTGGCAGCATGTGTCCTGCACAATGTTGCAACACGCCGGGGCCTGGCCGTGGACATGGTGGTGCCCCCACATCCCCAACCACATGCACGCCCGCTGCGCATGGGAGGGGAGAGGGCATGAGGTGAGGCAGCCTGTGCGCAGCTGGTGGCTAATTACTTCACATAGAAATCACACCCCAGTGGAGTGCACACAGGCCTGGCACATACCATCTGATAAGCAATGATGACTCGACTTGACAATTAAGACGAACAAAGGGACTGTCAACTGTCAGAACCATAGCAGCCTGAAATTGTTCATGTGGAAGTGTCACAATGTGTGCATCCCTACCTACACAAACACCACAAATGCAGTGTCATGAAAAGACACTTCCATGCTGCAGAAATGAATACCCACTTGCAAAATACTACATGAAAACAGTGCCATGTCACCCACCCCCTCCACGGCACGGCCACACAACACACCATGGCATGTCATGCAATGTGAGAGGAAATAAATGAATCCCCACAACATGCCCCAAGTGTCAGCAGCTACAGTGTCCCTAATGGAAACCTGTCCACACATGAAATGCTCACAGTAATGCAGGACCTACAGCCCACATTACCAAATGCTTACCAATAATACCAATCACCTACACAACCTCCAACCCACCTTAAACATGACATTACAGACTTAAAACTTAGCTAGCCTCACCACCTGATGATGACAGCCCTCCGAACACTTGCAAGTATACAGTGTTAGCGCCACGCAAGAGTGTAGGTGCACTGCTTACAACATGGACTCCAGTTCCAAGGTGGACCGCATTGTGAAGTCATGAGGAATGGACCTGCAAATATGGAGGATGAGATGGATGCAGAGGCACATGTAAATACACCACGCAGTGTACAATACAACAACAATATGCACTATGAATGTATACACAGTATTGACTACAGACTGCCCACACAGCTCATGGGAGTCCAATGTCACCATGTACGTCAATGTCACTTGGGCACACCCTTTGCAAGCCCATGGAAACGGGAAGCAGGAGGGGTGTGTGTGACAAAAACCCAAGCATCTGAACCAAATCCATGACAAGCCTGCATGTGCCCAGCCACAATGCAGCATATGCCCACGGGAGCCACACAAGGCAACACACTGTCCCAAAAACAATTAAAAAAAATAAAATAAAAAAAAAATTAAAAAAAATGAAAAATGGCTATTCTCACCCTGTGCAGCTGCATTTGGAGGTGGTGGCACTATGGGAGGCAGCCCATGCAAGGCCCTAGTCTGTTCCTCCATGGCTGCAAGCATGCGGGTGTGGTAGGTCTCGTTCTTGAGGATGAGTGTGCGGAGGTCCCCATGCAACAACTCACGGGATGCCCGGACCTCCGCCCTAGTTGCCTGCATCTCAGCTGAGAGCTTACGGGTGAGACGCTCCAGCTGCTGTTCTGTCCTTCGGTCTGTTGAAGTCTCAAGCTCAACAAGAGTCGTCCTAAGGTGAAAGAGTTCCAGCCTCAGGGCTTCCCTGTGGCCCTGGGACTCTATGGAGATGGCTTCCGGCAGAGTCGCCAGTGTCGCCAGTGCCGCCCGCCTGTCCCTGTTGGACGCTAACATGTCCTCCCTGTGTGACTGGCAGATGGAGTCGGTTGCCTGCTGTAGTCGCTCCATCAGCCTTTCGGGGGGGACAATGGAAGTGGCCACCCTATCCATGGCCTGAGCCATCATCTCTGATGATGCTGCCTGTTGGGTTGCCATACCGTAAATGGATTGCTCCCATGCGGTATTGCCAGGTGGCGAACGGCCACCACGTCGGCGGGCACCACACCTGTCTGGGGCAAGGCGAACTGCGCCTTGCTGTGCCGGCACTGCCTGAGGCTGCAGGACTGCATTCCCCCTCTGATCTGCTGGCCCAGGAACAGGATCAGATGTCGCGGAGTGTGACCCTGCATCCGTAACCACCAAAGGCGTACCTGCCAACACTGACATCCCCATTGAGGGTTCTAACCCTGGTGCAGGTGGGTCGGACAGAACAGAATCCCTCCCAGGAACACTCACCTGCGACGGCACATAGGTCTCATCATCCGAATCAACACCTGAGTACAGCTCGGGGGAGGTGCAGCCAGAGACACCCCTTGAGAGCACGACCTGCAGCAGTTGTGGGTTCTCACCCACCACCACACCACGTCCCTCACTGGTGGTCGGTTGGCCCTCAGACCCCCCTGCACCATCTCCACAACCCCAGCAGTATCAGGTGCGTCTTACCCTGCAAAGACATAAAAGAAAACAAATGGAAACAGGCATTAGCACCATGGCACACAATGAGGCTGAGAGGCTACAGAAACAGTACTTGATTGACACATGTCCCACATGACTAAAACACTCCCATGCATGCACCATCACTGCGTGTGATGGGGAGGCAGATGCCACACATTGATGACACCAAGATGGAAGATGAACACATTTGCTGCATGCTGCCTAGCAGTGCCATCACACATTGGCCAGTGATTGGCAGGTCAAAACCACATGCCATCACACAGATGGCATGTACCCTAGCCATGAAGTGAAGAGGGAGAGGAGGTCACCAATTGTTCATTCAGTCCAGTTTGTTCATATGATTGATTATTTTCATTGTAATGGTTCTAATGTTTAACATGCAGCTGACAGTCAAAAATGGTCCTATAGCACAGGGACATGTCCAAACTAATCATGTCCACGAAACTGAGCCAGTCCACTGTACCATAGCCATGTCAGACATGTGACAATAGGACTGAGAAATCCTGAGTAAAAGTGGTGGTATGCAAACAATCTGCCTGAATAAGCAGAGGTAAATAAGCAACAGTGTAGTGGCAAGATGACACTCCAAGGGCAACTGGCGTGGTGTTGGGCTGGATGTCTAATGTTGGCCGAAGGGATGCTGCTATAACCAAATGCTGGTGCCAAGAATGTTTAGGAAGAGGCACATGGGTGAGCCGAACCACTCAGGCACACACACCATCCCCTGGCACACAAACAGAAGCCCTCCCACACACAACATGCACATGGATGACACACACATGCATGTGCACTCACCGGACAATGCCTCGTAATCTGCCACTACTCCCACGCCTTGGATCTGTTCCTCCGTGACGTAGGTCCCAGCAACCTGCTCATGTGGAGTGAGTTCTATGTCGTCTGCTGGAGACCCGCCTCCAGTCACTAGAGTTGCGGCATGACTTGAGGCCAGCTTATTCTTTGCCCTGCGCTTCAGGTCATTCCAGCGCTTGTAGCAATCATTAGCTGTGCGCCTCACGATTCCAAGGGCACTTATGATGTCGGCAATGGTCTGCCAGTGTGCCTGACGTTGTGCAGGTGTGGTCTTGGATCCTGCAACAATCACCATTTTGCGGTCATGTGCGGACACATACTCTACAAGTGCATTCAGTTCGGCCTCATTGAAGCTGGGCTTCCTTGACGGGCCGGACTGTGTAGCCGTGTCTGGAGCATCAGCCTCTACTGGATGAGCACTCTTCCTCTTCCGCTTGGAAGGTGGTGGGGATCCCGAGTGTCCTGCGCCGCTCTGGACACTAGGGGCAGGAGCATGGGATTGCACACTCAGCATGGGAGTTGGTGCAGGCATGTGTCAGGGGGAATGTCAGCATGATGGACTTGGACCGACACTGTCCTGGCTGGGTGTGTGAGAGGTGGTGTGGATGGAGCCGCAGCTGCCCCTGCAGCCTCCCCAGCCTGCCTACGCGGGGCAGCAGATGACCTAGCTTCCCCTGATCCACGTGGCCTGATGACACCAACGTTCACCGGCGGACGTGGCCTAGACCTGCTGACCTGGAAGTCAGCCATGGAGTCAACCTGTGCCAGGTCTGGTTCCACAGTGGGCTGGTCCAACAAGGGCTGAGCATGGATGGTGTCAGCCACGATAACCTCAACCAGGGGGGTGGGGGCATGGGTGTCCCTGACTGCTCCTCCACACATGGGGGTCTAGGGGCACCCTGCAAGTCACGGCCATGTCCCCTACCGGATCCACCACGGCCACCACTTGGGGCTCGGCCACCTTTGCCACCCTTACGGCTTGTTCGTCTCCCAGCCATGGCACTGATGTTATTGTGTGTATGGGAGTTGATGTGAACTATTGTCCTGGGCAATTGGGGGTGAAAGGGCTTGGGTACCAGATGGTAATCGTACCCTAGTGCTCTAGCAAGGCTGTATGTCACCCCTGGGGAAAGATGACGGGTCACGCAACGCACAGGCAGCCCAAAAAAGGGAAGTAAGGTGCACGCAACCCCTCCTGGACCACGTGCGTGGAAAAAAAAAACCTGCACTACGCTGTGGCACCCAGGAACACAAGAATGAACGTATGCGTGTCACACGCAGCCTAGAATGACCTCTGAAGGGGTACGCGACACACGGGGCAAGCACAGATGTTAGATACGTGCGCGACTCACCGTCTGCCAGGAACAAAAGCGTGAAAAAGATACGCGTGTGAGCGTTGGCAACACCCCCGCCAAAAGAAGAATTGTACGCTGTCTGATTAGACAGGACAACAGTAGTAGGGAAGGTGTTTGAGGAAACAGGCCCAGGAAAAAGAGGAAAAGAGAAAAAACTGTCAGAGGTAACAGGGAGTACGAACTGGAAACGCCGTGAAGTAAATCACGTGTGAACCGACAAGAAGTACAGATTTCACCCACTCGCTCTCCACGAAAAGCACATACAAGGAAATGGCCTCCTACACGTACCTTTTATACACACGTCACAGACGCGCATACACAATGAGGCCATTTCCACCAATTACGCGCTTTGACACTCGGATGTGTATCTCTTCATTTTGACACGCGCCATTCTCTACGGCCATGCGCGTGATATCACAGCTGCGCATGGTGGCCTTTGGGCCAATGAAATGAAACTGCACGTCCGAGTGTCATCGCGTGTAATCGGAGGGAAGTGAGCGTACACGCGATTAGCCTGGGTACGTGTATTTCTGGGGTGCGCAAGAAGTTCCACACGCGATTGGTGGAAATCCACGTGTGCTCTGTCATCACGTGTAATGAGGGAAACACCCGCGCGCCTCACGTCACAGACGCGCTCATGCGCTAAGGGCCTTTGGTCCAATGAAATCGCATATGCGTGCTGACGTGCATACGCGCTAAGGGCCTTTCTTCGATTTACACGCAGACGTGCAGGATTTTCACCCGTATCAAGCTGGCCACGCGTAAGCACACGGAAGACCATGCTCCAGCCCAAAAGGCCGAATTACTTCCCCCCAGAGCCCCGAGCAGCCTCCCACGAGCCATCTGCTGCTGCCTGCCTACCTGCCTGCCTGCTGCCACCGTGCCCTGCCATTTGGTGCCTGCACATCAGCCATCTGCAGGGGTCCATTTGCTGTGTCCACCCCTGCTGGAACAGAAGACTCCCGACTGGGATACCATCGCTCCACAGCCCAGCCCCAGGACCCAGTTGCCCACCCACCCCTGCCTCTGGGGTTGCCATGTCGGGCACTGCTACATCTGGCACCACTGGCAACCCCCGGCCAGAGAGGCAGAGGGGCACCAGCTTCAGTGCCACCGAAGTTGGTGTCCTGGTGGAACAAGTCCTGGGGCAGTATGATGCCCTCTTCGGAAGTAAGCGCGCCAACAAGGAAGGATGGACTCGGATCTGGATGGACATCGTGACTGCCATCAACGCGGAGGGGGTGGCAGTCCGCGACTACCAACATGTCAAGAAGCGCTGGGATGACTGCAGGTCCAGGACCCTCTTGAAGGCCCGGCGCCTCGTGGAGGGGGGCCGGGGCCGCATGAGTACCATCCAGATGAGGGTCCTGGAACGCATAGGCCCAGCGCTCCACGGCCAAGTCCTTGAGAGGCAGACCCGTCTGGAGTTGAGCGGTAAGTGGCCAAGCATTGCTGTGTGAGACAGGGCATGTCGCAGTGTGCTGGTTGTCTGATACTTGCCTGTATGTGTGACATAGCCCATGTATGTATGTGTGTGTGCAGGGACGTCATGCATGTGAGACCAGTAATGTGTGAACCACACGGTTGGTGCATGTGTTCAAATGCAACATGGGTTGCCCTATGCGGAATGGCCACATGAAAGCATGCCAGTCTCTGTTCCTGGACATGGGTGAGGGATGGGTGCTGATGCCATGTACATATATGCTGTCCATGTCTGTGTGTCTGACCAGCGTGTCTGTGACTTGTGAATGCCTGGGATGCATGACACATGTCTGTGGCAATGTTCCGGTTCTCTGATGCAGCCTAGTCATCCTTGTATCCACTGTGTCTGTGGTGTACGAGGCCAGATGGATGAAACTAGGGTGAAGTGTGTGCATGTGATAGGCATGGCACATGATGCATGTGAGTTCCAAAACAACAGTGTATGTTTAAAGAATAACTTGGACATGTATGTTAATGTCCATAGCATGCGCCATGCCTGTTACCGCATGTGTTTTACCTGCACTGAGCCATGTGTTGTGGAGGGACATGATGGAAGTGATCTTTGACAGTGCCACTCATCTGCTATTGCTTCCTGTCTAGGGGACCATTGTACAGTACCCTGATGCTTGTGTTCTATGTCTCCCTCTACACAGCGCCACGTAAAGAAGAGGGCGGAGACGGCTCTGTGGAGCAAAGCGGCAGGGATGCCCCCACGGCTGCAGCGGAAGGGGTGGGTGAGCCCCCACAGGGGCTTGCAACGGCGAAAGACGGGGTGGAGCCATCCAGGTTGGTAGTTTCCACAGAGGAGGAGGAGGCCGCTACTGAGGCGCACATGGGGCCTGGTGGGGGCATCCCTGCTGGTGCAAGTGTTGCAGTCCAGGGGCAGGGGCAGGAGGCAGCACAGGTCGCCGTGGAGGGGCCTGTGCATGTCACTGTCCCTGACACTGTGACTGCACCACCATGCACCAGCAGGGATGCCCCATCCCAGGCCCGTCCGCAGGTAGGGGGGGATGTCCATGTCATCTGACTCCCCTCCACCTGCGTACGAGGGGACCCCTGGCCATATGGAGAAGGTCCTGATTGGTGTCGCGTTGCGCACAGGTGCAATTCGTGATGAGGTGCGTGCTTCCCGGGAGGAGCATGCACGTCATCACGGAGAGCACCGTGCCGACATGGCCCAGTTGGGAACGGCCATGGTCGGGGGTTTCCTACATGTGTCGGCCAATCTGGCGACCCTCTCCTCCTCTGTGGAGACTATGCACCAGTCGTTCTCCATGCCGTCTTCCAGCCCAGATGCCACCAGGGCCCCCTGTGGACCTGCCCCGAACAATGCAGCCGGCTCGGTGGGGATCCCATCCCTGCCACAGTCGGGAGTCGGAGGTCCAGCAGGGGTGGACACACCAGCAACTGGACCCCAGCAGATGGAGGATGTGACGGCATCATCGGGCATGGCATGTGCACGACAGCGTCGGTGGATACCATCAGCCTGGATGCCGTCATGCTGGCACAGGCAGTTGCGTCGGAGGCAGCGGCAGGCTCGACGTGGGAGGCATCATGGCTCGGGGCCATCAACATCAGGGGTGCAGGCATCGGCCGGAGGGCAGGTGAACCCTGGAATGGGAGTGGCTTCCGTGTGGGAGCGGTTGGGCCAGCTGATAGGTGCGGAGCGGCAGCGGGCAGAGGAGGAACGGCTCACAATGGTCAGGGCGGAGAACTCCATGCGGAGGGCGCTGAGGCGGGCTGAGTGCCTCGAGGGTCTTCGCAGGGAGTTGGAGCTGGACACTGCTTTATCCCTGGGAGACCTCGGGGCCAGGGAACATGCCCGCCTCCAAGCCATTGAACAGGAGCTCGATGATGCCCTGGCCCATGACAACATCCAGTGAGCCGTTGGACTAGCCCGCTGCCCATGTAAATAGTTATGTAGTTAGTGTTAGGTTTCCTTTGTTTTTGCTTTTTCTTTGGACCTTTTGGACAATGGGCCACATTTTTGTATATAGTTATTTTTTATTAGGTAGTGTTGTTAGATAGGTTTCATTTCTTTTGTTGGGATCATGGACCCTGGCTTGTTCACCTGTACATAGTTCACTGTTGGATTTTCGTTTCTTTTTACCATTTACCCATGGAGCAATGGCTTTCTATTATAATTTCACATTGGATTTTCTTTTCTGGACTGTGACTTTGGACACCATTCCTTTGGATTCTGATTTTTGGTTTTGCATTTTTTCATGGACATGCTTCTTTTTACTTTTTTTACATTCCCATTTCTGTTAGTTTATTTTTGATTCAGTTCTTGTTTTCTTTAATACATATTTTTAGATCAAACTTCAATGTGTAGTATCATCTCATTGGTTTCATGCATATCATGATACGGGTTTGGAGATTCACTGACTCCCATTGGGTGTATGTGAGGGACATGTGTTCGTTTCCAAACTTGCAATTGCAGTTCTATCATGTTATTTCCATTTCTGAGTGGGTGGATGCAATACTCGGGTGGGTGTTTTGCATTTGGAGGCTGACCATGGGGACCGGGGATCTAGATTGTGATGACATGTTGGCTGGGGAACATGAGTTGGACATGAGTGGGGACCTGCTGGCAGGTGCCCCACGGTGCTGGGGGGTGGGGGTGCAGGGGAACATGAGTTGGACATGAGTGGGGGCCTGCTGGCAGGTGCCCCACGGTGCTGGGGGGTGGGGGTGCAGGGGAACATGAGTTGGACATGAGTGGGGGCCTGCTGGCAGGTGCCCCACGGTGCTGGGGGGTGGGGGTGCAGGGGAACATGAGTTGGACATGAGTGGGGGCCTGGTGGAGGCTGCCCCTGGTGGCTGGGGGTTGGGGGTGGTGGTAGACATGAGTGGGGGCCTGGTGGAATCTGCCCCTGGTGGCTGGGGGGTGGGGGTGGTGGTAGACATGGGTGGGGGCCTGGTGGAGGCTGCCCCTGGTGGCTGGGGGGTGGGGGTGATGGTAGACATGGGTGGGGGCCTGGTGGAGGCTGCCCCTGCACTGCTGAGGGGTGGGGGTGGTGGGAGACATGAGTGGGGGCCTGGTGGTATCTGCCCCTGGTGGCTGGGGGGTGGGGGTGGTGGGAGACATGGGTGGGGGCCTGGTGGAGGCTGCCCCTGCACTGCTGGGGGGTGGGGGTAATGGGGGACATGAGTGGGGGCCTGTTGGAGGCTGCCCCTGCACTGCTGGGGGGTGGGGGTGGTGGGAGACATGAGTGGGGGCCTGTTGGAGGCTGCCCCTGCACTGCTGGGGGGGTGGGGGTAATGGGGGACATGAGTGGGGGCCTGTTGGAGGCTGCCCCTGCACTGCTGGGGGGTGGGGGTGGTGGTAGACATGAGTGGGGGCCTGGTGGAGGCTGCCCCTGGTGGCTGGGGGTGGGGGTGGTGGTAGACATGGGTGGGGGCCTGGTGGAGGCTGCCCCTGCACTGCTGGGGGGTGGGGGTGGTGGGAGACATGAGTGGGGGCCTGGTGGTATCTGCCCCTGGTGGCTGGTGGGTGGGGGTGGTGGGAGACATGAGTGGGGGCCTGGTGGAGGCTGCCCCTGCACTGCTGGGGGGTGGGGGTGGTGGGAGACATGAGTGGGGGCCTGGTGGAGGCTGCCCCTGCACTGCTGGGGGGTGGGGGTGGTGGGAGACATGCATTGTTGATCAGTAGTGCAAGGTGACATGTGGGTTGGCTGGGGGGCATGCCCATGGTGGATGGGCTGCGTGCGGGACATGAGCAGGGGTGCAGGGTAGTCCCCCGTGGTGTGGGCTGCCTGCAGGGGCCGTGGAGGTTGTAGAGTGAACACCTGGGAGGACCCACACGGCCAATTCACGTGTAGTACTCCCCAGAACCCCTGAAATACACGTACCCTGCTGAAATCACATGTGGAACTTCCCACGCACCCCTGAAATACACATACCCTGCTCGCACGGGGCCAATCGCGTGTGGAACTTCCCGCGCACCTCTGAAATACACATACCCTGCTCGCACGGGGCCAATCGCATGTGGAACTTCCCTCGCACCCCTGAAATACACGTACCCTGCTGAATTCGCGTGTGGAACTTCCCGCGCACCCCTGGAATACACGTACCCTGCTCGCACGGGGCCAATCGCGTGTGGAACTTCCCGCTCACCCCTGAAATACACATACCCTGCTGAAATCGCGTGTGGAACTTCCCGCGCACCCCTGAAATACACGTACCCTGCTGGAATTGCGTGTGATACTTCCCACGAACCCCTGTAATACACGTTCCCCGCTTGGCGTTTGCTGTTTGCCAGCCCTGTGAACTGGTCCAGGGTTAGCGCAGCCCTTTGCGATTATTTGGGGATTTTGAAGGCTTTTCCATGCGCGAGGGCTTTCTTGGGAGCGTAACTGGCGCTGCTGCAGGGTCGCTGCGCCACGCTGCGCCACGGCTGGTTTTGGATGCAAAAGTCCATGAATACGCTGTGCGCGGAAATCGATTTTAGCGCATGCGGCTGGCGCAGACATTCGCACGGGCATGCTGTGCGCCAGTCGCGTGCGCCACTTTTGTGCGATTTTCCATGAATTACCCTGTAAGACTTGTGAGTGTCACAGGTGAAATAGTTTTAAGAGAAAAGCTGTAGTGAACCTGACTGAGGGAAGTTGATAGCCGAGAGGGGTCTGAGCTTGGCAGAGCGGGACCCACGGGTGATAAGTCATCACTCGACGTACAAGTATAAAGGAACTTTTTGTTTGTTATTTTGAGGCAAGAGACTTTTTATAGAAAAGAGACTTAACTACCGAAGGTCCTGATAGCTGAGAATAGAACTGTCGCCTCGTGTTGGGAAAGCTCGAGAGTGGCCCGTGCTGACAATGTGGGGAAGGGAGAACCCGGCTTCCACATGCCGATTTATCATTTGTGAACACTTCTTTCTTTTTTGTGAACCCTATTACACACTCTTTTTGTATTTAGTTGTAAGGATTGGCAATAGGTTGTTCTTAGTATAGGCCCTTTTATTTGACAAGACGCCACTAAGACTGCCTTATTTTTATTTGATGGTTTTAGCTTGCTCCCATCTTAGATTTAGGTTTAGATTAGGCTTTTTTTCCAATTTACCTATACAGTTTAATAAACACCCTTGAACTGTGATCACTTGTGCCTGTCTTTACTGTTGCCATCATGAGTTCCTTACAGAGTACACTCCCTTTGCTCACTGCAGGAGCGGGAAGTAGATTTATGCATTAGAGAAACATACTGCAGGTGTCATGTTGGCCATAGTGGACATGAAGAGCTTATTCACGGCCCTAACGGGAGAGCGGTCAGATGAGCTTTGGAGCAGCTTTTAATATTTCAGGGTGCAGGTATGGGGGCACTACGGATTATGTATCCCGATAAGCCTGATATAAATTCAATTCTAGCCAAAACAATGAAATTGGATGATGAATCCTGCCACACACATCCAGTTAATTCAGGAGATGTGGAGGGCTGAGATGGGAGAAGCATGGGAGAAGAATGTGGTGATGTTATACCACATGCTAAAGAAGGAACTTCCCAAGGAAGTTCAACACAGCTTAGATAAAGTGGTAGGAATGGAGGGCAAGAGTTGGCCAAAAATTCAGGCACATATTGTGCACTTTTGTAAAAGGAGGCAAGAAAAGAAAAAGGAGAATATAAAACAGGCACAGAAGGCAGAAGATTTGTTTGGAAGGGGCAGTAATCCCTAACTCTATGGATGGACAGCAGGGGCAATTGGGACAGCAGGGAAATGTTGAATCGGGTATGACACAGGGTTGGATGGACGGTTAAGCCCCAGGTCCAAGGCAAATGAGAGGGTTTCTGAGGGGTAAGGAAGGATTTCCACGAGGAAGTGAGGCCCGGTTTAATGGGCCAATAGGAAACAACTATGGAGGGTTCTATGGAATTCATTGTTGGTCGTGTGGGAGGTTGGGATAAGTGTCAAGCAATTGTCGAGACAGGTCACAGTATTTTAACGTGAGAGCTCAGCAGATGCAACCCCCGACCCTGCCATATGCCCCAGCCCCTGTGTAATGGCAGCAGGCATGGGTTGAACAAAACCCAGCGACTGGGGCTGCACAGACCTATGGGATCCCACCAACCATGATAGCACAAGCACCGGTACAGACATGGGAGAAATATCCTTTACCCCAAGGTACTGTTACTCATTATACTGAAGCAAGTGTTTTTGGAGGGAGCCCTTTTTCCCCTCCCAGGTGCTAATATGTACCAGGACTAGGACAGGCCACAGGGGTATCTGATGTGTCCGGTCCTGTCCATTACCACTGATACAGAAGTTCTCATTCATGGGCTACACAGGGGCTACACAATCTTGTATTAAAGGAAGATGAGTCCCCCTTGTCAGACAACAAGATGGAAAGACAGGGATTATCTGACACTATCCTGTCGGTTCCTTATGCTGAAGATCTACATATTAAGGTAGGTACTCAAAATGTATCTGACCCTTTCTTATATTGAACAGACACCCCACACATCTTTTGGGAAGAGACCTCTTGTGTAAGTTGCGGATGCTGATTGCTGTCACGGAGGAAGGCGTAGTATTCTCGACTCCAGGTTTGTATCTGGTAAGAAAAGCAGTGCGTTTGCATGCATATTGTAGTGACAGTGCAATCAAGGGGGTGCTTGTACATTCAACCTCGTTTCTTTATTGGATAATAGTTTTGTTGTGTTGTGTCGCAGGGATCAGAAACCAGACATAGTGAGTACCAATTGAGTTCTTGTTTTGGCCTGTTGTGCCACAGGAGATAACACCAGGCACCATTGTCACGATTCTCTTAGAGGCAGTAATGATCAAGAAGAACAGGGTGGTTCTCTCAGGTACTGATGAGGAAGGCGGAGAGTGATGCACAGTGCTGTGCATCGATCCGACTTAATCGCTAAGGGACGTGTCCGACAAGCAATTGTTCAAAGACACTTGAGGGATGGTTTTTGAAATTGGGGTGCCTTCCCATATAGCGATAGAGCAAAGTAAAGAACCACAGATCATGCTCATCATTAGAAATACAGCACCATATTGGAAGGAGGATTTGAAAAAAGTGCCAGACCATTTATGGACCAACAATCCTCATGACGTGGGGCTTCTAAATAGCTTTGAAGCAGTGCAAATAAAATTGAAACCTGGTGCGATATTACCAGGGGTTAAGCAGTATCCCATGTCCAGACAAGCAGACAAAGGTAATTACGGGACCATTATTGCACTGTTGAAACAAGCCATAATACAACCTTCTGTGTCCCCATGTAACACGGCCATTTACCCGGTGAAGAAAGCGAAGGGGTCGAGTTGGAGGATGGCCCAGGATTTGCGCCCTGTGAAAAACATGAGGTTATTCTCATTTCCACTCCCTTGGGACCTTCTGCACAAGTGGCCAGGGAAGGGCCATAGCTCTTGAATCCCGACCTGGGGGTGGAGAAGTGAGCGATGATCACCTGGCTGGAGGGTCCTTGGGGATTAGGAGTGAGACCTACTCAGGCGAGACACAGTATTCCCCATGCCCCTTCCAAAAAGGAACCCTCTATTCCAAAGACATTAATGGGATACTGTTATCTGGGTTCCATTAATCAAGGAAATGTTATGAGATACCATCGATCCAGACCTACCAGGAAAAAGGTTAAATATGGTTTGGGAGATCCATGGTATACCCCTTTTCCCATTGATGACAAATCCAACCCTCCCCCAACCTTTATGGGCTATTCAAGATCAGCCCCCTCATTTTGGCATACATGACTTTTGACAGTACTGGGATGCGGAAGTGATGACTAGGAGCAATGCACACCAACAAGCACCACTTTGATACTGAGCGAGGAAGAGGGCCTCAGAAGCGTACCATTGTAAAGATCAGGTATGTCTTGCTAACAAGCCTAACTATAGCCAGGCAATTAGTGAAAATGACACACACGTGCAATCCATTTACACAGTTTAGGTGTATAAAAGGGGTGTGTGCAGTAGAGGAATCAGAGACAACCTCAGGAGCAGTTGGAAGCCGTGCTGCAGCCTAAGAAACACCTCAAGGACCGGAGCAGCTGAGGGTGAGAGCAGGAGCTCCGTGGCGCAGAGGTGAGGAAAGAGAAGGAGACCAGATGTGGGGTCGTCCATCATTTCAATTAGAGACTGCTAATTTTCCTGTGGTGCTGCCAGAGCATGGGAGTGTCTGAGGGCAGTGTGAATGCCCCTGTGCTAAAGCCGTCCAGTTTATAGCCTGCGCGATGCAAAATATTCCAAACTGAGGCAGTGAGTTTTTCATAACGAGAAATCGGTGTTACTGTAACCGCAAGTGAAGCGCTATTGTCCATGAAGCTGTCCATGAAGCTGAACTGATAGAATCTAGCAGAGTGGTTACGTGCCTTGTTAAAGGAAAAAGAACGTTTTTGAAATCCTCCGAACATTGTGAATACTTAATTTGTGAGTCAATTAAAGTTTGCTGAAGTGGTTGCGAGCTTTGCAGGAACGTTTTCAAAGGTCTTCAGCAATAGAAGAAAAGTACAAAAATCAACGGCTATTGAATACCGAACTAAAAGGAAATATAAAGGAATTGAATGTCTAATGAATACTGATCTCAAAGTGAACTTTTCCATTAAAAGACAACAGTAAGACACTGAAGGCTGAATGCCAGTTACACATGAAATTAGCTTACAAGTGAAAGCATAATTGAATACTGTACTGTACAAGGAAATTGAATTGTGAAACAAACAAATACAATGCCAAATGCTAAATGTGTGTTGCACAACAAACTGATACAAATCCTGAAACTGAATAGAATTAAGCAACAAAAAAATACATTAAAAGACTGCATTAGACTATGAACTACAACTGAATATTCTGCCATTTGGAAAGGGGTGTGTGACAACATGGTGGCAGAGCTACAGAGTAGCTCAGAGGAAACCAGAAAAGCCCAAAGAACACCACCTTAACCCTGGAAACAATAAAGGCAAACAAGTGAAATTAACTTGACGCACAGGAGTTAGTGTCAAGGAACCCATGTGAGATATTGAAGTCTTGGGGAAAGGAACCATGAGGCCTGGCAAGTTTATCTATGTTGATTTAGGATTGAAATCTCAAGACTCCTTTTTGTCTTTGGATGATTACGTTTGGATCTTGGGGAAGGGAAACGCCGGGGTGACTTTGAATCTGGTGCATCCAACAACACGGCTGAACTCTTTAAAATATACAGAGGAACTAGCCAACCCTTCTGCAGTCTCCTCCTCCCCTCTTCCTTCCCAGACCCTGTGCAACGCACTGGCCTCACACTTCACCACAAAAACTCGGGACATCTTCAACACCCTTGCTACCCTCTCTCCCACCCCCTGCCTCCTATGGCCTTCCATCCTCCTCTCTCTCCTGCTTCTCCCCTTTCACACTTGATGAGATCACCAGAGTTGTCAGTTCTATGAAGATCTCCACCCAATCAGGTTTCCCCTTGCTCCTCCAGAACCATCAAGGACAACATTGTCTCTCTTGCCCCCACTCTTGCTGATTTCTACAACCACTCTTTTGCTACTGGATCTTTCCCCTCTGCCCTCAAGCACTCCCATGTGCACCGCCTGAACAAACCTTCAGCAGATCCTACATGTCCAGCCAACTACTGCTCTATTTCTATCACCCCCTTCCTTGTGAAACTCCTGGAGAAGTTGGCCTTTCCCCGATTTACCTCACACACTTGTTGGTGGTCTCCATGACAATCAATCTGGATTCCAAGCATCCAGAGGCAAGGAAATTGCTCTTCTGAACACCCGTGAAGAACTTCTCACTTCTCTGGATCCTAACTCTCTAGCTGTCCTCATTGTACTTCATCTCTCCTCTGCCTTTGACACAGTCAACCACTCCATCCTCATAAAACAGCACTGTGATACCCTTGGTTTCTCGGAGCGGGCACTGGACTTGCTGACCTCCTTCCTAACTGACCATCTGTGAAAACAGAAAAAGAATATCGAGGCTGAGTACCCCAAAAGGAAATACACCGAACACGGGTTACAAAGCAACATACAAAGTACTTTATTTTATACTGAACCCATTTACAAAAAAACAGAGCAAAATCATATAGCTATCGGCCCTCAGTACAACACAACGAACTCCAGTGTGGTTCAGTGTGTTCAGTGAGAGACTCTGTACATTCGAATGCATTCGCTTTTTATACATTTAGTGGGCGCGATGTCCAGCCCCACTTCGGGTTAATATTCCTTTTAATACATCACCGATCTAGGGTTTGTGCCAAGTCTCAATAACCGCATATAACTGGTTTGCCTTTAATACATGTATCAACAAGCGTATGCAATAACTGTGTATTCTAAAGTTTTCCATGCAGGCCTTCTTAAACATGAATACAATGTAGTTAAACAGATGTTCTTCGTTCAGTATTTGAATACATTGTCTCAACATATGCTCGTGGATTAGTTTCATTGCACGAGTAATCCTTCTACACATAGGTCAATGAAGGACAAGGTCTCAGTTCATGAGCTCAACAAGTAGCCTGCAGGCAAATTACACATTAGCTATGTACAGAGGTCAAGACGGCCATGTTGTATTCTGGAATGACATCGTCCACCATTTTGGCTCACCTGGTGACTTTTACACAACGAATCCTAAAATGGCAGTTTGACCTAAAATGGGGGCTTACATAGATTTAAGGTCAGGACCTTGCAACACAGATTTCTTTCGCAAGCGACTTTCGAGCAGCTTGGCGTAGGCCAATATTAATATATTTATTACAATAGGAGGCACGATATACTTTCTATTTCGACAAACCCTCCTTTTGGCCTATGCCAAGTGCTAAAAACTGCTTTGGATCTCCTTGCAAATAACTCCATGCATCATTGTCCATGCACCCTGAATCACTATCAGAAATATCTATTGCCATTAGGTCTTTTGCTAAAATATCTTTCAATACGTATTCTTTGGAAGTCTTATTTGGGGCATACACTTTATGTCCTATCGAACCTATCGCTTGTGCGCAACATCCCCCTAGCATCGAACACATACCAGGCAGACACTGAATACAGCAACAAAGAAACAACAGGATTCCCAAAATAATCAATAAGACCGAAAGCACCTTCCAACCCCAAGATCGCAAAAAGTCCCAGAACCAAGCGCTCAGATCCCAGTTTCCCTCGGGAACATGCACTTCGGAACTAAGGACGTGCAGATTCTGTATTGCCTTGAAGATAGTTGGGGAAGAATCTGGTACGAAAACACAGCAAGCGGACCCCACTAATTTGCATACTCCACCACGCTCAGCTAGAATGACATCTAATGCCATTCGATTTTGAAGTGCTACTAATCTTATCGCCTTTTGTTCTAACGTCATATTATAGAGTAAGTCCGTGGTCCGGTTGATGGTTCTCTCCAGTACTCTTGCTAGTTTTCTGATATCTTCTGAATTCGCTATCTGCCCCCAAAATGGCACAACTGATTTAGCGATATCTCCCAAGACTTGTGCTGGGGTGTCACCATTCCCATCCCGCTGTGGACGAGCCTTCGAAACTTCTTTTGTACTAGCTATAAACACCCCAGGCAACAAGATCCCTAAATAACAGGTTCCCTGCCAATCCCTGGGCAACCACGGCAATGCTACATTACCACAAAGTAGATAGTTTTGCCTACATACAAAGGTCTGTTCTCCCCAATCAAATTTGCAACGTTGGCACAACCTAAAAAATGTCCCATTGACTGAGTTCCATTTCTCTGTATGCAAAAAGAAACTGAATCGGGGCTATGGTTAACAGTGTAAGAAGGAGGCATGGCATCCTTATTGCCTATCGGAGCCATTTTAAAGAAAATCAAAGATTGGAAAGGACGAGACAGTTTGTCAGAAGGCCTAATAGAAGCAACATTCGGGTTTACTCCTATTTGCAAAAAGCGAGCATCCCAGGGGAGTCAAAACACGTTTCTCAAAACTATTCAAATTGGTGCCATCAAAGTTCCCTGAGATGCTATCATTCCATCGGCCAAAGAACAGTCCTCTAAGAGAAGCATAGCAGGCACTTGTCAACGGTAAAGGATGAATATAGCAAACTAGCCCTTATCCCCATGTTGTGGTAAATGTGAGCAGACCCAGCAGTTGGATTTATTAAAAATGGCATGTGTAGCATTCATGATAAGTAGTAGAGTGTTATTGTGGTACCTTTGTCTGTGCTGGGAATCCCGAGGGGATAAAGTGTGCAAATGTACAAAGGGAGTAGGAACAATGGGTGCACTTTCAGTAGGCAACAAAAGTTCTAAAGAGTGAGTTTCCTCGAGGTACCATAATCCTAAGGCAGCGACTATTAAAAAAACAAATATCATTATAAGAATACAACAATACGTTTTCGGGGCCCAGGCATTTTGTCCATTGTCCCGGTTGGTCACCCCCTTATTTACAAGTCCCATACGAGTGGTAGCGGTGGCGGGCATCGTAGTCTTCAAACGAAAACTTCAGAGTTTGTTGCTGGCGACCTCCCGGTCGAGCGACTTCTTAGTCCTTCCACCACCCCAGCCAACAGAATCCCCTTTCTCAAATTTGGGCAAAAAGCAAGCCCTCAATGACTCTTTTCCTTCTCCGAATGCACAGCCGAACCGTGCCGTAAGTCTATCTTCGTGGTCGCAGGTTATATCGTACTTTTCATTGTACTGATTGATCCAGAAACAATATGTCGTCACTTCCTGCTGGAAGCAACGTGTCGGAGGCAAGTGAAGGGGCTGAATTTGAATCAGCCGTTTCCGGGTGCAAAATTTGTGGAGAGTGTGGAGACAAAATGGCAGCTTCCCCAAGCCTCCCGGGCTCAGAGATATTCTCCAACACACTCTCAGTGCTGCTTACTGCTTTGGGATCATTGGTTGCAGTATCAGCGAGGGGTTCTGTTTCTTCTGTAGCGTGTGGCACAGGGTGAGGAAGTTTCTTGATGTGCGACGCGTGGATCCAGTTCTTTCGTCCAGCTACCCGTACTGCTGTCTGGGTGACCAACAGGACTTGGAATGGCCCACGCCAGCGAGGCATGAGGCAGGAGTTGCGCTCAAATGATTTGACGAGCACCCAACTCCCAGGCCGTATGCCGTGGCCCGGGCCCTCGTTTCTCGCACAGGTAAAGCTTCTCGTACCTGGTGATAAATCAAATACAGGTTTTTAGTCAATTGGCTACAATAATCTGAAAGTAGTACATTTTCAACATTCTTTAAAGTTCGACATTTTGGAAGGTTCCAGATATTGGCAGGTCTCCCCATTACCACCTCAAATGGAGAGAGCCCAGTCTTAGTTTGAGGGGTTGTACGCATGGCTAGGAACACGATCGGTAAGGCGTCCGGCCATTTTAGTTTGGTGCCGGCACACGTCTTAGCGAGCTTGTTCTTGATGATACCGTTGTGTCTTTCTCCTAGTCCGGCGCTCTGAGGATGTCTGGCCGAATGGAACCATTTGTCAATTCGTAATGCTGTACATATCTGTAGAATTACAGCGGTGACAAAATGTGGACCATTGTCCGACCAGATAACTCTCGGCAAACCGAGCCGGGGGAAGTATTCCTTTAACATGGTTTTCACAGTGGTCATGGCTGTAGCATCTTTAACAGGGAAAGCCTCAACCCATTTACTAAAGGCACAAATGACCACAAGGACATACTTTAGATTGTTGCATTGTTCCGTTTCAATGAAATCAAAATGAATAACTTCGGAGGGGACAGAAGGTGGGCCAAAACTTCCCCTTGGAGTTGATGTCCCCTTTCCCACATTGTGTTGTAGGCAAATCATGCAGTTCCTGACATAGCGCTGGGCAATTTTCGAAATCTTGTCATTTGCCCAAACTTTTTCTAACATTTTCGTAACCTGCTGGGCACAAACATGTGTAGGGCCGTGTGCCATGACAACCATCATCATGACATAGGGGTCAGGTAACAGCCATTTTCCTTTGACCATGTCCACCCAACACCCATCATCATCAAGTTTCCCCAAGCCTTCAGCCCACCTCTTAGACTCTTCCATTGTGGCGTCAGCTTGGATATCCTGTACATACCCAACACCCTCATCCATTACATAGGCATCTACAGTCTCCCTTGAAACATACATCTCCGTGAAGAGATCTGTGGCAGTTTGTCTAGCTATTTGATCAGCGAAAGCATTCCCTTTTTGCAATATCATCTACAATCTTTCGATGTGCTGCACATTTCATAACTGCTATCTGAGTAGGGAGCGCAAGCGCTGAGAGTAGTTGTACTATTAGGGAGCCATGTTGAATCTTGGTGCCATGCGAAGTTAGGAACCCTCTTTCTGACCAAAGTCTCCCAAAGTTGTGAACCACCCCAAAGGCATACTGACTATCAGTATATATATTTACTGCAAGCCCATCGGAAAGTTCACAAGCTCGGGTCAATGCTATAATCTCTGCGGCCTGCGCAGAATTATGCATAATTCTCTTAGTTTCCACAACCGTGCTCAATGTAGTGATTGCATAAGCGGCTGTGAATGTACCATCCGGAAGTTTAAAGCAGGAGCCGTCACAAAACAGCTCTCCTTGCGGATTATCCAAAGGAGTATCTTTCAAATCAATTCTGCCCTTTGTTTCTTGTTCGGTCGTATACAATCATGTGACTCTTCATTGCCGCAAGTAGTATCTTGCGGAAAAGGTAGGAGTTCAGCCGGATTAAAGGCACAACACCTCTTAATTTGAATGTGAGGAGCAAACAAGACCAATTCATATCTTGTCAACCGTGCAGAAGTGAGGTGTTGCGTTTGAGTTCGGTTCAATAGAACATCTACAGAGTGAGGCACCATCAGGGTTAGATCATGGCCTAGGACCATTCCCTCACTCTGTTTTACAGACGCGGCAGCAGCAGCGACAGCGCGCAAACATCTTGGCAAAGCGCATGCTACAGGATCAAGGGCGGAAGAATAGTAACCGAACGGCCTATTCTTCCCTCCATGTTCCTGCGTTAATACAGCCAAAGCACATCCATCACATTCATGCACAAACAACACAAAGGCCTTTTCATAGTTTGGTGTGTCCAAAACTGGTGCAGAGCATAATGCAGTCTTAAGCAAGCCAAACGACTGCTGGTGTACGGCGTTCCATGGCAATGGCGAAGAAATGCCCTTCTTTGTCAAAGCCACCATGGGTTTGATCACTAGGGAGAAATTCGGGATCCAAAACCTACAGTAAGAAGCCATACCTATCAAGGCCCTAACTTCCTTCTGTGTATTTGGGACAGACATGCCAGAAATGTGTTTTATTCTTTCAGGTGTCAATCTTCTTCCCTACTTTGACAGGAGATAGCCTAAATAGGCGACCTCCTGACAACAATATTGAAATTTTTTAAGCGAAGCTTTGTGACCATGCTTAGCTAGATGAATAAGTAATAACACAGTGCCCTCCTTACAGGCACTCTCAGAGTCAGCAGCAAGAAGCAAATCGTCAACGTACTGAAGCAAAGTACAGGTAGAGGGCAATTCAAGGGTATCAAGTTGTTCTTTCAAAGCCCTACGATAAATACTAGTACTCTCTGTGTACCCTTGAGGTGCACAAGTAAATGTAAACAAGCGTCCCCTTAAGGTGAACGTGAACAAATACCTACTATCCTTGTGTATAGGAACACTAAAGAACTTATTATTTAAGTCTACAACACTAAAGTAAGTAGCTGTAGCTGGAATCATGGTTAGGATTGTCGTTACATCAGGCACAATTGGAAATTGTGGTGCCACAACTTTATTAATGGCACGTAAATAAATTATAAAACGGAATGGAATTATATTATCTCCTTTCTTGTACACGGGTAAAATCGGACTATCACACAAACTTCCTGAAATTTCTTCAATCACACCGCGATGCACAAAATTGGAAACAATGCAATTCAAAGCTCGCTCACCCTCAACCGAAATCTTACACTGGGGAATGCGTAGCAGCTCAATTCCATGTTTCAAAACTATCTTAACAGGCTCAATCTGTAAAACACCGACATCATTGTCGTCAACAGCCCACAAGCTCTCTGGTACATCAATGAATTCTGGAGGCAAAGGTCTAGTCAAAAATCGCGAGGCAGAAAATTGCTGTGGTGAAATCGTCAAGCACACTCCATCAGAAGAACAATAAAACACTGCATTTAATTCTTTTAACAAATTCAACCCCAGCAAGTTCTCTCCGCAATCCGAAGTCCCCCTAAGGTGAACGCGAACAAATACCTACTATCTTTTTGTATAGGAATACTAAAGAACGCATTCTTTAAGTCCACAACACTAAAGTAAGTAGGTGTAGCTGGAATCATGGTTAGGATTGTCGTTACATCAGGCACAATTGGAAATTGTGGTGCCACAACTGTATTAATGGCGCGTAAATCAATTATAAAACGGAATGGAATTATATTATCGCCTTTCTTGTACACGGGTAAAATCGGACTATTACACAAACTTCCTGAAATGTCTTCAATCACACCGCGATGCACAAAATCGGAAACAATACATTTCAAAGCTTGCTCGCCCTCAACCGAAATCTTATACTGGGGAATGCGTGGCAGCTCAATTGCATGTTTCAAAACTATCTTAACAGGCTCAATCTGTAAAACACCGACATCATTGTCGTCGACAGCCCACAAGCTCTCTGGTAAATCAATGAATTCTGGACGCAAAGGTCTAGTCAAAAATTGCGAGGCAGAAAATTGCTGTGGTGAAATCGTCAAGCGCACTCCATCAGAAGAACAATAAATCACTGCATTTAATTCTTTTAACAAATTCAACCCCAGCAAGTTCTCTCCGCAATCCGAAGTCAACAGAAATGGACACTGGTCCGTAAAGGGACCCAAAGAAATACCCACCACCATTTCAATGTAGGGGCCTTTCTAATTGACGGGAATAGGTGTAGGTTCCAAACCCTGCTTCGGGCAATCCTAACGAAACAGAATATCATCAAAAGGAAGCTCTTCAGATAAATATGCAGCGGGAGGATGATCAAATATATTCCTGGTGTCCACACTCGGAGTCTGATTGTCCTGCGAAAAAGGTTGCTGAGGGTCCTGTGTAAACTGACCTCTACCAGGGCCCCCTACGCCCGGGCAACCTCTGGATCACCTATCCATATTACCAAATGTATTATTCGACCTTTGTTGAAGGACGGGGCATTGTGCTCGCCAATGACCCTCTCGACGACAATAAGCACACTGTTTAATACTCACAGGACCCAAGGGCACATTCCCCTGCGGGACATACTGACCTCTAACCTGAGAACTACCCCCTCTGGGGCCCCTAACAATTTGCTGCAATAGGACTTTAGTTTTTAAATCACCTTTCCGTTTTTCAATCCTATCTTTTTCATTATTGACACGCTTCTCATAGTACTGGGCCATGTGCAGTACTTCTGATTGTGATTTCGCCTGCCGAGCGCTCTCAGAAGACATCTTTTGTGACTGGATGTCAGGCAGCAATCCATGTACAAATTTGTCCACAAATAATCTTTTCCCAGACTCTGTGCCTAAGTCTTGTCCACTGAAATCCGAGAATACCTGTTCGAACCGATTAAAGAACTCGGTAGCACCTTCAGACTTTCCTTGGACACAGGCCGTAAGCTTGTCCCAAATAATTCTCTTTTCGGGAATTATGGTTTTTAATTTAGCAATGATTCTATCAGGCAGAGTTAATATCACCTGTTGCGGCCTTTCGCCAGCTGGCCTTTCTCCATCGAGTCTGGTTATATTTGCCCATGTATCTCCCAACCCGGGTACATCGTCAATAGTTCTAACTTGTTTCCATAAATCTACGGGCAGGAGTACAGGAAACAACAAATCAATGTCACCTAAGGTGAACACTGAGGACTGCAGAACGGATTCTATCTCTTTATAGAACCCTGTCGGATTTTTCCTAATATCGGGAACAGATTGCCTAATAGTATTCACTTCCTGTCTTGAGAACGGGACGTGAACAAACTGTGATACATAATGTGCAGGAATGTTCACAGCGACTATATTATTTACAGCATCAGCCGCAAACTCAACCTTCAGGACAAATGTCAGAGGAACCTCTCTCATAGGCAACTGAGAAATAGGTGACTCCGAACGCTTACTAAGCAACAGAGCCAAGTCGAGCGCTAAAGCAGTCGAAGAAGTGTCAAGTGAAAAAGCTCTCTTATAAATGCTCAATGACTCTGTGGGACAACTAATCTTCCTTTTTACACATTCATCCTGGAGGTATTCTACCATTACCTTATCACTTTCCTCTGCATTTCTAACTTATATTGACTATATGTGTCATATACCTCAACTGGAGTTATCGATATGTCTGAAATCCATCTAATCACGTCTTTCTTATAAATTCGCATTTCCTCCGATATCGGTTCACGACACGGAAGGAACCGTTTCTGTACATACATATTCTCCTCTTCATCATCCTCATTCTGTAACTTTTCTAACTCCTTTCTATACCCAAATAACCTCTCGACATGATCATTTACCTTCTCCACAGTGTCTCTAGAAAGCGCTAGAGTATTTAGATCCTTAATCCTTCCGCACCATCCGCATTATTTAATCTTCCCCACATTATACATAACTGAATCCCTAAACCTTCAATAAAAACATTTTTCTCAGGAAAATTATCCGTATTACAAAGTGTGGCAAAAACGCTAGCTTGATCATCCTTCTCCATACAATGTTTAGCCCATGCAATTAACTCACGTTTCTTCTCCGGCGGTACAGTATTGCGAGTGACAACTTTTGTTCCTGTACCTCGATCGATTACAAGTGGCTCAGGACCACTTGGAAGAGAGGGATTAGGCAAATTCGATGGAGGTACTATAACTGGTGCGATAAAAAGAGGCGGAGGAGCAGGTGGAGGGACAAAAACCGGAGAAATGGGAAGAACAGGTTGAGCAGGAAGAGCAGGAATAACAGCAGGAAGAGATACAGCAGTGGGAAGAGGAACATACGGAGGTGGCGCAGAGGCACCAGGCCTTCGTTCATTTAATATCTTGTCAATAAACTCATCAGAAATATGAAGATCTTTAGAAGGATAGATTTTCTGAATTCCAAGTGAGAAAGCCCTATCCATATTTTTAGTCCCCTCAGACTGTTTGTTTTGATCATATAACAATGCTTTTTCAGTGTTCGTTTTATGACAACGTGTATGCTTCTCTCTACCTTTAAGTTGTTGCAACGCTTCTTTTTTCCAATTCTGCAAAACATCAAATGCTGCAGGTCTAGCCTTTTTCTTTAACAAGACTGACTCTAAATATTCAATACGAGGGATCTCAAAACTACCATTGATTGGCCACTGAAGTTCGGAGGCATGTCTGGTTTGTCTGTGCCAAATATTAAATTCTATACTTCCGATGCCATATTTACAGTACATAGTACATGCCGGCGACCCCTCCTGGGGTGCGGGACGGCTAAACTCCAAAGATTGCCTATCACTGCGAATAATGCCCTAAAGCAGGTAGACAATTTCCCAGGCATATCTCAAATTCTTGGTGTTACCTGGTCAATAATTGTGTCTGCAGATACAATGCGCCAAAATTCAAATTGTCAGGGTTAAATTAAGAATTGGGTCACGACTTACCTGACCAAACCTAAGGAGGACCGATCGGTACTTCTAAAAATCTTACCTAACTAATCTTACCTCGTGTATGGTGATTTCAGCAAATCTGCCCGCCTTGATAAGTGGACCCTCGTCAAGATGCCGTCCCGGACCACACGCTTATTGTCCAAGGATCGGGTCGTGCAGCGCTGTTGAGGTGTCGTGTCTCGTTCAGGAGGCCCCTTATGTCACACCGTCCGATCCCGGTCCGATAGCATGCGTCAACCTTCAACAATCTGCCATCAATCTTGAGGGTCCCTATTCGGGCGCCAACTGTGAAAACAGAAAAAGAATATCGAGGCTGAGTACCCCAAAAGGAAATACACCGAACATGGGTTACAAAGGAACATACAAAGTACTTTATTTATTACTGAACACAGTTACAAAAAACAGAGCAAAATCAGATAGCTATCGGCCCTCAGTACAACACAACAAACTCCAGCGTGGTTCAGTGTGTTCAGTGAGAGACCCTGTACATTAGAATGCATTCGCTTTTTATACATTTAGTGGGCGCGATGTCCAGCCCCACTTCGGGTTAATATTCCTTTTAATACATCACCGATCTAGGGTTTGTGCCAAGTCTCAATAACCGCATATAACTGGTTTGCCTTTAATACATGTATCAACAAGCGTATGCAATAACTGTGTATTCTAAAGTTTTCCATGCAGGCCTTCTTAAACATGAATACAATGTAGTTAAACAGATGTTCTTCGTTCAGTATTTGAATACATTGTCTCAACATATGCTCGTGGATTAGTTTCATTGCACGAGTAATCCTTCTACACATAGGTCAATGAAGGACAAGGTCTCAGTTCATGAGCTCAACAAGTAGCCTGCAGGCAAATTACACATTAGCTATGTACAGAGGTCAAGACGGCCATGTTGTATTCTGGAATGACATCGTCCACCATTTTGGCTCACATGGTGACTTTTACAAAACGAATCCTAAAATGGCAGTTTGACCTAAAATGGGGGCTTACATAGATTTAAGGTCAGGACCTTGCAACACAGATTTCTTTCGCAAGCGACTTTCGAGCAGCTTGGCGTAGGCCAATATTAATATATTTATTACAATAGGAGGCACGATATACTTTCTATTTCGACAAACCTTCCTTTTGGCCTATGCCAAGTGCTAAAAACTGCTTTGGATCTCCTTGCAAATAACTCCATGCATCATTGTCCATGCACCCTGAATCACTATCAGAAATATCTATTGCCATTAGGTCTTTTGCTAAAATATCTTTCAATACGTATTCTTTGGAAGTCTTATTTGGGGCATACACTTTATGTCCTATCGAACCTATCGCTTGTGCGCAACATCCCCCTAGCATCGAACACATACCAGGCAGACACTGAATACAGCAACAAAGAAACAACAGGATTCCCAAAATAATCAATAAGACCGAAAGCACCTTCCAACCCCAAGATCGCAAAAAGTCCCAGAACCAAGCGCTCAGATCCCAGTTTCCCTCGGGAACATGCACTTCGGAACTAAGGACGTGCAGATTCTGTATTGCCTTGAAGATAGTTGGGGAAGAATCTGGTACGAAAACACAGCAAGCGGACCCCACTAATTTGCATACTCCACCACGCTCAGCTAGAATGACATCTAATGCCATTCGATTTTGAAGTGCTACTAATCTTATCGCCTTTTGTTCTAACGTCATATTATAGAGTAAGTCCGTGGTCCGGTTGATGGTTCTCTCCAGTACTCTTGCTAGTTTTCTGATATCTTCTGAATTCGCTATCTGCCCCCAAAATGGCACAACTGATTTAGCGATATCTCCCAAGACTTGTGCTGGGGTGTCACCATTCCCATCCCGCTGTGGACGAGCCTTCGAAACTTCTTTTGTACTAGCTATAAACACCCCAGGCAACAAGATCCCTAAATAACAGGTTCCCTGCCAATCCCTGGGCAACCACGGCAATGCTACATTACCACAAAGTAGATAGTTTTGCCTACATACAAAGGTCTGTTCTCCCCAATCAAATTTGCAACGTTGGCACAACCTAAAAAATGTCCCATTGACTGAGTTCCATTTCTCTGTATGCAAAAAGAAACTGAATCGGGGCTATGGTTAACAGTGTAAGAAGGAGGCATGGCATCCTTATTGCCTATCGGAGCCATTTTAAAGAAAATCAAAGATTGGAAAGGACGAGACAGTTTGTCAGAAGGCCTAATAGAAGCAACATTCGGGTTTACTCCTATTTGCAAAAAGCGAGCATCCCAGGGGAGTCAAAACACGTTTCTCAAAACTATTCAAATTGGTGCCATCAAAGTTCCCTGAGATGCTATCATTCCATCGGCCAAAGAACAGTCCTCTAAGAGAAGCATAGCAGGCACTTGTCAACGGTAAAGGATGAATATAGCAAACTAGCCCTTATCCCCATGTTGTGGTAAATGTGAGCAGACCCAGCAGTTGGATTTATTAAAAATGGCATGTGTAGCATTCATGATAAGTAGTAGAGTGTTATTGTGGTACCTTTGTCTGTGCTGGGAATCCCGAGGGGATAAAGTGTGCAAATGTACAAAGGGAGTAGGAACAATGGGTGCACTTTCAGTAGGCAACAAAAGTTCTAAAGAGTGAGTTTCCTCGAGGTACCATAATCCTAAGGCAGCGACTATTAAAAAAACAAATATCATTATAAGAATACAACAATACGTTTTCGGGGCCCAGGCATTTTGTCCATTGTCCCGGTTGGTCACCCCCTTATTTACAAGTCCCATACGAGTGGTAGCGGTGGCGGGCATCGTAGTCTTCAAACGAAAACTTCAGAGTTTGTTGCTGGCGACCTCCCGGTCGAGCGACTTCTTAGTCCTTCCACCACCCCAGCCAACAGAATCCCCTTTCTCAAATTTGGGCAAAAAGCAAGCCCTCAATGACTCTTTTCCTTCTCCGAATGCACAGCCGAACCGTGCCGTAAGTCTATCTTCGTGGTCGCAGGTTATATCGTACTTTTCATTGTACTGATTGATCCAGAAACAATATGTCGTCACTTCCTGCTGGAAGCAACGTGTCGGAGGCAAGTGAAGGGGCTGAATTTGAATCAGCCGTTTCCGGGTGCAAAATTTGTGGAGAGTGTGGAGACAAAATGGCAGCTTCCCCAAGCCTCCCGGGCTCAGAGATATTCTCCAACACACTCTCAGTGCTGCTTACTGCTTTGGGATCATTGGTTGCAGTATCAGCGAGGGGTTCTGTTTCTTCTGTAGCGTGTGGCACAGGGTGAGGAAGTTTCTTGATGTGCGACGCGTGGATCCAGTTCTTTCGTCCAGCTACCCGTACTGCTGTCTGGGTGACCAACAGGACTTGGAATGGCCCACGCCAGCGAGGCATGAGGCAGGAGTTGCGCTCAAATGATTTGACGAGCACCCAACTCCCAGGCCGTATGCCGTGGCCCGGGCCCTCGTTTCTCGCACAGGTAAAGCTTCTCGTACCTGGTGATAAATCAAATACAGGTTTTTAGTCAATTGGCTACAATAATCTGAAAGTAGTACATTTTCAACATTCTTTAAAGTTCGACATTTTGGAAGGTTCCAGATATTGGCAGGTCTCCCCATTACCACCTCAAATGGAGAGAGCCCAGTCTTAGTTTGAGGGGTTGTACGCATGGCTAGGAACACGATCGGTAAGGCGTCCGGCCATTTTAGTTTGGTGCCGGCACACGTCTTAGCGAGCTTGTTCTTGATGATACCGTTGTGTCTTTCTCCTAGTCCGGCGCTCTGAGGATGTCTGGCCGAATGGAACCATTTGTCAATTCGTAATGCTGTACATATCTGTAGAATTACAGCGGTGACAAAATGTGGACCATTGTCCGACCAGATAACTCTCGGCAAACCGAGCCGGGGGAAGTATTCCTTTAACATGGTTTTCACAGTGGTCATGGCTGTAGCATCTTTAACAGGGAAAGCCTCAACCCATTTACTAAAGGCACAAATGACCACAAGGACATACTTTAGATTGTTGCATTGTTCCGTTTCAATGAAATCAAAATGAATAACTTCGAAGGGGACAGAAGGTGGGCCAAAACTTCCCCTTGGAGTTGATGTCCCCTTTCCCACATTGTGTTGTAGGCAAATCATGCAGTTCCTGACATAGCGCTGGGCAATTTTCGAAATCTTGTCATTTGCCCAAACTTTTTCTAACATTTTCGTAACCTGCTGGGCACAAACATGTGTAGGGCCGTGTGCCATGACAACCATCATCATGACATAGGGGTCAGGTAACAGCCATTTTCCTTTGACCATGTCCACCCAACACCCATCATCATCAAGTTTCCCCAAGCCTTCAGCCCACCTCTTAGACTCTTCCATTGTGGCGTCAGCTTGGATATCCTGTACATACCCAACACCCTCATCCATTACATAGGCATCTACAGTCTCCCTTGAAACATACATCTCCGTGAAGAGATCTGTGGCAGTTTGTCTAGCTATTTGATCAGCGAAAGCATTCCCTTTTTGCAATATCATCTACAATCTTTCGATGTGCTGCACATTTCATAACTGCTATCTGAGTAGGGAGCGCAAGCGCTGAGAGTAGTTGTACTATTAGGGAGCCATGTTGAATCTTGGTGCCATGCGAAGTTAGGAACCCTCTTTCTGACCAAAGTCTCCCAAAGTTGTGAACCACCCCAAAGGCATACTGACTATCAGTATATATATTTACTGCAAGCCCATCGGAAAGTTCACAAGCTCGGGTCAATGCTATAATCTCTGCGGCCTGCGCAGAATTATGCATAATTCTCTTAGTTTCCACAACCGTGCTCAATGTAGTGATTGCATAAGCGGCTGTGAATGTACCATCCGGAAGTTTAAAGCAGGAGCCGTCACAAAACAGCTCTCCTTGCGGATTATCCAAAGGAGTATCTTTCAAATCAATTCTGCCCTTTGTTTCTTGTTCGGTCGTATACAATCATGTGACTCTTCATTGCCGCAAGTAGTATCTTGCGGAAAAGGTAGGAGTTCAGCCGGATTAAAGGCACAACACCTCTTAATTTGAATGTGAGGAGCAAACAAGACCAATTCATATCTTGTCAACCGTGCAGAAGTGAGGTGTTGCGTTTGAGTTCGGTTCAATAGAACATCTACAGAGTGAGGCACCATCAGGGTTAGATCATGGCCTAGGACCATTCCCTCACTCTGTTTTACAGACGCGGCAGCAGCAGCGACAGCGCGCAAACATCTTGGCAAAGCGCATGCTACAGGATCAAGGGCGGAAGAATAGTAACCGAACGGCCTATTCTTCCCTCCATGTTCCTGCGTTAATACAGCCAAAGCACATCCATCACATTCATGCACAAACAACACAAAGGCCTTTTCATAGTTTGGTGTGTCCAAAACTGGTGCAGAGCATAATGCAGTCTTAAGCAAGCCAAACGACTGCTGGTGTACGGCGTTCCATGGCAATGGCGAAGAAATGCCCTTCTTTGTCAAAGCCACCATGGGTTTGATCACTAGGGAGAAATTCGGGATCCAAAACCTACAGTAAGAAGCCATACCTATCAAGGCCCTAACTTCCTTCTGTGTATTTGGGACAGACATGCCAGAAATGTGTTTTATTCTTTCAGGTGTCAATCTTCTTCCCTACTTTGACAGGAGATAGCCTAAATAGGCGACCTCCTGACAACAATATTGAAATTTTTTAAGCGAAGCTTTGTGACCATGCTTAGCTAGATGAATAAGTAATAACACAGTGCCCTCCTTACAGGCACTCTCAGAGTCAGCAGCAAGAAGCAAATCGTCAACGTACTGAAGCAAAGTACAGGTAGAGGGCAATTCAAGGGTATCAAGTTGTTCTTTCAAAGCCCTACGATAAATACTAGTACTCTCTGTGTACCCTTGAGGTGCACAAGTAAATGTAAACAAGCGTCCCCTTAAGGTGAACGTGAACAAATACCTACTATCCTTGTGTATAGGAACACTAAAGAACTTATTATTTAAGTCTACAACACTAAAGTAAGTAGCTGTAGCTGGAATCATGGTTAGGATTGTCGTTACATCAGGCACAATTGGAAATTGTGGTGCCACAACTTTATTAATGGCACGTAAATAAATTATAAAACGGAATGGAATTATATTATCTCCTTTCTTGTACACGGGTAAAATCGGACTATCACACAAACTTCCTGAAATTTCTTCAATCACACCGCGATGCACAAAATTGGAAACAATGCAATTCAAAGCTCGCTCACCCTCAACCGAAATCTTACACTGGGGAATGCGTAGCAGCTCAATTCCATGTTTCAAAACTATCTTAACAGGCTCAATCTGTAAAACACCGACATCATTGTCGTCAACAGCCCACAAGCTCTCTGGTACATCAATGAATTCTGGAGGCAAAGGTCTAGTCAAAAATCGCGAGGCAGAAAATTGCTGTGGTGAAATCGTCAAGCACACTCCATCAGAAGAACAATAAAACACTGCATTTAATTCTTTTAACAAATTCAACCCCAGCAAGTTCTCTCCGCAATCCGAAGTCCCCCTAAGGTGAACGCGAACAAATACCTACTATCTTTTTGTATAGGAATACTAAAGAACGCATTCTTTAAGTCCACAACACTAAAGTAAGTAGGTGTAGCTGGAATCATGGTTAGGATTGTCGTTACATCAGGCACAATTGGAAATTGTGGTGCCACAACTGTATTAATGGCGCGTAAATCAATTATAAAACGGAATGGAATTATATTATCGCCTTTCTTGTACACGGGTAAAATCGGACTATTACACAAACTTCCTGAAATGTCTTCAATCACACCGCGATGCACAAAATCGGAAACAATACATTTCAAAGCTTGCTCGCCCTCAACCGAAATCTTATACTGGGGAATGCGTGGCAGCTCAATTGCATGTTTCAAAACTATCTTAACAGGCTCAATCTGTAAAACACCGACATCATTGTCGTCGACAGCCCACAAGCTCTCTGGTAAATCAATGAATTCTGGACGCAAAGGTCTAGTCAAAAATTGCGAGGCAGAAAATTGCTGTGGTGAAATCGTCAAGCGCACTCCATCAGAAGAACAATAAATCACTGCATTTAATTCTTTTAACAAATTCAACCCCAGCAAGTTCTCTCCGCAATCCGAAGTCAACAGAAATGGACACTGGTCCGTAAAGGGACCCAAAGAAATACCCACCACCATTTCAATGTAGGGGCCTTTCTAATTGACGGGAATAGGTGTAGGTTCCAAACCCTGCTTCGGGCAATCCTAACGAAACAGAATATCATCAAAAGGAAGCTCTTCAGATAAATATGCAGCGGGAGGATGATCAAATATATTCCTGGTGTCCACACTCGGAGTCTGATTGTCCTGCGAAAAAGGTTGCTGAGGGTCCTGTCTAAACTGACCTCTACCAGGGCCCCCTACGCCCGGGCAACCTCTGGATCACCTATCCATATTACCAAATGTATTATTCGACCTTTGTTGAAGGACGGGGCATTGTGCTCGCCAATGACCCTCTCGACGACAATAAGCACACTGTTTAATACTCACAGGACCCAAGGGCACATTCCCCTGCGGGACATACTGACCTCTAACCTGAGAACTACCCCCTCTGGGGCCCCTAACAATTTGCTGCAATAGGACTTTAGTTTTTAAATCACCTTTCCGTTTTTCAATCCTATCTTTTTCATTATTGACACGCTTCTCATAGTACTGGGCCATGTGCAGTACTTCTGATTGTGATTTCGCCTGCCGAGCGCTCTCAGAAGACATCATTTGTGACTGGATGTCAGGCAGCAATCCATGTACAAATTTGTCCACAAATAATCTTTTCCCAGACTCTGTGCCTAAGTCTTGTCCACTGAAATCCGAGAATACCTGTTCGAACCGATTAAAGAACTCGGTAGCACCTTCAGACTTTCCTTGGACACAGGCCGTAAGCTTGTCCCAAATAATTCTCTTTTCGGGAATTATGGTTTTTAATTTAGCAATGATTCTATCAGGCAGAGTTAATATCACCTGTTGCGGCCTTTCGCCAGCTGGCCTTTCTCCATCGAGTCTGGTTATATTTGCCCATGTATCTCCCAACCCGGGTACATCGTCAATAGTTCTAACTTGTTTCCATAAATCTACGGGCAGGAGTACAGGAAACAACAAATCAATGTCACCTAAGGTGAACACTGAGGACTGCAGAACGGATTCTATCTCTTTATAGAACCCTGTCGGATTTTTCCTAATATCGGGAACAGATTGCCTAATAGTATTCACTTCCTGTCTTGAGAACGGGACGTGAACAAACTGTGATACATAATGTGCAGGAATGTTCACAGCGACTATATTATTTACAGCATCAGCCGCAAACTCAACCTTCAGGACAAATGTCAGAGGAACCTCTCTCATAGGCAACTGAGAAATAGGTGACTCCGAACGCTTACTAAGCAACAGAGCCAAGTCGAGCGCTAAAGCAGTCGAAGAAGTGTCAAGTGAAAAAGCTCTCTTATAAATGCTCAATGACTCTGTGGGACAACTAATCTTCCTTTTTACACATTCATCCTGGAGGTATTCTACCATTACCTTATCACTTTCCTCTGCATTTCTAACTTATATTGACTATATGTGTCATATACCTCAACTGGAGTTATCGATATGTCTGAAATCCATCTAATCACGTCTTTCTTATAAATTCGCATTTCCTCCGATATCGGTTCACGACACGGAAGGAACCGTTTCTGTACATACATATTCTCCTCTTCATCATCCTCATTCTGTAACTTTTCTAACTCCTTTCTATACCCAAATAACCTCTCGACATGATCATTTACCTTCTCCACAGTGTCTCTAGAAAGCGCTAGAGTATTTAGATCCTTAATCCTTCCGCACCATCCGCATTATTTAATCTTCCCCACATTATACATAACTGAATCCCTAAACCTTCAATAAAAACATTTTTCTCAGGAAAATTATCCGTATTACAAAGTGTGGCAAAAACGCTAGCTTGATCATCCTTCTCCATACAATGTTTAGCCCATGCAATTAACTCACGTTTCTTCTCCGGCGGTACAGTATTGCGAGTGACAACTTTTGTTCCTGTACCTCGATCGATTACAAGTGGCTCAGGACCACTTGGAAGAGAGGGATTAGGCAAATTCGATGGAGGTACTATAACTGGTGCGATAAAAAGAGGCGGAGGAGCAGGTGGAGGGACAAAAACCGGAGAAATGGGAAGAACAGGTTGAGCAGGAAGAGCAGGAATAACAGCAGGAAGAGATACAGCAGTGGGAAGAGGAACATACGGAGGTGGCGCAGAGGCACCAGGCCTTCGTTCATTTAATATTTTGTCAATAAACTCATCAGAAATATGAAGATCTTTAGAAGGATAGATTTTCTGAATTCCAAGTGAGAAAGCCCTATCCATATTTTTACTCCCCTCAGACTGTTTGTTTTGATCATATAACAATGCTTTTTCAGTGTTCGTTTTATGACAACGTGTATGCTTCTCTCTACCTTTAAGTTGTTGCAACGCTTCTTTTTTCCAATTCTGCAAAACATCAAATGCTGCAGGTCTAGCCTTTTTCTTTAACAAGACTGACTCCAAATATTCAATACGAGGGATCTCAAAACTACCATTGATTGGCCACTGAAGTTCGGAGGCATGTCTGGTTTGTCTGTGCCAAATATTAAATTCTATACTTCCGATGCCATATTTACAGTACATAGTACATGCCGGCGACCCCTCCTGGGGTGCGGGACGGCTAAACTCCAAAGATTGCCTATCACTGCGAATAATGCCCTAAAGCAGGTAGACAATTTCCCAGGCATATCTCAAATTCTTGGTGTTACCTGGTCAATAATTGTGTCTGCAGATACAATGCGCCAAAATTCAAATTGTCAGGGTTAAATTAAGAATTGGGTCACGACTTACCTGACCAAACCTAAGGAGGACCGATCGGTACTTCTAAAAATCTTACCTAACTAATCTTACCTCGTGTATGGTGATTTCAGCAAATCTGCCCGCCTTGATAAGTGGACCCTCGTCAAGATGCCGTCCCGGACCACACGCTTATTGTCCAAGGATCGGGTCGTGCAGCGCTGTTGAGGTGTCGTGTCTCGTTCAGGAGGCCCCTTATGTCACACCGTCCGATCCCGGTCCGATAGCATGCGTCAACCTTCAACAATCTGCCATCAATCTTGAGGGTCCCTATTCGGGCGCCAACTGTGAAAACAGAAAAAGAATATCGAGGCTGAGTACCCCAAAAGGAAATACACCGAACATGGGTTACAAAGGAACATACAAAGTACTTTATTTATTACTGAACACAGTTACAAAAAACAGAGCAAAATCAGATAGCTATCGGCCCTCAGTACAACACAACAAACTCCAGCGTGGTTCAGTGTGTTCAGTGAGAGACCCTGTACATTAGAATGTATTCGCTTTTTATACATTTAGTGGGCGTGATGTCCAGCCCCACTTCGGGTTAATATTCCTTTTAATACATCACCGATCTAGGGTTCGTGCCAAGTCTCAAATAACCGCATATAACTGGTTTGCCTTTAATACATGTATCAACACGCGTATGCAATAACTGTGTATTCTAAAGTTTTCCATGCAGGCCTTCTTAAACATTAATACAATGTAGTTAAACAGATGTTCTTTGTTCAGTATTTGAATACATTGTCTCAACATATGCTTGTTGGTTAGTTTCATTGCATGAGTAATCCTTCTACACATAGGTCAGTGAAGGACAAGGTCTCAGTTCATGACCTCAACAAGTGGCCTGCAGGCAAATTACACATTAGCTATGTACAGAGGTCAAGACAGCCATGTTGTATTCTGGAATGACATTGTCCACCATTTTAGCTCACAGGGTGACTTTTACACAACAAATCCTAAAATGGTGGTTTGACCTAAAATGGCGCTTACATAGATTTAAGGTCAGGACCTTTCAACATAGATTTCTTTCGCAAGCGACTTTCGAGCAGCTTGGCTTAGGCCAATATTAATATATTTATTACAATAGGAGGCACGATATACTTTCTATTTTGACACATCTGTTCCAGGTTATTCTGGGCACATTCTCATCGCCTACCTCCTTCTCCACCTGTGGTGTCCCCCAGAGCTCCAACCTCTACCCCAGCTCTTTAACACTTACCTTGCTCCACTGGAATGCAGCATTTCCTCCTTCACCCCCAACTGCCAGTGCTATGCAGATGACACTCAACTCTTCTTCAAGCTTCCTGCTGACCCTCTTGCTTCTTCCAACATCCCGGACTACCTATCTGCTATCCAGTCCTGGTGCACTTCCAATGATCACTGCCCCAATGCCAGCAAGACTGAGATCCTTCCTATTGAGACCCCTGCTCCCTCCTTCTTCAACTCACTCTGGCCTTCTGCTATGGGCTCTCCCCCCTCTCCTTCATACAATGCCAAAAACCTTGGAGTCATCTTCATCTCCTCTCTCTCCTTCCTCCCTCACATCCAGAACATTGCCAAAAAGTCCAACTTTCAACTCTTCCTTCTGAATGGAATTCCCCCTTTTCTTACTTTCCCTCAGAGGCTCAATGTTACCAGAGCTATGGTTCTCTCTAGGATTGATTAGTGCTTGACTACTGCAACAGCCTATTCTTGAATCTGCCCTCTTCCTCTCAATGACCACTGCAGCTAATCCAGAATAGGGCAGCAAGACGTATCCTTGGCCTCAAGCCCGGGGACCGCATCTCTCCTGCCCTAAAAACTCTTCACTGGCTCCCGGTTGCTGCACAGATCAAATTCAAATCCCTCTGCATCATCCACAAGGCTTTTTGGGGCCTGGGGAATATGCCTTCTGCAACTTGCTATCACCAAATATTCTCCCTGTAGACCTCTATGTTCTTCTGGTACCAACTCTATGGGCCTCATTACGAGTATGGAGGTAGCCATGCCACTTTTAGCGGCATGGCTACCCACATACCGGGTACCGGGTACCGGGTCCGGGTTCCAGGAATGAGGAATTATCGGGCCATTCCGACCTTGGAGGGCCCGGTAATTCCCTTTCCTGGGACCCGGACCCAGTACATCCCCATTCCTATTTGAGCCCCCATAGGGCTCAATGGGAATGGGGGGGATGCTAACAACGGGCCCGTTAATGACGGGCCCGTTGTTAGCATCCTGGTCTGCAGCGGGTCCCTAGGACGCCTCTGGGACGCCTAGTCTGACCAGGCATTCCAGAGTAGGACCCGCTGCAGACCTCGTAATAGTGCGGCCCATAATGAACGGTGCCAGTCCCTTACCGGCACCGTTCATTATGGGTCCACACTTGTTGTAATGAGGCCCTATGTGTGGGAAGCATTTTGCTAAACAGCATGCTCCCTCTTGTGGATCAGCCTCCCCCTTCCTCTTCATCGTGTGCCGGACTGCTGCAAATTCTGGAAGCCCCTCAAGTCTTTCCTTTTCACTTCATCCTTCCTTTCTTGCCTCCTCTGCTAACCTCGCAGTCGCTATGATTGGTGGCCAGGGCACTTATGTGTCCTCTGGGCATGGGCCTTCCCAGACCCTTTGCTTCATCTTCTGCCTACACAGAGCACTTGCCTGGTCGCCCGCCGGCCTACCCCCACTGTAGGCCTGCACTTACCCACTTATTGTAGCTCAATGATCCCTGGCACTTACGCATGGCTCTTACATCTACTGCTCACCCACAAGCATGGACAATCATCCAGCACTTACCCCCACTCCCTCCTCCCATCTTCTCTTCCAGCACTTTCACGTTCTGAATACTCAAAAGGCCTAGCAGGTTTGTCTTCATCCTCAAATGTACATATTGTTTCAATCCCATGTTCCCTGCCTGTTGCCATGTGGGCGCTTTGAAACACAATTTACTTGATGTATAAGTGCCTAACAAATGCACAATAAATAAATATTGCAATTGTCTTGGGATTGTGATCTCAAGACCCCCTTTTGTTGTTTGGATTTTTGGGTTTGAATCTTGAGGAAGGGAACCACAAGAGTGACTTTGAATTACATTCCTTGTGAACTGGAGAAAGGTCAACTTGAAGGCTCTTTTTAATGGAACCTTTTTGCTCTTAGAGAAGGGGAGCTGAGAGAAAGCTGTGAGCTGGGAGAAGTTCTGAACTTTAAGTTGAACACTGTTTATTTTGACTTAGACATCCCTACATGTTTATTCTAGTTGTGAGGGCAAGAATAGGTTTTGGACACAGACGGCCTATTAAGTTGAACTATTTGACTCAGACTTTCCTTAGTTTCGTTTCAGATAGGGAAATCCCACCTTAGCATAGGGCAAGTTAGGACTTCAACCATCCTGTCATTTAAGTTAATAAATATTATTTGTTTGAACTTTAAGTCTGTTGTCTGTGTCTTGCTTCATGATGCCTTCACAGCCCCCTCAATAATATTGTTGAGGCAGAATTTCCAGTGTTACCGAATCCTGCCACCATTCTTTGTAATATCCCTACTGCGTTGACCCACTTCACAGTGATTGATTTAAAAAATTCATTTTTCTCGCTCCCGTACACCACAATTCATGGAACTTACGTATCATGGTCAGAGTTTGAGCACACAAGGTTGCCTCAGGGGTACAGTGAATCTCAGAGTGTCTTTAACAGGGTTGTTCAAATGGATTTGGGGAACTCACATGTGTCCAGTACTGTAATTCTGTACATGGACGATTTTTTAGTTTACAGCACCTTAGCACTCATTCCGAGATTGGAGGTAGCCATGGCGCTATTTGCGCCATGGCTGCCTCCAATACCGGATCCGGCACCGGTGTTGTTCAATGGGGACTTACCGGTGCAGTCTGACTCTGGCGGGACCGGTACGTCCCCATTGAACAAACCATTCCCCATTCCCATTAGAGCCCCCAAAGGGCTCAATGGGGATGGGGCGGGCGCTAATAACGGGCTCGCGAATGGCAAGCCCGTTATTAGCGCCCTGGTCCCTTAGCGGGAACCGTAAGGGACGTGCGGTCAGACCACACGTTCCTTACGGTTCCCTCCAAGGGACCTCGGAAACGGGCGGTAAGGGATTACCGGCACCGGTCTCCTTACCGGTGCCCGGTATCCCTTACCACCCGACTCATAATGACCCCCATAGTCACTGCAGTTCAGAATACACCTGTGCCAGTCATAGTGAAACAGATGCAGAAGTTGTTGGGGCTCTGTAACTATTATAGATCATAGTTCTTTGACTACTCTACTTATGTGAGACCATTACTGCAGGGGCTTAAGGAAATGCAGAAGGTGAAAGGTTTGATGGAGTGGGCTGAAGAAATGGCAACTTGCTTTCGGGAACTCAAGGCAGCTATCAGCACTGCTCTGGTCTTGGCGACCCCAAATTATGACAACCCATTCTCTTTGCTTTCTCAGTCAAACGGGCAGGTGATGACAGTGGTCCTGACCCAGCAGACATCGCTAGGCCCCAAACCTTTAGCGTACTATAGCAGACTCCTAGACCCAGTGATTTAGGGACAGTTCCCTTGTGAGCAAGATTTAGCATCAGCAGCTTTTGCAATTCAAACGTCTTCAACTATTATCATGAGTTGCCCGGTGGTATTGTATGTGGAGCATGCATTCTTTGCAATCTTGGCAAAGTCCAAGCCGACTTTGATGACCCAAATATTTTAAGGATACAAGGTTATTTTATCAAACGCATTGATACATTCCGTGCAGTGCCACCTAGTCAATTCTGCAGCATTTATAGCTGATCCATTGCAACCTGATGATATTGTTCATGATTGTGCAATTTATGAGGGGGAAGAAGAAGAGAGGACTGGTGTTAAGGAGGATGCCTTGGAGGGAGGTGAGGTACTTTTTGTTGATGGGTCCTCAATAATTGATCAGGACACTGCTGAGAGGCATACAGGTGCAGCCATTGTGGAGTTTGTGGATGCGGAAAAACGTGTCAGATTGAAGAGGTTTCCTTCGCATTACTCGGTGCAAGCGGCGGAACTATTGGCACTTATAGAGGCGCTAGAAGTGAGTAAGGGGAATACAGTTACTGTTTATTCTGACTCTGCGTATGTCACCTCCACTGTGCATTCCAGGTTATCAAGGTAGCAGAGATGAGGGTTTGGGAGATCTGATGGGACCCCTGTCCAGCATGCTTTGAGCTTTCCAGACTAATTGAAGCATTAACCTTGTCCACAGAGGTAGGTTTAGTTAAATGCATTGAACATACTAAGCTTACTAATCCAATAGTCCTCGGGAGCGATGACACAGATAAGGCAGCAAAGGAAGCGGCGTGTTTACCATTTACAGATTCTCAAAAAATGGAAACCGTGTCCCAGCAGGTACAGTTGCCAGCCCCATATACTGCACTCCCGGTGCTTCAAATTGTAGAGATGCAGGGAAAGGCACCTATGGAAGAACGGGAGCTCTGGAAAAAGAGATTATGTGTCCACTCCCCAACGGACTTGCTCTGGAGACAGGAGTTGATGGAGAAGGTAGTAATTCCCATAGAGCTGCTCCTTGTGGCTCTAGGGCAACTACATTACCCGTCACACGCTTCTCTGTGACACATTGTAGCAGAGCTCCAGGAGGAATGGTTCACATCGAACCTTCAGGAACAGGTAAGTAGATTCTTAGGAAACTGAGTAGCCTGCAAATAATTCAAGTCCTATGCCCTCTGGCTATTCAGGAAGCTCCATATAGAATTTGTGGACATGATTACAACGTGCAACAATTATCCGTACCTCATTGTGGTTTTCTGCCCATTCGCCCTTTAGCTAGAGGTTGGTCCCTGCGTACATCGAGATGCTAAGTCTGAAGCAAGGTGTCTGGTGAGGGAGGTATTTCCACGGTGGGGAATTTGCAAGGTCTTAAAATCCAACAATGGAACTCACTTTTGTAATGCCTTCTTCACAGAAATGACTTTGCTTTTGGGAATTAAGCACAGGTTGTGCTCGGTGTACCACCCATAGGCCAGTGGGATCATGTAAAGATTAAACTGAGTCCTTAAGACCCTGTTGGCAAAGATATGTAATGATTTTCTTTTTAAAGTTCTGTTTATTAAATGTTCAGAACATATGAATCAACAAGAGGCAGAACAATACATAACAGTACACAATACATCAGAATTCATTTCCCTCGCCATTGTACATTTTGTCTTCCGATTTCATAAAACACATCAAGATCAACCTTAAATTAATTTATAGATTAGGGATAGGAGGGAGAATTCAATTCAACAGAAGAGCCATTAGAAGGGGAAAGATAGAGGCAACAGAGGAAGAGAAGACAAAAAAAGGGGGAAGTCGGCAGGCCAAAGATTCACAATATCAACATCAAGGATTCATAAAATATTTCATCAATTGCGGCTGAAAGAACATTTGCTCTCTGTATGAAACAAAGTCCAAGAATGGGCTCCAAGTCCGAGTGAACTTCGAGAGCTTCCCCTCTAGCATGGCCGTGAGCTTTGCCAAACCCAATAACTCCCACACCTTCACCCACCAGTATGATATGTGTGGTCCCTCTAGAGCTTTACAAAAATGGGCACTTGTGATTCGGGCTGCTATAAGCAACTGGGAGATTAGGGTTACTATGTGTCCTGAAATCGGGAAAGACCCGTCTTCTGGTACGTCCCTAAATAGCAGGACCCGTGGATACATGGGGAGCAGATACCCAGTGATTTCTTTGATTTTGGATCTCAGATCCAGCCAGAATGTTTGTATAACTGAGCAATGCTACCACCTATGTGCTAGATCTCCATGCTCCCCACAGCCATGCCAGCACGTATCTGGATAATCTGGATTCATTGCCTGAAGCCTGCTTGGGGGTAAGTACCACCTAAAGGAAATCTTAATAGCATTCTCCCTTACTACAGTACATTGTGAACTCTTCTGGGCCCTGTACCATATCCGATGCCAATATCCTCCGAGATCTCCAAGCCCAATTCCCTCTCCCAGGCCACCATATAAGGAGCTTTTTCCCCCACAGGGCATTTTCCAGGAGTCTGTAGCTGGTGGCTAGTTTATGAGACTGCTGACCCTCAAGAATTTTAAGTTCTATACCTATCGGGTCTCTAGAGGCGGCCAGGCAAGTATCCCTGTTTGTCAACCAGTGACGAAGCTGCATATACCTGAAGCATTCAGATTCAGACACTCCAAATTTCTCCTTGCACTCTAGAAAAATAAGGGGTTCCTGATATACATACAGATCTTACAATCACAGGGGTTTATCTGGACTCCAGCATTGGAATCAACTAACACATAGGCCTGGAGTAAACGCTAGGTGCAGGGAAATGGGGGATAAAGGACCTAGGCCTGACGTGATTCCCCTCTATATGCATGCCTTATCTTATCCAAGCTCTGGAGCTTTGCTAACGTAGTGGGTAATAACTCACCTCGGTATCTCCGAGCCTCTATAGGGAGAAACAGAAGATAAGCCGGAGGGTACAGGGCCACCGCTTGCTAAATCTCTTGCCATTTAGGGGGTTCCAGTGAATTCCCCCAAGTCAGCATTGCAGCAACCTGAGCTGCCCTGTAAGAACTCGAAATCGAGGGGGGCCCCACGCCACCCAACATCCTCCCTCTAGTAAGAAGTTTTTTTAAGAAATTCTAGGTTTCTTCCTCCTCCAGATGAACTGGCCTATTGCCTTTTGCATAGCAATGAGCTCCCTTTCGGGAATTAGCACTGGCAAGGAGTGAAAAGCATAAAGGAGTTTCGGGTCAAGGGTCATCTTGACAGCGCTAACCCGACCTAACCATGAAAGTCCCAATATTGGAGCCATTCTTTGGCATCCTTCAGTAAGGCGGGTATGTTAGCTTTAAAAAGGTCTGTGTAAGTCAGGGTCAATTATATTCCTAAATAAGGAATGTCAGTGGATGACCAGGGGATGGGGAATGGCGCCTGGATGTCCATCAACCTAGTAGGGGTTTCCGTTCGAGCCATTCCCACTGATTTAGCTGGATTCACCTCAAATCCAGATATCATAGCAAACCGGGCCAGGAGTTTCATAAGGGGCTTAATATAACTGGTCATTTAAAAAACACGGAACGTCATCTGCATATAAGGGCACCTTATTGCACTGTCCTGCATATTCGAAACCAAGAATTTTAGGGTGAAGCCGAATCTGTTGGGCCGACGGCTCCATCGCTAGGGCAAAACCAGGGGGGATAGGGGACAGCCCTGTCTAGTACCTTTACCCAAAACAATCAGCGGGGTCCAGTGCGCATTCATTTTCACTCTCGTCAAAGGAATTTGAAAATTTGAGAGGATCGGTTTCGAGAAACTAGGACCGAAGCCAAATCCTTTCAGCACAACCTCCAATTATCCCCAGGTCATGCTATCAAAATCCCTATGGGTGTCTAAGGATAATAGGGACAGTCTCCCCGGGATGCTAGGGACCAGGGCAATCAGGTTTATCGCTCAACAGATGTAATCATGTGTTGAACGCCTCCGTATAAAACCTGTTTGATCTTTCCCTATCAATGCTAGGAGAGCGTCTCCCAGTCGACCAGCTAGTATTTTACTCAGCAGCTTTACGTCTGTATTCAGCAAAGCAATGGGCCGATAGGATTTACAGTTCCTGGGGTTCTTTGTCATGTTCCGGTCCAAGTGGCAGTTGTTACCACGTTTATGGCTACGCCGCCATTGGCTGTTCCATTACGCACTATCTGAACGGCCAGCAACGCTCTAGTGTTCTACCTTCATGACCGCTGCTGGGAATTACTTATTGTTAGTACTCTCAGCGGTCGGCGCGTTGCAACAGTCCGGTTAGCTTTCTCTCACTTTGCGGTTAATACGCTTGTATATTTTCCTTATTCCGCTTCGCACCAAAGTCCTCTTAATTCTCTCTATCTCTCTCTCTCTTCTGGTGCTCCGCGCGCCTTGACATCCTTTCCTCCTGTCCCTTTGTTAGCGTATACAATTTCTCTCTTACTGGACCTCCTCTCTTCTTACTACGTTTCCCTTTCTTTTTCTTGTTCCTTTTATTTTTTCGCTTCCTGACTGCCTCTCTCCCTTTCCAGTGCCTTGGATTGTTTATCATTTCATTTTACGTGGCACTGAAATTATTCTCTCTCGCCTTCCATTCATACACATTCCTGTTGGAGACTACGATTACCATCTTGTTGTTTTACCTCTTCATCCAAAGTCATCCTCCTACCTTCAGTCTCTGGCTGATACTTACCACTGGGGTACATTCTCCATCCTGATCTGATGCTGAAGTGTGCTCTCCCCAACACCAGAACCACAAGGGTTTTTTTTCTGCCTGCCGGCTTTTTCCCCCACTTCTGGCAGCCTGTCCCCGGGGCTGGAGCCGTGGTGTGGTGAATAAACGGCTTCACTACGGCTTCTACCCGTGGCTGGTCCGTTCCACAAAAGAAGGAGAAGGATTTTCTGGCGCACCAACACGGATTAAAAGAAACCTCTGACACAGATTACACAGGTGAGGAGAGCGGTGCAGGGTATGGGGTGGAGGAGATACAGGAGTATCCAGAGGATCGAGAGGACATTCTTCCTGGGCTTCAGGATCAACGTTGTGGCGGATTCAGCCATAGACTCGGATACTGAAACAGTAGCCCAAATTACATTAAGAAGCTTTGTTAGATAGGGAGAACACACAGCACTAAAGGTTTTATAGAATTTATTTGTAAGACTGTCTGGTCTCAGGGCTTTTCCTAGAGGAAGGGATTGAATGGCTGTTTCCATCTCTTGCAACGTAATCAGTTCCTCTAAGAGGTCCCGAAGCGCCCGGGAAATCTGTGGCAAATGCGCATCCTGTATACATTTGTGGGCCAAGTGCAGGTCAGTGTGGTGGGGGGCTGAGTGTTCTTTAAAGAACTTTTCAATTAGCCGGAGTTTATGTATCTCTTAAGTGACCTGTCTCCCATCTGTATCTCTTAGGGATTCTATACGATTACGCCCAGCTTGTTTCTTCAGCTTAGCTGCTAAGAGCTGATTAGCTTTATCCCCTTTCGAATAATAGTATTGTTTAGTGCACATTATGTCATACGCCGCCCGGCTCATGTGATGGGCTTCGAGGGCTTTCCGGGCTACTCGCACATCCCGAAGTGACCATTGAGAAGCCCTATTTTTATGTAGTTATGTAGTTCTTCCCTCCTTTGAAGTTCTATCTCAAGTTGGGATTGAACCTGTTTCCTGATTCTCCCCCTCGCCACTGTTTGAGCTATAATATAGCCTCAAACCACAGCTTTCGCCGCATCCCATACAGTAGTATAGTTCACCTCCCCCGTGTCATTCTCAGTGAAGTAATGGGTTATGGCATACGAGATACAGGACGAAACTGGAGGTCCTCCAATAGGAGTTCATTCAGGCGCCAAGTACGTGTAGGCTCCGGGGTGTCATACAGGGAGGCCACTGTTAACATTACTGGGGCATGATCTGACAGAGTTTTCCGGAGAATCTATATGCCAATTGTTTGGGGAACAAGCTTATCTGAAACGAGAAACATGTCCAATCTGGAGAACCCCTTATGCACCGCGGAATAAAAAGTATAATCTCTCTCCCCTTGATGGAAGAATCGCTATGCCTCTATAAGTGAGTGCTCCCAGAGAAACATCGTAAGTGCTAAAAAGTTATTTTTGTCTGTACTAGTTGGAGGCAGGGACTTATCCACCAAGGGGTTGACCACAGCATTAAAGTCCCTCTCCCCCCATTATAAGATCCCTTTCAGCATGGTCAAACAGCATTTTAGAGATGGAGGCAAAAAACAAGTCTTGTTGAGAGTTGGGCGCATACAGCAACAACAGGGTCACCCCCGTCCCCTGTAGCGTGGCCACTAGTAAGACATATCTGCCACCTCTATCCCGCAGAATCCTGTGAACCCTCAGGGGGACACCCTTTCACACCAAAATGGCTACCCCGCATCTCTTCAGCCCTGAGGAAGCACAAAATCTAGTGGGGTAAAATGTATTATTAAGCCGAAATGTATCTGATGGTAGGAGATGAGTTTCCTGAAGAAACAAGAGAGAGGAATTAAGGGAGGCCAATCAATGAAATAAAGCTTTTCGTTTTAGAGGAGAATTTAGGCCTTGCACATTTAGGATGGGACAGCTTATATTCGGGTTTGCCATTTTGGTGTCAGTCTATTCTCTGCGTACGCCCAGACAACTAGACCCCCTCTCCCCGCATAAGAACCAATTTCGAAAAGCTCCTTCAGCCTCACTCGTCAGTCCCCTTAGCATGCACATTACCATAGTGAGCCAGGAGGAGCATAACATTCTCAGAACCAGCTGTAATTCAATTATAAATGTCAACCCCATCTCAATGCTGACAGTGTAGCCAAAGTAACATAGGCAACAGAACAGACATATATTGCAACAAAATCCAAGGCCCAAACTCCATAAAATAACATGTGGAACAAGAAAAACATAAAAGGAAAAAATGTGTTGTTAGGCTTTTAAAGCCATCATAAAATTGATCAACAAACCTCTCAGGGTAACAATAATGGGTGTAATCCGTGTACTTTAACCTGCCCAATCAGGTTAAACTCCAGATTCGCCCTTCCTCTTTTAAATTGATATTGCTCAAAATTACGGGTACATGAGCGACACATTTTTGTTACTAATCGGAGAGGCTCCCTGTAGCAGTCAATTAGTAATGCAGTCTAATTCATTGTTGCAGAAGGAACAGCAATTCAACTATGGGCGGAGCCTGAGAAAATATATGAAATGCCAGTAAATTTGCATCAGATCATTGTCAGAGCCGACCGGGCTCTTTATTGCAGGGAACAAGAACAATTCATCAGTGGGCGAGGACCTTTTGTGACGCCCAATCCAAAGGCCTGTAGTTTGCGTTTAGGATGACAGAGACCCGTTATCTGTGCACCTTACCCAGGGGCTATCGCCTTTAGCAGTTCCACTCAGGTGATGTAGGATCTGTGCCCCCCTTTGCCATATCCAAGGCCCGCTTAACCACACAGCAACCTTTGAGTTTCCTTCTCACATCCTTCGGCGTGGGGCTTCGAGACAATGCTTCAGGATCATTGGCTATCATGCTAGCTTCATCCCCATCAGGCCCCAGCATCAGCTCTTTATCTTCTGCCTCTGAATGAATTGTGTAGGGTCGGTTGTGAAACTTGAAGAGCAATTTACATGGGAACCCCCACCGATAATGGACCTTTTTCTCCTGAAGCCAGGTCGTAACTTTCTGGAGGCGTCTACGATTTGCCAAAGTGAAGGGGTAAATCTCCTGAACCAAGGTCAACGAGGAACCAAAGAACTTCACTGGTTCTGACTTTCTGAGAGGTCTTGATCTAGAACCTGTCTAGGGATTCCATTTAGGCGAATATTGTTTCTTCTAGAGCGATTTTCCAAGTCTGCTTGCTTCGCCCATAGTTCCTCAAGCTGATCCTCCATGTTCTGAGTTCTCTTAGTGAGCTCCTCATAGTCGTACCCCTGCTCCCACGTTATATTTTCTAATTCATTAACTGTCTTCCAAACCACTTAGATGAGACCTCAATTTGGCAATAAAGTGAGCAAGGGAGTCCTTAAAGGATTTTATTTCCAATTTCGTTTCTTGCGTTATATCTTGTTTGAGGGTTCTCATCATCTCCTCGAAATATTGTTTGGAAGACAGGTGCCGTGGGTGATACAACTTCTTGTGGGGTATGGACATCTGCTTTTGTGGACTGCATTTTCTGATCCCCAGAAGTTGAACGCGTTAGAAACGCTGTAATTTCTCTCCCTTTGTGTTTTTGTGCAGACATGGGCATTGCCGAAGCGAGCAATTATACAGTGCCACCACTAGGCTTATTGTACACAAACCAGCTGAGACAAGAAGCCCCAGCCAGAAGCACTTTAGACTTCCTCCACCGTGTGATGGGAGTACAAGTAAGGTAACTGCCCCTGCAGTGCGCGGTCTAAAATGTATAATTGGCGCTATTGCTCAGGATAAGCATTTTCCTTCACTCTTCTTCCCTTTAGTAATGGACCAGGAGGCTAGGGCCGTATTAGCCAGATAATGGAAGTGTCTTTAGCATTCCCCACACACAACTAGGGGCTCATCATCCACTCCAACCTGAGGTTTTCCTAAGTCTGCCCCCAACTTTGGCCTCGTCTCATCCCAGCCTCCTTTCCTTCCCAGAGACCAGCGCTGGTGGATTGATCAAACTCTGGGGGGCTGTTGCCACCCGCTTACTCACTGTCCGTACGCTTTGCTACAGGTAAACTCATGAGGGCAGCTCACACCCTTGCCAGGGTTGCGTCTGTTCACCAGCCCTCCGCGCCCGACCTGACAGACCGCCAGCCGGCAGATTCAAACTGCTCTGCCTCAGGGGAGGAGGGTGAGGGTGTCCACTAGCGGCGCCGGGAAACGTCTCTGGCCATTGGATCTGCCCACCTCCGCTCCTCACCTCTAGCGCACCCTCTCTTCAAGGACTCAGGCACCAGATCGGGACTCCTCAGTGCGCCCCCTGCTCCCGCACATGAACCCAACTGGAGCGGGACGCCATCATCCTCGCCTCTACCGCTTCTTCTCCTAGAACGGCACCTCTGCTTCTTGAACAGCGTCCATCTCAATCCACGAGCTAAGGCCAACTCCAAAGCTCCCAGTGTCCATTCCTGTGCCGCTCTATATCCTCGTCCTCTCCAGCCTCATCACAATTGGGGTTTCGGCATTCCGCCCGCCATTTTGTGTGCCAGTGATCTCCGAAGATCTCAAATACCACCTTTCCGCAATCAAAAATGCTGCCTGCTAGGCTGCCCCAACTCAGGGCACCTTTCGACAGCTTCGCAAGGTCAATTTTCTTTTATGAGAGTGCCATAGATGACTGGAACGGGCACCCTTACACAGAACTGACAGCAGTCGCTGCCGCATGGCGCGCTGCCTAACCCCTATGTAATGATTTTTAAAAGTCACTGCACTATTGTCTGCCGCTAGCACTGTTTTATTTGAGAAATCTGCCAGGAAAAGACCACCACTTGACCCCCCATGAGATTGTGACAGGGTGTAGGCTACACACACCTCACCTACATGCACTGCATCAGATGCACACAAGACCGCAGAGGTACAAGGAGAGGAGTTTAGGGAGTACCTTAGCATTTTAACCAAAAGTGTCAAGATTATGGGGGTCATTACGAATCGGGCGGTAGGGGATACCGGGCACCGGTAAGGAGACCGGTGCCGGTAATCCCCTACCGCTCGATTCCGAGGTCCCCTAACGGGAACCGCAAAGGACGTGTGGTCTGACCACACGTCCCTTATGGGTCCCGTTAGGGGACCAGGCCGCTAATTACGGGCCTGCCATTAGCAGGCCCGTAAATAGCGCCTTCCCTATTCCCATTGAGCCCTATGGGGGCTCAAATGGGAAAGGGGAATGGTTGGTGCAATGGGGACTTACCGGTCCTGCCAGGGTCGGACTAGACCGGTAAGTCCCCATTGCACCACACCGGACTCAGTCCCGTTATTGGAGACAGTCATGGCTCAAATAGCGCCATTACTACCTCCAATATCGGAATGAAGCCCTATATCTTCTCAGGTTGTGTCTTCTCATCAACAGACTACAGGAGAAAGTGGCAAGGAAACTGACGATCAGAATAACCAACAATTGGCCCGGGAGACCGGGTTTTCATCTGGACCTTCTTATGCCATTGGAATAAGCAGCGTTTCCATGGACACGCTGTGTGACTTACGTGACTCCGACTGTTGTGAAGGTGGAGAACAACAAGCAGGGTTCAAGTTGAGGGTACACGCGGGTGGACGCAATCTACCCACTTTTTTCAGAGGATGGACTCAGTCCCCCCAGCTAAAATGAGAACCATTGAATGTCCTCTTTGAATTTATGAATTAAAGCCGCCCTCAGAGATCTAACCGCAGTTGTCAGGTTTGTCAGGCTGGACACTTCACCACTGCACTATAGAACCTGACGAAAAATAGCAAAACAATTAAAGCTGAAATGTTCCATTTTGGCACTGCAAGTTCCAGGGAAGACATTTGTATTGGTTGTTGGAGATTAAACATGCACACTGTTTAATGTTTTCAAAAACACTTTTAGAATAAAATATCCTCTCTTTGTTGTGTGTTGATTTTATGAAAGACAAAGGCCATTTGTCCTGTGCAATTTGGGTGGTTATGCAAAGCCACTTTAATAAAATTGGCATATTTCACCTTGATATGCTTATTTGTGGCGACGTTGCATCCCATTGCGTTTGTTGATGAGTCCCACCACTTTAATTTTTAGGACTTGTTCCCTGACAACAAGAGTTGGATCCACACCACGGATATAAGAAGGAATACCGGGACCCCTCCGCCGACACAGGAGCAGGCACAAAGTTAAGTATGCTCTAAGGATCTGCAACTCGTTCCAGTGGAAAAGGGATGTGTAAATGAGAATCTGGGACTTGAATTTCTTTTTTAGAAAAAGAAGAAATATTCTAAATTATAATCTATGTTAAAATTAGTGTTTGCATGGTTTTTGTGGTTCTCTTGTCATCATGTCTGAAGATGACAACAACTGTTAATGTAGAAGCTTTAAATGTATCTCGTTTTATAGAATAGGAGGATGTATTGGCAAGAGTAAAAAAAAGTATTGATGTCGATTTTTTGGATAATGGGGATGAAGAAATGGATGCAACAATCGATGCACATGGTACAGCCACATGAGGAAGGTTGGGAGAGAGAGAGATCAATAAGATATTGCTACATTTTCTATCTCATCCTCCACGCTTCTGGAGTTCCTACAGTGTTTATCCCAAATGAAGTAGTTGTAGCAGACACACTATGCTTGGTACACCTAGCATTATGCAGGGTCTGAGGGCAGTTTAAATGGCAATCAATTACAGCATCCATTTTGCCTATCGATAAAGAGTGTTCAGTTGTGGATTGAAAAGAGCAGAAAAACGTTTGGTGCACACAAAGAGCCCAATTGAGATTGGAAGGGGCTATTTATACCAAGAATCAATGGGAGCACGGGGTGAAGATTTGCAGAGCTGGAGGAATTTGCGGACTCTCAGGAGAAGGGGTGGCACAAATAAACCAGGAATGTGGGGATGTGTGGCAAGGCTATCTGCAGCATCTGATGTAGCTCAAGAAGCCAGAATAACCTGTTAAGATACAGGCACCCATTTTTCTAGATGCTTTAAGGGTGATGGCACAGTGCTCATTGGCACAAATGGGAACTGCAGCCACTCTCTTTGCATCGCTGATCTGGCTGCAGGTACAGCTGCCCTTCTGGAAATGTTTTCAATGCGTGGATCTCCCGCCTACAGGCAGATGCTGCGAGGTGTGTGCAGTTTCTCTACACTCCACGTGCCAATCCTCATAATATGTGCCCCCTTTGACCATTGTGCCCCTTGCGTCCCCTTCATCATCACATATGAATATATCAATTACTTTATTCGACGATGGCAAGCAGGAACTATTGCAATGTACTAAGCGGTCTAATTATCTGTCAGCGGCATCTTCAAAAGCTTTAAAGGACATTCCTGAGCAGTACCACCTGTTTAGTCAGACAAAGACCTTCTTCTCTTCCCTTCTGGCACCTGGTGTCCAAACCACAGCAAATGCCAAGTGGATCCAGGTGACCCAATATGAACGTTTACTGTCTATTAATTCTTCTGAGTCAGCATTCAGTCCATCAAAGAAGAGCTGCGGCCCTGAGGGTCATGACTTTACAGAACTGTTACATCTTTGACATCATGACAGCTACGGAGGTGATGTGTGTCAAATAATTGAGAGTATGTGCTGTACATTTGTGCCTCCCAATGACTCAGAGAATGGAACCTTATCGCAAACTATCACTGCCTTGCATAAGATCTGAGTGATCATGGAAATGAGGCAGGGGGTCAAAATGATTTGTGGTTAGACTCCCTTTTCTCGTGGGTGCTGTCTATTTTTATCTTTTTTGCTTATTGTTTTTTTCTCTTGTCAAATGCTCTTAAAATGTTGTTCTGCCCAGATACCGAAAGCAGCTGCTACGATGACTCTGACCCTGTCCAAAGCTAGAATCACTAGCATTTCATCTCATATTGGTACTCAAACTGAAGCTGTTTTGTGTCCTGCACCAAGTTGTAATGATTGTGTGGAGCAGTTGGTAGATTGCGGAAATGGTGGGGGGACGAGTTGGATTTGTTCAGCGGAGGAGTATGCCCATATTGGGACTGGTATGAAAGATTATTGTAGGGTTGTAAGAAGATGATTATGATTTGTTACTTAAAGTGTTAACTAAAGGAGGGAATACTGGGGTGGTTAGGAAAGGTGCCCATGATCAAGAGTGGTTTATGTTGCACATGCCATATTGGTGACTGGGGGTGTGGCGAACTGGACACGATGTTGGAATTTCATATGTATCCAGTGTGGTTAATTAAGAATACGATATGTTACTTTAGTGTTACTTTTTGGTTAAAGTTGATACATATTAGATTGAATGCATGTAGAAAGATAAAATGCTAAAACCACAACATGAAATATAAATTCGATTCAGGCATAATGTGCTATGGAGTCCCTAGAAGCAGGCAATGAGGATTTTTCATAATGCACATGCGAGAAAGGGGGCCTATCATGAAGACCCCACTGTAAAGGAAAGATAGTATTTATTAAACGTAGATGCACACTGACAAAACATATAAAGGGGATTTTTGAAACTACATGTGCTTGGCTTTTTTAAACTAGATTAAAACACAGCAGTCAGGGTTTGACTTTGAGAAAATGGTTATGCAGAGTTTCAGAGACCAGAAGATGGGTAAATAAGTAACTATGACCTTAGCGATGGTCAGCACAGCTAAAGGAGCTGGCCATGGTTTTTATAGCCTGGTTGCATTGCAGAAGGCAGATGTAATCTCTTGAGTACATGGGAGCATGAAGAAGGGTTTCAGCCATTTGTTTTGACCAGCAATAAAACATGGAGTAAAGTAGCGCCTGAGGCTAAAGTGATTGAAATCCAGGAGTTTCAATTGTATTCTCAGATGTGCTGCCTTTGATGAAATGGCAGTTATTTAGATTAGAATGTTTCAATGGAGCCAGTAAGCTGGCGCAGATGTGACAGCTATCGTCAGTTCAAAGAGAACCTGTTTACTCAGCCGTCTTAATATCGCTTGAAGTATCTCTGCAAACCATGTGCAAAAAGTTAAAGGGCTCAGGCCAGTTGTTAAGTAATGTATTGTGGTTGCACACAAATGTTTAACTGTTTGATGATATCATGACCTGCTATGGACGAATCCCAAAAAAGGGTGTGCAATGAATATGATCTGAAGATGGTAGTTAAGATAGCAAGTGGCCAATGAGAATGGATGAAGTGGAGAAAGATGGGATTTCTTTGTAGAGGTTTTTTCCAATCTAGTATGGGACGTGGATTGTAATAACAAATATGGAAGTATTTTAACTGTTGCAAAATTGTATATAATGTGTCAACTTATCTGGTTCGTTGAGACTTGGGTTAGTTTGACTCAATAGAGTCATCTAGCTATTCCCCGGACGATTGTACAATAAACTTGCTTTACGTACAAAACGTGCACTTGCTTCCTAGGTGGTGGGCCCGCTTAGGGGTAAAGCGATTAGGGGCCCGCCCCTACATGCCATAGTAAGAAATGACTGTACTGGCTGAACCCAAATGCCAGTCTAGACAGGTAATAACAGTTATCATGCTTACTTCATCATAAATGCCCTGTAGAATTGTCATGCCCTCCACGTAGATGTGTAGGAGGGCGTTGAGCCGTGCCTTGGCAAAATCAATGGGACGTCTTGCATCTGCCCTGGGTCCCTCAAACCTGGTCCATACCTTAATGGCAATTCCTATGTAGTGGCCTTTAGTTGGATATGATTTGCCTGCCAGTTTGCAAAAATGGGCTACTGCTGTCAGATGCATAGCCGTCCCGCTCTTAGTTTTCTTATTAGCAAATGCCCAAGCAATGAAGGCTTGCACTGGGTGACTCACCTTCTGCTGTATTTCCTATTCCTGAGAGATCCTTGTGAATGTGTTCCAGCATGCCCTGTACCTTCTCGCTGTCTAGGCGCTAACACATTGCTGATCAGTCCGCTCAGATCTTCCAAACCATTTCCCACAGTTCTGGCCAAAACAAAGCCATCTGTTCTTCCGCCCCTAGGGTGCGTTCTCTAAATCTTGCCCACTTAAAACGAGAGAGAGCATCAGTGTTAGAGCTGTCTATGTTAAGGTCTGTGCATTTGTGTGTGTTTATTTGTATAGTATTTAAGCTGGCTGCTGTTGTCATAGGGCTCTGTCATCAGTCTGTGTGGAATGTAGAGCCTCAGTAACTGGAGACTCTGCATTCCACTCCCGCCAGTTGAGAAGCCTTTCCCCTGGCTGAGGGTCGTTACTGGAGTTGACTCAATAAAGAGTTGTTATTTACTTCAGACTTTGTGGACCCATTATTTCCAGAACTTAACCATCAGCCGCACCATTCTGTGACCCCAGGATGTGGCTTGCTCTTATTTCTGTATTTATCCTCAGGACGGTAACTAACATCTCTCTGAGCACTCTCAGCAACCGGGTGCATGTGGTTGGTGGATACTCTGTTGACCACCTTCACAACTGCTGGGTTATCAGAACATAACGTCCCTTTTTTGTTCTGAAATGCTTTCCCCCATAAGCTAAAGGGTACTGTGATGATGTACAATTCTAGCAGCGTTATAACCTTCGTGAGCCCCTCTCCACCCTTCGCTATTGGTCTGGCCATGGCTGTGTGCACCATTCATTGCCTAGTAGTGCCCCAACTCCTGGCTTTCCCAAGTGGGGGTATGAAAAGATACAACAAAACAGTTGTGAGTATCTTGAAGAGGTCTGTGGTTGATTCTGGCCAAGTTGGGACATCTGATTGTTGCTATTCTCAATGGCCCCCAGATCTACACCTTCATCTGCCACCAAATCACTATATTTGAATTAATGATTGAATGAAGCAAGTTATTAAGTCAGCATCAGCTTTTCCGAACTCTGGAGCGGGCTTTGATAAATGCCTCAACTACTCATGAATACATAGAGAAACTCAGAAGGCACCCACAGCTTGCTTTTGCATATGTCCAATGCAATCTGGAAAAGGCTGCTGAATGGATGCGGATGTATTACAATCTCAAAACAAGAGTTTGAGGTAGGTAACAGGGTTTTTCTCTATAGGTTTCAAAGGAACCGTTTAGGTTGCTTGAAGTCGCTATGCAACAAACGTGGGCGAGGACGGCTTCAATATGCACTCTTATTGTGGCATGTTCATTGGCAGTGTGGAGGAATAGGTAACACTGCCAGGAAACAAACAAGGAAATGTGAGAAAACAAAGGTATGTCGTGGAGAGCTAGATAGTATTCAGTAGGCCAAACTAAGAAGTGGTTATGATTTGAAACTGCACATCATGTTCATATGATTTCAGCAATGGTTGAGTGAGTAAGATATAAAAATAGTGTGGGTGCTTCCTCACACAATTGATATTTCTCACAAAGGTGTGAACATGAATAATACAGTCTGGAGAGAACAATAAGTAGAAGCCAACATAATGTATATCTTTCACAGCCCCACATGTTTAAGCACATAGCATGGCACACTGACAAGTAATGCTTGTATATACAGGGAGTTTAAGGATACAAGACTTTAATGCAGGGTTGTCCACTTGAGGCCTCGAGTGCCGAAATCCTGATGAGTTTTCAGGATATCCCTTATTAATATTCATGAGAGAAAAATGTGCATACATTTAGAACCATTGTATGCAAATGTATCTCAAAAATATTAATGGGGGTATCCTGAAAATCCGACATGTTTCCAGCCCTCAAGGCCTGATTTTGGACAACCCTGCTTTAAAATGAATGGTCATTTTCCTTAGTGTCCAGACTGCCCACAACATAGGTATATGAACTTTTTTGTTGATGGAAGAAAAGAAGAGACAAGGTCCGTTTTAAAATATATTTTTTAGCAAACTGTCTGGAGGAAAAGGTGGAAACAATATATATTTTTATATATTGAGTTGCTTTTTTTGTAGCAAAAACCCAGAAAAACCATCAGATTGTTTATTTGAGGGTGAACACATGGAAATTGTCTCTTTGTCCAGATGAAGGCTGCTTAAAATCAAGGGAGACCAATTAATGCATCCAGAAATAAAGCCAAAACACAGTGGTGACATATCTGTTTTTTTATATGTGTGCTTGATGTATTATTGACTTCGGGAAGGCATACGTTTCCCGTCAGGGAACATATTATTCCTGTGAAGGTTAAGATGCAGAAAGGAAAATCCAAGAATCAGTGGTGTTAATACACCTATTCTAATCCTTGCAGGAGTTTTAAGAAGGATGCGATAGAAGAGGAAGTATCCTTCCATGTGCTCTAATGGAATAAGAATTTGATATGGATTGTATCTCACATGTATATAATAACCACACAATATAATGTAGCAACTGTGAATTAGTGTGATCTGGTTGTGCACAGAATTTGTGTTGTGACTATGCTTTGGATATAATGTGACTAAAATTAGATGTTTTAGAGCAGATTTGGCGTTTCAAGAAGGGCAGCCAATGAAATCTCATTGCAAAACAAGTCAGATTTCGTAATCCTCTTATTTCAAATATTTCAACACCACATGCCACACCAGAGGGGAAGCAGAAGCGGCAGGTCAGACAAAGATTCTGTTTGTTGCGGAATCCTGACAAGATCCAATGCCAAGAAACCACTAGCCAAATGAATGTGCCCAATCTGGTGGTTGTTAGGAAAGATTTCGTAATTGTAGGTAATGTTCCTTCTATGTGGCAACCCCTAAACTTTTTGCTGTTGTTTTTCACCTTGTTCTCGACTTTGCCAGAGAAGTGCAGCCTTCTGCCGCACTCCTCTGGGCTTTCGCTCCTTTCTTACGGGGAAACTGACATGCCCTTAAGACAGTCAGTACCGGGGAACGCTGTGTCCCGTAGTTTCTTTTATCATGTTGCGGCTTTCGTGCAACATGACACAAGAGGGCACTGTAAGCTAAGTTACAGCTCTCTTGGGTCTCTAGCCTTCTACAGGCCCTAGATACTCGTTAAGGATTGTATCTGATCGGTGCAAGTGATTCAGGGACGGGAATGGTGGCAGCGATCGTTTCTTGTGTTTTGAGCTCCTTTTGGCGTTTTAAGCGCGTTTCTCGCCCTTAACCCAAAATGGTGGCCTGGCTCCCAAAATGGCCAGACCACGAGGCTCCTTTGTCCTGTCCGCTGACCGTCTTGCTCCCTTCACCTTCCCCAGGTCGAGCCGACCCAGGGCCTTCCTTATTTGGGCATGTACTTTCCCGCGAAACACGGATGCTTTCGCGGGCTTCTACATGTTTTGTGTGTGCCTCCAGGATGTGGGCTGGGATGTCTGGTCCCAATACACATCCTGGGTGCCAGAGAGTCTAGGGTGGTGTGAATGCCTGGGACCACCGTGGTCCGTGATTGGTCCACGAATGGTGTGAGTGTTGATGAGCGGATCTCCCATTGGGTCCCCTCCGTTTTGGCGCGAAGGGAACCGTGGATAAGAGGGGGCTGGAAACACCACTACCATGTCGATCTCCTGAGTTCTCACGAACGAAGGAATACAGGAGCCAAGTATCCTGCAACCAAGAGGCTGGACCGAGGAATTGCTGGTGACCCGCTGAACGACTTCTCCTCTGCACTACTGTCGCCTTGTGAAACCCTTTTCACCTTTGATCAAACCAGAAGGCCTGTACTGGTACTTCGACCCTTGGAATAGCGGGAACAGCTATTCTCGGCATCTTCACCATCTCCTGCCAGTAAGCCTTCGGAAGCGTCTCTGGGCCATCCAGCTGACTGACCAGCTTACACGGGAGTCTTGCTCTGTAACCGCCGCCAGGTTGTGTAGTATTTCGAGCCCTTGTCACTCTCACACGCTTCGTACACTTGGCGTTCCCAGGTCTGAAGTGAGTAGTGTACATTTGGCTCAGATACACACGGCCGCTCCGTTGCCCGGCTGTGTTAACAAACTGTGCGGGTTTCTTCGATTGGGACGTCTTTTTACTCAACACGACGACGAGGCGTTCCCTGCTCTTCTGAACCTGCCAGCTGCTAAAAATGAGGCAGAGAAGCCTGGGTCTGCTTGCATCGGGGACCGGTGAGTAGCATAGCTAGGATCTGGTCGCCCTCCTGCAGGAGCCCATTGCTTTTCCCCGCTGTGTCAAACAGCACCCTTTTCCGTACTCGCGCTCTGCTTCTGCCCACTGTGGAGGCTGCGCTTGAGTCGCGGAACTTGTTCTTCTTCTGTTATGCACTAAACTGAACGGCTTGATTTCCCTCGAAGAGCTTCTCCTTTTGCCCGTTGGCACCAGCGCGTGCCGGTACTTTTGAGCACAAGGCGCCACTCTTCGCAGGGCTCGGACTTCCATCTAGTTAGGTGCCTCTGAAGGCGAACTGGGTCTAAGCATTATTGCGCACTCCCTGTTTTCCCTCCCGTTTAGGTGGACTACACATTTCGTGCATATAACGCTTGAGACTTGTTGTATTTGTATATATATTGTGTTGATATGGTATGTGTTGGTTTACTATCGTTATATTGTGATTTTCTCGCTACGGTCATTGTTTTAAAGGCCTTGAAATAAATGTGTATATATTTTTAATATAACAACTGTTTGGAGTAGTTTGTAAGTGATCTTGCTTTGTGTGCTCATTGCGGGCTTTCAGTCACCCTCACCCCTCTTGAGACCTAGTCTTGACCGCCGCGATCGCTACCTTGATTGGTCTGGCTCGTTCAGAGGTTACCCTGTTCCAAGTAATTAGGTGGGCCTTCTGAACTTCTGCGCCACCAGGACAGAGTTCAGAAATCCGTCTTAACAAATTGGTGTACAGCGGTGGGATACGACTGAAGGTATCCAGTGTTGCGCACGAACTAAGGTATTTCAGGTTATTCCAACCAGGACACATAGTGAATTGTTGTAGTATAACTTTAAAAAGGCCATAGTCCTATCTAACAGTATGGAAACAAATACCTTGTTAACTTTAAATTCTTCCAAATCAGAAACATTGAAAAAGATGTGTGCGGAGAGAAATGATCCAAAGAATCGTGGCGTGTCAAGAAGCGCAGCTTGACGCTATAACTTCTGAGGACAGTGCGGAAGGAGGTGGGGCTGCTCTCACTGGTAGAACCGACGGTTCTGCCGCTGCACTTATCCATCGCGACCACGAGGACAGGGAGGACGAGATGTCTAATGTTTCCTCTGCCAGTGCTGATGGGGAGGCTATGCTTGAATTCAAGAAGCAAGAGCTGCGGTTTAGGCAGCAGGAGCTTGAATTCAACATAGCCAAACTAAAAATCTAACAGGCAGAAAAACAAAAAGACAGGGATCACCAGTTGGAACTGGCCAAGCTTCTGGCCTCCTGTCATCCACGGTTTCCGAAAGATCTGCTCAGTGTGTATGAGGAAAGGAATGACATTATGAACTGGCTGAATGCGTTTGAGTATGCATGCGAAGTTCAACAAGTTGACAATGCTGATAAGATTGCCTGGTTACTCAGCAGACTGCCCCATTCTGGCTGTAGTGCCATTATGGAAATGTCGAAGGCTGAGCGAGCTGATTTCGCAATGTTAAAGCAAACTCTCATTTTAAAGTTTGGGAAGACTCCGGCCCAATATTTGAAACGTTTCAGAGAGTATAAGAAAAAGGAAGGTGGTACTTGGGTATCTTATGTCACTGAATCCTTGAAAAACTTAACTGGCTGGGTCGAAGGTTATAAGGTTTCTACCTTCGAAGGCATGATAAATCTTGTCATGCTGGAACACATTTTTGCATCTTCTTCCCCGGAGCTTAAGCAGCATTTGGCCGATTCGAAGGAGATAGATCCTAAGAAGCTGGCCATTGCAGCAGACTTATGGGTGTCACATCGAGTGTCCCATAAGGACAAAACTCATCCTGGTAAGCAGGAGAAAGGGAAAAAGTCCAAAGATATGGAGGGTGGAGAATCTGATAAATCTTCTTCTCATAAGGGCCACAAAAAGAAAAATAAGGGTAAGACACAAGAGAACTCACAGGGTAGTCGAGGTCAGCCTCCGAAACAGAACTCTGGTTACAATAAGCCTCCCTATGTAAACAGACCCAATGGATCTTGTTTTGCTTGTGGAGCAACTGACCACTTGAAGGGGGATCCCCGGTGTAAGGTTAGACCTTTGGGGGTCCACTCCGCTAATCTGGCCTTCTCCTCCTACGAGGAAGAAGAGATTACAGGAGCATCCTTCTCCTCAGACTCATTTCCCAGCGGGATAGAGGCTGAGGTAGTTTTAGTTTCCCTGGGTTCCTGGGAGCCTAAAGTCGCAGAGGCTTATGCTAGGATTCCGGATAATACCAAGCACTACTTTAAAGACAGTGGGCCTCATTACACGGTAGGCGGTGAGCCATGGCGCTGTTAGCGCCATGGCTCATGCCGGTAAAATACCGGCACCGCCTTGGCGGAAAGGGGATTTACCGCCCCATTCCAAGGTTGGAGGGGCGGTAAATCCCCTTTCCGCCATTGCCCTTCCCCATTCCCATTTCTGCCCCATAGGGCTCTATGGAAATGGGGAAGGCGCTAATTACGGCACCGCAATTTTGCGGTGCCGTAATTAGCTCCGAGGTTCCTTAGCGGGTTGGATTTTAACGCCTGCAAGAAGCAGGCGTTAAATCCTCCAACCCGCAAAGGGACCTCGTAGTACCGCGGTAAGGGTTAACGGTCACCGTTGCCATTAACGGTGACCGTTAACCCTTACCGCCGTCCGTGTAATGAGGCCCAGTGTGCTGATCAATGGAGTAGATACTCCAGCTCTTAGGGATAGTGGGTGCAGTCGCACTGTAGTGGATTCTACCTTGGTAGACTCAGAGGAAGTTGCCAGAGCTACTCTGATGCCCACTAAGTTGGCTGACGGCCCACTCCGTATGTTCCCAGTAATACCTGTAAATCTTACTTTAAATGGTACAGCAGTCAGGATTCCAGGGAGCATTCAGAGAAACGTCCCGGGAAAGGTCTTGTTAGGTAATGATCTCAGAGCTTTAGGGCTCGTAGGAGACACTGCCGAAAGACCCTACACACGGTCTCAAGCACGGCAGCATTGGCCAAGACCAATACCCTGCCCCAGCCGAAGGGGAAACCCAAGGCGAAAGGAGTCGACAAGTCAAGACGAGGGAAAGAGAATATTCCCCTGAGCTTGCCTACCACTGCGGTGGAGGAAGTTGGTCAATCGCCCGGGCCTGACGAGGAGGTGGCGATGCCTGAAGTATTTGACCCCAACGATCATCCTGAACTAAAAGACTTGTTAGTTGAAGGAGGTCCTGATAGGGACGAATTCAGTAAAGGCCAACGTGAGTGCCCATCTCTGGAAGGCCTAAGGAGACAGGCCTGCTCCCAGCTTGAGGGTGAACCTCCTGGGACGCATAGGATTTATTGGGAAGGTGGACTCCTGTATAGCGAGCCCACAGAGTCTACAGAAGGAGACCATAGGAGGTTGGTGGTTCCCCTTGCTGTTAGGCCCTTCCTCCTGCAGTTGGCGCATGAAGTTCCCCTTGCTGGTCACCTTGGTATGAAGAGGACCAAGCAAAGGTTATCCATGCACTTCTACTGGCCCAAGATGGGGGTGCAAGTAGAAAGTCACTGCAGGAGTTGTGCCTCCTGCCAGTTGTCTGGTAAGGTTGGCGCGACAATCCAAGCTCCGTTGGTACCGCTCCCAGTTGTGGGGGTACCACTTGAAAGGGTAGGGATCGACATTGTTGGTCCCCTTGACCCGCAAACATCCTCGGGCAATAGGTTTATCCTGGTGCTGGTCGACCATGCAACCAGATATCCTGAGGCCATCCCATTGAAAACTGTAACTGCCAAGTCTGTTGCAAAAGCTTTACTTGGCATATTTACTAGGGTTGGCTTCCCTAAAGAAGTTGTGTCGGATTGTGGCAGCAACTTTATGTCGAAGTATATGCAGGCTATGTGGAAAGAATGTGGGGTCACCTACAAGTTCTCTTCTGCATACCGCCCCCAGACCAATGGTCTGGTGGAACGTTTCAACAGAACGTTAAAAAGCGTGATTGGGGCTCTGGAGGAACCTCAGAGAAGAAAATGGGATCTTCTTTTACCATGCTTACTGTTTGCCTACCAAGAGGTACCACAGGAGGGTGTTGGCTTCAGCCCCTTCGAACTTCTGTTCGGTCATCCCGTACGGGGACCCTTAGCCATCGTCAAAGAGGGATGGGAGATGCCCACTCCCCCTGTTACTACCAACGTAGTTGATTATGTGCTAGGGCTCAGAAAACGGATGGTACTTCTGATGAGCTTGGCTAGTGATAAATTGAAGGCAGGACAAGCGCTGGTGAAACATTGGTACGACCAGAAAGCTTCCCTCATCAACTTTACACCTGGTCAGCAAGTCCTGATCATGAATCCCATAAGGCCTCGAGCTTTACAGGACAAATGGTCAGGCCCTTACACAGTGGTGGAGCCCCTGGGTGAGGTTAACTATTTAGTGGACCTTGGAAGGCCTGGACAGGCTCCAAAAGTGTTTCACGTGAATAGGCTGAAGGCTTTTGTCCCAAGAGTCGAAATCGCAGCACTGCTACTGGCTTCAGATGTTGAGGAAGAGGAGTCTGAACCTCTCCCCGACCTGTTCCAAAGCGGTCCTTCAGATAGCTCCTTTGAGGGTGTCCGAGTGGCCCCTCACCTGACTTCTGATCAGCAGGCTGAGGTGAAAAGTTTGCTTAGGCAGTTTTCCCCCCTGTTTTCACAGTCGCCTGGTTTGACACCTTGGTGCAAACATAACATTGACACAGGAGACAGTGTACCTACCAAACGTAGGGGATACAGGATGGCAGACAAAGTACGGTCTTATATTAAGACCGAGGTCAACAAGATGTTAGACCTTGGGGTGATTGAACCCTCTAGTAGTCCTTGGTCCAGCCCTGTGGTTTTGGTTCCAAAGGCAGGCACTTCTGAATTGAGGTTCTGCGTGGATTACAGGGCTCTGAATGCTGTCACCAAGACAGATGCACACCCCTTGCCTCGAACAGATGAGCTGGTGGATACTTTGGGTGCCTCCAAGTACCTCAGCACGTTTGACCTCACTGCTGGCTATTGGCAAATAGCTTTAGCAGAACATGCCAAGGAGAAGACAGCATTTTCTACTCCAGACAGCCTTTACCAATTCCGGGTAATGCCGTTCGGGTTGAAGAATGCACCTGCCACTTTCCAGAGGCTTGTGAATCATGTGTTGAATGGGTTGGACGAATTCTGTCTTGCATATCTGGACGATATAGCAGTTTTCAGTGCCACCTGGGAAGACCATGTGAAACACCTCGGGATTGTGCTCCAGGCTCTTCAGAAAGCACACATGACCATAAAGGCTAGTAAATGCCAGATTCGGCAAGGCTCAGTGGTTTACCTTGGACATGAAGTAGGTGGAGGGAGGATACAGTCTCTTCCCAGTAAAGTACAAGCAGTACAAGACTGGCCTTACCCCACTACGCAAACCCAAGTGAGAGCCTTCTTAGGACTCACGGGGTATTACCGCAATTTTGTGGCAGACTATGGCACCATAGCTGCCCCTCTGACTGCCCTCACAACTCCGAAGAAGCCCAAGAAGGTAACTTGGACCGACGAGTGTGAGAAGGCCTTCAATGGCTTAAAAGACTCCTTGTGCCAGGCCCCTGTCCTCAGGGCCCCTGATTATCAAAGACCTTTTATCGTGCAGACGGACGCCTCTGACACTGGGATAGGAGCTGTACTATCACAAGTAGATGAGAAGGGTAAGGAACACCCTATTGGTTTTATTAGCCGCCAGCTTAAGGACAGAGAGCTCAGATGGTCCACGGTAGAGAAAGAATGTTTCTCTGTTGTGTGGGCCCTAAGGAAGCTGAGGCCCTACCTCTATGGGACCCACTTCACTGTGCAAACCGACCATAAGCCCTTAAAGTGGCTAATGAACATGAAGGGGGAGAATCCAAAGTTGCTTAGGTGGTCCATAAGTCTACAAGGCTTCGACTTCACTATTGAGCATAGGCCAGGTGTCCAACATAGCAATGCTGATGGGTTGTCCAGAATGTTTAATCGACCTGAACAAGAGACTCATCCAGGGGTGGATTAATTCCCCCTGTCCATAGTCTGGGAGGGGCGAGTGTTAGGAAAGATTTCGTAATTGTAGGTAATTTTCCTTCCATGTGGCAACCCCTAAACTTTTTGCTGTTGTTTTTCACCTTGTTCTCGACTTTGCCAGAGAAGTGCAGCCTTCTGCCGCACTCCTCTGGGCTTTCGCTCCTTTCTTACGGGGAAACTGACATGCCCTTAAGACAGTCAGTACCGGGGAACGCTGTTTTCCGTAGTTTCTTTTATCATGTTGCGGCTTTCATGCAACATGACACAAGAGGGCACTGTAAGCTAAGTTACAGCTCTCTTGGGTCTCTAGCCTTCTACAGGCCCTAGATACTCGTTTAGGATTGTATCTGATCGGTGCAAGTGATTCAGGGACGGGAATGGTGGCAGCGATCGTTTCTTGTGTTTTGAGCTCCTTTTGGCGTTCTAAGCGCGTTTCTCGCCCTTAACCCAAAATGGTGGCCTGGCTCCCAAAATGGCCAGACCACGAGGCTCCTTTGTCCTGTCCGCTGACCGTCTTGCTCCCTTCACCTTCCCCAGGTCGAGCCGACCCGGGGCCTTCCTTATTTGGGCATGTACTTTCCCGCGAAACACGGATGCTTTCGCGGGCTTCTACATGTCTTGTGTGTGCCTCCAGGATGTGGGCTGGGATGTCTGGTCCCAATACACATCCTGGGTGCCAGAGAGTCTAGGGTGGTGTGAATGCCTGGGACCACCGTGGTCCGTGATTGGTCCACGAATGGTGTGAGTGTTGATGAGCAGATCTCCCATTGGGTCCCCTCCGTTTTGGCGCGAAGGGAACCGTGGATAAGAGGGGGCTGGAAACACCACTACCATGTCGATCTCCTGAGTTCTCACGAACGAAGGAATACAGGAGCCAAGTATCCTGCAACCAAGAGGCTGGACCGAGGAATCGCTGGTGACCCGCTGAAGGACTTCTCCTCTGCACTACTGTCGCCTTGTGAAACCCTTTTCACCTTTGATCGAACGAGAAGGCCTGTACTGGTACTTCGACCCTTGGAATAGCGGCAACAGCTATTCTCGGCATCTTCACCATCTCCTGCCAGTAAGCCTTCGGAAGCGTCTCTGGGCCATCCAGCTGACTGACCAGCTTACACGGGAGTCTTGCTCTGTAACCGCCGCCAGGTTGTGTAGTATTTCGAGCCCTTGTCTCTCTCACACGCTTCGTACACTTGGCGTTCCCAGGTCTGAAGTGAGTAGTGTACATTTGGCTCAGATACACACGGCCGCTCCGTTGCCCGGCTGTGGTAACAAACTGTGCGGGTTTCTTCGATTGGGACGTCTTTTTACTCAACACGACAACGAGGCGTTCCCTGCTCTTCTGAACCTGCCAGCTGCTGAAACTGACGCGGGGAAGCCTGGGTCTGCTTGCATCGGGGACCGGTGAGTAGCATAGCTAGGATCTGGTCGCCCTCCTGCAGGAGCCCATTGCTTTTCCCCGCTGTGTCAAACAGCACCCTTTTCCGTACTCGCGCTCTGCTTCTGCCCTCTCTGGAGGCTGCGCTTGAGTCGCGGAACTTGGTCTTCTTCTGTTATGCACTAAACTGAACGGCCTGATTTCCCTCGAAGAGCTTCTCCTTTTGCCCGTTGGCACCAGCGCGTGCAGGTACTTTTGAACACAAGGCTCCACTCTTCGCAGGGCTCGGACTTCCATCTAGTTAGGTGCCTCTGAAGGCGAACTGGGTCTAAGCATTATTGCGCACTGCCTGTTTTCCCTCCCGTTTAGGTGGACTACACATTTCGTGCATATAACGCTTAAGACTTGTTGTATTTGTATATATATTGTGTTGATATGGTATGTGTTGGTTTACTATCGTTATATTGTGATTTTCTCGCTACGGTCATTGTTTCAAAGGCCTTGAAATAAATGTGTATATATTTTTAATATAACAACTGTTTGGAGTAGTTTGTAAGTGATCTTGCTTTGTGTGCTCATTGCGGGCTTTCAGTCACCCTCACCCCTCTTGAGACCTAGTCTTGACCGCCACGATCGCTACCTTGATTGGTCTGGCTCGTCCAGAGGTTACCCTGTTCCAAGTAATTAGGTTGGCCTTCTGAACTTCTGCGCCACCAGGACAGAGTTCAGAAATCCGTCTTAACAGTGGTCAATTTGTCTGTTCGTACTCTGAAAGACAATGAAATCAGGGTACTTAATAAAAGACTTTCTTTCGCACCAACCTCGAACACTGATGTTGTTAACTTTCAGGTTGACCTTTTCAAATATGTAAGAAAATTGAAACAAAAAATATTTTTTGCCACCCATGTGCATACATATGTATCTAAACCAACACTTGATCCCTTGAGTGCAAATACCATGATGGACATTGCTAACACAGAAACACTTTTATCATTACAACCAGATTTTGACCAAGACAGAGGCAATCTGGGCAGGGAAACTGGCGTCAAGACTAGACATTTAGAAATGGCTTAATTGAAACCAACGTCCAAATTTATCCCACAATTGGGAACAGAAAATGTGATAGACACCTTTCTTAAAGCTCTAATCAATGACATACACATTTACTTTGATAATTCACAACAATGCAACAAGAGAAGAATCAAAACCAATTTAGACCACCTTGAACTTAAAGCTTTGGACGACTTAGCTAATGACATCTCTATCACTATCAAAGAAGCTAACAAAGGAGAAAAAAAAGGGCGTTCAGCGTGGACTATGCAGGGATTTAACCGTTCGACCTTCTTCTCAGATTTACTAAGATGCCATTAGAGGCATGACATTCGATCTTCCACACGATTTGACGTGCAAATGTGTCACCATAGAAAGTTTTCATTTCTGCATCCACAAGAGGAGCTTTTTTCCGTCACCACACCAAATGATATTTATCAGAAAGATTTAAACTGATGATTGGTGGTTATTTGAGACCAGCTTTTCTGCACTCATCACTCTACAGATGCTCTTTGAGGTCTTTTTCCTGATGACACCATTATGTGGTATTTACTCTCCATTCTTTAAATCAAACCTTGAGAACGACCTGTTGGGTAGAAACGCGTGTTGGCTGTTCACTACCTGATTAAATTTTCTTATGAAAACAATACAAGTGCATTTGTGACGATAACATGATTTGCAAATAGGATTTTTTGCAGAATTATCTCCTTTTGGCAGTGCGCGATTCAATTTACTTCCAATCCATCCAAAACCCTGATGTTGGACAACCCTGCTTTAAAATGAATGGTACATTTTCCTTAGAGTCCAGACTGACCACACCATAGGTATATGCAACTTTGTGGTGATGGTAGAAAAGAAGAGAAGCGGTCAGTTTTTAAATACATTTTTTAGCAAGCTGTCTGGAGGTAAATGTGGAAACAATATATATATATATATTGGGTTGCTTTTTTTGTAGAAAGAACCCAGAAAAACCACCAGATCGTTTATTTGAGGGTGAACACATGGAAAGTGTCTCTTTGTCCAAATGAATGCTGCTTAAAATCAAGGGAGACCAATTACTGCATCCAGAAATAAAGCCAAAACACAGTGTCGACATGTCTGTTTTTTATATATGTGCTTGATGTGAATTGGTGTGATCTCGTTGTGTACAGAATTTGTATTGTGACTATGCTTTTGATATAATGTGAATAAAACGTGATGTTTATTTTGATGACTGGCTATGTAGGTTGTGGTACATGAACTTGTTGTCCACCAAGTGATAGTTTAACTATTTGTGGCCCATTCCTTTTTTCCAGTTTAATTGTATGTAAAGGCCTTTGTTGACAGAGCCTCAATTGATGTGGGTTTGCTCCTCTTTCTATAAGAATATCGATACAGAAGGAAACGTTGCAAAGAAAGAAAAGGGTCATATTTAAAAAATAAACTTGTAAACTGTATCCTATACACAGCATTTGAAAAGTACAAGTGTGAACAAGTACTGTGATGTAAGCAGCCGAAAAAAGGAAAGTATGCTCGCAGTAAATGAAAAGGGCAGAAATAAGTCTTTCCAGTTACCAGAGAGAATCCAGCAATCTTTTGTTACATGGAGAGCAGTCCATTTATTTCTAAAAACACAACATGTTATAGGAGAATAAGAATCAAATGTGGACCTACTTTATTTCTGTTTATTTATTTACAGCACTATAAATCAGCATTAGAAAATGAAACCTAAAGATAATGAACATATAAAATATTGACATGATTGCAAAGAAAATGTTATAATGTTGCCCTGTTTAAAGTGGCAAGACCAAGATGATGGTTGTTTCGGGTACTAAGATATCGAAAGTGGCTCTGCAGATAGACTCACACAAATTGGAGTATGTTGACAGCTACTCCTACCTGGGTCTTGACCTGTCTGTAGATGGAGGGCATAGAGTCATAGTCGAGAGTAAAAAGAGAAAGACTCGACAATTAACATGATTGGTTAATAAATTTGCTAAACAAACAGCTGGGTACTCGCTGGGTGGGATTCTAAAGCTATATAAACAGAGCTTCTCACACGCGATCCTCTATGGTCTCGACGCATTGGCCATGAGGGACCTGACCTGGCTAAATGTGGTGGAGGGACAATTCTGGAGGAAGCTCTTGGGTCTTCCGACTAACACGCCAATGGCCTATTTAAGATTAGAACTAAGATTAGTGTACCTCATGAGCCAAGGCCTAACACAAAGGGGTATACTGTATATGAAAGCAAGAAATAGACCAATGTGCAAATTGTTGAATCGAATGGGAACAAAATATGAAAAGGAAAGCCACCATGATTATGTCATCTTAAATGAGGCTTACTTCACAAACATAGATTGGTCCCCTGACTTCGATAGAGAACAAGGTCTGAGGTACTAAACGTTTTGTTTAAAAACAAAGTGAAACAGTGGGACTGGGTGGAAAATTTCACACACCTGGAAAAGCTACACAGCTTCAAATATATACGGGGGATAGCCCATAGCTATTTTAAAACCCGAAATATTGTTTGAAGTGCCCATGTCTGGCGGTTCGAATGTTTATATTGAAACTACATACAAATTAGCTGCCATTGCTGGCACTCCAGGGTGCACACGCCAAAATACCGGCTGACCAGAGAATCTGCCATATGTGTGGGTTTAAAGAGCAGATGGAAACACCCAGCCAAGTATTGGTACTGTGCCTAAAATGGGCTCCCACGTACATGACAAGGCTGGGGGAGTTTGTAGGAATCTATGAAGCAATTAAAAGCGATGAATTATGGTGTTACTGTCAAAACATGGACCTTGAATCTGTGGATATGGCTTTGTTTTCAGTCTGGCAAGTGAACTCAGAATGTCTGAATAAGATGACATAGTGGCAACAAAGGCATAATGGGGTACCACCAGCGGCACTTAACCTGATGTGACCTCTTGGCAATTCCACAGACTCTATGAGTGAAAGGGGAGAACTTAATTTTAATAAGAATATGTTCACACACCTGCTGAGGTATGGTAAACTCGCAAATATTAATTTTATTAATTTTAAACATGAATTAAGGTTTTTATGATTAACTGAATTTATAAGGAAATCATCATGAATATTTTTTTAAGTAAAAAAGGTAACTGTTGTTTTGTAGTCCAAAGGATGATTTGAAATGTTGTTGTCGTTAAATATATGTTACATTTTGTGAAGGTTCTTTTGAATCAACACAAATAAAACTAAATTAAATATTTAAATTAAAATTAAAAAATGTAATTAAAGTGGCAATTACACTGTGAAAATGAGGGAAAGAAAGAAAATCTACATTGTGAATAAGACAGCAACTTTGGCCTATAAGTCAAAATAACAATTCCTCCCTCAACAGCTAAAGGCACTTGGGGGTGGACATCCCAAGGGAATAGAAAATCAGGCTTTGAAGCTGAACTATAAAACTTTATGACACTGCCTGGATTCCCCAAGGCCCAAATCCTCTCTTTGTTCTAGAAACAGAGATTGGGAGGAAAACAAGTGCTACTCATTAACAAAACCTATCTACCATTGGACCTACCAACAATTCCCTCCAAATAAGATGTTGAGAAGCAGCCCTGCCATTGTCTTCCCTAACTTATCAGAAGTGCTCATCAGCCAGACCCTTCCAGGAGGATGCAATTCACACATACTCAGGCATGATGTCTGCCATTGTGACAGTAAATTGATATAATTATTTGAGAGGCCAAGGACTGTGTCAACATTTGGCTGTGCAGCTGTACTAAAAATAGCCTTGTCACAAAGACTTCCCATGACAAGTAGCCTTCTCATGGGTTATAAATGGGCCAGCTCTGAGCCTTAAAGGAACCAACACGAAATGATCTGCTGCCAGGCCAGGAAATTGGAAATTCCATAAATCTTTTGTTCAACCCATACATGTTAAGGAAAATAACTGCCTATTTAAATTTTACATATGGGAACACATTTTCCTAAATAACTTTTAAAAGAAATGTTGTAGAAACGTACTTTTGAAAAAATAAATGAATGGTGAAAACTGTATCAGATGAATATAAGAAGATATTTATTGATATATGTTTAATTATGCAAATTAGATGAATGTAGATATTTTTGTGCAGAAACGTTGCATATTAGTGGTTCATGTATCCTAGCGTTCGTGTCAGTGAGGCCGTTATGTTGAGCTGGGAATAGAACTGTTGTGTGAAAGTATCAGATAATTAAAAGGAACAGTCTGTCACACACACATAATGTTGTGTCAAAATCAGACTATCCTCATTAGATTCACCTGAATGAGAGCAATTTGATAAACTGATTAGTAACATGATCACATATGAGGAACGTGATGTTTCAGAAACCCACAATGTTTTAATGTAGAAATAGCCAAGATGGTATCACATCAAATGGGAGGGAAACTGGTTTTAGAAGTTACTCCCACTAGACTACCCTCTTCCTTAATATGCTCAATCAGTACAAAGGGGTGGCTTAATGTGATGTCACTTTTAGAACATTATCCAATCACATACACTGATCAATTAGATTAGAGAAAGGATACACACATCTAAAGGGAGGGCTTTGCAATCTATAAAAGTCCAAACTCATAGATTCTGGGGACTGGTTCATTTACTGACTGTGAGCGACTGGCTGACAGACTGACAGGAAGAAGGCGAGAAAGGAGCATTAATAACAGAAGAAAGGAACATGGAATAGATTACTGTCCTTTCATTTTGGATTACAGCTGTGCACTGTAAAAGACGGCCATCTGATGTTCAAACTCCAGGGCTTCTTCAGTGGAAAGGGAACAGACAACCAAAACAGAAGGAAATAAACCAGGTTGTGCAGGGAAGCTAACCCCATCTTGCTGACTGATGCCCACCTGTTAGTGGGGGAGGTAACTAGTCCTTAAGAGGGTGCCCACATGTCTTTGAGACAGCCAAAATATATTGTATGTAAGTATAATGTTAAGGGGAATATAACGACTGAATGGAAGTATCCTATTTTTATTTATGAAAGTGCAGTATGTAGTTTGCATGTACATCTCGGGAAATGTAAAATATTTCAGAAGCGTATGTGCGTTTGGAATTATAGATTTAATGAAACAGGTTTAACGGCATACATATCGGGAGATCCCTGAGTCCTCCTTTGGGAAATTGGCATGCACAGAATGGGAAATCTAAATATCTCACTTTGTACATGGCGAGAAAAAAAAATATGTTTTTGAAGTAATTCCCTGTTTGCAGCACCAAGCTGTTACTAGAGCTAACCCACTGAAGACATAGCAAAATGGTTATTAACTGCTACTAATTTTCCCACCTTTAAGTTGACCATTAAAAATGACAAATGTACATTTTTATTCATTAATACAATGTTTTTTATTTTTTTTATTCAATTATAGTGTTATAGCCATATGCATAGAAAAAAAGGAACACATAAATCAATGAATGACTTTTAACACATCATTCAAAATATGATAAAATCCATATTAAAATAGTAAACAAAATAATAAAACAAACCATCAAAACAAAACCTCAATACATTCTTGACTACCGCAATAATACAATAGAAACACAACTGCAGGAAATATAGCAAACATACCGGTTAAGCATAATTTTTTCTTTTGGCAAGCAATTTACATACAGGAATGTCAAGTAGCCTGTCTTTTACATTGAGTTTTCTAGAATGTTGTTTGAGATACTGAAATGATTATTAAATCAGTGGGAGGTGTTTATTTTCAATAAATGAGGACTAGAGAGATTCAGATAGGCATGGATGTTCTGATTTAGTTTGCTTTCTATCAAATGAAAGCTTTATCCTGAACCCTCGCCCACATGGTGGGTGTGCACTGAGGGTAAACCGAATGTACATATTGAGATGTGTGTGCTTTACAAAGTCTACATTCGCATTAATACAGGTTTGACGATTCAGTTAACCAATATTGATCATTCTTCATTGTAGTAACCATTGGCATTTCATAGATGTGTAGTGTGTTTATATTGTATTTTATTTAATTATTTATATTGTTAATAAATAGACCTTCAGTTCAAACCTGTGTGTTTCTTGCCCCAAATAAAGGAGGGAGGATGCAGGGAATCGATACTGTTAAACTGGTATTTTCCAGGTTTATAAATAGAACTTTGTTAAATAAAAATTGTGCGTGCCTGATTTGAGGTTTGTGGAAAATCCCCCTGAGCTAGATGTTGCCTGATTAAAATATCCTACTTCTCCCTGTGTCTGAGAGGAGAGCTGCCTCCGAGGCTCAGTCTGAAAGCATGCACTTGTTCACTATCAAACAAAGCCTGTGTCGTCTCAGGAAGCTGTGATGGTTTACCCGGCTGCTGTCCCCCTCTTACCTGCGCCCAGAGCGGGGATTTGTCTACGCTCCACCGAATTACAGGGAACTCAAAAATAGGCCCCACAATGGTTTATTAGAAAACCAAGTCCCCCCCCCCCATTGTGTACCCCTCACAAAGATGAAAGGCATGCCAGCCTGGCTGCTATTCCCAACTGCAACGCGCAGGGTGTTTGTGTGTGGGCCGCACCCACCCACAACCCAACCTCAAATTTAATTGACTGGTGGTGCACAAGTAATAATGTACCATATGATATCCATTGTAAATCCCTTGAACAATGTAACAATAAGCAACTGGCGAAATTATCTGTAACCACCATGTTTGTAACCAGCGCCTAGATGGCCACGGGCTAAGTGCACTTAACAAATGTCAAAATAAATAAATAAATAAATGTGCTCCGGGACCCAGCTCTTGTGCCCATCTATTTCCGTGCTCACTTTCTGCGATGTAGTACCATTCTTCTGGTTGATGGTTGCAAAAATCTTAAACTAGATTACTGGGGGACCTACATAGCCACGGGGGTCTAGGAAAAGAGAGCGCCTGAGTGACTGTGTGATCAGCAGCCAATGCCTTCAATCACTGAGCTACTACCTTACTGGGATTTGAACCAGTGATCTCCAGGTTGTGGACAGACATCTTTTACCTGTATGTTAATAGTATCATGTAGAGCGTCATGCTGGATTCCTATAGCTTCGTAGCACCTCTGAAGTATAAAAGTCTGAGCCGGCCCTGCTCTGATTTCAACTTGTGACTGCGCGTTTTCCCGTCTCCGCAGCAAGTGCTTAACGTGCGGAGCTATTTTTCTGGTTAAATGCAGAGGTTGGATATAGACACCTTAACCCAGTGAGCGATTGTTCCAGGACCTAAATCTGTGTCCTACAAAATAACCGCCTGCGTCTCTGCAGCAGATCAGATGCAATAAACGGAAGTGTTTTTATTAGAAATGGAATTAAATGTGTAGATTTCCTGTGACCTGGAGTTTACAGGGTGGACTCGGAAGCCAGCGCACTAGCCGTGTGAGCTACCTATTGCAACCTGTGACCGGCAGTTTGCACACAGGGCTCTAAAGGGGGCCGTTCAGCTGGCGAACTTCCCTGCAGCAGGGATGGCTGTCGCCCGGCTCTCTCCCTTTCATCCCCTCTCCTTTCCCTTATATATACACACGCGCACACATGCACACAGTCCCTCCCTCGCCCCTCCTTCCCCGCTCTCCTCCTCCCCTCCCGCAGCTGTGACATCTGATTCAGAAAAAGCCAGCGAATCTGCCTCTCTGTGGACAGCTCCATCCTTCGCACCCAGGGCCCGAGGGCTCCATCTCCACCAACTGCGCCTGGATTTTGTGTTGGGGGGGTACGTCTGGACTGCAGCTCTACATCTCAGGGAGTGGGGGGGCTGCAGGCTCTCCTCCTTCCCATCCTCTCTTCTCCTCCCGGGAGGTGCTGCTGCTGCTGCTGGTCGCATGTTGCTGGATTAGAAGCTGGCCCCATTGTCTATGAAAACCGCGGCGGACGCCTGGAAATCACCTTCAAGTCCCGGAAGGTAGGTGGCCCTACCCTACACCGTGCCCGTCACCCCAATGTTTAGGATGAATGCCTCCCGCCCCTCCCCCAGGGCGCTCTTTGTGGGTGGAGGCGCCGGGCAGAAATCCATTGTCGAGAGAATCTGTCTTGCTCGCATCCCTGCCGCGCATTATCGCAAAGGCGCCTGCGGGGAAGCGAGGAGGGCCCGGCCCCCACCTCCCCTGGGCGGACGCCCGCCTTGGTTCCGGCCGCGTCTAGCGACTGCTTCTGATGTCCGTCATTGCTGGACAGGGGTGCCCGTTGGTTTCAATCATTCGTATTTACCGTTAACTGGTGCAATTGGAACCAGTGGATAACTGGCCATCACCCACCACCTCCCACCCCCGCGCACCCTGTACGGGTGAAAAGCTGCGTGCAGCAAGGAACCCCCCCACCCCCGGTCAGCGTCATTGCCCGTTCATTCTCCCCCTGCCATCTTTTCATATTCCTGACCCATGATTCCAGTTGACCAGCTATGAAATGCACCCTGCTAGGTCCAACTAGCAAACACGGGCCTTTCAGATCAGGAGTTAAATGACCAGAGGGACAAAGAAGGTGGTGGGGGGGGGTTGGGGGGGATTGGTTCAGCGGACGGGGGTGGTAATATAAAACACACACTGAAACCCTATAGGCACGAGTAGACAACAACGGCACTGGGTACGATCTCCAAGATGCAAATGGCATGGGCTGTAATTTAGGCCAGGCCAACCCCCTACCTGTCACTGAGGCATGCACTCATCGTGTTGTGGTGATGTAATCACCCCAGCTCCCCTGGCGCGCACTAGTGAGTCCATCTTCTCCTCAGAACATGTGCTCACTGAATGTCTACTCATTATTGTGGCAGAGGATGAGTGCCCGTGCAAATTCAAGCCAAAAATTGAAAACTCGTTAAAAAAAATGGGAATCCTTTGTTAGACAACACTGGTTTGGGGTGCTGCAGGAACCATGCACCCAGCGGTGTGCTGTAGAAAACGTCGCCAAGTCCTATACCATTTGAGGACATGGCGCCACATTCTCGAGGGGTCCGAAACATTTAATATTGTTGATTTCTTAAGGGAAATAACTGCGTGTGTACCATGGAATGCTGATACAACAGCGAGGCTGGCCTGCTGTGGAAGGCTGCGTCCGCTATATCTGCGCGGCTTCATTCAGCCTCTCAACACGAGCACCTGTTAATACAGCGCCCAGACACCATTCATTTCGTAGCGTGTGCTTTGGGTCAGTGTGTTTGTGAGGCACTGAGGGATTGGTGTGTGTTACTGGCCTCATTGCGATGAACCAGGGGGGCGGTGATGGCAGTTCTAACGCCGGCTGCAGGGAACTGAGCAATTTTGACAGATCCGCGGGACAAGCATGGCAGGGCCCATTGTTATGCTAAGTCACCGCGCAGTGACGAGGGGAAAGCGCGCCCGAATTTGGCGTTGTTTTTATTTGGCCACATATATCTGTCTGCCTATGTGGTGGTGGCGGAGGAGGTAACAGGCCTGCCACACAGACGGTATTAAATGGCGATTTTATTACCTGAATTCCTCCCCATTGTTTGACGGCAGGGGCTTCCCGGAATGATACATTTTCTTTATACTCGCGCCCCCTTCCGGGAAGAGGCCCCCCTTTCTTTCTCAATCCCCAGGCCACTTGCCATATGGGGCTACTGAACCGGAAGAGATTTTATGTTGTTGCCAGTCTCCGACCCGCTGTTTCGATGGCCATGAAGGCGAGTAACCGCCACCCTCTTGCGGTGTCGCTGAAAACGTTTGAGGCCTAGTTTTCCTGTGGGGGTGATTGTAGGGGGTTCGAGGTATTTTTCAGCTAATATCAGTCCCTAGTATGCAGTCAGGGATGGACTGGGAATCAAAAGTGGCCCGGAACATATTTTTCACATTTCCCCCATACTAGACTGTGCGAGCAATGCAAGTAGGTTTTGGGGGCTCACCCTCAAAAACAGTTGAACAAAAATATTAAAGCACATGTGTCCATGTGTAGGGATCAAACAGTAGTTAAACATAGCAACAACTGGTATTTTTTAAGATCGAGGCTAGCATTCTGGAAGCTTTATCACAAAGGTTTTAATTCAAAGGGATGAGAGGGGGGGAGGGTGAAGAGAGGCGGGGTTACTAGGGGGTTTCTATGTCTATAAATCGCAAGTTTGAGGTCGTTCCAAATAAAGGCAGGTGTTTTGGACACATCAGAGTAGCATCCAACAGCCACCAATAAACATATTTACTTTTCATCGGGGAGGAGATCACAATACAATGCGCCTAAACCTCCACACACACCCCACAACGTACCCTTTGGCTCAGCGTGCCCCTGTCCCGCATGCCACTTGGTTGCCACCAGGTCTGCCTTGATGGTAGCTCGGTACCCCGCTCCCCACCCTCCCCACTCTGCACCAGCCAGCTGATGGCCACTCTGGCACTGCCACCCACCTCTGCCTTATTCTGGGCCTCCATGTCTGTGCTGCAGTCTTTGGCAGTATTCTGTTGGCAGGGTTTCCTGGGTAGCTGCTTTCGTGGACTGTCCAGGAAAGGTGGTGCATAGGCCCGACACGGAGGCAGGAGGGAAAGAGTAGAAGAACGCCAGGGTGCCCCAAGAAGGAGGCCCATACTCTCGAAGTCCACCAGGACGCTTCCAGAGTTCCCTGTGGACCAGTCCACCAGTGTGTGATGTAGGTGTATTGTACGGGTCATGACACGGCCTTGGCTTCTGGTTGGGCCGCGTGTCTCTCTCGAGGCCTTGATATGAACTGGTTTATTGCAATGTTCAAGCTTCAAATGATAATGATTGCCATGGGTTTAACGAGGGGTTTCAGGCGACGTTTGAAAGCTTTTGACATGGTGTTGTAAGCATTATGTTGAGTTTGAGGGCTTGACTTGGTGTGTGTGTTGCAGAGGGGGCAAAAATGAATGTTGCAAGCTACTAGCCAGCCATAAAAATGTCACTTGCCAACTCAGTACATGCTCACGGTAAACCTTTTCTTACTCTGCAAGAGTCAAATATCACTAGCTAGCGGCAAGTGGCCAGTACACATTTGCACCCCTGCAGTAGTATGTTGCAATGCCAGTAAAATGCAATATTTAGACATCATCCATCATAAACAGAGAGCAGATCAGAGCACCATAGACACTGTGCTTGATCCCCTTGCCTTAGGTACCCGAGAGAGCCTGGCACCCTCAAATGCCCTTTTCTATAGTCAGGGAAGCCAGGTGGTTTTCAGAAAACACTCAAGTGATGGTAGGTTTCAACTAGTAATTTCCCAACCAAGGCCAATACCCTCTCTGCGGTCCACCTCACCGTATCAGTTGCCTTTTGAGGCTCCATTGCTGGGGAGAAGACAGGGACCCTCTTAAAGCAGTCCAAGGCTTCTCTGGCGATCATCGTGGGCGAGTTTAATGGGGGGATCAAGATATTATTCTGAGGTGCGGAGTTTTGAGGCATTGCTTTGACGCCCGAGTTTAATTTGGTGTGTGAGCTTTGGTTTAATGTGGGTTTTTGTGGTATTTAAAGCCTAACTGTAAGTTGGAGTTCTAGGTATTGTTCTGAGGCCTGTGTTTAATGTGAGGTTGGAGGTCTTATTTTGAGGCCTGGTTTTATTGTGGAGCCCAAAGCATGGGCTTGGTATGTGGGTCGAGGCATTGGTTGGAGGCCTGAGTTTAATTTGTGGTTTGAGTCAGTGATTGGAGCCTAAGTATTATGTGGAGATGTGAGGCTCGATTTGGAAACGGGTTTAATTCAGACTTCGAAGCATTGTTTGTGTGCCTGAGTTTAATAAGGCATCGACGTGTCGGTTTTCAACTATGCGTTAATCAGGATTACCTTCTACGATGGCTTTTGTTAGCTGCGTATGTTGCAGCATTTACATCCTTGCTTTGAGGGCTGTATTTAATATAGGGGTGCGATCTTGGATTTAACCATGGTTTTAATGTGTAATTTGAGTCATTGGTTTGAGGAACTGATAAGGAATTTTTTGAAGCCCTGGTGGAATGTGAGATTGGTTGTCTTGTTTGAGGCATGGCACCCTGGTTCCTGTTTTGAAACTTGGGGTTAAGTTGGGGATGGGGTCACTGTTTTTAAGTCAGAATTTGACGTGGAACTTGAGGCATCATTTTAAGGTTTGGGCTAAAAACCTTGCTTTGAGTCCTTGTTTTAATGACAATTATCGAGACCCTATTTTGAATTTTGGGTTTAATGTATGTTTCTAGGACATGTTTTGAGGAAAGTGCATATCGTGGGGCTTGAGGGTGGCTCTATTGGACAGGTGGAAAGCATTGTTTTAATGCCCAAGTATGTAATGTTTGAGGTGTGGTTTTGGGGGCCCTGTTAATGCAACGTTTGATCAAATGTGTGTTAAAGTGTGGGTTTACTATAGATTTGGGGCATTCGTTTGGGGGGTGTCTTACATCAATATGGTGGTTGAGGCTTTTCCTTAGGCCATATGTTAATATGGGGTTCAATTGTTTTAGATATAGCTTCATTGCTGCTGGCACTGAGGCATTGTTTTAAGGCCAGCAAGTTATTATCGTAACAATTGAGATATCTGTTTATGGTTTGGTTTTATTTGGCCTTGTTTCAAGGTGTGCATTAAATTAAATGTTTGAGGCCTTGCTTAGAGAGGTTTTGGGTAAGTTTTGATTTGTAGGTTTTGTTTTGAGGCAATTGCTATATGTGGGTTTTAGGCTTTCTTTTTAAATTTGGAGGTAATGTGGAGCTTTCAGCTTTGATTTGAGGTGGGTTTCATGTAAGATTCTAGATCATGTATTGCTTTGTGTTGAATTCAAGTCCTTGTTTGAGTCTGGGATTTAATATGAAGTTGGGGTTCTTATATTGAGGCCTAGGTTTAATGTGGAAGCCAATGTCATTTTTGGAGGCCTGGGTATAATGTGGGGGTCGGGGCCTCGTTTTGAGGCATAATTATGATTTGAGGATTGAGCCCTTGTTTTTAAGGCATGGGTTTAATGTTAGTTTCAGCCATTGCTTTAGGTTGTGGCTTAGATTAAAATGTCCCTTGAAGCATTGGGAATTGAGTTTTCTATTTAAGGCGTGGGTTAACTTTGGGACGCAGAGCCTTATTTTGAGGCCTAGGTTTAATGCAAAGTTTAAGGCCATATTTTGAGGTTTGGGTTTAGTGTTGGAGTTCAATGCCCTGTTTTCAGGCAAGTGTCTTATGTGGGGATCAAGGCCTGTTTCTTTGATGTTGGTTTAATGTGGGATGAGAGGCCAGGGTTTAATGTAAAAGTTGTTCAGATGATGTAATGGTTTATTGAGGCGCCACCCTCAACACAAGGAGTTCCTTCCCTTCATAATATAAGTGTCAAACAAAACAATATCTCCAATTCATCTAATACCCCTTGGATCCCTCCCCCTGAGCTAACAATGAGCCGAGAACCAGGACGGTTTACAGGAAATATATCTGTATTTATTTCAATTAGAAGTCATAGAAATCACAATAACCTACACACGCCACCTTCTTTGTGGCTCACAATTTACTTCTTGTTACACAAATAAATTGCACAAATTACTTGGGAAAATACAAATGACAGTACATTATTTCAATTTCAATTAAAAAAAATAATTTACGCTGGTCATTGAACAAACGCAATTACAAATGTAGTGTTGTGCAAATTCGATTTTCCTGCATGCTTAAATGCCAGCAGTTTAGTTTTACAAATTTGTGCAAATGCATATGGCAATTATTTTTTCACCCACACTTGTGCCTTAAAATAAACACAGGGTCAATTGGCAGTTTGTTTTTCAGATTGCCTTCCCCTTAAAGGCCTGTCTTGGGGAAGATGGACAGTAAAAATGGGGATGGCTTGAGAATTTTGGGTTTCAGACCCCCCTCCACTTAAAGGTGTGTGTTGGGGAAACTGGCAGTTAAGGGATTTTTTTATTCTAGGGACAAAGACAACCCCTCTTCCTTAAGAAATCGGGGTCAACAGGATAAATAGGATCACCGAATTAAATTACAGTTTATAGTTTTCAGTGCACACTAGGGAATGAGCTTTGTTAATTTCAAATTTTAACAAAAATCACCCTGTGGTGTTCTGCCAATGGGAATTAATCACATTACAATTTTTTAGTTAAATAGGCTAAAGATCTACACAGTTTTGCACCCATGCCCGATATAAAGGGAAAGGAGTGAAGGCCAGCAGACCCACCTCTCCCACACCTTTTGGTTGCAAAGGCTTAAATTCTACTTACATAGAAAACCTCTGTTTAATGTTCAAGAAAGCCAGCTGCATGTCAGGACACTCTGGAAGGACAGGGCAGGGGCCTGGTCACTACACTCTCAAAGATGATCCCCAACTCTCCACCATAAGACCAACTCAGCTTTTAGGCCTTCCCAAAAATAGACAGCTCCACCCAGAGGCAATCTCTGAAAATTCTCCTTTTGGGTTTTCCTGGCAGCTGTCACATGGTAACTTTCAACAGCTCTCCCTGATGGTAAGTTTCAGCAGCTTTCCCCATGGTAAATTTCAGCAGCTCTCTTCCTTCCTCATAGTGCATCAACTTAACATAGTAGCGATGACACCATCACGTTTACAATCTTTGGGAGTAGCCTGCACAAGTTCTTGTCAATAGGATTGGCCAGTTCCCCTTCTCTCTCCTCCCAACTCCAGCCCCTTTCTAAGGATTGGTGTATAAGTCTGGAGCAGACATATGGTAATTCCCATTTGCAGTCCCCTTTGTTCTCATATCAAATTTCTGGCAAAAACAAGTTATGTGAAAGTGGGGTTAGGGTGAGCACCACGTGTTACAATCCTCATATAACAATGAATCTTCTGTTAAACAAATTCAAGGAGCACCTTCATCAAAGCCCTATGGCACAAGGGTATCAATCATATACAACAATAGGCTCAGAGTTCCCTCTGAGCCTACCAAAGTGCTCTCTATTATATCCCCTAACAACGGGTTAGAGATATAATCCTGTCATTAAATAGCAATTGTATTAAATTATATTGAAAGTAATTAGTCCATCATGACTCCATTTTTTATTGCTCCATAAAAGTCAATGAACAAGTAGGCCTTGTGTTTTCTAGCTGCATTTTGGATGCAAATCCATCTTCAGGGCTCAAACACTATCTTTTTAAACAACTACAAGGGCATTACACCAAATGCATTTTAAAAAGGAAGAACACAATATTTCAAAAGGACCACACAATATTATACCACTAGATACAGGGCAGATTATTAACATGTAGACAAACAGAAAACAAAAGGAAACAGCATTACAAATTAGCTCATTATGTAATTCACTTAGCCCGTGTTAATGCACTCTCTAATAAATACATCATCGGTTTACATTAGTAGTCCCGTATTTGTTATAGTAGCTGAAAAAAATGATTGAAATGAAAAAGTGGCATGTGTGCGTGAATAACACAGAATTTCCAATATAGTAAAATGTATATTAGACAATACCTGAGTCTTCAAAATCACCCAACACTGGTGACAGATTGAGTTGAACTTTAGAGTTGAAGTATAAGTATCCAAGAGCTGGTTAAATGCAGAGGAGAAAACAAACAGCAAAAACATATTGTCTAACATTAGAATCAGGAGGGGTTTCCTATGTTTCCCCAGAGCCCAGTCTGCCATCTATCAAAATGTACAGGATCTTACCAGTCACTCATTGTCGTAAGGTCGAGTGTCCAGCAATGCACTACACTCTTCTACCTTTCCCTTTCAGCTTCCATCTAATGCCAGTGCGTTTGCCAGCGTGGGTGGCATGACGTCACATGCGCAAGTGCACGATGATGCCATGATGCCCATGTCAAAAATTAGTTTTACTAGCAAATACCATAATATATGTATTTTCCGATTCAGCTAATCAGGGGGAATTAAATAAGACAGCCGGGTCCGCACCAGGTAGCACAGCCGTTTGTCAATTTTCTGCCATTTTTACCAAAAGCATAACAGTTAGGAACATGTAATATATTACCCATGTTCCTAATTTAACCTCCACCTGCACGCCAACTCTCGCGTTCAGGACATGTTAAAAGCAGCCAGGAACACATGTTAGCTCGCACTTACGATTTCCTAAGTCACAGTTGGTGGGATTTTATATCACCAAAATCACCTTGAAATAATTTTTAAAAAAAACATACATGTATATAGTGTGATTTGTAGCTTCTGGAGAAAATCCACAATTGTGACAGTTCATTTAAACAAAGGGAATCTACATATGTGCAAATATGAGGTTCCCTTCCTCCAGGCCATTTTTCTCTCTGGCCCAGCCTGTTTGATTAGTCTCTTTGTTGTTTGAGGTGTAGGGGTGCAGATCGTAAATGGGGATGCATTTGCTACACAGAGATTCCCCCACTGCAGACATCTGGCATCCTGTCCTCTTATCTGAAAAGCTTCTATTTTCCTGTATTCTTTTCTCCAGAATTCAGCCTTAATTATAGCCCCTGTGGGCACACCTCCCCCTAATTTGGCAATGCAACAGCCTGAGCATTTGGCCTGCTCAGAACTTCCCTCTGAGACAGTAGGTATGGGGAAAGTCTGTTTTCAACACCTATTAGCGGGTCACAGTTGTAAACAGTTGGGATGCCAGCCAGGCTTTTCAGTGGGGGAGTTCTTTGTAAATTTTGCCCAGAGCCCCACCATTTGTCCTGGGCTGAAATTGACTCACATATTACATTTTCTAACATCAGCCTTGATTCCATGACATTCAGCGTGTTTTCAGGGTCCACTTTGCTTTTTCGCTGAACGTACAGGACTGTTCCTTTCAGTCATTAATAAAATACACTTTCAATTATCTGCTGTTTGTTTTCCTGCTGAAAAGTGAGTCTGATTCATCACAGTGCACCACCTTTGGATGGGTGGCAGTTTCGGTGAAAATGCTGCATTTTATTTCTCAGCTAGAAATGTGATGTGATTTTCCATTCTGCACTTGGATTACATTTTTGTTTTAGCCTTCTCTGGAGTTCCCTTGTGAAAGACACCTGAATAAGCTGCCTAAATAGGCCTCCAGGAACTTTTCATGGCAACAAACAGGCTTTTTTTCCCCAAATTCTTTGCCAGTATTTTGCATGTGAAGCATACTCTACCTTACTTTCTGTCAACACTCACACCATGGGCCTCATTAGAAGCCTTGCGGTCCGGAAATAAACAGCATACCAGCACCCTTTCCAGACCACCAGACTACAAGTATGCCTGCAAGGGCCGTTGCTCCCGACAGGTCTGACCTGCCGGGGGGCACCTGCCCCTGAGGCATGGTTTTCACAAAAGAACTGGCACCATTAGCAATGGTGCTAGTCCTTCCATGTCCCCATTCCCGTGGGGATTCACACTTTCCGCCACCTGACATCCTGGGCCACCAGGACTGTAATGTCCCAGTGGCACCGGGATAGCAGGTGGCGGAACAGTGTTACGAGTTCAGCGGTTACCGCCAAACTCGTAATGAGGCCCATGTCTTTTCCCTGCCATCTTTATGTTGGCACCGGGACATTTTTCTCATGTCTTGCTGTAACTTGCAAACATACTTGCAGAGCCATTTTAGTGTCAGTGTTTTGCATGTGAAAGGGGCCTTTGAATTTCTTCCATTTTGAATTAAAATGCTGCTTTTCCTTTGGTAATGACAGGTCAGCCTTTTTCACATGGCCCTTCAGTTCCGTTTGTTTGGGGCCTTTGATTACACCCCACAATGAAGGATCTGTTTTGATAAGCCCATGTTAATTGTGGGATTCAAGCCCTTATTTTGAAGGTTTTGTTGAATGTGTGGATCAAGGAATTTTTTGGGGAGGTTTTGATCAAATTAACAGAATGCAGAGCCTTGTTTTAGAGCATGGATTTAATGTACACACCCGCCAGTCGAAATGCATCATTGTATCCGCTAAGTGATATCTTTGTGGTGTTCCAACAATTGCAGTCATGTTTGGAAAGGTACCAAGCCTTGGTTCTGAGGTGAAACTTGCTGATAACTGTCTGTAGGGGGTCGCTGTGGGGCATAGGTGAGGAATATGTCTTTTCTGCAGTGCTTTACAGTGGATAGCGTTTTTCTCTTATTTTCAATATTGCTCTTGACTCGTGATAATATCAGACTTCAGTGCTTAATGTCACTGTATTATTGACAGACTTTATTACTTTCATCCTTGACATTTGTGTCTGAATCTCAGGGTTACTTTGTTTTCTATGGACCTGTGTCTGTAAAATTAGTACATGTATTTATATATTGTTGTTTTTTTTCTTATTCTTTCGTTTGTGTTTTGTAACGTGGGTCACGCAGCATGAACCACTGCAGAGCGCCACGTAATACACAATATATGCCTGCCATGAACCTATTATAATCTCTAAATGACGTTTGGAGTCAGATGAAATAGGGGCCATAGAACACTGACACTTAAAACAGAATTAAATTCGGCAGAAATGGACAGGGTCTCAATCTGGAAACAGGTGCGGCCGATACTTAGGCTGGAATGGAAACAAACAGTAATGCTGCCAATATTGGACGAGGAGCAAGGTCCAAACCTGGAAACTGGGTTCGTGTAGGACCAGAACAAAAGAAGTGTTGGAACCAAAGTTCAAAACACAAGTATTCGGGGACCCAGATCTGCAAGAAGTGCAAACGCCATAGACCTGGAAACAAGCGCCAGTGCCTGTCAATAATGGTAGTCAGGCGCCCAGGCCTAGATAAGGAGAGCGAGTTTTCCCCAAGCCTGGAACCACATGGAGTGAGAAGGCCAGCCTTAGAAATAAATGGCGAGGGGTCCAGGTCCATTAACCGATGGAACCATGAGGCATAGAGGGTTCAACTAAAGGAGTGCGAATCGCGGACTGAAAAGCAAGGGGGTGTGCCGCACGCAGGGTCTCGCTAGAGAGTGTGTGAGGGCACCTGACGTGTAACTAAAGAGAGTTAACGGACCCTTGGTTTAGAAATAAAGGCCATGGACACCCCAATCCTGGAAACAGATGGTGTGGCAGCGTTCCTTTGCCTGGAAACAGAGGGTTTGGTGAGGATCTTTTGACTGGAAAGTAGAGCGAGGTAGAGAGCCCCAGAGCAGGCCTAGGAACTTTGGGGGGTGAGGATGGAGGGCATTGGCCATGCGGATGTATTTACGGGTGATATCTGCGTCTTTTCTCACATGCAAATGATGTATGGGGTAGGCTTTGTGACTGCAAGCTCCGCCTCCTTTTTCTGCTGTGCCTCCAACCCTCCTACCCCCCAACATTGAGTCGGGCGGGCGTGTTAATGAGATATCACACTTTCTGTGGCGAGCTGTCATGTCCCACTGTGCATTCAGAGTGGTGAGGCACGCGCTGCTCGGGGGGGCGGGGGGAGCGACTCTGGTGCAGTTCCAATGATGGCTCCTTCTGGGTCCCCAGGCCACAGGATGCCTCTCTGACGCCCTCTCCCCTGATATGAGATACCCGTCGATTTTACATAAATACCGACAACAGACCATTTCTTTGCCTGACACAACACCATGCACCCTACTTAGTCCCCAGTTCCGTCCTTCATGTCACATCACAATTATCGCTTCTATTAATTACAATACAAGGTGGTTCTGTGCATTTCACAATCTTTCTGTGAAGAACCCACGTCACTAGCTACTTGGTCGCTCCTTGGCCCCCGCCGTCCTCCCAATACACTATCTCATTCTGCTGGAATATACCCACCTCCTTTACTGCGTGTACAGTCCTTCGAGGTTTAAATGCCTCTGTCCCTTTCCCATTCTCTCCCCCACGCTGCTCACACCACTGAGCAGGTCTCAGTGATATCTCTTCTCGTCTCCTCCGCGGGAATTGAATACACATGGAGTTATTTAAAAGCACCTGTCAAAGCTCTCCCTCCCACACTAAACCGATGTAAATCCTTACTTCTCCTTTCTCGCTTCATGTGCTTTGTTGTGTAGACTTCACACAATGTGGCAGTGCGCTATCACCTCTCCTCCTGGAAGTGTGTCTCAGTATGCCAAACGATGCCCAAAACCACACCTGCAAAATTCAGAAAATGTGTCCTTGTGATCTGGCAACAGTACTCTGCATATGGCCCCCAAAATGGGCCATAATACTGTCAACGTGTCCTGCAGAACGGGAAACACTACTCCAGAGATGGGACACAGTACTTTAAATCTGACCTCCAGGACTAGACACAGCACTCCAGATGTGAACCCTACAACGGGATACCCAAGTGTTGGATGTGCCCACCGGATCTGGAAACACTACTCCAGATGAGTCCTCAAGAAGGGGGCACAAGGGGGCGTGGCCAACTGCGCGATGCAGTAGACGTGTGCTCCCGGAGCTCCCGTAACCGCGGCCCAACATCCTGCTACATTCGACCTTTTGCAGTGCTTGGAAGACCCCCAAGATAACCCCCCCGGTGCCCGACACCCTGGAGCGCATCTGGGGCAAATTCTAGCCCGAAACGCTCAGGAACCGCGGGGACAGCGGCGAATGTGGGGAACACCGGTGCGGCCCTGCGGGGGAAACAAGATGGCCGCCGGGGTGCGCTCTGGGTGAGGAGCGGCTCATCTCATCTCTGCATCTCCGTAGCCGACGGGGACGAGGAAACAGACTGCCGGTGCGAGCTGGAAGCGCAGGAGAAGCCTCCCCCGAGGGAACCTGCGAGAGGAGCCGCCCGCCCGGCCGGGTAGGGCGCGGGCAGCGGAACGCAGCGAGGGAATCCCATCCACTGCCGAGGAAAGCTGCGAGGAGAGCCGCCCGCCCGCCCGGTCGAGGAAGGGCGCGGACAACTGGACACTGCGAGGGAGTCCCGTGCACTGCCGAGGCGGCCCCGCCGGTGAGTGCCTGTCGCTGTTGCTGGGGGGTCCCTGCGCGAGACTCGCTGGGAATTTGGGAATCCTGAGAGGCCGGCACGACACCCTGGGACCTGCTGGCCCGCTTGCTCACTCGGCGGGCTGAACCATCCGGCAAGGCCCACGCTCTGCTCTCCTTGGAGATACTAGGTGTCGGCGTTGGGGGGGGGGCACCTGGAGAGACGGCTGGGGGAATCTGCTGCAACCGAGGGGGCCAATCGGATCTCTTCTGCCCCCCCTGGAAATACAAGCACCGAGGATCCAATAACGGAAGGTGGGGATACGCCGATACGCGGCCTCCATCCCAGCGTGGTACGACAACCCCCTAGCGCCGGTGGTCAAGCCAACACATCCACCAGCACGTATTCGCCACCCGGCTCTCTGCGCCCTTCCTCTCCCCCCGACCGAGGTGCGGGCGGCGCTTATAACCCAGTGCGACTGTCCTGTGGGGCTGCGCCAGTGTGTAAGAGGGCGGCCTTGAGGCAGTGACAATGGGGAAAGACAAGATTAGAAGACCGGCCACGCAAAACAGAATCGACCAATATACGGTTCCCCCATCGCAATCTCCTGATACTCCACTGCTGCCGTCGGCTGAAGAGGACTCTACATCTGGGCTCTCCCTAAGGGATGTCATGGCAGCTATAGCGGACTCCCGCTCATCGATGGAGCAAAAGATGGACGGAATCAGTCTTGACGTGTCCCTCCTCCGACATGACCTGCAGAAACTATCGGCACGCACTGGGGAGGCGGAGCAGCGCATCTCCAACACGGAGGACGGGTTGCAAGCAGTACAACAACAGCTCCAAGGAGTCACCGCCAAACTTAAAACTCTGGAAGCCAAAGTCGAAGAAGGGGAGGGCAGATCCAGGCGCAATAACATTCGTATTCTCGTTATTCCCGAGAAAGCTGAAGGCCCCTGTATGGAGCTTTTCTTGGAGCAATGGCTGATGGACCTGTTCGACCAACGATCCTTTTCCAAATTCTTCTCCGTAGAGAGGGCACACCGAATACCCACAGGCAGACCAGTGCCTGGTGCTCCACCGCGAACGGTGATAGCAAAATTATTGAACTACCGAGACCGAGACGCGCTGCTGCACCTCGCACGAACCAAAGGCACGACCACATTCAATGGGTCCAAGATAGCCTTCTTTCCGGACTATACCCGAGAGGTCCAGAAGGCGAGGCAATCCTTTGAGAAGCTGAAACGACAGCTGCAAGCGATGGGAGTCAAGTACGGCCTGCTCTTCCCGGCCCAGCTGAAAATATATCACAGGGATACAACAGTCCATTTCAACGACCCAAGGGAGGCCTGGCGCTGGGCAGAACAGCATATAGAAGGGGACTGGTCGGCGCCCCGGCCCAGCAGGGACAGAAATCCTAGACCACCACCGGCACATCCTCCGGACCCGGGTCATCCACCCTCACCGAACCAACCGGCAGAGGCCGGAGAACGAACATGATTGCTCCTTACGGAAGGGCTTGCCCCCAAAAGCGGGAGCACGCCCAAATTGAGGTTGGAGAAAGTGTGGGAGAGTACCATACCACAGCACTGCTATAAGTTGTCTAGGTCATTAATAATGCGGCCTGCGGGGGCACTTCTTCCGCTGCAAGTGGGAAAGCAACGGGGCCCCCCCCCCCACTCGTTAACTTCTTCTAGTGTTAATTTGTACAAGGGTTTGTAAGGCTGTCACCTTACAGTTGTTGAGGGTCAGCGATGTTGGGGCGACAGGTACTTCGTGTTGGGGAGGAGTATGGGGTGGGGGCGGGAAAGGAAAGTTTCAATGGGTTAATTGTTACCCCGGGAGCAACGCGTCACCGCAAGCTCCGAGGTTTGTTGAAGTTGAAGTTCATGGTAACACGAGGCTACAAATGGTTTAGGCAGCACATCACTCGACATTCACGGCACATACTGCGATACACCACAGCTGACGGGGATGCCCTCCTCGGAATACACCTGGTCAATCTCTTGTGTGGGTCCTTAGATGGCACCCTTGCAACCCCAGTTGACTCCGACTGAACGTCCCAAGTCTCTCAAGGTGCTCACCTGGAACGTAAATGGGATGGGCTCGGCGATTAAGAGGCGCTTGATTAAGCAACTTCTCAGTAGACACTCCCCAGACGTGGCCCTATTATCCGAAACCCACTTGGCGGGCTCTAAATGTTTGCATTTCCAACGCACAAACTACAGGGCTGCCTTCCATGCGGGATATACAATGGGATCCAGGGGCACTCTCATCCTCATACATAAACGTGTCCCTTTTGCCCTCCAGAGCTTAGAGCAAGACCCACGGGGCCGCTATGTGATGATCCTTGGTACGCTTGGGAACGTAAGGGTCGCCTTCGTCTCGGTGTACTCCCCGCCCGGACTGGGGCAGGAGCTACTGGACGAATTGACTGCCCTCATAGGTAAACATCAACCTGATGAGCTGTTTCTGGGTGGAGACTTTAACGATGTCATGTGCAATTCTACTGATCGTACACATCTTAGACATCGCAACCCGGACACCCCCACAAGGCTCTCTAACTTTGCTTCTGCCTTGGGCCTGGGTGATGTATGGCGGGAACTACACCCGGACATCAGGGGATACTCCTTCCACTCTGGTGCCCACGGTTCCCTCTCCAGAATTGATTATCTCTTTGTTCCACATACAGATCTCTATAAGGCAATGGCAGCGGAATTCCTTCCCCGGGGCATCTCAGACCACTCGCCTCTGCTAGTGGAGATCCGCACGCGGGGCGTTTCCCCCCCTAGGACATGGAGGCTGAATACCTATTATCTGGGTTCCCCTGAACTTGTTGACCACCTTACTGAAGTCTCTACCGAGTACTTTGAAGTTAATGACAACGGAGAACAAGATCCAGTAGTGATTTGGGAGGCCTATAAGACCGTTTTGCGGGGTGCCTTGATCTCCTGGGTGGCAAATAAAAGGCGAGAGAGGCTCCGGGAGGTAACAGAGGCGGAGGGTGAACTGGCCCAATGTGAGAATAAACACACCCTTGACCCATCCCCGCAGACCCAGCTCTCCCTTAAACGAGCCACCGAGCGGCTCCGAAACCTCCTATTAGATAATGCTAAACAAGCCCATTGGGACTCCAGAGCCAGAATCTATGAGCACGGAGACAAAGCTGGCCGAATGCTGGCCTGGTTGGAGAGGAGGGATGAGGGACAACGATGTGTTCGTGAGATTGTCAATTCTCGGGGTGAAAGGTTTCGGGCGGATGCAGAGATAGCTGAGGCTTTCGCCCAATTTTATGAAACACTTTATCGGGCTCCGACTTTGCGGCTGGACCCGTCCCTCCTAAATGACATACCATTCCCGGCTCTCTCAGTACAACAAAGGGCGAGGCTGGAGTCCGATCTCTCAGAGACCGAGGTGGCTGACGCACTAGCCCAGCTGCAGACCGGGAAGACGCCGGGCCCGAACGGGTTTCCGGTGGAGACATGGCAGAAACTGGGAGGGGTCAACATAGCGTCATCTCTCCATAAAATGTTATTGTCAGCCCGGGAACAAGGCGCTCTCCCGCAGGATCTGTGTAAGGCCACCATCGTGGTCATACCCAAACCGAGCAAGCCCCAGGAACACTGTGCCTCCTATAGGCCGATCTCGTTAATCAATGGTGAGGCTAAGGTCCTTGCCAAGCTCCTGGCCAATAGGTTACAATCAGTGGCTGATACCCTAATACACCCGGACCAATGTGGCTTCATGCCACACAAATCGACCCGAATGAACCTGCGTCGACTCCATTTAGCGCTAGAGAGGGCTCCCGCCATTGACACTCCGCTCGCCCTTCTGGCGATCGACTTTGAGAAGGCTTTCGACTCGGTCCGATGGGATGGCCTCTGGGAGATCATGGCACGTATGGGCTTTGGGGAGGAGTTCATGGGATGGGTGAAATTACTGTATACAAACATATGGGCGGAGGTCAAGGTGAATGGGTGGACCTCTCGCTCCTTTCGACTGGGTCGTGGCACACGGCAGGGGTGTCCCCTCTCCCCCCTTCTCTTCGCCCTGGCGATAGAACCTTTAGCTATATGGCTTCGTCAGAGCACATCCTGGACGGGATTCAGATGGCCAGAGGGACATGAGGGCCGGATATCTTTATATGCGGACGACCTTCTGCTATACCTGGGAGACCCTGCCCGAGCTTGCCCCATAGTGACCCAGATTCTTGTCCGATATGGGAGATTTAGCGGTCTAAGAATCAACTGGAAGAAATCTGTTTTCTTCCCAGTGAAGGGAGGGGAACAGCCCGACCCACAGGAATGCCCTTATCAAATAGAACAGCTTGGTTTCCGATACCTTGGGATTTGGATCGCATTGGACCTAACTGGCTACTGCAGGCATAACCTCAGGCCAATCCTGGATCGATTCTCTAATGATGTACAGCACTGGAAGCTTCTCCCCCTGACCCTCATGGGTAGAGCCGCTCTCTTTAAAATGCTGGCTCTTCCGCGATTTCTTTACGTCCTTCAGAACGCCCCTTTGCAGATCTCGGGGGCTGAATTTAGCCGGGTGGAGACTCTCCTTAGGGAGCTCTTGTGGGGTGGTGGACAAGCGCGCATAGCTCTGGCTACACTTCAGAGGTCGATCTGGGAGGGTGGGATCGGAGTGCCCCGCCTCCAGACCTATTATTGGGCCTCACAATTGGTGGTGGTCAATGACCTACTGCATGGGGACCGGGAACTACCCCACATTAAGGCCGATGTGGCAACCATGCACGACACTGATCCACTACAGCTGCTATATGACACCCCCCCTAGATCCTCCCCACTAACGATGAGGGCGCAGATCACTACCACTTGGAGGCAAGTGCACAACTTTGTGGGATGGGGGAACAAGATATCAGCGGCGCAACCCCTATGGAGAAATGCTAATTTGAAGGAAATGGCGAGGCTCGGACCCTGGCCGTGCTGGGTGAGAGCTGGGATACAGAAAGTGGGAGATGTTCTTAGCGGTAAGAATCTTGCCCCGTTTGCGGACCTGCAACACAGGTTTCGACTCCCTGACACCGAAAGATACCACCATATGCAAATGTCCCATGCTCTAAGAGTCCACATACCGTTGGACGACAGCATACCGGAGTACTCACCTATAGAACGCAACATTCTACCTGAATACATCCCCTCCAAATGCACATCCATCCTTTATAATGCCATTACATTCTTCGCGACTCCTGAATTGATCAGCTTAAAGGCCAAGTGGGAAACAGATGTAGGGAACATTGATCCGGAGGACTGGATACGGGTACTAATGCACCCCAAGGAAATTGCCATCTCCTCGAGACTCAGGCTAGTGCAACTTAAAATATTACATAGAGTGTATTATCCTAGAACTGCACTGTTTGGGTGGAAGAGGGCAACGAACCCGAACTGTCTTCGATGTGGTAACGAGGAGGGGACCTTCTTTCACACTCTGTGGTCCTGTCCCCGCATCCGAACTTTCTGGGGGGCCTGTTGTCGTGAACTGACCCGGATACTCTCTACTTCAATAGAACTTGACCCGAAGGTCTTAATCCTGGGAGCACCAGGGGAGTATGAACTGAATAAATGGGGAGAACTCTTATTGCATACGGCGACAGCCCTGATAAAGCGGAATATTGCACAAAAATGGGGAGTCCCCGAATCTCCGACGATGGAGCAATGGGCGCTAGACATGGACACATGTGCTATGTTTGAAAGACGGGTCTATAAGGCAAGAGGCTGTCCCAACAAAGCCGCTAAAATATGGGCGCCATGGGAGGAGGGAGGGCCTTAAGGCATGAGGTCTTGAGAGATGCCCTTTTGAATACTTACACTGTTAACTGCAGATGTGTCCTATGTGAATGGTAAAGATACATTACTACTGCTGAACGGGTCATGTTGCCCTCATCCGATGTAGCTGCCTCTTTTCTTTCTTCTTTCTTCTTGCTCCTTTCTCTTTTCTTTCTTTTACGCCTCTCTTTTGGCTTCGGCCTATTATGTCTATGTTATGAATACATGAAAATAAAAAATGTTTTATCAAAAAAAAAAAAAAAGAAGGGGGCACAAGACTTTAGGTGTGTCCGCCAGATTTGGAAACACTATCCCAGATGAGTTCTCAAGAATGGGGCACAAGACTGTAGATGTGACATCCGGATCCGGAAGCACTGCTCCAGATGAGGTTTTCTAGAATAGGACACAGTACTTTAAATCTGACCCTCCAGGACTAGATACAACACTCCAGATGTGACCTCTACAACGGAATACACAAGTGTTGAATGTGTCCACCAGATCTGGAAACACTACTCCAGATGAGTCCTCAAAAACAGGGCGCAATACTCTAGACCTGTCCACCAGATCTCGAAACACTACTCCAGATGAGTCTCAAGAATGGGGCCCACAGACTGTAGTTGTGACATCTGGATCTGAAAGCACTGCTTTAGATGAGGGGTCTACAATAGGACACAGTACTTTTAATCTGACCACCAGGGCTATACATACCACACACTCCAGATGTGACCTCTACAACAGGATACCCAAATGTAGGATGTGTCCACCAGATCTGGAAACACTACTTCACATGAGTCCTCAAGAACGGGCACAAGACTTTAGATGTTTCCGCCAGATTTGGAAACACTACCCCAGATGAGTCCTCAAGAATGGGGCACAAGACTGTAGATGTGACATCCGAATCTAGAAGCACTGCTCCAGATGAGGGTTCAAGAACAGGACACAGTACTTTAAATCTGACATCCAGGACTAGACACAACACTCCAGATGTGAGCTCTACAATGGGATACCCAAGTGTTGGATGTGTCCAGCAGATCTAGAAACACTACTGCAGACGAGTCCTCAAGAATGGGGCGCAATACTGTAGATGTGACATCACCAGATCTGGAAACACTACTCCAGATGTGTCCTCAATAATGGGGCACACAAGACTGTAGATGTGACATCTGGATCTGGAAGCACTGCTCCAGATGAGGGGTCTACAATAGGACATAGTACTTTTAATCTGACCTCCAGGAATAGACACACCACACACTCCAGAAATGACCTCTACAACAGGATACCCAAGTGTAGGATGTGTCCACCAGATCTGGAAACACTACTCCACATGAGTCCTCAAGAATGGGGCACAAGACTTTAGATGTGTCTGCCAGATTTGGAAAAACTACCCCAGACGAGTTCTCAAGAATGGGGCACAAGACTGTAGATGTGACATCCGGATCCGGAAGCACTGCTCCAGATGAGGGTTCTAGAATAGGACAGACACAGTACTTTAAATCGTACATCCAGAACTAGACACAACACCCAAAATGTGACCTCTACAACAGGATACCCAAGTGTAGGATGCATCCACCAGATCTAAAAACACTACTCTACATGAGTCCTCAAGAACGGGGCACAAGACTTTAGGTGTGTCCGCCAGATTTGGAAACACTACCCCAGATGAGTTCTCAAGAATGGGGTGCAATACTCTAGACCTGTCCACCAGAGCTCGAAACACTACTCCAGATGAGTCCTCACGAATGGGGCCCACAGACTGTAGATGTGACATCTGGATCTGGAAGCACTGCTTTAGATGAGGGGTCTACAATAGGACACAGTACTTTTAATCTGACCACCAGGGCTAGACATACCACACACTCCAGATGTGACCTCTACAACAGGATACCCAAATGTAGGATGTGTCCACCAGATCTGGAAACACTACTTCACATGAGTCCTCAAGAACGGGCACAAGACTTTAGATGTTTCCGCCAGATTTGGAAACACTACCCCAGATGAGTCCTCAAGAATGGGGCACAAGACTGTAGATGTGACATCCGGATCCGGAAGCACTGCTCCAGATCAGGGTTCTAGAATAAGACACAGTACTTTAAATCTGACCCTCCAGGACTAGATACAACACTCGAGATGTGACCTCTATAACAGGATACCCAAGTGTTGAATGTGTCCACCAGATCTGGAAACACTACGCCAAATGAGTTCTCAAAAACAGGGCGCAATACTGTAGACCTGTACACCAGATCTCGAAACACTACTCCAGAAAGACTGTAGATGTCACATCTGGATCTGGAAGCACTGCTTTAGATGAGGGGTCTACAATAGGACACAGTACTTTTAATCTGAACTCCAGGACTAGACACACCACACACTCCAGATGTGACCTCTACAACAGGATACCCAAGTTTAGGATGTGTCCACCAGATCTGGAAACACTACTCCAGATGAGTCCTTAAGAATGGGGCACAAGACTGTAGATGTGACATCCGGATCTGGAAGCACTGCTCCAGATGAGGCTTCTATAATAGGACACAGTACTTTAAATCTGACATCCAGGACTAGACACAAAAACCCCAGATGTGACTTCTACAATGGGATACCCAAGTTTAGGATGTGTCCACCACATCTTGAAACACTACTCCAGATGAGTCCACACGAATGGGATGCAATACTGTAGACCTGTCCACCAGATCTCGAAACACTACTCCACATGAGTCCTCAAGAATGGGGCACAACACTGTAGATGTGACATCCGGATCTGGAAGCACTGCGCGAGATGAGAGTTCTAGAATAGGACACTGTACTGTAGATATGACCTCCAGGACAGGATATAGCACTCCAGGTATGACCTTTACAATGGGTTCCTCAAATGTAGATGTATTCAGTAGAACTGGAAACACTACTCCACATGAGTCCCCAAAAAAGGAACACAAAACTGCAGATGTGTCCACAAGGTCTGGAAACACTTCTCCAGATGAGTCCCCAAGAGCAGGGCACAATACTGTAGACGTGACCACCACATCTTGAAGCATGGCTCCAGATGAGAGCTCCAGAATAGGACACAGTACTGTAGCTCTAACCTCCAGGACTGGTCACAACTTTCCATATGTGAGATCCAGGATTAACATAACACACCAGATGTGACCTCCAGAACAGGATGCAGCACTCCACATGTGACCCCCAGAAAGGGACCCAGTGTCTCAGATGTAGCCTCATATAACAATTACCATTGATTTGTAATTGATATACCAAGAGGCATTCGGTTTGTGGCATGTCATACATAAGATGGTGAGACTGCCCACTGAGGTTTGCACTCCCTTAAGAGATCTGGGTGCACCCTATACCAATGGGTCGAGTCCTGGCAAAGGTGGCACCAGCCTTTTATCTCGAGGTTGATCAAAGGAGTACCATTTAGTTGGGAAAAATAACACTAGATCTCCAGTGCTTAGCATTGGGTAGTTCTAGATAAAAAGTGATTTCTTTATTTTAAAAAAGCTTGCTCCACCAATGAGCTTGATTCTGACTCCTCACCCGCACCACTGGACATCCTGGGGCACTACCCATGTACTCATTGGTCAGTGAGCCTCTGTCCTCACCTTTGCAATGCTGCTGTTCCATGAACATTGCATTTATTTTCACAAAAGCCAGATGTGTACAAGACCACCACTTGGACATAAGAGCATAAAAGTGTGCAAGGAACTTTCAGGAAAGGAAGAAATTGGACTGAAAAGCCAGTTCTAGTGTACTCCAGGAAAAGCCAGCAGGGAATAGACGCATGACCGGCGAAGGCACAGAAACGCCACCAGGCCGCCTGATCTGCCAATTTCGCTGCTTGTTGTAGAACCTACCTAGTCTCTGATTGTGCCCAGTTATGTCCATTCTCGGTGGATGTCACCCTCTCTGAATGTAAGGCTTTTAAAAATGCGTGGTCCTTGATGCCTACAAGTCTTAAATGCAACGTTTGGGAATTTTCCTATGGGCCCTTCAAAGGAGGGTCCAGTAATTTGGCTGTGCTTTTATTTTTTCAAGTAGCTAATAAAACATTTTGCATACTGTTTTATTAACTCTCTATTTGTTATTTATTAGCTGCTGGAGCAGCACTAAGGAGCTGAATTTGGAGAATGTAGGCCCTGTGGGGCTTAGTTGGTTGCTTGGGGAAAAACAGCTGAGCATGCATCACTCTATAAAAAAACCTTAGAGGATGTGTTTCTGTCTATAAGCATCGCTGGGGGGTTTTGAAATCGACCTGCATCAACATTTACATTTCCACAGCACTTCCAAAATGGCTGCCCCTCACATGGGCCTGCAGTCTATGTCTGCCTCGTAGCTGCCTCCATTGTGTTTGGCTTCCTCTTTCTACAAACAGTCAATGGGAGGCGCTGGCAGGTGGAAGCCGGCCCCTCCAGCAATGCCCCGCAGCTAAGGCCCTTTCTGTTCCTGTGCGGGCCAGGAAATGTTCAGAGGGCTCTCTCCTCCTACCCCTCCTTCAAGCAATAATGCAGCCTTCTGGGATCAATCTGCTCCCCCATGAACTTGGACCAATACACATTCACTCTCCTCTCTGCTCCTCTAGCATTGATTCTGTATCCTTGACTCATAACTGTCCCTATCTGCCTTTCTACCTTAGACATCCTACTTTCCTCATTGCATCGTGTGTCCACAAGTGAAAATTCCTTTTCTCTATGGTTTTATTTTCTCATTGCACCACTTCCTGCATTGCAAATGTAATCCTTTTTAAAATCGTATCCAGGGGGTGTGCTTTACATCTTGCATCCTTTTGTGCACTGCATATGTGATCCCTTATTAAAAATTGAATCTTGCACCCCATCTATTGCTCTGAATGTTGTGCCCTTTTCAACTACTAGGCCACCTTGCAGTACAGCCCAGGACTGTGCAGTGCAGCCATCCCCCTTCTTTTTCTTTCTATCATCTATCCTCTACCACTTGATGGCACTCTCCATCTCTCCCATCGCAGACACCTATGCCAGTGCATCTCCCAGAGAGGTCTTTACTGATATCCTCTTCTATGTCCCCTCTCCAGATCGATGGGCTCCTCATTTCATCTCTAATATCTCCCCTTTCACATCCTCTTCCATTAACAGTGGCATCAAGTGAGAAGTCCTCTTGGCTGACTTTTTATCGTCATGTTGCTTCGTTAATGTCTACCACACAGGCATTATCCTGGTTCAGGATCCTCAACCCAAACTCCTTCACTTTTACCGGATCCTGCCGTCTCTCATTAACTTCCTTCCTTCTCCTGGCTCTCCCCCCACCACTCTCTATCCCTCCTCCTCTGACTGGAGTACCACGTCCCAGTACTCCATCTCAGAAAACCTTCAAAGGCATAGGCCTCCTCCATCTGGTGACTCTTAATTCCTGCTCAGCCAACACTCTATTGACATCTGCCCCCTTCTCGAAGACACTAACCATGACATTCCCGCTCTTACCGAGACCTGGTCCAATGCCAGCCCAGTCACTGCTTTTGACTCCCTCCTCCCTGACGGCTTCAAGATTATTTCCAAGCCTCAACCGCACCGTGCTGGCGGTCGGGTTGTCTTAATCTTTCCTCAGTGTGTTCCTTCTTCCATCTCACCCACCCAACTACTCTTCCTTTGAGAGCCTGGTATGCAAGTTGGTCATCTCTCCCTCCTTCATCCTGACCATTGCTACCATTTACCGGCCTCCAGGCGCAACCACCCTGTTCCTCTCTGAATGGGCTGATTTCTGTTCTTTCTTACTTTCATCCACCTACAATATTCTCCTCTGGAGTGATTTCAACATCCAATGGGACTCCCCTGTCACAGCATCCACTCTTTTCATTGACTTCTGGACCTCTCTTTCCCTCTCCAGTCTCCCTTCTGGTCCCTCAGCTGGACAGACGCTGGACGTCCTCATCCACTCTGACCTCTCTCTCTCTCCCTCCCACTGGTCACCCCTCTCTCTTGGTCAGACCATTCTCTCCTCATACCTCGGTCCCTTTCGCCCTCTGACAGCACCCCCAAAAGCCCTGGCAACCTCGTTCACAAACGAGTGTCAGCTGCTGCCTTTGCTTCCACCTTCATCCCCTCTTGCCCCTCTACCTTAGATTCTACCACCTACTCTGCTCTCAGCAGTTTCCACTTGGCCATTACCAATACTCTTGACATTCTTGCCCCTTTCATGAGGATCCACCTGAAACCTGCCTCTAAGTGTAACACCTGGTAAGGCTCCAAACTTGCAGCCCTGAAACGAAAGTTCAGAGTGGTGGAATGGCAGACTGGAAGTGGCGAACTGCAGGCTCACCCTCTGACAAACTGGCCTGATGCCTGCTCCAAAGGTAATACAGACTCTCCATCCGCGCCAAGAAAAAAGACCACACCCAGGCACGGGTATCCAGTGCATCCAACAACACGGCTGAACTCTTCAAGATCTGCAGGGAACTAGCCAAATCTTTCGCAGTCTCCTTCTCCTCTCTTGGTCCCCAGGCCCTCTGCAATGCACTGGCCACTCACTTCTGCACCAAAACTCAGGACATCCTGAACATCCTTGCTATTCATCCTCCCAACCCATTGCACACCCCCTTGCTTCATTTGGCTCCCCACCCTTCTCCTTCCACCCTCTCATCCTTCTCCCCTGTCACACCTCAAGAAGTTACCACAGTTGTCCACTCCACGAAGGTCTCTTCTAAACAGGTTTCCCCTTGCTCATCCAGAACCATCAAGGACAACATTGGTTCTCTTGCCCCTGCACTCGCTGATTTCTACAACCACTCCCTTACCACTGGATCTTTCCCCTCATCCCTCAAGCACTCCCTTGGGCGCCCACTCCTGAAATAACTTCAGCAGATTCTACCTGTCCAGCCAACTACCGCTCTATTTCCATCACCCCCTTCCTGGGGAAACTGCTGGAGAAACTTGCACACTGAACTTGTTGGTGGTCTCCACAAACATCAATCTGGATTCCGAGCATCCAGAGGAAAGGAAACTGCTCTTCTGAACACCTGTGAAGAACAGCTCGCATCCCTGGACTCCATCTCCCTAGCTGTCCTCATCCTACTCGATCTCTCCTGTGCCTTTGGCAGGGGCCAGGGTCAGCCATTCCATCCTCATACAAAGGCTCCACAATACCCGTGGTATCTCAGAACGGGCACTGGACTGGCTGATCTCCTTCCTAACTGACCGCTAATCTCAAGTCATCCTGGACACCTTCTACTCTCCTAATTCCTTCTCCACCTGTGGTGTCCCCCAGGGTGTATCCTCTCCCCATGGATCTTTAACATCTACCTTCTTCAGCTGGTACTCCTTATCTCCTCCTTCTCCCCAAACTTCCAGTGTTATGTAGATGATACACACCTCTTTTTCAAAATTCCTGCTGACCCTCTTTCACCTTCCATCATCCCTGACTGCCTATCTGCCATCCATTCCTGGTGCACTTCTAATGATCTCTGCCTCAATGCCAGTAAAACTGAGATCCTTCCCATTGGGACCCCTGCTCCCTCCTTCTTCCTGTCACTCTGGCTTTCCTCCATGGGCTCTCCGCCTGCTCCTTCTTCTGGAGCCTGAAACCCTGCAGTCATCTTTGACTCCTCTCTCTCTGACCTCCCTCACACTCAGGACATTGCCAAGATGTCCCACTTCCAGCTCTTCCCTCTCAAAGGAATCCTCTCTTTTCTCACTTTCCCCCAGAAGCTCAATGCAACCCGAGCCCTGGTTCTCTCTAGGCTAGACTATTCCAATAGCCTCCTCCCGAATCTACCTTCTTCCGCTCTGCGACCCCTCCAGCTAATTCAGAATAGGGCAGCGAGGCATATCCTTGGCCTTAAGCCCAGGGACGACATCTCTCCTGCCCTAAAAAGTCTTCACTGGCTCCCGGTCGCTGCACGGATTAAATTCAAATCCCTATGCATCATGCACAAGGCTGTCTGGGGCCGGGGACCACACTCTCTTTAACTCTCTCTTACTAAATACTCTCCCTGTAGACCTCTATGTTCCTCTGACACCAACTCTTTGTGTGTAAAGCGTTTTGCTAAACATGGTGGAGGAGGTTGATCGCTTTCTTCAGCTGGCTCCCTCCTATGAAACAGGCCCCCTACCTCTGCGTCTTGAGCAGGACTTTCTTAAATTTCAGAAGCTCCTCAAGACTTTCCTCTTTACCTCCTCCTTCCCTTCTTCTCTCCTCTGCTAATCTCACAGTTTCTGAGATTGGCGTCCTGGGCCCTTCGCATCTTCAGGGCCCCTGACCTCCCACACTCAACCTTCCCCAGCTTCTGTCTACCGTCCACACTTGCCCCAGCACACGCTCCGCCCTGGAGGCTCGCACTTTCACCCAACGCTTTCACCTTGCACTTCATCTGTGGCTCACCCATGACCATGGACACTCCAGCACCTACCCCACTGCCTTCTTCCTTACTGCACTTGCACGTTCTAGTAGGTTAGTCCTTTTCTTTTTTCTCTCCACTTTATTTAATATTTTTCTGTTTTTAATGTGTTTCATTCCCATGTTCCCTTTGAAACAGAATTTACTTGCTGTATAAGCGCATAACAAGCGAACTATATATAAATAAATAAATAAACTCATAGTATACGTAATTAACCCGGAAACTCACAGATCCTTGCGGTTTGAACACGCCCGATTGACCATCAACAGCAATCCTGTCCATCATCCTTCCTTGTGAGTTGGCTGCCCTCTTCTCTCGGCTTCTAGGTTAGTTTTGTGCCTCTGCAGTTTGGTTTTAACCAAATGTAAATTGGGCGGGAAGTGGCACTGCCGGATACTCCTTTCCATTTTCTGTGAAGGGAAGGTCCTAGTACTCATTGCACGTTTTCAAGTAGTGCACACACAGAGTGTGGAGGAGCCTTCTGTGGTCATGCCCAGCCCCATTCCAAGGTTCCGGGAACAATCTCTTTTCTCTTTCATTAGCTGGTCTATTTTTTAATTTACATTTGGAAGCAACCACCTGGCCATCGCGTCCAGCTTTTGCACAGGAACAATTTTCTATATATGGACTTGTCCTATTAGCTTTAATGTGATGCGCGTAAGAGCTCATGCTGAGCCCGCTTCCATGGTCAAGACCAGTCTCTGTGGTGTCTCAGTGTCGGGATCATCAAACTATGCACCATTGTAAGCAACCTAAAATGGCTCCCCTTCGCAGTATCCCTAGCACAATCTACCAGAACAGGGCATCCCTCTATGTCCCCCCAGGCAGGCATGTCATAAACACACTACCCGGTGTCCACAGCAGTACTCAAGCACTTTTAGCACAAAGTCTTACTCTAAAACCTTTGACTCTTCAATATATCAAAACTACACCCTTCCTAAAGTAGAAGAAAGTCATTTTTCAGTTACAATTAATAAAATAATAGTTTTCAGTCAGAAGATTTTCCTCTAACATCACATATAATTTAAAAATAAACTTGAGTAAGGCTCTTATTAAAGACGTTTAGTGACCACACATCAGAGGATAACACAAATAATCCTGGAATATCTCGTTAGGTGGGTGGACCAATCTAACAAATACATTCTCTACTGGATGAATTGTAGCTGCACCCCTTTAACTAAATGTCTCCAAGTCTTTAATTCATTGGGTGTATGACAAAGCCTGCACATAGGAGCTTTTCTAGGAATCACTCTGCGCTGGCCCATTACTTACAACCTAAGATGAATCCCCACACGCAGTATCCGTAACACTATGTTCCTGAAAAGGACAGCCCTGTATGTCCCCCGGGCAGGCATGCCATGGACACACTACGAGGTTTCCCCGGCAGAACTCGAGCACTAGGGTGCAAATCATGCAATTAGAACATTCCCTGCAGGATGGGCAGGGCGACACAAAAAGGTACCCCGTAAGGCATTGACTTGATGCAACTTTCCTCAATATAGGCTGCCATACCTCTATCCCCCAAGTCCCTAATCGCTGTGAAGGTCGATCTCTGTATTGAGCCAAACCACCTTGTCTCGGGAGGATAGCTCCTTGGAAGCAAGGCGACACGCAGCACCACAGGTTCGATCCCGAGGTCCGCGCTTAGAAACCTCTGGGTATTAAGCGTGTTATAAATAACATATCATATCATAACATGTGGGTGAGCAGAAGAAGGGATGGGTCTTGGGGTTTATGGAATGGGGCAAATGAGTAACTGCATTCCGCCTTGCATGGATGCCTGCCGCCCTTGGCCAATAGCAAGGCCAGAACCTGGAGAGGAAAACTAGCAAGCTCAGCATCTGAGGAGTCTCTGACCCATTGTGGCTTAGCCAAGTGCCCAAAGGAATCTAGGACATCCTCGCACCCTTGCTAGTCCCATTCTCACCCATAAGAAGCAAAAGGAAAGCCTGTGAATCCCAATCACTGTTGCCATGGACTCTTCCTCATTAGTTAAGGAGCCTGTCAGAGAAGGCGGGTGAAGTTGAAATCTACAATTGAGAGCAACCGCATGGTCACAGTGAGGGCATGTCTACCTAAGTACTAACTGTATTATCACTTCGATAATGCAATATGGAAATAACTTGTCACCACCTAGATCCATATCGGAGCCCCTTATAGGGCCCGGGTACACTCCTGTTTCCTTAGGTGGAATCAGCCGACTGGTCATCCCTTCTGCCCCAGGCGCAGCAGTGCTCCCGTTAATGCAGTACTCATTGCATTATCTCGAATGAACAGCTTTGCAGTCCATCCCTCAACCCGGCTTCAAGAGCAGGCTCTGTACAGCGTATCCCCGAATCGCCGTGTGGAACAGGTCACCCAATCATCACGGGCTGCACCGCTGCCTCGAGTCTACTCGGTACTGCTCCTGGTGCCTGTCCCAGAAAGGAATATAACTGGTGTCTGAATTAATGTTCTCTGCCCGGCATTGCCCACCTACCAGAGCTCATGGACACCTCTCATTGCCTTGGCTTCCCTGGAGTGGACAGCTGGAAGCCGCAGCAGGCTAGACACCCCTCATTATTCTAGTGCAGCAGTGTTCTCGGAACTGCTGCACGCCGAGCATTACCAGGAAGGTGATCCACAGTGTGCGGACATATACTTACAGCCATCCCCCAGTAGGATCCAAGAACAGTGTCTTCAATATTTAATGAGCTGTCTCATGCCATAGTGGCTATTCGGAGAGGTTGCCGCGTCATCACTTCCTCCTCTGTTGCCTTGCCAGGAAAGTGATATGCGGTGGAATGCGAGGGATGGTTCTCCGCCACCTCCACCCAAGGCTCTACTCTTCAGTTCTCTAGACTTACGTGGGAAGAGCAACTGAAAGCAGCCATCTGGTCACCACGTCCTGCTCTGGCACCTGCACTGCATCTGTTGCCTTGCCAGGAAAGTAATATAATGTGGAATGCGATTGACGGTTCTCCATCCAAAGCTCTAGTCTTCAATTCTCTAGTCTGAAAGTAGCCACCTGGGCACCACTTCCTGCTCCGAGGCTGCGGTGTTCTCGGTTCCGCTGTGCTTGTTGCAATATCTTGAGATTAATAAGTCTGTGTTCCTTAATTAAGTGGTTTATCTGAGAATGGTTAGGAAGATGGAATCGTGCTTCTTTTGAAGGAACATTCTCAGGCAAGATTAACCCTCTAACCCTCTTTCCAAAGCTAATCTCCTTGTCTCTAGATTACTATAGAAGTGCCTTTCTGGACATGTCCCCTCCACTGTTCCTTGTGTAATGCACGTGCAGAGTGTGAAGAGGGCCCTTTGTCTGTGTTCAGGAACATCTCTTTTCTCTGTAAACCAAATCAAATCAGCTTTATTTCGGCTGAGCCACAAAAGCACGACCAACAAGGAACACAAAACAGTCAAAATGTAAGGTTTGCAACAGTAAGGTCTATGTGCGAACATCATTTCATTAAGAAACGCGATACACATGTATCTAAAAATGCATTCAAAATATTGTACCAAGTAACTAGTACTTACACTGATGAACTCATCCAGAAATAAAAAACATAAAAAATGCATTAAAGGCTAAAACACCAACCAAGTGCGGTATCATAAAAATGTGCTGTCTCAAGGTAATGCGAGTGGCACAAAATTCCGTACAAGATTAACAAAGCGCTTCTGAGCGTGAACGGAGGATAGCACAGGGGCAACTGCCTGGTCTTGGAGCCAAGGCCACACAGTGCAACAAAGGTTCGAATCCTGGATCTGCGCTTAAAAACCGAACTCAAGAACGGTATTAGGCTCCTTATAAAAAAAACAATTGAACAAATGAATTACATAATTCATTGATCGACCAGAGCCTCCAGATATAATGCAGAATTGATCGAGTCCATGCTGGGCTCTCCCTTTTAATGTCATACTAACATGTGGCCTGATCTGGAATGAATTGCAGACCAGCCAATGCAGGGATCACTTGCCTGAAGCCACAGACTCTAAGAATTGGACTTAAGGATGACCTACGAATTCGCTTATATATGGGACATAAGAACATGAAATGGATTCAGGTGTCTTCCGTATTGCGGCAAAAGAGGCAGCAATGCGCAGGCTGGGCAAGAGGAGCACTGAAGTGTGCGCCCAACAAGCAGTAATTGAACTCTAAATCTAGTTAGCCATATTCTGGCACCAGGCCGTGGTTAGGAAAGTACTGTGATGCAACGTGTGAAGGGGCATTCTCTGCCAAGTGCAAGCCACCCCTCAGCAACATCCCCTTCCAGAGCTCGCCAGCGGTTCTAATCGCTTTACCTAGCCTAGATGTTCATAGAGCGCACGGCCTAGAGAGCCCACCTGCACCTCCTTCCTGCTGCGGTTCAGGGAAGCGCCTCCAGTGTTCCTAGAGCAAAACACACAGAGTGTGAAGGAGTCCTTTGACCATGTTCAGGAAAATCTCGGTTCTCGGTCGTTGGTAAAGATATCACGTGCTAGGCCTGTACATTGCATTCAGTCCTGGGACAGGAATTCTCTCAGTACTGCACTACTCGTTGCATTACCAAGAAAGTAGTCCAAACGTGGTCATGAAGGACCTGTTGTGCTTAGGTTCAGAAGCGGTATGATATCATATGATATGATATTTTATTTATATCGCGCTCATACGCAAGTGTTTCAGAGCGCGACCAAGCAAAGGGAGGGGAACAGAGGGAGAACAAAAAAAAACAAAAACAACGATCTTACTAGGCCCAGTGACATTACGATCGCGCAAGTGCATGGGAAAGGGAAAAGGTGGAAAGTGCGTGGAAGGGGGAGAAGTGGAAAGTGCAGAACAGAGGAGAGAAAAGAATACATAATAAGTGAAATAAATAAATACCGGCAATGAAGATTATTATCTGTATTATCACACATCGTGTGATAAATACAGGTGTTTGTACTCATTCATCAGCTGCATTATCACACGATGTGCAGCCTCAGGTGGCTGCATGGTCATCGCCGCCGGAGCGAGCTCTGGGTTTCTGTACTCCATGCATTACCAAGAACATATTACTCTGTGGCATGTTAGCTCTTGGCCATGTCAGCAGGCCCATGATTCAGGAACATTCATCGCTAAACGTAGAGACGGCGACCGGCCTGGGTCATCCTGCCCTTTACCACACTGCGATTCTCAGGATTCCTTCTCAGTTAATACTCATTCCCGGCCATGTCCATTCACCTGCTAGAGTTCATGTCAAGTCTCCGCATTCAATCATTATCGAGGTTATTAGAGAATGTGCCGGTGGACGCAGCCACCTGGTTACTATGTTCTGCTCTGGTTCCGTGATCGGGAAAGAAATACATGCGTGGTGTATCAAGGATGTGTAGGAACCTGCACGGCCATGTCCAATCCGATGCCAGCGCTGTGTGTATTCATGAGAATGTTTTTCCCCGGATCAAAGGATTTATTCTGAAAAAGAGACTTACACCAGGACCACATATGGGTGTGCGCGGGTCTATTGTTAGGACTCTCCGCGGGATCTCTGTGCATATGTAACACTCACCGGCAGACACGCTCTATTTCAGAACTAAATGTAGTCTTGAATTCATCACTGCTCTCTATCTCTCCATCCCGCTGCAAAACAAGCACTGACAAAGCCAATCGTTGATCCTTTTGTACCAGTAGTATGTTGGCATTTGCCAAGCAGTCCCCGTTTGCCAGCTTTGGCATTCTACACTCACTTCACTGGCCAGGCATTGTGCTGCTGGGGTGGGTAGTGAACACAGATGCCTTCACATCTGCAGTGCACCATCGCCATTACTGTGGGGTTCGATCCTGCTCCCTGGCATTTAGAGATTTTGTGTGGTCCTTGCCCCTTCAGGCCCTAGCCTGTCTACGCCTCTGCCTCCCCCCTACAGCAGGCACTCCACAGCATTCCGTGCCGTCTAAACCCTCCTGCCACACACCACTTCAAATGCGAAAGGATACCTTTGAAATGCAGTACTTGGACTATGTGACCTCACTCCTCTACCACATGCATAGAAACACTTGGCAATTGATGGCCGACCCACCAGTCCATTCTGCCAAAACTAAATCAATATATTCACACCCCAAACCTCTACTTTGAAAGCATGACATGTGTTATTCATTTTGGTAAAGTATGCAAAGGCAAATTAACCCTCTGTGCTGGAACTAGCAGTGCTGCCGAGGCACCCTTGCCTCCCAGTACTTGAGGGCTGCAATTTCTGGTGTATATTTTGCGATTCCAGCATCCCACCCCTTGAAAGGTTTCCTGCAGCACCGCATGTGAATATTTGATGTACATGACCACTGGGGGATGCTGCTCGTCATTTTATTTATTTTAAGATGTGGATGCAGTGCCAGAGGCGTTTCCAGTCACATCCAGGGACTGGCGAGTGAGGTTTATTGAGTTTGGTAAGAGGGAATGAATTCTCCCAATGCCTGAAATTCTGCGATTGGTTCCCACAAGGCACGGCTTTGAAGAGCTAACCATGCCATGCGATGGACCTGTGAGATGGCATCAACAGATATATCTTGGACCTTCTGCCTGCCACCTATAACAGTGCCAGTACCTGGCAAGCCATGTCTTACTTAACTAATGAATGTAGACACCTATATGCCATACTCTCAAAGAGATGCATGCACCACTGAGGAGTACTAGATGGGCAAAGTGAGTGGCAAGGGCTCAGGGCAGCCTACCAAACCATTGTTTTTCTGCCAGATCTGTGACATTTCAATGCAAGCCATATCACCGCAATACATGTGTTAAGGGACATTTTACTTCAAGCCTTCTCACTTCATTTCAGGGTTTGTTTTTCAAGTTGTTTTGCTTTTTTTTTTGTTTTGTCCCTCTTTACATTTATTGCAAAACAGGTGGGAACCCCCTGTTTAGTTTCGTCTATTAGGTGGTGCTAAAGCTCCACCTATAAGCGGGAACCTTTGGATTGGAGTATAGATAGGAGGGAGGTGACATGTGAGGGGGGACGCCCAGCTTGTGGGTATTGTTTTTCTTATTTACCCAACCATCCACAGCCCCTGGTAATGCTATTCCCTATGGCCATTGCCACCCATTACCTTCCCATCCTCGCCCAAAAGACATTTTCCTGTGATCTCTTTGATGTCCATCTATCAAGAGATAACATCAAACTTTAGCCCGCCACTGTTATTTCTACACTGTCTGCTGGGAGGTAATAAACGCTGCAATTGGCTACTGGGGCATATCTTTGGGTACAAGTCTGGGGTGTATCTCTTCTATGCGCCGGAGTCCTGTTTAAAACCAGCAATGTGGAAGCCAACAGTTGTGGGTTGAGGTATTAGATAAGCATCAGATGGCCAGCTAATCACTTGATCTTCCTGCTGTTGCGATCTTATGGCCCGGCAGTACCATTATGTCAGTGCCTCGCAAATGCCTACCCCATGCCTACACAAAAACCCAAACTGTTGGTTTTGCCAATGCTTGTTGCCCTTCCTTTTGCCTCCACTGACTGCTCCCTTCCCTTCACATCACTCTGTGTTAGTGTTTCCTTTAGTCCTTCTCGGTGTCCTCCTTCGTTATGCCCTACCATTATTTCCTGCTTATCATTTGAATAATTGTATTTTATTTTTTAAGCTAGTTCTTTTTAAATCTTTAAAAATTCTGCTGAGTTTTTCCATTTAGCATCATGTGTGAATTTCCAATGAGATGGTCTTGCAGTGAAATGACTTTCATTCAAATGGAGGATGTGAAATGGCTACATACATGTCCAGCCTGCTGTCCCACTACAAAAGAGGCAAAACCACATGCCCATCATGCTTGGTCCCAGCCCACAAAAGTCAGTGTCGGGTAAGTGTGCAAAGGGCAGACTGTCTTTTTGTAATTACCACTGTGTTCAAAATCTTGCGACCATTTTGAACCCAGCGCAAAGAGAGGTAATGAACCCTCATTTTAGGCCATTTCAGAAACTCCCTCTACAAACGATTCTCTGTTTTAGAGTGTATCTAGCGGGGTCAGTTGAGAACAGCCAGTAGAACCGCAGGGTGGCCTGAGGCCGCCTCTGCAAAGTTCAGTCTGTAATGTGAAGGCAAGAGGCGGTGGATTCATGTATCCTCTCATCCTTCCAAATATTGGCAGATATGGAATGCTCGGAGGCCAATCGCGATGAGGTGAATGCAAACATTATCTGGTGGACACGCCCACATCTGCTGCCATTTTCCGCTCCCACTTCTTCCTGTAATTCTGCCACTCCACTCCGCAACTACACCTACTGCAGGCCCCCTCTCCTTCTACCTCTATCCTTCCCCCTTGCTTCCAGTGGTGCCATGGCCCTGCCAACCTCACCGCCAGCGCCGCAGAACACAGCGCTGAACTCGTGGATCATGCTGGAATCGTGGAACTGTCTTATTGCTTTTTTGTCTCTACCCATGTCGTTTGGCTGTCTCACCTGCGACGGATGCTGAAGGCCTTCTATGCGTGGTAATGCCCTGCTGGTTCTTGTAATGCCGTTGCTGCACTTGGGCCATTACTGCGAGCCAATGGGCCGTTACCACATCAGTGGGTCGTTACCACACGGCGTAGGCCTTCACCAACGCTGTTAAGGCCTTAGTAGTACCATTGGGTTGGGTAATAATATCACTGTTCCTCGTGGATCGTTCACCGTTGATGTATCCGACACTGAACGCTCTAGAGGAGATCAGGGCTCATCATACTCCATCAAAGGCAACAATTATTGCTTTCATCAGGAACGTTACCACAATTGAGCGGGGCTGCTGCGCGGTGCCGTGGGTCGCAGAACAGGTAGCAAAGATTCTCTGACAGGATCTCTCTGCAGCTTCACACTGCTCAGGGGGCACTGCCGAGGCGATGGATTCAAGCGTAGGAAACTGCTCTCATACATATGGTCAAACTAAATGTTGGGGTGCAACCTGGGTGGGATGAGCTAGGGCCCTGATCTTTAAGGTGCGTAGTTTGCAGCAGCGTCAGCATGAGGAGGAAACCCCAAAACCCTCCTAATCTATAAAGTGCAAAGGTTGGCTAATGCTGACAACTTGCGCTATGACACATGGCATCTACAGATGGTGATGGCGAGCACGTTACCAAGCTCTGCACGTCTTGGAAGGTACCACTCCACCCTCCTTGCCGCTCTCCTGCAGACCTTTTGCAGATCCCTCGCTCTGCCTTGCCCATTGTCAGTGGTCATTGGCAATTGAAGGAAGCCCTGATCTGGCCTGTGCAAAGGTCTGTAATGTTCGGGGGGGGGGGGTTAGGGGGGGGTAGTGGAATGACGTGTGATGACCTGAGAACACAACAAGATTCCGGGATCCATGGATGCTGACGTTTTAAATAAGGGGTGTGCCCATTTTCAGTTATGAGTGCGGGAGAATGTGTCAATGGGAGGTAGCCCAGAAGTAAGCCCTGCCATATTCTTCATGAGAAGTTAAGGAACGAGGCAAACTGTAGTGCCCGAGTATATGAAGGAACTGTTGTGTTCCTTTCCATGATTCAAGCAGGTGCATGAAGTATTGGGAAATCTGAGACTGCAGTACCCAGCCAGTTAAAGATGACCATGCATATGCCTACAAGGACATGAATGTCTTATTCAAAAAACGAAGGAATGGGCGCACAGTTGTCTTTTACGATGGGATCGAGAGATGGCTCAAGTCTGGATCTTTATATGATTGCTGCGCACTCATGTGCTTTAAGACATATATGTGTTAAGACTCAGACAGTAGGTACTCTAGGTGGGCTAGTGTCATATTTGTATTTGTATATCTGGAATGCTGTAAAGTTTACAGGTATTCAAGCACGTTAAACGGTACCCAGTCAATTTACCGAAAATAAATCAGAGTGGTACATTTCACCGAAAACCATAATTCCAAAAAATACTGAAAATATTAAATAAATATATAAAGGATAGTGGGGTAAGGGGTTAAAATGGGTCGGGATGGGGTTGGGAGGGCGTTATAAGGATAGAAAATCAAGGGGTTTGGAGGGAATCCCCCAAATTTATATATTTTTTTAATTCTATATTTTTCAGTATTTTGGTCACGATGAAATGTGCCACTCTGAATTTTCCGTCAGTTAGATCACATATAACCCTTTAAACCTCTGTATGAATCCTTAAATACACCAGGCGACTAGACAAACAATGCTCCTCGTTTTTTTACGAAGAGAAAAAGATTTGGTTCTTGGAGGAATATTCTTCCATAGTTCAGCTCTGGGTAGAGCCAACCAACTTTTAGCTAGACTAAGCTTTTTAATTTTGGGCACAGCTAATAATCCATTCTAGCAGATGTTAGTGTCCTCCCAGAAGTTCTCACCTCTTGGTTGCTGGAGGGCGACAGTGAAACATTGTGCTTGCCTGGAAGGGCCTGAGATTTGAGAGGGAGGGGAAGTGTTTTCTTTCCACTCTCCCCGGGGAATGGGATGTGTGTATATATATATAGGTATATTTAGGAATCCACAAACACAGGCATGATTAGCTGTCTCGCCGCACAGGTTGCGTACATGATTGCTTGCAAGTGTGGGCTACGATATGTTGCATCCACTGCTTGTAGGCATGAATTGCGCGCACCAGTACACCTGCACTTTACTACATTGACCTCCAGCTGCTCCTTAGTCTTGTATTTCCAACAAGCTCATGCCTTCAGTCTCAAACACTTGATTTTTTTCCGGATTAAAACATTTGACGTGTATATCCAAGATGATCATATTGCGCGACGGTCCGGTGTATATCCATGATGATCGTATTGCGCGACGGTCCGGTGTATATCCATGGCGTTCGTATTGCACGACAGTCCGAATTGAAATTGATGCACTATTTCCAGACCCCCTGCCCTAGAGCTCTGAACGTTGATGGTTACTCCTGTGCGTTTCTGTGAACATGTAGGCCTGGATTGGGCTCATCTCCGGGCCTGTGCTGCTATTGTGACTATATTGGAATGCATTACATGTCTATTTTTCCTCCAGGGCTGTATTGGTATTTTAAGTAATGATGTCGCGAGACCTGACTGTAGGGTCTATTCCATTCCTAGTGATTTTGTAATTCTGATGTGGAATTAGCATGGCTGGGACTGAGTGGGGGATATAGTAAGCTATCTTCCTCATTCTCGCTCCACGTGTTAGCTGATTGGAACGTTAACCCCCACCACCACCACGCTTTTGTGATTGACCTATTCAAGCGTTGTGTCCAGTAGTACTGTCCCTAACAGTGATAGATTTATACTGCACCTTTTCAAGATGGCACCCTTGAGCACTGCACATACTCACCGAGGGTAATCTTTTAGTGTTGAAATGCAGAAACCATTTCTTATATCTTGGCCCCTCCCCCACTTCCTGTTTCTCCAGGCCTGACCCCATGATGTTGTGTGCCACAATGGCTGGTTGACTGATGTGAGGCTGTGCTTCTCTTTAAACTTTGACCCCGCCAGAAGAAGGCCTGTACTAGTAAATTGCCCTTCACGATCAAATTGGACATATTTGGACTGATTTCATGAAGATCCGACCAATGAATCTCTTGCACAGCTAAATATATGTTTGCAAACATTTGCACAAACATTTGTAAATTTGCACATGCGTGTTGTCACTTTTGGAATTTGTGAAGTACCCGTACAAAGCCTGCTGCAAAGTATAAGGCACATTTTCATCTTTGCCATTTGTATAATGTACAAGAATCCATGCGTACGCCTGAAAGGCACTAACTAGGTTAACATGCACTGTATTAGAAGACCATGTATGTACACGCATGTGGCCGTAAAACATTACCGGCTACCTCAATGGCAGCCAGTAAAGTCTATGCATAGTTCGCAAAAGAAGGCGTTATTTTGAAATTCTTGCCAGAGTTATACCAGCGGTACTTTTGATCTTCTGGTGGCATGCTGACGATTTCTTTGGCATGCCCAAGTAAAGTATTTTGCAGCAATAACATCTTGAGACAATGAATGCTCTTGCAGATGTCTATCTGTCGCACTCTTTCAAGCATGTGAAATAACTCTGGATTAGAGCTATGCTTTTTGGTAGCTGCTGGGATCCATAGTTGTGCGCAGAGTCGAATCCTTTGGTCGTCTTGGGCTGCCGCTGCACTACATCTGCCTGTCTACTGATAGGACTGCAAAGGCATTTCTGAAGCTTTAAATCATGTTCTGTCTTGTCTTCATTTAAGGCCACCCATTAGAAGCGCTCAAAGTCCCCTGCTCGCCGGGAACAAGTCGATAGTCACCGGGAACAAGTCACTGGTCATTGGGAACAAGTCGCTGATCACCGGGAACAAATCTCTGGTCACCGGGAAGAAGTCGCTGATCACCGGGAACAAGTCTCTGGTCAACGGGAACAAGTCTGGTCACCGGGAAGAAGTCGCTGGTCATCGGGAACAAGTCGCTGATCACCGGGAACAAATCTCTGGTCACCGGGAAGAAGTCGCTGATCACCGGGAACAAGTCAATGGTCACGATCTGTCCGCTTGTTTCTACTTTGGAACTCACACAGACCTGAGAAGAGGAGGCTTCAGGAAATCATGGACCAGAGGGTCAGCTGGACGTGCAATCAAGTGTGCAAAGTGCATATGCCACAGTCGGTTTCACTGTTTGCACTTTTGTGGACCTGGCGAACTGTAATGCAGATATTCGACCATGCCAAAAATCCAAACCATTTAAAATAAAACAGCTTGGTTAATTAATCTACTCTCTCTAGCCCTGCAGCTATAGTACTCAAGCACTAAAGAATGCACATCAGCTGCCGGGCTCTTTCCTGGTGATCTTCGCAGCCTTTTACCTCGCCCACAAGCAATTTACCCCACTATACCGTCCATCCCGCTGTGGGCAGCACTGAACTTTGAGCAATGTTTATAGGGAGCGCCAAGTTTGTGGCGCCTTAGTTGGCCATTGCCTAGAGCAAGGGTAGGCCACCTGTGGCTCTGCAGATGTTTTGCCTACAGCCCCCAAAGCTTGCCTTGCCATTGGTGAAGCAGCATCGGAGATGTAGGCCAGCACACCTGGGGACCTGCGGGTCCTGGCCAGAAGTTGCCTTACTAGCGGCCCAGACTACTTGCCACCCTTAACAGCCTCGTTATTGCCCAAACATACATTTTTAGAAATGTTTAATTTCCTCACTTACTTCTTCCGAAAACAGCGTGGGTTTTGAATATGACCTGCTTTTTAATTCAGGGACTAGAGTGGCCGGGGCTGGGGGAGGCAGGAGGGGAGAAACAGCAGTGAGGGATTCGAGGCGTCTGGTTTCTGGTGGGCCTGCGTTCAAACAAGCTTCGCATATGTGTAAGTCTGGGCACAGACCCGAGGGGGACTTGTACAGAAACTGTGCCCAGATGGCGCCATCAATCACTCGTTTCGCCCGCACGGAACTGACGCAAGAAGCCGGGCAGCAATGCTGGCCCTGCCGTTTTGTTGGCGGAGTCCCTGCTTCATTATTAATCTACCCATGAGCGCACACAAGACTATTTACTTTGTCGGAAAGAAAGATGGCGGATAGGCCGAGGGCCCAATCCCGCGTGGGTTATGCACACGTCAGGGCATTGCCACAGGAAAGGGGGCCACTGCCGCTGCCTGTTACATCAATTCCTCAATCATGTCCACCAGAGGTAGCCCACAGTTCTAGGCATGCATTATCAAACCATATAGACGAGACACAGTTGTGTAAGTAGCCACCTAACACACTCTTCCAATTCTCTTCAAGCGAGCACAGCATTATTTGAACATTTTCTGTGGCATTCGATTAGGTACGACGTCCTTTCATCGCCTGCAATTGCAACGCCAGGCATTTCAAAGTGTATATTATAACGAAAACTTTCATTGAATTGTTCCCCATTCAGGGGTATCCCATGCATTCGTGTGTGGGTGCACGAAGGCTCAGACCCATTACACACCCCTTCAGTTGGTAAAAGCAGGCAGCAAATATATCACTGCATTTCAGCTCACCCGGTGTCCAGCTTTTAAAAATGTACAAGCACACATGTTTTGTTATGTCAAGTTGTGTATACCGTGCACTGCTGCCATTTTCATGGCCTCCAGACGCTCACGTAGCGCTGTAAGGAAAAGTGGGTAGTGTTGATTAGTGAGGGAGAGAGGGTAGGATAGATGTTGTGCTCATTGGTTGGTAAGGGTTCCATGTAATAATGTTTCCCCAAAAATAACACCATGCAAATAAAACGCTGAAAAGTGCCAGTTTTTTGCGGGGACATTATTAGATGGAAGATGCGCGGTGACAACCCTGCAACCCCCAAACTCTTTTTTTTCAAGGGAAGCGGTAGAAACCCCCACAACCCCCACTCCCCGTCCCTATACATACATGGCCACCTATATAATGTCACCACAACCTTTTCCCAGTGACATTATATACGGCGACCATATATATATAAGGATATTATTACCTGATACATTGGTGCGTGCCAAACCAGGAGCAACTGGCGTCTGTGCGTGCCACCTTTCCGGATATGCTATGTTTTGTGCCCTGGGGCTCGTTGAGTCCAGAAGGGCGGCGCCAGTGTTTGAAAACATGCATTTCTATCCATGCCAAAGGGTTGGAAATGCATGCCGGGCAGCGGAGGTTCACACCACTGCCATGCCGTGGGGGAACATTGCGCAGAAGGGTCACTAATGACCCTTCTGTGATTGTGTGTCTCCATGTGCATTGTGTGTCTTATTTTTTGGGCCAGCGAGTGAAGGCAATGTGCTCGTGTGTTCCCTCAATTGCTCGACACATCTACCTTTTTAAACATAAGACAACCACATCCTCTAGAAGATGTGCACATTCCTACGCGTGTTAATATCCCAGGGTGTGCATTGTTTGTGCTGCAGGATCTCTGTAAGCTGGACTGTGTGCATTGTTCCGGCCTTGGCTTCCCACTCTAACCCTTCTTGAATGATCTGCTCACTCCTCTGACAGCTGTTTTTGGACTTACCTCTGGAAAGAAATGGATGAACCACCTGTCCAGCGGCAAGTGTTTAGTCTTATGGTCTGCTGCATCCTGACATTAAAGTGTCCTCGTGTTAGGTAAAAGGCGTAATTGGGGATCGTCTTCCCCAAGCTCATAGTGCCATCCACCTGTAGCCTCTACACACTTTAATGAAACCCTTTTCACCTATGTAATGACAAAGAATTTTTGTTAACCATGGGGGCCCTGCCTCCACGCCCCCTCCTGGCCACTTAAGTTTAAGATCCAGTGCATCTTAGATCCACAGCACCATTTATCTACTTTGGGCTTTACTCTTTTATCTGTTAGTCATTTTAAAACTCTGAAGTTAGTAGCACTCAATTTGTTTTGTATTTGCTGAATTGACCGATTTGCAGCAAGATGGTGTCTCCATGACACGCTCCATTCGGTCGTTGATGAGGTGGATGTCGGCGTAGCACGCTGGCCATACGTGAACTTCAGTTTGCCTGGTTCTGCTCTGCGGCTTTCCAAAGAAGCTGGCGATTAGGTTAAGTTTGCATTCAGTTATTTTTGAAGTTCTATACTTCTACCATCTGCAGGCCATGATGCTGTGGATGATAAGAGCATGTGCACCATGTGGCCTGATCAAGGTGGAAGTCCAGGTCTTGTGCTGATCAGCTGCCATGATTGTCAAATCAGCCAATGGGTTCTTTCATTTGGAGTTCGAAGGGGAGTGACCAGCGGAGTATTCTTCGATTGCTTAGGGCCAGTACTTCAGCTGAGTGTGGGATTTTCTTGCTCCATTCTGTCATTAGGCGTAAGCAATTTACTTATTGTGATTTCCAATGTCCGGCATACAAACAAGTAGCTTCTGGATGCAAGGATGCATAGGAGTGTGGTGGGGTGGGAGAAGAAACAAGGGTGTAGTCCTGGCAACACTGAAGTTGCTTTCCGGAGTTTCTCTCAGATTCCTCAGTTGCAAGTCTCTTGGGAGGACAACCACTGGTTCGCTGTGCGGACCAGACAGGTGGTCAATAGTTCAATGGTAGGCTTCCATGAAAATGTTTTTAGGGTTCTTCTCAATCTAAGAATGTCCTCTTGCTTTTTGTGTGGCCCACAGGAATGTCTCCAAAGTAGGCGCTTCTGCAGAAGGAAGCTCTGCTTCAGTCGTCTTCTTCCCCACCGTTAAGGGCCAACTCCTTTTTGCAGTTTACAATCTGAAGGCCCCCAGCAGATGGAAGTGAAAGGTAGGATGCGCCTTCTTTCAGAAAGTCTTTTGAGTCTTGCGTGGGGTCCAGAATTGTATTATTTATACCACAAGCAAAAGTGGTTGAGATTCTAGAGCAGGAAAGATGCGTCGACGAGACTCAAGGCCAAGGATCATCCTTGCATCTCTCTTCGGATCATTTGTATTACTAGGCCCAGGTGTTAGCCCAGCCTAGAGAGAACCGGAGCTTGAGCTGACTGGATTCTGTGCAACGTTCCAAGGTATGGAAGAAGTTGGGAGTGCGTGTTTTTGGCCAGTGATTTTATGCGTAGGGAGAAAGACAGGTTATTGTCGAAGAGAATCCTCAAGATTGTTTCCTTGTCTGTTAGAATGGGAGTTTGCCCAGCCTACCTGGCCTGTGAAAAGGTAGGCTCCCACTCAGGCTGTCTTTGACCAGTGCCAGAATTTTGCCTGCCTGATAATTGAGGTTGTTCCAACTCATTTAACTGCGATTTATGTTCCACTGCCCCCAGATGACCACCGCCATCTGTCCACCCAGATAATGAGAGCTTCCCAAGCCCACAGTTTGCACTTCCCGCGGTTTAAACTACAAAAAGCGGGTGGCGCCAGATTCTCGGTCCTTGCCTCTAAGCTTTGGAATACCCTGCCCAGTGCCATTAGAGCTGAGCCTTCCTTCCAAGTCTTTAAGAACAAAACTAAAGGATGGCTCTCAGCACAAAACATCTGAGACATTTGATGTCACACTACGGCTTCTGCCACTCTGTCTTTCACCTTAGAACGCTGCTGTATATAGATAACGCGTGTACTCCTCTTTGCATCATTTCCTTGTATGTAGACAATTTAACTTGTAGTGCATATTTTCTTGTTGGAACTTTCTGTATTCCTATGCTCAACTGGCTATAGGAACTGTTTGCATAACCCTTGTGCCTGTACTTGCCTGCATACTATTCTATACTGTATATATTTGTGTTCTACCAGAGCCTTACCTGAATGTCTATTGTAAGCTGGTAGAGTCTCCTACTCCATGTATGTAATCGTAACTTTGCCTCCTATGATATGCGCCCAGATGCCCTCAGGCCCGGCGCGCTATATAAATAAACAAAATACAAAATACGAATGCACTGGAATTGACTTGTTCTCCCCAAGGCATGTGCAGCAGCGGCCTGTTGCGCCAGAGCTGGGTTTGCTCAATTTAAAACACACATCCTAAATATAATCTTGAAATGCGATGAAGCGGTCTAAAATCAAGTCACACAAAAAGCAGGAATCCAGGTAGGTGCTACACAATGCAGGAAAGGAAGATGTCTAGCCTTGTCCAACATAGATCGCCCACTTCGCTGGGCAGAGGGGAAACTTTTCTTCCCCGGCGCAGTCACCGTTTATAGGACTTGTAGCCAGTCATGCGGAACAGGACCAAATTATCTAAGTGCATAGGTGCCAACCTTTCACTGTGGGCTTGAGGGTCACGTGAGCGTCGTCCACACTCCTAGGGCCCACCCTCCAAAAATGTGAATAATCTGCATAGCTCCACCCACCTCACTAAATGGCCAAAATGTGCTGTGCTCGGAACCCCCCACATTGAGGACAATTGCATCAGAATTAGAAACAAGCAAAGTTGACTTTTATTTACCTTTTTGTAACAGTGTTTAATAGTGCACATTCTTGTATTTGCCCCAATAAAGGTGACATAGATAGCTGTTATTAGTTTGACAGACAAGCACTTCACCATATTGGCACACACAAAGCGGAAGAGTGTACTGCATCGTACTTTTGTGTTATTCAGAAGCGCCGGGATTGCACTGGAGTGCCTTGTGATCTTGTGCAAAACTTTTCCGAGAATGTATGTTGACTATCAGTGACTTTCTTGACAAACTGAAAAATGACAATTAACCCATTGGGAGACACTTGCATTTATCGGTCTCCCCAGAGCATGATTTATTTTGAGAAATGAGCCTGAGTTTCAACCCAACCAAACCAGTGATGTGTGCGCCTCACTCCAAGGCACTTTGGGCCCAATTCATGGAATATTTGCCCGGTTTAAACTGAATTTGCACTGCTGAAAAGTGACTTTGCACTACCGACACAAACCCTAATTCATGGAACTGTGCTAAGTGTATTTTTGCCGGGCAAAGTCCGGGCAAAGTCCTTTTGAACTGCAAAAATGGCTATGCACTGACTTTGAACTGGGCAAACATTCCATGAATCGGGCCCTTTGTCTTTTTTGGAGATGAGGCAGCAAGGATTCCCTTTTCTGTGTGTTCTGGGCTGCACAATCAGAAGACGTGAGGGGCCGCAGGCAGTTCAAGCTCTATGACCTCAGTAAATCCATAGCTGCAACACCCCACACCGGACTTCCCCGGGCCCTACATTTGAGTAACCTGGTCTGGTTCCAAATTTGGCCCGCCACACATTTCCCTTTTCCCAATAACCTCCCCCAGCAACCCCCCAGAAATAATACACTGACTCAGGTTGTGGATGTACAGGTTGCAGTTGCTTTATTAGCAGGAGGTATCTTACAGGTGCTCCGTTACTTGTTACTTGGTAATACAGCATCAGGTTATTCTGATCTGAGCTGCACACCCTTACACTCCCCACTCGGTGGCGAGCAGCATCCGTTGAGCAGAACTGATGCCGTTACTTTCCACTTTAATTTGTATAAACTCCAACTTGAATGGCGAGCAGCATCCTTTGAGCGGAATTGACGCTGTTACTTTTCCACTTTAACGTAGCATGAATTCAAACTTGATGGCGAGCAGCATCTGGTAGCGGAACTGATGCCGTCAGGGGCGTTGCTAGGGGGCTTCTAAGGGGGCTATAGCCCCTGAACTTTTGGTTGTAGCCCCGGATAGAATTTCAGGAGCTACAGCCAAAAGACTAACTAGCCCCCGGTCCCAACAGTTCCGACATCAGCGTAGCCCCGGGTCTTTTCCAGACCTAGCAACTCCCCTGGATGCCGTTACTTTTCCACTTAGTATGAACTTGATGGCGGGCAGCCTCCGTTTGTGCACAGCTGACCCCGACACTTTAACTTTTCCACTTTTCCACTTTATTAACTTGTTAACTGGTACTTTGAACACTTCCCCTTTCGGCACTGGCTTTATTTTCAGCCGGTTACACTTTTACTACTTTCCCAGGTGCAGGATGGTTAAACCTTTTCACCCCCTGTCGCCTGCGCCCCCCATGCTCCCTGTTGGCCAGGAGTACGTGCTCTACACTTTCCCTTCGCCCAACCCCTTCCTAGCCCCGGCCATCAGCTTCCAGGTCCCTATCTTATTCCTCGCCGCCTGGGTCCTGCCGCTCTCTCGCCTCCTCACCCCTCCCTCCTTAGGTATCTGATCTGCGCCTCTTCAACATGGTCTCCAGGCCTACTACTCACTCCCCATTGCTTGTGTGACTCCCCCATTAGGTTTCTATTCTCCTTCATTCCCAGTCGCACTTGCCCCCTTCCCTTACCCCCATTGCCTGCCCCTCATTCCCCTGGGGGTTGTCCCCCCACTCTCCTCCCTCTTAGCTATCCCCTGGTGCCAGACCACCAGTCCTCTATCAACTCCTCAAGTAGCTGTGCCGCTTTCTTTCCGTACATTTGTCCCCTTCACCCTTTCCCGACCACCTGGATTCCCCTGCACCCTGTTACCTTGTGCCTGCCAGCACCTACTGCCAGTTACATAGACCACTGCCATGACTCTTGGGCGGCTTACGGCGCCTGAGAGTTCCCCCACCTGCCTCTTCGTAGGCCTCTTTACCTGGTTCGGTGCCCATCCCTTCCCTACTCGGCGCTCCCTTTAGCTTAGCTCAGTTAACCTCCCCTAGGCACTGAGAGCCCGACCTTAAACTTCCACTTACCTTATATTAGCTTATTCTCAATTTTACTTTTCATCTTTCACTTTGCACTAATTCCTCTTTACTTTCTATCCCTCCTCCCATCACCCTCCACATGCCCCATGGCGCATCCAAAGTTATGCCCCGTCGCCGTCTTATTCCGTGACCTTGCACACTTTTCATTTCTCACTCACTCATTCGCTTTTACTTTACTTTCCCCTCTACTCTTATTTTTCCTATGATTAACATTTGCCCCCCTATACCTCCCTTCTGACCCCTTCCCTATTCCCCTTCTGCCCCCCTAGTTACGCTAGCCAGAGCACCCCCACACCTGCAAATCCTTGTCTTGGGGAGAAGGGATCCAACGTGCATTATAATTCTCATTTTTTACATTTTTTTATTAATCATTTTCTTTTCCCTTACTTTCTTAACCCTCTTCTCCTTTAAGTGTTTACACTTAACTTCTATTGCTTTTGCTTACTAATCACTTACATATTACTTTTAAATCTGGTTGGCTTTTTTGGTGAACGCACCCTACCATCTCACCTAATTTTCCATCCCTCTTGCTCCTACCTATCCTTCCTTGGCCCATACGTGTGGGTTATCGCTCCCAGTTATTGTCCTGATATGTTCTGCCCTAGGCAAGCATCCAGGAATCCTTATCGTTGCCATTTTCCGCATACCCTCCTTGCCCCCCCCTTGTGCCCACCAGAGCATCCCTCTCCCCTGCAAATTAATGCCTTAGGGAGAAGGGGATGTAACTTGTGCGCCCTACTTTCACTTTACATCAAAATGAGCTTATTTTCACTTTATTTTTACCTTTACTTTTTTATCATTTTACTTACTCTTCATTTTTCTTTCCCTTTCATTACTTAACCCTCTTCTCCTTTACTAGTTCGCTCCCCCTAGCCAGACCGTAATCTGCTGTGCAGCCAACCACTTCCTTCCATCATTGTTTAACATGGACCCCGTATGACCCCTTTTTGTCCACTATTCCTTTCAAACACTCTCCTTTCCAGCCCACTACCACTCTGCGCTGTTCCTGGCCCTTTCCCCAGATACTTCCCTTGCCCCCCCTTGTTATGCCAGCCAGAGCACCCCACCCTCCTACCAATTCTTGCCTTAGGGAGAGGGGGATCTAACTTGCGTGCCCTAATCACCACATTGTTCGCCCGAACTTTGTATGTTCCGGGCGTTTGCTACTGTGCGTTGGCTATCGCTACACTTTGCGTTTCACACTCTTGCTCCTTTACGCAATTCCTTTTCCTTGCTCTGTTTATCACTACTGAGACGTTCCTAGCCCTGGTCTGTTCCGCCCTTTAATGCCCAGCGTCCAGTAATCCTCCTTGGTACCCTTCGTCCCCTTTAATACTCTACTGGAGTACCCGCCTGTGCCTTCCGGAATGCTGACCGTCCTACAGAATCGCATTCATATGGTTAGTCTTGTTATCTTGATCACCTTTACTTTTAGCTTTCATTTCCTGTTGTGGTTTCTAACCCTAGTATAGTCCTGCGATGATCCGTCTCTCTCCCACTATACAGGCTTCTCAAATCTAGTTGTGTTGTCCCTTGTGGTTTTGTACTCAGACTGTAATGTGGAACTTAAATCTTAAACCAAACTTGCAATTCCGTCAATACAAGACAGGCTGCCTGGCCATTCAGATCCTACACACGATGGATGTTATTTTTGGCTTTTAAAACGAAATGTCTGTTACATGGCAAGTCAGAATACCCGCAATGCCCAGCCACAAAGAAAATTCGACTTGCTAATCTTTTGCGCAACACAACCTGACTTATACTCACCTGTTAGTTCCCGTGTTTGGGTGTTTGGCTGAGGGGGTAACCTTCCCACTGCCTTGTCAGCCATGCCTTCTTTCCCCTCCGTGAACTTGCGCAACCTCATCGTCACTGGTCCTAGGAAGAGCATCGTCCCATTTCCCCCTTCCAACGCCCCGTCGCACCTTGAAACACTTGTTTATACGTGCGCTATGCATACCATATCCTACGCACGTGTCATAAGAGTGAGGAAGAGAGAAACCTCTTTGGTGCTATTGTCCCCTTGCCTTTCTCCCTTCTTGACGTATATGCATCCCCCTAATCCCCGCCAGAGTACCCCTCTCCCCTGCAATTCCTTGCTTTAAGGAGAAGAGGATCCATCTTACGCACCCTGCCTTAACCCTATTTGCCCAGCCTTGCCCTAGCTGTTTGAGTACGCTGCTCCATTGAACTACTTAACGCTCCGTTTGGGTGATAGCAGGCATTATCCTGCTTACTTTACCTATTTTCTGGTCTGTTGCATTCCTTTCGTCTTCCATCCCATATGTGTACTAACTATTTACTTCAACATACTATTAACTCAATATGCGCAAGTATATTTGCAATTCTGTGCCAAGGACAGCTGTCTTGGAACTGTGGGCCCCCTTTTTCCTTTTGTTGAGCCCACAAAACGTGGTCACCTTGAAAACAACAGACAAATTGTATTAGTATCGGTCATGAGACAGTAATTCACTTCACCATAATAATGGCCGTCCTCTTTCCAGCCCCCTCCCAAACCTACAGGTCTGCTTACGTATAGAAAATAAGTGTTTCTAGAGCTGCTGAATCACACATCAGCAATCTTAATTCACTTCGCACCTTGTTATGTCCCCCCCTCCCATGCTAGAAACCTGGGATAAGTATTGTGCTAAACCAAAGGTATATTGTCCAGTTGTGGGATTATGTGATTTATATTGAGAGGTTCTCTGGCCTTTGTGACCCAGTTTGATGCGTCATGAACACCATGTCCTCCCAAGCAACACTTCAGACAATGGGAGCCCTAGCCCACGCAATTCTGATAGCTCTGCGCTGCACACGAAAATTGACATTAATAAAACAAAACTGCCAACTCTTAACCAACCTATTCTAAAATGCAAACAGTCAAAGGCACGCGGCCCCAACAAAGAAAGGAATAGACTATTGTTACACACGAAGCCCCTTTCCTAGTAACTCCTTTCCTAGTTCCTCCTTCTTAGCTGACTGTGGTGTGTGTCAATGCCTTGTGCGACCCTGAGCCCGCATGGCGCGAAAACAACCCCATGCATGCCTAATGCCCCCATCCCTTAATTCTGCATGACATCAATATTGGCAAGCACTTTTCCCACTATCGGTTAGCCTGGCACATGAAACCACGGAGACGAAACGCTGGATTTTGTATCGTGAGCATGTTCTATTTATGAACCTTTTACATTTAAATGATTTGAATTTGTGTCATACAGATTATTTCTGTTATTAATTGTTTTATTTATTTTGTGATACACTGCTAAATTAACTGTGATGGCACTTGCAAAGTGCATTCATGCAAAACAGTAAAATCGCGACGAGACATTAAGGTAATCCTGTTTTGGGATAACTTTGCAAATAGGAATGTATTATATTTATTAATTAGTAACTATGAATTTTCTTTTTCTGATTATATGCTTTGCTAATGCTGTTTTTGAAACTGTGTATGAAAAATAATGGAGGCAAACAATAAAACCGAAAATGGAGCAGCTGTTAAAAAAAAATCCAAACCAGAGCTGATTTTAGTCCCACTCCATTATCTTTCAATTTGTGCATTTATTTTTCTTGAGTAGCGCTTAGTTCCCCCATTCAGGCTGCTTCAGATCACTGTAAGGAAGAGTGGAAAAAGGGTGGCATGGTGGCAGGAGAACGGCAAATAAGGACTATGTTTGGAAGAGAAATTAGGGGGTGACAATGAAAAGAAACCGGGTCTGACCTTTCAAGTGCTGAAGCACATCAGACTTCATACTGTGTTCCCATTGCCGACTCACCCACAGCACTGTTTATGAACCAGAGGGTGCTCAGACTGAACTTCAGCCATGATATGAGGTGCTGGATGCCACCTGTCTGACGCCCCCCACTCTACGTTCATTCCTGTGCTATTGTAACTAAGTCAAGCTTTGCATGAAATAGTGCCACGATATCCCAGGATTGCTTGTGCGCTTTACAAATGTGAAAAATAAAAATAAATAAATAACGTGTAGGCTCAAAGCTGAGTGCAAAGCAGGGCAGACTGGGCGACAAAGAAAGCGACCTAGTGGATGAGTTGCTGACTCTAGATTCAGAGGATCTGAGCTCCAGCACTAGCGGGGGTGGAATGGGAAATAAATATGGCCCTGAAATGTTTTTCAAAATGGCCTCAGTTCACAGCATGCGAGAAAGCAGAGCTTGGGCTTTTACTTCCCAAGAAACGTTTTTTAAAAATGGATCCAAATAGTGGAATTTAAATCAGGTGTGTCCCTATATAAGCATTAAGAAGTGCTTAGACATAACAAAAAAAGGATATAAAACATGTGTTAAGATTGAGGAATAACACAATAGAATATATATAACACATTCTTTGCTTCAAAGGGATGTCGGGGATGAGGAGCGATGGACGGGAGGTGTGACTGGGAGAGAGGGTAAGAGGAGCGGGAGACTAGCGTACCCAGAGAAAAGAGGCCCAGGGGTAAAGGCCCCCATGGCATCGCCAGCGTTCCTTGCAGGCAAGCCCACTGCTGAGTTCTAGCATCACCACTTCACCAACACGTGAGCATCTGAGTAGATCATGTTATCTTCCTGTTCCTCCTATCTGCAAAATGGGCAGAGCCTGGAAACAGGCTAACCCTGTTATTAAGAGCTAGAAAGAAAACAAGATCATGTCTAGCCTGAGGGTGCTCAGAGGTGCCTTCTTACTCACCTAAGCCCTAATTCACAACGTTGTTTCTGTGAGTATATTTGACGTACTCCTTAAAAAAGTAGTAATTTATGAATGTTTAAGAATAATTTCACAAAAGGGATTACAGCCGATTCACAATAGAATTTACAGCTTGAGAATGTGCATATGTTTTTTATAAATCACGCATAGCTGCATAATTTAAACAGGCACAACTTTCTACTAAAGCTGCAATGGTGGGTGTTCCTATGAGTATGTCAGGGAAGGACTGGAAAGGACAATGCATATGTTGATAAACACCGAGCCAGTCACAAATGACATGGGTATTCACAAAAATGCGAACCTATATTTCACACCCCTTTCTACATATATTACAGCTGGGTGATCTCAACGTAAGTGGCGCAAATAGGGAGAAATGGCAGCACCTGCAGAGGAAGTAACAATGGTCACGGAAAAATGATCTGCAACTAGGAGAGTCACCAAAATGCTAGGGATAGTGGAAGTGGCATCACACACCTGATGACATCACAGGAAGTGATGTCACATGACCTTTGAGCTGGATGGCATCAGTTCCTCTTTAACCCTTGGGACATCACCGGAAGTGATTTGCGGGTGTTAAAAAATTACATAAATGGTCAATTTTTAAAATACCAAGTAGGTTCTAGAGCAGACAGGAATATTTTAGATACCAAACACATTTTAACAAGGGTGCTGCCTTCCTATGCCATGGATGGGGTCATGATATGATAGGCTTAGACCCAGTAGAATCAACATAGGCAGAGGCACTGCCGTAGATATGCCACGTGAGCATTGTATAGCCAGTTACTTCCAATTATAGTTGCATGTCATCTATTGTCATGCTATAAGTAGAGTCCCTACATTGCCAGTTGCTGCAGTATTACAGTATCTAAAAATCCAATAGATGTGAGTCACCAACAATGCACAGGAGCATTAATGCTTTGATTCATGATAAGGATTAGTTATTTTATATAGCACTTTCATCAAAGCACTATACATAGCACATATTTAAATACAATTATCATTCTAACCAAAGTTCGTACTCATTTTTCAACCTCAGAAGAATGAAAGGCTGAATTGGCCTAGCCGGGATACGAGCCTGCAACCTGCAGATCACACAGATTGCAGTAGCGGACCCTCAACCCGCTATCTTACCACTTTGCTATTAAAAATGCAATGCCACAATAAGAAAACATGTCAAAACTGGCTGTACAATATTGGCTAGACACATAATAACACGTATCATGTTTGCTGTAGTCTTGATGATGTACAGTAACAAATTCCATGGCACACTAAAACATACCTAGATCGGCTGCACCAAAATGCCAATATAACCACATAATAACACTTATCATGCTTACTTTATCATAGATGTCAAGAAAACTATACCATGCCACTGTGAGGAAAGGTTAGAGTGTCTGCAACCAAATGCCAGTCTAGGCAGGTAATTACGCTTATCGTGATTATTTTATCAGCGATGCCCAGTACAAAATGTCAATCCACAGTAAGAAATGGCTAGACTAAGTGCACCAAAATGCTAGTCTAGACACGTAATAACTTATGATGCTTACTTCATTATATCTGCCCAGAAAATATGCCATAACACACTAAGACAAGGATATATTGGCTGCACCTAAATGACAGGCTAGACAGGTAACAAGACCTATCCTGCTTACTTTATTATAGATGCTGTGACGAATCCTGTGGAGTCATCACACACTCTCAGCCTAAAGTCTCCTTCTATGTGGCCCGGGGAAGGCAGCCGCCACCTGATCCTAACCCTGGGGTGGTGTTAGGAGGGAGGATCACATGAGAGAAGAAGGCTGTCAAGGAAATGTGGTGACTGTCAGGAGAAACGCAGTACTTCTCCTCTTTTGAGGATGGGGTTTCCCTAGTGCCTGAATATTTAATGGTATGTTGTCACGGTAAGGGCGCCCCTACCGCACTTTCCCAAGGTACCAAGTATAAGAACACCCTTTGTAAACATGGAAATGAGGTATATCAGAGTCAGGGAGTTGATGCTATTACTTTTAGAAGTAATGATTCTTCATGGTATTCAGGTTATAGACTCAAAAGAAAAACTCTATTTCCTTTAAAATCTTCCCCTACACATGGATCATGTAAATTACCTAGACAAAGTGGATTAAATGATGTTATAGCAACTAGGAACATTATGGATTTCAAGTCCCATAAGGCTCCTGGTACTGAGACGAGGAAGAGGGGTCCAGAGTTACCAAAGTGTAATGTGCGGTCTAATTGTTATAATGACACACACCTGAGGGGGACCTTTAAACATTTAAGGGCCTTTCAGGTGAGGGCAATAGAGAAGCAGCAGAGGTGGCAGAAGCAGCAGAAGCAGAAGGAAGAAGCAGTGAATGGAGTTGCTGCTGTGCTGACAGTGGGATGCCGAGCGGAGAGCCTGGTGGAGGTCGGGATCCCTGCAGTATGCAGAGGATGTGCAGCAGGAAGCAGTATTGAGGCTGGTGACCCCAAGGAAGAGACAAGCTCCCTGTGTCCTACAACCCGCTCCGGTGTGAAGTTCTCACCAGTGGGTTTTCAGTGTTGTGCAGGCTCTGCTGACGGGCAGCGTTGAATAGGAGAACATTGTTACCCGCATTGCCATAGCCAAACTGGGGAATATCCAACAAGGGAATATTATAGCCTGCATTGCCAAAGCCAAACTATAATAACACAAAGAAGACACAACTTTCCAGAAGAGGGATATCTTAAAAGGGGACATTGCACCTTAGATTGCCAAAGACAAAGAAAGCTAAAAGTGACACCAAGGCAAGTTGAATATGACAGTGCCATAACTACATACCTCGAGTGAGGGAGTTGTAAACTACAAACGGTTGGGTAAAGGAAAGTCAGATACACCAGGAGAAAAACTCTCCTTATAACAAGGAACAAGAGGGAGAGAAGTGTAACCTGCGTTTATTTATTTGTTTTTATTCACCATTTGTTAGGCACCCATACAACAAAAATATGGTTCCAGGCATTGCTTATGGCAAATAGACCAATTTGAGCACCATTGTCCTTTTGTGTAGCATGTTGGAGAAAGAGACTGTATGTCAATTATGTTAGCATGCCTTACCACAGAGTACAAGTTGTAGTAGTAAGAGTTTTTATCCTGGCAGGAAAGTAAACCAGGAAAGGGACAAATAGTGGTTAGTCCTGGCAGGCGAGGGTAACAGGAAGAAGATAACTTGAAGCACTGTGAATGTGGTATACGGTTGTGGTGGAAAAGAAGTGGCAAATCTGCTACAGTGTTTTATGAACTGTTGCATAACCATCCTAAGATGTTTCTAAAGAAGAAATATGACATATTAATAATTGATTGATAGTCAGAGAACATTTCCCTTGACTTCTGACTGGAGGTGTGAAGAGAATGTATTTTTATTTATTTATCAAACAGAAGGTTGTGGAAACCTTAACCATTGTTTGCTAGTGTGAAAAACCTTTTGAACAGAGACAGTCACTTTGCCAAGTGAAGGATCTATTGAATGAAAGGAACTTTCATTTCTACCTAGAGTGGAATTTGGCTGTGAAAATAACTTTTCTGAAACTGAATTTTAGTTGGAACCATCATGAATTGATCCAGAGGAAGGGGATCCAACCCTGGTCACACTGATTCTTGGTTATAACTTTTGTGTTTGAACTTATATGTTATTTTGTGAAGTTAAATTGCCAAATGATTCCTTTATGATTGTGTTGTGTGTATGTATTAGTGTAAGGGACAAATATTTTGGACATTATGTTGATTTCCTTTAGCCTTAGTTTGTCAGGTGGGGAATCCTTTGTTAGGCTAGGGAAAGAAAGGCGTTTGTCTCACCGCTTATTATTTTACTCACCATTGCCTCAGTCATAAAGTGACTGTGTAGCGAGGAAGACACCCCCCGGTGTCCATAGTGCCGCTTTTTCAGTACCCCCAGTGTTATGGCTAGCAAGTCACAGGGACCCTGACCGTCTTGGTCCCTCCTGGCCACGAGACCCTGTCGAAGCAGGCGCCATCATGCTGCTCCCTGCCCAACAGGGGCCAACAATGGCAAGAACAGGTCCGACAACAGTACTTATGCCTCTGAGGTGTTCTTTTGCTTGTAACCATGACTTTAGAAGGCCAAAAAGTCATTTCATAACAAAAGCTGCCATTACTGTGGCGTGTGAGGCTGCACTTTGCATGTGGTGGCAGAACCTTGACCCAAGAGGCCGTACCATACAAAGGTTGACTCTCCCACAATAGTCTTTTTTAGGCATAAGATGTCAGTGCTGGCGCATTTGCTGGGGAACATAGCATATGATTGAAGCACAGAGACATGCAAAGCTGTACCTCGCATACAGCAACCATAGCAGACATGAGATGGCACCACCGCTTCATTTGAAGCTGTACTCGGCATATGATGGCAGTACTGTATACATGATAACTATGAAATGCCTCTGAGGTATTATTATCTGGCTGTGGCTGGTGTTACCGGGGCATTAGGGACGGCAAATGTCATCTCATGGCAGAACCTGGACAACTGATGCTATACGTTACATAAGGTGGCCATGTTTGGTATGCAGTGTTTAACGGACATTAGATGGCAGTACTTGGGCATTTGAGGCTGAATTATGCATATTTCGGCAGCACCTAGGCATGTGAAACCGTGCCTTGCATATAATGACTGTGCCTTGCATTTGAGGCTGTATCAGGGATAAAATGGCAGGGCATGCACATAGAAGGCTAAACTTGCCATATTATGACAGCACCTGAGTATGTGAGGCAGCATTTATAATAAACCATATCTGCTAGCATGTGACGCTATACATATTTTAGGATGGCAGTAACTCGCCTGTGTTCTTTGGCATATACATAAATATAACAATAATGTCACATTTTGTATAGTTCTTAATAGTGGATTCCTACTGCTTTTAAGCGCTGTAATAATTGACGTTATTATTCCTTAATTTATTGGTACTCAATGTATCGAACTTGTAAGGAAGGAGTGCTGAATTGGACTTGCTGGTATTCAAACTTGTGAAGTG